>NC_090991.1:4191666-5498750 GCF_041146395.1 Eulemur rufifrons
CCATAAAGTATTTGCACACGCAGTATCTTGTTAATGTATTCCTAGGTACCTATTTTTGTTTTGGTTCTTTAACTTTTCCTTTCGGATATAAGGTTGAAAGTATTTCCCAGGAAAAGTTAAAAAATAAAAAAAAAATTGAGATATCTGAGGGTGCATTACCAAAATGTTATGCAGTGTAAAGTTTGCAAAAATAAGTACAGAGAACATTAATAAAATCTTTATTCAGACTCACATATTTTTAATATTTTTCTCCATTTTCTTTATTATTGATATCTACTTAATAGCACTCTCTCTCTCCTAAGTGTTTTCCTAAGAATTGAGATATTCTCTTACATAACCACAGTACCGTTAACATCTGTAAGTTTAATCTTGATACAATACTTTCATCTATTCTGTTGCCCCTTTTGTAATTTTCCAAATGACTCAAATGTCCTTTTTGCCCTTTAAGTATAGGATCTAGTCTATAGGCAGTTATGCTATTTAATAACAAAGTATCTTTACCTTCTTTTAATCTGAATTATCTTCATGGTCTTTCTATTTACTTTATGATACTGACATTTAGCTAGTATACAAGTTCCTCACACTCCCCATATTTAAAAAAAAAACGTTCCACAGTTATCTGATGTTTTCTCAAGATTAGACTCAGGTTATTCTCTCTCAGTTGAAATACTAGATAATCTTGTATCCTTTTCAAGGTTTCACATTTGGAGACACAGAATGTCCATCCCTCCCTGCTATGGTTTGGATGTTTGCCCCCCCAAACCTCATGTTGCAATTTGATCCCCAGCTGGGTACAATGGCTCATGCCTATAATCCTAGCACACTGGGAGGCCACAGCAGGGGGATCACTTGAGGCCAGGAGTTTGAGACCAGCCTGGCCAGCATAGTAAGACCCCATCATTACAAATTTTTTTTTAATTGGGCGAGTATGGTGACATGTGCCTGTAGTGCCAGCTACTCAAGAGGCTGAGGCAGGAAGATGACTTG
Source organism: Eulemur rufifrons (assembly GCF_041146395.1). Taxonomy (NCBI): domain Eukaryota; kingdom Metazoa; phylum Chordata; class Mammalia; order Primates; family Lemuridae; genus Eulemur; species Eulemur rufifrons. Next base: position 4,192,654 of record NC_090991.1, read on the forward strand.
AGCCCAGGAGTTTGAGGTTGCTGTAAGCTATGATGGCGCAACTGCACTGTAACCTGTGTGACAGAGTAAGATCCTGTCTCAAAAAAAAATAAAAAGAAGGAAGAAACAAAGAAAAAAAGGAAACAAAAAGAAAAATTTGAACCCTAATGTTGGAGATGGAGCCTAATGGGAGGTGTTTGGGTCATGGAGGCGAATCCCTCATGAGTAGATTAATCCTCTCCCCTGGTGGGGGGTCAGTGAGTTCTCAGGACAGCTGGTTGTTAAAAAGAGCCTGGCATCTCCCCCCTTCTCTCTCTTCCTATCTTGCCATGTGGTCTCTGCACACGCCAGCTCCCCTTCCCCTTCTGCTATGAGCAGAAGCAGCCTGAGGCTTCACCAGAAGCAGATGCTGACACCATGCTTCTTGTAAAATCTGCAGAACCGTGAGCCAAATAAACCTCTTTTCTTTATAAATTACCCAGCCTCAGGTATTCCTTTATAGCAAGGCAGGTAGACTAAGTCAGCCCCCTGCTGGTAATGTCCATTTTGATCAATCAACGAAGGTTTTATCTGATTTCTAGAATATATAATCAGTTTTCCTCCCTGTAACTAACAAGCTGTCTGTGGAGAAGCACTTTAAGACCATGGAAACATTTTACTCCTCAACAAAATTCCCTTCCTCCTCCCCAGTGTTTCTCATCCCTGGATGATTATTGCCTGATCTGTCTTTCCTGTGGTGCTGGTGGTTTCACAGCTCTAGCCCTCACTCTCTCACATAATTGCTTGACTCCAGAATCCCATTTGATCTTCCTAGAAGACCTGTGAGATCAGGCAGCAATATTTCTCTCTTCGTTTTACAATTTAGAAGACGGGGTTCTACTTACACCATATACGACAATCAACTCAAAGTGGATTAAAGACTTGCATGTAAGACCTAAAATTGTAAAACTACTAGAAGAAAACATAGAGGAAAAGCTCCTCAACAATGATATTTTTGGATATGACCCCAAAAGCACAGGTAACAAAAGCAAAAATAGACAAATGGGATTGCATCAAACCAAAAAGCTTCTGCACAGCAAATGAAAAATTAACAGGGTGAAGCAACAACCCACAGAGTGAGAGAAAATATTTGAAAGCCATACATATGATAAGGGGTTAATATAAAAAATGTATAAGGAACTCAACTCATTAGCAAGAAAACAATCCAATTAAAAAATAGGCAAAGGTCTTAAATCAACATTTCTCAGAAAAAAAAGACATATAAATGGGCAGCAAATTTATGTAAAGTCACTCAGCATCATTAATCATCAGGGAAATGCAAATTAAAATTACATGGAGATATCAGCTCACACTTGTTAGAATGGCTATTATCAAAAAAACAAAAGATAACGTGTTGGTGAGGATACCCATGTATCACGAGAGTGTGCTCCTTTTCAATAAATGCTCTGGAACTCAACTACGTGTTCTGCCTTCCTTGATCTAGCATCCTCTGGTCCAGTCCCACACACACTGCCAGGGCCTGCAGTAACTTCAAGGGATAGTTCTTTCCCTCCCTTATCAGGCCTAGAATTTCCCCTGTTGGTTTGGGATGAGTTAATCCTAGTTATTGGTCCAGTGGATAGGAGGGGAAGAAAGGGTAGATAGATGCTGAGAGGGACATAGGTTTTATTGCAACATAGAGTCCTCAAGCAAGGCAGAACACTAGCTTTAGACTAACAGGGCTGGGCCACTTTTCACAAGCCCAGAGAATTCAGAGGGATTGGTGTTTCCAGGTATTCACATGCATAAATCAAAATGTCCCCATCCCAGATTTCAGAGTTCTACTCCTTCCAAGCAGCGTCCTGACCTTGGCATAGCAAACTTGCTGGTGTTGAGAATTCAACCTTATCTGAAGTTATGCCACCCTTACAAAATAATCCTAGGGCCTGATTCTCAGCTTTTTTACCACCAGGCTTCCAGAGCCCTCTCTGATTCTCACATTTTCCCTTAAATTGGTCATTAATCACCAGCAGCCTTTCCTTTTCAATAGCTCCTAGTAATAGCCATTAAATTTCATAGTCTTTAGAATTGCTACTTCCCCCAGTGTCACAAAGATCTGAGGGATAGCACCCAGTGCATGTCCTTTCATCAATATCCTGCCCCGGTTCAACACCAGTGACAATTTTATTAATAACAATTACACCACTACACCCTGACATGTATTATCAGTTCTCTACAAATTACAAGAGATACAGCCCTCACTGCCAGCAAGGAGGGAGGTAACTCAGCTCCAAAATTCCATTTTAGACTTTGCTTTCTTAGTCTACTGCTGGTACCAACCATCATAGGGCAGATTCTGACATGGAGAATTACATACAGGGCAATTATTGGGTGGTGTTCTCTAGAAAAATACCTGTATAGGAGTGATACAAGGAGGACCGGGTGGAGGAATAAGTTGAAATGACGTGCAATAGAGGCCTCATTTGGTCTCATGGGGAACTCTGAAGTCAACATGGCCCTTTAGAGAGCTTGCAAGTTGAGGTGAGGGGGCCAGGTCTTTGAACCCTTTGCACTGAGCAGGCTTTGGATGTGGACTGCTCCTGGGAAGGAGATGTAACTTGTGAGAGGCAGCTCCCTGCGGCCAGGACAATTTCCGAGGAGGTATTTAGCTGCGAGCCATCAGCAGACAAATACCCTGGCAGCTGGGGGAATGGATACCCCTACCCAGAAGGGGGATCCGGGCAGCACACTGCAGTGTGCACTGTAGGGTGTAATAAATTTTCCAGCTTCAGTTGTTGATTTGTGTTTTGCTCCCTACAGTTGTATCAGTTATTGCTTTACATATTTTGAGGCTTTATTGTTGGGGACATACTGTATATTTGTGATGAATATATCTTCTCTGTTAATTTTTCCTTTTTTTTTTTTTTTCTTTTTAATGAAGACAGGGTCTTGATATGTTGCCAAGGCTGGTTTCAAACTCCTGGCCTCAAGTGATCCTCCCACCTCAGCCTCCCAAAGTGCTAGGATTACAGGCATGAGCCACCATACCCAGCCTAATTTTTCCTTTTATGGGCATGTAACATTCTTATTTATTCCCCTGTGATCTTGTTAAATTCCAGCTTGTCAGATATTAGGATTATTAGTTGTATCAGTAAGAGTTCAACCTGAAAAGCAGAATCAGTAGGTTATGTAAAAGATTGATTGCAAGAAATTGGCTTACTCGGTGGAGAGGGCTGACTAGGCAAGTTCAAAGCTTATAAGGGCAGTCTGTCAGGAAGGGCAGGCTGGAAGCTATTGTACACTGGTGGAGTTTCTTCTTCAGGGAAGCCTCAGTTCTGCTTTTAAGGCCTTTTAACTGAATTGGGCCCACCCAAATTACCTTGGATAATACCCCATACTTAGTTCAACTGAGTTTAATGACTTCTATCACATCTACCAAATACCGTTACAGCAACAGCTAGATTAATGTTTACTTGAATAACAGGGGATTGTAGCCTAAACAAGTTGACACATCAAAAGACGATCACACTCCCCACTTCCTTTAGTGAAAATTTCCCTGGTGTAGTGATATTTTGCTCTTTGACACCCCCCTATGGGGTCTACATCTGCCTCCATTTGATTCTGTGCAGGCTTGTGACTGCTTTAACCAAGAGTATGACAGAATTGGTGCTAGGTGACTTCCAATCTATGTTATAAGTGGCCAAGGAGCTTCTCCCTTGTTCACTGGAATGCTCACTCTTGGAGCCCAGGGCCAGATGTAATAAGTCCAACTACTCTGAGTCCTTTTGCTGGAAAGACCACATTTAGGCACTCTGGTCAAGTCCAAGCCAAGCTCATCTTTCACCCATCTCCTCCTAAGCCTAGACAAGTCATCTCGGAAGGGGGCCCTCCCAGCCATCACACCATCTCCACTGAGGCTACAGACACAGTGGGACAAAGAGGAGCCACCCTGCGGTTCCCCTTCCAAATTCATGACCCACAGAATCCATTAGCATAATAAAATGGCTGTTCCTTAAAACCACTAAGTTTGGGGTGGTTTGTTAACAGAAAAGTAGGTAATAGGAAATACGTTTTTCTATCCTTTTATTTTTCCAGCGTTTTATGTATTTTTGTCTTGTGTCTCTTATAAACAACATGTTCTTTTTTCCAATCTGAGTCTCAGAATCAGACTCCTGAGGAGGGGCTCAGAACCTTTCACAGCGAATGTTTATGCACAGTAAAGCCTAAACCAGCACGTTAGGTCTTCTGCCTTTAGATCCACATCTTCCCTGCCCCATCCTTCCTCTAGGAACTCTGGCACCGTGTTTTCTCTGGGTAATTGGTGCAAGGCTTCAACCCCCTTCGTTCCCCCAGCTGCTGGTACCTCCCTGGCATCCAGGTTGTATACCAGACCTGTGCCTGCGCAGGGAAACTTTCAAGTTCCCTTCGGAACCCCGCAGGCAGGCTAACAAGCAAGTCCTAGAGTTGGGTGGAGGAGGTTGCCATGGAGACAGGTCCAGGGCCAGCGGCCCGGGAGGGGGAGCCCGAAGCTCGCGCTGCGATTGGCTGTGCGGGCGCGCAGCGTTCTCCCGGCGCACATGCGCAGTGGCGCTGAGGCGAGGTCGCCGCGAAGCCGAGGCGCTGTGGGTTCTGGGCCGGGCTTCTCAAGGCCGGGCTGGGGCGTGCGGCTCCTGGCCGGGACGCGCTGTGCTTTCCGGAGAAGGGAAGTAGCGGAGCCCGAGGCCCTTGTGCAGCTCGGGACCGAGCCCGCCACGCAGGCGCCCGCGACGCCGCCGCCATTGTTGCCTGTGGCCTCTCGGGCTATTCCGGCTGCGCGTCGGCCCGGTCCCGGCGACAGGTAATGATGTCCCCGGCTCCGGGCGCGAGTGTCCGCGCGGTCGGCGAGCGCCCGAGCCCGTCCGTGCGCGGGCGCCCGTGCTCGCGGCTCGTAGGGAGGGAGAAGACGGGGTGGAGACTGCTGTGGCGGGCCCAGTCCCAGCGTGGCGCGTCGCCTGGTCTCCAACTCCCCTGCTGCCCTCGACCCTCCGGCTGAAGAGGAGTCAGAGGGACTGGCCAGGAAGGGGAAGCCACGGGAGGCGAGCCTGGCGCACGTCCTCTGCAGGGCCTTGTAAACAGCTTTGGTGGCACGGCTGTGGCTGAGCAGAGCTCAGAGCTGGCGCCTGGGGACAGGTGGCGTTGGTTCTACTCCAGGTCAGGCTAGTTCTGAGATTTTCTTCGGGAATTCTGGCCTCGACCTATTCTTAAGCAGCTGTCTCCTGTAGAAGTACTTGAAGGGTTCAGATCACACCAACCTCTTCTTACTGCTTTCCAGTCCAACCGGCCTGTCTTCCCAGCCCTTTGATAGTGAAAAGCTAGAATAGGCTGGCATTAACATGCGAAGCAGATACGTGGCTCACCCTTTTTCCCCTGACAGTTCCCTTGGGAACTTTGAGCACTTGATTAAGAAGAAATTCTCCCAGTTTGTTCCAAGTAACAGTAGATTTGCTCTCTTGATATTGAGAGCCAATTCAGGCATTACAGCTTCTGTAACATCAGTGACCAAAATACTGAAACATTTTTTTTTTCTGTAAAAATGTATATTTTTTCTTTCAACAAGTTAGAAGTTTAATCTGTCATTTTGCTCAGAGTCTTTAAATCATTTCTTCTATTACCATCTTTTTATGGTGGCTCCCCCTTCCCCACCAACCTCAAGCAGATTGCAGTTATTTCACAAGTCTAATGATTTAGGGGAGGAAGACCAAAGTAAAGCCTGTGTGTGTTTATCTGTGCACACTGGGGAGTCTCTTTCTATGTGTGTGTATGTATAGCAGAGTGCACCAGGAACTCGTGGCCTTGTGGTCTATTCTTGTGTTTCAGGACCTTTTATCCATCCCTGCAAGTTCTGGGCTCGGAATTTGTAACTAAGGCTGCTAACTCTACCTTGCTTCTGTTCTGCCCTTAGCTGTGGCAGTCCTTGATAAAAATGTCTTTGTGGCTCTAGCATGGGACTTCAAGCAGTTGGCTCACTACTGAAGAAATAAAAGATATCACCAGATTGACTCTCCTGTCTGTAGCAATGTTAGCCTCAAGCAAGAGGATGTCCAGTTCTTCACGCTCCCAAATGCTTCTAATGCGCAAGCCAGACAAGGCTCAAATTGGACACCACAATGTTGGGAAGGAAACCCTTACTGCAAGACTCTTGCGTGACACTGAGACCTGTCGACAGAATTTTAGGAATTTTCCATACCCAGACCTGGCTGGTCCTCGAAAGGCATTGAGTCAACTCCGAGAGCTCTGCCTTAAATGGCTGAGACCTGAGATTCACTCAAAGGAACAAATCCTGGAGCTGCTGGTGCTGGAGCAATTCCTGACCATCCTGCCTGGGGAGGTTAGGACTTGGGTAAAGTCCCAGTATCCAGAGAGCAGCGAGGAAGCAGTGACTCTGGTGGAGGATTTGACTCAGATTCTAGAAGAGGAAGGTGAGAATGGTGGAGCAAAGAGGGGAAGAATCCCTGGATGGTTAAAGAAAACAACTAGCATATCAGAGAGCAGCTCCTTTAGAGAAATTGGGGAGAATAAGGCTTTAACGTGAACTCCGTCAGGCGTGGTGTGCCCCTTCCAGATTGCTTGGGACCACACGCACATTATCTAAACCCAGAGGAGAAACATCATAAAAGAATAACCAGATACAACCAAATTACCCCTGTGTGAGCCCTCAGAAAGTTTACCTGCAAAGGTTTGCACCATTTTAATAAATCATTTGCTTTGTGAGTTGAATTTTATAATGACATACTTCCAAAAAGGTAGGAAAGGTCCAGAGAACATGCCCTTATTAAGAGATAACTCACAAAATTAATATCATATAAAGATTTAGTAAAAAATTGTGAATTTTGGACCTATACTTAAGAGCTCCAGAGCAGACTTGTTTTTGAAGTCTGCATGAACATCTTAGGACATGTCATTCTTTGAAGTAGGAGTTCTGTTTTTGCTTTCCTCCTGACTTCTCACTTTAAGAAAGCATGTACATCTATTTAGTGAAGAGTTTCCTAGGCTGTTTAAACAGGACTAATCTCTGTCATGGTCTCTTTCTCTTCCCTAGCTCCTCAGAACTCTGCCCTTTCCCAAGAGACCCCAGAGGAAGACCCTAGAGGAAAACATAGTTTCCAGACAGGGTGGCTAAATGACTTGGTGACCAAAGTGAGTTTGATTTCTTTTGTGGTTTGAAAATGCCTTAGTGTGTGAGGACATTTTCTGTCCTGGCCCCTTAACTACTGGGCCCCCAAAAGCTCTATCTAGGACTTAAGCCTCAGTTTCTCTCCTTAGTTATCTTGGCCTGTCAAGGTAGATGAATGTACTATATAGGAAATGGGCTTCCATTGCCTTCGCTTGTTATGCTGTTCCTCACTCTTTGGCTTGAGGTCAGCAAGATTGCGTACAGGTTGAGGGATTGACCTTCACAGCCAGATGGATCTAGGTTTTGGTACCTGGCTCTACTATTGAGTATGTGTTTTGGGAAAAGACACTTAACCACTCTTAGCTGAGTTATTCAACTCTCGTAAATAGAATTTACCTCTTAAATTGTGAGGATTAACTATTATGAGACTTGTAGTGAGCCTAGATTACAGTAAATGATTAACAGATAATAGTTGCTAAAATTATTTTTTTCTCATTAACAAATAATTAAAGACCATGAATTCTGTAATATTACTGTTGATCATGAGTCTGTTATTTTAAGGAATAACAATTCAAGTCACCTTAAAAGAAAGATTTACTGTAAAAATATAGTCTTTCTGAAATTAAAAAGCCTTTGGTAACCAAATTAAAATGATAATAGATGATATGAATATTACCTGGAAAAGCTAAGGAAATCAAGGGGAAAACTGTTAGAAACAATAGTAGAAAAATTGAGTAAAGTGACTGCTACAGAAAATGACATGCAAAAATTACTCACTTAAGTATACGTAAAACTCATGTAGATGATAAAGTGAAATAAAAGATTTCATTCAAGTATCACCCACCCACCCCCCTAAAAAAATGAAAATATCTAGAACTAAGCATGGTATAAATTTTATAGTACCTTCATGTCTTTTATCATTTTATAGGACAAGAAAGAAATCTTCACTATTGTAAAGCCATGAATTCTCCCTAAATTATAAGCTGAATATAATTTAAAATACCAGTATGCCTTTTTAAAGATACAACTGTATGAAAAAATAAATATTTAAGAGTAATTTTTTTTAACAAAAGGAAGAAGAGAGCAAAAAGGGACACTAACCTTACCATCTAAAAGTGCAGCAGTTCAACAGTGTGATTATTGGCACCAGTTTTATTTTAAGAAAGACTCTGCATTTCTTTATAGAGCATGTAAAAATATCTTAAAATTTTAAACTATAACATGTTAAATTTATTCTTAAGGCAAAGCTTGAAAAACAATACCATTCAACTCTGTCATCTATGTTTAAAATTTAAAATTCTTTTTTTTTTTTTTGGAGACAGAGTCTTGCTCTGTCACCCTGGCTAAGGTGCAAGGGTGTCATTGTAGCTCACTACAACCTTGAACTCCTGGGCTCAAGCAATCCTCCTGCCTCAGCCTCCCAAGTAGCTGGGACTACCAGCGCTCGCCACCAGGCCTAGCTAATTTTTCTATTTTTTGTAGAGACAGGGTCTTGTTCTTGCTTAGGCTTGTCTTGAACTCCCAAGCTCAAGTGATCCCCCACATCAGCCTCCCAGAATTTTAAGATTACAGGCATGAGCCACCACACCCAGCTAAAACCCTTTCTTTTATAAGATGGAGTCACCAATGCATGCAGTAGTGCCAACTGAAAATAGTAAGTTCTACTTTGTTTTCAAACTTCCCTTTTGGGTCCTTGAGAGACTCTCTGGGGCCGTCTGTATATTATTGGAGGGGGGTTTTGACTAGACAACTTTTATGGTCCTACCAAAGCTTAAGATTCTGCGACTGCTCCCACTCCTGCCCACCACACATGCACCCAGTGTTATCACTGTACCCCTTCCCACTAGTTCTTGAACCAAGTTAAGTTATATTTGATATTTTAGGAATCAATGACATTCAAAGATGTGGCTGTCGACATCACCAAGGAGGACTGGGAGCTAATGCGTCCTGTACAGAAGGAGTTATACAAGACTGTGACATTACAGAACTATTGGAACATGGTTTCTCTGGGTAAGGATCATCTGTAGCCCTCCTTCTCCCAACCTGCCCACCAGAGTATCTTTTTCCCCTCAGTTGTTAAAAATGTATTGGGCCTCTGAAGTACTTGGCTGACAATGGGGTCTAGAAACGAGTGTCCTCATCCCATTCAGGCACAAAAAGTGGCTCTGTTTTACTGCCTTTTCTCAGATGAAAGGTTTCTGAGTGAAAGATCAGTGAAAACTATGATGCACAGCTGCACAGCACTGCCACCCGATGCTGGCCTGCTCTTCTCTGCTACTCTAAGGGAAGGTTTCTTCCTTCATGATCTCCATGGACTTATGCTCTTGGGTGGCAGGAAATTTTTATCCCAGCTCTGAAAAGGATGACAGCCTAATTCTCTTATTAGATCATGTCCATGAACTATTATTTTCCTGTAGAGGTCTGTCCTCCCAGGTAAGTAGAAATCAGGTAATAAACTTTGAACAACTGTTTACCTCCAGGATAAAATTCACTATATTTCTCCTGAACAGGACTTACAGTGTACAGACCAACTGTGATTCCCATATTGGAAGAACCATGGATGGTGATAAAAGAAATTTTAGAAGGCCCTAGTCCAGGTAAGAGAAAAACTAGCACATGAACTTCTTTGCACTTAAGAGTCTATATTTTAAGTGTGGTGAGATATGTTTTTTAAATATGGCCAAGTCATGTCTGCAAAGGCATCCCAGCCTGTTACGAACACTGAGCTATTTGGCATTGCTTCCTTACAGAGGCTGTCTCCAGGAAGGGAGTTTCCAAACATCATTTTTGTACCTTTCTCCTGTCTCTTCTTGTTTTATCATTCTACATGACCCCTAGATCCCATCTCTTAGAGCTTTCATTATGCCATTTTTCCCCTTCCTGTATATTTAAACATGTATGAATGTCCCCTAAAAACTTAAATTTCAAACCTTCTTCTTTTTGAGTTTCTTTTATTCTGCCTCCACCTTCCTAACTTATTCCCTTCTTTTTTGTTTTATAATTATTTAAAAAGATGATGTATTCACAAGATGCAGTAATTTTAAAACTATGTCAGACCAGATTTATATAGATAAGACTCCCACCTATATACCACATTCACCCGGTTCCTCCATCTCCCCAGCATGCAACCGCAGCGGTTAGATCATGTCTGTGAACCATTGTTTTCCTATAGAGGTCTATCCTCACGGATAGGTAGAAATCAGGTAATAAACTTTGAACAACTGTTTATCTCCAGGATAAAGTTCTGGCTTTATCCTGGAGATAAACAGTTATTCCAGGTGTCTGTTTTGCTTTGAGTTTTTTTGCATGTAAAGTCAATATAAAAATATTTTTTCTCTATTTTTTAATATACATGGTAGCATACTATATATACCATATTGTACTTTGCTTTTTCTTTACTTAAAAGTATATCTTCAGCTGAGCATGGTGGCACATGCTTGTAGTCCAAGCTATTCGGGAGACTGAAGTGAGAGGATTCCTTAAGCCCAGGAGTTCAAGTCCAGTGTGGGCAACATAGAAAGACCCTGTCTTTATTTAAAAAAAAAAAAAAAAAAAAAAAACTGTAGGTCTTGAAAAGTGTTCTAAATGAGTATGTAAAGAGCTAAGAGCTCCTCATTCCATTTTTCATATCTGCATTGTATTTTTTGTGTCTCCTATTTGTTAAACTTGTTCTTCATTGAGGGACTTTTGGGTTGTTCCTATTCCTGCTTTCCTCCAGAAGATCATTTTGAAAGATTTCAAACCTACAGAAAAGTTGCCAGCACAATACATTGAACACCTATGTACTTTTCACCTGGAATCATTAAGTATACTTAGAGAGCCACTTTTGCTTTATCTCTTTACACACACACACACACACACACACACACTCTTTGTTTTGACACTGAACCATTTAAAGGTTACAGGCATTGTGACATCTTTTTTTTTTTTTTTTTTTTGTTGAGACAGAGTCTCACTTTGTTGCCCAGGCTAGAGTGAGTGCCGTGGCGTCAGCTTAGCTCACAGCAACCTCAGACTCCTCGGCTTAAGCGATCCTACTGCCTCAGCCTCCCGAGTAGCTGGGACTACAGGCATGCGCCACTATGCCCGGCTAATTTTTTCTATATAGATTTTTTTTAGTTGTCCATATAATGTCTTTCTATTTTTAGTAGAGACGGGGTCTCGCTCAGGCTGGTCTCGAACTCCTGACCTTGAGCAATCCACCCGCCTCGGCCTCCCAGAGTGCTAGGATTACAGGCGTGAGCCACCGCGCCCGGCCCAGGCATTGTGACATCTTACCCCTAAATACCTCTTAAGAACATGAACCATGAACATTCTTCTACATAAGCACAACAGCATTCTCTCACTCTCAGTGTTTAACATTTATATAACAGTGTCATCAAATGTATAGTCAAATAGTTACATTTCCCCCACTGTCCCAGAAACATCCTTTATAGAGATTGTTCTCCTCAGTGCAGGATCCAGTCAGGAAACACATATTCTACTTATTTATCTCTTGTCTTTAGCCCCTTTTAACACATCAACTGCCACACTAGAAAAAAAAGTTTTCCCCCTGGGGCCACAATGTTTTATTAAAACAAAACGATCCTTTCTAATTTGTTATTTTTTATTATTTTCTGTGTGTGTGTGTGTTACGTAAAACCCAATCCACGTTTGTAGAATTAAATTGTCAATATTAATTGCAACAATAAGAACATCAACAGTAAGATTTTCATAAACCAACAGCAAGATTTTGTTTCACGAGGCCCTGAGTTAAAACTAGCGTGAGTTAAATGCAACTCACATGGCAGTTAATGTGTTAATTAGAACTGTTCCTAGCCTTTTCTTTTTTTAATCTTTCATGATATTGACAGTTTTTTGAAGGATCCAGGCCAGTTTTTTTCCTAATGACCCACAATCTAGATTTGCCTGATTGTTTTCTCAAGATTAGACTCAGATTAAATGTTTTTGCCAAGAATATGTCAAAGGTGATGTGTACTTTTCATCGCATTTCCTCAGGAAGCACATATGTTAATTTGTCTCATCATTGGTGCTGCTCAGTTTGGCTAACGTGGTATTTAGAGGATCTCTCCATTTTAAAGGAGCATTCTCTTCTTTGTAATTAATGAGTAATCTGTGGAATGATACTTTGAGGCCACATGACTATTCCTTGATAACCTTTTACTTAAAATTTTAGCATCCAGGCCGGCCGCGGTGGCTCATGCCTGTAATCCTAGCTTTCTGGGAGGCCAAGGCGGGAGGATAGCTGCAGCTCAGGGGTTTGACACCAGCCTGAGCACAGTGAGACCCTGTCTCTTATCCGTAGGGGGGAAAATAAAAATTTAGCATCCATTGGTGATCTTTGCCTTATTATATTGCTAGTTACAAAATGGTGATTTTCTAATTCAGTCATCTCTTGTAAATGATTCTTTTGTAAAGAATAGCCCCTCCTTCCTCCTACCATATTTTTATGTGTATATATTATACTACTGTGGATAATGAAATTTTTAAAAATTCCAGGTTTTTTTGTTTTGTTTTCTGTTTTTGTTTTGTTTTGTTTTGTTTTGTTTTTTGAGACAGAGTCTCACTCTTGCCCAGGCTAGAGTGCTGTGGCGTCAGCGTAGCTCACAGCAACCTCAAATTCCTGGGCTCAAGCAATCCTGCCTCAGCCTCCCGAGTAGCTGGGACTACAGGCATGCGCCACCATGTCCAGCTAATTTTTTCTATATATATTTTTAGTTGTCCATATAATTTCTTTCTATTTTTAGTGGGGACAGGGTCTCATTCTTGCTCAGGCTGGTCTCAAACTCCTGAGCTCAAACAATCCACCTGTCTCGGCCTCCCAGAGTGCTAGGATTACAGGCGTGAGCCACTGCGCTCAGCCCTCTGTTTTTGTTTTTGATGCTCACTTATCCCAAATTTGGGCAATGGGAGCCCTTCATACCAAGTCCAGCATCTTTTTGACATGTCCTCATTTAGTCTTTGAGGATGTCCTTGCTTTCTGGCATAGCAAGATGTTCTTTAGGCCTCACACCTGGAATTTCTCCAAGGAATACCTGGTTCATTTTAGTGGGGAATAGTACTTAGAAACCAAGATCTGGGCAGTAACTGTATTTACTGTTGTGATTACCATTGCTTCTAGATCTGTTTAGTGGATAGAGCTGGGGAAAAATATATGTATGTTTGTTTTTTTTTAAGCCATGAGTTCATACTGATAACTCTAATTCAAATCGAACACCACAGGGATATTCCATTTGTATATTCCCATATTCCGTTTTGTATTTCGTTTCCCATACAGCTAATACCCTGTTTTGTAACAACATCAGTGTATTTACTTTTTTGCTCTATCATGTTACAAAAAATAGTTGCAGATTTATATCAGCACCACGACCAATAACAAACTGTCTAGATAAAGTTCAAGATTTCTTTGAAGTCCTTTTTGTCCTTAGAATATATACCACTAAGGGTAATGTTTTCTTGCTTTTTAATTCTTTTTCATTTTACATTTTTGAATAAATGTATTAACACTGTTCAGAAGTTAAAACTGTATAGAAAGGTATACACTCCCATCCCTTCTTCCCTATTCCCATCCACTTGCTATAGGTAACCATTTTCATTTGTTTCTGGTATATCTTTCCTATGTTTCTCTTTGCAAAAATAAATCACGAATATATTTTTAAATCTCTTTTTGTATACAGAAGTAGTACCCTATGCATACTCTTACATCTTACTTTCTTATTCCTTTTTTTTATTTAAGACACTGACTTCTTGTATGTCTACCAATGTTAATGCTAGAATACATTGATTAAACAATTAGGACAGAATATTATATGCTACTTTAGAGTGAATTTCTTTACTTTTTCTAAAAACTTAACTTTGGTCATTAGGCATTTTAAGGGTCATAATACTTAAAAAACTAATTCTTCATCATAATTTACAGCTTTATTTGGCAGAATACGAAATACACTTATGGACAATAAATTATTTGGGGAATAAATTCAGCACAGTCTAAACACTGAGAAAACATACATGGTGTAATGGAAATAAGCCTGAACTAGAGTCAGGACCATCTTCGGGGAGATATTGCCAGTCTGGGATCACTTTAGCTTCTCAACATGAGGAGTTGTGTAGATCACTGAGGGAGCACGAGTTGGGCCGTAAATCTTCAAGGAGGAGCAGTATATAGTGATGCATTTGGGGAGAGATTTTTCCTCCCTCCAAAGAGCACCAAGACTGAGAAAAGCAAGTTCCTTTTTTCCTTCTATAGAATTGCGGTTTCTGGGTTTTGTTTTTCTAGCTTCTCCTTCCATTGTGAGTAATCCTCTGTGTAAGGGACCCCTGTCAACCTCCCTTCCTTAATTGGGCTCTAGGCTTTGTCTTCTAGCCCCTAAGCCCCTTTGCCCCTCAAAGTGGGAGCTTAAGGTCATCAGCACGATTAAGGAATTATGTCCGGCAGCCAACTTGAGTTCTTGCTGACTCCCTGCCTTCCAGCTTTTATTTAATATTTGATTTTTGGCCTCTGAGGATTTTACTTTCTTGCCAGCTCAGAGGTGTATCAAGTTGAACCTTTGGTTACGATATCTCCAGTATATTTTGAGGAAATGAAAACTTTGGTTATTCACAACTAGAATAGTACTCTTGATTTTCAGTGGCCATTACTGTCTCAGAACTCTTATAGTTCTCTGTGTTTACGCAGCAGCTAGACATTCTTTCAGGGTCAATTCAAATCATACCTCCCCACTGAAGCTTTCCTTGATTACCTGAGTCAACATTGATCTCAGGTTGGAAATATTATACCACTGTTTGGCCTTATTAACCAACAGATACCACTTCTAACCAACACTTTCTGGTTAGTGACATATACATATTTAGGCCCTGCTTTATGATCTCAATTTTGGAATTTGTAATAAACCGATTTGTTTTAAAATGTACACTTACAGTAGCAATTTATTTATGGTCATTGTTCAGACGTGTTACTTTAAGCTTGTTAATTATAACTTTAGTACTTCCTTTTCAGGTTTATGTATAATCTGCCACAGACTGATTCTAATTACATTGATGTTAAAGTCAGCTTCTGGTACTGTCACCTTTTTGCGTGTGTATATATGTACACTACCTGTACAGTCCATTCACGTTCTCATTTTGTTTTGGAGCAGGGAGTGACAAATCCTGGTTTGAGAAAATTGATTTTTTATTTTTTTTCTTCTATAAAAGTAATATAACTATATATTTAGTACTAAACAGCAAAGAAAGTAATATAGCAAATTTATTTGCTAGAGAATTAGAAAATAAAAAAGAATACCTATAATATCATTGTTGGCATTTTGGTAATATTTTTCCATTTCTAATGTTGTTTCATGCTAGTTGTGATACTGTTTTTTTCATTTAACACTACTCCTAAGCATTTTCTGATGTCAACTATGATTTTTGTATTTGAATAAAAGTAGTAAAATGATTTCTTAAATTCAAGCAGTAGAAGGAAGCAAATTAAGTATCTCCCTCCCCTCAGTCATTACCAAAACTTTCTCCCCTTAGATTATCAGTATCTGTGTCTGTCTATAATACATATAGCATATCTTTATATAGATGGGATCTCTTACTCTACATTCTGTTATATACCTGCTGTGTTTTTTGTTTTTTTACTTTATGTGTCCTACACACTTTTTCATGTCAACGGTCAATGTACCTAGACCTACCTAATTATTTTTATCAGTTATGAATATTCCATTATTCTTTATTCTAATGAGTCCCTTGCTGATGAAATATAGCTGTCATTTTCAGTGACTGCATACTGTTCTATTGAATGCATATATTTGTAAAGGTATTATACTTTGCATCTTATAAAGTTTCTGAACTATTCAGTATATTTTTACTATATTACAAATTATATATTTGATAACATATGATTCTTTTTTTCTTTTTTTCTTTTTTTTTTTTTTTTTGAGACAGAGTCTCACTTTGTTGCCCAGGCTAGAGTGAGTGCCGTGGTGTCAGCCTAGCTCACAGCAACCTCAAACTCCTGGGCTCAAGCGATCCTCCTGCCTCAGCCTCCCGAGTAGCTGGGACTACAGGCATGCGCCACTATGCCCGGCTAATTTTTCTATATATATATTTTTAGTTGTCCGTATAATTTCTTTCTATTTTTAGTAGAGACGGGGTCTCGCTCTTGCTCAGGCTGGTCTCGAACTCCTGACCTTGAGCGATCCACCCGCCTCGGCCTCCCAGAGTGCTAGGATTACAGGCGTGAGCCACCGCGCCCGGCCGATAACATATGATTCTTGATATTTGCAACTTATGTTTCCCACCTGGTTTCAAAGGAGAAGGGGGTTGTAACTTAAATTTTCTTTTAAATCATCATACTGAAACCATAATAGGCATCAGCAAATACATATTTGACTGCCTTGTTACAGCTAGGTTTGGGGTCACAATTTTTTGTTTTGTGTATGTGTGTGTGCATATGTATGCACTTTCATTTGGGTTCACCTTTTTACAAGTCACTGTCATTTATTTTACCAGTTCAGTTGAGTGGCTACCATATCCAGAGTCTTGGGCCATTTTCTGAAGGAAATATAAAAGAAGGATGAACTATTTCCAGAGTTTGCATCTAAGTTGGAAATATAAGAAATGCACAAAATTGTGAAATACAGTCATGCACTGCATGATGACATTTTGGTCAGCAACGGACTGCGTATACAACAGTGGTCCCTAGGACTATAATGGAGCACATACTGAAGCCTAGTGTATGGCATTTGATGTTGGTATTGCAGATCAAAGTAGGGGAAATTATTGATATTCAGTAGTGGTACTGGGACTTTTGAGTTTCCATGTAAAATATACATAAAACTAAAAAGATATATACCATCTAGGTTGGTGTAAGTACACTCCACAGTGTTGACACAGCAACGAAATCACCTAATGACATTTTTCAGAACGTATCCATGTCAGTAAGCAAAGTGTTACTGTGATCATATATAGCCAAGTTCTACCATGGGCCCAACATTGTAGTAGGTTGAACCATATGAGACTGCTGATATTCAGGCATTTTTACCTATTTTAAAAAGGCAGTTTCATATGTGATTCAACCTACTCTGTATTTTAGATTCTGTGAAGGAGTATTTTAGAGGGAAATATGTCTGGGCTATAAACATCTTTTTTAACACATTGAATGCCACACTAGAAAAAGAAAATTTTTCCCTGGGGCCACGGTGTTTTGTTAAAACAAAATGATCCTTTCTAATTTGTTATTTTTTATTTTCTGTGTGTGAGTTATGTGCAGCACAATCCACATTTTTAGAATTAAAGTGTCAGTATTAATTGTAACAATAAGAACATCAACAAGTAAGATTTTCATGAACCAACTGCAGGGTTTTGCTTCATGAGGCCCCAGGCTGAAAACTAGCCTGAGTTAAATACAACTCACATGGCAGTCAATGTGTTACTAGATAGAGAATGTATAAAAGAAGGCCTAAAGTCTGGGATTAGCATGGCATCTATAGAAAAGTATGAAGAAGTAGAAGGTAACTTTAAACTTTTAAGCTGAATATGAGGTATAATAGGAGATACAGTAGAACGGAAAAGGCTAGAATACTTCAGGACTGAATGCCAAGTAGAGGTATTTTGAACTTTTTTTCTTTTTCCTTCTTTAACTTTTATCTTTTAAGCCACTGGTCCTTAAACTTTAATGTGTAGCAAAACCATCTGCAGGGCTTACTAAAACAAATTGCTCAGCTCCACCACCAGAGTCTGATTCAGCATGTCTGAGTGGGACCCAATAATTTTAACACATTTCAGATGACAGTGTTGCTTATGCTGCTAGTGTGAGGACTGTATTTTGAGAAACATTGTTTTAGGCTGTGGGACATTTATTAGACATATTTGCATATGGAAACTACTCCATGAAATTGCCTTAGGAATATGATGTAGGATTGTGCAGAGTAGATTGGAAGAGTGTGATGAGAGTTAGCATGCCTACTTCATGAGCACATTTTATAAATTAATCCATGAGGCCATCTCAAGTTATCCCACACAGTTTTAGCCATTATTTTCACTTCTTTTCGCTCTGCCAGCTGACCTAATATATTTTATTTACTCTGTGCCCATATTTAATAGCAAAGAACCTCTTTGTTTTCAACAATTTTCCCACTTTTTTGGTCTTTTTTTCTCCTTTCCCAAGCTTTATGGGCCATTTTAATGAGGTTGTCAAAGTTACAGTCTTTGGGCATTTTATTTGTGTTTATTATTTTGTTTCTATTTTGGCAATTTCCATTCTCCAAATAGAGGAAGACTTTTTATATTCTTTTTATTTCAGAATGGGAAACTGAAGCCCAAGTGTGTACTCCAGTACAGGATATTTCTAAACTCACAAAGGATGGAACCCAGACCATCAAATTAGAAGAATCATATGACTTTGATGACAGATTACAGAGGCAAGCAACAGATACTTTCTGGAAAATTCCCACTAATGAAAGAGATTTCATTTTGAAGTCAGTCCCTTCACAAGAAGATGACCCTACAGAAGAATATCTTAGTAAATATGATATATATGGAAATAATTTTGAAAAGCATTCAAACCTAGTTTTACAGTTTGATACCCAATTAGATAATAAAACATCCATGTATGATGAAGGCAGTGCAGCCTTCAATCATGTCTCATATGGTGTTGTACATGGGAAAATACTTCCTGGAGACAAGCCTTACAAATGTAACGTGTGTGGGAAAAAATTTAGGAAATACCCATCCCTCCTGAAACACCAAAGTAGCCATGCCAAAGAGAAATCTTACGAATGTGAAGAATGTGGGAAAGAGTTTAGGCATATCTCATCCCTCATTGCACATCAGAGAATGCACACCGGAGAAAAACCGTATGAGTGCCACCAGTGTGGTAAAGCCTTCAGCCAGCGTGCACACCTCACTATACATCAGAGAATTCATACTGGAGAGAAACCCTATAAGTGTGATGACTGCGGGAAAGACTTTAGTCAACGTGCACACCTTACTATACATCAAAGGACACATACTGGAGAGAAACCATATAAATGTTTGGAATGTGGTAAAACCTTCAGCCATAGTTCATCACTGATTAACCATCAGAGAGTTCATACTGGAGAAAAACCTTATATATGCAATGAATGTGGGAAAACTTTCAGTCAGAGTACACACCTTCTTCAGCATCAAAAAATACATACTGGAAAGAAACCATATAAATGCAATGAGTGTTGGAAAGTGTTTAGTCAGAGTACTTACCTTATCCGACATCAGAGAATTCATTCTGGAGAGAAGTGTTATAAATGTAATGAATGTGGGAAAGCCTTTGCTCATTCCTCAACTCTTATTCAACATCAAACTACTCACACAGGAGAGAAATCCTATATATGCAATATATGTGGGAAAGCCTTCAGCCAGAGTGCAAATCTTACTCAGCATCACAGGACACATACTGGAGAGAAACCATATAAATGCAGTGTGTGTGGGAAAGCATTCAGCCAGAGCGTGCACCTTACTCAACATCAGAGGATTCATAATGGAGAAAAACCCTTTAAATGCAATATATGTGGGAAAGCATATAGACAAGGTGCAAATCTTACTCAACATCAAAGGATTCATACTGGAGAGAAACCCTATAAATGTAATGAATGTGGGAAAGCTTTTATTTATTCCTCATCACTTAATCAACACCAGAGAACTCATACTGGAGAGAGACCCTATAAATGTAATGAATGTGATAAAGATTTTAGCCAGAGAACATGCCTTATTCAACATCAGAGAATTCACACAGGAGAGAAGCCCTATGCATGTCGTATATGTGGTAAAACTTTCACCCAGAGTACAAACCTTATTCAGCATCAACGTGTTCATACGGGTGCCAGACATCGTAATTAATTGATAAGGGAGACTTCATTTAGGTTTTACAACTTGATCATTTAAATTTTATTTTGTGCACAGTATGTTAAAATATTATTCAGTAGAAGAAATCTGAAGTGCAATATGTTAGATACCACTCAGAAGTATCAGAATTAGTAATATGCATATAACCTATTTAAATTTAATGTGAAAGTTAAGAAGGAAACCTCATTGACTTCTTAACCTTTATTTGCTATCAGTTTAATTCATTCTAGAAAGAAACCCTATGACAGGGTATTCAAAAACCTGTAACTCATCAACTCTTACTGTATTTCAAGTACTTAATGAGGCCTTATGAGTGCAACTTGGGAAAACGTCCGTCAAATAGAAATTTCACACTAGAGGGTAATCCTGAGATTATGAGAGGAAAAAGCTGCTTTCGGGCCTTTATATCTCCCAGTATTGAAGCCTTAAAATGTGTAAAGCGTTGCCTCCCCTTTTCCTGTCTTGCCATGACTACCATATGGAGCCAGTAGATTTGCAAAAAAAAAAGTTGAAAGTATTTTAAAGATTTATATGTGGCCACTGTTTAATTCCAGTTTCCCGCAAATATTGAATTATTAAAGGAAGAAAAGCTTAATGAAAAATGATGTGTTAGGATAAAGAAACTAATGTGTATATAACACTTAGACATGTGTACAGATTTAGTTAAACAGGCAAAAAATAAGACACTCCAAACTTAAATTAATCTTTAAAACATGTTAGCCTTAGTTTCACTGGGTTTTGACATACAAGGGCATCCTGAAGGAAAAAATAGGCCTACAGTTCCCATTTTATTCACCTGACTCCTAAATTCATAACTTAAGATTTCTCTGTGACTATTTACTGTAGAAAGTCCGTTTCTTCCGCTGAAACACATGTTTCTTGAGTGCCTACTGTGCTCAGGTCCCAAATTTCCTAATTGGATCCTTTCAGGGCTTAATACAGTATTAAAAATCACAGCTGATTTAAGCAACAAAAAGCTTTCTGTAGTAATGAGAAAGTAAGGACATGATCTTAACTGTTTTATCATGGAGTGAACATAAGAAATTGCCAAAATGGGTTGCCAGATGCTATCCCATATCCCAAGACAAGAAAGTAATGAAAGCAGCTATGTGAGAAATGTGAGAAAAACAAGCAATGGAAAATAGATTTGAGTTCACCGCTGAAAGTGGCTTAGGGAAAAAGGCGAAAGCTTAATGGAGTGAGGAAAGAGAATGCACAGGTAACTTATACATGAAATGTAGTTGGACTTGCTTTATCTAAGAAAATAAGAGTGGCTACATAAGAAAGCAAAATTCATACTGTTTATAAGAAGAAACTAAAAATGACTGATTTTTAAGGAATAATTGGAAACCTGGTACTCCATACATACAAGTAAAATAGAGATTACTCTTAGTGTGTCAGGAAAGAAAATTCATTGGAAAAAGCATTGATGCAGAAACTTTCATTGGTGCAGTAGTCATTAAACAATGATAACTGAATTTTGGGGTCCTAAACAACATAAAAGGAAAACTGGCAGGAATGCAAGTTGAAATAGGTACAAATACTATTTAATATTATATTTAATATTCACAGCATTCCACTATCTGAATATATGACAATATTCTGAGAACTTAGATTCATCCTGTTCATATTTGTTTCTACAGTGCCTTGCATATAGCATGTGGTCTATACATACTGGCTGAATTAATGAATAAATTACATAAATTAGAATTGAGTAATAAGGTAGAATTGACTGGCATGGACTGAAAATTGGTAGAACAATACTTTTTTGTACAGACATCAAGAAATATTTAACAAGTATTATTTACTGGGTAATAGGAATTGCTTAAAAATGGAGAATCAGATTTCATGGGCCATCTTTGCACAAGGAAATTTTCCTGAATTAAATGAGAGAAAATTGATATATTAATAGATTCTGGTGCCATAAACATCAATTTAAGCATTATTGACCATGCAGCTTCATTGGGACATTACTGTTTATATAAACATCTGACAAATAGGTGCTGAAGGAAAGACCTGGGGTGCTAGCATCTTCAAAGCTATACTGAATGTTTTTTTAACAAATTGTTGCTTTCCCATTTCCTCACATTAGTTAACCTTGATGTCGTAGTATCATCCTTCACAAAGTACAGGTTGCAAAATATTCAAATTGTGCTTATTCCATAGTTCTCATGTTAAAAAAAAAAAAACAGCTGTGTTGAAGATACACTTTTTTGATGCCACTTCATCCCTTACACAAACTTCTTTCTCTAGGATGAACATGTGGAGTGTTACATTGCATTACTTTGTATTTCCTGCCTTTATGTGTTTTATGTAAATAATGCATCTATAAAGTCTTCCAATGATACACAGAGGCAACTGATGCCTGTAGAGTAATAGTGGAGAATCCTAGATCTTTGTATATTTTTCCAACTGTTACAGTTGTCTGACCCACAAATAATTCAGTTTTTAGCAAAGTCTTATTTTCCACAATTTTTTATTATTATGAAAGTGCTTATATGCAGAAAATTTTAAAAATAATAAAATGAACTGTGTACCCTCCACCTAGATTTAAAAATTAACATTTGCCATATTTTTCACTGAACAATTAGAAAATAACTTACAGACATGACATTTCACCGCTAAATACTTAAGCATGCATCTCATAAACATAAGGACAGTCTTTTACAGAACCATAATATTACATACCTAAAAAATGAACAATAATTCCCTACTATCTAAAGGCCTGTCCATGTTTAAATTTCTCCTGTTGATTCAGTCAGTTTTCACACATAATATTTGTTGTATCTGTTTCATCTATCTAGAACAATCTCCACCTTCAGTTTTTCCTCATTTTAAGAGAGCAGGTCAGTTGTCTTGAAGAATGTCTCACAGTCAGGATTTAACTAGTTGTTTATATGTGATTTACATGTGGATTGTTCCTACATTCTGTCAATTCGAAGCTAGGGCCAAAGGCTTGATTGGATTCAGGTGAAACATTTTTAATGGTAACACTTCACAGATGTTTCATATTGCATCATATCAAAAGTGTCATTAATATCCATCTGACTTACTGTCGTTGATGTGACATTTGATCATTCATTTGAGGTAGTAACCACCAGATCTTCCCAACAGAAAGGTAGTTTTTCCTGCTACAATTTAACAGTCTGTGGACTGACACTTTGGCAGCATGTGAATATCCTGTTTGGCAACTTTTCACTGGGTGGTTTTAGGAACCACCAATGATCCTTGAATCAGTTGTTTCATGAAGGTTTGCAAAATGCTAATTTTCTAATGCTATCATTCTTTATCATGTACTGACTAGCATTCTCCATGAGAGAACTTTCCCTCATCAACTGGGAACGCACTAGAGGCGGGGTCATGCTCAATTCTTTTCCTTTATTTACCAGTTTAGTAGTTTAATTACCAATGAGGAGTTTAGTGTTATCACCTGCGGTGATGACAAATGAGTCAGTGTGTTACAGTCAATTATAATCGTTGTTTCTGATGTTCAAATTCTCCCAAATTTGGCCAGGTGGAACCTTTCAAGTAGCTCTTGAGTCTTTGGGCAACTTAACTGCCTTCTGACACAAGATATCTCAAGTTCACCTTGCACTTTTAACGCCCCAGACATGGAATGAAACATGCCTCCAGGAATTCCTGGCTCCGTTTAATAGGTAAGCTACTTAAAAACCAAGATCTGGGCGCTAGGCATGTTCACTGCTACTGGAGCAAGTCTCATTAGCAAGTCTTTGCAACCATTCAACTTAGTTTTCATAAAGACAACTCTCTCTGCACTCATGTCATCAGTTACATAATATCTAATTATGCAATGAGGGATACAATTACGTAACTGGCATAAACTTTTGGGAGGAAAAAACTAAGTCTTGCTAAGCATATACCTAAATTAGAGCAGTTCCATATTATGTATACCAGAGAGCAGCAAGCTTAACTGCAAGAGGTCCTGTGCCAAGGCTATCAGCAAATTTTACACAGGGAATGGAGCTTGTCAGTTAATCTGGCAAATGGGTTAAGTAGAGGGCAATTAAGAGAATGACTAGATGTATGATACCTACTATATTGTGTTTTAACTATTACATGTCTTGATAACTTATGGTATTTATAAGCTAATAACCCTCCTTTCCCAGCACATTTCTTATGGCAGGTTTTTGGTAAGACCTAAATTTTAATCCTCAAGATCCGTTTCATGTAAATCTAAGTATTAGTTTTTCTTACTAAACCTTTATTTGGTCTTTAAAACGTTAAAGCTGGTTTTTTTCATTCTTTGTCTTCTGGTGTCAATTCATTGCCATGTGCCTGTAAATGTATTCTTAGTCCTCTATTTGTTATTCTCCCCATGGCTCTATATTTCATCATAATTATTAGCCCCTTAGAACACAATAACCATTAAAAATGGCAAGCATGTGCACGACAGTGATATGTGTAAATATGTGTAGAAGTAAGCTTGTGAGCAACACCGGGTCCTCTGCTCTGCATGGATGGGGAAAGTGAAGGCTGTGATGCTGAAGTGTCTTGCCTGAGGTCATGTGTCAAACAGCAACAGAATAAGGACTGGAACCCCACAGCTCCGGCCCTTAGTCAAGTTCTTATAAAATAAGGTTAAATGGAAATTCTGAGTACAAACAGTATGTACCTACAATTCTATAAAATTAAGTATTTTTGTGAGATTAGAGCACTGAACGTTTTTTTTAAATCCATTTTTGCCCTCTCTCACATACAGTTCTTAAAATCAAATGTTTAAATGAGAAGAGCCCAACTCAGGATGCACCTTCCCCTGCCAATTTTTCATCTCTCATCCAGATCTTTCCCAATTTTCAAAAGCAGAGAGTCATTTTCCTGAAGAACAATCTTAGACCATGACAAAATAAATTCTGTATCCAAAAGTTGAAAAGTAATGATCTCACTCCACTATATATTAACTAAAAACTGTACCTGGAGTATTATATTCCTTCTGAGCACCATTATTTTGTATAAGCACAGTCATCCCTCAGAATCCACAGAGGATTGGTTCCAAGACCCCTGTGGATACCAAAACCCACACACGCTCAAGTCCCTGGTGTAAAATGGCATAGTATTTGCATATAACTTAATGCACATCCTCCCATATACTTTTTTTTTTTTTTTTTTTTTTGAGACAGAGTCTCACTCTGTTGCCCAGGCTAGAGTGAGTGCCGTGGCGTCAGCCTAGCTCACAGCAACCTCAAACTCCTGAGCTCAAGCAATCCTCCTGTCTCAGCCTCCCGAGTAGCTGGGACTACAGGCATGCACCACCATGCCCGGCTAATTTTTTCTATATATATTTTTAGCTGTCCATATAATTTCTTTCTATTTTTAGTAGAGATGGGGTCTCGCTCTTGCTCAGGCTGGTCTCGAACTCCTGAGCTCAAACAATCCGCCCACCTCGGCCTCCCAGAGTGCTAGGATTACAGGCATGAGCCTCCGCACCCGGCCCTCCCATATACTTTAAATCATCTCTATTACTTATAATACCTAATATAATGTAAATGCTATGCTATAGTTGTTATGCTGTATTTTTTTACATTTTATTTGTGTATTACTGGGGGGATTCAAATATTTTTGATCAGTGGTTGGTTGAATCTATAGATGCGGAACATTCAGATACCCAGGGCCAACTGTGTAATACATTACACTGGGGTCCTAGGAAACTGCAGTTACTAATAGGACTCTAGCACCACTAACACGGAGGCGATCAAGAGTGCTGGGAAGGCCACCTATGGTCCTACCCTTTCTGGAACTAAAAGAAAGCAGTAATGTAGAGGATTCACTTGAGAACTATAAAGGCACCAAGCAATATATAGTAGACACTTAAATATTAACTGAATGAGTAAATCCATTCACCCTAATAAACCTGCATTGTGCAAGATGATGGCCAGATACATTTGTTGAGGGAAGTACAAAGTATTAATATTCAGTAAAGATAGCTTCTCACCACTGGACATGGTGGCTCATGCCTGTAATACCAGCACTTTGGGAGGCTGAGGCATGAGGATCACTTGAAGCCAGGAGTTTGAGACCAGCCTGAGCAACACAGTAAGAGCTACTTGAGAGGCTGAGGTGGGAGGATCGTTTGAGCCCAGGAGTTGGAAGCTGCGATGAGCTATGATTGTGCCACTGCACTCCAGCCTGGGTGACAGAGCAAGACCCTAAAAATAAACAAAAGAAAGCTTCCCACTTTCCAAGACAACGATGTGTCAACCATCCCTTTTTTCTTTACTATAACATTTGTAGAGTACTTTAATTAAAGCATTTTTTATATATTATCACATTCATTTCCTCTTTGTATGTGTTGGACCCCAGAACAGAAAGGGACTCCCTCTCTTCTAGTACCCAGAACACTGATCATGGATGAAACTTAACTTTAAAGAGATTATGTAGTGAAGGAAGAAGTATTCATCTTGTGAAAACTAGAAACCAGAAAAGAGAGAAGGCCCAAACTTGAGACCTAGCTGCAAAAAACAAGGTGCCATTTCTACCTCTGCATCCCAGGAATGAGCAGTAGTGTAAACCAGGAGTTGGAGGCTGCAGTGCCCTACGATCACACCTATGAATAGCCACTGCACTCCAGCCTGTGCAACATAGCCAGATTCTGTCTCTAATTTAAAAAAAAAAAAAAAAAGAAAACCCGAGTAGGATTGTAAAGAGCTGGGGAGGAAAAGAAACCTAAGACTCTCCAGCTTACCTTGATAGAATTCCCACTTATCAGTAGGTGCTATATACCCTGCAATTCCCAAGTGAGAGGGCAAATGAGGACCTGAAATAGTCCTACTCTCCGAGGTATAGAAAAGCAGGCCACGAATTTTGTCATTTTGGCCAGCACCTCTCTCCCTGAATTCCCAGCTATAAGTGAAGGTTTCTGTTTCTCTACCAAGAGCTGACAACTACTGCCAGCTGGTGGTCAGAGCTAAAAATGATTTTTACATTTTCAAATGGTTGAAAAAAATATTTTGTGACGCATGAAAATTATATGAAATTCAAATTTCAGTGTCAACGTTTTGTTGGAACATAGCCACACCCATTTGTTTAAATATTGTCCATGGTTGCTTTTGTGCTACAACAGTAAAACTGACAACCATAAAGAGACCACAAAGCCTACCTGGCCCTTTATTGAAGTTCACCAACTGTGTCTACATAATGGGGTGGGGGTGTCTAGGTCTATTCACTAAGCCAAACACGGTAAAGTAACAAAAGGAGCAACACTGCTGGGGAGGCGGGACGGCGAGAGCATCAGGAAATTAAAGTCAATTAGGACAGCTCTGAAGCATGGAAATGAGGGAGTATAGCGGCATGTGGCCGTAAGTCCCGGCTAAGGGAAGAATGGTTAGTCTCTGTTCAGGAAGCAGGTGGACCATGCTGCCCAGAGAACTCTGGTCGAGCAATGATGCCTTCCGTCGATATTTCATGACTATGCGCCTATAACCCTCCGTCTAAAATCAGGGTAGAGGCATGTGGAATGCAGAGTGCACGGATAATATGAGAGAGTTATATGAGCGGGTTCAAGAACAGTGGTCTTCCCTTTTTGGAGTGGCTTCGCTTACTCTTTCGCCAGACTAGGAAAGAAACGTGGGTTCACTCTGTTCCTAACAAGCCGTGTTACTCAGGCATCCTTTTCCTCTCCCTAACTGCAGTTCCTCCCTCAATTACAAAGTCCGCAGGGACCGCAGCTTTTGGAAAGTGAGTTCCCTTTTCATTCTTAACTGTGAGATACCCCTCTGTATAACCCACCCCACCCCCACACACATACACACACCCTCCGTCGAAGCTCAACTCCCCGCCTCCGAGGGGATGAGAGGCCACCCACTGGCGGGGTAATCCCCGCAGCCCGTCCCGGCAGGCCATCAGCCGTTTGGCTGAGAGGGGTGTGAAGGCCAAGGAACCCGATCCCACCTCCCGCAAGATGGAGTCCGGGCCTAAAGCTCGTTCAAAACCGCCCTCGGTGCAAGAGCTGCCCCTCCCTAAACTACGACTCCCGCCGCCTACAGTACGAACATCTTTCGGGCCCAGAGAAAGACCAAAACAGAAGCCCAGCTTCCGGCTCGAAAAGGCTTCTGGGACACTGGGCGGGGCCGGGCGCGCCAGCGTTTCTGGGAAATGCGGTCTGCAGACCCCGCGGCGCAGACGCACGGCCACGCAGACGGTAAGTTATCACGCCTGTATATGTTTTCTTTGAAACAATCAGCAGTTTGAAAACAGGTATGAAACAGGAGGCCTCTTGAGCTCATCTAAAATTCGGGTTTCGTGGGTAAATAAGCGTTTGGTGAGGAAGTTGTGGGTTGTTTCAAGAAAGTAAGCACAGCGAGGGACCATGTGACCAGCCTTGCTGGGTGAGGACTAACAGATCCGGAGAACAGGTGGCGTCAGGGAACGGAGCGCTGCCAGTGGTTGGAGGATTTGAGCATTCTGAGTTCTGGGCAAGTAGCTGACACATAGGTGGTGGGAAAAGGAGCGTGTCTGAAATGAATGTTCCAGTGGCAGAGTTCCTGGTGCCGGCAGGGTGTGGGGGGCCTGCGATGGGTGAGTGGAGAAGAGGTGCTCAAAGACCAATGGGGCAGATGGGGGCCGACCTTGCTGTGCACATGGACTCCACTGAGTGTGAAGCTAGGACTCAGGGTTGGGAGGGGGGTTGTGAACTGAAGTCTTCAGTAAATGAGGAGGAAGTGGGGTGACCAGCAGGTTGGCAGGGAATAGTAGCAAGGTGAGTGTGAAGCTCTCTCCTGGGGACCACGAGGTTTAAAGGAAAATAAAGCAAATCATTTTCATTTTGAACTTTGCTTAAACCTTCTACTCATGCTGTCCTGTCCTCTAGGTCAGTGGTCCCCAACCTTTGTGGCACCAAGGACTGGTTTCATGGAAAACAGTTTTTCCACGGTTGGGGTTGGGGGGAGGGGGAGGATGGTTTTGAGATGATTCAAGCACATTACATTTATTGTGCAGTCAAACCTCTCTGCTAATGATAATCTATATTTGTAGCCACTCCCAGCACTGACATCACTGCCTCAGCTCCACCTCAGATCATCCGGCATTAGATTCTCATGAGCAGCCACAACCTAGAGCCCTTGAATGTGCAGTTTACGGTAGGGTTTGTGCTCCTATGAGAATCTAATGCTGCCCCTGATCTGACAGGAGGCAGAGCTCATGCAGTGATGTGAGCGATGGGGAGCGGCTGTAAACACAGGTGAAGCTTCGCTGGCTCACCACCGCTCACCTCTTGCTGTGTGGTCCCCTTCCTAGCAGGCCACGGACTGGTACCAGTCCACAGCCCAGGGGTGGGGGGCTGAAGCTCTAGTTATTTCTCTTATGAGCATCAGAGAAACAGTGGCTCAGAGGAATAACAAAATATTTATTGATGTGCAGTGAATGTGGATATTTGCAATTTTTCATATTTCAGAGATTTAAACTGGCAAGAAAATACAGAGAATGTTTAAAATGCGATTTTTGTGTTTTGAAATGGCTTTATCTTTGAGAGCTAAAATAGAGTGGAGTTGTTCATTGTTTGACCAATCACTCCACATGTAAGAGAAAATCATATCTATAAGTCTGTAAAAATCTTTTTACCAAGTATAGGGCATTCTGGGAAGATGTCTATTACAACTGGAAAAAGTAAAAGCAGCCGAAAATTAGCAGTGTTCAAAAGAAGTGGCTTTGCTAGTCTTTTCCATTGGGTGGGTAAAGATTGGACACAGCTCTTATGCTTGCTCCTGCTAAGTTGTAAAAGAGAGTAGGGAATAAAATTAATTTGGTTATTAATTTGGAAATTTGATTTAGTCTCATTTCCAGGGTTTGTGCATATTAACTGCAGTAGAAGGGTCCAGCCCTGTGAAGAGGGCACTTTTCAGTTTCCCTGACGTCCCTGGTGGTGATGGCTTTCCTGCCGTGCCATGGGGGGGCCACACTAGAATGTTGCTGCTCTGGCTAGGCTGACAGCCAGATGTAGCAATACAAGTTCAAATGCAGTGTCCCTGGCACCTGCCCAGACCAGCCTAAACTTGGACCACTCGTGTTATGTTAATGCCAGAAGTGAGCCCTTTTCTCCTGTTAAAAGCTGACGGTGCCCAAGAAAAGAAAATACATAATTTTCGCTTTTAAACTCAAAATCCTGACTGTATTTACAAAACAAAATTATTTTTATTAGTTTCAGTGTATGTGGGGACGGAGGGTCTGAGAAGCATGTGTGGTGACTTTGACTGCAAGGAGCACTGAAAAATGAGATTGTGCATATTTAGATCTCCTGGAGGGCCTGGGAGTTCCTCTCACCAGCCTGCTCTGCCAGCCTTCTGACTCGAAGAAAGAGGCTTTCGTTACGTACTGAAAACGGTAGGCCGCCTTCTTTATTGATATCTGATATTCTTAGTAAAACGTAAAGTGTCTTTAAAACATGATACATACAAAGTTCCCTGTAAACCCCTCCCATTCCCTTGTCTTCTTCTGTAGGTGTAACCATGTTTTAAATGTTTCTGTACTTTTACTACATATGTATGTATATGTAAATAATGTGTGCCATGTCACCTGTTGTTAGGGTCTATGTAAAAGTATCGTGTGGTGCACGTCTTGCTGTGTTTTGTATTATTTACATTGTGTTTCCAGATTTATCCAAGTCAATCCCTAGAGCTCTGGTTTATTCACTGCAACTTCTGTCAAGGAGCCCACTGTCGCTGTTTCATACCCTTTGCCCATTTTTCTATTGAGTTGGTTGTGTTTTTCCTGTTGAATTTGTAAAGAAAAAAATAATTCAATGATGCTTATTAAATCATGGTAAGGAAGCCTTTATTCAGGGCCATCGTGACAGGCGTGGGGACACTGCAGTGGGGGACAGCTTGGACTCAACTCCAATCACAGCGCAGGCAAGGTGGGAATTTATAGCCCAGGAGCAGGGCTGGGGTCAGTGGATGGAAAATCCTACGAGGAAACATCAGGGTGAGGGGGATTCCAGCTAAGGTTTTAGCCGCTCAAATGATCTAACAGGATTCTTGCTGAAGACGGGCCAGGGTGCCCAGACACCACGTGGCGGGTGGAGAAGGCTGAGGAGCCCGAGCAGAGATCCAGGGTGACCAGCTGTCCAGGGTGAGGCTGCGGCTACACCGACCTAGCAGGGCTGTTGCTAAGAGAGGGTGTTCCAAGGAAGTGCACAGACAGGCCTAGGAGAAGGTCAGGAGTCTGACTAAAGTTTGGTCAAGCAGAGAATCTTTGTCAAACTACAGGAATTCTTTCTACGCTTCAACACTAACTCCTTTACTCCACCAAAGTGGTATCCTCTAATCAACACCGACGTCCCAGATGAATCCAGTGGCATTTTAGGGTCTTCTACCTCCTCCCCTCCTCTCTTATTTTGTTGGCTGGTGTGTGCTGGGTGTGAGGGGGGCAGAGCGGGTGTTGACTGCCCTCCCCCCACACTCCTGCCTCTGCTCGCTGTGGAGGCCCTGTGGGTCCTGGTCCACAGCTCCCTCGTGGCGTCTTCACATCTGCTCTTGCCTGTTCCCTTCCCAGAGGCTTTCTCAAGGACTCATGGCCCACCCTGTGCCCTTCGCTCCCTGCAGTCACAGAGCTTCGCGTGTATGGCTGCTTCAGTCCTCAGTTCTCTGCTGACACCTCCCAGTTTTGAATGAGAACAATTCTCAGACCTGCAGCCTCTTCTAAGCTCTGCTTCTCTCTTGCCCATGACCTACAGGATAACTCTACTTGAACAGTCACCACCATGGAGAAAGAACTGGGTCGCTTTTAATATGTTTCCTCCTCCTCTTTCTAGTTCCCTACAGTTTGTCTCCTCCCTTATTTTTTAGAGACAGGGTCTCACTTTGTCGCCTAGGCTGGAGTGCAGTGGCATCATCATAGCTCACTGCAGCCTTCAAGTCCTGGGCTCTAACGATCCTCCTGCTTCAGCGTCACAAGTAGCTGGGACTGCACCACACCTGGCTAATGTTTTGTGTTTTTTGTAGAGATGGGTCTCACTATGTTGCTCAGGTTGGTCTTGAACTCCGAACTCCAGGCCTCAATCAATCCTCCTGCCTCAGCCTCCCCAATCTCAATTTTTTTTATTGCAAAAGACTTTAATTTCCAGCAAGTAAACAGTAGTTTGAGAAACTTTAAAAGGCGCATACCTGCCTAACAAAAAAAAACGAGTGGGAAGATCTCCCTTGTGATCGTGGCTTTCCTAGATCACTGAAAATCTTGATTCAGGAAATATGATAACCACTGGGACAGGATTTTAGTGCCCAGAATGTGTCTTGCGTTTTTTTTATTTAAAAATATTTAATTGTCAAATGAAGATTGAATAAATTCAAGGTGCACACATGATGATTATGTGTACACTGTGCAATGAATACCACAACCGAATTGAGTAACATCCTTCCCCACCCATGCTGTACATTACATCCAGACGTGTTCCTCTTAAAACCTGAAAGTTTGCACCCTGTGACCATCTCCCCATTTCATCTCCTCTCAATTTTTATTTCTTCCTTTGAATTGGTTTTGCTTAAGTTCTCTTTTGTCTCTATTTTCTAATAATTTTTTTACCACTTAATCAGTGAAAATATCTTTTTATTGTTTCTGATAGTACATGATTGTGGTGGATTGAGTTGTGTCCCCTCAAAAAGATACAGTATGTCACAGTCCTAATCCCTAGGACCTTGAATGGGATTGAATGAGATCTTTTGTAGAAATAGGGTCTTTGCAGGTGTGCTCTAGTTAAGATGAGGTCATTGAGTGGGCGAGGGGGGCCCCAACCCCCTGACTGGCATCTTTATAAAATGAGGGGAAGCTGGACACAGACCACAGAGAAGAGAACCCCACGTGAAGACAGACACACAGGGAGAACGCCAGAGATGACATGGGGCATCCGCAAGCCCGGGGACGCCAGGGGTTGCTGGCAGCCCCCAGGAGCCGGGACAGAGGCATGGATCAGCCTCTCCCTCAGAGCCCCCAGAAGGAACCAACCCTGCTGACACCCCCCTTCAGACTTCCAGCCTCCAGAACTGTGAGAGAATAAACTTCCGTTGTTTAAGTCCCCCAGTTTGTGGAACTTTCTTACAGCAGCCCCAGCAAACTAATACGACAGTCACTGGAAATTGTAAAGCAAAACAGAGATATAAGCCCCAGCACAATCTCACCGTCCTTGCTCCTGGGCAGCCCTGCGAGCACCATTTGCAGAAGCCTATTTTAGCAACTTGGAATATAGACTTCCAGGCGGTCTCCTGCTGAGGGATGCTGCGGTTGTCCACAGCTCTTCACTGTTGTAAATAATGCTGCTGTGAACATCTACTACGTGTGTGTGTGTGTGTGTGTGTGTGTGTGTGTCAGATTAAGCCTGTATTTGCAATGTTCAATTTTTTTAATGGAGAAATCGAAAGCAAATATGACAAAATGTTAACCTCCGCTACATCTATGTGACAGATGTGTGGGTGTCTTATTTTCTGTAGGTTTCAGGATGTTTGAAATACTTTGTAATCAAAACTGTATTCAAAAATCAGTCAAAGAGAATAGGAAAATGGCCCAGTTTCAATCATACCGTGATGTTAATTTCTTCTGGTATCATTAGTAGGTGACACCTGCTGAAAGCTTGCTGTGACTGTGTGGGGTGGGGGTAACATACATATACCATAACATGCACCGTTTCAATTTGTTAAGGGAACTGTGCGGTGGTGGTCCGCGTATTCACAATGCTGTGCAGCACGGTCCCTGCCGCATCCGGGGCTCCTCCCACTCCCCCCTCAGCCCATGGCAACCACTAATCTGCTTTCTGTCTCCATGGATTTACTTATTCTGGATACTTCACATAAATGGAGTCACCTAATATGTGGCCTTTCGTGTCTGGCCCCTGTCCCCGAGCGTTTGTCTGCGGTGCACCCGCGCTGCAGCCGGTGCCAGCACCTCAGCCTGCCTGGCGCTCAGTGGTGGTGCATCGCCTGGGCCGCCACGGTTTGCTTATCTGTCCGTGAGTTGGTGAGCGTCTGGGTTTTTCCGCCTTTGGCTATCACGTTGCTATGAAAAGTTACATTCAAATTTTTGTTTTGTTTTGTTTGGATACCTGTTTTCAATTCTGTAGGTACCTGCCCGGGAGTGGCACTGCCGGGCCTTGTGATAACTCTAGCAGCACATTCCACTTACTGAGGAGCTGCACAACTGCTTTCCACAGCAGCGGCGCCACTTTACATTCTAACCAGCAACTCATGAAGGCTCCAGTTTCTCCACGTCCTTGCCAATGAGAGGGGTTTTTTTGCGTTGTTTTTTTTTTAGAAATTACGATAGCCATCCTCGTGGGTGTGAAGTGGTTTCTTGTTGTGGTTTTGATTTGTATTTCCCTAATGACTAATGATATTGGGCATCTTTTCATGTGTTTCTTGGCCATTTATGTGTCATTGGAGAGATTATCTATTCAAATACTATGACTGTTTCCTTTTTTTGTTTCTTTCTTTCTTTTTTTTTTTAGAGACAGAGTCTCACTCTGTTGCCTTGGGTAGAGTGCAGTCGCATCAGCCTAGCTCAGAGCAACCTCAAACTCTTGGGCTCAAACAATTCTCCCGCCTCCGCCTCCCAAGTAGCTAGGACTACAGGTTCATGCCACCATGCCCACCTAATTTTTTTATTTTTAGTACAGACAGAGTCTCGCTCTTGCTCAGGCTGGTCTCAAACTCCTGAGCTCAAGCGATCCTCCCGCCTTGGCCTCCCAGAGTACTAGGATTACAGGCAGGAGTCACCGAGACTGGCCCCAAATGACTGTTTCTTTATGCAACATATTTAAACTACTCTTTTTCTTTAAAACCTTTAGTTTTATCCACAGACCTAGATAAAATTGATGCTTTAGAAAGAATAGTTTGATAGCAGTGTGCAACTGAAAGGCTTAGAGTCGTTACGGTCCTGACCCATTAATTGAAGCTTAGAGTGAGGTGGGCCTGTTCTCTGGCCTAACTCCATGCCTTTTCCCACTCTGTTATTCTTCCTATTCCATATTTTTTATGCCGCCGTCCCTCTGCTCTCTACCCGGTTGGTCACCTTCCTCGTCTGGCCTCCTACAGGGCACTTCGTGCTCCGGGCTGGCTCCCTGCAACCACCCTGCGGCCCAGTCACTCCAACAGGGTCAAATTTGAAACTTTCAAATCTCCTTGTCCTTTGTTTCCCCCCTTTGTCTCCCTCAACTCACTAATTTTCTCTTCGAGTCTGTCAAATATCAAGTTTATCCCATATGTATAGTAATTTTCTAAATTTCAATGGCTATTCTTCATTTGCAAGATTTGAAGATTTTTTCCTAACATTACCTGTTTCTGTTTTGCTTCTGGTTGCTTTTCCCATCATGTCTTGCTCTTTTTAAAATAGAAGTTATCCCTTTTAGGATCTCTGAGCATGCTGCACGTACTTATTTTCAAGGCTTTGTCAGTCTCTTCCCAGTGTGAATTTGAAGTGAAGTCACATTCTATTTTTTTATTTTGTTGGAAAGTTTTTGGTTTTTCTTTTTTTCTCTCTCACTCTGGCGTCATCCCTCCTAATCTAGTGGTTTTGCAGTTGCTCCCACCTGACCTCTGGCCCAGCCACAGTCGTACAGTGACATTTTAGGGCTCTCCTGCCCCTGGCACCTTTAGAGTTATGCAGAGACAGATGCCCCAGCTGGCGGCTTGACGGTGAGGCTCCCAGCTTCCTTTCATGACCTACTCTGCCCCTCAGTTCCACAGTGAGCCTTGTGCGGAGCATTTTTAGTCCTCTTTACCCCATAGGATGCCAACTCCCAGCCATTGCCACCGACTCCCAGCCTGACTTCCAGTCCAGAGCGCAGCAGACCAAGGCTGTGAGCCCTCTCTCTGCTTGACATTTCTGTTCTTCAAGTATTCATCTCTTTTCTGCCTGGTCTTGTCTGTCTTCAAGTATTCCTCTTATCTTTGAGTTTATCTGGTATTTTTCATTTTCAATTTCAATATTTCATCTGTCACTGCTGTGTATTTGGAACAGAGAATATCCCTCAAAGCATAAACACTCCATCTTATCCTCTTGGCCTTCTTCTCTGCTCCAGATTTTTGTTTTGTTTTGTTTTGTTTTATGTCTAGTGGCTCCTATACAAGAGGAGCTTAGTGTCCTTCGTGGCAGTGAGTTTATACCCAGCCAGTTACCAGACAGTTTCATCAGCTGCTGGATCTTTGCTTAGATAGATAGGGAAGGCTCTTTGGGGGTGGGTTATTTCTGAATGACTTGCTAGATTATAAACGAACCAGCTCTCTCTTTTGTGCCTGGAACCACTAGATATTTGAATTACAAAATCTGAGAGCTCTGTTCCAGGTGGAAATGACCCCCCACGATTAAGTCATTACGTATGAGGAACACAAAGCAACCAAGTTGTTGAGAGTTGAATCAGTGATTTTCTAATAACAGATCTGATTAGGAGCTTATTAGCTCATCACATCCCAGGGATATCACCCCAAAGGGCATGTTATCGCCTCTCTGCAGAATATCCAAGCCCGTGAGTGACTGGGGTAAAGCAGGACACGTCCGACCGTGGAAAGATACCTCTTATTTAGGAAGCTCCTTTCCTTGACCCGAGGCAGGTCCTTCACTCACAGAGGGAGGGAGCCCACCACCTTGTGGAGGAAAGCAAATTCAGCACAGGGCTCGAAAGCATGGCTTCTGGAATCTCATTGCCCAAGTCTGAAGCCAGCTCTGTTACTGGCCGGCTCCATGATGGGCAAGTTAACTCTGTCCACCTTAATTTCCTCATTTGTTGAGAGAGGAATAATAATTATCCTCCCTCCTAGAACTGTCATGAACACTAAGTGAAATCATGTATGTAAAATGCCAGTCTAATATGGCATAGCAGTTCCTTAAAAAATTACATGTAAAATTATGATAATATTCAGGAATTCCACTTCTGGGTCTATACCCAAAAGAATCAAAAGCAGGGAGTTGAACAGCTATTTGTACACCCGTGTTCATAGCAGCATCATTCACAATAGCCAAAGGAGGAAGCAACCCAAGTGTCTACCAACAGACGTGTGGGTAAAGAAGCTGCGGTGTGTACATGGGATATGAGCCCGCCTTGTAAAGGAAGAGCATTCTGACACCTGCTATGACACGGCTGAACCTTCAGCACATTATGCTGAGCACCATCAGCCAGTCACGAAAGGACAAAGTTGCGTCCGGAGCTCAGAGGGAGACACACGAGGCCTCGTGTAGCAGAAGGCTGTTTATTTTGAGCATCTGAGTGCAGATGGGTGGGGGCCGAGGGAGGGGAAAGCCTTGGGTTTTATAGAAGGTTTTTCCTGGGGGGGAGTGAGCAACACCTGCAGAGATAGGGGAGCGGGTGGCTTCATCCTTATCAGGGAGGCTAAGAATGCCAGCATCGCTGCAGCTGTCTGTGGACGGAGTTAGATTTACAACCTCCGGACTCTCCAGACTCCTGCGGCTTTTGTGTCTCAGGCTTTATGGTCTACCTAAGTTTTCCATTAACCGCATTGCGCCCTATCCATACTTTTCAGGTTCCCACCCTAAGCAAACCTAGTGCAAGTATTGTATGATTCCACTTATATGCAGGACATGGAAGAATCAAATTCATGGAAGCAGAAAGTAGACTGGTGGTTACCAGGGGCTGGGGGAGAGAGGAAGGGAGAGTCACTGTTTGCTGGGTGTTTTAGTTGGAGAAGATGAGAACATTCTGGGGGCGGATGACGCTGGTGGTTGCACAGCAGTGTGAATGTGCTTAATGCTGCTCAACTGCACACTTAAACATGGTTAAAATAATACATTTTATGGTATGTCTATTTTACCACCATAAAAAAAGTCTCCCCAAAAAGCAAACAAACAAAAAATGGTCCAGTGAGGGCTCAGTCACAGAGTCACACAGTGCAGTCACTGGGTTCTGGAACCGGCTCCATGAACCCCTCTCTGTGTTTATAATCCTCTCCCGTAACTAACTACTTGACCCCTTGAGTTGTTTCCCAGAAATGATGGACCCAACTCCTGGCCTCAAGTGATCCTCCTGCCTTGGCCTCCCAAAGTGCTGGGATCATAGGCTGAGATACCACACTGGGCCTGAAATGATAGATTTTCTACAAACAAAGGAGTTGAGACTCTGAAGGCCCCAGGGCAGACCTCCTGACACGGGGGCTCATGTCCCCCTCAACCTGCCCCAAGGCACATGCCCCCTCCTTAAAAAGCCCAGGATTTCCCTTAGTCAGAGAGACAGATTTGAGCAGCTTCTCCCGTTCTCCCGACAAGAACTCTGTCGTACTACGGCAGTCCTCATTGTCCCAGTGACTGGATCTTTGTGCAACGGGCAACTGGATCCAAACCGAAACCCCCCTGTGGTTTCCACAACACTCCCCCTCCCTGAAGGGTTTATGTGCCCGCGCCCTGCTTAGCTCAGGCGTGCTCCTGGGATGTGTAGTTGGCAACAAACAGCCAGGAACTCGGGGCCTGCGCGGGCTCCCCCGCCCTTTCCCAGCCCCTCTGATGGCAGAAGCAGCGCGAAGCCCGCACCAGCCCACATCCCTGCACACGCAGCTGAGACTCTCCAGTGTCTAGTACCAAGAACTGCAGAACTCTTGACACGTGAGGACTCCATCCTAACCTCCACACTGAGACCACCAAACTCTAGCATGGCTTCTAGCGGCATAAGGCCCTGTCCCCAGGATGCACCCAGCCCCCATTAAAAGGCCTGCAGGAGAAAGCCCAAGGCTGCAGGAGAATTTATTTACTGTTTGTTACGGCTATACCCTAGCGACAGGCAGGCAGGCCCCTGGACCCCCACCGCTTAGAGCAGTTACTCTAGAAAGTTTGCAATTATAAATCCTTTCTCTGCTCTTTGAGATATAAAACTACCACCGAAATGGTTTCCAAGACCTGAGACTGGGAGAGAAGTCGCTAAAATGCAAACATTCAGGGGATCACTCTCTGCCTCCCAGTCTCTGGGGAGGCCGAGGGCCTCGTGTGGGCACCTCTCTCCCACCTGCTTCCCCGTAACGACAAGAGCAGTGTCTTCCTCCTCCAGACGATGCCAGTCAACTAATCTAGGTGGCCCCGTCACACGACTAACCCCCAACACCTTCAGCGCCTTCCCCTTAGCGCACCACCGTGGAGCCATCTCCAGCCTTTGTTTCAGGGAAGTTGAGTCCCCTGTGGCGAGAGTATGACCGAGTCAAACCTGTCCTTACCACTTTGACCAGTGCCGGCTTTGTCTAACCTGGACTAAGTCCTAACCTCTCCTCACTGACAGTTAGCTGCTATTCTTACTGTTTTTGTTCTAATTTGCCCAAGGAGCCGATTTCTCCCTCTCGCAGCCACCCCATCCCTCCTACGTCTCTCCTACCTCGCCAGTCCCGGGAATACGGTTTCCCATAGTCAGAAGCAGTGGGACCTCAGTGATCACACTTAGAATTCCCAGAGTTCTCAGCATAACCTTTTTTAGTTTCAGAGCTACATTTCCCAAACTAAATCGAATCGGAGAAAGCACATCTCTAGAGTGAATCTTTAGAATCCACCCCGACTGCGATGTGTCAACACAAGTCAGCAAGAACCCGTGACTTATGAGTATATGAATCCTAAATTTCGGCCTTTCCAAAGCCCAGCTTCTAATGGCATTTGGAGCTGATGCTCTAGAGAAAGTTGCTATCAAATCTGATACAGATTTCTGCCGAACGACTGTTTAAGTATCTCAGGAAATTCGGTGTGTGCTGCTCTGGAGTGTGCCTTAACGCGTAACTGCCACGTGAGTTGTATTTAATTCACGCTAGTTTTGAGCCCGGGCAGTGAAGCACGTGCACCTCCCACTGCTCTTTACCTTGGCAGCCTCGATGCGCCGGCAACTCCCGCTGCCCCGCTGTAGCCTACGTGTTTTCGTGACGGGTGGCCCCCGGGGAAAACCACAGAAAACAATAAAAAATAACAAATTTGTCATTAAATTAGAAAGGATTGTTTTGTTTTTGAAGTATTTATTCTATTTTCACAGTAACACACCATGGCCCCACGGGAAAAAATTTGCTTTTTAGTCTGGCAGTCAACGTGCTAACGCAATGACGGAGACACATCTGCCAACCACTCTCCCCTCTCCTACCCTCCCAAAACAATGCCGTTCTCCCCTGGCGGCCGCAGCTGCAGGGGACTCACATAATCCTCTTATCCATCCACCAGATGGCAGGACAGTGAAGTCTGGCGAATCCTCTGTCCTCCCCGAACCTCATTAGTTAAGTGGAATGCTATAACTTCCTGGTCAAACGTTAGTCTGGACTCTCGGAGAGCAGACGGGCTCAGACGCAGGTGGAGCCTCCTCCAAGGGAACAGGTTGTCTCCTGGGGTACAGTTAGGGGGGCCCCGGCGTGGAAGGGGACAGGGGCAAAGCAGAGAGGGAACCTGGGCAGGGAAAGAATTGGTGCTGATCAGGTGTCCTGGGCTGAACTTGCCCGAGGTCTCACGGGTGACTGTGGCAGAGCAGGACCCCGAAGCCCCACTCTCAGCCCTCTGCCTCCTGAAGACCCCTGGGCAGTAGAG
This sequence comes from Eulemur rufifrons, assembly GCF_041146395.1. NCBI lineage: Eukaryota > Metazoa > Chordata > Mammalia > Primates > Lemuridae > Eulemur > Eulemur rufifrons. The sequence continues at coordinate 4,233,104 of NC_090991.1, forward strand.
GACAGTCCCAACAAGGAGGCCAGCGCTGGCCTGTAGATGCTCCCTACCCTCTCTGCTGGGCCCTGTGGGTGTTTGAGGACGGACACACCGGAAAGCAAGACCAGCCCAGACTCTCTTTAGCCACGGGCCAGGAGACAGGTCCCAGGTTCTGAGATGGGGGGAGATGCAGGCATGATTCCTGCAGCAGCCCTGTGAATCCTAGCGGCACTTTGCTTCTTTCTCACAGACATTTTTGAAAATGCCTTCGCATCCCCCAACTCTCAAGGCCATCACTGAGGCCGAGCACAAAGAGCTAACTGTGCCAGGAGCTCCCCAGTTAGGTGGAGCACGCCTGAGACTAGCAGGCCCAGGTTCCTGCCTCCCAACCCGGTATCTTCCCAGCACACTGGGCTTTAGGGGAGAGACCCGTGTGGTTTGCCAGGGGCCCTGCCCCAGCCGCCCCTCTCAACCCGCACAGTGGTGAGAGGCAGTGAGGCTCCCAGGTCACAAACCTGGCCTGACGCCAGGCTGCACCACTCACCAGCCGTGTGACCTTGGGCATGTGGCTTAGCCTGTCTGGGCCTTGATGCCTCATCTGTAAAATGTGAATTCTGATTGTATCTGCACTTTAAGGTTGTTATAAGGATAAAATGAGATTGTAGGTGTCAAGGGCTTCCCACAATGCCTGCCATGTAGAACTTTATAAATGGCAGAACCAAAAACCAGATAGAAAATTTAATAGCTAGCCACAAAAACAAACAACCCAACCTAACAATGGGCAAAGGACTTGCATAGACATTTCCCCAAAAAGGATATACAAGTGGCCACCAAGCACATGAAAAGATGCTCAACATCACTAATCATCAGGGAAATGCCACAACGAGACATCACCTCACTCCAGCTAGGATTGCCATTACCAAAAACTAAACCAAAGCAAACCAAGCAAAAAACAGAGAATAGCAAGTGTTGATGAGGATGTGAGGAAATTGGAACGTTTGTGCCCCATTGGTAGGATTGTAAAATGGTGCGGCCACTATAAAAAACAGTATGGAGGTTCCTCAAAAAAAATAAAAGTAGAAATATCATATGATCCAGCAATCCCACTTCTGGGTATTTATCCAAAGAACCAGAAACAGGATCTAGAAGAGATATTTGCACTCCCATGTTTACTGCAGCTCTATTCACAATAGCCAAGCTGTAGGATCAGTGTAAGTATCTGTCCTCGGATGAATGGGTAAAGACAACGTGGCCTGTACACACAATGCGATATTATTCAGCCTTAACAAGGAAGGAAATCCTGTCATATCCTGCGACATGAATGAACCTTGAAGACATTATGCCAAGTCAAGTAGGCCGGTCACAGAAGGGCAAATGCTGCACAATTCCGCATATATGAGGTATCTACAGTAAAGAAAACTCCCAGGAGCTGGAGGCTGAATGGTGGTTACCGGGCGCTGAGGAGGAGGGTTGGGAAGCTGCTGGTCAGTGTGTTAGCTTCAGCCACACGAGATGAGCATGTTCTGAAGGTCTGTGTACAGCACCTGCTTATAGTTAACAGCACTGTGCTGTACACGTAAAACTTGGTTAAGAGGGGAGATTTCATATTATGCGTTTTCAAAGAGAGAGAGAGAGAGAGAGAGAGAGAGATCCCCTTCCAGACTCAAGGAAGCCACACTCTTCCTATCTAAAGCCAACCTCCCTCCCCTCCCATCTGCAACAACTTCAGCGCTTGTCAGTAACACTGATACTCAAAGACCCTGTTAAACGTCCTCCCCAGCCCCATCCCCAAAGGAGAGCCTAGATTGAGCTGGGAAAATTACCTTTCCTTCTTTCAAGTTGCCTCTAGTTTGTAGTTTATTTTTTCGACCTACATTTGTTGAGTGTCTACTATGTGCCAAGCACTGTGGTAGGCTCTGGAGACAGGATAGTGGATAAGAACGGCAGGTCCTTGCCCTCGGGGAGTGTACTTTCTAATAAACAAACAAGATAACTTCAGGAGGCATCCAATGCTATGATGGAGATAAACCGAGAGATTTGTCAGCACACTAGCAAGTCCTGAAAAGCTCTCTCTGAAGAGAGGATGCTTGCCTTGAGACTTAAAGTGAGAAAATCAAGGCCGGGCACGGTGGTTCACACCTGTACTCCTAGCACTTTAGGAGGCTAAAGTGGGAGGATCACTTAAGGCCAGGAGTTTGAGACCAGCCTGAGCAAGAGTGAGACCCTATCTCTACAAAAAACCAGAAAAATTAGCTGGATATGGTGGTGCGCACCTGTAGTCCCAGCGACTCTGGAGGCTGAGGCAGGAGAATCACTCGAGCTCAGGAGTTTGAGGTTGCTGTGAGCTATGATGATGCCATTGCACTCTAGCCTAGAAGATACAGCAAGACTCTGTCTCCAAAAACAACAACAAAATAAAAAAATGAGAAGAATCAAGCCAGATGGCATTCTGGGCAAGGAAACAGTATGTGCAAAGGTCCTGGGACCTTTGAAAGAAGCACACTGTGTCTAAGGAACAGAGAGAAGGCCAGTGTGGCCTGAGAACAGTGAGTGGGAGGGGGAATAGAATGGAAAGAAGTTGGAGATGAAGCCAGAACTGGACAGCGCAGAGCTTCAGGGACTGCAGTAGGAGAGAAAGTAAAACGTGAATTCATATCCCAATAGGTTGTCCTGAAAAACATCATCAGCTCTTAACATGCAAGTATTCGATGAACAGAAGGACATCCGGGGGTTCTCATGCAGGATCCGTAACTTGCTACCGTGTGACTCTAAGCCAAGGGTTCTCAAACTAGGGCGTGCATTTGAATCACGGCCAGATCTTGCAAGACAGACTCCCAGGCCCCGCTCCAGGGCCTCTGATTCCGCAGACCTGGCAGGGCCGGCGTTTGCGTGTCTAACGAGTTCTCAGGTGCTGCAGATGCTGCCGGGCCTCGGACCACACACTGAGAACCACGTTCTCACGATATCTCAAGCAAGTCAGTGATTCTCTCTGAGCTTTTTTCTTCTGTCAAATTGCCTTTCCGTCCGGTTGACGCGATCAACAGTGAGAAAAGGTATGGGAAAGCCTTTTGTAAGGAGCAAAAAAGCCCAGCACGGAATGAACGATCACCTGGATGCTGGTCCCTGAGTTCCCTCCTGTGCCTCTCCTTCACGGTTTATGAAGAACGTTCCATGTGGCGCTAGCAGCCGACTGCTTAGCTGGCTATTTTATTTCGTGTACTCTACGTTTGTCTCACTCTCTAAACATGTAAATGAACCACGGGAGCTGGAGGGACAGAAGGCTGCCTTCCTCTGCCCAGGAGAAACCTTCAGCTGCGCCCAGTGTTCCCCGCACCGACAGAGGCTCCAAGCTGCTTCCAGTGCCCGAGGTTATTTTCGTCAGCCGTCATCTCCTCCCACTCCTCCCAAGAAAGCTCTCGGTGAGTCATCCGGAGACCCGGAGACATCTGACGGTTGCTCAGCCGGTATCTGGCCCTTGAGGGTGAGGAGGAGTATTGCTGTCCCCTTGGGCTGTCCTTGAAGAAAAACTCCAAAGATTCATAGACTCCTACAAAATCAGAAGCTGGGTGTGGGTATGCTATACACTGGGTGTGTAAATGTTCGTTTGTGTTCACTCACAGGGTCAATAAACATTGGCTGAACATCTGCTATGTACCAGGCGTTGCTTTAGGCTCTGAGGGGACAAAACAGCGAAGCCCCCTTCATGGAGCTCATGCGTGTGCGACAGTCACCCGTGTACCGAAAGGCCGCCACGTGTCGTGAGACGTGTAGCCTGGCCGGGAAGATGTTCACGTCATCAAATAGACGACATGAGGTGTTACGGGCTGTGACGGGGTAAACGCAGGGTGGAGCAGGGGCAGGCGCAAAAGAGAAAGAGGGTCCCAAACAGGCACCCTAACACTTGGATATGAGATGGAAAGGGGCATTTTCCAGGTTCACTAAACAGGCTGTCATGGGTTGAGTCAACCCCAAAATTCATACATTAAAGTGTCCTAACACGTGGCCCCTTTCTCTTTCCTGTTTCTCACTTTGGGGACAGGAATGTCTGTCCTACGCTTGTCCCAGCGTTGTGCTCTGGAGGCAGATGACTTGTCTGGCTTCACAGCTTCCTCACTTGAGACAAGTTTTGCCTCAGGAACAGTCGTATTTGGAGCCTCATCCACACCTGATTTAGATGATACTTGGATGAGACTTTGAACTTAGAGTTGATGCTGGAAAGAGTTAAGACTTCGGGGCTGTTGGGATGCGGAAGGTATTTTGCTTGTGAGAATGACGTGTGTTTGAGCCAGAGGGAGGAGTGTGAGGGGCTGAATTATGGTCTGCCGAAAATCATATGTTGAAGTCCAGTCCCCGGTACCTGAGAATATGACTGTATATGGAGACAGGTCTTTAAGAGGCAGTTAAGCTAAAATGAAGTCATCAGGGTGGGCCCTAATCCAGCATGACTGCTGTCCTTACTAGAAGAGAAGACTGGGACACAGACGCACACAGAGGGATGACCACGTGAGGACACAGGGAGAAGACACCTTCTGAAAGCCAAGGAGAGAAGCCTCAGAAGAAACCAACCCTCCCAACACCTTGATCTTGGACGTCTGGCCTCCAGAATTGTGAGAAAGTAAACTTCTGCCGTGTAAGCCCCCAGGCTGTGGCATTTGTTGTGACAGCCCTGGTGAACTGGTGCAGAGGCAGCCGTGAAGAGCAGGCAGCACGACGTCGCTCGGTAGGTGGGGCACCTGCAAGTGGCACCTGGAGTGGAGGGTGTAAGCGAGGGAGGGGAGGCTGGAGAGATGGGCAGGGGCCTGGCCGTGGGGGGCCTCCGATGACAAGGATTTGGGACCAAATCCTGCATTCCAGGTATGGAGGTTGAAGTCAGAGAGTTATATGACAGTGCTGCGTTGTGGGGAGACCACCCTACGGGAGGCGCGAGGATGGCAGAACTGCAGGCAAGAGGGTGGGGACACAAGCAATGATGCAGGCAGCAGCTAACGCCAGGAGCCAGGAGAGGGAGGGTCACAGAGAGATGCTGAGGGTGTAGGATCCACAGGACTCAGTTATAAGCTGGGTGAGGGGCAGGAAAACGCTGAGGGAAAAGGAAGAAGCTATAGGAGCCAGGGTGTGGGGAGAAAACTACCTCTGCTTTGCAGTGGTTGACTTTGAGCCACGACTGCGAACGCCCAGGCCTGTGCTCCGACTCAGTGCGTGTGGCTGAGACCCAGCACATGCAGAAGGTGACTGGCCCCCAGGGAGCGGATGAGGTCACCCAGGACGAGAAGATGGACAGGGGCAGGTCTGCCGGGCAATGTGTCATTTAATGTGCTGCAGGAGGGAGGGGGGCCTTTGAGGAAGACCAACAGGTGCTGTCAAAGAGGAGGAAGACAAACGAGGAAGGAGCAGGGTCTTGCACCAATGTGTTATGGAAACCAGGGGTGGAGAAAGTTCCAGACAGAAAAGAGCAGTCAATGGTGGCAGATGCTGTGGCCAGGTCAACATGAAGACTTGGAACTTTGGGTTCAAGAGAGTGAATGGAGCCCCTGTCAATAAATAATATTTGGGGATGAACGGAAAAGCCCTAGAAGGTGAGGCTACGAGCACCATCTCCAAGGAGCGATCGCTGCCGTAGGTTTATGCCTCTCCGATCTCAACTTCTCTGCTTGTACCAGGAATCCCGTCTTTCCAGTTGTCACTGAAATGACTAAGAGGACATGACAGTTGTGGAAAATTACACTAGATGTCAGGAGAAAACTGCCACTCAGGTCTCAGAGACTTCAAGGAGCGTCTGCAAGCAAGAGTGCATTCAAAGAAGTGTCTGCAAACCTTTAAGTCACCAGGTGCAGGAAAAAAAGTGGAAAACTTCAGGAACACCCCAGGCACATTCCCAGCAGGGGCACCCCAGGCACTGTGCCAGGTGAGACACACTGCAGGAGCGAAGTTAGACAGGATGTGGTCCTCAGGGAGCTCACGTTCTCGCAGGACCGGGGACAACAGGCAAACAAACCAACCGAGGAACCGCGGAGTGTGGTAAGTGCCGTGAATGGACACACCAGGATGGGCCAGCAGGAACTGGACAGGGGCTGCTTGAGGCGCACAGCAGTGGGTTTATCTTGCTGAGACTCTCCAAACTCCAGGCACACAGCAGGTCTCACGTGGCATCACATTTCATGATCTGTCACATTTGGCTCTGTGAGAATGTTCTCCGGTCACATTCTGGACAGCTGCCGCTGCGGATGGTGGGAGCATTGGGGTGAGGGCGCGGGGCAAAGAACGCCGTGCTTTGCTCCCTGAGGCGACACCTCGATTCCCTGGGTCAAACAGCAGGGACTGGAAGCAAAGACGGGCCAGCAAGGAGGTGGGAAGGGAAGGCAACCGCACCTGAACGGAACAGGCCCCACATGGCAGGTGGCCTGTGGCTGCTGTTCTGTCCAGTCCTCACTGCTCCTGGGAACACGGCCTGCCCCAGCCACAGCAGGACACTCGGCCCAAGCATGCCGACAATCGCCCAGGATTTTCAAACTGGAGCCGGGGAGGACCCTTCCTCTCTGGCCCAGCAGCTATGAGGACATGAGCTTGGAGGTGACGATGCTTTTCCCATCTCGCGTGCAGACGCGTAACTGCGGGAGAGGATGAAGCCAACACACCCAGAACAGTGGAGGCAAAGGGTACAGTGGCTGGGTGTGGTGGCTCAGACCTGTAATCCCAGCACTTTAAAAGGCTGAGGTGGGAGGATCACTTGAGGCCAGGGGTTCAAGACCAGCCTGGGCAACACAGGGAGTCTCTACAAAAAAAAAAATAATAATAAGTAAAAATTTTTAAAAGGTAGAGAAAGAGAGTCCTGTTCCAGCTGCCCTGTGGCCAGCTCCACCGCACCCCTTCCTGCGGTTTGCTTGTCTGCATCTCTTCCCTTTGTTTGCCGAGACCGGTGGCGGCTGAGGCTCTGCCATTCCCAGCTGTCTTAGGGTTCTCCAGAGAAAACGAAACAACAGTGTGTGTGTGTGTGGAGAGAGACATGGACAGAGATGCATCATGAGGAACTGGTTCCTGCAGTCTTGGAGGCCGAGACCTGCAGTCAGCAGCCACAGAGCCAGCCGTGCAGGCCCCAGTCTGAAAGCAGCAGGCTCGAGACACTAGAAGAGCTGACGTTTCAGTCTGAGACCAGAGGCTGTCCGAGCTCACATACTCAGGCAGGAGGAATTCCCTCCCGCTCAGCCCTTTTGTTTTATCCAGGCCTTCAGCTGATGGGACGAGGCCCACCCACGCTGGGGAAGGCGATCTGCTTTGCTCAGTCCACAGATTCAGATGTTAACCACATCCAAAAACACCTTCACAGGCACACCCAGAATGATGTTTGATCACATATCTTGGCATCCCATGGACTGGTCAAGTTGACACATAAAATTAACCATCATAGTAACCAAAGTGCCCTAATCGTGACGGTGTAACTGATACCACACAGAGCAGGATCATGTCACAACTTGCCCTGGAGTTGCGGCCGTACTAAGCAAAGCAAGGGCCCCTCGATGGCAGGCTTGGACATGTGCTGCCCCTACCCGTTAGAGGAGGGGACCCCAGGCTAACATCAGGGGCAAAGATCCCTGCCATGTTCGCCTCATCCAGGGTTCTCTCTGCTCCCTAAGGCTCCTAGCGTGTAGGTTTTGGGGGATTGGCTCTTTATTAGCTAGGATGAGCTAGGCTGCTGTGACAGAGAGACACAAAGGTGTGTATTTACTCAAATACAGAAGTCTATTTCTCACTCACATAACCGACTGCAGCTTGTGTCTTTGGCTGATGGGCGGCTCTCTTCCACATGGTGACACAGGGATTCAGGCTCCACTGGTGGCTCTACCACAGAGCCTCATTGTCATCTACAGCTTGCCAGCACAGGGGAAAGGGAATTCTCAGAGGCCTTGGCCAGGAGTGGCACACATCACTTTAGCTCACGTTCCATTTGCGAGAACTGGTCACACGGCCACAGAACTGCAGAGGAGGCTGTCGGTGCAGTCCGGGCTTGCACCCTGCTGTGGCTCCGGCCCCACAAAAGGAGAACGTGATGTGGGAGGGCAGAGAAGTTTGCCCACTGAGAGAACAAAATGGCAGGCACTGAGGTGGTTAGATTCTAGTTCTAGACCAGGATTTCTTAATCTGAACACCGTTGGCATTTAGACTGGATGATTCTTTGTTGGAGGGAGGGGAGGCCTCCTGTGCATTGTAGGCTGTGTGGTGACTCCCCTGGCCTCTGTGACCCAACGCAGCAGCACCCCCAGCCCCAGTAGTGACAATCAAAAATGTCTCCAAACACAGCCAAATTGGGGCCACAAAATCGCCCCTGACTGAGAACCATTGTTCTAGACAACAAGAGCAACGGTCAGAATCTGTCCACTAGAGATGACATGTAATGAAACGACACGCTCACACTTGCTCGTTGCCACTTGGAGAGCTCATGGTGTGGCCGCTAGTTTTTTGCTCACAAAATTGACAGAATAGCTGAGGCGCTGACTTGAAGTCTCAGAGCTGAGCAATAGGACCTTAAGCCCTCAGACTCTGTGGGGAGAGAATAAGGCCGTGAGAGAGCTCGTCACAGCCCGAGCAGCACGCAGAAAAATGATCTGCTAAGTTTGTTCACTTCCCTCCATGTAAAAGTCAAAACCATACTGGCTTTTTTGCAATGAACAGACTCTCTGAGTTACTTGTGCAGATTCCCTGGAACTTCTGTGAGAAACAAGATATTTTGATACGTTGCTGGACATGAGACAGCGTTGGTAAGCCCTGGAAAGTTCTTGTTCTTTTGAACATGGTGAACAAGAGAGTGGACAGACTCCCAGGAGGGATATTTGCAGGAAACTGACTGTCCTGCAATATCAGGTGAGAATTCCTTGCAGCCTGGTGAAAACTGCAGGTACTACCACAACGGCCACACAGCAAAGTTTTCGGATGCCAGTGGTTGGCCTGAACTCCTAGCAACCTAACAGCAATGTTCTACTTCACAGGACGCTAGTTTCCTGGCTGTAGCTGATGGGGATTACTTCATGCTCCGTGGAGATATCTGGGACACGCTTCAGGGTTTGGATTATAGTCTCAGAAAATGAACTCTGGGTTTCTGTGTAGCTGCCAGTAGGAAGTATTAGTCTCCTACCTCACTGAGAATATGCCATGCTCTTGGACATTAAGTGAAGATGGTTACATAAGTCTTTTTTTATTTGGAAGCTACTTGAGTAGATGAAATACAAGGTCATAATCAATAAGGCTCAATTTGAAGCACTGCTAAGAAAAAGGAATAGAGAGATTTTCTTTGCTGCTGGAGTTGCAGGTGTATGTCAGACTGAAATTTGTGTGCAAATACCTAAGTACTCCTAATTATGAGTAATTATGAGCAAGCATTTGATGATGTTTCACAAACCCATGTGCATGATTCTCTCCAAACAGGCCCGAAGACACTAGACATTGTGGCTTTTTTTATTGACAAGTAATCTTGTGTTGCTGAATGATGGTTCTAACCTCAACGTGACCCTGGCACCCTCCTGCTCAGAACCTGTTGGTGGCTTCCCATTGCCTACAGGGAGCGTCCAAGCACCTCACCAGGCCCCGAGGCCCTCTGTGGTCTGGCCTCTCCCTCCTCCTCCTCTGCCCCATCTGCTGCTGGCCCCAGCTGCCCCTGTCGCCTCAAGCCCCAAAGAACCAAGTGGAGCCATGAGTGGCACCAGGACTTGGTAGGTCCTGGCATTGCTCCAATTTCTCCCTCCCCAACCCCCAAAGCTTGGTGACCACTTTTTGGTTTCAGGAATCGGGTCACATGTTACACTTTCCAGAAAGGCTGCCTGATGTGCATTGTGGCCTCCCAGGAAGAACTGGCCACTCGCTCCCGTGCCCTTCATGACATGGTCAGCCCTTTATCACCCAGAACAACACAGCACTTTGCTGCACACGCTGCTGTCTGCCTCGCGCCTCTGACACTATGAGCTCTTAGGACAGGGACAGTGTCTTATTCTTGGGAGCCCCAGTGCTTGACACAGGACCTGGAGAATGTTTGTTCAATAAAAGCTTATTCTGTATCTATATTTTATTGTTAAAATGAACAGTAATTTTACAGCACATGCAGATGCTGTTATGTGGCTCTTCTCTTTTTGTTAACTGTGGTAAAATACACATTACATAAGATTTACCATCTCAACCACCCTTTTTTCTTTTTCCTTTTTTTTTTTTTTTTTTTGAGATGGGGTCTTATTCTGTCACCCAGGCCAGTCTCAAGCTCCTGGCCTTAGGCAATCCTCCTGCCTTGGCCTCACGAAGTGCTGGATTACAGGCATGAGCCACTATACCTCACCCAAAATTTGTCCTTTTGAGACTGGCTTATTTCCCTTAACATAATGTGCTTAAGGTTCATCCATGTTGTAGCCTGTGTCAGAATTTCCTTCCTTCTTCAGGCTGAATAATATTCCTTTATACGTGCAGAGCACGTTTTGTGTGTCCATTCCTCTCTCAGCGGCCGCCTGGGCTGTGTCCACCCCGTGGCCACCGTGAATAACGCTGCTATGAACATGGGTGGGCAAATGTGTTCGATTCCTTGCTTTCCATTCTTTTGGGTACATACCCAGATGCAATTCTCTCGGGTACTTACTGTTTTCCATAGCTGCTACCCCATTTTACACTCCCACCAGCAGTGCACAGGGGTTCTAATTTCTTCACATCCTCACCCACGCTTGTTATTTCCTGCTCTGGGCATCTTCTCATACTGACCCATGAGAAAAGGCAACAGCACAGCTGCAGTAGGCAGAACAGTGCCCCTGTCCCCAAGGGGGTCCACGTCCTAATCCCCAGAACCACTGACTATGTCACCTTACCTGGCAAGAGGGACACTGCAGATGTGACTAAATTAAGGATCTTGAGATGGGGAAACGATGCCGCAATGTCTGGGTGGCCCAGTGTGACCACGGAGATCCTCACAAGGGGGAGGCCAGAGGGTCAGAGCCATGCGGCTACGGGAAGGGCTGTGCGCGAGGAATGTGCTCAGCCGCTAGAAGCTGCCACAGGCAAGGAAGTGACTCTCCCTGCAGCCTTCGGAAGGAACGCGGCTTGCTGACGCCTCGCTGTTAGCCCAGCCAGACCCGTTTCGGATTTCTGACCTCCAGAACTGTAAGATAATAAAACTGTGTTGTTTTAAGCCACCAAATTTGTAGTAATTTGTTATATAAGCAACAAGAAACTAAGCCACCATTACTGAGGAAATGCAAATTAAGGCCTAAATAAGATTCCGTTTTAAATTGGTCAAGTAATGGGAAAAAATTAATAAGCCTACAAATACCAAGCCTTGGAGAGGAGCGGGGGACATGCAGAGGGAGGAGCTCCTGCGCAGTGCTGGGGCGAGCGGATGGTGATTTGGGGCAGCCACCTTGGAAAACAATCCGGCACTAACCCTGGAGTTAAACGATTCCGCTCCTAGGCTACACCAGGGCTTTAGGTATGTGAAAGGGAAGTGTAAGAATATTCATAGCAGCACCCTTCACAACAGCAAAAACCCAGAACTTGAACGGCCATCCCCAGGAGAGCAGAGAGATAAACCCAGGTACATCCACACAAAGGACCGTCACGCACAGTCGAAATGAACAGACTACAGCGAGAGGCAGCACAAGGATGATTCTTACCAATACAATAGTAAATGAAAAACGTCACTCCAAACAAATAAATACAGCAAGATGTAATTTTATAAAGTTAAAAACAACCAAAATAAAAATAGATGGCACTCTAGGAACACAGATACACGCAGCACAGCAGCCTAAAGAATGTGGAAACAAAGGGAAGGGGCTACAGGACAAAGCGAGATTGGGCATGGTTTGAAAGGTTAAAGTCTAGACAATAGGTACACGTCACTAGACTCTCCAGCTTTGTGTGTGTGTGAAATTTTGCATGATAAAAAATAAGAAACACTATGAAGAGGAAAGTGAAGAACGAGGAATGCAAGAGTCGGGGCACAGGTTATTCAATCGCGGGAGGCAGGGCCACGGGGCAGAAGGAAACTCGGCAAGTCGCTGGCACCAATCGTTGAGGATCTGGCTTGGCTTTGATTTGTTCTGGGTGGTGAGTTCATGGGCACCTATTATATAACAAGCTAAACAACTAAATTAAAGCAAGCCATGCATGGAGCAATGAAGAAATAATTAGCAGAGTAGCAGGGAAAGGCCTGAAGTCAGCCCACACACAGTTCTCAGTGCTGCTCGGGAACGGGCCCCAGGACGCGTCCTTCTGGTGCTCGGTCTGCAAGGAGAGAGCTCAGACTTCACGGAGACCGGGACGCCAGTTCCCCTGCCCTGCTCTCTCCCTCACAGGCCATTTCCCTCGTCATCCTTTCCGACCACCTGAGAGAATGCGCTCTGGCAAAGGCCTGAGCAGGGCATCTCGGCTTCTAGGCTCCTTAATGAAGAGCTGGGCCAGATGTTTGGAATGTCGCTTAGGTGTTTTGCTTGCATTGTCCAATTGTCGGACTAAAAGGTAGGGGGTTGTATTCATCCCTGGCATCTGTCATCATTTAGGGACGCTGAAGCACTTTACCTGGTTGTACAGCTAGCACAATGGAGGTGGTCACGGAGCTTCTTCATTCAACAAGTGCATACCAAGCTCCTCCAACGTGCCGGGCGCTGTGCTGCGTGGGCACTGCTGGATGACGGCACCCGCCAACGAAACCTGCCCTTGAGGAACCCACAGGCCATTACTGCAGACTCAGGCACGGGCAGTGAGACTTGGAGAACACATGAGAGGGACACCTGACTTTAGCCAGTGGGAGGCAAGGGAGTCCTAAAAGCCATCCCTGAGGACCTGACACTCTAAAGGCCAAGGAGGGATTAACCAACGAGGGCACAAAGGAGGATGCCCTGGGCAGAAGAATCGCATGTGCCAAGAAACAGCAGAAGCACAGTACAAGATAATACTATCATAGTCGCGGGGCACTATAGTCACATAGAGACTGGGGCATTTGGGGAAGGCCTCCTGAGGGAAGTGACACCTAAACTGAGTCATAAGAGATGCCCAGGTGTCTACTAAGGAGGTGAAGAACACCCTGGGAAGACAGTGCAGCGTGTGCAAACGCACAGGGTACGGCGCCTGGGGAGAGCTGCAAGCGACACGGGCTGACGGAGGACGTGAAGGGCTGGGGACAGTAGCACCTGGGGGATGTCAATGCCATGTTAAGTAGTTTGTACAGAAAGTGACAGAAATCACTGAAGTCAGGGGGGTGGCGGTGCAGAGAGAGAGAGGGAGGCTCCCCTTTTAGAACGATGGTTCCAACTGCTGTGTGGGAGGCCGTCAGAGGAGGCGGGACTGGAGGTGGGAGACAAGTCAGAAAGAAGGCCGGGGTGAGAAAGGACAGGTCCGCAACCAGGGTGGGGAAATATTTTAGAAATAGGATCAAAGGTCTAAAGCAGTATTAACAACACAGGCTTTCGAGTCAGATCTAATTGAACCCCAGCTCTGCCCTTGACTATCTGTGTCACCTTGGGCAAGTCATTTAACCTAAGATTCAGTTTTCTCACCTGGGAAACGAGGACAATAGCAAAGCCTAGCTCACAGCTATTGAAAGGATGCCATGGCATAATATACGCGAACGACACAGCCCAAGACGGAGCACACGGGGAGCTGCAGCACGTGAGAGCTCCCGTCCTTGTTATCATTATTAATAGACTTGGTTAGCCAGATGCAGGTTAACCAAAGAGGACACAGGACTCCAGGGTTTCTGGCCTGCTGTTACTAACAGAAAGCAGAGACACTAGGCAGATTGGGAGCGACGTTTGGAAAAGGATACATTCATTTGTTGAGTGTGAAGTGCCCACTGTTGGAAGCGATGATCCTCCGTGGGTCCGTCGCGCCCTCCGCATCTTGCTGTGTGTGCCAAGAATGCAAGACCCTGACCGATTTTTAGCGGGGCCAGTAATCAGTGTCGTGTTTGTAGCAAGCCACCTTGAGGGATGAGGCACTGCCTCCCTGAAGGACAAAGAGCAGGCTTGCTAACTGCTTATATAAGCAGTAGATTCCTCAAGCTCGGTGTTCCTCAGCCGTGCCGCAAGCCAGCTGCATGTGGAGCTCCCATCTGGGCCCATCGTTTGCCCCTTGGGACTTGGAGGCGAGGGGGACTGGTGCGAATACGCTGATGCTCATGCTTCTCACTGGACCCTGAGTGCTAAAGTCTTAGGTTTCTGACCCCAGAGTCTCGTGTCTTCTGCCGGCATCCAAATCAGTGACAGGTTCATTTACTGGCTTATAAGCTGGAAAGAGAGACTTGGAGTTTTCAGTGTGTGCGAGTAAAGGACGGGGACAGGAAAAGGATCCCCCAGGGGAACTCAGGAAGGAAACCTACAGGGGAGTGGTTCCCTACAAGCCAAGGGAGTAGAGTTTCAATCAAAACAGAGTAGGCAACAGCATCAGGTGCTGCTTAAAAGTCAAGGAAGATGAAGACTGAAAGTGGCCACTGACTTTAGCAACTAGGTCACCGGCCAGAGGCATCTCAATGACGTGGTGTGGCCAGAAGCCAAACGGAAGCAGGTGAGGAGCGAATGCAGGTAAAGAAGCAGAGACAATGAATATAAGGTATTTCTAAAAACTTAGCTGAAAAAGGAGAGAGGTGGGCAGCGGTGACCAGAGCAAGTGGGGCCAAAAAACACTTTTCAAATAGAAGAGATTTGAGTAGATCATATACTAAGGAGAACAAGCTGGAAGAGAGAGAAAAGTTGGGGAGAGATCAAGGGCAAGGGGAGGAGGATGGAATCAGGCCTCTGAAGAAGAGGAGAGGGCGGACTTCAGCCCCCTGGTGAGGGACTCTGCTCCTACTGAGATGGCATTTGGCCCACACACACCCTCAGGCAGGCCGCCCTCCGGCTGGGCTGCGCAGTGCCTCCAGGTGGGTGGCGCCCACGGTCCCTAGGGAGGGGCCTGGTCAGCAGGTTTCCTCGGTGGCCACCACTTGCAGGTGGTCCTGCAAGCCACAGATGAGAGACACAGAAGTACTTCCCGACCTGGGTTCTCTGGAGATGCCAGCAGGTATGTTTCGCACACAGAGTGTTCAGGTAAGTTTGGAAAGCGTTGCTCTGAGCTCTGCGAAGCCAGATTGTAGGAAGACTGAGTGTTCTTTGCCGGCACAGATGGGCATTGGGGAGCGGAGTGTCTAAGGGGAAGAGAAAGCCTGCAGGGGGAGACACCAGGCCTCATCCTTGGGGTGCTCGGGGATGACAGAGAAGACCTGCGTGGGCAGACCCCGTGGTCACAGAGTAGGAAAAGGAACTCTCATTTGCAGAACATCTGTACTCTGCTTGGAGTTTATATTAATATATTGACAAAGATTCCCTGCTTGAACAAACTTTTGTCAGGCTCCTGAACCTTCTCCTAGGCCCACCTATGCCCTTCCTCGTAACACCCAGTCTCAGCAGAGAGCCCTGCTAGGTCAAGTGTAGCCAGAAGCCCTCAGCCCGGACAGCTGGTCACCCTGGATCTCTGCTATGGGCTCCTCTCCTCCACCATCCCCCAGGTGGTGGCTGGTGGCCTGTCTTCAGCAAGAATCCGTTAGGTCGGTTTGGCCAGAATCCCCCTCACCCTGATGTTTTTCCTCTTAGGATTTGCCACCCGCTGACCCCCGCCCTGCTCCTCGGCTATAAATTCCCACTTGCCCACGCGCTATGATTGGAGTTGAGCCCAAGCTCCCCTCCACAGCAGAATCCCTTGCGGTGGTCCCCACACCCTTCAGGACGATCCTGAATAAAGGCTTCCCTACAGTGCTCTAACACGTGCCATCGAATAATTTTTCCTTTAACAGTGTCCACCTATTTTACTCTCTCAGTTCTTGACATATCCCAACCGGACAGAGGAAGACCCAGGACCCAGAAGCCAGGGACGCGCTAGGCACTCACTGCTCAGCAAGTGGTGCAGCCCAGCTATGATCTGGGATCCAGCACTCCTGCCCCTGTGGCCCACGTCCTTACGCCCTCAAGCAGCACCCAACGCCGGGGTCAGAGGCGAGCTGCACAACTGCTGCCCCTGCTGCAGCCCTGCACTGAGACCAGGGCGGCCACCAGGCCTACCAGGTGGCCTGTGGTCTGTGACAGGGACGGTCCCCCATGTGCCTTAGCGTTCTCTCCTGCAAGGCCCCGTTTGGCTTTCCAAGCACCATCAGATCCCAGGGGTCTGGTCCCTTACAGGCTGGGCCTGGCAGAGGTGGCCGCGGAGAATGCGGGCCAGTAGGAGGGTGGCGCTGGGCCTACTTGTTTTGCTGTACCAGGACTACCCCCAAGGACCCTTCTCCAGGGGTGTGAGGGTGAGAACAAGAGGAGACGGGAAACACCTTTTCGGTGCAGACCCACCCTTTGAGAGCCCGGTGGAAGCAGCAGGCCCTCTCCATTGCAGGGCAGGCACACAACACACAAGCTGGCAGTTTCCGGGCTCACGCACCAACCGACACCACCACTGGCGCCCCGCCAAGCAGACCAGTTTTCAAAGGAGTGTGCACCCGAATCACCTGATGCGCTGGCTAAAATGCAGCTCCCAGGCCTCAGAGGAGATGCTCATTTCAGTAGGTCGGGGCGAGGCCTGGGAGCCTGCGTTTCCAACCGGCGCCTCGGATGATCTGGGCGCTGACGCC
Organism: Eulemur rufifrons; assembly: GCF_041146395.1. Classification (NCBI taxonomy): domain Eukaryota; kingdom Metazoa; phylum Chordata; class Mammalia; order Primates; family Lemuridae; genus Eulemur; species Eulemur rufifrons. The sequence continues at coordinate 4,249,686 of NC_090991.1, forward strand.
CAGTGGAGCCCACTTAGAAAGCCGACTCCGGGCTGGAGGACCCTAGCCCCGCGCTCCAAACTTTCCCCATCTCCCCGGGTGCCCCCCGCCCCCTCCCGCGAGCCTCCCTCGGGCGGGCGGTCGCGGAAGCGTCTGGGGAACCTCTTGGGGACCGAGAGCGACGGCCCTCGGGGCCTGCCCGCCCCCCTCGCCACCGCGCCACGGCCCCGGGAGGCGCGCGCAGTGGCCGGCGGGGCGCGGCGCGCGGGAGGACGCGAGGAGGGCGCCGGCGGCCCCAGCCCGCGGCCGAGGGGCGGGAAGGGGGGGGAGCGCGCGAGGCGGGAGGCGCGGCGGCGCGGCCCGGGCGCCGGGCGGGAGCCGGGGGCGGGGCGGCCGGGCCGGGGCGGGGCCGGCGGGCTGGCGGCGAGCGCCGGGGAGCGCGCCCGGGCGCGGGGAGGGAGGAGCGCGGGGAGCGCCGGCGGCCGCCCGCCCCCGCCCCCGCGCCGCCCGCGCGCAACAGTTCCCCCAAAGTTGCAGCCCGGGAGGCGGGCGCGCCGGGCGGCCGAGGGGCGGGCAGCCGGCCGGGGACGCGGCCTCGCGGCCCAGCGAGGCGAGTCCCGGCGGGCGGCGGCGGCGGCGGCATGGGCACCCGGCAGACCAAGGGCAGCCTGGCGGAGAGAGCCAGCCCCGGCGCGGCGACCGGCCCCCGCCGCGAACGGCCCGACTTCTGGGCGTCGCTGCTGCTGCGCGCCGGGGACAAGGCGGGGCGCGCGGGCGCCGGCGCGGGGCTGCCCCCCTACCACCGGCGCGTGGGCATGGTCCAGGAGCTGCTGCGGATGGTGCGCCAGGGCCGGCGGGAGGAGGCGGGGACGCTGCTGCAGCACCTGCGCCAGGTGAGCGCGGGGAGGGGGCGCCCGGGCCGACCTGGCCCCGGGAGCGCCCCGCCCCTTCCCCGGGAGGCCGGGGCGCTGAGGGCCACCGGGTGGGGCCCTCTCCCGCGGGGATGGAGCCCTGTCTGGCAGCAGGTGCCTGTGCGCTCCCGCTGAATTTGGGGCCTCAGGGCAGGGCGGAGGAAGGCCGGCAGAGTGGGGCCCGGCCAGGGGGACCTGTTGGAATAATGTCCCCACTTCTCTCCTCCGCAGGCAGAGGAGGCGGCTGGTCTCCAGGATGGTTGGTGGGAGGGGATGCAGGGATGCGTGCCCCGTCTGGGCCAGGGCTTTTTTCTTTCTTTCTACTGAGTGGCAGTCACTCCCAGCCAAGGGTCCTCAAGGAGTGTGCAGTTATCGGTTGGAACCTGGCCTCCCCATAGGGAGTCCAAGGGCACAGCCCTGGGACTAGTGAGATTCCAATCCCTAGGTCATTCACCCGCCTGGGAGGTGTCCTGGGTTGTGGTTCAGAGAGGAGACATTTTGCCTCCTCTGCCCAACTTTGGCTGGTCCTCAACCGTGAGCCCCTGCGGGAAGCAGGGGAGACGGGGCAGGCTGGGTTTGGTTTCCTGCGTGACTACCTGGCCAGCAGGAACACGGGAGGCTGCCAGCACTCTGCCCTCTGCCTGTGCCTGCCCCACGGGTTAGGGAGCAGATCTGGCCAGTTCCCTCTGCCTTGGGGCTGCCCTGGAGCTGATGGTATTACCCACCTTTCTGGTCCTTTTCCTTTCTGTTTCTTTTGGGAGAGGCCATGGCCGGTGCCATGGGTTTTGTTGTGTGTGAGAGAGACAGGAGGGTGCAAAGCTGTCCTCCTGTATCACCAAACAGGTTGTCTCGGCCTGGCTTTGGGGTAGACAGTCCAGGTCCCATATTCTTGCTAGATTGCCCCCATTAGAGGTGGAGCCTTCTGCCGAGGGCAGAGGGGGGATCTCGGATGACATTCCTGAGGCTTTCCCACCACTGATGAAAGGGGCTGTGGGAGCGCCTTCCTGGGAGGAGCTTCCAAAATCTAATCAGACTCACATCCCTGCTGGATTTTGTAGCACTCTACCCCGCCTTTGTATGTGGTGCACTTGAACCCTGGAGTATCGTCCGCAGCATATGCGATGCACAGGGAAAGGGAAGCAGAGACCTGGGGACTTGGGAAGACTCAGGGCTTCTGCTCCTGCCATGCTTTTCCAAACAACATCCAGAATGATGCCCGAGATGCTGCTGGGTCCCCAGATACCTTCTCTGAATTGAATCATCAAAGAAAGATGACATTATGCACCACTTAACTTTAGCAATGTGTATTTCTTTGTCTTTTGAAAATTGGAAACCAATGTGTACAGCCTTTATAGTAACTCTTTCGCTTTCAAACGGAATAATGGATTTTCCATACCATCCTGTCCTATTTGCTCACCAGGCACACCAGACAGTGAGAAGGTTTTACTGATCACAGGCTGTTCCCCCAGCACTGGGATGGGTGCTCTGGGGGATACAGAAGAGTAGAGAGATTGGCAAGCCCTTCTCAGAGGGTAAAAGAACAAAGTGAAGCTAGATTTCGAGGGCCAGTTGGAGGCCCGCAGGAGGAGGCTGGACCTGAAGGGCCAGATACCTGGGGCTCCCCAGCCCCTCTGGGGTTCAGTGTGACTCCACATCCAGGGGAAACTGAGCTCCCCCATTCCTTGCAGAAGAGTAGATGAGCCCCTGCAGCCCCCTGCACAGTCCTTGGGACAGGGGGCCCTTCCTCAGCTTGCACGTGGGTCTCATTGGTATCCTGGAACCCTCCTCAGCTTCAGGACTTGGGCAGACTCATGGGGTAGGAGGGGGTTAGCAGGCTTCCCCCTTTTCTGCGAAAGCAGCACGATAACATGCCCTCAGGCTCTGGGCTGTGTTGGGTTCCCTTGACCTCTGGCTGGCGGGTGAGAGCTGTGGCCTGGAGAGCTGCCCTGGGTTGCCTGAAACGCACAGATCGGGGCCCCTCCAGGAAGTGGTCATGGGCCCGGGGCAGTGTGTGAGGGGAGCTTAGGGTGTCCAAGTGTCCGTAACAAACACTAGTGGTTTTCTAGGACCCTGAGGCCATCTGGAGGAATGTCCAGCTGGATTTGAGCTGTACACTGAAGTGGCTCTTTCTCCCAAATCGTATTTTGTTTCCCAGTTTCTTGCTCCTGTCTGGAGGTGGTGGTGTTCAGAAAGGGAATGAGCAGGCTGTGAGGGACACGGGAACACACCAGGCCTCACCGGGGTCAGAGCAGGGAGAGCCTTTTCTTCAGCAGCACAGTGGGCAAAGATGGGGCTGCGCAGTACGAAGGTGCTGCCCGAATGTTGTCCAGGACCCCCAGGCGGGCGTCAAGGAACAGGAACAGGGCCAGGGAGTAGCAGCAGCCGGGACAGTCGCCATCGTCCTCCTTCCCCCAAATCCCACAGCACATTCTCCTAAGTTTAATAACGTGGGTTTGGGCCACCGGATTTGTGTGTCCCTGGGGCCACACGGTTGGAGGGGGACTCGGGATCCTTAATTCCCATGGTTCTTAACCTCCTGGGGTCCTTGATCTTTTTGAGGCTCTCAAAGAGCTACACACGGTCTTCCCAGACACATGCACGAACACACACGGTCTCACAGGGCATTTCAGAGCTCTGAAACCTGTCTGCACACTCCACGCTCAGAATCTCTGCTCCAGCCTGCTGCCTCCAGTCTCCCCACTGTGGCTTGCTACGGGCTGGGGATTGGAAGCAGGGGCCGAGGACCATGTGTGGCAATTCGTGCTGGGCTGAAGGATTGTGGCTGCTGGCCTGCTTTTTCCAAATGCCCCTTTCTCATCTAAGACTTACGGGGTGTCTCTCCGGTTTGTCACTAGCTAGAAAGATATCAGGGGGCTTCATTTGGTGCAAATGACCCTGAACTGTGGCCAGGAGTGCAGGCCGGAAGCCAGGCAGCCGCCCTGAAGGAACAGAGAGGACCCCCTTCCCTTTAGGAGCAGTGTAATCTGAGAAGAGCAGGGGCCAAGGATCAAGTCGCTTCCGCTTCCGGTCTCTAGGCTGCTGTGACCTTGGGCCCAGCAGATAACCTCTCTGAGTGTTTCCTCACACTCGGAGGGATCTGGGGATCTGAGCAGAGCAAATGCTACAAAGTGTGCAAAATTGTCTTGGCGCTGCCAATCAAGACAGGTTCTCACAGCAACCGTGATAAGAAATGAGAGAATCTGCCCTACTTTGGGTCTGGCCAGACCAGGGGCCGTGTCATGGTGGTCTTTCTCAGCCCAGCCCAAGGATTTTTTGGATTCTGTCTACCTGGCCAGGGCTCAGTCTGGATCCATAGCTCACTGCACGTTCAGAAGCAGCTGGAGCAGGTGCGCATGGGGACGTGAGAAGCCAGCTTTGGGTGGGAGAGGCCATTCCTCTCCCCTTCCCTGGTCCCCAGTCCCCAGGCCTCGCCCTTTCCTGGGGGCTCTCCCCAAGTCTTGGGCTCAGGCATGCCATCTTTAAGGAGCCCTGGAGAGGAAGTGACCTTCTGTCATGGAGAGGGGGCAAGTGTTAGGCTACTGGAAGATGAGGTGTCATCCCTTTAGCCCAGCAGTTTTTCTGAGTCTCAAAAATTTTAGACTGGTTGGTTGGCCCACTTCGTGGAGCACCAGAACAAGGGATCCATCTCCCTGGGACACACCCAGGACGGGTGGCCCATCTCTTCCTGTTCCCATGAGGAGGGGCTCACTCATGTGGCACACCCCTCCTGGGCAGAGCTGTCCCTGTCCAGTGTTAGCCTGCCTGGCACCCACCACCCCAGCGGTGTGGCTTTGCCTGGATTCCTGGTTCTCTCTGCTGTTCGGGGTGGCAGGGCTGGCTCCACTCTGTACCTGGGAGCAGGAGCCACATCAGCTAATGCAAAAAAGAACCACCGGGGACCTATGTCACTTGCCCCTCAAGAAGAGCTGAATAATAGACAAGCACAAGCACAAGCACTTGGAGGCTCCCTGGAGATCTGGGGGCTGGGGTGCTCTTTCCTACCTGGAGGCAGAAAGATGAGCAAAATGACCTCTGAAGGCCACCTTTTTCCTCCCACACCCCAGCTAAGAAAACCTCTTTAGGTGAGCAGGCTGGAAGGCCACCAGACAGGGTGGGGAGGCCCCACGCTGGTTCTGGCTCCTCTTCCTCCACCTGGAATGCACCTTGCCCTTCTGAGGCCCTATGACTCCTCCCCCCACTCTGCTCCCAGCGGCCCCTCCCTGCGTCCCCGCCCACCTCCTGCAGGGGAGAGGCTCCTAGCAGAGGGTTACCCTGGAGACCTGGTCTTTCTAGGATTCCCCCTGGGATGCCCAGGGGGTGGAGTCAGCACGGGAGGAGATTCTCTCCAGTGCGGGGATCCTCAGCCAGCCATCTGGCTCCCCGTCCCCCCCAAGAGCAGTGCTGCAGGTGTGTGAGAGCATCACACACACACACACACACACACACACACACACACACGCACACTCGCGCACACCCCCCTGACAGTTCTTGCCGACTGTCTTAGTCCATTTGGGCCACTATAACAAAGTACCATAAACTGGGTGGCTTTTAAACAACAGAAACTTCTCACGGTCTGGGGGCTGGGAAGTCCATGTCAGTCCGGGCTCTGAGATCCATGTGCCTTTTAGGCCCCACCACACTGGGTGGCATTCAGTCCGTTCAGTGTTTCGCCTGATGTCTGTTTTGTTTGTCAGACAAGGTCATGTGTTTCCTGAGGGTAAAGACCACCCCCCGCACAGTTGTCTGCGGTAAAGCATCGAAAACCTGCAGGCTGTGACATACCTTGGTGAGACTTTGTGCCTAAGATGTGTATGTCTGCCGCCGTCATCACAGTGTGTCCTCAGAAAGCACTTGGATTCCCCGGCTGTGGCTGTGCCGCTGTGGGCTGATTAGCAGGCTTGTTAGTACTGTCATGAGATGCGGCATGTTTGCTTTGCGTGTGGTTGGATTTCTGGGAGAGATGTCCATGGGGCTTGGCTGTCCCTGGCAGGCTGCCAGGCGGTGGTGTTCTTGGAGAGAGGAGTGGCATGGCGCCCAGCCTCCGTGGCACCACGAGATCCCGTCCGGCAGGTGCAGTCTGGGGCCTCTGCTATGGGGGCAGAAGGGGAGCGGAGCCTGCTGGGCGAGCCTGGCCCCCATGTGCCTGATCTGCGCTGGTGCTGAATCACGTTCGTTCTCTCCACAAAGAGAAACCTTCCTTTTTAGAATCTGCCACTCTCTGGGCTGGATCCAGGTGTTTTCAGTGATAAAGGTGTAGAAGGGTTCCTGTGTCACAGTCCGCTTCATTGATTTCCCAGGCTGCCGGGGACACTGGCCGGGGACACAGCAGCCTGTGTAGTGGCCAGGCATGACCACGGGGGCTGTGGCCGGGCCAGTTATCCTGACTTTGGGGTCTGGTGAGGCAGAGGTGGGGGTCCTTTTCCCTAGAACAAATGCCACCTTCTCAGTGATGACCAGAAACTGCTTTGTTGTCCTTGGAACTCCTAAAGCACTCTGGCCCCCCGGGTGGGTGCCCCCTCCCACTGTCACTTCATTTCCACGTGTGCTTTTCCAAGGCAGCAGAGACAGTTCGGGTACTGGCACACAGTCAGTTTTCAGAAAATCCTTCCGGAATGGACTTTACACTTCTCGTCAGGCACACTCCTCCAGCTCTGTCCCTGCTGCTGTTTCCCCGGAGCCAGATGGGCTTGGCTCAGACTTCTCCAGTGTTTCCACGCTGAGCACGGCCAGGGTGTCCCCAGTAACCCGCAGATTGGTGCTATGACTCCTCCCCACACTCTGCTCCCAGCGGCCCCTCCCTGCATCCCCGCCCACCTCCTGCAGGGGAGAGGCTCCTAGCAGAGGGTTACCCTGGAGACCTGGTCTTTCTAGGATTCCCCCTGGGATGCCCAGGGGTGGAGTCAGCATGGGAGGAGATTCTCGCCAGTGCGGGGATCCTCAGCCAGCCATCTGGCTCCCCGTCCCCACCAAGAGCAGTGCTGCAGGTGTGTGAGAGCATCACACACACACACACACGCACACGCACACGCACACACGCCCCCCTGGCTGTGTTCTTGCCGACTGTCGTAGCCCATTTGGGCTGCTATAACAAAGTACCATAAACCGGGTGGCTTATAAACAACAGAAATTTATTTCTCACAGTCTGGAGGCTGGGAAATCCAAGATGAAGGTGCTGGCAGATTCGCGTCTGGTGAGGGCCCACTCTCTGGTTCATAGATGGCTCCTTCTCACTGCGTCGTCACGTGGTGGAAGGAGTGAGGGGTCGCTCCGGAGACTCTTTGATAAGGGGACTGATCCCATTCATGAGGACTCCACATCTCCATCTAATCACCGCCCGAAAGTCCCACCTGCTGATACCATCACCTTGGGGCTTAGGACGTCAACATCTGAATTTGGGGAGGGAGGAGCACAAAACTTCAGGTCTGACTGTCTTGTCTTCCCCATTAAGAGAAACTGGGGGCGGGGGGCAGGGAAGAGGGCCTTGTCATCTAAAGTGGCAGATTCATCTGCTGCACCTTGGGCTCCCACTGCTAGAAGGGCTGGGTGTTCCGAACGAGAACAGAGACCCTGGCATGCCGGGCAGGGTGGGGGCCTGCTCTCCTCCCGCCCCCACCCCCAGCCCCGGCCCGCCCCGAGCTGTGCCCACGTGGCTCTCCGGGAGCATTTCCCAGCTTTTTTTTTTTTTTTTTTTTTTTAACTTTTATTAGCTCAGACTCCTGGCTGCTGCAGCCATATGGAGTTCTGCCGATGGCTGCTGCTCAAAGGGATGTGGCATTTTGATGTTTCTAACTTTATCTAAACCAGGATAGACACGGGAGTCCAGCTGAGAGTGGGGAGTGCCGAGTGTGCGAGTGTGCGTGTGTGTGTGTCTATGTGTGTACATGTACGCGCGTGCGTGTACAGAGGCGGCCTCACGAGGGTGTGAGGCCTGTGTCCCCCTCCAGAGCTGCCCCTCACCCCTGTTCAGCCCTCGATGTCCAAGGGTACCTCTCTGCCTCCCGCTTCTGCAGCTTCTCTTTGTGTTTCTCTCTGTGTCTCTTCCCTGCTGTGTGTCTCCCTTCCCTGGGAGAGAGCAGACTTTTTTAAATGCCTCTCGTTAGCCTGCCAGACCTTGGTCAGCTTCCCTCTGCAGCCCCCCCATCCGCTGCAAGTGGGGAGCGTGGCAGTGGGGCCGTGAGTGCTGGAAGGAGGTGGTGGTGGCCCAGGAAGGCGCCCCGGCTCCCTGCAGTTGTCCGGGTGTCCGCCGAGCCTTGGCGGACGGCAGGCCTTAGAGACACCCCTCCCATGTGCACGTGGCTTTCTAGCCCGTAAAGCATGTTCTCGTGTTTATTTTGCTCCTTAGTTTATCGAGATTGGCAGGATACTGTTTAAAGTAAAAGGGTGGATTTTTTAAATATTTTAAAAGTAATGTACAATCATAGAAAAATGAGAAAACACAGATGAGCGGAAAAGAAAAAAATCAGTATATATTAATTCATTTATTTGACAATCAAATGCCTGTTCTTCCAGGCTCATTTCTAGGCACTGGGATGCATCAAGTAACCCACCAGGAAAAGACCATAGTAACACCTGTTCCCCTCCCTCGGGGGTGTGGCAGGGACCCCAGGGGTCAACAAGGCGCGCAGCCGGGCACAGAAGGGAGGCTGCCTTCGCTGGGGACTGGGAGCCCTCAGTTCTGGTCCCAGCGGAGGCTCTAACTTGCCCGGCTCCTTCTCTTCTCTGGCCTCAATTTCCTCATCTCCAGAATAAAGGGGCGGTGGTTGAGATGACCACTGAGGTTCCACCAGGTGCCTGTGGTTTCAGAACGTCCCATTCATCCCCACATGTAATCAGCAATTTCTTCCAGGCCCTGAGCCAGAATCACATTCGAGCCCTGTGTCACCCGCCTTGGCCCCAGCAGGTACAAAAGCTGGGACACAGAGGTTCCGGGACACAGAGGGGACACAGACACTGCTCCGCTGAGAGGTGCTGGGGCCGACCAGCACTCGCTCTCCAGGCCACAGTCCTAGCTGGCCTACCCCTCGTCTGACAGCGCCCCAAAGGCCAAGTCGCACAGTGCTGGGGACAGAGGCCAGAACCAGGGGACCTGCAGACCCCTGTGTGAGCAAAGCCAGTGTTGGCAGAGGCCCGGGTGCGCTGTGAGCTGTGAGCCCTTCATCCCACAGTGTCAGGGAAGAGGGCGAGGCTGGGCCTGTGTCCAGCCTGGGCAGCCCACGTGAGTGGGCACCTGACTCCCTCGCCTCCCTCCACCCTCTGTGGGGGCTGCCCAGCCCCCTCACATCTGCCTCTCTCCCTCCCTCCTCTTCCCACCCTGTCCTCCTCCTCCGAGGGCTCGCTCCCTGCTCCTCTGGATGGAGCCCGCCCTCACTTCAGGCCTCTCTGCTGCCCGCAGAGACCTGGACCTGCCAGCCCCGGCAGAGCTCCAGGGGCCTTTGTCCTCAGGGGCGAGAACCCTGTCTGGCACCTGGCCGCACCCTAGTACTGGGGTCTTTCATCCCGCAGAGCCCCTGGGCACCTACAGGGTGGCTGGCACCAGTTGGGAAAGCAGGGTCGGCCAAGATGCTCATTTCTAGAAGGGCTCAGAGCAGCGGCTGTGCCATAGAAGGCTGGCAAGTGACCGTAGGTCTGGCCATAGCTGGCCGGATTCCAGCCCTGGCATTGACTCCAGGGCTGGGCCAGGAGCCTGAAGCAGTGGCCGTGGGGGCACATTCAGGCTTGAGGACAGCCACGCCGGCTGCTGGGCAAACCCTCCCTCCCACAGGGCTCACGAGTGGACACAGGCACTAGGCCTGCAGTGCAGGGAGCCACGTCTCCCCTCAGCTTCCCGGTTGGGGCTTTGCCTCACCTGCCCTGCCTGGCCCTCCCAGCAGCCCTGGCACTCAGCCCTGGCCCTCCCCCACTCAGCCTTCCCGCTGCCCTCAGCCCAGGGTTCCCCCAGAGCATGCCAGGCCCTGTCGGGAGCACCCTGGCTATCGCTGGGCCCCTGCACTGCCCCCTCCAGGCACACATCCCCAACCCACAGCTGCTGTCCCTGTGGAGCCACCACCCACAGCTGCAGGCTGCCCAAGGAGGCTTGCAACACAGCCCTCTCCCACTGAGGGCACCAGACAAGGGGTAGGACCCCAAGGGGAGCCCCGGCAGCCCTCCCCACTCAAGCACACCATGCACCTGCAGGGAGCCAGCACGTGCAGCCTGCAAATCCCCTCCCTCCCCACCCACCTGCTTAGCTCTGTCCATGCAGTCACTGCCTCTCGGAGCTCTGGACTCAGCCCCGCCCCAGACAAAGAGGGGCAGGGGTGGGGCTGGAGTCTCTCCCATGGTGCTAGGGGCAGGTGGGGGCCTGGAGAGCCTGCCCCACACCTGGACCTAACTGTCAGGATCCCACGCTGGACCTGGACCTGTCCAGCCCAGCACACCCCGTGCACCTGGCAGCCCCCCACCTCCCCTGTCCCCATGGCCTGGCCCTATCAGCACCTGCCTCTGCCTCGCCTGAAGCCAGCTGGGGAGCCCTCCATGGGTGCAGACCTTGGAGAGGGCTGCATGGCAGGCGGTAGGGGAGGGAAGAGCGTGACGGGAGCTGCAGGTGCGTCTGGGGAGGGACTGCTATGTGGCTGGTGCCGGCCATTCCAGCTCCTGTGGCCCCAGAGGAATCCCAGCTGGGAACGAAACCTGTCTTTCTGATCTTTGCTCCCAGTAAATGGTCAGACTGGAGCTGCAGGATGAGGGCAGGCGCAGGGCTTGGGAGAGCAGCATGTCTCCCCCACCCCCAGACACCTGCTCAGCCCAGCCGTCCCTGGGGGAGGACAGGAGGTGGCCAGTGAGTCCTCCTGCACTACACCTGCCTGCACCCAGGGGTTAAAGGTTCAAGCTCTGGGTTCCTGAGGAAGGGCCTGCAACAAACGCAGCGTGACCGTGAGGCGTTCCCGAGATTGGTTTAGAGCCTCTTACTTAGGGCTCCTACTGCCCTTCCCGTGGGGACGTTACTTCCTGTATTAGTCAGGGTTCTCCAGAGAAACAGAACCAATAGGGGACATATACGGACACACAGAATGAGCCGTCACACTTCCTCACTACATATGTGAGTGAGCAAGACAGAGCAGGGGCCACGGGGGAGGAACCTGGGGGAGGGGGTCTATTCCCACCTGGCACGAGGTAGGTGCTGGCACCAGGTACAGTCCTATGGCCTCGTAATGTGCTACTTGACCACTTTGCACGTGTGATCTCGCTGGCTCACTCCTGGCATTGGTCCTGGGTCGCTGCCACCGGAGGACAGGCAGGGCTGGGGTTTTAATGTCCTTAAAGGTCCAAGAGGCCAGATCTGCCTCTTCCTTCTCCCTGGAGGAACTGGAGGGAAAGGGGTTCCAGGGCTCCTTTGGTGCTGCGGTCAGCTGACGTGTTCCACAGGGGCACACACGGCCCAGGGAGGAGTGGCCTGCAAAGGGCACACGGGCCTGGGACCAGGTGCCGAACTCCCGAGGGCCTAGCCCACCCAGAGGTCCCTGGAGAAGCATTGGTAGCTGAGGCCTGGGTCTGTCTCGAATAACTCAGTGTTTTCCGAGCCTCCGTGGGCTGGGACAGGTGGGTGAGGTCCCCTCCTAAGGGCAGGGTGGAGGAAGGGCTCTGGGACACAGAGGACCTTTTCTGCCCCTCGCTGTTCCAGGAGCCAGCAGGAGTGGGAGGCAGGAAGGGGCAGAGCCCGGGAGAGGGGAATGGGGAGCCTCGTTCCCTGAGCACATTCTCTAAGTGACACTTTTTCAACAGCTGTTGTTAAAGACGTTGAGACAGTGGTGGCTAAGATGACGATGACCGAGCATTGGAATAAACAGAGCAGGATCTTGACCGGAAGAGCAGGTGTTCTAGTCAGGGGCAAGCTCCACGTCTGAGCTTGGCCATGCCTCTGCTCCTGGCAGCTCAGGAAAATCAGGAACTTCGGGGGGTAGAGACCATTCAGTGAGTGAGTCCAGGTCACCCAAGGATGCCCATCACTTCGGTTTCCTTCAGTGAGACTTAGGGCAGCTTCTAGCCCATACAGTGCCTTTGAGAGCAGTAGAAGGCACCTCTCTGGTTGGGCACAACTAGAGTCAAGGCTTGGTGAGTTCAGCCCCACCCAGACACTCTTGTGTGGTGCACACCCTGCACAGCTGTACTCAGCAGCCTTGGCAAGAATGTGCAGAAGTTCAGAGTCTTTATAGCTATGGCTGGTCAGGAGCCTTACCCCTCCTCCCTCGCATCTCCTTGGGGCACAGCCTTCTCAGATCACCTGAGGCAGGGAGCAGTGAAACAGCCAGATGCTTGCCCTCTTTCTCCCAAATTGGGAAGCTGAAGCAATTGGGCATCTTCTAGAAGCCTCCAGCTCAACACTCCTGCCTCCCAAAGGGCATCAGACAAAATTGAAGACACTCTGAGTGGATCCGGAATCACACCCAGTCAGGGACACTGGGGCACAGGTTGTCCTTCCTGGTGGGGCACCCATGGCTCAGGGCCCCCAGTGTCCTGGAGGTCCAGGAGTCCCCCCCCCCCCCCGTCCCCCGCAGCTTCCCAGGCTACGTACATTCCTGCCTCCGCAGTCCTGGGGGGGTAAGGTCTGGATGCCCCACCCCTGCACGTAACCTCTGCTTCTCCAGCCTCAGAACTCCAGTCGACTCGTGTCTCCTGGGACGTGCCAGTCTTCTCAGCTGCAGACTTATGTTTTCCACATCCTTCTGGAGTCGTGGGGTTTCGGAGAGAAAATAGTCTCAGGCAGCATCCTCACTGTGGGGTTTCCAGACAGATGTTGGCCCAGAGACCAGCAGGAACACAAAGGGGTTGGTTTGGGATGTGGAAACCCAGACAGGAGAGGGAACGAGCTACCGCTTCCCGGAATTCCCACCTCCCAGCGACGGCCAGTGGAGCAGGGCGGGAATGAGAGGAATGGTTTGGGTACAGCACATCTCAGAGACAGGCTGCCGGGACAGGGCTCCCTGAGGGGACGGGGGACATGGAAGGGCCTTGAGAAGGAGTCAGGCTGCTGTAGAAAGCTGGCAGGAGGCTGGCTGGGAACCTCCCCAAGTGTTCTCCCTGGGCCGTGCTCTGGTGGAGAAGTCAACCAAGGGATACCTTGCGGCTGGGATTCCGGGACGCTGGGGCAGGGAGAGAGGCCTGGGACACTGGCAGAAAGCTCAGAGCCTCTGCCGTGCCTGTGGCTTTTACCCCCTGACCTCACCCACCTCCACTCCAACCCCTCCCTCCCAGTGTCTCTCCAAGCTGTGTACAAACTCGGTGACCTCCCAGAAACCAAGCGAAGGCCCCTCCCTTCCCTGAGGACACCACCCCGGCCCCTCCTTTGCAGCCTGGAAGGCTCACTGGCCCCCCTTGCTGCGGCCTGGCCCTGTTCCTTCCACCTATGGGGAGAAGCAGCCCTGCGGTAGGAACGGCTCTGCCAGCCTGGGGGGACCCCCACGGCTCCTGCTAGGAAGCCCTCAGAAAGGGCATCTGTGGCGCCTTCCCTGGGCCAACCCCTGCCCTCCCCACTGCCCAGAGAGTGACACATAGTCCTTGGTGATTCCATTTTGAAAGGCCTTAGGGAGGGCGGCCAAGCGTGGAGAGGAGGAGGCAGGCAGGGCCTCACCCGCAGCCAGGGATCCGAGGACCTCCCCCCTCCTCCTCACCCTCCCGCTTCCTGCCTGGAGCTGATTCGAGCTGGAGTCCTCATCCAGCATGACTCATCTTTGCTCACCAGAGGGAGGGCAGCGAGAGGTCTGAGTCCAGATTCTTGGAGGTCTGGCCTTGGCCTTGGCCTTGCCTCTGACCTTGAGATTCAAGGTGGTAAAGCCCCTTAGCTTGTTGTGACGGTTAATTTTATATGTCAGCCTGGCTAGGCTGTGGTGCTGGTTTTTGGCCAAACATTAGTCTAGACATTGCTGTGAAGGTTTGTTTTAGATGTGATTACCATTTAAATCAGCAGGCTTTGAGTAAAAAAAAGCAGATTACCGTCTATAATATGGGTGAGCCTCATCCAATCAGTTGAAGGCCCTAGGAGAAAAGAGAGGTCCCTGAGGAAGAAGGAATTCTGCCTCCAGACTCCAGACAGCAATGTCACCTCTTCCCCAGGTCCCCAGCCCGTCCTGCCCTGCAGATTTCAGCCTTGCCAGTGCCCACAGTCGTGTGAGCCAATTCCTTAAAGTAAATCAATTTCTCTCCCTCTCTCTCTCTCCACACACACACAAGTTTCTTATTGGTTCTGTTTCTCAGGAGAACCCTGACTAATACGCTACACTTAACTTCCAAGGGCTGGTGGCCAGGAGAGGCAGAGTTAGAAACTTCTGGGAGCTCTGGGGCCCTCCTGTGCCTGCCACTTGCTCACTGTACGGGAGCCCTCCAGACCTCAGCTTCTCACTCCAAGAAGTGAGCTGTTCCTGTGAAGCCTCCCCTACTTGGAAAGCAGCATTTTAGGGAGCCAGAGGGATCCTCTAAGTCTGTGGTCCCCAACGCCCAGGCTGCGGACCAGTACCGGTCCGGTCCGTGGCCAGTTAGGAACTGGGCTGCACAGCAGGAGGCGAGTGGTGGGCAAGTGAGTATTGACATACGGCGTCTGTATTGACAGCTGCTCCCCATCGCTCACATCACCGCCTGGGCTCTGCTCCTGTCAGATCAGGGGCAGCATTAGATTCTCACAGGAGCATGAACGCGACTGTAAACTGCGCATGCGAGGGATCTAGGTTGTGAGCTCCTTACAAGAATCTGATGCCTGATTTGAGGTGGAGCTGAGGCGGTGATGCTAGTGCTGGGAGCAGCTGCAAGTACAGATTGTCATTAGCAGAGAGGTTTGACTGCACAATAAACGTAAGGTACTTGAATCATCCCGAAACCATAACCACCCCCACCAACGGTCCCTGGAAAAATTGTCTTCCATGAAACCGGTCCCTGGTGCCAAAAAGGTTGGGGATGCTGCTCTAAGTCATTCCTCCGCCTCTTTGCCATTACCTACAAATCATCTGACGCTGGAGCAAACCTTTCATTTAAATTGGGCAAAATTTACTGCAGAGAGGGAGAAATGGACTTAAATGCATTCACCAGAGGTATAAACAAGTGTTTATATTATGTTCAGATTATTTCCCAAGCAGAGAGCTTAGGAGGGTGCTGGGGCGGATGACAGAGTGCCGGGAATTCTCGGAATGTAGGAGCCTGTGGACCTCGGGGACCATCTGGCCCCAGACTTTCTGCAGAATTCCAGTCCCACAGATGCTCTGGAGAAGCCAGGGAGGGGCTTGGGAAATAAGTTTGGGAAATGCTGCAAGTTGCACCTCCCTTTCGAGAGTTATAATGCACAGTAGCCGAAATGTCCAACGGGAGAAAGAAAATGGATATTTGTTGAATTCTTTGGGTCCCACACCTGTTTGGTCCATATGCGTCTTCTGCTGCTCTCTCCCACTCCCGTCACGCTGCAGGAACCAGTGGTGCGACCCGCTCATTTGTAGGTGGGGAAGCTGCGGTGTTTAGGGGAGATTTGCTGGGGTCCCACTGTGACTTGGGATTCAAACCAGGACTGGGACCAGGTCCTGAGCCACGTCTGGAAGTGGGGCAACCCCTCCGTGCGCCCCGTGCACCTCTGGCTCGCTTTAGATTTTTCTGAAGAGAAAGCACCCTTTTGGTGTTTATTTGCTGCTACTGCCGTTTCTTCGATTTTAATTAAATTACACTTGGCAACGGCCGGGGCATCTGTTTCCAGAGGCCTGTTTCATGCAGAGGGTGTCATTTTTAAAGACTTCAAAGTTAAAACACAAACAGCGCGCAGTCATGAAGCCCCTTGCTGAGCGAAGCTGCCAAACACGGCCGCCCAGCCTGCCGAGTCCTGCTGGGCGGGGCAGACCTGCGGCCACACTTGTCGCTATTCAGAGGGCGAGCCTGCTGGGAGGCCTGGCTTCAGAAACCTGCAGGGGCTGCGTGGCCTTGGAGGGGCGGGAGAAAACCCATTGTTCGCCCGTCACCCCTCATCCAGGCCGGGCAAAACCCCACCAGCAGTTTCTCTCCGCAGGCAGCCCTCCCCAGCAGCATCTGGCTGGTGCCAGTCAGCTGGGTGCTAATAGGCACCTCCCTGGGTGCCAGGCTCGTGGGCCTGTGGGGGTGATAGGCACGGAGCCAGGCTGCCCTGGGGAGGCAGCCTCCAGACGGGACCAGGGCCGGGCAGTGCCCACCTTAGCTTAGCCAGCAGGAGGGTGAGGAGGCCTCACCTCGGATAGGGCTCCTGTGCGGTTGGGTGTTCTTTGGGGGAGATGGGAGTGTGGGAGTTGCTTTTATTACTTTCGCTGGTTTGCTTTGCTTTGGTGTCTTCCAAGGCTGAGCAGTGTACCCCTGACTCTCAACCCAGTAGTCCTCCCTCTCCAGATGCACCAGTGCTCCCCACCCTGGACTTTGTAGGGCTCCCCCTCATCTGCCCGATCCTGTCCTTGCTATTCTGGGGGCATGAACGCACACACGCACACATGCACAAACACACAAACTATTTACAACTACTTGGATTTTCTGATTTAATATTAAATATATATTTAATATATACGTTTTATATTAAATTGTATATTTAAAAATATATTGAAGTGGACTTTGGAAGGCCAAGGCAGGAGGATCACTGAGGCTAGGTGTTCAAGACCAGCCTGAGACCTGTCTCTATAAAAAATAGAAAAGTTAGCTGGACGAGGTGGCACGCACCTGTAGTCCCAGCTACTCGGGGAGGCTGAGGCAGGAGGATCACTTGAGCCCAGGAGTTTGAAGTTGCTGTGAGCTGTGATGACACCACTGCACTCCAGCCCGGGTGAAGAGTGAGGCCCTGTCTCAAAAAAAAAAAAAAAAAAAATATATATATATATATATATATATATACACACACACACACATTTAGGTATATGTGTATATTAGGTACCTGTGTATATGTATATTTATGAGTGGAAAAATTTAAACCTAGTGTTTCCTTGAGCTTTTAAGTTGAATGTACCAGTTTCATTATTCTGCTCACAAATCTGGTGAGCAATTTAAACAATTGTGTTCAAGGCTAGAGGGTTTATAACTTAAGTAATTAAATTTCTTTAAATATCTTGAAGTGATTTTTATAAACTTAAGATACCCAGTTTTCTTAAGTTAATAAATGCCCATCCTAAAAAGCAGGACTTTCCCAGGTTCCTAAACAGTTCTTAAAACTTAGTAAGTTAAGGCCGGGTGCAGTGCCTCACGCCTGTAATCCTAGCACTCTGGGAGGCCGAGATGGGTGGATCCTTTGAGCTCAGGAGTTCGAGACCAGCCTGAGCAAGAGTGAGACCCTGTCTCTACTAAAAACAGAAAGAAATTAGCTAGACAACTAAAAATATATAGAAAACATTAGCTGGGTATGGTGGCGCATGCCTGTAGTCCCAGCTACTTACGGGGAGGCTGAGGCAGAAGGATCGCTTAAGCCCAGGAATTTGAGGTTGCTGTGAGCTAGGCTGATGCCACAGCACTCACTCTAGCCCAGGCAACAGAATGAGACACTGTCTCAAAAAAAAAAAAAAAATTTAGTAAGTTAAGCTTATAAATATGGTGACTATTAAGTTCTCTGAAACATTTCAGAACTGTTACAAACTTGGCCAAATCCTCTTTCCATGTTCTGCTTAAAATCATTTATCCACTTTGAACTGGGATTGGAAGGCCAATCTGGTAGATACTCTGATACGCCGGATCCTCTTAAACATTACTAACGTGTGAAATGCCAGATTTATATATTCCTAAGGTCATTTGGACTTGATTTCCTTCAGTATCTCCCTGTTTCAGTCTAACCCTTGTGGGCTAAAGCCCACGGGTGCAGTTGCTTTTGCACCCTCGTGCACCCCCCAGGAGGGTGGTCCCGGCCCGTGTCTTCTGGTAAAGTGACTTGTTTCCTCTTTCTCCAGCCTTCAACCGCCCAGCCCCTCATCACCAGACTCCTCCTCCCGCAACCGGACGGCTTCAGCGCTGGATTCGGTTCTTTTTGTTGCTTGATTTTTTTCTTTTCCAAGTTCTTGCCCTGCTCTTGGGTGCCAGGACCTCGCGTCCCAGGCCACGCCAGTGATGGGAACCCCAGGGAGTCAGAGGGAGACCCTCAGTAGCCCCCTCCCCTCATGGTACATAAGTCCCGCTGCCCCAGTGCCGACTGATGTGTGTATTCGTATATTCCTGTCTATTTCCAATGACTGCGCTCACCACTTTTTTTTATTATGGTAAAATACACATAACATAAAATTTAACAGTGTAACCATTTTTAGGTGTACAGATCAGTGACATTAAGCACAGTTACAATGTTGTGCCACCACCCCCACTTTCCACCTCGAGAACTCTTCCATCCTCCCCAAATTGAAACTTTGTACCCATTAAATGCTAACTCCCCGCTCCCCTGTCCCCAGCCCCTAGGAACCACCATTCTACTTTCTGCCTTTATGCATTTGCCTACACTGAATGATTAAATACTCTAGGTCCCTCCTGTAAGTGGAATGGTACAGTCTTTGTCCTTTTGTGACTGGCTTACTTCACGTAGCTTAATGTCCTCAAGGTTCGTTCTTGCGGTGGCATGTGTCCGCGTGCCCTTCGCCCCTTGTGTTTAAATGTTCTTTCTCATATTGAGCTGAGAACCCCCGAGGGGTCCTGCAGGAAGCGTCTCTGACGGCCACTGTACCCCGGGGAGCAGCCAGCAGCGCGGCGTGTGTCGGGCTGCCTACACCCGCAGAAGCCCCGGGGCTGGCGGAGGCAGCACGTGGATCTCCGGCCCTGACGGGCCCTGGTTGCCCCCAGCTGAGGGAAGGCCCAGCCCACCTGCCTGATCTTTTCCCCTTTTGCCCCGTGTGCCCCTGGGGAAAAGCCACCTCTGTCCCCATCGGTGTGTTCGCTTCCTAGGGCTGCTGTAACAAAGTGCTACCAACAGGGTGACTTAGGACAGCAAAAACGTGTCTCTCACAGTTCTGGAGAACGGAAGTCTGATTTGGGTGCGGACAGGGCCGCCCTCCGTCCTGAGGCTCCAGGGGGTCCCGGCCTTTCCCCGTCCTGCCTCTAGTGGTTGCGGCCACACCACCCCCATCTGCCTCCTCCTTTTCTGGGTCAGTCTTCTCTCTGTCTCCTGTAAGACACCTGTTTTGGATTTAGGGCCCACCTGGGTAAACGAGAGTGAGCTCATCTTAAGATCCTTAACTAATCACATCGCAAAGACCCTTTTTCCAAATGAGGTCACAGTCCCAGTTTCCAGGAACAAGGTGTGTGTGTGTCTTTTGGGACCCACCGTTCAGCCATCTGCGTCCTGTATCCGTTTCTCTATCCAGTGCGTGCGTCTACCCCGGGCGTCCCCTCCCTTCCCCATGGCACTTTATGACTCTGTCCCTCTTCCAAAGAGACCTTTGTCTTCCTGGAGAAGCAAGTCTTATCTGTACCTGGCTCCTTCACTCTGGGATGTCCCGTGTTCTCTCCCTGGTGGCTTCCTCGGGCTGCATTTCCCTAGCAGCACCTGACATTTCCCTTCCTTCCCCTGGGAGTCGTCCCCCCGCACCCACGACAAGCCAGAATGCCACAGGGAAGGGGGCCGGAGTCCAGGCACCTAGCTGAGGCCTGGAATTCCCTGGCGTGTCCCTCCCTCGGGAGCCCAGGATGTTCAGAGGCAGGAGGAGGGCGCCGTTCCGCTTCCTGCTTGTCCCCTGGACTCTAATTTCCTTCTGGCGGACTGCGTTTGATTACAACCTCATTAAGCAGTTTTGCACAGGCGGGCTCTTGCGGTTTCGATGTTGACGCTGTCTGCCTTTGCTGGTTAATATTCAGAGCTGCTGCCTGCCTGTCCCCCGGCTCTGCTGGGGCAGAAACTGTGGAGTCACGCCTGCAGGAGAGAGACAAACCGAGCTGATTTCCCGCGGGGCCTTCCTTCTGGGAACGGGGTTTCAAATGAGTCTAAACGGGAAGGGGAGCTGAGGTTTAAAATAGAGCCTGCCTGGCAGCCTGCTCTGCGGCTGCTCCCAGCTTTCCCCCGAAACACCTAGACACACCAGAAACAGACGAACACGCTGGGACGTGCTGGGAACACTGAAAACAAAGACAGGTGGACAGTCTGAGAGGAACCTCCTCTCACTGCCAGACACATGGAACCGGTCCAAGAGAGACACGATCCAAGCTCCCCTCCGGAGTCTGAGACCTCCCGAGGAAAGGCGGCCAGCAGCTCTTTGCCTCCATCCGAGGACTTCACCTATCTGAACATCAGGCAGCTGGCCCGGGACCGCGCAGGTGACGATTCGGGGGTGGGAACAGGGCTGCCTCCCCTCTCCCCTCCCTGCACGCTCTCCCACGCCTCTGCCCACATCCCTTCGGAGGCAGCAGCTCCGGGAAAGCAGCCGGCAAGAAGGGAAGAGAGGGCAGTCGCAGAAGCGTGGCTGCTGTCCCCACGCAGCCGAAGTCCTGCGTGGCTGGTGGGCTCGGCCGAGGACAGGAAATGTCCTGGCATACAGATGATATTGCAGATTTCCGTGGACTCCACTGTTGGGAGTGTCAGAGACCCAGGCCGTGAGGTGGGTGAAGATGTCCCTTCTCAAGGTCAGAGTCATGTCAGTCAGTGCCCGAGACGCAGCCCGGGGCTGGGCTCCGGACAGGCCAGCACCAGAGAGGTGGAGTCACCTCCTGCCCATGAGGACAGGGACAGATGTGCCGGGAGATGTGGGTCTCACTCGGTCTCGCCTTCGCCGAGGGTGAGAGAGAGTGGGGAGGGAACGCCTGAACCCCGACTCCGAAATTGCGCTGTGGCAGGGTCCGGGAAGAAATGGACTTCATGGGGAAAGAACAAAAGGCCACCAGAGGAGGCCACGCCGAGATGGAAAGGAAAACCAACAGGATGAGATGAAAAGGGAGATTAATGAGCGAAATCAGAATGGCAAGGAAATGAGACGCTAGCCGATTTGCGGTCCTCACTGGAGACGCAGGGGCAGTGGCAGAACATGACATCAGTGGCTTGGAAGGCGCACTCGAGCCCTCGACGAAAGTGTGTGATGCAAAGAATACAGAAAAGGATAAAGACGGAAAACGCAGAGCTGGTGTCGGTTTTCCTGAAGAAAAGCCAGGCTGGGAGAAGGTCTGCGTTTGCAGAGGGCGGGACCCCAACGCCGGAGGGAATCCAGAGAAAGCGGACCCACGGCTGGGCGCGGCGGCAAGATTGCAGAGGGCAGGAGAGAGGCCGGTGGCACAGGCCCCGCTCTGCGCCCCCCTGTCTCAGCAAGGCATGTGCGCCTGCCTGCTGCGACCCAGGCCCTTTTTAAAAAATTGAATAAAATACACACATAACATAAAATTTACTATCAGCCATTTTTAAGTGTACAGCTCAGTGGTGTTAAGTGCATTCACTTTGTTGTACAGGTGACCTCTGGAACTCCCTTCATCTGGCCAAACGGAAACTCTCCCCAGTAAACACTAACTCCCCTCCCCTCTGCCCCCAGTCCCCCGCGCCCACCGCTCTACTTTCTACCTGTGTGAATTTCCTACTCCAGGGACCTCCTGTAAGTGGAATCACACGTATACATTCTTTTGTGTCTGGCTTATTTTCCTTAGCATAATGTCCTCAGGGTTCGTCCCCGTGGTGGCAGGTGTCAGGATTGCCTCCCTTTTTAAAGCTGGGTAATATTCCATGGTAGGGATAGACCACATTTCGTGCTCCATGCGTCTGTCACTTCCACCTTTTGGCTATTGTGACTCATGCTGCTATGAACATGGCGGTACAAATGTCTGTTTGCGTCCCTGCTTTGAGTTTATTTGGTTATGTATTTCCAGAAGTGGAATTGCTGGATTGTATGATAACCCTATGTTTAATGTTTTGGGAACTGCCGTACCATTTTGCATGGTGTCTGCACCCTTTTGCATTCCTACCAGCAGGGCACAAAGGTTCCAATTTCCCCACATCCTCACCAACCCTTCTTATTTTCTGGGGTTTTTTTTTTGTTTGTTTGTTTGGTTTTGGTTTTTTTTCAGGGCTTTTTGGATCAGAGAAGTTAAGCTGGTTTGTACTAGGAAGCGCAGGGCTGCGTGCCCGGGGGGTTTGCGGGTGGAGATGAGACTTCGGGACCGGTGGCAGCAGGAGAGACAAGGAGGGGATTTAGGAGTTGGGGGTGTCGTGAGTGGGGTGCCCTTTTGATGACTTTGAGGGATTGCCGTAAAGATATCGGGTGCTTTATGGGCACCCTGCGAGCTGAGCTGGTGTTCCCAGGAAGGGGACAGTGTGCTGACGCGGGAGACACAGCAGGGGGGGTTAGAGGCCAAGACAGCCCCACGGGCACCAGGGCTGAAAAAGCAGCTAAAGAAACAAAAGTGCACCTGCAGGACTGGAAGCCCGAGGGCAGTGGAGTGTGTCCCTGGCATTGTGCAGGGAGTTTCTGTTGAGCCAGGTTGTCTTCAGCGGTGACATCAGCAGGGAGGAGTTTTCAGGTGGGCCGGAGCTCAGAAAGGAGCCATCGTGTGTTCCTTCTGGGGTGAAGCACACTGGGCGGCGTTCGGCTGTGCAGGGACACGAGGTCAAGGGAGCCTGGAGGAACTAGGAGGGGCCGTGGGTGTACACACTCGGTGCCAGTGCCTTGCACATACGTCTGCAACTCGAATGCAGAAGGCCAGGTGTCACCATCAGTGGGGTCACTTCACATTTTACAAAATACTAATAGCAGTGACCCGGATCTAAAATCCCCAATTATGCCAAGAAAGACTAAGAAGAGGAGGGAGCAGCTCTCAGGCAGATGTCGAAATTCCCCAGGGACGCTCCACCCCAGCCGCTTTCCTGAGTTGTCCCCTCAAACGCTGCACGGGGTCCTCGTCCCCCGGCCTGGCTCCCCAACGCCCTTGCTCACTAGGTGGAAAGTCCAGGGCCCAGTCCCTCCTTCTGCCGGACACCAGGGTGGGCACGGGCTCCTCTGGACCCCTCAGCACCGCCACACGGAACTGTGTCTGCACACTGGAGCTCACTAAAGTGTCAGGGTGACGGGCCACAGAGCTGTGTGTCAGCAGTTTTCCCTGGACCCCGAGGGACAGCTTGGGGAAGCTAAGCCCTTCCCAGGGGGTCCCCAGCTCCTACCCTGGCTCCCCACCCTCAGCCTCTTTCTCCCAAAGACCTCATTCTTCTAACCCTGTGGCTCAAGGTTTTTTTGGTTTCAAGGTCCCTTTATACTGTTTAAAATTATCGAAGACCTTAAAGAGGTTTTCTCTATGTGGGTGGTATCACATATCTAACGCTAGTTACCGTGTCAGATGTCAAAACAAAGAGATTTTAAAGATTTCTTTATTCATTCATTTAAAATCAATACGTTCACATGTGGAAGGAATAAATTTTTACAAAAATAACTATATTTTCCAAAGGAAAAAAACTTAAATGAGAGCAGTGGTGTGGCTTCCCGTTTTTGTGACTCTCTTTCGTGTCTGGCCCCTAGAAGGCAGCTGGCTCTCAGAGGTGCTGCCCTGCACTCAGGTCTTGCGACAGCCGGTCTGATGGAAGAAAATCTGGCACCACACAGCTGTCTCGAGGGAAAGGAGGACCCGCTGTGCCCTTAAAACGGTTTCCATGGCTCCTCCCACAGTCTTTGGACCACACTTTGAGAAATGTTCTTCTGACCCCAGCCCACCCATCTGACTCTCCACTCACTTTTTGGAAATCCGTCCCCCTGGCCCCAGGCCCCATCTCTGGCCGCATTGCAATGACCCCCAAACCCGGTTATCCGGGCTGCGGCCGTGTGGGGCCCACTTCCTCGCGATGCCTCGTGCCAGCGTCGGCCGCAGGTCCGCAGCCCAGCCGGGGGCCGTGAGTGACTCAGTGCCAGGCCGTGACTCAGGCGCACCTGCTGGTCTTCCCAGACTTTCTGATGAGGAACTGCCACGTGATGGTTCCTAGAGGTGGTGGCGGTTCAGACCCACAGTGAAGATGGGCTTTTCCTCGATGCCTCGTGCTTTGCGAGGCAAACCAGCCCCACCAGCTAGCGCCTGTCGGGACCACATCTGCACCCAGTTCCTCACACGCGCAGCCGGCCTCACGTCCCCCCCCCCCCCCCCCCCCCGTCCTGAGAGCCAGGGCAGGGCGGTGTCAGTGCCCGCCACGTGCAGAGGCAGAGAGGGTCCCTTCCTGGGGCTGTGGCCCAGGCTGCAGCCTTCTGTGACTCCTGAGGGTCTGGTGAGCTCCCCTCCCTTACCCAGCCCCGTGAGTGGCCCCCAGTGGGTGGGGACACAGTCAACCCAATAAACTGGCTTGAGAGGGGATGGAGCCGACACCAA
Organism: Eulemur rufifrons; assembly: GCF_041146395.1. Lineage (NCBI taxonomy): Eukaryota > Metazoa > Chordata > Mammalia > Primates > Lemuridae > Eulemur > Eulemur rufifrons. The sequence continues at coordinate 4,273,817 of NC_090991.1, forward strand.
AGAGACCAGACGTGGCCAAAGTCCTCAGGACCTGAAGTGCCCCGAAACTGCACAAGCGTCCTGTGGACCTAGGCGGGGTAGAAATCGGGAAATAAAGCAATACAGTCTGAGCGGCCTCTGGCCAGTCTCCGTCTGGTTTTCCCTGCTGCGGCCCTGGGACCGTGGGGAGCCCCACCCCAGCTGGAATTCATGGGGAGGGCGTTGGCCATGACTCACAGTGACCCAGAGCTGCCTTCGTGAGAACCCCCCCCCATCACTCCCTGTCCTTCCCCCTCCTAAGCAATGACTGCACGAACCCAGGGGGCAGCACTGCAGAGAGATGGAGCCGCTGTCACCACGCTGGGCGCCCAGGTGACGGGCGGAGGTGCTGGCAGCAGCGTGGCTCTGGGGAAGAACATTCAGCATCTTCTCAGACCTGCCCCGGCCTTCTGAGTTTACCTGTGGTTTTCTTGGTCCTTCCAGGACAGGACAGCCTCACCTGGCCTCAAAATGGGGAGGGGGTGTCTGGGAAGGTGACGCGGGCTGGTAGGAGCACAAGAAACCTGAGCGGTCTTCTAGTCCAGGCCCTTCAAGCTTTTCTTTGGCAACAGAACTGCCTTGTGTGTCTGTCTGTCTGCAACCAGGAGCTGCTCGCTGAGCGCGTGGCTGGCGGCCTTGCTGCCTCCTCTCGCCCTGCTCTTGCCCACCCTTGCTCCAAGATCTCAGGATACAGCCCGAACTACTAGTGCCATTCATCTGCCCATTTCACAGATGGGGAAAGAGGTCCCAAGAGGGAAGTGGGAATTCTCTTCCCACAGACTCACAGTGAGCTGGGCTCCAGCCAGGACCTGCAATCCAGCTGTTTCTCCCAGGGCCATCTGGGGACAGGCAGCAGGGATGGCCGTAAGGGGAGACCACTAGGTCCCAGGGGTACACACAGCAGGGGATACACAGGGGCAAAGCGGAGGAGGGACAGAGGCTGACACCACATCGACAGCCACGCAGGAGTGTCCCAGCTTGCAGACAGCCTGTAAAGGAAACACTATTCCAACCCTCTGACCTCCTCCCCGTGGCCACAAGTCCAGCCTCTGACCTTGGGAATAACCACCCCTGTTTCCACCCTCTTCTTCTGCCCTCCTTCCCCACCTCCCTGTCCCCGGGAAGGGGAGCCTCAAGCCGCAAGCAGGGTCTGGCTGGGAAGCCAGATGCCAGGCCACAGCCCCTTTGGCCACACGGGCCCTTGACTTTCAGCCTTCCCACTTTCCCAGCCTCTTCTCGGCCCCGGGGGGTGCAGCTGTGATTCTGCATGTTCCTGGGTGATGGTTTGTGTCCTGGGATCCCGCAGGTCCACACAGCTCCTGCACACGCTCCTGACCACAAGGCCAGCGTGGACTGCGTGTGCCAAGGTCCCTGCCCTGCCCCGTGTTTTTCTAGGAAGAGAGGTCGTGGCTTTTGACACATTCCCAAATGGGTCTGTGCATAAGGGGAGGAGGGGTCTTTCCAGGAGGAAGGGGCAGAAATAAAGAAATGGAGGCGAGGTGGGCCCAGGGGAGCCCCTGCTGGTGACTCTGTATTACCTGGTGGTGTTTCTCTCACCTACTTGTGATGCTGGATTCACTGTCCCATTTTACAGATGAGGAAACTGAGGCTCAGCGATGTTAGGTGGCTCGCCTCTGGACACAGCACTGGCTGAGGAGTGGAACACACAGGGCAGGGCCAGAGGTCCCAGGCCAGTGTTATACGTGGTGCTACAGGGGCCGGGCTTACACCTCGGCAGCCAGTGCAGAAGCTTCCTGCCACTGCACCACGCCAGACCTTGAGCCCCGGATCCAGGTCCCTGGCAATTATGTCGGCAGCCAGAGAACCTGGCAGTTTGCCTGCAAGGTTCATTCCTGCCATGTGGAAAACAAAGCCCTCCAGTCCAGCCCCTCGTGTCCTCACTGAAGCGGGAATGAAGCTATCCCGAGGGGCAGGGAGCAGAGTGCCCCTAGCCGTGCAGGTAGGACCTGGCTGGCACGTGGGCTCTGAGGGGCTGCCCCCAGGAGAGAAGCCGGGGCGCCCTGGCCCCTCCAGATCCACTTGGCAAAGACCCTTTTTTTATTTGCTCATAGAAATGCCAGCCACCAAACTGCAGAGCCGAGTCCCTGCCCTCCGCCCGCCTCCTGCCCTGCTCGCCCCGCGGTAGATAAGAGCAGATGGGATCCGTGCAGAACAGGCCCCAGGCGGGGGCCTGGGCCCACCCCACCCTTCCTGAAATCCTGACAGCTGGAGAAGTCAGCAGCTGTGGGCCTTGGCACAGCCTGCCCGCCTTCCAGGGAGTCTGGATCACGTGGGGAAGGTGTTCAGGAAAGATCAGAATATCCCATCTAAACAACAAGGAGCAAACCCCTGCTGGAGCTCAGCTGCTCACCCACACGTTCCCACCCCCAGGTTGCTGGGCCCTGGCCACCCAGGCTGGGGCAGCTCTGGAGTGCACACGGTCGGTGGGCCTGCCTTCCCTGCCCACCCAGGGGCACCCCTTGTTCTCCGGGTGGGAATGTCATTGTTGCCTGGTCTACGCAAGTTGCCACAGAGGAGACCACAGCGCACACCCGGGGATGGCAGGGTTTGGGGGAGGGGCTTGAAGGAGGGCAGGAGCTGTGCCCACATTCTTGCACAGAGAGAGGCACAGAGTTTAGTCCGACCCCCCTGGGTAGACAAATCACGTTTCTTTACTTCTCTAAGGCAGATAACTCCTCCAGCTCCAGGGGTTCATGACCCACCTTAGAGGAAGGTCAGAGAATCCTGTGATGGCCCCTTTGAAGGTGGTCAGAGACCTTCCTGCTTCTGCTGTTTCCTCAGATGCCGACATGCCATGCTTTGGGGCAGTGTGTCCTGAAGCCCCCAGACCCTTGTCCCTCTCCAGACGCTGGGGACCTCTGCTCCAGTGCTTCTGCCCCTGACTCCACCCATCAGGGGACCCCACCTAACAGCCTTCCCGAGGGAGTCCTGGCGGATTGCTTCTGGGCGGCTGGCAGCTTCTCCCTACAGCCCACAATGCAAAAGCCCCCAAGGCAAAGGGACGCTTGAGGTTGCATCATCTACAGATGGAGCAGTAAATACAGCTTCAGAAGCAAGAGGAAAACACAAATATATATTGATAAACAGTCCTGTCACAAGGCAGAGAAGTTTTGCTGTGCATGCTGGTTCCAAAGTTTGCCCCCGAAGCAGTCGCTGGCACCGTGGCAAGCCACCTTGGCTTCACCCTCCGGGAACGGGAGAGACTAGGCCGGGGGCTGTCACGGGAGAGGCCCACAGACCCGACCTGCACGTGCCCGCCCTGCTCTTCCTCAGCTTGCAGAGAGGAGAAACAGGCAGGGGCTCGTCCAGGCCCCTGAGGGAAGTTCTGCAGACGCTTCCCTGCCAGGGCTCTAGGGGAGGCCGAGCCACCAGCAGGGCACCCAGGGCCTGTGCCCGCTTCTCCTGGGGGTGCCGGGCGAGGTGGGTGGGGCGGTCACCCTGACCTCTGGGCACCCCTTGCTCTTGCAGGACCTGGGCATGGAGTCGACCTCCCTGGACGACGTTCTCTATCGCTACGCCAGCTTCCGCAACCTGGTGGACCCCATCACTCACGACCTCATCATCAGCCTGGCGCGCTACATCCACTGCCCCAAGCCGGTAGGGCGCTGTGGCCTGAGCCAGCCCCGCCCCTGTGGGAGGTGGGCGCCGTCTGAGCAGGAGAAGCCCCTCCTGCAGGCACCAAGAGGGTGGGCCTGAGGTGCACTCCCTTGGCGCCATCAGCACAGAGGGGTTTTGTTTGGCCCACACGGTGAGTTCGTTGCCAACATTTAAAAACCAGGATTTTTCACATGATCTCTATATTCAGCTGCCCTTGAAAAACCAGAAGCTGCAGCAACATGAAGCCCCTGTTCCTACAGGGCTGGAGCTGAGTAGCCCCTGTTATGTGGGGCCAGGTGCACCGTGTACAGTTGCACAGGTTATACGCTGCACAAAGACCTGCATGCAGAGAGGTGGGGGTGAGGGGAAGCAGGGGATACTTAAAACCCAGCCCTCTCGCTGCCCACCACACCATGACCCTGGTGCAGGGCTGTGTCCCCCCAGAGGTGGACGTTTTCTTGTTTGCACAAAGGTGCCACAGAAGGCCGGCAGCAGCCCTGTGCGGGGCTGTCCAGTTTGCCTCGGTCCCCACCACCCCTAGTTGTCTTCAACTCTGAGGTGAGCGTCCTTCGACAGCCACCCCTTCACTGGTGCCTGTTTCCCGCCTGGCCCTTCAGAAGGAAAAGCTCCAGGGCTCCCCAGGCACCCAAACTGCGCCTTGGCCCCTTCCGGGCGGGAGGTTCTGCCCCTGTTCCTGCTGGCTCCGGGCCAGGCCAGCCTTGCAGGATGCCAGGCTGCTTACCCAGGGCTGGGCCCCGCAGGGGAGGGGAGGCCCAGGCGGGGGCAGCTCCGCGCTGAGCTCTTCTCTGTTGTTTTGGCTCCTTCCTTGCATCCCTCAATTACCAGTAGCTGCTGAAAGAAGCGCTTCCTCCGTGGCAGGGGCAGGAAGCCAGGGCTGGACCGAGGGCTGCGGGAGGGAAGCGTCCCCCTCGAGTGAGGCGATGGCTCCCCACGCCCACCTCAGCCTGGGCACATGCGTGAGCGTGGCCATGAGGGGGGCCGGGACCCTGCGCAGGGGGAAGGACGCCCGGGCTGAGCTCCGTCCTTGGCTTTGTCTAGGGCCGTGTCTCCTCCCGGGTGCTGGGGCTGCCTGGCACCAGGACGCTGGGCTCGACTACGGGGTGGGAAGGAAAGCTGGTGATGAGGGTTGGTGGCCCGGAGCCTCGAGGACTGGGGACACGGGGCTGATTGGGGTCCCACCCTGGCTTCCCATTCAGGTCACAGCCGGGGGGGGGGGGGGCGGGGGGCAGGAAGGGCCGGGAGCCGGCCTGTGGGGAGGCCGTGTGGGGGCAGCCCCGGCCTTTCCTGAGCAGGCACTGAGCCGCCCACACAGGAGAGGGGTGACAGCCAACGGGACCCTCAAAAAGAAGACAGGAGAGTTACTATGTTAATGTCCATTTTGTGAATTGGGGAAAACAAAATTCAGGTAATTCAGCAACCTGAGAAAGGTTCTCACTGCAGGTGTGATTTGGGCCCACGCAGTCACCCAGTGCTGGGGGGACACGGCCACGGGGGTGCCGGAGCAGGGGCCTGGGGGCAGCAGCGAGCCCCCCACCTCCCCCAGCCCTTCTCACAGGCTGCCCCAGGACAGCTGCTGGAGAGAAGGACCCGCCATCTCTCTTTGAGAGAGAGAGGGGCAGGGAGTGGGCACTGCCTGTCAGAGCCTGTGACACGGGGGTGGGAGGGGAGGTGGGCCGAGGGCGCCTGCCCTCTGACCTGCCATCCCCTCTGGGAGGGGGCGAGGGGCTGTACCTGGGTTCGGGTGGCTGTAACAAATCATCATGGGCTGGGGGCTTACAAACAACATAAAGTTATTTCTCACAGTCCTGGAGGCTGGAAGTCGGAGATCAGGGTGCCAGCTGGTGGTGTCTGGTGAGGACCCTTTCTGAGCCGCAGACTGCCATCTTCTGGTGTGCTCACAGGGCAGGGACAGGGCGGGGGGCTCCACCCTCGTGACCTAATCCCCTCCCAAGGCCGCGCCTCCTCCTACCATCACCTTGGGGATGAGGGTTTCGACATGTGAATTTTGGGGAGACACATTCAGCCCACTACATAGTGTAACCTTTCCCAAATCACTTAATTACCTGGACTTCGTTTTCCTCAACTCTAAAATGGGCATAAAAATAATCTCTCTCCTATTGAGCTGTTTTGAAAGTCAAATGAGATGATTCACAAGAAGCACCTGTGTGTGCCTGGCACGTGTGAGCACGAGGTACACAGCAGGTGGTAACTAGTGAGTTTGATGGATGAATGAATGAATTTATGAACAAACGAGGGATGTTTGTGGTTTGGAGAAAACCCAAACTCCTTATCTGGCCTCACCTGAATCTCAGACCTCTTCTCTCCCACTTGCCTCCCTGCGCACGCTGCTCCAGCCACGCGGCCTCCACCTCCCTGCCTTAGGGACTTTGCTGCCCCCTTGACTGCACGAGCCCCCCATCTGAGCCGCCTTCCTGAAGACCCCCACGAGGCCTTCCTCAGCAAGCCTACCCAGTGTCGGCCGCGCCATCTACCTGTCTCAAGCCCTGTTTATTTCTCCGTGTCGCTTGCTGGTCTCTGACACTGTCTTGCTTATTTGTCTGTTGGCTAATTTATTGTCTGCTTTCCCCACCAGAACATAAACTCGAACGGGCTGTCTCTCGTTCACAGTTACATCCTGCTTCAGGCAGGAAGCAGGCGACACATTCCATTGTGGATTTTTAAGAGAGTTTAATAAAGGGTTGTGGGCAGGATAAAGGAAATCAACAGAGGACGTTGAGACACCCGAAGCCTGAGCCTCACAGCGGCAGGAAGTTGCTCCACTGCAGGGGCCGCGGGGACGCTGTGTGGCTGGGCCGCGGGGACGCTGTGTGGCTAGCCCAAGGTGAGAACGCCCGGTCCAGAACCACACTCATTATCCATCACCATATAACACATCATCCCAAACCTCGGTGGCTCAAAACAACAGACACGTATTGTTGGGCAGTCTGTATAGTTCAGGAATTCGGGGCAGCTTAGCTCCGCAGTTCTAGCTTAGGGTCTCTGGAGGCATCGGTCAGGGCTGTGGGTATCAGAAGGCTTGACAGAGGTTGGCAGGTCCACTTCCAAGACGGCACATCACAGGGTTGTTGGCAGGAGGCCTCGGCTCCACGCCCTGAGCCTCAGCCTCCCCGTAGGACGGCTTCAGCGCCCTCACACCATGCCAGCTGGCTTGTCCCACAGCAGGGGATAATACGGAAGCCACAGTGCCTTTTATGACCTTGTCTCAGAACTCACAAACCATCACTTCTGCCGTTTTCTTGGTTCCGTTGCTCACCCAGGCCAGCCCTGAGGCAAAGTGGAATGAGGCAGATGCCAGGAGGCGAGGACCACTTGGGGATGTCTTGGAGGCTGGCACCACGCATGTTGAAGCAGGACAGACCCAGAAGAGTAAACCCCTCGGCCTTCCTGTCCTCCTGCCCTCCGGGCTTGTTCCAGTTGCTCCCATTAGCTGACCCCAACTGGAAGCTGGGAGCAAGAGAGCCCCGGATGCAGTCTCCAGAGCTCAGCCCTCTGAGCACAGGGCAGGGCAGAGGACGGACCGTGGGGAGGGAGCAAGCGGAGAAAGCCAGCACAGGTCTCCGCCTCAGGAGCGGCATCCAGTGTGCAGTGAGCAGGGCCGTCAACACTGGATGGATGGATGCATGAATTCATAGGTGATCAAGGGAAGACTTTGAGCACAGGGCAGTGGAGGGCTGGGCTTGGTGGGATTCCAGGGGCAGTTACAAAGGTGCGCGGGGAGTGAAGAGGGCACCGTGGCCTGACAGTGGAGAGATGGATCGGTGTCAGGTGCCAGGGAGGGCCCTGCAGGTCAGCTTGGAGCATCTTTCCTGGCAGATCAGTGAGAAGCCCCCAAATACATTCTTCCCCAGGGCCCGGGCAGTGTCACTGGCCAGGTGTAGAGAGGCTGCCACCCTGACCCACACTCGACCCAGCAGCGCCCTGAGTCACCCTGACGGCGTCACGGCCCCGCCTTCCTTCTCTGCAGGTGGGGTGGGCAAGAGCTGCAGAGGGGACTCGGCACACTGCCGCTGGGCTTCCTGCGTGGGTTAGGGATCTGTTGCAAAGCCCCGGCTTTGGGCTGGCTGGAGCAGGAGCATTGATCCCAAGGATACTGTGGCGTCTCGTGGGGCCAAAGGCAGCCAAGTTAGATCAAGGCACGGGAGCTACAAAGCAAGGTGCAGGGGCCCCTCCTTGCTGCCCCACCTGGCCTCCCTCCCAGTCCCCTCTGCACAGACCGTTCTCCCACCCCTCGGGGTAGGAATGTGGCTGCCCGTGGCCCCCAGCTTACTTGTCGTGGTTCCAGCTCCCGGATGAGTTGGGATGTGTGCCTCAGTGTCAAGCCCAGGTTCCAGGGAAAGAGCTGATCTGGCGTCCCAGTCAGCAGCAGGGGCTGCTGGGTAGCACCACGTTGAGGAAAAGAAAGTTCCCAGAGAGGGCCAGCAGCCCAGGTGCGTGCTGGGCACAGGACACGCGGACACGTGTGACGTGGTGGGGCTGGTGTCACAGAGTCCCCGCTAGGGTTGCACCAGGGCGAGGCTGCCCTGCACCTGGCAGGCAGCTCCTTCTCGACACAATGTTGCAACCCGCAGGAAGGACACTTCCTCCTCCTCCCTTCCCCACCTTCTCCTCTTCCTCCTCCACTCTGGGCCAGGCCTGCGAAGGCCTGTTCTGTGCAGGAGGGAGTTGGAAAAGCATTAGGTGGTCTTGCTGGAGGCCTTTCTGGCTGTAAATGATAGAAACACCTTGAGCTAACCTAAGCCAAAGACAGGATTTCTGAGGACGAGGGCGCGGGGGATGGTGGTTAGGGGAGAGCGCCAGCCTCGGGGCCACTGACGGGGTCTGGATCCTGCCTCCATCCTACACGCTGTGCTGCCTTGCCAGCCCGTTACCTTCCCTGCCCCCTCGGATGTGAAGTGGGGATCTGAGTAGTGCCTGTTCCACAGGATTGTTGTGAGGTATAGGGCCATAATGGGCTTGCAGGGGCGGAGCGGTGTGATACCCTTCCTCACCCATCGTCAGGGTCACGGCTGACACTCCTATAACAAAAGACAGGTTAACAAGAGAAAAACATAACAGATTGATTTAATCAAAGTTTTACGTGACATGGGACCCTTCAGAAATGAAGATCCGCTGGGCACAGTGGCTCATGTCTATATAATCCCAGCACTTTGGGAGGCCAAGGTGGGAGAATCACTTGAAGCCAGAAGTTCAAGAACAGCCTGGGCAACACAGCAAGACCCTGTCTCTTAAAAAATTTGCCAGGCATGGTGATGTGCCTATAGTCCCAGCTACTCAGAAGGCTAAAGTGAGAGAATCACTTTAGCCCAGGAGTTTGAGGCTGCGGTGAGCTATGATTGTGCCACTGCACTCCAACCTGGGCAACTCCTGTCTCTAAAAAAAAAAAAAAAGTGAAGACTGAATACCCTAAGACCCAGGGAAAACTGTCTATTTTTATGCTTAGGTCTGATGGAGAATGGGCAGCCGTGTAGAAAAGCGATTGCTCCAGTAACAGCAATAGGCTGAGGGGGGCCCAGCAAGGCCCCTCTGCTCAGATTCTTCTTGGCCTGTGTCGAGTTCATTCCTCCCGGGTATGGGGCAGGACCCCTCGGGAACGAGGGTCTTTAAGGGAGAAGGGAGAGAGTGCCCTTCTAGGTTTTGTGTGGCTGGCTTTGGGGGACAGGGGTTCTGGTTTCTTTTTGTCTTCCTTTTTTTTTTTTTTTTTTTTTGAGACAGAGTCACTCTGTTGCCCTGAGTAGAGTGCCGTGGCGTCAGCCTAGCTCACAGCAACCTCAAACTCCTGGGCTTGAGCGATCCTCCTGCCTCAGCCTCCTGATAGCTGGGACGACAGGCGCGCACCACCTCACCCTGCTAATTTTTCTATTTTTAGTAGAGACGGGGTGTCACTCTTGCTCAGGCTGGTGTCCAACCCCTGAGCTCAAGTACTCCTCCCGCCTGGGCCTCCCGGAGTGCTAGGATTCCAGGCTGAGCCACCGCGCCCGGCCTGTTAGCTATTGTTTATTCAGTTCGACAAGCCGACGGGAACTCACTTCAGTGAGAACATTAGCGCACGTCTAATGTCACGTCTAAGCGTCCCCTAACAGAGCTCACCTACTGTCCCTGTTTACCCCGCGAGGAGCCCTGCTCCCAGGTGGCGTCCGAGCCCTGCCGTCCCGAGCCTCGCCCTGCGCGCGGCTGCCCCCTTGCGGCAGTGGCGCTGCATTGACGCCTCCTCTTCCTCTGTTCCCTTCCTTCGAGGCTCAGCTGCGCAGGCCTAGAGGGCGGAGGGAGATGCCATGGATGCCATCCATCCATCCATGGCACAGATTTTGGAAACCCTGGGAAGTGGCTGGAGGAGGAGCTCAGTTCTCAACTTTGGAGACTGGCAACGTTCTGTCCTGGGAAGGGGGTGTCCCAGCATGATGCCGGCCAGACCACCTGATCCCACCTTGACCTTAAAGCGCCTGAACCGGTGCTTCTCCATGGCGGGGGCTTTTGTATAATAAATCCCTGCGCCGGAGCTGCCCACCATCGCTTTTGCGGCCAGGGCATCAGTGTCCTTTAGAGCTCCCCGCGGCGTGCAAGGTTCTAACGTGGGGAACTGTGGTCCTAGATGTGCCGTCTCTGGTGTCACCTCCCATTCTCCCTTTGGCCTTGCAAGTTGGCCTTCACCCTGGCCCCCACCACAGGCACCCCTCCCTGAGCCTGTGCCGGCCAAGGCCTCCTCATTAGAGACCCAGTGGCCTCTGTGGGGGTCTGAGCCCACCTTCTGTGCCCTCACGTGGTCTTTCCTCTGTTCTTCTCTGGGTCCTAATTTTTTCTTATAAGGACACCAGGCCTATTGGATTAAGGCCACTCCTATGGCCTCATTTTTACCTTAACCACCTCCTTAAAGGCCCTGTCTCCAGTTACAGTCACAGTCTGAGGTATTAGGGGTTGGGACATCAACATATAGATTTGCTGGGGACACAGTTCAGCCCATCTTACCCAGGGTCTCAAACTCAAATGCGGATGGGCCAGACAGGTAACATGGATGAGTGAATGGAGCTGGGAAAGACTCGACCCCTCATTCTTTTATCTTCCCACTTTTGGGAGAGACGTAGGTAAAAATATTCCACTTTCCTCTTTACTGTGTGAAATACGAGAACAAGGACATTTGTTCACGGCCGTATCCCAGCTTCCTAGAACAAGTGCCTGGCACCTAGTAAGTGCTCAATAAATATGTGTTGAGCAAGTGAATGAACAGGATGGCCCCTGGGGAGTGGCAGGGACCCGGGTGGATCCTGGCCAAGGGGCCAGTGGGCACTCAGTTCCAGCCAACTGTTGTCAGACCACGTAGAATGCAGACTCTTGGATAAATCTCAGGTTTTCAGTGCTGGCAACGAATCCACAAAGATGAAAACCACTGTGCAGACCAGTTTGCAACCACTGCTGTCTGCTAGGGGCGCCCACCCTGGGCTGGCAGAGCAGGCACCTGCGCATCAGCCTCGGGGTGCTGTGGTGCCGGGGTGACAGGAAGCCTGGGGGCAGGGCCAGTGCACCCCCAGCGGCTCCAGTGACTCAGGGCCCCACCGTCTGTGGTTGCCTCTGCAGGAAGGCGACGCACTGGGCGCCATGGAGAAGCTGTGCCGGCAGCTGACCTACCACCTCAGCCCCCACTCCCAGTGGAGGCAGCACCGGGGGCTGGTGAAGAGGAAGCCGCAGGCCTGGTGAGTGGCGGTCCCTAGGTGGGTCTATGCCAAGCTGAGTGTGTGACGCACGGCGCGTCTCCCGGCAGGGGGCGGGGATGGGGTCATCTTGGAAGGAGGACTCAGGCAGGGGAACAGCCAGGAGGGCATTCCAGGTGGGCATGAGCACAGAAGAGCTGGATGGGGTGGGCAGTGGACTGGGGTGGGGGGGTCGTGAACAGTTTCTGACACCTGGTGTGCTGAAAGTGGGCACTCCCAACTGAACCCCCCAGTTCTCTCAGATACCTCCAGGGGGGCCCAGACCCCAGCCCTGTCCCTGGTCCATAAAGCAGCAAGGACCCTCAGGGGCTTGGGGCCCCCTGAAGAAGATCAGGGAGGAATAGAGGGGGTATCAGGGAGGAATAGGAGCTATGTACGACTCCTAGGTACTGCAGGAAACAGTGGGGCGCCCGGAGACTGCCAGGCTTCCTGGAGGAGGAAGCACTCCTGCCTTTTTTGCAAATGACCATGGCAGAGCTGCTGGCCTTTGGAAAGACTCTTTGGCAAGGCCTTGGTGCTGCGGCTGGCTCATCCTTGCAGTTCCCTGCAGACTGGGGAGGGAAGGGCTGTCCCCCTCCCTCATGGAGAAGAGCTCTGGCTCCTCCTTCCATTCTGGCCACCCCCACCCCCAAAACTGGCAGAGACAGATCCTGGGATGCTCTATGGGGCTGGCCACGGCAGGGGTTCCACATAGGGGGATAGAGCAGGACAGGGGGCCCGTGGTACCTGGAATGCCATGAGGAGCCTGAGCTAGTTCTTTAGGGTGGAAAAGCTGCAAATTTGACTAGCTGGAATCTAGGAGCCTTTTCTGTCTCCCCAACACATGCACACACTCAGTCCATTCTTCATTTGGAAGCCACGGAAATGAGGTCTCATTCCCCTCCGGTGGCTTCTCATTACACTTAAAACAAAATCCAGACAGGGCCCTGTGTGGCCTGTCCTTCCCTCACTCTGGTGTCCCCTCTGCCTCTCCCTCTCGCCCCCAGCTACACTGGCCTTCCTGCTGGTTCACAAACACGGCCCCAAGGCCTTTGCATCCTCTGCTGGAACTTTTACAAACTCTTCTGATGGCCTGCACTTCCTTTTTCTTCATATGTCAGCTCAGATGTCACCTCCTCGCTCCTGAGTGGCCATGCCCCCCAACGAGTCTATCACTCCCCTCTCACATCTTCCGTGCGGTGGTCTGTCTCCCCCCTGGTAGAATGGAAACAGGGCTTTTGTCCATCCTGTCCACCACGGTGACATCGGTGCCTGGCGCCCAGTAGGAGCTTAACAAACACTTGTCAAGGGAATGAACGGGGTGGTAGGAGATATTACTGTTGCTGTTTGGCCAGGATCACCGAGCTGGAAAGTGGTGGGGCTGAATTCAAACCTAGCTCAGGCTGTGGCCACCACACTGTTCCCCGGTGCAGTGGGTCTGCTTTATTAATGGCATTGGTAACAGCAGCCAACACTTAGATCACGCTGAATATACGACAGGCAGTGTTCCAAGCACTTGAACGTCATGTCTTGAAAGCTTCACCTTCAGACTCCCTGGGGCTGGACCCCGGTCAGAGGGGAAATGAGCAAACTGGGGACAGCCTCCTGCTTCAGATCTCAAGGATAGAGACCTGCCTTACCTTGCCAGGAGGTCCAGGCTGCGACCCTTAACGTGTGCTCGCTCTTTGAGCAGGCTGGGAGCCCCTCCACCTCCCTCCTTCCCAGGGCACTTGGAAACACGAACGAGCATCTCACCAACACCAGCAAACAGAGAGCGGTGGTGGGAAGGGCACACTCGCGTCAGCCTGAGCACCCTGGGCTCTGGCCCAGGGCAAGAAAGGAGGGGGTGGCAGCTGGCAGGGAGGGGGGCATGGAGAGGACTCAGCCTCCAGGCTTAGAACCCCTGCACCCTCCCCTGCCTGCGGTCCTACAGGTTGGCCCTAGGGATCCCCCACATGGTGGGGAAGATGGTCGTGAAGGAGGGGCCTCAGAGATCCTTTATGCCACTCTTGGGGACAGCTTAGCTGCCACCCAAGGGTGGTGGAAGCAGGAAGCTCAGCCCAAGTGATTAATAATAGCAGCAGCACACATGTGTTCTTCACTTACCTATATAAGACACTGTTCTAAGTGTTCTACATTTATTAACTCATTTCACATAACCCCATTAACTCCATTTTTAAGGTAAATAACTGAGGTACAGAGAGGTTAAGTAACTAAAGGTCACAGAGTAGGAAGAAAAGGAGTGAAGATGCAATGGGGCGTCATGCAGAAACTCAGGCCCTTCCCTTGTGGTCCTGCAGGAAGGGCAGCCGCACACCTCCAGCTCTGGCCAGCGGGGCCCAGCCAGCGGGGATGTGGCATAGTGCCAGGGGATCGGAGGTCCCCAGTTTCTCCCACTCCTACACTTGCAGTTCGATCTGCAAGGTTTGTGAAAATGATCCCTAGAGGCAGAGAGCCAAACAGAGGCTGGCCTCCGGCGGTAGCCACTGTGGCCTCTGAGAAAAAGTCTTGTCCCTGTTCCCTTCAGCCTAAAGGCTGTCCTGGCCGGGAACCCTCCAGACAACACAGTGGACCTGTCAGGCATCCCGCTGACCTCCCGTGACCTGGAACGGGTGACCAGCTACCTGCAGCGCTGCGGGGAGCAGGTGGACAGCGTGGAGCTGGGCTTCACAGGCCTCACGGATGACATGGTCCTGCAGCTGCTGCCAGCACTCAGCACCCTGCCCCGCCTCACCACACTGGCACTCAACGGCAACCGGCTGACCCGGGCCCTGCTGCGAGATCTCACAGACACCCTTAAGGACCCCAGCAAGTTCCCCAACGTCACGTGGATCGACCTGGGCAACAACGTGGACATCTTCTCTTTGCCCCAGCCCTTCCTGCTCAGCCTGCGCAAGCGCTCCCCGAAGCAGGGCCACCTACCCACCATCCTGGAGCTGGGCGAGGGCCCAGGCAGTGGGGAGGAGGCCCGGGAAGGGACAGCAGGCCAGGACCCTGGAGGGGGCCCTGTGGCACTAGCCAAAGACCACCTCGAGGGCAAGGAGACTGTAGCTGCAGGCCAGACGTGACACAGGAGCGAGGGGCCTCACCAGGGAGCCCTTGTGGGGTACGATGACCGGGGCAGAGGACCACCGAGGCAGAGCAGGTCTGGGGCTCCTCATGCTAGGAGGGCTCAGGCTATCAGCAAATTGGCCTGGGCAACCCACCCACAGAAACACAACCGTAGCAACCGGGAATGGGGGTCCTGTTCCTTTCCATCTGTCCCCTATAAATCCCATTATCTGCCTTTTTGGCTTATAACAAGTCATCCCTATCTAGAGGCTCCTGACACCCCTCAGCTCAGCCCTTGGCCTCCCTAAAGAATTAGGGGAATAGGCATATGGTTTGGAGGTGCCAGCAGCTTGAGCCAATGTGAACCCCAAGAACTTTCCCCCAGAATAGTTGGGCCCCTACAAGTAACCCAGGATTTTCCTGCATAGTATTTGTTTTATCTGGGGGAGTCAACTCCAGCCAGATGCTGAATGTGTCCCCATTCTAGGGAGGTTGCAATCTTTACAACTCCCAACTGAAGAACCTGGAGGGAGAAGCCTAGTTCCATCTACGCTGAGGGTGGACTGAAGTGGTCTATCTCCTCACGGAGTCTTAGGCTCCTTGGAACTGTCTATGATTCTAGGTGCCTGCCCAGAGAGCCAGCTATCACCACATCCTTCAACAATTAGGCGCTGTGTGGCAGTGCTGTGCTTAGGGCACACAAGGTATGCATGGAAAGGCCCAGTAAGAAATCCATCCCCCCAAACTGCCAGGCCTTCACATGGGTTCCAGTGTCCTTAGCGTGAAAGCCAGAGATGAGCTTTGCTTCCTTCCCCCATCCTACTTGCCATCAACCTGTACTTTGAGAACATTCCTTAAAACCTACTACAGAAGGCTCTTAAAAATCCAGGACCATGAAGTTGAGTCCAAATTCTTGGTAGACCCAAGCAAGATGGCTGGGAAAGGGGACAGCCACCTGGAGGCTCCCAAGAGAGCCTAATTTGGCAACAGTTTTCACCTATACTGTCCCCCTGCCCCCATCCAAACACTTCTGCTGAAAGGCCTCTACCAGTTAGAGTCCTGTCTAGACACAACAGGCAACCCCTAATTCTAAGTATAGTTTAGTCCTGGGAGACTGGGAGCCAATCATTCTTGACCCAGAAAAACAGCACAACCTAGTAGGCAAGATTCCAGCACAGGAAGGCAGCAACATGGACCTAGACTGTGAGGCCTTGCACGCCATCAAGGGTTTTAGCTAGGAGTGATTCAAATGCTTCAGGAGCTAGAGGGAAGCCATGCAAAGGAACAGAGCCCAGAGGCAGCAGGGATTAGAATCAAGTGTGTAGATGCCTGAGATGCTCTGGAATTTTTGCCCTCAGAGTCTAAAGTTGTTAACAGCAAAGAGCTTAGACTGACTACAGGGAAGTCTATAAGCTTGAGTGCTAATATCTGGACTGCTGATACCTGACAGCAGTAATCAAATTTGCTTTCTCTTCAAATACACACTTTTAAGAATCAATACCAAAGAATATCCTTTATTATAGTATTAGTTCATAGTAAATGAATGAAAACATTACTTTCGGAAGGAATTAACAATTTTCAGCTTAAAGAACTTGCCCCGCAACGTAACAATCAATTTGTATTAAGTATCTTTGTTAAAAGGTATAGAAAGAAGCTCCCATTGGGCAGGCTGGCAAGGGACAGTGCTAGAAAACTTAAGGAATGATACCAAATATGCCTGTTCTAGAAAAAAGTTGCCCAATACATCTCTAGGCTTGAGAATGTCCTGATACAAGGAAAGCATGTTTCTACACCAAATGTTGAAGCCGGTTAGGTTTTCAGAATCCAAGTTGATAGCAGCCACTGGTCCTTCAGACTGACATCCATCCTCTGGGGACACAGCCTGCAAAGAAACTAAATTTCAATTTCACTTCCTGCTCTAACCAACAGCCATTCACAGGACAAAAGGTATCTTCAGAAAACCACAGGCTCACCACTATACAATCTGCCGGTAATTCCAGCTATTTTGGGTGATTTCATCATATGATATCCTTTTCTTCAAATCAATTTTAACAAAACCAGCTGTTTATTCATTCTACCGTGGGGTCATTGCCCAGATCAAAGCTTACCTCCTCTCCTCCTGGGCTGAGCTGCTGTGGCTGCCAGCTCTGAACCTGTGCGTTCCAGCACTCAGTTCTCAAAGCCTGGGGGAATGGAGAAGGCACACACTTCAGACTGCAGATGCAGAGGGGTGGTTTCTGAGAGCCTCAACTATACACTTACAAATTTAAGTCCATCCTAACAAGAGCCCCTTAGGACCTTTTTGGTGGTGCATTTTGGTAAATTATCAACATCTACACGTCCTAATTTAGCTTCTTTGGGAGTTGGAACCTTCATTTAGTCTCATCATTTTAAATGTCAGAAAGCTAAGATAGCTTTTGCCTTTCGCGGATGGGGAAAACTACATCTCAGCAGGTAACACTCTCCACAGAACAAACCTTACCTCCCGGAAGTCCAGTGCTCCCGTGACTACTCAGCGACTGAACATGCTGCTGATCCTTCACGGATTTGCAACCTGGATGAATACAGCAAGTAGATCACAGTTCAGACAAATTTACTCCTGCGAAACAGCAACGGGTGAGGACTTGTTGACTGCAGTCAGACAGGAGTAGTTATCGTCAGTTATCGCTTCTGACGGCACTTCCTATTAGGGATTTCATCAGAGCAGTCAAAACACCTCACCACTCTCCAGGATTGCTCCAACCGGAGACCGGGACATTACCTGAAACTAAGCTAAAATTGCCTTAAAGCAGCCACTGGAGACATTTATGCAAAGACTTTGTTTCCACTTATAGCTTTGGTTTAGATACAGTTCTAGGTTAGGAATGTTTCACACTATGTGATGGCTTGACACAACGTTAAATGTGTAGAACTTACAACTGCAAAACACCAATTTCAGTACATTGAAGATAAAATTACAACTAGGTTACATATTAAACCTAATCCAAACGAAGCTCTTACCTCAGTTACCCTGTCTTCACCCTGCAGTGCGTATGCCATCTGAAACGGAATAAGGTCAAGAATTTAGGGCAGATTCTGCCAGTTACGTCCAACTAAACCGTGGAGGCTTCATTGACTGTAGTCAGACAAGCATGAACGTCGTCGTCAGTTATCGTTTCTGACGGCACTTCCTATTACCAGTATCATCAGGACAGTCGAGCAAGACTTCCGTGTAGTCCCATTACGGCCCTACTCACGTGCGGCACCCTCCCGGCACCCCAAACTGCAGGCAGACCCCCACTTACCCAGCTGTCTCGCGTTTGCCCACCTCCCACGGCGGGCCCGGTAGCCGGATCCCAGGATCCTGCGGCGGTGGCCCTGCGGGAAAACACGCGCTCCATGAGCCTCGGCCCACGGCGGCTGGGTGCCCCCCGCGAGACGGCTGAGCGCCCGCCGCAGCGCAGGCCCCGCAGCCCACGTGGGCGCAGGCGCGCGAGACACGCCGTCGCCGCGGCCGCCCCGGCCCTTCGGCTGAGCTTCCCGGAGACGCCCCTCCAGAGCTCAGAAGGTCTCCAGCGCCTTACGTGCCCCTGCCGCCAGCCACTGGCCCCGGGCGCACAGACGACCCACAGCCATCGCACAACTGCGGGCGAAAAGGCCGAGTCTGTGGCGCCCCAGCCCCTTAAGGAGACCGAATATCTCATTCCTCACAGAAGGGAGGGGGAAACCGGTAAAGACTCACGCAACGTCAGTCACTCAACCCGAGGACTCCCCCCTCCTCCTGAGCCTGTGGTCTCGCCCACGGCCCGGGGAATTCTGGGTCACGAAGCGCGCGGTGCGTTCCAGGGCGCCTGCGCGAGGGCCGGAGGGCGGGCCTTGGTCCCGCCTCCGCTACGCCTCGGCGATTTGGTCCTGAGCGAATCCCTCTTCCTCTGTCCGCGCCGAATAGCTCATCTGGAAAATGCACACACCTGCACCCCGGGAGGTTTTTCTGAAGATCACGTGAGCGAACAGACTTGACACTCTGCGGAGCCCTGGCACAGCAAGCATTCACAAGTAGGAGCTGCTTCTAAATCTATTCCAATAAGCGTTGTCAGTCTACTCTCTCCCCACAATGATTTCAAAATATCCACAGAGCCTCTCAAACCCCTGCGCGCTGACAACCCTCATCACTTTCTGTAGGATGACCTTTAAGGACCCATCAGACGTCTTATCTGGATCCACGTCCATCCTCTCCCCTCTGCGGTAAAGCTCTGCCCCTCCCTGCCTCTCATTCCCTGGGGACTCTCCATCCGTGCCCCGTCTCACCTGCGATGGAAACTGTCTCTCTCTGCTGACGTTTTTCTTTCAGCATATGAACATGCTGAGGTCTCCTACTCAAAAAAATATTCAGTCTGAAACCGCCCTTTATGGTATCAATAAAGGCCATGGTGGGAACTGTGGGAGGGCCTGAACTCTGCAAAGGTGTAAGCATAGTTAAAATAAACATATAACCAGCCATTGTTCCCTAGCTGTTTTCCTATAACTGCTTAATACTCAGGAGTCACATAGCTGATGGTCGTAAGGATTCCTAGCTTTATTCGTTGCTCCCGTAGATGACATCACGCTTGTGAAGCCTAAGACTAGTCTTTGAGATATCTTCCAGGTCCTGCACTCTGGTGAACCAGCTGACCCACCCAGACCAGTGGTCGGTACCAAAGAACTGACTCAACTGGTCTGTGTGACTGGCCCCCCCAGAAACTGACTCAGCACAAGGAGACAATTTCTACACCCCCATCATTCCACCCCAACCCAGCCAATCCGCAGACCCAATTGCCTGCCCTTTGCCTGCTGAACTAGCTTTAAAAACCCTTTCTCCCAAATTCTCAGGGAGACAGATTTGAGAAATTCCTCCCATCTCCTCCAGTGGCGCCTGTGATATTGAACCCTTTCTCCGCTGTAATCCCTGCTGTCTCGGTGTATTGGCTTCCTCTTGAGCAGCAGGCAGTGAACCTTGTTGGGCTGTAATAACGCATACAATTTTGCACACAACGTTACACCAAAGTAGAGCAATTCATTTCGACTGCAGAAAACTGGAAAGCCAGTCAAGAAACAGCAACTTTTAAGCTGGCCTCAGAAATAAATGTAGGATTTTAATGGAGGTGGAGGGGCCTCAAGAAGGAGCCAAGTCAAGGGGTCAAAAAAGAGGTCCCTCAAACTGCCTGAAGGATTTGGTGAGAGTGTTAAAGGGGGAGAGGGGGGAGGACTGGGATAGAGAGGAAGAGATGTCTGGAAATGGCTTAGGCAAAACCATGGAGGGCTGGGGATGCCAGCTAAGGCATTTCATGGGCCTTCAGAGCACAGAGGTGACATGTTTGTCTTTGTCTTAGGAAGGCCCCTCTGCATGTCCTACAGAGGATGGTTTGGAGGGGTGGGATGGAGCAGGAAGCCCAGTGAGGAGAGAAAGCCATGATCCAGAGACTAAAACTAAGCCAAAGAGCTCAAAGGAGCCTAGGTTTGAAAGATGTTTTGGAGTCTCTCAATGGGTGTCTGTTGGCTTTGTTTGCCCATGTCCACCACCACGTCTGCCATCACAGTGGGCACAGCACCTCGGCCAGCTGCCTGTACCCAGGAAGAGGACAGTCCCAGGACTGGGGCAGCAGCTGAGGGTCTCTGTGCCCAGGCAAAGACAGGAGAAGCCTGGCCCCAGACGCAGATGTGCGCACACAGAGACATGCAGACGTTACCAGCCCAAGCGGCCCAGCAACTTTGCTCAAGTAATGTTTCCAGAAGAGTTAGTTGTGAAAAAAATATTTATATTTGACACGAAAATTCACTGGGGTCCCAGAGTCTGCAGGTGTGACTAGAAGAATCCCTTGCTCGATCTTGCTGGCCTCCTACTAGATCTAGGCCGTCAGTGAGACTGGAGAGGCTGGAGGGGCACGTGGTCTTCCTCCAAGGCACCAGCCTGCCCAGGTCGGGAGGCCAAAGTGAGGTCCCTCATCACACCTGTAAACAAATGAGGAGCACTGTGAATTGACCCTTGAGTGTGTCCCCAGAAGGCAGGTGCTGGGGAAACAGAAGGGGCCACAGTCATGAAAGCAGATCATCTCCTGTGGACAGCTGGTGATCCTGGAGCCCCGCAGTCCCTCTCACTTCCTCCCTACTTCCATAAGCATTTCCGGAACCCCTGCCATGTGCCAATCAGGAGCCTCCCCCCAGAAGCTTAAAGTTCTCAGAGGTGACAGGCTTGTATGTCAGAGACCTGAATACCTGAGACATGCTGGAAAGAAGTGAGTTAGGTGCTCAGGGCGCTCAGAAGAGAGAGAGGACCCATCCTGCAGGGGAGGTGGTACATTTGGACACCCAGAGGGGATGTAGGGCACTTCCAACAGAGATAGGAGCCAAGGAAATCAAAGGACAAGAAGCACTGCAGACGGACTGGCCAGCAGGTATGTGGGCGGAGGTGTGAGAACTAGGTTGGATGACAGCTTTGGGCCCTGCCCTCCACGCTGAGGAGTGTGGCCTTCCAGGCAGTGGGAGGCATTGTGTAGTGTGAGTTGTGTGTGGTTTTTGTCTACATTAGCAGGGTTGGAGTGCGATAAGCCTGGAGCAGAAAGACTTGCCACCCTGCAGTGGTGCAGAAGTGAGGGGTGGGGCAGAGGAATGCATGGCGACCTGAGAGGGCAAGGACACTCAGCTCCAGGTGGGAGAGCAGGTCTTGGGGGCGGTGCACAGAGACTCTCAAGGCCTCCCACCTGGGTGAGGAGGGGGTGGGGTTACAGACATGTGACCTGGTGGGGCAGCCCAAAGGCTGCCCATTGGGGAATGACAAGGTGGAGGCCCCAGCAGGCAGTGGCGTGTGGGATGGGGGTGTGGAATGCTTGGTGCAAGATGACTTTCAAAGTTCTGGCTTTGACGTGAAGGGAGGGAGACACACAGAGAGGGTAGGAAGGAAACCTATTGTTATGTGAGGGCCACAGTCAGCCCAGGAGCTTGGGAAACCAGCAGGCTCTGGGGAAGAAGAGGTCAGAGGAGACCCCACACATCATGGATCACAGGTGACTCAGGAGGCTCGTGGGGGGTGGGGGGCACAGGCACAAGCGGGTGAAACTTGCTGGGAAAGAAAAGGAGAAAGGCGAGGAGGAGAACCAATGGAAGATGAGGTGGGAGCTACTGAAGGTTCTGGAAACAAAGGGTAGCTGTGAGGAGAGTTGATTCTCATGACAGACCTCCGAGGGTGGAAGGAAGGCGTCTGTCCTGGTGGAGGCAGCAGGGTGGGGACAGGAGAGGCTACACTAGAACAGAGAGGACGAGGATACAGGCCCTGAGAGGTGGGGAGGGCCTGGGAAGTGGCTTCCCCTGGGGTGGGAGATACTGCCCCAGGGAGATACTGCCTGTGCTGTGAGCTGGGCAGGGGCCCTTGCTAACTTGTTCCCTCCCAGGGCCCTAGGCTCAGCCCAGGCAATAGCCACTGGAACAGGCACCCGGTACAAGTGACTGCAAGCTGGACAGGAGGAGGGAACAGGCAGGAACAAGGGCAGCAGAGAGCACTAATGGCCTCAGAGTGTTTCCCAGGTAACTGCCTGAAAGCTGGCCACCAAAGGCATGGGGCTGGAAAGGACAGAAGGAAGTGCTGTGCTAAGGGGGCAGCCCCTGTGAGAGGAGCTGGCATGGAGGGGAGCTGCAAAGTGGCCACGGACGAGGCCCCTGGGCCCTGCCCCAGACTCAGCAAGGCTGTGTGGCCAAGCAAACACACACACACACATGTGCACACACACAGGGCAGGGGCTCCAGCTACGACGGCTACTCACCAGGGACACCTGCTCCCGACGGCTCCTCACACAGTGTAGGCAGCGTCTGCTCCCACGCAGCCCAGTTCACCTCCTCCACCCTGAGGGCAACACAGTGGCTCTGAGGTCCTGGGAAGCCAGCAGTCCAGCCTGCTTTGCCCTGGGACGGCCAAGAGGACATGCTTTCTCTGCAGGACACTGGGCCATCAGATTGCTGCACCTGGGCCAAGTACCCAAGTGGAGGAAAGAGCATCTGTCCCTCCTGGCTGTTCACAGCAGCCCTCGGTGCCCAGAGCAGCCGGAGGAGAGGAATTCAGCTCAGGTGTGTCTTTGTGCTCACAGGTTCGGGGGCTCTTTTAGGGCTGCTCCACAAGGCTACGACTCCCCGTCTCCCTGCTCCCTGCTCATTGTGCCGGTTTCTGGCTGTGCAATTGTCACCAGATTCCCTCTCCCAGTGCCCCAGCCTTCCCTGGCCACAGAAGGCCTGGCTCTTTACAGAAGGGGCCGTAGCTGGGAGATCAGGCTGGAAGAAGTGGGGTCGGGGAGCAGAGCAGCTGGGGCAGGACTAGTACACCGGGAACCCAAGGGTCCCTCTGGCTTCTTGGCCTCCTCACTGTGCCACATTTCAGGGCAGAGGAGGGGTCAGGGATCACCAGGAAGGGACCTTCAGTTTAGGTCACTGGGACAGGCAGATGGCCAGACAGACAGTGGCAGCTGTGCATCCCTGACCTCGCCTGCCTGGGCGCAGTCGCCGGCTGCTCCTCTGCCCTGCCCTTCCCACCAGACCTGGCTTCCAGCAGCTGTGCCCTGGCTTTCAGGAGGGTGAGGCTAGCCTACATGCAGGGATTGCTGGTCAGCGAGGCCCCCAGGCCGCCCTGCCCTCGCCGCTCACTCACCTGAAGCACCAGCGCTCATCGGGGCTGCCATTTGGCCTGGTGCCCACGGTCAGCATCACTCCCGCCCGCTGCTTCTTCCTCCTGCACCACCAGTAGCCGTTCTCCATCTCCAGGACAGCGATGGCTTTCTGGGGATAAAGGATGCATCAGACAGAGCAGCCTCAGACCCTGCCTGGAGGAAGAGGTGCAAAGGGCAAGGGGAGGATGACAGCACTTTACAGTATAAGCATGTGGATTCGAATCTGGCTCCAGGGTTTGAAACCTGTGTGGTGTCAGGTCCTTACCCTCTCTGAATCTCAGTTTCCCCACTTGTAGAGTGAGGATAACATACCTCCCACGGTTGCCGGGAAGTGAGCATGTTAGGAGCACTGGACGACTACCTGCTTTTATATCATCCCGGGCTCCAGGATCCCACACCGCCAGGCACCATTTGCCCTGCCCCACACGTGTGCTGCCCCCAGCACACAAGCGAGTCAGGTGGGGCACAGAACTTTGCAGGGGAGGGCACCAAGGCTCAGAGAACAGGAGGGGTTTCCCCAAGGTCAACGATGGATGGACAGCAGAGTGCAACCTCCCAGGCAAAGCTCACCCTATACTAACTGCCCAAGACCCACCCCAACTCTTCTCCCATCAGGAAGCAGCTATTGCTTCCACCGGAGGTGGGTGTCATATGGGACCTCAGCTGCAGGGGAGGGGAGAGGTAGACAAGCAGGGCTCCCCGCTCGGGGCCCAGCTCCCCCAGGTCCTGAGCACTCCTCACGGGCCCAGCACCTGGGGTGGGGGTGGGGCAGGGGCTGGGATCCCCTCTGGCCACACCTGCAGCTTCCAGATGCTCCAGCTGTCAGTGGCGACGCTGTTGACGGTCTCGCTCATGAGGGCGATGAGCATGTTCAGCAGCAGCACGTAGGTGAGCAGCACGTAGGCCAGCAGCAGCAGCAGCACCACCCCGCGGAAGCGCAGCTGCTCCTGGAAGGCCAGCTCACCCATGCCGATGGTGAATTTGAAGAGCTCCAAGGAGGCGTCCAGGATGCCCCGGTACGGGGCCCCACTGCCCTCCTCATCCTCCTGTCCGGCCACAGGCTGCACCACCGTGGTATTGGGGCCTGCAGAGGCTCCAGGTACCCAGGCCTCCCGGCTCAGGCTTACCAGGGCTGTGGGGTAGTGGGAGAGGGATCCTCAGCCCAGAGAGACCAGCAGGCAGCCCTAAGGGTGCACAGGGCGGGCAGGGACAGGAGAGGGCCTTTACCTACAGCGAAGCCGAAAAGGAAGATCAAGTAGACCAGAAGGAAGCGGAGCAGGTCCCGCAGGATGACCTGGAACACATGTGCCCAGGGGGTGCATGGGTGGCTGGACCACCCAGCACAATACCAGACCCCTGCCTCAGCCCAAGTGTGGTTCCCATGTTCACCATGCACACACATATACACACATGTGTGCACACACAGGCCCTGTGGAGCCACACTGAACAGAGGGGTCTTTTAAAATCTCAGATCACATCATTTGCCTGCTTTAAACCCTACAGGAGCCGGGCACAGTGGTGCACGCCTACAGTCGCAGCTAGTCAGGAGGCTGAGGCAGGAGGATCCCTTGAGCCCAGGAGTTCAGCGTTATAGTGTGCAATGCTCGTGTCTGTGAATAGCCGCTGTGCTCCAGCCTGGGCAACACAGCGAGACCTCTGTCCCAGAAAAAAAAAAACCCTCCAGGGTAAAAAAAAATCAAACGTAGATTTACCATATGATCCTGCAACTCCACTTCTGAGTGTATATATATTCCAGAAAGAATTGAGATCAAGGACTGTAGGAAATATTTGTACACTCTAATTCATAGCAGTGTTGTTTACAATAGCCAAAAGGTAGAAGCAACAGATAGGCAGATGCACAAAATGTGCACACAATGGAATACTATTCGGCCTTAAAAAGGAAAGAAATTCTGTCTGACACATGCTACAACATGGATGAACCTTGAGGACATTATGCTAAGTGAAATAAGCCAGCCACAGAAGGACAAATATTGGATGATTCCACTTATATGAGATACCCAGAGCAGTGAGGTTTGTAGAGAAAGTTAAACGGTGGTTGCCAGGGGCTGGGGGAAGGAGACAATGGGGAGGTGTTTAACGGGCATCAGGTTTTACTTTGGAATGACAAAAAAGTTCTGGGGATGGATGATGGCAACAGTTAATACTGCTGAGCTGTACACTTACACATGGTTAAAATGGTAAATTTTACGTTAGGTGTATTTTACTTTTTTTTTTTTCTTTTTTCTTTTTTTGAGACAGGGTCTTGCTCTGTCACCCAGGCTAGAGTGCCGTGGCATCATCACAGCTCACTGCAACCTCAAACTCCTGGGCTCAAGCGATCCTCCTGCCTCAGCCTCCCCAGTAGCTGGGACTACAGGCATGCGCCACCATTCCTGGCTAAATATTTTACCACAATTTAAAAGAAAACCTCTGGGGGCCTCCAAACCTCTCCCCATGGGCAAAACCCCCATCCCTCCCTTCCTCCTTCCTCCCCTGCACTCTCCCTCACTCTGGGCCACCCCGAGGGCACTCCGACCTTGCTCCCTTTGCTGTTTGTTCCGTTTACTGAGAATGTTTCCTCCTTGACCCTGGGGTGGCTGAACCATTCTTCTTGGTGTTAACTTCAATGTCACCTCTTCAGAGAGGCCGGCCCAGACAATCCTACCTCAGCATGCTCCACCCCATTTATTCTCCATCACATTGTCCCGTGTGCTTCCTTTATGGAACTGAGCAGGCTGTGTGTTCTTACTTGTCTTCCTAGGGTTTGCATTTCCCCCACTGGACATCACTTCGAGAGAGTGGGGACTTGTCTGTTTTGCTCACTGCTGTATTCCCACCACTGAGAACAGGGCAGGCCCACAGCAGCCACTCCCTCAGCATTTGTTGAATAAATACATGAATGCAGACACATGCATCTGCCCACACGTCCCAAGGCACAGACACACATGAGCTTATGTGCATACTCTCTGCTCCAGCATAGAAAGATGCACGTGCTCCCATGTGGACACCTGCAAACACACATACGCACATGCAGAGCTCTGTGAGCAGGTGTGTACATGCCCACACTCAAGCTTACGTCCAGCGAGTGTCTGGGTGGTGACACGCAGGTGCATGCTCCCTCTGCCCAGGTTAGCTGTGGAGGAAGGCTCCTGCCTGCTGAGGCCAAAAGGAGTTCCCCAGGGGCACCCCCTTCGCTCACCTTCTGGATCATGACGCTGTAGATGCCTGTGTGTTGGAAGCCACGGGTATAGTAAAGCAGGTTCAGCCAGCCCAGCACCAGCGAGGACACAAGCAGGGGCAGGTACCACTCGATGGCCAGGAAACACAGCACCTGGGACAGCACTGTGAGCAGGGCCTGGACCAGGCTGTGTGGGGGCAAGGTCTGGGTCGGATTCCAGACCACTTGACAGTATCCCCCCAGCCCCCCTGGCCAGTGCTGGCCACCACTGCCTCTCCCACAGTCTGGCGGCTTGAGGTGTCCTCTGTCTGGGACTGGACCCAATCAGGGCCTGACCTCCCTCTTGGGCAAGTTATTTAACCTCTGTGGGCCTCAGTTGCCTCCCCTATAAAATGGGCATAATAGTAATCACACCTGACTCACAGAGCGTTTTTGGGGTTTGAGATACTGCATGGAAAGAGTCCAGGCTCCACAGGTGTGTAGCAAGGACTCAGTAAATGTCACTGTCACGGTCATGCTCTACAAGGACAGGAGCACAGAGGGCTCCGGGCTGGACGGCAGCCTGGACTCCCAGGTCCGCCCTGCACACAGCTACTGACTCCCTGGAACTCGGCTAAAGCCAGCCTGGTGCCCTCTGCCACACCCGCCTCTCCCAGGCCTCAGAGACAGTGAGGGGAGGAGGGGCAAGACCACACATACAAGAGGATCTCAAAGTAGCTATCCATGAAGGAGGTCCAGATGAACAGACGGCGCCGCCAGAAGTACCACAGCTGCAGAGGAGGGAGGAGGACAGAGGGCTGTGAAACTTGCTCTCCAGGCACAAGGGCTGCCCAGCTGCCCCTCAGGGACTGAGGTCGGTCCCCTGAGCAAGTGCTCCCTGCTTGCTGGCCTGGCCGTGTGGGAGCCTGGCCAGGACCACCTTGGGGGCTAAAGTAGCAGCTTTGGCTTTGGGAGGACTCGTGAATTCTTCTGATAGCTGATATGGCTTTGGACCCTCTTTCCAAAAAGAGCAGCCACCCACCCACAGACACCCAGACAATGCCAGGGGCCTCCTGGTCCCCACGGATCCAGAAGGAGAGGCCACATGTGGTGTACAGAGAGGAGAGAACCTTTCCCTCCTGCCTCTGGCCTCACAGGGAGCCCCTGTGCTTCAGCCAACCTGGCTTTGGTACCCAAGTTCTGCCCAAGAAGGCCCTAATGTCTGGGTGATCAGCCTGTCTCCTACAGGCTTGTAGCACTTCCCCTGAAGAAGCCTTGCCTGTCCCCCCTCCCCTGCCTTTCATGCTTCCCAGGAGAGGAAAGCCCCAGCCAAGGGACACTGCCAAGGAACCAGAGAAGCCATCTGCTACCCCACAGGTATCCCACAAAGCACAGCAGGGAGGGTACCAGGCCGCCTCACCAGCCACCCTGGGGGGGACTGGGTATGGGAGTCAGTTTCCTGGTCAGCGAAGGCATTGTGGCTAACACGCTCTAAGCCCCCCTGGAGCAGAATTCTAGGTCTACCTCTTGGTCAGCGGCCAGCCATGCAGGGTGGGGAGATGGGGAGGAGCCCTCACCTGGCCCAGGAGGAGGTAGACGCCCCCTAGCAGGATCAGGATGTGGCCGAGCAGCAGCATGGAGTTTCCCGCCGTGGGCTTCAGGGGGAGAAAGGCCTGTTGAACACAGTCGGATAAGACCCAACAGCTCACCCTCCCAGAGCCAAAGCCAGAGGCAATGCGGGCTCCAGGGAAGGACGCTGGATTCTAGTCTCCTGAGAGTCACATTGTATAGTCATGAGCGTGGGGTCTGGAGCCAGACTGCCTGGGTTCAGACCCTCTCTCCACCTCTTACAGCCTGTGTGACCTTGGATAAGTTACTTAACCTCTCTGTGCCTTCCTTCCCTCACCTGGGGATGGTGATAATTCATCATCTCAGAGGGTTGTTGGGAGCGTGAATTGACACATGTCAATCACTTAGGATACCTTCTCACATATGGGGATCACTCAGTGAGTATCTGCCATCATTATTGCTGTGGGCAATAAGCCTAAACCCCAGTGTTATCCTTTGTAGAAGCCGATGGTAATCCTGCCCCATCTTCCTCCAGGGCTGCTGCCTCCCCCAGGACGTGCCCGCACCCGCCCTTACCTTCTCCAGGGCAGGCTGGTGGTAGGCAACAGCTGTGAAGATGAGCATGTAGATCAGATAACACAGGAAGTTGAAGAAGAACCTGGGGATGAGCAGTTCCCATTTTGCCTGCAGCAGTTTGTTCAGGGGCTCCAAGACCACCATTCGGTGTCGGTGCTGGGTAGGGAAGGGGAGAGCCATGGGTACACTCAGCAAGTACAGATGGGCACCCATTTCATGTTAGGCTCAATGCAAGGGCCAAGGGAAATGGAGGGGAGAGGATGGACAGTGGCTCCCACGCCCCCAGGACCCCCTAATGACCCCAGCCCAGACCCTCACTGCCACAGAGTGACCGAGGGCCTCGCCCTACAGAGGAGGTGCTGGTCAGCAGAGAGACTCTCAGTGGTTGCCACGGGGCCCCCGGAGTGATCCCCACGTTGGGTGGCCCTGGAGTGTAGACTGAGTGTAGGCCCGTCAGCCGGGGTCAGGGCCACAACCGCCAGGACATGTAGCCACAGCCCTGCTGGCACAGGAATGGGGCACGTGTGGTTCCAGCAGGCAGCCCTGATTTGTGGACCTTGCTGGAAGGCTCTACCAAGCCCTCCAAGCACAATCACACCCCCACGGCTCACCGGGGTCCTGCAATGAAAGGCAATGATCTCCAGCACTGAGTTCTCCTCACAGCTGTCCACAGAGGCCAGGTCGTACAGGGACACCCGGACAGGCCCGTAGCACCACTCGGTGAACTTTCGGGAAAGGGGCTGGCATGGTCCTGAGAACTCCCGCTGCAGGATGTGCCTGAAAATCTGCAGAGCGGCCTTGTGAGCTTGCCTGCTGGGCCCCCTCCTGCTCTGATGCTGGGCAAAGCTGTGGACGCCCAGCTCCCTGCAGTTGCCCACTGTCTGCAGAGCTGCAGCAGACATGCACACGGCCCCGTACACAAGGGTCCTTACGCATAGCCACACGTGCCCAGCCACAGGGCAGACTCTCACGCCCACTCGCCGCATATGCCCCGGCCTGGCTCTTCCTTCCCCACTCCCACCCCATGACCCTCTTTCCTAGACTCCGCAGGTGACAGAGAGACCCCCAGCCCGGGCATCCTTGAGGCTGCTTAAGGTCAGAGGCTACCAGCTATATGTGTGTGTGCACTTCTGTGGTCAGAGTGCAGAGCTTTCAACAGGCTAGAAAGGGGTCCCTAACCCAAATAGGTTAAGAAGCAAATTTGATTTCACAAATGAGGCACGTGGGGAAAAGGTACAGATGGGGGGTGGGTTCCACAGGCCACACAGCAGTGCCACCCCAGGAGGCCCCCCAGGAAACTTGGAGGGCAGGAAAAAAGGATTAAAACTTCTATTTATGTTTATGTTTATTTTTATCATAGCTTTTTAAAAAAATCCCTGCTTTCTAAGCATTGGCCCTATGTAACTGCACAGGTTATACGCCGATGAAGCCGCCCTAATCACAGGGACCAGACAACTGGTAAGCCACTTGGAAAAAGTGCAGCTTCACCGTGCTCACTCTTCCTGCCAAAATAACTTCCCGCTAAATCAAAGTTTTAGGCAATAAAAATGAAAACGCAAAAGTTGGGAAGAAAATATGGACATGGAGATTATATATTACACATAATGATCATAATATATATCATATATTATATATATGCTAGATACATAATCTTATAGCAGGAATTAAGCAATAGCAAAACCAAGGAACCTGCTGGGTATGGTGGCTTACGCCTGTAACACCGGCACTTTGGGAAGCCAAGGTCGAGGATTGCTTGAGGCCAGGAGCTCAAGACTAGCCTGAGCAAGACAGAAACCCCATCTCTACAAAAAAATAAAAATATTAGCCAGGCTTGGGAGCTCATGCCTGTAATCTCAGCTACTGGGGAGTCTGAGGGGGAAGATTGCTTGAGCCCAGGAATTTGAAGCTGCAGTGAGCTATGACGACACCACTGCACTCTAGCCTGGGTGACAGAGTGAGACCCTGTCTCCAAAAAAATAAAAAAGCCAACCAAGGAACCTTAAAGGAAAAGATAATTACACTTGTATACATAAACATTTTTAAATTCTGTATGGTGAAAAGATACAACAAAATTCAAAAAACAAACAATGAACTGGGAGAAAAATTTGCAAGGATAATAGTAGAGAAAATACTAAGTTCATTATAAATAATTACCAACCAATATGCAGAAAATCTAATAGCAAAATAGGTAAGGGATATAAAAAGACTGTCTCCTAATAAAGAAACCCTAATGACTTAAAAAAAATTCCCTGTTTCATAATGCAATGCAATATATTAATTCGGTAGTCTATATATAATTTAGTAACACACATGCATTAGAGGTGCATACTGAAAATGTTCTAACTAATAGGAGTGTTCCATCGCAAAATGGAATACCCAAGACTCTTGACCACTGCCCCAGGCTCTTTCTGCAGAAATTTCAGGGTGAGTCCTGCTGCTTCCTAGAAAGGGGGGGAAGAGGAGGGAAGAGACAGCTGCTCACCTCGATTTTGCCCTCCTTGGCAGCCAGCTTCAGGGGCGTGAGGCCCTCTAGGTTGGGGATGTCCTCGAGCTGCACTTCGGAGCAGAGGCGGGCCCCAGCTTGGAGGAGCCTGTCGTACATGGGGATCACCAGTGCGCTGTTCTCAGGCGAGTTGTCTGCGATCATCACCAGGGCGTGCAGGGCCGTGTTGCCCAGGGAGTCGGTGGCCTGCAGGCTGGCGCGCTGGTGTGGGTTCTCCAGGAGGTAGCTCACCACATCCCACTGTTTGGTGCACGCGGCCAGAGAGAGGGGCAGCTCGCCTGTGGGCCGAGGGGGCAGCTTGGGCCGAGGGGGCAGCTTGGGCCTCGGGCCTCCCAGACTCCACCTGCCCACTCCTCATGCTCCTTGGACAGAAGGCCAGGCCTCCTCAAAATGGGTCAGGCTTCTTTACCATCTAAGGGAGCAGAACAGGGGCCGGCCAACCAGGTCCCCATCTCCCCTGCTTCTTGCTCTCATTAGGCACGTGCTGCCGCTTTGTTCTGACTCTGCCTGGTTGCCACAGGCCAGTTCCGGCAGCCCACTCCCCTCTCTGGGTCTGGGCTGGGGTGCATGTTGAGTCTCCTTGTCCAGACAATGATAAAACATCTCAAGACAAATTGCTTTTGCAGCAGCACAGTGTTTAGAAGCAGGGCCAGGGTCAGACAGACCTGGGTTTAAGGGCCAACTCTGCCACACACTAACCATATGGCCTTGGACAAGGCCTTACCCCCCTGTGCCTCAATTTATCCAAGAAAGCCTCACTTACCGAAATAGAAGCAAGTCCCTTTACTCTTCTGGAAGAAGTGGCCACAGGCCCGGGCATGCACATCAGCTCCGTTCTCCACCAGGAGCATCACACACTGCAGGCTCCTCTTCTCAATAGCAATGTGCAAGGCACTGTGGCCTCGGTAGTACTCATCTGTACACTGGGCGTTGACCAGGGGCCGCGGATTGCCTGACTCCCGGTCGATCTGCAGCAGCCGCAGGATGCAGGCGTTGACCCCGTCCTGAAGATTCAGCACGGCCTTCATCAGGCACGTCTTCCCTGTGGAGCCCTCTGTGGGAAAAAGGGAGGGGAAGGGCACGGTGGTGCTCAGACCTGGAGCAGCTGGGCTGCCCGCCAGCGTGTACAGCAGGCCAGGCTCCAAAGTACCCCTGGGGAGGATAAAAAAAGATGAATACTCACTACTGGTGGGAGCACAAACATGTTACAGGGTATTAAGGCTCCAGGCAACAAGTAAGAAAATACCAACAGGTATGACTACAATTGCTGCCTTAGAAACTAAGACATAATTCATCATCCATGCAATGTTCCAAGAACATTACAAACAGTATGTGCAAGTGGCTCCACCATTTAATGGCTCCATCTCCTCTGGCAAGCCACTTGGCCTCTCTTAGCCTCAGTTTCCCTCACTGTAAAATGGAAATATTCCAGGATTAAATGGAATAATATGAACAAAATGTTTAGCACACAGAGGGCCTGGCACACAGCTAGTTGAGGCCAAAAACTACAGACTACCTTATGGGCATCAATAAGGAATCTGTTAACTAAGTTATGGTAAATCTACACAGTGGAAAACTCGCTCTGCAGTTGTTAAAGTGACTGAGTTCCATATGTACCGAATGGAAAGTGCTACAAGATATTACCTGGGGGAGAAGCACATTGAAAATTAGCACATGTCAAGGCCCCATGAATGTAAATATATTCCTAATGCATCAAGAAAGTGTGAAAAAGACGCATCCTAAACCATGAACAGCGGCCCAGGATGACAGACTGTTTTTGCCCTAGGCTTTATACCTTTCCTACTGTTGGCAGAGTGCACAAGTTATTTTTCTAATCAGCTCAAACAATAAAGATATTTAGATTTTGGGCAAAGAGTGCTCTGAGATGGGTCAAGTGTATGGTACATGTATTATATGTGATATCTCAACAACACTGTTACAAAAAAATAAAAAAGAATGTTTGAGTATCCTTTCAGTCACTACAGTGGCTTGGGGGTGGCAGAGAAAGCTGGGAGTCCAGTGGAGTGGGTGGAAGTGAGAGGCGGTCAGGGGGTGGCCCCTCAGCAACTAACCAGGGTCCAGGCCCACCCAGCCAGCCCAGCTACCAGCCCATAGGGCGCCATGGCCCTGGTCCTGCAGGGCAGGGTCTACCTGTGTACTCTGAGTCGGTGAGGTACTTGCTGGTCCGGCGCAGGTACTCTTGTAGTCCATCCAGATCCTCGGGGACACCCCGGGAGACCACACTGAAGAGCCGGTCACGGTCAAAGCGGTTTGGGTCCGGCTGGCTGTGGGGGATGTGGTTTGCGACTCATGCAGGGGAAGGGCCATGGCTCCCTCCCATCCCAGGGAGCCCTTTCAGAGAGTCCTATAAACACTGGACACCTCTCAGGTCCAGGAGCCCCATGGACGCCCTTCTGAGGGCCTCTGCTCTCCTACAGCAGACCAAGGAGACCCCAAGTGCTCAGAGCCCCAGGAGGAGGAGGAGGGCCACGTCCAGATGCTAATCTGCTGCATCCCTGTGACTCCAGTCATCACAGATAGTTTTCAGCATCAGGTGCTCATCATTTGCCAGGTGCCACGATGCATTACCTCTCAACAGACTCACTACCCCATACGGTCTATTTCAGGACACGCAACTCATGGTGGCTCTTGGGCTTGGGTGTGGGTCTGGACAGGACTGCAGGGGGTCCCTGCAGACTGACAGTGGCTATATGCACCACTGGCCTTGAAGAAAGAATGAAGAGCTGGGCACAGTGGCTCACGCCTGTAACCCTAGTACTCTGGGAGACTGAATCGGGAGGATCGCTTGAGCTCAGGAGTTTGAAACCAGCCTGAGCAATAACAAGACTCATCTCTACTAAAAATAGAAAAATTAGCTGGATGTGGTGGCATGTGCCTGTAGTCCCATCTACTCAGGAGGCTGAGGCAGGAGGATCGCCTGAGCCCAAGAGTTTGAGGTTGCTGTGAGCTATCATGATGCCGCGGCATTCTAGCTGGGGCCACAGAGTGAGACTCTCTCTAAAAAAAGTAAAAACAAATATAAATAAAGAATGAAGAAAAGCTCCCTCCTCCTTCCAGAAACTGCTTATCGATTACAAAATATTCTGTACCTTAGTCCTCACATCAGTCCTACAGGCCAGGAACCACTCTCTTCTCCATTAGACAAACAAGGAGGCAGCACAGCTTGCCCAAAGTCACACAGTGCAGAACTGGGGATTTCATGGGGGCTAACTCTAGACCCCCAGAGAGAGTCTAAGCTGGGCAGCAAGAGATTTCCCAGAGACAGTCAGAGTGTCACGTGGGCCCAACACTGAAACATATCAGCCGCTGTCCAGTGTTTTACTGAGAAGCCACAGACCCCAAAAGTGGTCTGGTAGCTCATTGCAATCTGGCACTGTCTGGTGACGGGGAAATGGGGAGGGCCTGAGGCACGCCCCGCTGGGCTGCCTCACTACTCACAGGGGCCTGCTCGCCTCTGGGGCTCCTGGCACTTCTGTCAGCAGCTATGAAGGGACAAACAAAAGGGGTGCTATTTGATGCTTTGAGGACCTCAGGTTCCAGCTTAACATCTTCTGTAGAATGGGCCAATCAAGTAGGGGTTGGTGACTCTCTGGTGCACAAGGTGATTGTGGGGATCAGTCATGTTTTAAGCCTTTCAGCTGTGACTGTGATTACAGCCAGCCCTGCCTCCTCCATGCAACACCAGGAGGCTGCGGGTCCACCTCCCCCTGGCCAGACGTGCCATCATTCACCCAGCAGGCCACATGACTACAACATGACCAAGAGGGAAGGCTCTGCTGCTGACTCGGGAGCCCTGCGGGTGGGCAGACCGGCTAGGGGAAGTGGCCATTTGGAGAACGCACTTCCTGTTACCGAGTGACATCATGATCCTGGGGTAGGGAAGCCCGATGAAGGCACAAAGCAAGGCTTGGAAGGGCATCAAGGGGCCTGTTCTGCTCTGCTGGGCAGGCTGCACAGCTCCCAGAAGCTCCGCACCTATCTCCTCCTGCCCTGGTGCTGCTCTTGGCCACGGTCATCCAGCACACACAGTTTGGGGGCTCCAGCCTGGGAATCCAAGGCTGGTGGGCATATCTGAAGCATGAAGAGGGAGGAAGGGGCTTCCCTGGCAGTCTTGCCTGGCCCATGAGGATTCTCCAGCCCTCACACCAGGGGGATGCCAGATGCACCCCCCCAGTCCCCAGCAGGACTGGGAGCAGGACCCCCAGGGATGGTGGGCTCACACAGTCTGAACTGGTAGAAAGACCACAGGAAAACCAAAGCACACAGGACTCCAAGCAGAAGCTCATCGCCCTCAATCCCCAGAGTTCACATCCCCTGGGTGGCAGGTGCAGCCTTGGGGCAGAACCGAGGACCCCAGGGACATTTCCAGATATCCTTGACTCCCTTCCTAGATGGAGTGTGGATCCTGCCACCATCCCCCATAGCAACCATGGCAGGAGTGGGGGTCAGGGCATGAACAAAGGGGATTTAAGGGTCAATTGAGTACTTGGAGCTGGAAGAATGTGTCCTAAGAAGAACATGGCCTCGGAGAGCACAAGGCCAAGAATGGGGAAGGTTCCAGAAGGAGCACAGCAGAGCACAGGTCAGCCTGTCGGGTGCAGGAGCTGTCAGCCAGACCGAGGATGCGGCAGGCTGTGGGGAAGGGGCACTGGTACTGGGCTGGTGCTAAGGGGACCCCCCTGCCCCACCCCTGTCCACTACCTCACCTGGCACCTGCTACCTGCCGGTAGTTGAGGTTCACTTTGATCTTAGTGGGGAAGTTCCGGTCCTCGCCCTGAAATGGCGACTCCATGGGGGGCGGCCCGCCCCCAAAGCCCTGCTTTCCTTTGTCCTCAGTGCCATCTTCTTGACCCCCATCGGACGTCTCCAGCCTAAAAGCTGGAGGGCTGGAGGGCGAGGTCATCCTCAGGGCAAGAGGCTGCTTGGTCGGGCTGGAACCTCGGTGGAGATCGGGATGTCAAGGGTCCCTTCCTCCTCCCAGCCTTGGTCTGGGGCCTGCAGAAGGAGGTAGACATGTAGCAGTGCGTGCAAGGAGATCCACCCCCGGCCAGGAGCTCCCCACAGGAGGGGAAGCGAGCTGGGAGGGAGGAAGAACTATGGTATGAGGGCAGCCCCACATCCTAGAACCAGGAGGAACAAGGACCCAACTGGACGCCTCTTTGACGTTGTTCCACAGGAAGAGCCATGACTGTCCCCAACTTTTCCTCTGGGACTTCCTGATATCTGAGGAGTCACAACTCCTGTTCTGGAGATAACAAACATTGGCATTAACAACACAACGCTTTCTCTACATGACTTCTTGCCCAGTCGTCGCCAATATTCACAACAGATGAAGGTGCAGTTGTGGGGGTGGGGAGGGCCACTCAACCCCTCCCCACAGAACGCAGTTCTCTGGCGTTGGGAAAACCACTGGTCTATTAAAACTCTCGTTTTGCTGCCAGGACAGCTAAGGCTCAGAAAGGGCAAGTGACTTTCCCAAGGTCACTAGTTGTTGGAAGAGCCAGGTCTAAAGCCATCATGATGATCCTCTTCAGTTCTCAGAGTCTTTCAGGGCCTGTCTATATTTTCAGTCTGACTCAACTCTGAGGGCATCGAATGCCACCTCTCTGTGCCTCTGGGTCTCTAGAGGCTTCAGAGCAGGGAGCGAGGCCCCTCACTGGCTGTCTAGTCCCTCTCTGCCACCCACCTCAGGCCCAAGGCTGGCCCTAGGGAGCTCAACTGACAGCACAATCTCACCCTCACAGGAAAACTGAAACCACAGCCTCCAGCATAGCAAGGGGTGGGGCCCCAGTCAGGGTTGGGGAGTCCCCTGCCCCGCAGTGGGCAAGAGCAGAGAGAAGGAAAACGAGTCAGAGATGGGTAGGGACACAGCAGGGTGGGAAAAGGGGGCAGGGGGCAGAGAGAGAGAAGAGCAGGACGAGCCACGGAAAGCGGAGGGGGGCTGCTGGGGGCAGGCCCAGGCCCACACCCAGCCTCGGGGACCTGTGTGGAGCATTTTCCCCTAGAAGCAGGAGAGGGTGGGACCCGCCTCACTGCCTGAACTTGCAGTTGTGACCCATCACGCTTTCTGTCCACACTGGGCAAGAGGTGGGGGTGGTCTTTCCCCTGCCACATACCACTTAGCCTGGCTTGTGTCCCCAACCAAACCCATGCCCATTCTGCCTCCTTGGCCACCCCCAACCCACCAGTCCCAAGCTCCAGCAGCGACAGAGATCTGTCCAGACCCTACCCCACCTCCTGGGACCCCCACCCACCGTGGCAGGGCAGGAAGGCGTGTGGAGGTGCAGGTAGTGGGAGTGGAGCCCCACACACCCAGGCTCCACTGCAGAAGCAAGGAGCCCATTCAGCCTCCCCTGTCGGGCTTGGGGACCCAGCCCCCTCCGACAACCCCGGAATTGCCCACCGACTTACCCTGCAGGGGGAGGCAGGGCGTGGCGCCGGCAGCTGAGGGCCACTGGGATCCGTGAGCCTCTCAGCGGCAGGGGCTGCGGGAGGAAGTGAAGCTGGGAGGGGCGGCGGGCGCTGACAGCGCAGGAGCCCCGGAACCTCCCTACCCGGCTGCAAGCTCTCAGCTCCCGCCAGTGGGTTGTGGTCTCTCTGAGCTGCCTGCCCTCAGCCCGCCCTCTCAGCCAGCACGGTGGGGAGTGAGGGTTTAATGCGTCAGGACAGTCCGGCCACCAGAGACTGACCATCTGGACCAGTGGCCACACCCTGCTCTTGGGGAGACACGCCCCGCCCTCGACACCCCCACTCTGTCTAGCCACCGAGGCCCCAGGTAGGGATGGGGACAATCAGAGGCAGCCCTTGGGTGCTGGGACCTGGGCTTTGATGGGAGTTGGCACGAGGTGGGGGATTCTTGCCCCACTACACTGACATCTGCCCCCTCCTCTTCCCCACCAGCACAGTCTTCCAGCAGCCATGTGGCTCTTTACTGGGTCCTGATTGACCCATCATGGGGCGAGAGCTGATGTGGACGACCCCCAGGGAGAGGAGAGGCTCAGCCCAGCAGATGCCCCCGGGAAGGCAGCCTTATCCACCCACCCCACACTTTGGGGGGACTTTCCCACCTCCCAGGACCTTCCCCCAGCCTCCTGACCCCAGGGACCTCATGGCTTCAGAGTCCCCCTAGTTAAAGGTGCTTCCAGCACCAGCCAGCAGGTGGGGACAAGGAGACCAGTAGGCATTGCTAAAATCGGACCTCCTGCCCCTTCCCTGCTCTGGTCTCAACTTTGGGGCTTGGAGAGCCAGCTCTAGGACTCCCTCTCCCCGACTCCAAACCCCAAGCCCCAGCTCTACCTCCAAAATTTGTCTCTCTTTCTGCCGGGTCCAAGCCAAAATCATCTCTCCCCTTGGCAGCTGCAGCCTCCTCTAACCTGTAACCCCCACCCTCATAACCTGTTCTCCTTACAGCAATTGAAGTGATCTTCTGAAAATGAAAACCGGTTTGCCTCATTCCTTAACTTAACCCTTCCCTTCCCCTCCCCCCACCTCCATGGCTTCTCCTGGCGCTTGGAAGAGAAGGTGAACTCCATCCTGCAGCCCACGCAGACCCGTGACTCTCCACTTCATCTCTCCTTGCAACCCTGTTGTGCATGTTACACTCTAGACCTCCACTGTCCAATACGGTAGTCACCAGCCATGTGGCTGTTCACATTTAAATCAATTGTAATACAAATAAACATTCAGTTCTACAGTCTCATTACCCACATTTCAAATACTTAATAGTCACATGTGCCCAGTAGCTACCATACTGGACAGCGCAGATAGAGAACTTTCCCATCAACACAGAGAGTTCTACTGGACAGCACTGAACACATTTACATCCACTAGACTTTTTGAACACATTTCAGTCTCTGCATATGCCTGGCCCACCTGCCAGGGACACTACACACACGTGCACACAAGCACACACACACGCTGCCCTTGCTCTGGCCAACTTCTACTCATCCGTCACCTCTCAGTTTAAACATCACTTCCTTTAGGTAGCCTTTCCTAGACCCTGGACTAGGTTGGGGTCCCCACTATGTGTTCCCTAAGCACTTTGTACTTCCCCCATCACAATTCACTACCCATTATTGTTAATATTAATTTAATTGGCTTTACCTTCAACAATAACAAACACTTGTTGAGCACTCACTTTGTGCCAGGCAATGTGTTAGGTGCTTTACATGTAACTCTCAATCTTATTTCACAGATGAGAAAACTGACAGTGGGCAAGTTTAGGTACCTTGTCCAACGCCACATGGCTGGGAGGTGAGAAGGCAAGGACTCAAATCCAGAGCCACACCCTTACCCACCATGCTCTCCAAGGGCTGAGATCTTGCTTTTTTGCTGTATCTTCAGCAGCCAGCACAGTGCCTAGCACCCAGGTGGTGCTCAAGAAGGCTTTGAATGACAGTGTGGCTAACCATAAGGCAAAGGGCATTGCTGTGCTGTTGGGCAAAAAGTGAAAATTGGACACCCTCAAGTCCTCCAGAGGCATCACCAAATCAGGTGACAATAAGACTTGGGCAGACAGACAACCCTAATTGCAAATTCAGCTTACAAAAAGTCCTTGGGTCATTAGCCATCAGGAAAATGCAAATCAAAAGCACAATGAGATTCCACTTCATAACACTAGGATGGCTATAATAAAAAAGACAGATAATAACAAGTGTTGGCAAGGATGTGGAGAAGTTGGAACTCTTATACATTGTTGGTGAATTGTAAAATGGTGCAGCCACTTTGGAAGACAGTCTGGCTGCCCCTCAAAAGTTTAAACGTAGAGTTACCATATAACCCAGCAATTCCACTCCTAGGTATGTACTCAAAGACATGGAAATGCAAAGATGTAGAAACAACGCAAGTGCCCATCGATACATGGGTGGATTAATAAAATGTGGTATATGTATACCATGGAGTATTACTCAGCTATAAGAAATAATGGGGATATAGAATCTCTTATGTTCTCCTGGATAGAGTTGGAACCCATTCTACTAAGTGAAGTATCCCAAGAATGGAAAAATAAGCACCATATATACTCACCATCAAATTGGTTTCATGATCATCACCTAAGAGCACATTCAGGAATAACATTAATCGGGTGTCGGGCAGATGTGTCAGGGGGAGGGGATGGGTGTATACATATGTAATGAGTGCGATGCGATGCGCACTGTCTAGGGGATGGACACGTTTGAAGGTCTGACTGGGGGGGGATTTGAAGGCAATATACGTAACCTAAACTTTTGTACCCCCACAATATGCTGAGAAAAAAAAAGACATGGAAACATGTGTCCACACAAACACTTGTACATGAAGGTTTACAGCAGCATTATTCATGATAACCAAATGGAAACAACCCAAATGACCACCGACTAATGAATGGATAAACAAAACGTAGTATATCCATATAACAAAATATTATTCAGCCACGAAAAAAGGAATGAAGTACTGATACATGTTACAACATGGAAGAAACTTGAAAATCATGCAATATGTAATCTTTTGTGACTGAAAGACGCCAGTCACAAAAGATTACATATTGCATGATTCCATTTGTTTATTTTTATTAAGTCTTATGATAGAGGACATATCAAATATTCAACTGGTAAGAACAGATACTACAATTGATTTTAGCCAAAAGCTAGAGATGTAATCTGCATGATTCCATTTATATGAAACATCCCATATGGGGAAATCTCTAGATACAGAAAGTAGATTAGTGGTTGCCCAGGGCAAGGGGATTTGGATGGAAAGAGGGAGTAACTGCTAAAGGGTATGGGGCTTCTTTTGGGGGTGATGAAATGTTCTGAATTTGATTGTGATGATGGTTGTATAACTCTGTGAAGGTACTAAAGACCATTGAAATGCACACTTTAAACTGGTGAATTGTAGGAAAAGTCCTCTGTAAAGGGAAGAATGCTTGTGTTTTTAGTAGGAAATCAATCGAACAGAGTAGCAAGGCTTTCTCAATCCCAATGCCATTGGATTCACATTTCAAGAAACTTCACTCAGTCCAGTCTCCACATAAGGAAAATCTCCCCCAACCAGCCTTTATGCCCTATCTTTCCCATTCTGTCTCATTTCACTTCGTAGCTTTTTATAAATGTTTCTTTTATTTGAACTTATTTTCAGATAGATTTTTAATAGAAACAGGAGAGAGATCACAAAAAAGTGTAGCAGATGTGTCTTCTGGGGAGGGGAGCTGGGGTCAGGGATTCAAGGATGGGAGGGTGATTTTCTTTTCAATGTGTATCCTTTGCACTATTTGAAATTTTTTACCACTGGCTTTAAAAAACAAATATGGCAACTCTTGTTAAAAATAAATCCAACTCAGGCGTGCAAGAGATGTCTAAAGCCTGTGCATAATTAATACAAATTCTAAAAAGAGGTGAGAGAGAGAATTTCAGAGTCTGAAAGGTGGAAAGTGTTCGGCGTTACAAGGAGGGAGAGATGTGACATATGAAGGGTGCGGGGAGAGGGAAGGGGCAAACCAGGGCCTGGACCT
Source organism: Eulemur rufifrons (assembly GCF_041146395.1). NCBI lineage: Eukaryota > Metazoa > Chordata > Mammalia > Primates > Lemuridae > Eulemur > Eulemur rufifrons. The sequence continues at coordinate 4,315,206 of NC_090991.1, forward strand.
AAAGCCTTCGCTTCTCTTTGTAGCAATCGCAAAACTTGGCCCAGAGCCCCTGTCCTCTGGCCAGATGGAGCCTCCCTGAGCAGCTTGTGTTTGAGACTGATAGAAAAGAAATACAAATAAGCCAGCTTAGTAGGCCGCACAGGCTTCCTGAAGCAAGGGAGACTGAGGCGGTGGAGAGAAAACAATGCTAGCACGTCCTCGGAGAGCGCCAGAAAGTCCCTGAAGCCAAGAGAGCCTCCTGCAGGGGAAGGGGACCAAAGTCCTGCTGGCCGGGAGCAGCCTGCTCGGCCCGGGAGAATTTCCGCTCTCACGGAGAGTGGACTGCCCCTTCCCACACGGCCCCAGGGAGCCCCCGAGGCCGCAGCTCAGCCAGGTCCGGATGTGTGGCCTCTCCCAGGACCCAGAACACCCACAGCCAGGTCCCAGGCCAAATCTGGGAGTCCGGCCCCAAGCCCCTCCCCCTCTGGGAACTTTTCCCAGCCCAGGCCCGGAGCCGGGCCCATTCCCCACAGTCCCTGCCCAGATGGACATCTGATCCTACCAGGGAAAAGACCAGGAGAGAGGGATGTTCAGACATCTGGGGGCAAAGAGCAAAGGCGGAAGGGGGCTGAGTCGAGGCAAAATTGGGGCAGAGGCGGGAAGCGAAGGTCCCAGAGACGGTCAGGACAAAGGAGAGAGATGCAGACTGAGGCCGAGAGACCCAGAGACAAAGAAGGCCAGAACCAGCGCCAGAGACAGGGAGAAAGGCCAGGCACAGGCAGGGGGTGGCGTCTGGTCCGAGGATGCGTCAGACTGAGGCAGAGGGCGACTCGGGCTGCGACGGAGGCCCAGTCAGGGAAGCCGCGGCTGCGGACGGAGGGACCCAGCTGGGGACGCAGGGAACCGCCGCGCCCGTCCCCCACCTCCCTCCCAGCCTCGCTTAGCCGGGCCCGCACCGCGTCCCTTCGCTAGTGCCCCCGCAGCGCTTCAGCTACGCCACCCAGCCCATCCCCCCGGGCCTCCCCGCACGGAGCTTCAGCCGCGCCCCTCCCCCCGACTCCCCGACCTCATGGGACCCCCCCCACACCGCGCCTGGGCCGCGCCCCTTCACCCCGCACCGCCCCCCGACCTCCCTCCTAGCGTCGCTTAGCCGCGCCCTCCACCCCGTCCCTTCGCCAGTCCTCCCACCGCGCTTCAGCTAACCCCCCACCCGGAAGCTCCCCGCACGGCGCTTCAGCCGCGGCCCCCACAACTCCGCAGCCTCCCGCTCGGCCTCCGACCGCGGCTCGGCCTCGCCCCCCCACGCACAGTTCCCAGCTCTCCGCCCCAACCCTGCGCCCCGGACCGCGACCCGGCGAAGCCCCGCCCCCTTGCCCGACGTGACGAGAGTCCCCGCCCGGGACACGCCCCCTTGGGGCAGGTCTGGGCGGCGTGTCGGCCGCCGCCTGCGCGGATCCGGGTGTGGGTTAGGAGGACCGCCCGGCCTCTTGTTGGATGCGGGCGCCGCGCGCCTCACGCCCCGCTTCCCTCCAGAAGTCACAGCGCAGGTCAGTGAGGGCGTCAGGGCCTGTGGCCTCGGCCTCCCCTCCACCGGCGCGGGTGGGACACAGTAGCACCTCCCTCGGGCTGAGGGGCCCTGCGGCCAACCCGGGAGCCCGCGCGCGCTTGAGCCGCCAGCCAGGCGCTTTAGGGACGTCGTCTTTTTTAATCCTTACCACAATCCTGGGAGGTGGATCCTATTGTTATGTGCATTTCAGGAAAGAAGAGAGAGAGTCGGGGAGGTGGAGTAACCCGCTTGCTCTAGATGCCGGCACAGTTCGCAAGTGATGGCGGTGGGATCTGAACCCAGACAGTCTGATTCCTGTAGACCACGCTGTAGTACTCTCTCCTTTTACCTTCCCATCGCCTTCCATTTTTCAAAAAGTCGGGTTTATTGTGGTATAATGTACATCCTTTTAAGTTTTTTAAAAATTTACCCTCTTCAATTTTTTTAAAGTTTACACCCTTTTTAACTGTACAGTTCAAAGAATTTTGACAAAAGTCTACAATCGCGTGACCGGCACCACAATCAAGATACAGAGCACGGGCGCGGTGGCTCACGCCTGTCATCCTAGCACTCTGGGAGGCCGAGGCGGGAAGATGCCTTGAGCTGGGGAGTTGGAGACCAGTCTGAGCAAGAGCGAGACCCGGTCTCTACTAAAAATAGAAAAAATTAGCCGGGCGTGGTGGTGCATGCCTGTAGTCCCAGCTACTCGGGAGGCTGAGGCAGGAGGATCGAATGAGCTCCAGAGTTTGAGGTTGCTGTGAGCTAGGCTGACGCCACGGCACTCTAGCCCGGACGACAGACCAAGACTCTGTCTCAAACAAACAAACAAACAAAAAAGATATAGAGCATTTCTATCACCCCAAAAATGTGGTGCCCCCTTGCCCTGCCCTGGCCCCCCTGCCAGGCTCTGATGACCACTGATCTGATTTCTGTCCTTGTAGCTTTGCCATGTCCAGGAGAGTGGATCCTGCAGTGTGCGCCTGTGTGCCTGGCTTCTTTGAAGGTCTGTTTTCTTGTTCTTGCTGTAGTTCAGTCCTTGGCAGTGTTGAGCTCCTTCCCAGACCCACAGACTTTAAGCAAAGTTCTTTGCCACTGCCTGGGTGTAGTGCATGCCTAGAAGGGGGAGGATGGGCTGGATTCATGTTTTGAGGGGACAACACATTGGCTAAAGAACCAGGCAGGGCAGAAGTTGAGAACAAGAGTTTAGGAACTCTCAGAAATGGCTGAAGTATTAGACACCCTCCTCCAGACCCCTAGGGGACCCTGGGGCCTGCCTCATTGGTAGGAAAGCCTGTCTTCAAAAAGAGAAGTTGTTGGCCAGGTTCCCTCCACACTTGGGGCTCCGAGAGTGAGAGAATGAGAAAACGTCTGCATCAGAGTTTTCTTTGTTTTCCTGCACTTTGTGCTTTTGCCCCATTTAACTATTTTCTGTTTGCTTTCCTGGATCTCTGCCTTTCATGATAGAGGCTTTCCTCCAATGTCTAGTACCCAAAAGGCTTGTGCCTGAGGGGCTTGTCTGAGCAACTTCCAAAGGTGATGTCGTGGTGCCCAAAGATTAGTAAGCACATTTCCACTGAGTACCCCCTGGTCAGCAGGGTCTCACCGTGGCTTGGCTGGCAACTGTGCTTTGGTCCCCAGGCACTACGGTCCCAGCTTCGTTTCATTGAATGGCTGTCCACTGTCTGGCTCACAAATGCTGCTGGCTGCTCCTCTGCTTGGTCTCCTCTCTCACTCTCTTTGTCTTTGTGGATTTACACCTTTTTTATTCTTTTATGGTCATTTTAAATGGATTTGGATGGGAAACCATTTTTAAACTGGAAGCCCAACCATAACTGTGATATTTTATTTATTTTTTTAAGATAATCTAGAGCCAAAAAAAAAAAATAGTGAAGAAAGAAGTTGAGACAATGTGTGCAGAGCACCCTTTGGAGAGGCTTCTTTACATAGGGAAGGAGGGAGGTGGGAACTAACTGGAAGGAGATGCGGGGCAAGGGGCATGGAGGTGTCTTTTAAAAATCAAAGACACATGAAAGATTCCATTTCTATGCTGATATAATGATCCAGGAGGCAGGGAGAAACTGGTCCTGCAGGAGAGGGGGATACCTGCAAGAACAAGTCATTGGAAAGACCAGAGGATGGCCCAAGTGGAGAAGTTAGTCACTGTTCATGTAACAGAAGAAAGGAAGGCAAGGCAGGTCCGGCTGTGGGCAGGTTTCAGGCCAATGGTAGGAAAATCTGATGGCCTCTGTTTTCCCAAGGAAGTTTGAGGTTAAGGTCATCCGATCAGAGTAAGTGCGGGGATGGGGATGGGAAGGTTGAAGAAAGAAAATATAGCATCTCGCCTCTTAGAGAAATGGAGTGGAATTGCAGGGCAGCATTCAGAATCCCTTTGCATCTTATGATCATGAATATAAAATGAAACCAGGCCAGGTGAGATGGTTCACGCCTGTAATCCTAGCACTCTGGGAGGCAGAGGCTGGAGGATCGCTTGAGCTCAGGAGTTCGAGACCAGCCTGAGCAAGAGTGAGACCCCCATCTCTACTAAAAATAGAAAAATTAGCCGGGTGAGGTGGTGTGCACCTGTAGTCCCAGCTACTGGGGAAGCTGAGGCAGGAGGATCACTTGAGCCCAGAAGTTTGAGGTTGCTGTGAGCTGTGATGACGCCATGGCACGCACTCTACTCAGGGCAACGGAGTGAGACTCTGTCTTAAATAAATAAATAAAAATAAAATGAAACCAGTCAACTTAGTTGTGTGATTACCCCCCAGCAGTTGGGTGCATACAGGTAGAAGGCAGGTATTGGATGCATCCAGGCTTGGGTTTTTGCCAGGTGTGAAAGGTGGATCATCCAAATTGGGTCATTCTTGTCATAGCCAGTGAAATCAGAGTCGAGAAGCCAGGGGGAAAAATTGCTTAGGCCACATGGCATCTGCTCCAAGAATTGAATTTTCTACAAGCCCAGCTGCTGAAACAGCCTGCTGGAACCCTAAAACCAATTTTACCTAGTAGCTGCTGAAATGACCGGTCCTGACTTTGACTAGTTTCACCTACTACCCATCACTGGTCACTCGCTATCAGAGCTTGCCAACTCGCAGAAGCTTCTCTAGTACCAATGAGCTTTCTTTCAAAACAGTAGGTAACTTTTCTCTTTCTAACAAAACCCTCAGCCTTTTCTTTGTTCTTCACATGTACCCAAGACCAACCGGTGTGTGTGAATTGCACTTCCGTGACTCTCAAATAAAATGTTAAATATGGAAATTCATCTGTATATTTTTATTTTGACTCGAACCCTAGGTGAATAGGAAAGAGGAAAAAAGGGGTATTTCCAAGGGAGGGAAATCAGATTGAGAAATCAGATCATTTCTCCCCCCTCGCACACAGAGGTGCCATCTCAGACCTTGGGATGATCAGTAGCTCCCAGGGCCGTGTATAACCCAAGGTTAGAGGGGCCTCTTGTAAATAAGCGAGGGACCACATGCCAGCTGGTGCACAAAACTGCCCACGCCTGAGAAATGCGGAGAAAACATCAGAGAAGAAAACAGTTGAAAGGTGCTTTCTAAAGGCTGAAGTGGGGGGTATTGCCCTTGAGCTGAGAGGGCTGACCTGGCAAACAAAGGAGCTCCTGCCAGAGGGTGGGTGGGTGGTGGTAGGCTGGGAGCTCTGAATCCATTTCTGTATCTCTAATCTACAGATGTGCAAAGGCTCTTCCTTCATATCTATCCACCTCTGAATCCATGTATGTAAACATTATTTCAATTCTGACTGTTTTCTTTTTTGAGACAGGGTGTCTCACTCTGTCACCCAGACTGGAGTGCAGTGGTGTCATCACAGCTCACAGCAATCTCAAACTCCTGGGCTCAAGTGATCCTCCTGTCTCAGCCTCCCCGGTAGCTGGGACTACAGGTGTGCACCACCAAGCCCGGCTGATTTTTCTATTTTTTGTAGAGATGGGATTAATTTTGACTTTAACTATTGGTCTTCTTTTATTTAGTCTTAGTGATTTTTAACACAACAATAAATTTTATAAGGTTTTGATGACCTTCATATATGATTACCTTTTCATAGATCTCTTGCAGTACCTCCTGAATTTTATCCTCTTTGATGTATGTGCTTTGTTATAAACTATTTTTAATGTGGATCTTTGTGCAGCAAATGTTCTGAAGGCTTGTGTGCCTGAGAATGCTTTTACCATGACTTCACATTTAAATGACAATCTGGCTGGATATAAAATTGTAGGTTCTAAGATCTTTTTCTTCATTACTTTGAAAACACTACTCCATTGTTTTCTTGCATCCAGCATTAATGTTGAAAAATCTAATGTCAATAGGCTTCTCATTCTTTTATTCATGATCTGCTCTTTCTCTCTGGAAATTTTTAGAATGTTCTTTTTGTCTCTGATATTCTTAAATTTCCCCAAACTTTTTCTAGTTGTAAGTTTTTACTTTTCTCTCCTCTTTGACATTTTCCGTCTTCCAAAAAAGTTTTTTAAGAGTGCAATGTTTTTTATTCACTGATAAACTAAAAGCCCATTTTTCCATGTTTCTTTCTCGCATATGCTTCATTTGTTTTATTAGTAAGCAGAGCCCTGTAAGGAAAGGCTTCACCTGGTCCTCAGACTCTGATCCATCTTCATCTTGACTAATCTAGAAGTAACAAAGCCGTAAGTCTCCTTATCAGATGCAACCACCCGAAGGCAATCACAAAGATTGTTCTTCTTAAGGTATTTCTTGGTAAGGTATTTCAAGTACCTTTTAGAGAACTGTTTCTCAGAAACAACTGTGATTTTATTCTTGAAGTGTTCAATGTGAACATTCCCAAGAGTTCCAGTTTTTCCACTGACTTTAACCTTTTCCTGTGGAAACTGCTCAAAATTTCCAGAATCAAAAATTCCATCTTCTACTGGATGAGTAAGGTCCAAATGAAACTTCCGGGTTGACCTCTGAGGCTTCTTGTCTTTCTGAGGGGCCATCTTGAAAGCAAGCTGTGCAATCAGAGAGCAAAAAAATTTTTTTAGATGAGGAATAATTTGTGCACAGATCTTGTGTTCACATTTCATCTCTTTTTCTAATTCTGAGAAATTTACCTCCATTATTATCTTTTTTAAGGCCAGTAGAGTGAAGCAGTGGGAGTGGAGAAGGAACAAAGGAATCCGTAACTGGTTGTGATCAATTAGTTGTAAACACCCCTGCACTTGGACCAGCCTATCCGTTATTTTTTAAATATTTCCTCCTCTCCATTTTTATCTCTGGTTTTCCAGAACTCCTATCACTTCTTTCTTCCTCCATATCTCTTAACTTTTATATTTCCTGTTCCTTTGTTCTTTTCTTCTTCTTTTTAAATTTTTATTTATTTTGAGATGGGGTCTCACTCTGTCGCCCACACATGATCACAGCGCACTGCAGCCTCAAATTCCTGGGCTCAAGTGATCCTTCTGCCTCCGCCTCCCGAGTATCTGGGACTGCAGGTGCATGCCACCACACCCAGCATTTCCTGCTTCCTTTCTGGGAAATTTCTGTAATTCCAGTACACTGATTCATTCCTGAGCTCTGTCCATTCGGCTGTTTATTCAATCATTTGAATTGAATAAACTATATTAATATATTTTCAACTTAGCATTTTTGTTGGTTCTTTTTGGTGTTTTCATGTTTGTTTCATAGTTCTAGTATCTTCCTTGTGTCTTTTCACATGTTTATTAGGCTAATTTAAAATTCTTATTCTGAAGATAATACAGTGTACGGTTTTTCTTTTGTGGTCTGGGCACAGGTGGCTCACATCTCTCATGCCAACACTTTGGAAGACCAGGTAGGTAGGAGGATCGCTTGATGTCAGCAGTTTGAGACCAGCCTGGGCAAAATAGGGAGACCCTTGCCTCTATAAAAATTTTTATTAAAAGCCAGGCATGGTTGCTTGGGAGGCTGAGGCAGGAGGATTGCCTGAGCCCAGGAGTTAGAGGCTGCAGTGAGCTATCATCACACCACTACACTCCAGCCTAGGCAACAGAGTGAGACCCCTGACTCTAAAAAAAAATTAAAATTAAAATTAAAAAATAGATTTTTTTTGGAAGTGGTGATGCTCTTGAAATATCTTGTAATTGTGGCCTTGAAATTTATTTCCCCCAGGAGGTATTTTCTGTTTGGTCAGACAGGCCCCCGGAAGGTCAGGGAGTGGGGCGGGGGTATGTGAGCTCCAGAGATGGGCTCCAAAAAAACACAGCTGATCACACCTCACTCCATGAAACAACTCCTCAAGTCAGGTTTTCACACTTTGCTCTCCACACCTCTCTGCTTAGGAGACTTCACCCCTTAAAATGTCACTCCCAGGCCTGGGTGTTTGAAAGGGGAGTGATGAGAAGGCAACTGCTGGAGTCAGTCAGTCTCCATCTGTTTTTCTCAGCATCTCACAAACACAGGATGTCTGGGCCGCCCTGATTTGCCTGCGAGCGTGCCCAGAACGAGAGATCTGAGTCATTGCAGATGCAGCCCGTACTGTTTGTTCCAAAGCAATGGTGCAGAACCCCCACTGCTGCATTTTATCTTCCCCATTCAAAACAGCACACCTCTCCCCAGCATCCCGAGAGATGTTTTTACACCTTTCCCTGCTGGAAAGGCCGGCAGCTGTGCTAAGTCAGCGTCTTGTTTGGCCCTGACGTGGCATTGTATTTATCATGCCACATTGCGCGTGTCTGTTGACGTGCCTATCTCCCTCCGTGACTGAGCACTTTGCACAGGGTGAGAAAGACCAATTTTATTTCTGCAAATAGGTTTTAGGGTAAGGCTTAGAAGAACATACTCATTTACTCAGTAGGTATTTTGGACCCAGACTCTGACCGGGAGCTCACTCCCCACACAGAGCCCTTTGACCCCACTTTTCCAGAATGGAAGGGGCGATAGTGGCCTGTTTGTGGGCGTACCCAACGCATGAGCCACAGAAAGTGTGCGTCTCTACCTCCTCCCCTCACATTCTGTGGTTTGGGGTCACCCAAGAGAGCCTGCTCAGTGTAATATTTACTTTGAGGGGTGTCTTCAGGCACTGCCCCTTATTTCATTATAAATTTCCATATTAGAAGATCTGTTTCAGGCCCTGCTCACCTGAGCCCAGGGGACACAGCTTGGGGCCACACTGTGTTGCTCTGGCCTGAGATACAAGTGGAAGGGACAAAGCTGAAAGTGAAACAGGTGAATTATTTTAGGTGCATGAAGTCAGTCTGCAGAGGAGCAGCCCCTTAGAGGAAATCAGAACATTACTGGAAGCTTTTGAATAGCCCCAACCTGAGTGCTTGTGGTTTTGCATAAAGAGAAGACTGCAGAGGCATCAGCTGCACAGCAGGCAGCTGAGGCCCCGGGGCCTTGAGGAGGAAGAGACATGCTGCTATCCGGGCTTCTCCAGACTCTTCTAGCACCCACTTTTGCCCCTTCAACCTCTCCCTCTTTGTCTCTAGAGGCCCCTATTTTTCTAAGCTCCCCTGGCGGTGTCCTTGGCTGGCTCTGTGCCTTCTCCCTTCTCAAGGTCTTGGCTGAGTGGGGGCAGGAGCTGTATTGTGCCAGTAAACCCTGCCAGGCTGCTGCCAGGAAGAGCCCAGTGGGAGGGAGAGGAGTGGTCAATCTGAAAGGCAATCGCAATTTCCGTATCAAAGTGTTGGCAGCAAAAGAAGAGCAGGCTACTTCAGCTTCTAAAGGAGATTCCGCTCGGGCCTGCGGCTCACAAACACAGCTTTCACCGGGCTGTTCAGGGGGTCAGTGCGTGTTGGAGGCCAGCGGCAAATCCTCAAGTGGGGGTGGGGGCCCTGGGTCTGCGGAAAGGCTGCTTGGCACTTGGGGAGATGGAGCGAGGCCTTTGGCACACAAGCCCTGAAGGCCCTTTTCTCCCTTCTGCTGGATGCAACAGTCAGTATTTTCCATTCTGACTCAGGGTGAACTGAGCGGTTCTGGAAATCGGGAGCATTCCCTACATTCCTCTAGCCTGGTTTTTGGGAGGCCTGGGCTGCACACTGAAGGGGTCCAAGGGGCTGTGCCCAGCAGAGCCAGCTGGGGCCAGAGCTTCCTCAGCACCCTTGCAGCAACCAGTTCATACCTGTCGCTACAGCAGGATGGGGCAAGATTGGTGGATGCTGCACTGCTGCTGAGGTTCACCTTTCTTCAGGGACCTTTGCAGGCCAGCTCTTCGCCTGGTGCCTAGACCCGTCCTCCAGTTCCAGGAGCAGGAAGGATGGGTGCAGCTCAGGGGTGACTCAAGGAGCTAGCAAAAGACACCAAATTGTAGAAATACACTCTGGTATGGATGGGAAACAGTGTAAAAAGATGGGGTTGTGTCTTAAGGATCCTGGAAAACTGCCTGAAAGTCCCATAATAATGGGGAAATACCCGAAATTTTAAAATTCAACCACTAAAAAAATTGTATATCTGCAGCAAAGGGTTAATGTTCTTGACATATAATGAGCTCTTCCAAATCAATAAGTAAAAGACAAATGAACAAAATTTTTAAAAATTGAGCTGAGGATGTGACCAGAGTTCACAAAAGGAAAAAAAATGAAAAGGTGCTAAACCTCACTCATCAAATAAATGTGAATTTTTAAATTACTTATTTAATAGGTAATACCCACTCATGGTGAAAATTTAAGATACTAAATAGTGAAAAGGGTGTATCTCCTCCCACTTCCTTTCTTGGAACCAACCATTGTTGGCAGTTTTTATGTATCCTTCTGAAAGTATGCTGTGCGTATACAAACTCATTGGTGTATAAATATCCTCTTTCCACACACGTGGTACTGCATGTACACACTGCAATTCATATTTAGGTGGTTTTGAGTGTTTTTCTATTATTAACAATACAGCAATGAACATCTGTGTGCATACTTGTTTCTTCACATCTGTAAGAATATTTGCAAAATTCGTAGAAGTGGAATTGCTGGATCAAAGGGTAGGTACATTCAAGATTTTCATAGCTACTCACCCAACTGCCTTCCAAAGAGGTTGTACCAGTTTACACAGACCAACAATGCATGAGGATGTATTTCTCTATGCATTTGGAAATGGAATATTAATAGTCTTGTTTTACCTTTGTCAATCTGAAAGATTAAAAAATGCTATCTCATATCTTTAATGATCATTTTTCTTACGCTAGGTAAAGCTGCACATCTTTTCATCTATGTAAGAAACATTTTCGTTTCTGTGAATTGTTTGCTCCTGTCCTTTGCCCAATTTTCCATTGGGTTATTAATCTTTTTTTATATATTTGTAGGAACTATATACACTTATATATTAAAGAAATTGGTCCTTTATATGTGTTGTAAATATTTATTCCTAGTTTGTTATTTATAAAGTATGTGAAGAGATGCATTTATATAGGGGCATCTCTTTTCACAAAAACGTGAAGAGAGGCTGGGCACGGTGGCTCATGCCTGTAATTCCCAGCATTTTGCAAGGCTCAGGCAGGCGTATACTTGAGGCCAGGAGTTTGAGACCAGCGTGGACAACATAGCTAGATCCCCCTTTTAAAAAAAATCTGTGTTATCAGTAGGTACCTCTAGATGGTGGGAATTCAGGTAATTTATTCAGGTAATTTTACTTTCTTCTTTTTATCATTCTAGATTATCTACATTTTTTAAAATGATGAATATGTGTTATGTTGTTCTTCTTTACTTGGAGGAGGTATCACTCACTATGCAGCCCAGGCGGGAGTGCAGTGACTACAGGTTTGATCACAGCATGCTGCACCCTCTAACTTCTGGCTTCAAGGGATCCTCCCACCTCGGCCTCCCAAGTAGCTGAGGCTACAGGCACACCACTGCACCTGGTGTGTTGTTCTTTTAGCAAGACCAAAAATATGAAACAGCCTAGGCCACATAATGAGAACCCATCTCTACAAAAAATTTAAAAATTAACCAGGTGTGGTGGCATGCATCTGTAATCCTAGCTACTCGGGAGGCTGAGGCAGGAGGGTCGCTTGAGCTCAGGAGTTGGAGGCTACAGCAAACTATGATCACACCACTACACTCTAGCCTGAGCAACAGAGTGAGACCCCATCTATAAAAAAGAATAAAAATAAATAAATAAATAAATAAAATGAATCAAGCTATTTCCATTTTGAAAATATAAAAGTAAAAATTCAATCTCAAAACATCAACAAGGAGATGACAAAATTTATCAGTTTGACCACAAAAGACTGCACTTTTCCCTCTAGAATGTTGATACGAATCCTAAAGCATTATATTTGTTGTAGCACCCTCATATGTCCTCAGTGTTTGTAATGTCATTATAGGTATTTCAAAGTCTTGCTATTTTTAAATGTATTATAAACTTATAGAGAAGCATGGGACTATCACATGGGTAGTTAACAATTATAACAGTGTTCAGTATGCTTGGCAAAGTACAGTCATGTGATATAAAAGACGTCTGTCAAAGCCATTATTGACTCTGGAGTTAAGACAGGCATTAATCAGTAGAAAGTTAATGGCTCCAGAGAGTCTGTCTGCCACTGGTCTGTTAATCCCTGAAGGGAAAAAATACTATTAGGGTTTGGGAGTTGTGGGATGGCAGGTTTCCTTTTCCTGTAACATCCTTCCCCCAGAAAGGTGTAGAAGCATTAATATGATCCTGTTGTTTAAAAATGTGTGTTATTAATAGTTATCAACAAGTCTTACATCTTTATTTCTCTGACCCAGAAGTCATAAAGAAAAAGATTGTCAGATTCTTTTTCAAATTCAAAACTTCTATTTTTACAAAAGACACCATGTACTAAAATTGGGCAAAGGATATGAACAGATAATTCACAGTGCAAATTAATGTCAAATAAACATTCAAAAAGTATACAATCTCACAAGAAATCAGGGACATACATGCAAATTAAAGAATACAGTGTTTTTGCCCCTCAACTTGTCCAAAATATTACAATGGTTCATAATGTATAATATTAATGAGGGTGTGGAGGATTAGGTATTCTTATACAGTATTGGTGGGAATTCGAATAGTCTTTTTAAAAATTGTGGTCAAATATATGTAACATAAAATTTACCAGTTTAGTCGTTTTTAAGTGTATAGTTCAATGGCATTTGAGTACATTCAATTGTGTAACCATCACCACCACCCATCTCCAGAACTCTTTTCATCTTGTAAAACTGAAACTCTGTCCCCTTTAATCACTAACTCCCCAGTGTCTCTTTTCCTAACCCCTGTCTCTATGAATTTGACTACTCTAGGTTCCTCACGTAAGTGGAATCATAAGTGATGTCTGGCTGGTTTCATTTAGCATATTGTCTTCAAGACTCATCCATGTGGTAATATATGTCAGAATTTCCTTTCTTTTTAAGGCTGAATAATACTCCATTGTAGGTGGTACTTTCTGAAGGGCAATTTTGTAACAATTACAAAATTTTAAATGCCATATTCTTTGATAGAGCAATTCCACTTCTAGCATATCCTGAAGAAATACTTGCACATTTGCAACAAGGGACATTTACAAGGATAATCATTGCAGTATCGTTTTAATGGTAAAAAATTAGAAGCAATCTAAATATCAGTAGGGACATGGGTAAAATATGGTATAGCCATACTATGAAATATATTGCAACAGTTCGAAAAGAATGAGGTATATCTATATGTACTAGCATGGAAATATCCCCAAGAAAGATGGGTATGTTCTGTATGATTCCATTATATGTAATTATAAAAGCATAATTTTATATAACACAAACATATGTAGACACATTGAAAACAATCTGATGGTAAATACACTTTTACCACGTGGCACTGAAAAAGATGTGTGGGACGAAGAGAGCTGAGGAGGGACACTGAAAAAAGACTTTGACTTTCATGTTTTACTCTACATGGGTACCTGTTGATTCAGTCTTTACAACTGGATTGTATTCAGGGTTTTTTTTGTTTGTTTTGCTTTGATTTGGTTCTTTGTAGAGACAGGGTCTAGATATGTTGCTCAGGCTGACCTTGAACTTCTGGCCTCCCAAAGTGTTGGGATTACAGGAATGAGCCACTGTGTCTGGCCTTCGTTGTTATCTAAGTAAAAATTAATACTGGAAAAATAGGAAATATGTCAAACTGAATATACTTGGATTATAGGGCTAATAGTTGCTTTCTTTTTCTGTATTTTCCAAATTTCCTACATTGAGAATTATTAATTTCATAAAATAAAATTAAGGAGAAAATGGTATCTCTACTGTCAGTTACTATGCAGCCATTAACAAGATTAATCAATATATGGGGATATGTGTACACATGTGCATGTTTGTATTGGCATAGAAGTCCAGAGGGACATCTACAAATGTGTCTTTACAGCATACTTACATACCAATAAACAATGTTCCTATTACCTCCTTGATTTAATTTCACTCTACTCTTTTCCTTGCTCAGAAAGTTCCTGCTGCACAGGCCATTTTGCTCTTCATTAAACTTAACCTTCCTTCTACCCTAGAACCTTTGTTTGGTGTTCCCTTTGCCTGGAACACCCTTCTCCCAGATATCAAGGCTTGTGGCCTCATTTCCTCCAGACCTTTGCTCAAATGTCTGATCCCTAAGACCTTCCCTCATCACCCTATGTTTTTTTTTTGAGACAGAGACTCCCTCTGTTGCCCGGGCTAGAGTGAGTGCCGTGGCGTCAGCCTAGCTCACAGCAACCTCAAACTCCTGGGCTCAAGCGATCCTCCTGCCTCAGCCTCCCGAGTAGCTGGGACTACAGGCATGCGCCACCATGCCCGGCTAATTTTTTCTATATATATTTTTAGTTGGCCAGATAATTGCTATTTTTAGTAGAGACGGGGTCTCGCTCTTGCTCAGGCTGGTCTCGAACTCCTGACCTCGAGCGATCCACCTGCCTCGGCCTCCCAGAGTGCTAGGATTACAGGCATGAGCCACCGCGCCTGGCCACCATCCAACTTTTGATGACCCTCCCAAAAAAAAAAAAAAAAAGTGGGAAGGATGGGATCAAGAAAATATGTAAAAAGGAGAAAACTCAAAACTTATTTATCTGTTAATATTGCTGTACCACGTGCAAGATCCTTTCCCAGAACGCAGCATGTGTCTACAGCTTCCATTTGGAGTTGGCTTTCCCCTGAGATTCATTTAGGAATAAGTGTAACTAAGATGAAGTGTGTTGAGGTTCAGGAAGTCTCTCAAGATAGTTTCTAGAGGCCTGAGCCAGAGACTTGTGCAAAGTGTCTACCCAATTCAGAAACACAGTCTGACTTCAGAATTACATTGCTGGCTCTTGGCCATCGGGTACTTGTGAATGTTGATGCTATGTAGGTGGCAGATTTGAAAATATCTAAAAAGGGGCTGAAACATGCCTCCTTTCCTGACCACCCCTCTAATCTGGAGCAACCATCGTTAACAGTGGCCTATGCTTCTTTGTGCTTATGCACACACATACATACAGTTTTCCTATAGCTTTTCCCACTCTACTGAATATTGCTCCATGGCAGTTCCTATTGCCCTCATTGTTTATTATCATAATCTAACTACTCTCTTTTGATAGGTAATTTCCAATTTTATTACCAAAAATAGTATAGTAAGCACTAGGCAAGTTTTTACATTTGTTTTAAGCACTCCAGATGTAATCATAACTGCTCTGGATAAGTATAATTAACCTCAGTTTAATAGATAAGGAATCTGATGTACTGACAGGATAAATTAGTTGCCCAAGGTTACAAGCTAGTAAATGGTGGAGCCAAATTTGAACTCAAGTAGTTTTGCATCCACAGCCACTATATTAGACTGCAACATTTTTACAGAGGGCATATCAGTCTTTTAAATTGAATACATTTAATTTTATGTGAAATCCACCATGCTAGTCTCATTTTTCTTATTTCACTGAGAGCTGGCAAAAATTGGCATCAGGCTAGAGGCCAGCACCTGGAACCTACTATTTTCAGTATACCAAGCAAGCAGTCTTTAACACACAGGTGCAAGCATTCTTTCAGGAAAGAGCACAAGACATAGATTAACAGAAATGCTTTTTTTTTAAAAATCTAATTCCTAAGTAGAAGGGAAACAATGAGGATTACAATTAGGGGTGGTTAAGTGGCAGCTTGTTCTGCAGTCTCTGGAATCTCAAGGCACATGATGTGTAATCCAAGTAGCTCTAATAAATACATGCAATTTGCTTTTCAGAGAAAGCATAGGTCCAAAATACAATGGGTTTAAAATAGATTATTGGAATACTGACCTATATACATCTGGGACACCAGCCTAACAAGTCACAAAGGCCCCATAAGCAACCCTCTGGTGCTATTTGTGGCATTGATTCTGAGGTTTGTAAGGGGAAGAGGAAGTTCCAGAGAAGATACTTCCTTAAGGGCAGACAGGTGAAGTTATTTGCACCTAGGGCTGTGTAAGAGTATGTCTTTTTCCTTCCTATGGGCCCTTTATTATCTGGACCAACACTGCAATCAAGAACTATGTTCCTGGCAGTTAAGAAGCTAGCTGGACAATGAACACTAAGTTGAATAGATAGGACTGAAGAGGTATCCTGGAATCAAATACATGAACAAATCTTTATCAACTCTCTCACCCATCTCTAGGTTGTACCAAAGCAAAGTTCCACCTCCTAGTCCTATTTCTCCAAGGTATTGCTGGCACCTCATCAGTAATCAAAAGTGAACTGAGACCACAAACCACAATTGGCCTCTATTTAATTCAGTGTAGAGCAGGGTTTGAGGCCAGAGTGTCAAACACAATTCCAACAATTGATAGCATAGGTTGTTGAAAACCAATGTGTATTTCAAAAGTCTTTTCCTTGCTCAAATTCCAGTTTGTGTGCCGAGTGAATTTGCTGAGATCCATGAATACTTTATAGGATCCCTATGGAAAAGAGATTCCAAGACAGAACTAAAGCCAACAACCGAAACTTTTTTACTGAGGGGTTCCACCAGACCACAGACCTATGAACCTGTCAGGTCAGACAGTATTTGGGAGAAATAATAGTTTAAGTCCTATTGCCCAAAACATCCAGTCTAACAAGTCAGTGAAATGCTTTTATTCTTCAGATTTACAATCAAGGGTTTGCAGATGGGGAGGTGGGGTTGGAGGTCTCATTATGCTGCCCAGGCAGGCTTTGAACTCCTGGCCTCTAATGATCTCCACCCCCCACCCCCTTACCTTCTGGAGTAGCTGGGACTACTCACAACTTTTAAGTAGAAAATATAGGGAAGAATTAATCTTTAAAATCCAGCTTTACTAATGAAAAGCTGATTTTAAATCATCTTAATGAATATTCAGCAAAAAGCCTGCTAAAAAAACATCTGCAGGGTTAGGAAACTCAGAAAACTTCATGGGTGTCATTGGATTGGCAGTCAGGACATATGGATTCCAGTCCTTGAATTGCCCCTAACAAGAATGAGGCTTTCATCTAGTCCCATTCAAGATTGAATTCCTAGTCTTAAAATGCTAGGAATGGAGAGGATGTCATACTTTAATCCAACAAGATTCCCTTAAGTCTGAAGAGTTTTTTTTTTTTAAAGGTTTTATTTCTCACTGCTACCTCCAAGGACTGTTTTCTCTTCTAGCTGCGTAATTTTGCCACTCCAAGGAGTTAAGCATTATTAACTCCCTAAACAGTGTAAAATGGCCTAAGTATTTTTACAAAGTATAAACTAGAAAATCTCATTTGTCATTGCAGACTCCTTTTCAGTAAAAGAAAATCGTTAGTCATTAAGAAACAAGTGTGTGAGGAACCACTTTAATTTGCTACCTGAACTCACAAAAACGAGCAAGTGAGATCAGGATACCCTTTTAACTCTTAAATGCTTTCAACCTATTTTTCTCCTCAGCCAGTCTTCTTTCAAACTAGTGATTAGTGCTCCATTTGCTTCTTGGCCCAGCAGTTAACACATACAGCAAAGAAACAGGATTATGGCTTTTTTACTACCTAAGGTTAGAAACACTTTGGTGTAATACACAAGCGAGCAATAAAAGTACATTCACAGCAGATAACCAAGCAATAATTAAAAGACTTGGAAGCACTTACCACCATTCAGTCAGTCTCAACTACAACTTGCGAGTTTGGCTATTGCTGTCTAGCAGTCTTTGATTAGCTTAAACCTAGGAAGATACATTTGCTTTCCTTCAAATGTAAAGAAAATGCCTCTATAGTAACACACTTCCAAAATGCTTCACCTTTAAACCGGGATCCTAATTTTTAAGTGACTTGGAGCAAACAAAGCTAACACCTCAGCACCCCCAAGTGTATACTAAAGTGACTTAATTTTGATCACATTACCAATCTCAAATTAAACCCCTTGACATAATTTTAACCAGTTAAGAGTATCCATATCACTACAGAATTTCATGACGACAGACACCAAATATGCTACCATGCAACAAAACCTTTATTAACATTTTGAACAGGTTCAGCTATTACTGAAACTGGTAATTTCTAAACTTAAATTGGGGCAAATGGCTATAGTGCAGAGTAATGCCATCATTGGGCACTGTGAACGTAAGACTGAAGAATTAACAGCCACCCCTCAAGCGGAGGACCAGGTGCAGGGTCGACTCTTTCTGGATGTTGTAGTCGGAAAGAGTGCGACCATCTTCCAGCTGCTTGCCTGCAAAGATGAGCCTCTGCTGGTCAGGGGGGATGCCTTCTTTATCCTGGATCTTGGCCTTCACATTCTCGATGGTGTCACTGGGCTCCACCTCCAGGGTGATGGTCTTGCCGGTCAGGGTCTTGACGAAGATTTGCATACCACCTCTCAGGCGCAGGACCAGGTGCAGGGTCGACTCTTTCTGGATGTTGTAGTCAGAAAGAGTGCGACCATCTTCCAGCTGCTTGCCTGCAAAGATGAGCCTCTGCTGGTCGGGGGGGATCCCCTCCTTATCCTGGATCTTGGCCTTCACATTCTCGATGGTGTCACTGGGCTCCACCTCCAGGGTGATGGTCTTGCCGGTCAGGGTCTTGACGAAGATCTGCATACCACCCCTCAGGCGCAGGACCAGGTGCAGGGTCGACTCTTTCTGGATGTTGTAGTCAGAAAGAGTGCGACCATCTTCCAGCTGCTTGCCTGCAAAAATGAGCCTCTGCTGGTCGGGGGGGATCCCCTCCTTATCCTGGATCTTGGCCTTCACATTCTCGATGGTGTCACTAGGCTCCACCTCCAAGGTGATGGTCTTGCCGGTCAGGGTCTTCACAAAGATTTGCATTTTGACCTAGTTTAAAAGTAAAACATCGTATCATCCCAGCATCTTTACTTATTTTAATATTTAGCAAATTCTTCAAACCCAAGAGTTTCTTCCAAAATGCCCTAAAACACGTTAACATCTCACAAGCCTCTTTCGACTTTTACTAGACTTAAATCAGTCACTTAATAAAAAACTCGTCAAAGTTTAACAGCTAAAAAATAAATGCTTTCTAAACTACCATCCAGAGCTTTCTTCCCTGTTCCGGATATTTAACTGCCCCCTGCCCCGACGCCGCACTAAATTTCCAAAAAGCTAACCACATGGTAGATCAACGGAAAACAAAACCGAACCCACAAGACCCATAAAGTAAAACTTTCCCTTGAAACAGAAGCGGAGCACATTTCCCACTTTGGGATTAGAAATTTCCAGAAGCCACACAGACTACCTCTTTTCCACCTTCCCCATCTGAAGTAAACGCGATGGAATCTCCATCGGTTAACAGTCCGTTAGTTTCCGTCCGCGCTTGCGCCAGCCGCCCCGCTCCCCCCACCCCACGTAAACAAGGCCCACTCTTCCGGAAAAGCTGGCGCCGCGTCACTTCGTCTTCCCCTCCCCCCACGTACTCCCCCCACAGGCCCACCCGGCCCCAAATAAACCCACAACTTGACCTCCGTTAGGCCCTCCCAACAGTCCTCCCAGGTCTCCAGGGCTGCGAGCCACTACCTGTTTGCGAACGCGAGGATGCTAGGAATCGCCGATCAAGGCTCGCCGCCTGAACGCCCGAAAACACACCCACTCCGCAAATCCAGTCGCCGCTGAATGCTTCGGTTCCGCGGAGCTGGAATTTATGCTGCGTCTGTTACGTACACATCACTTCCACGTAGCCGCCGTCTCCGTGCGCCATTAAAAGTAGTTCGCTTTTCCCAACCTCCTTGACACAGTTATGCTTTTCAACTGAGCCCCAAATTCCTCACAGATATAAAAAAGGATCCTAAAAAATTAGCTTCCTTCTCCTCTAAGCGCTCCTTTTCCTCCTTTAGGAAATGTGGGAAAATTATCAGGCGGATGAATTCGAGTTAAACGGACCTTCCTCGAAAGCTCTGGAAACTTCCTTGCAGCGTCGGCGCTGATTGGTGGGGCGTGTGAAGGCCAGGCCGGCGCTGATTGGTAGGGACGCAGCGGGCTCGTTGTTGCTAGGCTCAGGCGGGCGTGGCTAAGCGCCGAGGTTGCTGAGTTACTGAGTGCGCGTGCGCCACAGAGGCGCGCCTGCATGAAAGAAGGGTATTTCCGGCCGGAGGTGAGGGCGGGGGTCTTTTGCTCCCGCCTCCAAAGCCCAGCTTCCCTAAATCTTGCGTTTTCGCGCCGTAGGCCGGCAGCGAGTGGGTTGCGTGGTGAGTTTCCCGTGTAGGTCGCCACGTCCGGATTTGGAAGTGCCCAGATCGGGGCGGCGCGGTACCTGGTGGCGACTGTGAAGCGCAGTCCCCCCAACCCGTCTTAAAGCGCGCCCTCCCGCACTGGCCAGTGTTTATTTTTAAGCTTGGTTAGTGCAGGGTTGTGGAGCTTTAATCACGCTTGTGTAGTCTGAATGCTCTTAGTTGCTTTGTCTTACTCAATGCTCATAACTACCTGAGGACAAACTAAATCTGGACTTTTAAGTGGGACCCTCTCCGTTGCGGAGGCCCTTCGCCCCCAGGCCCGGAGAGGCGAGGCTGGGCTCAAGGTGACACGGTGGCCAGGCTTAGCTCTGGCTCCGACAATACATGCATATCCCTCTCCGTCTGTGCTGTTTCTCCAAACTGGTAGGGGAAAAAAGCGGATTAGGGAGCTGAAAACCCGCTTCGAGAAAGGGGAAATTGCCAGAAAGCAACTTACTGCTCAAATTGACGTACTTGCTATGGAAACGACAAGAAAGGTGGGGACCAGTTAGGACCACGCGACTGGTCTCCCTACACCCTAGGTGTGGCCACTCGTCCCGCAAGGAGATGACCCAAGGAAAGTGAGTAAGGCAGAGGGGTTTGGATCACGGTGCCTCGCGGAGTCATGCGGGTGAGGATGTAAATAAACATGAAAATGACTTTTTCATGTGACACAAACTGTCTTAAAGGTGGAAGTGTATAAATTTGCATATTACTACAATTAGACAAAAGTCACTTAGCGACTAAGGTTGTTAGTCTTTAAATTTCAACATCTCTGAGCATAATATTAAGAAGCTATGTCTGTAAACAAGCTGGTCTATTGGATTGCCTTAACACCTAGGCTGCTTTAAGTTAAATTAACTAAAACTATCACCTACTGTCTACGGACTTGAATGTGCAGCAGATAGAAATAAACAGATCCTTTAAGATAATTTTGGAAGTGAATTCAAAGGATTTTGAGGTAGCTTATAAAATGTCTGCTTTCCAAAGTATGAATTTTTACTTTTGTTAGCCTAACAGTCCGAGTTTGTTTCAACCACCAGGAACTCCTCCTGAGTTGTACATGTTGATGGGTAGATTGAGCGAGAATGCAGGTATCATGACTGGTGTGGTGACCTCACTGGGGGTTCTAGTAGTTGCCAGAACTAAATTAGTCATACAGCCTCCTGGGTTAATGTTTTCCCAAAGTAGGTCATTTGGTAACCTCAACACAGCAAAATTGTTTCAGAAGGAAGGCGTATGTTGTCCTTGAACAATAAACAAGATGAATTTTGTTAATGGTCTGTTTATAAATGGAACTTTTAGTAATAACACATCATTTCTCGTAATAAATTGTAAAAGGAAATTTGTAAACAAAGAATAGCACAGTGAACTTTCTAAGGTCAGGAATTTGGTAATCTAGCACAATGCTTGGCACTGTGCTTAACAAATTTTTATTCAATGAATAAAGTGAGATTTTCCCTTCTGTTCAACTGGAGGAAAAAAACTGCTTAAAACACAAAGCAAAAAGGCGTATATCACTATTTTCTTTTTTCTTTCTTTTATCAGCTCATAAGAATCCAAAGCACTGTATTTAATCTCCATATGCAAATGGTTTTTGTCTTGACAGTTCCTTTGAAAGAAACAAAAAGGAATTGATTCTGAGATTTTAAGTGATTTTACTTGGCTAGATGTCTTTTAGTAAAACTCTATGAGAAAGCTATGGTTCCAATTAAAAGTTCACAATTGTTTTATTGACATCAGGTGACATTTAAAATATGAAATTAGTCTGTAGTTTGTCATTTGCTTATTTTATATTTAACGTTTGGCTATGTATCTCAACACAATTATGTGACTAACTCCTAACTTATTACAAAGCAAGTTAGAAACTTTGATATTGAATGCCCAAATGAGCACAGAGCAAAATTCTGTACTGTCTTCATATTGGGCTTCAAAATTACAGAAATCTGTCCACTTAAAAATAGCTGCTTTAAAATGTTTTTATTCTAAAATGTTATATATATACATGAAAGTTGGAGATAATATAACAAAAACCATAATCACCAAATTGCTTAAGCTTTAAAAATTTTTTTCATGTTAAATTGTAGTAAAAAACACTTAACTTGATATTTACCATATTAACCACTTTATACACTTTGGTAGTGTTAACTGTATTCATATTGTTGTTTAAGAGATCTCTATAACTTTTCATCTTTCAAAACTGAAACGCTATACACATTGAACAACAATTTCCCTTTTCCCCGTCTTCCCAGACCCTGGTAACTGCTATTCTATTAATATTTTCTGTCTTTATGAGCTTGACTACCTTAAATATGTCATATAAGTAATCATACAGTATTTATCTTTTTGTAGCTGGCTTATTTCATTTAGCATAATGTCCTCACGGTTCATCCATGTTTTAGCATGTGACAGAATTTCCTTTTTGGGGAGGCTCATATTCCATTGTATGTATTTACCACATTATCCATTCATCTGTTGATAGATACTTGCGTTATTTCCACCTTTTGGCTGTTGTGAATAGTGCTGCAGTGAACGTGGATGTACAAGTATCTGTTTGAGTCCCTGCTTTCAGATCTTTTGGGGCATATACCCAGTGGTAAAATTGCTAGACCATATGATAATTGAATTGTTTATTTTTTGAGGAACCATCATACTGTTTTTCATAGCAGCTGCACCATTTTACATTCCTATCAACAGTAAAAGCATCCTTTTATGTATATCCTCATATATATGTGTGTGGGTGTGTGTGTATGTGTGTATATGTGAGAACGTCTCTAGGAACTATACCTAGAAATAGAATTGTGGATGTATCTTCAACTTATTAAAGTTTAGTTCCCCAAAGTAATAATAGTACTAACTTTACATTCTTACCAGCAATGTAGGAGAGTTACTACAGTTCTGTATTCTCAGCAGCACTTAATATTATCGCATTTTAAGATTTTTGCCAATCTGATGGGAAGATCTATCTTTTAGAGAATAAGATTGACAAAAGCCCCTTCAGGCTGGGCTTGGTGGCTCACTCCTGTAATCCTAGCACTCTGGGAGGCCCAGGTGTGGAGGATCCTGTGAGGTCAGGAGTTCGAGACCAGCCTGAGCAAGAGTGAGACCTCGTCTCTAATAAAAATAGAAAAATTAGCCGGGTGTCATGTTTCATGCCTGTATTTGGAGCTACTCGGAAGGCTGAGGCAGGAGGATTGCAGGAGCCCAGGAGTTTGAGGTTGCTGTGAGCTAGGCTGATGTCCTGGCAACTCTAGCCCCAGGTGACAGAGTGAGACCTTGTCTCAAAAGAAAAAAAATCCCTTTCAGGTTTTTTTTGGCTTTTATTTTTTTGAGATAGAGTCTCATTCTGTCACCCAGGTTAGAGTGCAGTGATCATAGCTCACTATAACCTCAAATTCCTGGGCTCAAGCCATCCTCCTGCCTCAGTTTCCTGGGTAGCTGGGACAACAGGTGTGCACTGCCATGAACATCTAATTTGTTTTATTTTTTTGTAGAGATAGGCTCTCATATTGCCCAGGCTGGTCTCAAACTCCTGGCCTCAAGCAGTCCTCCTGACTGGGCCTCCCAAAGTGCTGGGATTACAGGCTTGAGTCACAGCGCCTAGCCTTCTTCAGTTTACTTTGTAGATATGAGTGTTCTTGTTTTCAGATAGGATTTGACAAGAAAGAGGAAGACACTATTGGGGCTCGCCTGACAAGGTGGTAGTTCTGGCCATCAGGGGCCTATTGGTATGAGGCTCTCAGGAGGCTCTTGGGAAGAACTGTAAGAGCAGTGAAATATGCCTAGGATTATAGGCATGAGCCACCGCGCCTGGCCTATTCTGAGATATAAATTGTGCTTTAAACATTTCTACATCGTGTCTCATATTTGCTGTTGAGTGAAAGAACAGCTAGACAAAAGGTGTAGGTGGTTTATAAGTTGATGTGTCAGTTTTGTTGGCTGTGTTGCATTTAGACGCAGATGAGACATTTTATGGGAGTTGTCCTCAAAGCAGCCCTTTGCCCTTATTTTGTCAGAAGAGTTGGTCAGTCCATCTTCTAATATATAATGCAGTCTCTGATACATAGATGAATTTATCTCACATTTGAAATGCAGTGAACATACATATTATTATAAATCAGCCTTTATATTATCAGTTCTCATTGGTGTGTATTTACTACAACACATTCATAATGCATTATCATAAATCTCTCCAATCAACTGTTCTCAGCCATTGTGTACTCTTGAAGTTTGAATCCTTGGCCAAGAGAAAGAAACTAGGTCATTCATTCATTCAGCAGGCATTGGTTGAGCAACTTCTGGGTGTGTGAGGCATTGCCATTGATGACTGGGACAGGATATAGGCCCCACCCAAGAGAGCCATGATCTTAGTGCCAGTAAGGGTGACACTGTAAGGACTAAGAGTATCTACCTCAGAGAATTATTGGAGAACTCAGTGAGTTAATTCACATCAAGTGTTTAGAAGAAAGCATGGCACATAGTGAGTGCTTAATAAATGTTAGCTATTAGTCTTGAAAGGCAAAAGAGTTTAGTAGTTAAAGTACAAGTACAAACTGGACTGTTTGGGTTCTAACTGGCTCTGGCAGAGTTTGTGTAACCATGGGTGAATTACTTCTCTGGGCCTCAGTTTCTTCATCTATATGATAAAGACAGTAATAATACCTAGCTCATGGAGTTTTTGAGGATTAAATGAACCAGCCTCAAATGGTTGAATTAATACAGGTAAAGTGCTTAGAACAGTGCTTGGACATAGAAAGCCCTCAATAAATGTTAGCTATATGAAAAAGGAGAGGTACATGCAGACTTCAGTGGAGGCACAGGAGAGGAAGGAGCAGTTTAGCTGCCTGGAGTAGGGCAGGAGGGGAACCAGAAGGTTTCAAAGAAGGTATTATTTAATATTTAGAAACCCAGTCACGCGATGATTAGGATTGTCTAGGCAGGAGGGAACAGGTGGAGAATGAGATGGCATGGGTGTTGAGGAAATAGTGGGTAGCTATTCTTGGCTGGAATTTAAGGTGGCTGCACGTGGGCCTGTGGTTTGGGCAGTGGGCTGGAGAAGCAGGCAAGGCTCAGCTCTGGCAGCCTCACCACTTCCAGCTGTGCTGGCCAGCCACCTGCAGTTCCTGGAAAACACCAAGCTTTTTCCCACTTCTGGACCTTCACCCTTGATGTTTCCTTTGCCTGAAACTCTTCTCACAGCCATTTCTGTTTCATGTTTTAGGCAGAGTAAATGTTGCCTCCTCCAAAAGGCCTTCTCTGCCATCCACCTCTGCTCCTGTGACTCAGTCACAACACCCTGGTTATCAGGATAAACAATTTCATGTTTATCCAGTCCACAGTTTTATTGCTTAATTGGTTATTTATCCTCTTGCTTTCCCCCAACTAGAATGTAAACTCCATGAGAGTACAGGCCATGTCTATCTAGTTTATCACCATATCTCCATACTTAGCCAGCTAGCACACTACCTGATACATAATCAGCACTTAGTAAATGTTTATTGAGTGCCTGACTAATGAAGGGCCCCACCTTGATATTACTAAGGACTTTAGCCTTCGGGTAAGTGTTTTGCATAGGAATGACATTATCAGTTTTCTAATTTAGAATGATAACTTGGTGACATTATAGCAGATGAGTAGAAGGGGGATTAGATTAAAGCATTTAAGACATTGTGGCACTTGTCAAAGTAGGATATGATGGGCATTGGTAAGTAGACCGAGTCAACAAAAACCAGGGATCCCTAAATAAAGCAGGAGGAAGGAATTGATAAAACCAAGTAAAAACAGAGCATTGTTTACTTGTACTTGGTCCTTGCTCCAGAAAAGATGCCAGATGACTGGCTTAAGTGTGTTTAACAAAATAAAATAAAAGATAAGTGGACGGGGAATATATACAAAGGGAGAGGAAAAAAAGGAAATGAAGTTAGGAGTTAAGATTAGCGTACAAAGTTTGGCTTTGAATTCTGTCCTTTGCCTAGAGGTGGGCCATAGATTTGATGGAGTTTTTGGGGATTGGGTTTTTTTTCCTCCAGCCAGTATAAGAGAGAGGCACATTCAGGTCATATATGGTGAAAAAAGTGAAAAAGAAAAAATAAAAAAAAGAAAAAGAGAGGCACCGTCAGTTACATGATTCATAAGGCCATGTGATAAAAAATGAACTGTGGCATATCAAATGGAATACTACTCAACAATGAAAAGAAATGAACTATTGATACATATAACAACATGAGTGAATTTCAAAAGAATTGTGCTGGGTAAAAGAAGCTAGACCAAAAAAAGAGTATTCACTGTATGATTTTATTCCATATCACATTCTAGAAAATGCAAACTAATCTATTGAAAGAGAAAGCAGATCAGTGATCATTTGGGGATGGAGGCGGGGAGAAGGAATGAGGTGGGATGGGTTATAAAAGGCAGGAGAAACTGTTGGGGCTATGGAGATGTTTATTATCTTGATTGTGGTGATGCTTTTATAGGTATAAGCATATATAGAAAATTATCAATTTATATACTTTAAATATGTGCAACTTACTGTACGTCAGTTACACCTCAGTAAAGCTGGAAAAAAATTAAATAGACAAACCTCTGGCAAAGCAATCTCAGAGATAACTCATGTAAACCCTTGATAAGCATGAAGATATCTCAGAAAGTAAAAATAAACTGACTTTAATAAAATTTAAAAAAAAAATTTTTTTTGAAACAGGGTCTTGCTCTGTCTCCCTGGGTAGAGTGCAGTGGTGTCATCACAGCTCACTGTAACCTCAAACTCCTGGGTTAAGGCAATCCTCCTGCCTCAGCCTCCTGAGTAGCTCGGAGTACAGGCACGCACGATGACAACCGGCTAATTTTTTCTATTTTTAGTAGAGACGGGTCTCGCTGTTGCTCAGGCTGGTCTCGAACTCCTGACATCAAGCAATCCTCGCACCTTGGCCTCCCAGAGTGCTAGGATTACAGGTGTGAGCCACCGCACTTGGCCGTAAAAAGATTTTTAAAAGATAAATATCAGAGTCTCTTTTTGTGAAATAGATATTTACCTAATTTGAGCCTTCTTAAATTATGTTAATGTACCGGGACATTAGCATCACCGTAATATATATCTTTTTTGTTTGTATTTATTTGACTCCAAATTGAAGCTAAAGGACAGATTCCTTAATTATTTTGGAATGAAGTGCTGCCCTTTGTATCCAAACAGATACACTATCAGAGGATGTGCTAGAAGACATCAACGGTAATGAACTGGTGACTGTCAAGGGTGTTGCACCACAAGCGCCTCAAGCAGGATACACATGTCTACCATGTCTTTCTGACCCTGTCAGACCTATCAGATATTTTATCTCACTATCCTGAGGTAGAACCTTGAGGGAAGAACCTCTTGAAGCAGATATAATTTTCACTATGGCAAGTTTTCTAGAGAGTCTTACCTGTGGGGTGTGTTTAGCAGATGTTATTTTTATTTATTTATTTATCTTTTTAGTAGAGACGGGGTCTTGCTCTTGCTCAGGCTGGTCTCGAACTCCTAAGCTCAAGTGAGCCTCCCGAGTTGGCTTCTCAGAGTGCTAGGATTACAGGCATGAGCCACCGCACCCAGCCAGTTTAGCAAATTAAAAAATAATAATAATAATCAATGTACACAATTGTCAAGTAGAAAATTTGTGTGTCGGTCTGTCTCAAGAACTGGAAAATAATAAAGGTGGGAGGAAAATGAGCACACAGAAATGCTTACCATAAAGTGAAAATGATTACATTTGTGATGCGTGTTCAGGCCCCATGCTTAGCAGTGTATTCCTTATTCTTCCCAAGAAAACAACTCCCCAAAGTAAATAATGTGATTATGCCCATTTGATACTTTATTACTACTTGGAAAAAGTAGATGATCGCCTGTAGTTCATATGGCTAACGAGTAGCAGAAGTGAGATTTCAACCCAGGTTTGCCTCATTCCAAAGCCCAAACTCTTAATCACTACTGATTGTCTCCAGTGGTCCCTTATGGTTACTGGAAATAGGCTGCAAATCTAGCATTAAGCCACCTTAAATGACCAAAGCAAAGAGGGACACATGATTAGACATATATCACAGCATCCCCAATATCACCCTCTCCCTAATGTACAGGCGAATTGATTGTTCAAGAGAAGTAGAACTTTTTCTGAGAGAAACGACTCACATAGCTTCTTTTTTCCCTCACACAGGTTCTTACAGAGTATGCTCTGTGAGGAATGGATAAAGCCCTCGAGGCACTGCATCCCTGGGGGGGGGGGGGGGAAATCAAGAATTTTACTACAGCTGTTTCCCATGGTGGCCTTTGATGTAGACCTGTGCTCAGCTGTTTGATGAGGTTCCAACCCAGTTTGTCTAATATCTCAGATAGTATGGCTTGGAAGAAGGGTAAAAATATCTGGACAGATAGATGGATCCCATGACCTTGGTCAGTCCACTACTTGTGTCTCAAAAGCAGTCTTTGTTAAAGATGGGACAGCAAGGAGTTGTCTCCTGGAACAAATCCAAAGTAGCTAGGAATACGGGTGCACATCACCACACCAGCTACATTTTTCATTTTTTGTAAGATGGGATCTTGCTGTGTTGCCCAGGCTGGTCTTGAACTGCTGGCCTCAAGCGATACTTCTGCCTCAGCCTCCCCAAGTGTTGGGATTACAGGTGTGAGCCACCGTACCCAGCCACTTTTTTCTTTTAAGTAATTAAGTAATTGGTCTAGGAAACAAAGATCTTGTGTATTATCAAGATAATTTTTTATGCATGATACTGTCTTTTATTAGGTCTTTGATTATTTAAGAAAACTGAGGCTGTCAATATTCAAAGAGCTAAGTTTTTTTTAATCACAACTATGTAACCTTCTGTATTTGCCTTTAAAACCTTTATTGAAAAAAAAAAACCTTTATTGTCACTTTGATTAAATAATCAAGATCATATTTAATCAAGTGTTTTAAACTTTTGATGTTTTTTACAAACTTCCCAACATCAAATTCTAAATGAGATCTTTTTGACCTTGAATTAAGTTTGAAATTTTCCAGTTTGGCCCCTAGAAAAACTTGAAGGTTATGTTCCTTACCTTGTAAAAGAGAGATTTAAAACTAATTAGGCGTATTTGATATATTAAATTATATGGAAAGCATTGTCAAATAAGTGATTCTAAACCATAAGTTATATTTATGGGTATGTTATGGATATGAATGTTCCAAAATTATATGAGTTTCATAGAAATCTGTTACCAGTCATAATTTTGGTCATTATGTTAAAATGTTATACACCACAGAAATAACCAAATTTCCTTGTCAATTACTGGTTATAACAAACTCTCATCAGATATTTAACCATGGCCATCCTAAGTCTTTGTCATTTAGTTATTGTTTTGATTTCAGTCATGAGGCAGTGAAACAGAGTAACACAAACTCACTGGTTTACCACTTTATATTTTTATCCAAATTATGTTTCTGACAAGAGTGAAATAAGTTAAGCTTGCCTACTTAATAAAGGCCAAAACCTTTTACCAATATTTGTGAAGAAGGCTTTTAAGATTTTTTCATTTGCCCAGTTTCCAAATAGTTCCTTTTTTTTCTCTTTTCAGCATCAGGTGCTTACTTTCGAGGGGCCCTTGAGTCCTTTGAGAGCCTCCTGTGGAAGGTAAGGGGCCTGAAGTCTAAGTGACTGAGGGGCTGGAGTGGGAAGGGAAAGGGCCTGGCAGGGGTGGACAGAGTTGGCAGAGCACATGGGCAGCAAGGGTTTGAGAAAAGGGGTGTCAGGTGACAGAGAAGTTCCCATGGGAGAATCGAGATCCAATAAAAAGAACAGAGAGAAGAGAGAGAACAGAGAAGCCTCACAGAAAGCTGGGAAGAAGGGCTTCCAGCCCAGGGAGTCAGGTGATGATCCCCACTCAGGAAAAGAGAGCCAGGAGGAAGAGACTTCCAGACCAGCAGGTACCTTTCGAAAGAAGCCTGGGACTCTTACCGCAGTTTCAGAGTATACTCATACCTTAGGAATTACCAGCTTCAATGGACATCTTTCCAGAGCAGTGGTTCAGGAGGCTGATGACAACAATGCATGCCCAGTCAATCAGGAGGGAAGACAGAGGCTTCAAAGGCACGTGCTTGGGGTCCTGGGTGAGAGGGCTGGGGGTCCAATGATGAATCTGATCCTGTCCAAGTCATGGCACCATAACTGTTAAAAAGTTATTCAGTGATACTTGTTAAAGCATGGTAAGGAAGACTTTATTCGGGATCATTGTGATAGGTATAGGGAACGCTGCAGTGGAGTCTTGCAGTGGGGGAGAGAGATTGGGCTCAACTCCTAATACAGCACCGACAAGTGGGAATTTATAGCCAAGGATCAGGGTGGGGGTGGGGGATGGGGGGTGGAAATGACTAAGAGGAAACATCAGGATGAGGGGGATTCTGGCTAAATCGACCTAACAGGATTCTTGCTTAAGACAGGCTACCTACCCAGACACCACCTGGGAGATGGTGGAGGGTGAGGAATCCGATCAGATATTGAGGGGAGGGAGTTCTGCTAAACTGACTTCGCAGGGTTCTTTTGCTAAAGCTGAACTTTATAAGGAAGGGCACAGATGGGCCTAACCGAAGATTCAGAAGCGAAGCAAAGAATCTTTGTCACTAAGCGCTCCTATGAGTTGCTCATCTCTGGGTACTCCCATGTGCAAGTAGAATGCATGTACTAATAGTTTGTTTTTCTCTTTTTAATTTGTCTTGGGTTAGTCCAGTTTACAGGGCCCTAGCTGGAGGCCCTGAGATCGATAGAGGAAAAGATTTTTTCTCTCCTGACAGCTCAATAAACCACATTTATAAGTCCTCAAATAAGCTGGAATAAGGAGGAAAAAAACATATAGCAATATGCCCATGCCCAGCCCAAAACTATCCTTAAAAAAGATGAAGAACTTACCTAATTTCAGACTTACTATAGGCCGGATTACACCTGTAATCCTAGCACTCTGGGAGGCCGAGGCAGGAGGATCGCTTGAGGCCAGGAGTTTGAGACCAGCCTGAGCAAGAGCGAGACCCCATCTCTACTAAAAATAGAAAAAATTAGCCAGGTGTCTTGGTATGCACCTGTAGTCCCAGCTACTCCGGAGGCCTGAGGCAAGAGGATTGCATAAACCCAGGAGTTGGAGGTTGCTGTGAGCTAGGCTGATGCCATTGCATTCTGGCCCAGATGACAGAATGAGACTGTGTCTCAAAAAAAAAAAAAAAAAGACAGTGGGGTGCTGGTGTAAAGATAGACATACAGATAAATGTAAGAGAATAGAGAGTCCAGAGATAGACCTCCCATTTATGGGCAACTGATTTTCACCAAAGGTACCAAGGAAATTCAGTAGCAAAAGGATAGTCTTAAACGAATAGTGCTGGAGCAATTATTGAGAATAGAAACATAATAAAAACAAAATAAACTTAGACCTTTTCCTCACACCATGCAGAAAAATCAGCTCAAGATGCATCATAGACCTAAAGGTAAAGAAACATTATAAAACTTCTAAAAGAAAACATATGAGAAAATTTTGTACCCTGGGTTAGGTAAAGGCTTCTTAGTTATGACACTATAAATGTAATCCCTAAAAAAGTATTGATAACCTAGAATTAATCAAAATCAATCTTCCCAAACCCTCATAGAGAAATATGATAAATGATATATTTGCAGATAAGACTCCAAAATCATTATGTGTTTAAATACTGCTCTTGGGAAATCTGTAGGGGTTGTGGCCAGTTTGGATGGAGTTTTTATTATAATGGATAAGAATTAGCCAAATGCTTCTCAGACTTTACGTGGCTGTGGTTACATGTACCAAGTTAGAGGTCTCGCCTGAGTTTTTTCAAAAGCCTCTTGATCATTTGTCCGGTCTTCTTTTATTCATTCAGTAAACTTTCTAAGTTCCTACTGTGTTCCAGGCATAGGTCAAGACCTTAACAGCAACAAGACAAGCAGAGTTCTTGGTTCCTGGAACTGGCTTTCTAGTAGGGAAGGCAGACAAACACCAAATACTTTTTTAAAAAATTCTTTTATTTTAGATATAGGGTCTCACTCTCTTGTTAGGCTGGAGGGCGGTGGCACAATCATAGCTCACTGCAACCTTGGACTTCTGGGCTCAAGCAATCATCCACTTCAGTCTCCCAATTATCTGGGATTATAGGCACGTGCCACCAGGCTCAGCAAATTGTTTTATTTTTGTAGAGACAGAGTCTCACTGTGTTGCCCAGGCTGGTGTATGAACTCCTGGCCTCAAGTGATCCTCCTGCTTTAGGTTCCTAAGGTGCTGGGATTACAGGCTTGAGCCACCGCGCCCAACCCAAATATTTAATATGTTAGTTAGGTGGTGATGAGTGCTATGGAGAAAAAGCAAGGGTGCTGCCACTACTTTAGATAGCTTGATGGCCTCTTTGAAACGGTGATCATGTGAGTAAACACCTGCTTAAAGTGAGGGAGCCTATCGTGCACATATGGAGGCGAGGGTAGCGGGTGGATTCCAGCAAAACCATGGTGGGAGAGTGCTGGATGAGTTCAAGGCATGGCAGAGGATGGCGTGTCTGGAGCACAGGGGGTGAGAGAACAGTGGAAGATGAGTTTGGAGTAGAGGAAAGTAGAGATTGTGGGTGGATTGGTTTATAGGCTATGGTAAAGAGTTTGAATTTTATTCTAATTGTGATGGGAAGCTTCCTTGTCTGTCTTGCTTACCATTGCATCGCTGAGGCCCTGAACAGTACCTAGCAAATAGATATCAATTTTTTGCAAATCAATCTGAAGATTTAATGCATCTCCAGTCAAAACTACAACAGGATGGCCGGGCGAGGTGGCTCACGCCTGTAATCCTAGCACTCTGGGAGGCCAAGGTGGGTGGATTGTTTGAGCTCAGGAGTTCGAGACCAGCCTGAGCAAGAGCAAGACCCCGCTTCTACTAAAAATAGAAAGAAATTATATGGACAGCTAAAAATACATCTAGAAAAAATTAGCCAGGCATGGTGGCGCATGCCTGTAGTCTCAGCTACTTGAGAGTCTGAAGCAGGAGGATTGCTTGAGCCCAGGAGTTTGAGGTTGCTGTGAGCTAGGCTAATGCCATGGCACTCTAGCCCGGGCAACAGAATGAGACTCTGCCTCAAAAAACAAAAACAAAAACCTACAACAGGATAATGTAAGAAACTTGAAAAGCAAATCTGAAATTTATGTGGAAGTGAAAAGGTCCATGAACAGTCAAGATACTCCTGAAGAACCACGATACCAAGCCTTTATTACATTATCAAGTTATAGTAGTTAAGACATTGTGGTTGGCTCAGGATTGATGCAACAGACTAGAGAACTCAGAGAAACAGCCGTGCACACATAAAACCTAATGCACGACGAATGAGGAAAATAGGGACTGTGGTGCTGTTGGAAAAAACGAAAATAGGTCGCTGCTCTGTACCATGCCCAAAACTAAATTCTGGGTAGACTTAGGCCTTAAATGTGAAAGGCGAAATTTTATGTGCTTTTTAGAAGGAAATATAGGCAAATATCTATTAATATGACCAAAGTAAAGAGGCTTGATAAATCCTTGATAAATTCAACTACATTAAAATTCAGGACTTCTGTTTATCAGCATACCCAATAAAAACAGTGATGAGACTGGCCACAAACTTGGAGAAGATACTTGCAACACATATAATTCACAAGGACCAGGATCTAGAATGGGGCTGTCCAATCCAGCATTCTGCACTGATAGAAATGTTCTATATTTATATTTCTGTCCAATAGCTACTAGCCACATGTAGCTGTTGAGCACTTTGAATATGGCTAGTGAAACTGAGGAACTGAATTTTTTATTGAATTTAATTTTAAATTTAAATAGCCATATATGGTTAGTGGCTACCATATTGGACAGTGGAGATTTAGACTATATAAAGGACACAAAAGAGAAAATAAGGATGGAAGAAACATAAAAAGTTGGTCAACCAGATTAGTAATCAGGAATATTCAAATGAAAACCATAACAAGATCCCATTTCACAACCTGCAGATGGGCAAAACTCAGACTATCAAGTATTGGGTAGGATGTAAAGCAACAGGAACTCTCTCACATTGCTAGAAGTACTACAAATTAGTACAACCCCTTTAGAAAACAAAATTAAACACGTGCATATCCTAGATCCAGAAATCCCCCTTCAGTTATATAAAAGAAAATTTGTTCTAAACCTGGCTTGAGGCAGAACCTGTTTGGATGATGTAATTTACAACCTCCTCTTGGAAGATAGTAGCATTCCTCATAAAATGTTTAAGCAATTTTGTGATAGATAGTAACCAAATTACTATCTATCTCTTCTGAGAAACTAAATATTTACCCACCAAGATGACGGTCAGCTATCAGTCAGGAGTCTAAAGAAGTAGGCCAGGTGCAGTGGCTCATGCCTGTAATCCCAGCACTTTGAGAGGCCAAAGTGGGAGGATCACTTGAGGCTTGGGAGTTCAAAACCAGCCTGGGCAACATAGTGAGATCCCTGTCTCTCTAAAAACAAAAAAATTAGCCGGGCATCGTGGTGCATGCCTACCCATCTCTACAAAAAAGTTTTTAAAAATTAGCTATGTGTGGTGGTGTGTGCCTGTAGTCTTAGCTACTAGGGAGGCTGAGGCAGAAGGATTGCTAGAGCCCAGGAGGTTGAGGTTCCAGTTAGCTACAGAGCAAGCATGAGTGATAGAGCAAGACCCTGTCTCTTAAAAAAAAAAAAAGGAGTCTATAGATCTTTAATTAGATATTTCTTTTGTATCCACTCTTAACAGTGATTAGTCATTTTTTTCCCCTTTAAGTGTTTCTACCATGAGAGAAATCTTTAACATGGTCTGTCAGAGGCCTTTATTCTTACAGCAAGAGTATAATAAAACTTTGGCACATGTTCCTAATTAAATTGCCCGAAAAGATTTTTAAACACTATATATCCTAGAGAATCTCTTAAATGTGTGCACCAGAAGATAAGAACAAGAATGCTTGTGTCAACTCTTGTTCAGAATAGCAAAAACTGAAACATATGTTCTATCAACAGTGAAATGGACAGTTGTAGAATGTTCATGTAATGGAATACAATGCAACAGTGAACACATACCAACTCCAGCATACACCTCAACACGGATGAATCACAAAAGAAGAGTCTCAGAAGACTGCATGTAGTATTAGTTAACTTACATAGAGTTCAAAAACAGACAAGACTAAATAATGTTTAGATATACGTACACATACGTGTGATAAAGATTAGCACAAAAGTCAGGATGGTGGTTACCTCTTGAGCAGGGAGGGCGATGCCTGGCACATCAGAGAAATTGGTAAAACTCCATTGCTTGACATAGTTGAACATTGTTTTTATTATTCGAACTGTACATATACATTATATACATTAGTATGACAGTAAAGAGTTTAAAAAATTACTCTTGCTGCTAGGAGGCAGTAGGCTGGGAGGAGGTGGTGGGAGACTGGTGAATCCAGTGCCTGTGGGAGGAAGTTTAAGGCACCTGAGGTCATTACCTGTCCCTTTGTCATGAGCTCTGCCTCTTGCTAGCTATGTGAGTTACACTCACCCATTTTCTCATCAAGAAAACGTGGGCAATAACAGTGCCTGCCTTTCTGTGAGGAGTGCGAGACAAGATACGCAAAGTGCTTCTCAGCACAGTGCCTGGTACTTGGGAAGCACTCAGGACCACCACATAGGGTACACAGGAAGAAGGGATGTCTTTTTCTAATTCACCCAGAAACAGTGACAAAGACTCTTCGGCCAGATTTCAGTCAGGCTTCTGAACCTTATCCTAGGCCCATCTGTGCACTTCTTGTAAAATCCAGTCTTAGCAAAGAGGCCTGCTGGGTCATTTTGTCAAGAACCCCTCACCCTGGACAGCCGGTCACCCTGGCTGTCTCCTCGGGTTCCTCATCCTCCACCATCCCCTAGGTGATGTCTGGTCACCCTGGCCTGTCTTCAGCAAGAGTCCCCCTTACCCCAGTGTTAACTCTTAGTAATTTTCCACCCAGTGACCCCTGCCCTACTCCTTGGCTATGAAGTCCCACTTGCCCTTGTTTGCACTGTAGAGCCCAATCTCTCCCCCACAGCAGTAGCCCATCGCAGTGGTCCTACTCCGGTGGCAGTGGTCCTGAATAAAGTTTGCCTTACTGTGCTTTGACAAGCATTGTTGAAGAATTTCCCTTTAACAGCATCAGTCAGCTTGCCAAGTCCTGTGCCTACTGGGTTGTGTCTGCCCAGGAGAGACTTCTTTTTCTAATTATCACAAGGGTTCTTGGTGCCCCTGAAAATGCTGAGAAAATAGCATTTACCACAGGTATGTTGATAGAAGGGATATAAGTAATGAGGTAAATAATACCATCAGGGAAAGAAATAAGGCCTGCCACACAAGCTGAGAAATTGGGGTACTCCTGCTATGGTTGAAAGAGGACAGCCTGCCAGTCCACCCTAACCTCTGTCAAATTCTTTTCCCCCTGGCAGGTAGCTGGAGTAGCTTGCGGGTAGAGCTTGCAGGCCTCAAGCTTGAGGGTACAAAATGGTGTCCGTTAATTGTATTAACTCCCTGTCACCGCTTCGGGCCTGTCTGTGTGACGCAGGGCCTCCTGCCCCCTAGTGGCTGTTGAGGATTCTGCACTCTGTAGCTAAACAACTCTTGTGTGGAGGAAGCCTTACCAGGTACTAGTTATCTCAGGTGCAGACAAATCAAATCTGAAAATTTGCATATGAGGGTACCATTATTTACTCTCATATTCTATATTTCTAGCAGTCCTGGCTCCAAAAATAGGAGCTTAAAGAGCAGTGCTTTAGAGAGAAGCAAATCAAACACTGTACCATTTTCAGATTCCCTTTTCTTAAAATCCTGTACAGATTTGCCAGGATTTTTTGTTTTTTTCCCGTTACAGTGTTGTATCTGTTCTCCTTCTGTGAGAACATCACATATTGGATCTATTTCTCCATATCTTGGGTCACCAGAGACCTCATCATGTTGGTTTTAGACACCTAAGCTACAACCAAAAGTACCCACTTAAAATAATTTTTTTAATTGTGGTAAAATGTACATAAAATTTACCATTTTAACCATTTTAAGTGCACAATTCAGTGCCATGAAGTACATTGACATTGTGCAACCATCACAACCAACCATCTGCAGAATTTTTTCATCTTCCCAAACTGAAACTCCGTCCCCACTAAACAGCACCTCCTGATGCCCCTGCTCCCCAGGCAACTGCCATCCTACTTTCTGTCTCTGAATTTGACCATTCTTGGTACAAAAGTGGCCACTTTTCATGTTCACTTATGGGCCTTTATATTGTGAATCTGCTGCCATATTGTATATCTACAATGTGCATTTATGAGGAATGTTTTTAAACTTGTGCTTTAAAATCTAGGAAGAATTTTTTATTGTGGTAAAATATATACTGTATAACATAAAACTTAGCATTTTAACTGTTTTTACGTGCACAATTCAGTGGCATTAAGTACATTCAAAATGTTGTACAACCATCACCACTATCCATTTCCAGAACTTTTTCACCATCTCAAACAGAAACTCTGTACCTATTAAACAGTAATTCCCGGTTCCTTTCTCCCATAGCCCCTGGAAACCTCTCTTCTACTTTGTCTCTATGAATTTGAATCCAAGAAGAATTTAATATCATTTCTGGTATGGAAAGTTGCTCATATTAGATTGGCTACAGATAAATAAAAGCATATTTAAATAGAAGTATATTAAATAGAAGTTATGAAGATATTATGGATATAGAAGTTAATAAATATTATAGAAGTTATGATATAATAGACATATCTATTATGCTATAATAGACATTATAGAAGTTATGATTTAGTGAGTCTTATCAAAATCTACCAAAACTCATGGATGCTACTCAGAGGGTATAATAGAGATGATGAAAATATTTTCCAACTGAGGACCCAAGAAAGCATATGAAATCCTGTGATAAGTCTTTTGAGTTTATTCTGTTTCTGTGGTTATAGCTTCTCATTTCTCATGTATAGATGTATATTTTGTTTTTTCTTTTCTTCTCTATCAGGCTTGGCAGGTGTTTATCTATTGACACCCAGACAGGAGTAATAAAGATATACACACATATCCTGGCAAAATTCCTGAATTCCATGGGTAAAGAGAGAAGTGTACAAGTTTTTCATATTGAAGGAAGAGGCCATTTTTGAAAGGAAAGCAAATAAAACTAGCATTAGAATTCTCATTTGCTACACTGAAAATTAGAAGACAATGGAATGACACATCTACAACCTGAAGAGAAAAGCTGCAATTAAGAGTCAAGAATTCTATTTCCCAGACAAAATGTCATTCATCTTTTGTGCCGAAAGACAATTTTAGACACTTAAGTGCACCCTCATTGAGGAAAATACTCAATGTTCTCTAATCAATTGATAATTATATTGGAAAAGAGATCTCAGTATTGGGTAGATAATGAGTACAGTACTTGTGAACAACTAATTTGTAATAAATATGGTTATTTCTAAATGAATAGTTCATTTGTTCAACAGATGTTTTGAGTGCCAGGCCTGACCGGTTCTTAGCATTGTGGACACAAAAGAACAAAATTCATCAGCAATTCTTGGAGCTGACATTATGGTTATGATACTAATGAGATATGAAATACATAGTGTAAATGTTCAGGAAAGAGTCTTCAAATAGAAGGTACATGAAAGAGGGGCTGAACATGGGGTCAGTGGGAAAGTGAGGAAGTAAAATCTGTTTCCATTTTCATCTAGGTGAAGGGGTGGAGAGTGAAGGGGTGGGAAACATGTTTCATCTAGGTGAAGGGGTGGGAAACATGTTTATTGATCAATTTCACATTACTAGGAATACAGGTTTCATCGTAACTAGTAGATGTGGGAAGGGAAACACCAACGTTAGAGAAACAAATGATAGAACTTCCAAATCAACAGGAGGGCAAAAAGGGAATGAAGAAAAACATTTCCTAGTCAATATAAAGAAAAAC
The DNA here is from genome assembly GCF_041146395.1 of Eulemur rufifrons. Lineage (NCBI taxonomy): Eukaryota > Metazoa > Chordata > Mammalia > Primates > Lemuridae > Eulemur > Eulemur rufifrons. The sequence continues at coordinate 4,354,241 of NC_090991.1, forward strand.
AATCAACAACTAACTGGGCAAGATATAAAGTAAACATAAACTAATAGAATAAAGCAAAGAGATTACAAGTTGATAATAATTGTAAAAGAGCTCAATTCTGTTAAAACAAAGAGAAGCAGGCTCAGCACAATGGTGCATACTGTAACCCCAGCACTTTGAAGGGCCGAGGCAGGAGGATCGCTTGAGGCCAGGAGTTCAAAACCAGCCTGGGCAACATCTGTACAATTTTTTTTTTAACAATAATTAGATGGGCATGGTGGCCTGTGTCTGTAGTCCCAGCTACTTGGGAGGATGAGGCAGGAGAATCACTTGAGCCCATGAGTCTGAGGTTGCAGCAAGCTATGATCACACCACTACATTCCAGCCTGGGTGACAGAGTGAGACCTTGTCTCAAAATAAAGTATAAAATTATTTTACTTAAATATTATTTAATAAAATAAAATTATTTAATAAAATACACATGTATATATAATGTAAAATAGTATACTTTTCCACACTTGTAGTTGAAATTCATAATTATTCATAATCCATGAAGACGAGTCATAGATGTTTATGCAATAAACATGGCCAAACATATTAATTCATATTAATATTAATGCATTTTCAGACTTGAACAAATCAGGCAAAACAAGCAATAATAGAGGAATTGAATAATACAGTTTATAAGCTTGCTTTAAAACAATGAGAACTACAGAGAAAATATACCCTTCATGTCACAGAAACCAATTATGTACCTGGCCATAAAGAAAATGATAATAAATTCCACAAAAAGATTTTATAAATTCCAGCAGGCTTTTTTTGGGGTAAGGGTTGCAAAAATATAGTAGCCTTATTAAAATACCCAAAGACCAGAAACACTCTAAATGTCTTTAAACCATAGAAAAAATAGATAAAATATGATATATTCATATAATGGAATACTACACAGCAATGAAAATAAACCACAATACGTACAACATGGATGAATCTCACAGATGTAGCGAGTAAAAGAAATCATACAATAATACATATTGTATGAATGCATTTATGTGAAGTTCAAAATCAGCCAAAACTATTTCATGGTGATGATGTGAGAGTAGTGATCATTCTTGGGGAGGATTGACTGGGAAGGAGGACGGAGGACTCTTCTAAGATGCTAGAAATGTCATATACAGTATCTCGATCTGGGTGATAGTTAATGGAGGTGTGTGTTTACATAAAAACACTTCAGTGTGTGTAAGTAAGGCTTGGCTCAATTTGGAAATGGAAAACATGAATTAGGCTTTTATTTTAAAGACATTATATTGTTAAGTTGGTTCGATGAGGCAAAAACAATGGAATACTTCAGAAACCTCAAATTCAAAAAGACAATTTAAAATGCACATGCCTAGAACAGTCTGACTCTAGGAATGAAATTGACTTGACTCAAGGAGTTGGAAAATCAAGAAGTAACTAGAGTAAGATGAAAAATATTTATTAGTCTAACTCTTAGAAGTGTAGTCATGAAAGACTGAACTAAAGGAATGAGGTTAAGGCTATCAAATGGGGTTTTTTGTAGAAATTAACAGTTGATTCTTTATTTTATGTGGACATGCTCATGACTTAGAAGGGCCAAGACAATCGTGAAGAACAAAGTTGGAGAACTTGCTCTACCCGATTTCAGAACTGCGGAATTAAGAAACAGAGTGGTATTAACATAAGGATAGGTAAGTAGATCAATGGAACAGAATAGAAGATTGAGACATAGACCCCCATGTAATGGATCACTTGATTTTTGACAAAAGTGACAATGCAGTTTATTGGGGGAAAAGAGTATCTTTCAATAAATGGAGATGGAACAACTGGATATCTGTATGGGGGAAAAAATTAAACGTGGCCTCTACCTCACACCACATGCAAAAATTAATTTGAGGTGGATAATAAACCTAAGTATGAAAGCTAAAACTGTAAAATTTCTAGAAGAAAATATAGAAAAAATCTTCAGTGGTCTTTGGGGTAGGCAAATTTTTTTTTTCAATGTGACATAAAAAATACCAGCTATAAAATAATCACAAATTGAACTTCATCGAAATGAAAAATTTTCACTCACCAAAAGACAGTATTAAAGAAGTGAAAAAGAAAGCCACCACTAAGAGAATATATTCTCAGTATATATGTTTGACAACTCATTTCCAGACATAAAGAACTCCTACACATCAAACAACCCAACTTACAAAATGGACTCTCAGAGTCGTCAGGCACTTCACAGGAGATATCCAAATGGTCAGTCTTCACTGCACGTGCACCAGAAAGGCTAAATTTTAAGTCTGACAATACCAAGTGTTGTGAGGGTGTGGGGCAACTGCAACTCTCATATATTGCTGGTGGAGTATAAAATGGCATAGCCACTTTGGAAAACTGTTCAGCAGTTCTTATAAAACCATAGTGCTAACCTGTGACCCAGAAAGTCCTGGGTCCTGTAGATCCTGAAGAAAAGTGAACCCTCAAAAAGATTTGTACACAAATGTCAATGCAAATAGCAGCCTTGTTCATAATTGCCACAAATTGGAAACAACCCAAATATCCATTAACAGAATAAATTTTGATATATTCATAAATCAAATATTACACAGCAGTTAAAAAATCGATGTACATAACATGGATGATTCTCAAAAACATGTTGAGTGAAAGATGCCAGACAGAGTACATGCTGGGTTTTTTTGTTTTTTGTCTTTTTTGGAGAGAGGATCTCACTTTGTCACCCAGGTTAGAGTGCAGTGGCATCATGATAGCTCTCTGTAACCTTAAACTCCTGGGCTCAAGTTATCCTCCCACCTTGGCCTCCCAAAGTGCTGGGATTACAGGCATGAGCCACTGTGCCTGGCCTGCATACTGTTTTTAAATGATGTTCAAGAATAAGCAAAACTAACCTATGGTGATAAAAGAATAGTGGTCACCTCTGTTTTCTCTTGCCTGTGAGAAACTCTGGTGTGCTGGAAATGTTCTAAATCTGAATTGGTGGTGGTTACATGAGTTGTACATTTAAGATATGTACACTTTGCTGTGTGTAAACCATAACTCCAATAAAGAAAATGGCAAAAATGGAAATCACAGATTATCTAGAAAATTTAAAGAACACTTCATATAAACCCTAATGGATACAGCTAAAGCTGTACTCAGAGAAAAAAAAAAATTATAGTCATTAGTATTTTGATTACAGGAATGACTGAAAATAAACTTTGTATTTAATTCAATATACTAACGATAAGATGAACAAAGACAGAATTAATAAAGAAGAATTTTGAAATTAAAGTAGAAAACAAGTAAAAAAAGGAGTAAAAGGAAATGCCATTTCTTTGAAGATACGAATAAAACAGAGCAATTAATGAGTTTAGGGATTATCTGGGTTCCAGCAATGGTTCTTGTGACTTTCTGTCTTTAAACTTTGGTGTTGTGTTCAGCAAAACCATACTAATGGAATTTGATGCAGGGTTGATTCATTTAATTAAAATTAAAAACAAAATCTGTTGGCCATAGATATCCTCAAGACACTGTTTTATAACGTGACAGAAAAGACAAAGTTTAAGAATTATGATTTTGGCTGCTGTTTATCCAGCAGGTAGCAGGTGCCGGGCCGTTTACACAAATTAGCTCATTTTAGGTGCACAATGGCTCCGGCAAGGTAGGTACTGTTCCCCATTTTGGAGATGAAGTTACCCCAGGCTGCCCGCTCAGATGTGCCCATTGATTCAGGCTTGACCCATGCCCCTCCAGGTCAGGAAGGTCCGAAGAAGCCCTATGGATTCAGAAGGGGCAGAGGCGCCTTCGCAGGTGCAGGTGGTGCAGGTGGATTAGGGGTGTCCGGGAGTGAAGGCCGGAGGCGCAGTCCCGTTAGGCCTGCAGGACCGAGCCGGCAGGTGTCGGGGCGGCCGGGCGGGCTGGGTCTCCCTCCTGCGGGCAGGCGGCGAGCAGCCGGGCGCGGCGGCCGAGCCGGGCAGCCCCGCGCAGCGCCCCCTGGGCCTGAGGGTTGGCGGGCGGCGGGGGCGCGCGCGGGCCGGCGGGGGCGCGCGCGGGCCGGCGGGGGCGCGCGCGGCGCTGCGAGGCCTGCGCGCCGGGCCGCGGGAGCCATGCGGCGGACAAAGAGCGCAGCAGCTGCCGCCAAGCCGCGCGAGCAGAAGCGGTCCAAGGCCCCCGTGGCCGCCGCCCGGGCCCCCAACACCAGCCGCGCACGGCGCTCGGCGAGCCAGGCCGGGGGCGGGGGCCAGGCCGGGGGCGGGGACGAGGCGGCGGCGAAGCAGCCGTCGCCGAAGCGGCGGTTGAGGAACTCGTCGCCGCGGGCCCAGGAGGCGGGCCCCGGGAAGCCGCCGCCAGAGCTAGCGCTGCTCCCGCCGCCGCCGCCTCCGCCGCCGACTCCGGCGACCCCGACGTCCTCGGTGCCCACGCTGGACCTGGGCGAGCAGCGGGAGCGCTGGGAGCTGTTCCAGAAACGGCAGCGGCTCACCTCCGAGGGCGCTGCCAAGCTCCTGCTGGACACCTTGTGAGTGCGGCCGGGCCGGGCGCCACACGACGCCCCTCGGCGCGGAGTCGGGCTCGCCGCCCGCGCGCGTCTCTGCCTGCGTGCGGGCCTCGGCCACCCGTTAGCCCTGCGTCTCCCGCGTCACGTAGCTGACACGCTTCCCCGTGTGGGCCCCGGGGTTGGTCGCTAATTCCGAGGGCGCGTGGCTCGGTGGGGCAGTGCGGCCCGCGACTGGTAGGGGCTTTGTCCGGAGCGCGTCTGAGGGCGCGCGCGGCCGTCCTGAACAAAGCGTCTTTCCCGGCCGCAAGCGTCGTGCTCGGGGACGTTGTCCTGTCGCCCGAAGAGTGCGGGGGCCCTTCCCAGTGAGAGGGAGAGAAATCCCACCGCCTTCCTTATACCCGCATCTCTTTTTGTGTTTCCACACGTGTTTTGGGGGGCGGGTGGCAGGGAAAGTAGCGGGGTTGAGAGAAGCGTGAGCAGTTTGGAACCAACCGGGAAGCCAGATCCCGTTATTGTTCCAGGCACTGCCCGAGAGGGGGCCGTTACCGATTCCGGAGAGAAGCGCGCGCGGAGACACGCTCAGGCCACCCGGGGGGAGGCGTTTGTGTCCTCCGCCAGCTCGTCTCCCGGGGGGCTCCGTCACCTCGCTCCGGCCTCCTAGATGGCCACAGGAGCGTTTCAGGTGTCCGGGATTTAGAAAAGACCCATGACTCTGGCAAGAGCTGCCTTGTGTTCTCCAAATGTGATCTGGATTCCTGCCCCGGAGAACCAATTGTGCTAACAGAGAATTATTTTAACACCCTACTAATATATCTTAATGTCAATTATTTTATGAATTAAAAAGAACAGTCAAAGCACTAGGAAAAAAACCAAGACAAGAATAACCTGACAATTGCATAACAACCCGAGAATTACTTCTTTTCTTGAACGAAAAAAATGTTCCTGTCATTGTTCCAGAAGAAATTTCTCTTAGGATGAATCTTCCTAGAAATGCAATACGTATTTGATTTTCTGTGTCCTTCACTTTTTGTTTTAACCACCTCAAACTATAAACTGAATATTTAAAAAAATCATCCATCAAACATTTGTTTGAGCACCAATGGTGTGCCAGCTACTGCTAGGTAAAAAGGATGTAAAGATCCTTAGGAATGTAAAACTCAAATTTGAGGTAAATTTTTACTTTAAAACAAACTGATACATGGTCAAGAAGAATTTCTTAACGTAAAAAGATGTTTTTCACCCAACATCTTTTTGGGTGAAAGATGGTATATTAATTATAGAGGTATATTAATTATTTTTTTAAGTCTACTAAATTATATGCAAAAAGTGTGTATAACACTGTACCATTTTTGTTAAAATATTGTATAGAGAAAAAGTTTGGAGGAACATGGAATATATAGCAAATAGTTAACTGTGGATCCCTCTGGGCGTAAAGATGACAGAAGACTTTCACTTTGACACTGTCAAATATTGTAATATTTGTGTTTTTTATAATAAACATAATTTATGTGTCCAGAAAAAATTTTTAAAAAGATTAACTTGCACAGAAACATGAAAAAAAACATTCATTCTTAATCAAATACGTGCAAATTAAGACCACAGTGAGCTGTTTTTCCTGTAATTATTGCTTGAAAATGTATACTGCAATGTTTTCTCATTTACAATTGAGTAAGTGTGTTTAGTCCTTTTGGAAGGTGATTTTATGATATCTGTCAAATCTTAATGTTTGGTTATGGGCTTGGCTTATATATAAGTTTTAAAAGGATTAAAATTGCATGCAGTGTATATTACAGCTATATAAAACGTGTATGAAAAATACTGGAGGGGAATATAGCAAAATTGTAAGATCTTTGTTACTTTCTCAGGAGGCTTTTCTGAACTGTGGGACTCAATTCGGTGCCCCACTTTACTTTTTCATAGCAGCCCGTACCACCTTTATCACAATCATAATTAAAGATTATTTGGGTAATTTGATGGCTGCTTAAGATCGGTAAGGGCAGCGACCATGTCTGCTGTATTTTGTTTACTGCTCTTTCCTTGGTGCCTAGCTCATAAAAATTTTTTGGTATTTGACATATAAATAAAAATGTTTGGGTGGCAGGATTAGGATCCTTGTCTCCCCCGACATTTTCTGAAATTTTTGAATGTTCTATTTTGCAATTTAATAAAATTTAAGAAATAGGGACAAAGACAACACTGAATCCATTCTTTTATGCAGTTGACAGTGCCTTCTTAAAAGCAGAAATGCTTTTGGTTGTCATGTAGAAAAGACTTTTGTCTTATCTTCTTTCTTTCAACAACAAAAGAGAAAGCAGGAGTCCAACTATTCAGAAATCTTATCTTTCTGATTTTTGTTTCATTTAGTGAATACCAGGGCCTGGTGAAGCACACAGGAGGCTGCCACTGTGGAGCAGTTCGTTTTGAAGTTTGGGCCCCAGCAGACTTGCACATCTTTGACTGCAAGTGAGTATTTTTCTCTTCCTACATTGGCTTAAAAGAATTTAAGAGTTAAAATGCGGTGCTTCAAAATAATCTGGGGAGTCGGGGTGTAGATGAAACAACATTGGCTATGAGCTGATAATTGTTGAAATCAGGTGATGGGTACATAAAGGTTCATTGTTCTATTTTTTTCCTTTTGTATGGCTTGCCAGAGAGCGCCTACAGCACAGGCCCAGGTGACACAGAGTAGGGTCCTTGGGGCTCACGACTGGCAGAGTCACCCCTCAGACTGACACTGCTGTGGAGGTGGGAGTGGTTAGGGCACCGAGTGAAAACCCTTGGGCAGAATCTTCGTAGGATTCCAGAGTTGGGGAGAGGTGGCAGATACATGAGTGCAGGGTGTGTATACCTGCAGGCTCCCCGTGCTCTGCCCTCTCACTCTGTTCTTTGGATGAAGCAGATAGTGCTGCCAGGTTCTGTGAAGAGCTTGCTTCTTAACACTGTCCCCAGCACTATGATAGAGTAAGGACAGCAGGCTCTGACTTCCGGACCAATAGTTGGTGTGTAGCTAAGTATTCAACAGTATCCAGTCCTTTTGGCCCCTAGGTATCTGAATTATATATGAATAATAAATAAATGAATACCGTGGAGTTACTCAAATGGAGAGCTGACCAGGCTGCTAACAGCAGAGTCCAGATTGGGAAAGAAGCACTGTGGGATAGCTTGCTAGAGTAGTCTATACTAAATTAGAATTTTTTAAAAGGTAGCCTGAAAAGAGGGGATTTTGACTTAATTCCAGACATGGTAATTGTGGGGACCTGTTTTACTTGAAGATAGACTTTCTATGACGTGAAGATGAAGAAAGAAGGAAACCTAAGCTTCCTTGTCCACTTTTGATGTGGATATCTGAGAGGCATAACGTTGTACCAGTGTCTAAAATTTGTTTTCTATGTGTCTCTGAAGTCCGTTGCCTCTCTTCACTGTAAAGAACTGGGGGTGGGCAGCAGAAATGTGCTTCTGTGGGTCCTGGTTTTCTGAGTGGTGCATGGCCTTACCTGCTGGCTTTGAAATCCCTGGGCTCTGCTACACGTGCAGAGCAGAGGCCCTGGGTAGCCAGGCCATCTGTCTGAGCTTCCCCTTTTTTGGGTGGTGCTGAAAGGGGCTTAATCTCTGGGGTCAGCTGGCTCTTGGATCATACTGGGCCAGGCCCCTTGGACACACAGAGGTTGCAGAGGGACTGCTCACAATCTAGAATTCGTTCTTTCTATAGCTGCAGCATTTGCAAGAAGAAGCAGAATAGACACTTCATTGTTCCAGCTTCTCGCTTCAAGCTCCTGAAGGTTAGTGCTTAAGAGCAGAGTCAACGAGTGCAGAGCCCATTGGTGAGGATTTACGACACCTCCCCCCCCCACTGCGCATGCACACACACACACACACACACCACACCACACACACACACACACGCACACGCACGCACACAGCGTGCCCTCTGTAGTGTGTGAGGGGTCCGGAACATGGCAGGGCCTCTCACAGGATTTAGTTTCCCTGTTTTTCCAGGTTTTATGTTTACTTTTAAAGGGTAATGTTATTTTTTCCCTTTATTTTTTGGAGGCCTATTTGATATTATTGTGGAAACATTTTCAAATTCAGAGAATCAAAAAGCAAATTAATAAAATCACCCAAATCCTATCAACCAAAGGTAGCTGCTATTAATATTTGGTGTGTGTCCTTGTGTGTTATTTTCTACACAAATACATCTATACTTATTGTTGTATATTTTTATCAAAGTAGGATTTTATCATTCTTTCTGTTGATAACCTACTTTCATCATTTCCCAATGAAAAGCTTACATAATTTTCTTATTTTTAACTTTAATTTTATTATTTTAGGGAATTTTTTATACTTGGTACAAAATTTGAAAGGTAGAAGAAAATAAGTATGTACACAATGAAGAGTCTTCCCTCCACTGTCTCCAAGCCGCTAGTCACCCCCTACCCCACAGCCAGCTTCCTAGTTTACTTATCCTGTCATCTCTTTATCTGTATCATTGGATTTCTAGGTGAGTCCAGTTTGTTTCTGATTATAAACAACAATGTGATAAACTTCCCTGTGTATAAATCTTTGACAATTTACAAATTGCTTGAAGCCAGGAGTTCGAGGTTACAGTGAGCTATGATCATGCCACTGCACTCCAGCCCAGATGATAGAGCGAGACCCTGTCTCTAAAAAAAAATTAAATAAATAAATATAGTTTTTAAAAAAGTTAAAAGACTTTTAGCACAGTATGGCAAATGTGAAGTAGGATGGGGCTTTACTTCTATCCTTTGTTCCTGCTTTGCCTGTCTAGGTCTGACAGAGCTCTCTGTGCCTATACCAGTAGTTTTGGTATAATTATCTGTCTCCTTTACTAGACTTTGAGTGTCCCCAAGGCAAGGTAGTAAGATTTAATCCCAAATGCTCTGAGCCAACCTGTCTCTTCTTTGCCTGCCCCTTGGTTCTTGAACAGCACATTGCTTGGTGTGGGTGTGTGGTAGAAGAGGTAGGCCAGGTAGGCAGCCCACCTGTCCCTTATGTTTCCTGTAAGCAATGTGCCCATGTGTGTCCTCCAATACCTTGTGCAGGCTATGGGCCCCACTCAGTCGGCTTTGCCCTTAATCACCTGTGACAGATGGTTTCTGGAAACACCACCAGGTCTAACCCTGGGCTCTTGGGTCTCGGAGTTGATGCTCATACAGTTTTCTGATCCTCCTTGAACATGTTGACCCACACGTCTTCCTGGTACTCTACGGCACCATTGTCGTCTTCAGCCCTAGCCCACTAAAGAGAGTTTTCTGCTTGTTTATTTTATGGGCCCAGCACCCTTCCACGGTGCTACTCTGCTACCTGCTTGTTTATTTTAAAGTAAGTACAAAACATATTCATTCATTCAAGTGTCTATGAGGCAACTGCTTGAGCCAGGCTCTGTTCTACTCAAACACAGCAGTTAACGTGACAGACACTGAGTTTACATTCCGTAGGTGGGGAGACAGATAAATAAATAAGAAAAAAGTCTGATAGTGTAGGTGCTATAGAGAGAGAGAGTAGAGCGATATGCAAGAAAATAGCCAGTAGCTACTGTAGATTGGTTAGGGAGGATCCCTCTGTGGTGGTTAGAGCTGAATGATGAAGGGGGCTTGGGCAGGAAGGGTGTCGTAGGCAAAGGGAACGGATAGTGCAGAGGGCTTCTGGGACTTAACGCTCGGCATGTCTGAGGAGCCACATGATGGCCATTGTGGCCGGGGGTCGTCAGAGGGGTGGGGGAAAGTGGACTGAGATGAGGTTGGAGAGATGGCAGCACCAGGGAAGGAGACAGGTCTGACGCTTCATTTAGTGAGGCCCATGGAGGGTGTTAAGCAGGGCAGCGACAAGATCTGATTTGATGTTTTAAAAGCTCATTTGGGCCGCTGTGTGGAGAGTGGATTGGAAGGAGGTAGGAATGGAGACAGGGAAGCAGGCAGGGAGTTGTTATGGTAGGCCAGGAGAGGCAGTGGGAGCTTGGATTGGGATGGTAGTCAGGGAAATGGAAAGAAAATAGATAACTGGACATGTTTAAAGCAGTGGTTCTCAAACTTTAGTGTGTGTACAATCACCTGGAGGGCATGGTAAAACATTATCTGGCCCAACCCCTGATTCTGTAGGTCTACAAGTTCTCACGTGGTGCTGATGCTGTTGGTCTGAGGCCCACACTTTGGGATGCACTGTTTTAGAGCAAGCATAAACAACTATAGAAAGCATTGGAGTAGAAATGAGGAGAAGAAAGAGAAGCTGAAGTTACGAATGTTGGGCCTGAGCAACTAGTTGTATGGAGATGGTCGATCCTAGGGGAGAAGCAGGAGTATGTGTTGGTTGGGGCTGGCGGGTGCTGGAATCAAGAGTTCTGTCCCCAAAAGTTCAGTCCAAGGGATCTTTTGAACATTCCTGTAGAGGTGGGAAGTGGGCAGCAGGATATACGAGAATGGAGTTCTGGAGCGAGATCAGAGCTGGCGCTACCACCTTGGGAGTTGTTTGTGTGCTGAAGTTGCTTAGAGCTGTGGGACTGATGAGGTCAGCTGGGGAGACGGTGTAGCCAGAGAAGGGATCAGGCTGAGGCCAGCCCTGGGACTCGCAGAGCTTCATAGAGAATGAACAGAAGAGGAAGAAGAGCAAGCAGAGGGCCTGGGAGGCATGTCCAGTGGAAGGAGGAAGGACGGGACAGTCAGAGGCCAGTGTTCCAAAACAGGAGTGCTACTGAGAGGTCAGGTTAAGAAGAACCCAGTGGTTCAGAGAAGTGACCATTGGATTTGTCAACATGGTGGTCCTCAGTGATTTCTGACTGGGCAAGAAGACAGAAGAAATGACCAAAGACATTGAGTGTAGCAGAGTTTGATGATAGGCTACGAGTTCTAGTGGGGAGGAGCAGGCATGGGGTCAGGTTGGTGGATGTTGGAATAACACAAGCACGAGGCCCTCGGTGCCGCTGGGTAACTTCTGGTAATGAATGGGGTAGACTAGGATGTGAGGTGTCTCCTGGTAATCCCTTGAGGGAAGGGAATTTCGGGCAGCTCTGGATGGTTTGGGACTACTTGGCAGTTCTGTGCTGTGTCTATGTGGTGTGGTGGCTGTGGAGTGAAAAAGGCCTCTCAGGGAACTGTTTTTATATGAAGCACAAAGCTCCGTGAGGGTCTCTCTTTCCTGCCGCAGTGGGTGGTGGTCTGGTGCTGGGGAAGTATTGAGAGATTTAACGGTGATGAGGAACCTCCACTCCCCACAACCCCCTCCAGCCACTGAGTTTCCCTCCCTAGAAGTAAACCACTGTTCCTTGGATACCTCTTCAAAGGCACATACAAGGATATCGCCTTTTTTAAAAATTAAAATGGTACTGTATTACACACATTGTTTTACACCTTGCTTTATTCCTTTTGTAACCTTGGAGGTTGTTCCATATTAGTATTTGTAGAGCTGCCTCATTTTTTTCAAAAGTTACAGAATATTCCATTTTATGAGTGTCCATAATGCTTTAACCTGTCCTCTATTGATGGACATTTTCTCAATCTTTAGCCTTTTAGAAACAGTGCTATAATATCTATATACTTGTGTCACTTGAGACACCTGGAATATGTCTGTAGGATAAATTTCTAGAAGTGGAATAGTTTACTAAAGCAGTGGTCCCCAACACCAACCAGGGACCGGTTTCATGGAAGACAATTTTTACACGAACTGGGCGTTGTGGGGTGGAGCTCAGGCGGTGATGCAAGTGATGGGGAGCGGCTGTAAGTACAGATGAAGAGATGAAGCTTTACTTGCTCGCCTGCCACTCACCTCCTGCTGTGCAGCCTGGTTCCTAACAGGCCAGGAACTGGTACCCGTCCATGGCCCGGGGGTTGGGGACCACAGTATTAAAGGATATATACACTTTAAAATTTCGGTAGATATTGCTAAATTTTTACCAGTTCATATTCCCATGCCTGATACATGAGAGTACATATTTCTTTATATGCTTATCAATACAATGTTAACCAACTTTTGATTTTTCCCCACCTGACAGTGAAATAATATCTCATTACAGTCTGTCATTGTGAGCATCACTTCCTAGGTTAAAGAACTATTGTTTTTCCTTTTCTCTGTACTGTTTCTTCATGTTCTTTGTACAGTTTCCCATTTGATTTATGCATTAAGGAAATGAGCCTGTCTATGATGTCTGGCAAATATTTTTTTCATGGTTTGTCCTTTGTAGATTAATTCAAGTACAGTCAACAATTTTCTTAAAGGTCTTGAGCAGTACTGTTTTGGGGACATGGAGAGCCAGTCCTTCGGGTGAGCTCTCCTTCGGAAGCAGACATTTCACTCCCTGACGTGGACAGGATCATGATCTTGCCGTGGGTCAGAGAAGGCTCAAGGCTCAGTTGTTCTGTGTGCAGTTGATCTGAGGGAAGCCATGGACTGTCACGTTCCACACTAACATGTGGAACAGTGTAGATGGGTGTCTGTCCTCAAGAAGCTTCCAGTCTTTTGTGGGACATAGGACATATCCTCATAATCCTGAGAGCCCTACTAAAGAACTCCCCCCATAAAGTTAAGATTTATTTTTTAAATGACATAAAAATAATCCCTTTGTAAAAAGAGAACACCTGTCTCTTTTCACCTAGGGAGCCGAGAATATAACCACTTACACGTTCAATACACACAAAGCCCAGCACACCTTCTGCAAGAGATGTGGTGTTCAGAGCTTCTATACTCCCCGCTCAAACCCTGGAGGCTTTGGTGAGTAAAAGGGATGGACTGTGAGCTCTGGGGGACACAGAGGCCCGTGGTGGTCTGGAGTAAAGTTCTGGTGCCTCCTGCCTGGCTAGGCCCTGTCCCATGCATGTCTTAGGAGAACAGGGTTCTTCCGCAGAGCTCTCTCCAAGTGGTGGAACATAAGACTGGCTCTGGCCAAACCTATCTGAATATGGCAAAATCTGATGTAGAGTCTGTCCAGATGGTGATTCTTACTGGTGCTGCTGGCATTGTGTGTTGATGACATTGAAGGACAGAGAAGACAGGTGGGGAGCTGGGCTTGTGGGGCCAGAGGAGGCAACTTTAATAATGACAGGGGTTAAGGGAATGAAGGAGGCAAGAATGAGGAACATTTATAATGCTGTTAAAAAAAATTGAGCTGCAGGGGCGGCTGTGACTGTGACTGTCTTTTGCCTCATGGTATGGGAAGGCATGATGTTGTCCTCGCAGCCCACCCCCCACCTTTTCTTCAGCAGCTCCCGTTCGTTCCTCATCGGTCCCATGGAGACCCCTTCCTGCAGGGTTTTGAAAAGTATAAAATCCTGTACAAATGGGAGGCATTTAATTCCTAGGAAGTTATCTATCTAAACACAGAAAAGGCCTGTGAATTTCTCAGGCTACCAGTCAGAAATCACACCAGGCTGAGCCTCTCTGCTATTTTGTACTCTTGATTTCGTGTTGAATGGTGTCCAGCTTTGGCTGTCTCTGGTTCAAGGAGTCTGATCCCCACTGGCAGATGAGGAAAGTGAGCCGGAGCCTTCCTGGGCATCGGGCAGCGTGCCAGTCTCGCTGCTTAAGTCATAAGCTGTAGCATATCACTCGGAAAGCCTTATGTGTGGTGCAGTGGTGCTTACAGGTGGGGGTTTGTCCAAGAGCCAGTATAGCATCTGTTCTCACCCATACTTGGGCCCCCCTTTCTCTGTGCTGCTTCCCCCTAGGAATTGCCCCCCACTGCCTGGATGAGGGCACCGTGCGGAGTGTTGTCACTGAGGAGTTCAATGGCAACGATTGGGAGAAGGCCATGAAGGAGCACAAGACCATCAAGAACATGTCTAAAGAGTGAGCTTCTCCCTGTCCCTTCCTGAAAAGGAGGAATGATTGGGGCCAGCAGCCGTGCTGTCCCTGCCATACCTGGGTGTTGCACCTGGATATGCCCACCCCAGGCTACTGGCTCCACTGGCCAGCGGCCACCTGGATCTGTGCAGTTCGCTCCAGCTACCAGTTTCTTTAGGCAGCTCTTTGTCTTTCCTTAGTCCAGATTTTGATGTAGGCTAGTTGACATTCTTCCTTCTCTTCTCAACTTTTGTGTGATCTTATAGGGAAAAAAAATAAATATTTTTAACATTAAAGCAGTTACTATGGTTTATCATTTCTTTTGCACTTTGGTTTTGCTTCTGAGGCTAGTCAGTTAATAGCAGAAATTTATTGAGCGCTATCAAGATGTTTACAACCAAATTGCGAAGAAGAGATAAGACAGATGAAGAACAGTGATTAAAAAGAAGATTGTGAATTATTACAATCCATGTGAGCTGTGAAGATGATACGAGCTCTAGTTCAGAGGGGAGAGAGCGAGGGCTGGTCAAGGGAGACTTGGGGAGGGTATGATTTGATTTGAATCCACTTTTTTTTTTTTTTAAAGGGGAAACGGCTTCTAATTCCTTTTTTAATTGTGGTAAGATAGATACAACACAAAATTTGCCGTTTTAACCATTTTTAAGTGTACTCTTCAGTAATGTTAAGTACATTCACACTGTTGTGTAACCATCATCGCTGTCTCCAGAATTCATCTTGGAAAACTGAAACTCTGTACACCTTGCAAAACTGAAACAACAACGTTGGGCCTATTTTTAAAAGAAGCAAGATTTAAGAAGATAGAGGGGAGGAGTAACTGTGTGAACAGAGGTACAGGTACATGCAAAACCAGGCTGAATTAGAAGGTTTGGATTTGAAGAAGTAATGAAGAGATGTGAAAGGTATGTTGAGGCTGGACTGGTCATGGATAGTAGTCTTAGGACGTTGGCCTTTATTTTACAGGCATTGGGAAGCCTTGGACAGGATGCATGAAGTCTGGCCTGTTAGTCTTTTGATGGGTTCCCCTGTCTCCCTCTCTACTTTCTTCACCTTGCTGCATATTACTATCAGATTAACTTTCCTAAAACATTCCTCTCATTACCAAATACTGAGTATTTGTCACACATGATGGTCAATACTTAGTAAGTATTTGCTCTTTGCTTTAGGAAAATTAATCATGAAATGATTTGAAAGGTAGATTAGACAAGGAAAAGGAGCAGAGAGGAAATAAAGATGGCCAGTTCCTTGGTTTACTGGTTCTGCGCGGTCACTGTCTCTTCTGGGTCGCCAGCAGCCATGTTCACACTATAAAGTTGGGAGAAGCTGGGCCACCCACAGGACCTGGATTTTCAGGGCCAGAACTCTAGTTATTCTTTTTTTTTTTTTTTTTTTTTTGAGACAGAGTCTCACTCTGTTGCCCGGGCTAGAGTGAGTGCCGTGGCGTCAGCCCAGCTCACAGCAACCCCAAACTCCTGGGCTCAAGCGATCCTACTGCCTCAACCTCCCGAGTAGCTGGGACCACAGACATGCGCCACCATGCCCGGCCAATTTTTTGTGTATATATATATTTTAGCTGTCCATATAGTTTCTTTCCATTTTTAGTAGAGACGGGGTCTCGCTCCTGCTCAGGCTGGTCTCGAACTCCTGACCTTGAGCGATCCACCCGCCTCGGCCTCCCAGAGTGCTAGGATTACAGGCGTGAGCCACCACGCCCGGCCTCTAGTTATTCTTAAATTTTTTTTTTTGAGACAGAGTCTTGCTCTGTTGCCCGGGCTAGAGCGCCGTGGCATCAGCCTAGCTCACAGCAACCTCAAACTCCTGGGCTCAAGCAATCCTACTGCCTCAGCCTTCCAAGTAGCTGGGACTACAGGCATGCGCCACCATGCCCGGCTAATTTTTATGTATATATATTTTTTGGTTGTCCAGCTAATTTGCTTGTTTTTTTTTTTTTTTAGTAGAGACAGGGTCTTGCTCTTGCTCAGGCTGGTCTCGAACTGCTGACCTCAAGCGATCCTCCCGCTTTGGCCTCCCAGAGTGCTAGGATTAAGGCGAGAGCCACCGCACCCAGCCCTTAAATTTTTTATTTTATTTTAAAATTATACAGGTAACATGAGTAGATCCTCATAAGGTGAATGTCCCCTCTGCCATTTCTATTGTAATATTATATAAAAATACATAGTTTTGTGTATCTTAAAAACAAAGCATCATATTGTACCTTTGTTCTGCAATTTCCATTTTTTATTTAATAACGTCTTGATCTTTTCATATCAATATGTATGTTCTCATTATTAACTGTTGCATAGAATTGCATAGCATGGGTATAGTTTTTTTAACCACTATTTTTTTCATGGAAATTATGGTTCTTTCCAGTTTTTTTGCTATTATAATGAACATCCTTTTAAACATTTCTTTTATTTATTTTTTTGAAATGGGGTCTTGCTGTTGCCCAGGCTAGTCTCGAACTCCTAAGCTCAAGAGGTCCTTGGCCGGGCGCGGTGGCTCACGCCTGTAATCCTAGCACTCTGGGAGGCCGAGGCGGGTGGATTGCTCAAGGTCAGGAGTTCGAGACCAGCCTGAGCGAGACCCCGTCTCTACTAAAAATAGAAAGACATTATATGGACACCTAAAAATCTATATAGAAAAAATTAGCCGGGCATAGTGGCGCATGCCTGTAGTCCCAGCTACTCGGGAGGCTGAGGCAGTAGGATCGCTTAAGCCCAGGAGTTTGAGGTTGCTGTGAGCTAAGCTGACGCCACGGCACTCACTCTAGCCTGGGCAACAAAGTGAGACTCTGTCTCAACAAAAAAAAAAAAAAAAAGAGGTCCTCCTGCCTCAGCCTCCCAAGTACCTGGCATTACAGGTGTGCCACCCTGCCTGGCTCCGTACCACTTTATACATAGCGTATGTTATTTAAGAATGTAGAAGTAGGCCTGGGCATGATGGCTCATGCTTGTAATCCTCACGCTTGTTATCTTTTTCTTAATTAGACTTACCATGTGTCTGCTTATTTCATTTTTCAAAGATTTATTATCCTTTACACTATTTTTTCATCCGCATTAAATCCTTCCTATTGGTTTATATTTTTTATTTTCTTAAATTGAATCATGTAGATCACTTATTTTCAATCTTTTTGAAAATTAAAGCATTTAAGACTATAAATTACCTAAATACAGATTCCACGTAAAATAAGTAATTTTTATTACTTTGTAGAAATTTGTAATATCAATTTTGATTTTCTCTTTGATCTATGGGTTATTTAGGAAGGGTTTCTTGGGGGTTTTGGAGGTTTTTTAGAGACAGGATCTCACTTTGTTGACAGGCTGGAGTGTAGTGGCACCATCATAGATCACTGTAACTTTTAACTCCTGGTCTCAAGGGATCCTCCCACCTCAGCCTCCAGAGCAGCTAGGACCACAGGTGCATGCCACCATGCCTAGCTAAGTTTTTAACTTATTTTTTCTTTCAGAGATTGGGTCTTGCTGTGTTCCCCAAGCTGGTCTCCTGGCCTCAAGCAATCCTCCCACCTCGGGCTTCCAAAGCACTGGGGTTACAGGCGGGAGCCACTGTACCCAGCCCAGGAAGGGGCTTCTTGATTTCCAAGTAGGGTTGTTCTCCTCCCCTTTTAGTAATTTTATTACTTATTTGCATGTTATTTGATTATGATAAAAAACGTGGCCTGCAAAATCTCTATGTTGGGGGGAATTTATTAAGGATTTCTCAGTCGCCAGTAAACAAATGACTTTTGCAAATGTTCTGTCACATAAGATGTGAATATTTACTTCATTCAAATGCTCTATGTTTTTACTTTTTGCCAACTTGATTTGCCAAAATTCTGGAAGATATTAAAGCCTCCTACTATTACTGTGTTTTTTATAAAGACCTTGTTTTTCTGGGAGGTTTTGTTTCATGTATCTGGCCACTGTGATGTTTGGTGCATATCGTCCTCATGGAGTGAAACTGTTTCTTTATGAAATGCCCATTTTTGTTTAGTTTCATGCTTTTTGATGTCATATTTGGCTTGATCTGGATTTATAGTGTTGCTCTTCCTTTTTGTTTGCCTCCTGTATGGTATATGGCTCATCCTTTATTTTTAGTCTTTGTCACTTTTAGATGTAGCTAAATTTTGTTTTCTAAGTCAACTTGATGGTCTGTTTTGGTGGGGAAATTTAACCCATTCATATATTTTTAAAGTAACTATCTGATTTTTATTCTTTTTGTATTGATCCCATTATATTTATTACGCTTTATACTTTGCTTCCTCTTTTCTTTTTATTCTTTCTTTTGCCAACTTTTAAATTTTTCATTTTCTGCTTTCTCCTCTGTTAATTTGGAAACTATAGGCTCTTCAGTTCTGTAGGTAGTTACCTTGCAGTTCCTCACGATCCAGACTAAACCCTGTGAACTAAAAGCTTGAGCCCCCCCAGCCAACTGAACTGACTCCCTCTGGGCCAAGGGGACCCCAGAAATACCCTAAAGCTGAGTTGCTGGCCATGAGAAGGGAGATCAGACTCACCTTGCCATGCTCCCTCCCTTCTTGGAGATCTCTGTAACTCATTAACAGGCCAGAGGCCATGCAAGACAAAGCTTAAACCAGGCCTCAGTTCAGTCAATAGATCTCATGAGTCTATGTCTGGTGACTTGTCTCAGAGTAGCAGACTTCCTTGTCTTAATTTAAAACATTCCAAGCCTTTAGACAAAGCTTCATTTCTTAAACTAATTACAAATCAAAGACTCTTTAAACCCACCTATAACCTGTAATCCCTCCCCCCACTTCAAGATGTCCCACCTTTTGGGGCCAAACCAATGTACACCTTCCATGTATTGATTTATGACTTGACATGTAATTCCTGTCTCCCTAAAATACATTAAACCAAACTGTAACCCAACCGTGGCAAGACCACTTGCTTAAAGCTTCTTGGGTGTGGCTCCAGGCCGTGGTCACTCATACTTGGCTCAGAATAAACGTCTTTAAATTATTTTACAGAGTTTGGGTTCCTTTCTGTTGACAAGATGGCACCCAGTGTGGGGCCCAGGGCCTCCCAAAGGAGTAGCCCAAACTGAGCAACAAGCACTGGCATGGCCCCCTTTGAGCGTCTCCTTGGGCGGAACCAATAAGTCCTCCTGAGCTCTGGACCTCACATTCTTGGTTGATGGTCCTGGTTTATTCTGAGCTGTTGGTTCTTTTCCTATGAATTTGTTTGGGATCCTAATTTTCATTTGGAGGTGCATTTTAAAGGGTCTTCTCCATTGCCTCTTCCTCCCAAAATTAATCTCAATTGGCTTTTCTTCCTATTTGTGAAAGAGGAAACCAAATTGTAACCCAACCTTGGTAAGTCCCCTTGCTCAAGGATTCCTGGGCATGGCTCTGGGCCATGATGACTCATACTTGGCTCAGAATAAAACTCTCTAAATTATGTTACAGAGTTTGGGTGCTTCTCTGTTGAAAACCCTAAACAAGTATACTTGTCTACTATTTGTCACCCTGCACTATAAGGCTTTACCTCCCATAGCCTCCACTTGGCCCCAGAGGAGACCTTTAGAATTCTTTCATTTCCTTCCTCTCACTTGGAACTGAGGAATTTCATAGCATATCTGTGTATCTTTTCTAAACATCAAAGCTGCTTAGGATTTGGTAGACTCTTGCAACGTGCTGGCTCAAGTCTCTTTCAGATTATGAAGTTCTCCCTGCCCCGTTTGTAGCTTTTTCTCCTTCTGGAACTTCCATTATTCATATTAGTTCTCCTGGATGTATTTTTCATTCTTTTCCACCATGATTCCCATTTCTTAACTTCTTCCCCAAGTAGAGATATATCTTCTACTTGATATTCCACATTACTAATTTGGCCACTACCGAGATGCATCCTTTTTTGTGTGGCTGAGCTTTCATTATTGTTTTTGATAAAGTTTCTTCTGTTAAGTGCTACTTGAGTGAGATCTGTCCACTCCAGGGAATGGAACCCCTCCCCCTGCTCTGAGCCCCCTCAGGTGAAGGTTCCCCTCTTGGTTTTTGTGTTTCCTTAATGGGTCAGGATTCCTGAGTAGTGGCCAAGTGGGGGGAGCTGGCAAGCCATGAGTCCTGTGCTGAGGATGGGGTGGGTGTGGGGGACTCTACCACCTTCAGCACCCTCACCCCAGCCAGGTGGCCCTCCTAGGACTCTGAGCAAGTGGATACAGCCCCTCCCAGGGGATTCTGAATTAAGACCTTTTTTCGTTTGGTGGAGAAGGGAGGGTTTCCCTCTCTCTCTTTTTCCCCATGTTCCTTCAAGGAACCATAACATTCTGATCTTTGCTCCAGGCTTCAAGGCTGCTGCCTCGTCTTGCAGGTTGTTAACCACACAGGGCATCTGGCTAAGTGGGTGCTTAATTCGGTGCTCCTCTGCCAGGCTGCTTGTGCGCTGAGGAGGGAGGGCCTGCCTGCAGGAAAGGCTGCTTTTTCATAATTTGCACAGGGACACTTTTTTCTTGCTAAGACAAGTGTCCCCAGGGCTATATTCCACCTGGAGGGTACTTTTCCTGCCGGGCATTGCCAGTGGCTGCCCTGCGGGCCTCCAGGGGCTTCCCTGCCTGCTGTGCTGTGCTGTCCCTTGGCTCTCTCCTGGCACCAAGGAGAGCCAAGCTCTGTTCCAGACCCCGAGTAGACGTGAAGCCTCAGATGCACCCACCCTCTGAGCGTGCTCACCTGGCTGCTGTGTGACACCCAGGAGCTACTACGATGGAGAGAGGGGCAGTGGGATCTTGCCCTCAAGCACATCCCCCAGGCATTCAGTAAGTACAAACACTGGTTTATTTTTAATTAAGTAACTTATTACTTAATTAATCTTTTAATTAATTTGTCTTTTTAAGAAGTTGGAATGTACAATAAAACAAAAGTAAAGAGGCAGAAAGTCAGTCTCAAATCTCACCACCCAGAAGCAACTATTGATAATTCTATATACATCTTTCTAACATCAAAGATTTAAAAAGTTTTGAATAGGTAATGCATGGACATGGTTACAAAAATTCAAAAGGACAAAAAGGTACCCATCCCCTTCCTCTCGCCCAATTGTCTTCTTCAGAGGCAAGCTCTGTTTGCAGAGATATCCTGCATGTCTACACACACGTCTACACATGTCTGTGCAGACATACAGCTTTTCTCACAAACTGTTGTATTCTCTAACACTGCCCTACATCTTGCTTTTTTCACTTAGCAATATGCCCTGGAGATCTTTCCATATCAGTGTATTGTGTTATTTTTTAAAAATAGTTTTATGGTATTTTACTGATGTACTCACAATTTATTTAACCAATCCTTAATTGATGGACATTTGGACTGGTTCAGTATTTTGCTATTGTATTATAAACAGTGTTTCGATGTCTACCCTTTTCTTTTTTGGAGACAGTGTGTCACTCTGTTGTCCATGCTGGAGGGCAGTGGCGTCAGCCTAGCTCACTGCAAGGTCAAACTTCTTGGCTCAAGTGATCCTCCGGCCTCTACCCCCCGAGTAGCTGGGACTATGCCTATATAGGGTGTGCCCACCACACCCAGCTAATTTTTTAGAAATTTTTTAACTTTTGTAAAGATGGGGTCTTGATATGTTGCCCAGGCTGGTCAGTGTTGACCCTTTACATACCTCTTTGGGCCCGTGGAGTAAATCTATTGTGTAAATAAGTAGAAGCGGAAATGCTGGGTCAAAACACATGTAATTTTACTCCAACCTGTCAAATTGTCTTCCATACAGGTTGTGCTATTCACAGGGCTGCCAGCAGTACCCAAAGTGCTAGCTTTTCTTGAGTGAATTGTTTCTTTATATAATTGAAATCCCACTGGTTATACATGTTTTTTAAACTCTACATTATATCAAAAGTCTTTCTCAAGTCAAAAGTATTAATAAACAATAATAAAAAATCCTTTAAAACTGTAAATGTTCATTGTTGAAAGATGACCTTTAGTTAGTATTTACCTTTTGGATATATATCCTTTGAGATGTGTCTGTTATATTTGTACACATATGTATATTCATTTAGCAAAAATGGGATTTGTGCTATTTCTAATCTGTTTTAAAAATTTAAGATAGTGCATTTACATTTTTCCTCGTTTCAAAATACAACTGCATCCCTGGATTTTTCCAGTTTTGCTATTGTAAGTAATACTCTTGTGATCTCATACTGTGTGTACCATTTTGACTTTCTAAGTATTCCCTAGGTCATAGAGTGTGCATATCTGAAAACCTCTTAGTACACACTGAGAATTGCTGTCCAGAAAGGCAGGGTTGTCTGTGTCTGCCTTCCCAGTGGCAGGACAGAAGTCAGCCTGTCCTACGACACTCTAGCCAGTGTTTGTGACTTGCTTCTAGTCACACTTTATGAAGGCTATTAGGGACTGTTGACAAACTTTAAGTAGACAAATCAGTAATCAGATTTTCATTTTTGATTCCAGCTTCAGGGCCTATAGCTCTGTCAGTCTCCTGTGGTCCCTAGGAGCGTTCAGGATAATGGTGACGCTGAGCAAAGCAGAGCAGGTTTGGGTGGAGGGGCTGAACAAGCAGGTCTCTAACCTGCTGCCATGGAGAAAGCAGTTCAGGGCTTCCTCCGACAGAGGGATTGCCCACGGGGAGCGCACACCAACGCCCTTTGTTATGTACTTTCGTGACTCATCCAGTTCAGTTCTCTGATTTGAGACTGTTTTTATCTCCCATTTTGCAGATGGGAGAATTGAGGCAGAGAAAGGTTCAGCACCTTGCCTGTGGTTACACTGCTGGTCATTCTGGCTTCTAACCCGGGGTCACCAACCTGTGCTCTTCACTACGGGTCCCTGCCACAGGCCACTTCTGGGACCATTAACTGGACTCTAAAAGTAATTTGCAAGCCAGACCTTTCAGAGAGCTTTTGTTTATAGGACAATTTTTTTATTTTTTTATTTTTTAAAGACAGGGTCTCACTCTGTCACCCAGGCGGAGTGCAGCGGCACAATCATCGCTCACTGTTGCCTTGAATTCCTGGGCTCAAGTGATCCTCCCACCTCAGCCTCCTGAGTAGCTGGGACTACAGGCATGCGCCACCAGGCCCAGCTAATTTTTTTCATTTTTTTTTTTTTTTTGGGACAGAGTCTCGCTTTGTTGCCCGGGCTAGAGTGCCGTGGCGTCAGCCTAGCTCACAGCAACCTCAAACTCCTGGGCTTAAGCGATCCTACTGCCTCAGCCTCCCGAGTAGCTGGGACTACAGGCATGCGCCACCATGCCCGGCTAATTTTTTTCTATATATATTTTAGCTGTCCATATAATTTCTTTCTATTTTTTTAGTAGAGACGGGGTCTTGCTCTTGCTCAGGCTGGTCTCGAACTCCTGACCTTGAGCGATCCACCCGCCTCGGCCTCCCAGAGTGCTAGGATTACAGTCGTGAGCCACCACGCCCGGCCATAATTTTTTTCATTTTTTAAGAGATGGGATCTTGCTAAGTTGCTGAGGCTGTTCACAAATTCGTGGCCTCAAGCAATTCTCCCACCTCAGCCTCCCAAGTTGCTGGGAATACAGGTGTGAGCCACCATGCCCAGCATGTAGACAATTTTAGACATCAGGTTCTTGAACATTAAAAAATGAAAAAGTTCCAAATTTTTCTTATTTCTTACATCACCCAAAAGACTGAGAGCTGAGAAATTCAACTGTAAGCTCTTTGAGGCAGGCCCATGCAGTCACCTCTGTGTCACACAGTGCCCCGCCCCCAGTGCTCTGCACGGGGACGTGCCAGTCGGTGACTGTCGCCTCGAACAGAGCAAGTTTTCCTTGGATGAAAGTTCTGATAAATAGGCCACAAAGAAAAATCAAAGGAGTTATGGTTGAACTAATTCTATGTAGACTGGTGCATTGTGTGTGTGTGTGTTTGGTGAGCCGACTTTGGAAACTATGTAAAAATCACACCTGTGAAGTGCTTTTAGAGCACTTTTACATTCATTTATGATAACAGTGACCTGCCCAGGCTCTGTGCTAGGTTTTCAACATACACTGTGTTGTTATGCAAATTGTTTTTCACAAGAACTTGAGAAGCTAGCAAGGTACCTATTATTATCCTTGGGTTGGTTTGGTTTTGGTTTTGGGTTTTTTCCCAGAGGAGGAAGCTGACGTTTGGATGGCCCCTGGCCTACCGGGCTCCCTTTTGCAGAGGCCGCTCCAGATGCAGCTCCTCCAGCTCAGGCAAGTACGCCAGCGCCAGGCCAGGTCCCCTGTGCTTCCTGGTCTCTCTTCCCCCATTGTTCCTTGAATCTGAAAACTCTTCAAGGCTTCAGAGGAAGTGCAGTGAGTTGATTCTCATGTACCGGGAGAACAGAACATACAGGCGACGGAACCAGAGGAGCTGGCTGCGGTGGCAGGACATGGCTCTCTAGAAGAATCAAAGAGAACCAGTTATGGAACACTCGCACCCTGGAGCTGTTCCCGTTACTTTCAGTTCTGGCCTCCTCACCTTAAACCCTTCCTCCCACTGAAATACCTTATGCCTTATCCTTACATGGCTTCTTCCTGTGACCCAGGAGCCTCTGGACTGGCCTCCAGTCACCGCCTCCCTGTCCCACCCTGCACGTACTTCCCTGCGGTTGCAGCAGACGATGCTAACAGAAGCCAGAGCACTCACCGTGAGACGCCAGGAAACTGGGAGAACAGTCTTCGTGCATCATCTCAACACTAACAACCCAGTGACTTGAGTACGATTATTATTGCTTTTTAAAAAATAAATGGACGAGGGAACTCATCAATCTCAAATAGCTAGGAGGTAGTAGAGCTGAGACTGGAACGCAGAGCCTGCGCTGTTAGTCACTGTGCTGCCACCTCACACACCCAACACACGTCCAGGCAGCGGCGGTTCACGGGAAGCGGGCTGAGCACTCTGCCCCACCGCTCTGCACTGGGCGAGGGGGCGGATGCCATCACCGCCAGGAGAACAGGCACGGTGTGCAGGCAGGGGCTGCGCTTCCCACCTCGTGGGGGAGATGGATATTGTTATTCAGACCTAGTGTAGTTCTTTTTTTAAGCAGAATAGATTATAGCAACTGATTTAACTAGATAAAGTCGCTGATGGCCTAACACAAACAAAAAAGTTCCACCACGGATGGCCTAAATATAAATAAATGGATAAAATAAAAGGTTGCTGCCTGTTTTTCTCTAAGTATTAATACCATAATTAAACAGCCTCTCTAAGCTAATATCATTGTGAGCCTTAATGTAAAGAACTCATTTCATATTCACTGTTAGAACATATATGACTTTAGAGATATAAACACCTGTAATAACCAAGCTTTAACTGGTAAAGGGAATTCAGGCAGAACTGTCACCACAGGATATATTCAGGCAAAATATTACACAGCATTGTTTCCACAGGAAATACAACTAAAAATTTTAAATGAAATGCCTTGGAAACAAAATGGGCGTGTCAACTGACAGAATGGTGTTAAAATTTTGAAGACCATAATAAAAATTAAATGTTTAGGAAAACATTGAGAGAAGGGATGAACTCTGTAGTCCAGATCACACCTGATTTTTCTACTTGTGACAGTCACCAAGTTGCAGGGGTGTCCCACACCACGCCGCCTGTGTGGCCTGTCCTCTGTCCGCACTCGTGCCACGAGATGCGCACTTAGAGAAAGTAGCGGTTGCCAACGTGGATATTTCCAAACTATACTTTTCTATTACTTTGTGTTCATATTTTCCAAGGGACTAATAAAACATATCAAAATTTTATGTGCAATTTTGTATTCCTGCTTTTTCCCCTCTTTTGAAGCATTTTCACTACATATCCTTCAAAACTGTGATTTTACTGGTTATATAGTACTGTATCCTTCAGCTGCTGAATATTAGTTCCTATTTTAGCTATTATAAATTATTCTAATGGTCATTCTTGCACATATATTTCTGGACATATCTTTGTTCATTTCCTTAGGATAAAATTCATGCTGAGATGGAGGGTGCGGGGGTGGGGGTTCTGCCAGAGAGGGTCCCCAAACTTGAAGCGTGGGTTCTGCCAGAACCAGGGGCTCCCTAGCCTCTGAGAGGAGGCTGGTGAGAAAATGCTGTCCACTGGGGTGGCCCGCTGCAGTGCACGGCAAGTTTGACGCCTGAGCCCAGCACTCAGCCGAGCTACCTACAGGCTCAGAGACGGCCCAGAACTGCTGGCAGAGGATCTGACTCTGGCCTTCCAGCAGCTGCAAACTCTCAGCACAGAGGAAGACAGGTATAAATGCCCCAAATCCAACAACCAAAAATATCTTCCCCCTCATCATAAAAATTACTGAAGGAAATGCATGAGCAAAACGTGCACCCAGAGGGAATGTGTGGGACGCAGGAAGCACGGGGGCCAGGAGTCCGGCCTACAACAGTAACGATCTGTAAGCCACAACGTCAAGGGCAGGTGATCACGTGCAGTTAAAACATGCATGATTTCTTGTGCTAAGGAGGACAAATACTGAATAACTCTATGCTTTGAATTTTATAGTTATGGATGATATTAAAATTTTAGGAGTCACACAAACAGCAGGGGAAAAGGAGGAAGAGGGGCTATGCAAAACCTGACCAACCCAACAGAAGGCAGGAAGTGGGGGGCGGGAAACGGTTTGGAAAACACAAAATTAGATAGTAGATATAAGTCCAAATACTGAATATACTCCCTATAAGATATTTCGGAGCAGGATTAAAAAAATCCAACTATATGCTACTTTCAGAAAACACAACTAAAAATCACAACAAAAGGCTTCAAAACTATGATTTTACCAGTTATATTGTACTGTATCATTCAGCTGCTGAATATAGTTCCTAATATTAAAGGATTAAAGAAACAAAAAGATAAACCATGCAGATACTATCTAAAGAAAGCTAGTATAGCAATATTATTAAAATAGTATGTAAGTCAGAAACCATTACTAAAGAGAGACATTATAGGATAATAAAGGGAATAATCTGCTAACAAGGTATAACAGCTTTGATTTTTTTCTGCACCTAAAAACACATTAAGCAAAAATTGACAAAGACAAATGGTCAAATCCTGATTCAAGATGGGAGATCTTTACATACTTGTACCAGAAAGTAATACATCAAAAGGTAAAAAAAAGATACAAAAATTTTGACCTGTAAGGCCAAGGTGGGAGGATTGCTTGAGGCCAGGAGGTTGATACCAGGCTGAGCAACATAGTGAGATGCCATCTCTACAAAAAATACAAAAATTAGCCAGGCATGGTGACGTGCACCTGTTGTCCCAGCCACTCAGCAGGCTCAGGTGGGAGGATCACTTGAGCCCAGGAGTTTGAGGCTGCAGTGAGCTATGATGATGCCACTGCACTCTAGCCTGGGCCACAGAGTGAAACCCTGTCTCCAAAAAAAAAAAAAAAAAGTTTGGACCAACACTAAGCTTGACCTACTAGTAATATCTAGAACCCAGAATGCAACAAGTAGAGAACACATGTTCTTTTTTGGAACACATATTAACATTCACACAAATTGATCATATTGACCACAAATTAAGGCAATAAGGAAATCTCAATAAATTTTTAAAAATCAGTATTATACAAACCACATAGCTATTAAATTATAAATCAACAACCAAAAGACCACATGCACACAAACATCTATCCAGTCGATTCTCACGATTTGCAGTAGTTAATTTCTATAAGTCACTGAGAACACTGAATTAGTGACTACTGACCCATTGTTCCTAGGGGAAATACAGGGTTGGGTTCTTGCAAACCTCGGGCCACACTGTCATCAATAGATCAATACTGATCAATATCTAACTTTGTTTTATGTGTGTTTCTATTTAAAGACTTCTTATGTAATATATATTGTTGATTCATTGGCATTGAACTCATGGCCAATAGCACCATAACTCATGCCTGAATGAAGCTTATCAAACACATGTAAGGCACATTATAGCCTCTTGTGCTTAGGAACACAAGACAACACTGTAGCACCATTCTTAGAGGCCATTTTAAACAACAAAATTAAAAAATCCATAAAAATGAGAAAAACGGGACATTAAATATACCATGAAAAGGACACTTGTTTAGTATGAGAGCTGAAACAAGAAGGCGAGTGTTGCCTATGCAGCCTCACCTGGGAACGCGCATGTGTGCACCAGTGACAGATTTTTCACTGCTCTGTGAGTGTCTGTGAACGACCACAAAAGCACCCAAGAGTATTGGTTTTGGAGTTATAAATGAATTTTACCAAGTACAGGCGCACTTGCAAACATGGAACTATGAATAATGAGGATTGACACACACATTTGTAATCTATAAACTACACCCCTGAAAACCTCATAGATTAAATAGGAACTCACAATGGAAACTATAAATTACTTATAACTAAACGACAGTGGAAGAACTATGAAACTTGTCAAGTGTTGCTAAAGGAATACTTCCAGGGAAATTAATAGTCTTAAAGTGTATTTTTCTTAAAGATCGAAAATGAAAATGAAGCTAACCTTTGAAGTTCAAGAGATTTAAAAAAGAATAGAATAAAACATAAATGAAGACAGAAATAATACAGTACAAAATTAAGGCACTATAGACAGAACGAGAATATTTCTGCTCCACCCTGCATTATCAGCATTTAGCAAAGTGCCTCTTAGTGGGTATAAAGGTTTATAGTAGTAAATTTAGAAAACAAAGCTAAATAAACAAACAAATCATTATCTTGAGTTTCAAACAAAATGGTTTTCTCAATTTTTTTTCTTTTTCTTTTTTTTAGAGATGGGGGGGGGGGTCTCACTTTGTTGCCCAAGCCAGCCTTGAACTCCTGAGTACAAGAGACCCTCCTGCCTCAGCCTCCTGAGTAGCTGAGACCACCACGCCCGGCTCAGCTGTTTTTCCTCACTGCCCCCCTTCCCTCCGTAAGGGACTTACGTCCACTGGGGGTTGCACCTGGAGACAGACTGGGGAGCGAGTCTCCTCAGCTCGCCCTCTCCCTAAGGATGGTGGCACCGAGAGCCGCCTGCCCCGCTGACAGCCGAGTTTCCCTGGCAGGGCCTCCCTCCCTGGCCTAGCTCTTCCGCCGCTGGCAAAGCGGCTTCTGCGGGCTGCCCCACTGGCTCTTCACAGAGCCCCCGGCAGGTCTGAATCCCCCTAAGCTCAGGCTGGGAGCACTGCTCCGTGTGGAACAGTGAAAACTGGTAAATCAAATGTCAACAATAAGGGATTCATGTTTTTTTTTTTGAGACAGAGTCTTACTCTGTCACCTTGGCTAGAGTGCTGTAGTGAGCAGCCTAGCTCACAGCAACCTCAAACTCCTGGGCTCAAGCGATCCTCCCGCCTCAGCCTCCTGAGTAGCTGGGACAACAGGCATGCGCCACCACGCCCATCTTTACTTCTATAATCAGAAACGAAGGCCAAAGTCATTGAAAATCCGTGCCTCCCAAGGTCTAGCCGGCCTGCTCCTCACACCCAGGGACAGACGCTGAGCCGCCGTGGAAGGCCTTCGGTCCGGGCCTCTGCAGGGGCAGGGCTTTGAGGAGCCGGGGTCTGGGGCACAGATCTGAGTCGAGGTGACCAGGAACTTGCCATCCTCACCTTGGCCCGCGCCACTTCTGCGCTGGTGAGCACGAAGAGGACGTCGTGGGAGTGGAGCAGAGACCAGGGCAGGTCCAGGAGGGAGAGGTACTTGCGCAGCAGGTTCACAGACTGCAGCGTGAGCACCGGGCACCCTGCTGGGAGGGGCGGGAGCAGTGAGGAGCCCGGTGGCCCCAGCCAGATTTCCCACCGGGCACCCTCCCGCTCCCCGGTGGCCAGAGCAGGGCAGGCCGTGGCCGCAGGTGGCCTGGTGTCTCCATGGCACCAAAGCTGCTCTTTGCCCAGCGTTCCCGGAGCCAGGAAGAACGAAAGGGCCACCGAGGACCCGGCTGGCTATCTTCTACCCGCCACATGCCCCCGCGAGAAGAGGCTGGTTGCTAGGGGTGGGATCTGGATACCTCAAGGCCAAGGGTAGGTGATGGGGACAGGAATTTCTGCACTGGGACGCCAGAGACCTGGCTGCAGTTCTGTCACTCAAGGACTGACAGACTTGGCAAAGTCCCTTCACCACTCTGAGCCTCAAGTTTTCTGATCTGTAAAATGGTGTTGACAGGGTGAGACCTGCCTGTGTCCCAGGGTTGATAAAAGAATGAAATGGACTAGTCACGTTTTAGGGACCTTACAGCTTGGTGGGCTCAGTCACCCCACGCACAAAGGGCACATCTTACGTTTTCCCTCGAATCATCACATCGCTCCCGTGAGGTATGGCAGACCAGACACTGGCTCAGAGCGGCCAAGCCTGGTGTCGTGCAATGAACGGCAGGTGGGGCCAGACACCTTGGGGGAAGAGTCCTCACGCAAGCACATTGGTCCATCAAGCACCCGTCGGTCATTCACAGCCTGGCTAATTAACTGGGGGATGGGATGTGAGTTCGGGTGGACAGACAGGAAGAATTCCAGAGGTGGAAAAGACCGACCCCTGGAGAGAGGCTGACAGGAGGGGCAAGCCCGGCCTCCCTGGCCGTCGGAGGCAGCCCTGCTGCAGGCACTTGCCTGGGGTGCGGCCTGCCGGGCACCCGAGCTGGGTGAGGAGGGGTGCGACCAGCCTCCTCCTCCCTGCCTCTGCTCGGCCTGGGGCAGCCCTCTGCATGTTTGCAAATTTCTCTCTAGTGAGTTTTTAGAGGGAGACAGTAGCAGCCTTTTGCAAGAGGGACAGGCCTTACCTTCAGGTAACTTCCTTTCTGAGCGCAGGGCCCTGGAGGAGGGAAAGGGCGAGAATGAGAGAGTGAGAATCGTGTGTTCCTTAGGGAACAGGAGGGGCCGTGGTGGAGGCCTGCCCTGCCCGCGGTCCCCTCCACAGGGGCTTCCAGGTGGTTTCTGTCACATAAATCACCACAGAGACTTCCAGGATTCCCTACTTCTGGCTACAGCTGAGGGGGCCAGGTGGGCACCTTGCCCAAGGACAGCCAGTCGGAGGCCGGTCTGTGGCTCACGGTGCCCTGGTCCAAGCTTTGCCCTTAGAGGATGAAGGTGGCTACTTTGGACTCTTTAAAGTTTTTCTCCTGAAATTGTAATGTGAGTATGGTAGGGGAATATTTGAAAGTATTAATGCTATTTCTTCCCTGATATTTCCTTTGTCCTTTCCGACCTCCCCACTCGCCCCCTCTGACAGGAAGGCCATTCTGCACTGGCTGCCTGCAGAGGGGGGACGAGGCGGGCCCAACGGCAGCGAGCTCCAAACCTCTCCCCTGCACTGAGTTTACAAAGCCGGGGCGGAGCGGGACGGGTAGGCAGCCGTTCCCCACAGACACATGCACAGGACGGGGACTCGGGAGCAGGGTTAAGAGCTGAGGAAGAACGACAGACTGTGGAACTGACTGCCTGGCAGGGCCCTGAGAAGCAGAAAAACCTGAGAGAGGGTCCCGGGATCCTGAGAATGAGGCGATGGTCCCGCACTTGGGGCACAGCCCCGGGGCCATTCTGCGTGTGAGGCGGTACCGAGGGGAGGCAGCACTGCAGGCGAGTGCCCCGAGGTCACACTCACAGCCCTTAACGCCACAGAGGACTCTGGGCTGGGAGGGGAGCCCTGGTGACCACACGGTTGGAAAGACCACCCTTGGGCGGCCCCATTTTTCCACATTATCTTCACAAAAGATTGCATCTTGGACTGTGACTGGGGGATGTGTCTTTCCTGAATCTGAAGGGACCTAATGCCATGAGCAACATGTCTCCTTCATAGCTGTGGCCTGTGGCTGGGCCGGAAGCGAACAGTCGTCACAAGAGGGGAGAGCAGTCTGGCCTCCCCTCATCCCACCGTCAGGGACACAGAAGGGCCGTCTGGAGAGACCATGTGGTAATCATTTCCATTAATAGCATCTCCCACTAGGCGAGGTACAGTTCAGGGACAAGACTGCAGGGTCCCCGGGTTGGGCTGGCCTCACATGTCTGACAGAATAACGAGCAGGGAACCAGGATTCCTGGGTCCTGCCACTGCCTCTGCCATCGCTCAGCCCTGTCGTGCCGGGCAAACACTTCACGCCTCAGTAAAAGGAGGTGGTTGGA
Source organism: Eulemur rufifrons (assembly GCF_041146395.1). NCBI lineage: Eukaryota > Metazoa > Chordata > Mammalia > Primates > Lemuridae > Eulemur > Eulemur rufifrons. Next base: position 4,386,541 of record NC_090991.1, read on the forward strand.
ACTCATGGTTGGCGAGGTCATGTCCAACTTCACATGTCACACTGCTCTAGCCTGGGAGTGTCGGGCATGTTTAGGGGGTTATCAGACAAGTCCTTCCCTTCAGTAGCTAGGACGGCCCCACACCGCTGGCCAGGGGCCCAAGGGAAGCACTTCACTGCAGGACAGGAGACAAGGTCCATGTCTGTGTGACCCTACGTCGTCACTCAGTATTTTGGGGTTCCATTTTGTTTTTACCAGTAAAATGTTGGTAGAATAGGGTGCTAAATATCAGTAGAATACAGTGACTGTGAAGAACAAATGAGATTTCATGTTATCTATCTACCTATCTATCTATCTATATATATACTCCTTTTCCAAAGAAAGATTTGAGCTAGTGAACGAAACCCATAATGGAAGATGACACAGTAAGTCATCTTACAGGAAGTGGAAAGAAGCCAGGCGGCACACTGAGTCACAGAACTCATTCCTCAAAGCCTCGTCCACAGGCCGCAGGGGCTGCAAACGTGGCCCTGAAGCTTTCTGTGGCCACAGCAAAGACCCCATTTTCAGTATCCAGAGGGTAAAAACCATTCGGCTGTTTAGGAGACGGGCATGCCTGCTAGGACTGGAGAGAGACTTCTCAGAGACATGGTGAGAGGTAGTGAGCAACGCGGAAAATCCAGCAGTGACTTTCATGGGGCCCAGAGAACACGAGGGAAAGTGCTTTAGAAACTGGGAACCCCGAGCAAAATGAGCCACCCCCATCACCAGAGAGTCGTACCTCACAGCCGCGTACAGGGCCACGTGGTTGCTGTGGCCGCTGACTCCCCCTGCATCAAAGGTCACCACCTGTGGAGAAACACAGGGTCTCACTCGTGACTGTCTAGTGCTTCTCCACCGCCCGCTCCCGAGCAGCCGTCTCCATTCCCTGGGGAAGGAAAGGAGCGAGCAGAACCCTGAGACTTGTCACACTGGGGCACACCTGAGCTGACTCCCGAGCAGCTTGGTGGCGTGTCACTATTGCTTTGGCTGATTGCGTGGAGACCATTCCTGTGGGTCTGACTGTTTACTCCTGTTCTGACCAGCGGAGCACGTGGAATTCAGGCGCCGCAGAAATGTGGGTTCAGGTATCTTTGTTGCTTATCTGCTTGGCCATTTCTCAGCACGTTCAGTGCTCCTGGCTGGCTCCATGTGAACTCTGTTCATGCACACGTGGCCTGGTTTATTTGGTTTCTTTCCCTCATGCCACACTGAGGGCACAAAAGCTTTGAGGGACAACGTCCACCATGCCCTGCGGTGGAGTTCCTGGAAAAAGCATATTTATTCAGAGACTGCCTGTTTCCATTTTCACAGATTTATCAACATATTTTATTAACCACAAGCTCAGTCTAGGTTCCAACATTTCATTTCTGCACAGATGGATTAAAAGAACCAAAGGATAGTTTAAATAATAATAACAACAACAATAATAAGGATAACTCGAATAATAAAAGAAACCTAAGAAAGCAAGGACTCAGGAAAGAAATAGGATGGTTGGTTAGGGGTGACGGGAAGAGGCAAACTGTCCCCAAGGAAAGAAGGTGACCACACAGCAAGGACAAAGGAACCTGGAACTGGGGTTGGAATGGGCTGGCAAGGGATTCACTCGGTCTGTTTTTAAACTGTAAAACGTGTCAACTTCACAGAAAACCCTGTGTAATAATAAGGGCAGTAACACTGGTTGAGCGGGACCATCCCCACCTTACCCCCGAGCAGGCTGAGGATGCAGAGGCCGCCTTGCCAGTGCCTGGCGGGGCTGCGGGAGAAAGCACCGCGTGCGACTTGGGGGACCTGCACGCTCACCCTGACAGTGGCCAGCGGCCACGTGAGTTTAGACAAGTTGCTTCTCCTGGGGTCTGGGTGGTCTCATCTGTGCGGCAGTGTGGCCTGTGGGCAGCACACACTGGCTAACAGGGTTACCACGGCAGCCACTGATGGGTCCCTAATTGAAAGGACAATAACAGTTAGCTTCGCTGTTCGTGGCACCAAACACGCACACACATTTTTAATAATTCAGAAGACATTTCAGGCTCCTGTCATCGCGCCTCAGTGTTCCACCACGCTGGCCAAGTTAGCAGAAGTGGGGGTAATGGACGAATTCTAACGCCAGGATGCCAGAATTCACTCAAGTCTTCTTCCAATGGTCAGTGTCGTTATATTTCTATCCCAAATCAGATCACTCTTACGAGCTCATCAATGGAGTTCACGTCGGAATAAAAAATGATAATTTTCACGCTTCTACCACTTTCCAAACTCTTTCACGTTCACTTTGTCACGTTGCCCTTTGGGTTCCTGGAAGACTGAACCAGGAACCCGGGAGACGGCTGCGTGTCTTCCTAACTTCCTAACAGATTACCCTGGATCAGTTGGTGAGCCTGACATGACCCCAAAGGTCCTTATAAGAGGGACATAGGAGGGTCGGAGTCAGAGGAGAATGCAATGTGACAACAGAAGCAGAAGGTAGAGTGACACGTTTTGAAGACTGAGGAAGAGGCCACAACCCAAGGCATGCAGGCAGCCAGGAGAGGCTGGAGCTGGCGAGAAAACTGGTTCTCCCTGCGGAGCCTCCAGAAGGGACCAGCTGCCCACGCCCGATCTTAGCTCAGTGAAGCCGATTTTGCACTTCTGCCCTCTGGAACTGTAAAAGCATAACTTTGTGTTGTTTTGAGCCACTAGGTTTGGGCGTTTTGTTACAGCAGCCACAGGAAGCTAATATAGGGAGAAAAACTACCTTGGAGATGAGGTTTGGGACATGGCAATGTCACCAACCTTACAAATCCATCTGATATTTGTCAACTTCCTGCTCACAGAGGCCCTCCACACACCGAACTGTTCAAAACCCATTTTTGTTTACGTCTAAGTAACAACCTTCCTCTTCAGCAACATCCGTGGCTCCAAATACTCCATCACTGGATAGATTTCTAAAGTCATACATATGGATACAAAGAATCATGCACCTCCAAGTTGCAGTCCCCTAGTCCCACCTGGGCTTAATCCTGTCACCCTTCTTCCTCTCGACTGCAGGCTGACCCACCTATAGTCAACTCCTGGCCTTTTGAAGGCTCCACCAGTAGGAAAGATGACGCCCAGCGTATTTATAGTGTGTTGTCCTTGGCAGAACCCTCTCCCATCCTTATCCCATTTGGTTCTTACAAGGATCCTAGGAGACAGGCAGGGCAGACGTTACTAACCCGAAATGACAGTGTAAGAAACTGAGGTCCAGAAACCGAGCCCTTGCCCGAAGTTCACACAAATGGGCCACCCTGGATGCATAAAAACATTTTTAGCTGCTACCCTGTGTCCAAGAGGGTTTCTTGGTGAGAAGGACAATTGCACTTCGTCCACTCTCCACTCCTCTAGGTAGCCTGATAGTTCCAGTCCATGTGAGAAAAGCTCAGGCTTCAGGCTCTGAGACGATCTTTCAGGCTTCCAGGCACAACATCACAATTCTCATGGAACCAAAATGCAACTAAACAGAGAGGTTTTATTTTCCTACCCAAGTCTCCAGAAATAGGGAAATGGCAAAATCAAATCAAATTCATAGAGACTGCATAACAATTATTTATAAAGTAGCTTCAGCTTTTTAAAAAACTTCCAAGTTCTGCCAAAAAGCCAGGTGGGAGTCCCTACTTGTTCCTGTGCCATCCTTACAAGCTGCGCTTTCAAGAAAGAGATCAAGGACATTCCGAATGCCGGCCCTGAGGCTCAGCAAACCTGTCGTGACAATATTGAACTCACTTTCTTGATAAAAGGAAATTAAATGTTTTAGCAAGAGAATTTCAACATAGGATGAAATAAAAACATTTCTTTTTAGAAGATAACTACTTATAACAATTTCCCAGTTCTGGCCACTGAAAAGGTCTAGAAACGATGTTCAGTCTAACAGTGACGAGCGTCCCGAGTGCCCACATCTTGGTTTTAAAAATACCATTTCTCACCGAAAGGAACCAGGGCTCCTTGGGGCGATGGCTGACTCCAGATTGGGGCAGGAAATGTGTCAGATGAACCTGAACATCTTGTCACACGTGAGGACAGCAAGGAAACTACCAAAAGCTACCTGAGCAGTATCAGAAGGACCCAGGAGCTGAGGTGCCCACTGGCAAAATATGGGACAATGTGAGCATCAGTGAAGGAGACTGCAGCCCCTCAAATATGCTTGAATTCTACTAAACATCAATAACGAAAAAAGATCAAAATATTATTATTGTGTTTAAAAGAATTTTTCTTTTTTAGAGATAGGATCTTGCTCTGTCATCCAGGCTGGAGTACAGTGGCATAATCATAGCTCACTGCAGCCTGGAATTCCCTGGGCTCAAGCAATCCTCCTGCCTTAGTCTCCCGAGTAGGTGGGACTACGGGTGGGCACCACCATGCTTGGCTATATTTAAAAATTTTTTTTGTAGAGGTGGGGTCTTGATATGTTGTTCAGGCTGGTTTCAAACTCCTGGCCTCAAGCCATCCTCCTGCCTCAGCCTCCCAAAGTGCTGGGATTACAGGCGTGAGCCACCACACCCAGCCTCAAAATATTATTAGTTGATCACTATGGCGATACTACGCAACCAACTCATTATTTTGAAAGAATCAATTTTTTCTGTCAAGACTATATTGTAGTTGGTATTATGCTCTCCCGCCGAGAGGTACATAAGGAATCAGGCATTTAATTTACCTTCCCTATGCAAATTGTGTCAGTGGATGACTAAAGGGCAGTTGACGGTAAGTTTCTCTTTATAGAAATATTCCGGCTAATAAAAGAAGACATGATAGAAGTGTTACAGCCCTAATGAACTGACGGACTTAGGGACGGATCGTCAATGGCTGCTAACATCACCCAAAGACAGACAACCAGTCATTATGCACCTCATGGTGGGAGAAGGCACCACCTATGACAGAGTCTTGTCAAAAAAAATCTGATCAAGTTCTAAAGTAGATCCAACCACCAATTTATAGGAAATACAGAGGAGAAGGGAGCATGTTAAACTACATCACAGAAGATGCATTCAGCAAAATCCAGACCCTGCGACTCTTCCCAGAACAACCTGGTTTCTTCAACAAATAAATTGCAAGGAAATAAAAAAGATACGTGTAGGGAGGTGGGGCTGGCTATAGATTAAAAGAAAATCTAAAGTCCTATTAACTGATCTTGATTCAAACCATAAAAATAAAACACATTTATGGCATGAGATAATTAGAAATGTAAAATACTGATATTAATAAATTATTAATTTTTTTAGGTGTGATAATGGTGCTACAGTTATGTTAAAAAGAGTCCATGTCTTTTAGAAATGCACACTCAACTATTAAAATATGAAATATGATGCAAGGGATTTGCTTCAAAATAATGCAGGAGGTGGGGGAGGTGAACAGGTGTTTAAATGAAAATAACATTGACTATGATTTGATAATTATTAAGGCTGAGTGATTGGAACAAGGAGGTTCATTAAACTATATTTCTTTACTTTTATTTGCTTGGAATTCCCCATAATGAGAAATTAAAAAAAAAAAAAGAGTTAAAGACTTATAGAAAGCTAATGATACAACAGTGGGCACATTTGTCAAAACCCATAGAACAGAAACACCAAGAGTGAGCCGTGGTGTAAACTATGGACTCTGGGTGATGATGTGTCAAGGCAGGTTTAGGATTGTGCCAATGTCCCACTCTGCTGGCCACGCTGACAGTGGGAGGGGCTGGGTGTGTGGAGAGGGGGTATGAGGGAACTACTTTTTGTTCAGTTTTGCTTTGAACCTGAAACTGCTCTGAAAAATAAAGTCTATTAACAAAAAGTTAATCGCATAACTCAAATACCTGGCTCTGATCCTACTCTGGCCTGCAACGCGATGAGGGCGGGGTGGGGGGACCAAAGTCTCCTCTTATCTCTAACACTAGTCAACCACAGCACCTGGGCAAGTCGCAGAACTTTACCACCAGAGGTTATTTCCACTCGGAATGTCTTGGTTTTCTCATGTGTGAGATCAGGAAAGCAACACCTGCCCTACTTTCCTCTCCGGGTTGAGGTGGAGATAAAAAGAAACCACGTGAAAGTGTTTAAAAGCCGTACCGCAGTACATGCTGGAGCGTCTCCACTCCAAGGCCATTGCCATGGCACGGATGATTATCAGAAGGGTGCCGGGGGCACCCTCGGCTGGGGGATTTGGAGCCACCCGGGAGTTCAGCTCAGTCCCTTCCGAAACTCTCCAAGGCCTTTGTTTCTTCCTCATCCTACATGCTCTTATGCTCTCCCCCTTTCTTTCTGTTGTAAGCAGGTGGAGCTGAATTGTAGCCAGCTCTTCGGACTTCTGCAGATTTGTACACGACAATAACGGCAGCTGTAGTTCTTTACGGCCCCCAATCTTTTTGGCACCAGGGGCCGGTTTCATGGAAGACAATTTTCCACGGCGCGGGGGTGGTGGTGCGGGCAGGCGGAGCTGGGCGGTGCTGCGTGGCCGGGTTTATAGGGGCCGCAGACCAGTACCGGGGGAGGGGGCTGCGGCCCGGCGGTTGGCTGGGGACCGCGGCTTCACAGAACCGCATCCACTTTTCCTTTGTCTAACCTGCAGAAGTCTTTGTTCAAATGAAATCTGGCCCAGACCCCAATAAATCAAAGAGGCAAGCGAGGGCTGCTCTGGCTTTTAGGACATTGGTTCTCACCTGGGGGCGGTTTTGCCGCAGGGACCCCTGGTGGCGTCTGGAGAGATTTTTACTGTCGCGACCGAGGAGGGCGTTGCTACTGACATCTAGTGGGCAGAAGCCAGGGATGCAGCTAAACGCCCTACAGCGCACAGGCCACCCCACGAAGCATCCAGTCCCACCGGGCAGCAGCGTGCTGCCCAGGCGTCCTGCTCCAAGGGAGCAGGGACTAGCGCGTGCGGCCGCCGCTGCACCCCCAGCTCACCGCCGAGACGGAATGTCCTGTAGCGGGTGCCGACAAATACTTGCTTAAGGAAAGGCTGAGGTGGGGGCTTGGGGCCCAGGCTCTAGCCGGCTTGACACCCAGAGTAGACACTACCAAGCCCCTCTGTGGAGGGCGGCTCTGAACTTTTCTAAGCCCTGTCCTGTCTGCCGTTCCGTGTCCCTTATGACGCCCCTGCAGTGAGCCGGGGCGCAGGGCTGGGGCCAGACAGAGCCCAGTTTCCTGCCGTCGCACGGCGCTGATGGCTGCAGAGCGGCTTTGCTTTCGGTCTCCCCGGGCACTGCCCAGGCGAGAGGCTCTCTCCCCAGGCCTGGCTCTTGCTCCCTGCGGGGTCTGCACCGCTGCGCTGCTGCTTCGCCACCTCTCCTTGTGCTGGCGGGACCTCCGGGCTGAATGGAAACCCGCATTAGCTCCGTGGTGGCCCGTTACGGCCACACCGGCCACGGTGTCAGCACAGTCCTATACTTCTACTGTGGCACTAGGTGCAGGCCAGGGAAATCCTTCCCAACCGCACAGCGATAACCTGAGTTTCCTTATCATCAGCAAGTGGGCGCAAGTAATTTGTTCAGTAAAGAGCTCTTTTAAACGATTTCCTTCCTTACAGCACTTACATGGACTCAAGAGTCTCCTGACAGCAAAGGGCCCTTCATCACTCAGGTGAACTTGAGCGGCTCAGCGCAGCAGGAAAGGCGGCAGGCAGGGAGGGGCGGCTGAAAGCTGCAGGCTCTAGCGGGCAGCACCGGGGGCCGCTCTAGTTCTTGGAGACGTAAAGGCGCCAGGCACAGTCCTGGCCCTGCCGACCTTACAGTCTAGGTCATACCACGTGGTCTGCACTTTAAAGGATAAACAGCAACACATGCCTGTGCACGGTACTCTCAGCACCTGCTGTGGGAACCCCAGAGGGAAGGCTTTTTGGAGAAGAAGGTCTTGAGGTGGGCTTGGACCACAAATCGCTTTTCTGAGACCCAAATGTGGGAGGCTCTTCTGAGAGCAGGACTGGCACGCAGAGCTGTCTGTGCCCTGAGGTTCCTCCCATGGATGCTCAGGGCCGAGGCAGCTGCATGGTGGTCTGAGAAAGGGGCCCAGCCCCTCATGAAGGACCAACACACCAGCGTCCAGGACTTAAGGAAGGGTCAGGTCAAAGGCGGCCTTGAATTCCAAGTTTAAAAAGATGAGCTTATCCTATAAGCAGGGGTAACTGGGGAGACCAACAGTTCTTATGCACTCAAGTAGGGGAGGAAAGAGATCATTTGGGGACTGGTCCTAGGAAACCACTACCCTGGGAAACTGGGGTGCCGGGGGCACTCCAGGCTGGCCCTGATGGCCGCTCTGTCCACATGTGTGCGCTGATGAGCCCAGAGGCGCTCTGACAGTGTGGGCTAGGGCAGGAGGGTAAGAGCCAGGGCAAGCCCCAGTCAGCAGGCTGGGCATCCGCCTCCTAAGCCCGTGGATCTAACCCACCGCTGTCATGTCCAGACCCTCGGGAAGGGGAAGTGGGGGAGTGTGGGCCTGCAAACTGCCGGTGACCATTTTTCCGACTGGAAAGAGGAACGAAGCCAACACGCGGAGCAAGATGGAGAAGAGTCCTGGCGGGGTCGGGGCCCTGACGCCCGCCTGTGTCTCAGCCTGTGTGTGATTCAGGGCGAGCCAGTTAGGGGCCTCTTTTTGCCCGTGTGTACTAAGTTTCTGCTGTAGTCTGTCATCAGAAAAAAACAGTCTGATTAATGTATCGGTGAAAATCTGCTCTTAAGAAAGATCTAACAAATCAATTCACTCAGCGAATCTGTCACTGATAAAAGCCTACTATGTTTCCCTGCCAGCAGGATACGTCTTTTCATGAGGATTAATGAAAACTTAAACCAAATGAGTGGGGCCTCAAATGGTGGAATTGTAGGTATTAAGGCAAGAAGGATTATTATTATGCTTTTGTTAGAGGTAGACAGTAAGCCTCTTTGGCAGCTTTAAAGATGACCGTGGGCTAAGTCCAGTCTTGCTGATCCCAGAAGAGCTGGGATGGGTGTCACTAGGCTTGTCCACTTTTACAAGTGGAATCTCTGCTGTTGCTCTAATCGCGACTAAAATTTTCTTCCTGTAATGGGTATGAATTTATTTTTGTGTTTTTCTGGAGTAAAGAAACTGAGGCTTAAAATCCTAGCTTCACCACTTGCCTACCTTGGGCAAGCCGCTCGCTCTCCGGGAAACCTCAATTTCCTCAATGTAAAATGAGAATTATAACAACATTTTCTTCTTCTTCCTCTGCTTCTCCTTCTCCTTCTCCTCCTCCTCCCCCTCCTCCTCCTCCTCCTTCCTCCTCCTTCTTCTTCTTCCTCCTTCTCCTTCTTCTTCCTCTTCCTCCTCCTCTTCTTCTTCTCCTCCTCCTCCTTCTTCTTTCTTCTTCTTCTTTTCTTTTCTTCTTCTTCTTTTAGAGGCAGGGTTTTGCTCTGTCACCCAGGCTGGAGTGCAGTGGTGCGATCATAGCTCATTGCAGCCTCAAACGCCTGGGCTCAAGCGATCCTCCTGCATGAGCCTCCCAAGTAGCTGCAACCACAGGTGTGCACCACCACGCCCCGCTACCATTTACTTCTAAAGTTAAAATGATCCTCCAAATGCGAAAATGCTTGATAAAAGGTGAAGTTCTGCACAAATGAGAGTCACAGTGCAGGCTCCTGGGGACTTGGGTTTCCAGGTGGCAGGACAGAGGTGGGCGTGCAGGGGGTGATTACAAAGGACACAGTTTGGAAAAAACCTCTGCCTCTACCTGAGCAGTGATAATTCAGTTAGTCTCACAAAAGAGCTAAAAGATATTGAAAGGTGTGTCTGTTCCTCAGTAGGTTGAGGGAGAGCACTGGAGTTTGGGCCTCTTTACGGAGCCCGCCTGGAGAAGCACTGGGTGTGGGAGGGGCCACAGGAAAAGTTGCACAAACTGTGTGGTGTGATGTGGACCAGGACCTCGGGCTTCCCATTCAGGGAGGTGTCCCCTTACCAGGTTGATGTCCCCTTACCAGGTTGATGTCATTTGCTTCTACGTGCTGGAGGAGGATGCTGGCCACGAGCTCTGTGTCCCACTGCACTCCTGGGTCATCTGGGAAATCCCTGCAAGGGAGAAGCACGACTTGAACATGTTTTCTCATCAGGCACAACCTTCTCCCTAAGCTCCAGTAGGCTGGTGCCCAGTTTTGTGACAATAATTATATTGGGAGTGGGGGTCCCTACCCTTAAGGTACTCAGATTTCAGTTAAAGAGATAAGATTTACGAACATAAAACAAGTAGAAATCAATGCACAATCCTATATAACGTACTTTTTGAGCTTTGTGTTTGTTGCTGAGGGGAAGAAATAGCATCAATGAGACAAGGCTCTGTCCACAAGTTGCAGAGACAGATGTGTTAACAATCAACTTAAACACAAGGCAGGATGATATGCAGTTTATAAGAATAATAGTAATAGTGCTTTAATAAAAAGTACAAACCTGGGCAACATAGCAAAACTCTCTATCTATAAAAACTAAACTAAACTAAAATAAAACTTAGCCAGGCATGGAGGCATGTGCCTATAGTCCCAGATACTTAGGGGGCTGAGGCCAGAGGATCGCTTGGGCCAGGAGTTTGAGGTTACAGTGAGCTATGATCACGCCACTGCACTCCAGCCTGGGCAACAGACTAGATCCCATCTCTTAAAAAAAAAAAGAAAAAAAACCCTATAAAAGTATGATACTTAACTTAGCCACATGAACACGTTTTGAAGGAGCCTTTCCAGATGAAGTTAAGTAGCTTGCTTGCAAGGTTGTTAGAACTGGACTTGAACCCAGGTTTTCTGACTGCAAAGCCAAGATGCTGTAACTGGGGAGCCAGCTAGGTCCCTCCCCGCCATCAGGAATGGGGCCTGCCACACGTCAGGAGTAGAGTCTCTACCAGAATAATCTGCAAGTTTTCTGTGTCTCCACCTGGCCATTCCACAGGCCCATCTCCTCCCACCTGCTGAAATCCGTCCTGTCCCTTTTTGGCACTTGGATCTATGGTATCAGCTGACATGAGACAGCGGCCTCAATTTGACCCCCTTTTTGGAAAATGTTATTCATAGTCTCATAAACAGATAACCAACTCTCTTTGGTTCAGGTCCTGCGGCACCATCCACAATGCTGCTGAGAGGACATGGACTCTCTACGCTCCTACCAGGGAGGCTGCTGTCACCTCCCTATGGACAAAGGCCATTAACTGACCCTCTTAGGACTTGGGCAAAGGAGAGTCATTGAGGGTTTTTCAGCAGGAAAATGACACCAGCCTCAGCACTAAATAATGCTATTTCCTTCCCTCCATCGGCTCCTCTGCTAACCCCTTAGGCTGCTTCTGCAGAGGACAACTTTGTGCTTTTCCAAGCCCTGAACTGTCAGCCACTCCACGTGGTTCTCACCATGCTCCACAGTGAGCAGGACAGACAGCCCAGCAAGGGGGGAGGGACAGGGAGAGAGGGATGAAGTAGGACCAGGACAAAGTCCAGGCTTGTTTCCTGGAATGGAGCTGAATGTGGTGTGTAAAACTCGACCTGCTGGGCTCAGGTGGCTGAAGGAAAAACAGATATAGGAACCACAGAAAATTCCTTGGAGTGACAATAGCTACATACATACTCCAGTCTTGGGCGGTCCACATAAATGTACCAAGGCGTCGTTTAGAAGGGAACACATCAGCGATATTCGTATGGAACTTCAGCACGTGAGAGAAAGGGGGAGAGTGGTTGGCTAAGCCTGTCAACGCTCGGTTCTAAAGTGCTGAAAGATGAACCCCAAGGAGTGGGAAGCTCCTGGCTGCGCTCCATTTGCCGCCAGAGCACTGGGATCTGCCTTGGAGGGAAGCCCCCTTGGAGCCAGGCTCACAGGAGCAGGGGCTGCCCCGCCCTGACCCACGCGAGGCCAATCATTTGGGGAACTGCGGACTGTAAACATCTGCTCTGTGCGACACATCTGATAAGGCAGCACTGCTTCTGTGACCAAGCCCAGACTTCTTGGTCAGGCATCAAAGTTTTCCCCAACCTACTGCCTGCTTTGCTCCATTTCATTTCTGTTTATTTGAGAGAGCAAATGAGATAAACTGGGTGAGAAAGCATTTATCAACTATAAGAGACGTGCAAATGCCAAAACAGTGGCTGTTACTGCTGCATTAGCCTAATTTAATCACCCCCCCCCCACTTTTTTTTTTTTTGAGACAGGGTCTGGCTCTGTTGCCAAGGCTAGAGTGCAGTGGCATCATCGTAGGTCACAGCAACCTCAAACTCCTGGGCTCAAGTGATCCTCCTGCCTCAGCCTCCTGAGTAGCTGGGACTACAGGTACGCGCCACCACGTCCAGCTAATTTTTCTATTTTTGGTAGAGAGGGGGTCTCACTCTTGCTCAGGCTGGTCTCAAACTCCTGGCCTCAAGCAATTCTCCCTCCTCAGCCTCTCAAAGTGCTAGGATTATAGGTGTGAGCCACTGTGACTGGCTTCAGATTTCCTTATCTTTTAGAGCTGGATAATATTCCATCATGTGTGTATATAAATACAGACATATAGATACAGATATACTACATTTCCTTTATCCATTCATGCATCAACAGACACGTGGGTTGTTTCCATATTGTAGCTGTTAGGAATAGTGAGTGCTTCAGTGATCACGGGAGTGCAGGTGCCTCCTTGAGATCCTGATTTCAGTTCACCTGGGTACGTACCCAGACGTGGGACCGCCGGATCATATGGTGGTTCTATTTTCAGGTTTTTGAGGGACCCCCATACTGTTTTCCATAATGGCTGTACCAATTTGCAATCCCACCAACAGTGTTGAAGAGTTTCCTTTTCTCTCCATCTTCACCAGTGCTTATCATTTGACTTTTGGACCACAGCCATCCTGACAGGCATGAGGTGATTTCTCACTGTGGTTTCAATATGCATTTCCCTGATGAGCAGGGATGGGGAGCTCTTTTTCATACCGCTGTTGGCCATGTGTATGTCTTCTTTGGGAAAATGTCTATCCAGGTCCTTTATTTTTATTTTGACCATGAGAAATTGATTTGGAATCAGCTATTTGGTTTTTGGCCATTAAGTTGTATGAGTTCCTTATATATTATTCCCCTATTGGATACACAATTTGCAAATATTTTCTCCCATTCCTTAGGCTGCCTTTTCATTTTATTGATCTCGTCTTTTGCTGTGCAGAAGCTTTTTAGTTTGATGTAGTCCTACTTGTTCCTTTTTGCTTTTGTTGCCTGTGCTTTTAGAGTTGTAATCATAAAATCATGGCCAAGACAAGTGTCAAGGAGCTTTTGCTCTGTTTCCTTCTAGGGTTTTTATGGTTTAGGTCTTACGTTTAAGTCTTTAATCCATTTTGAGGTCATAAGCAATTTCTAAGTAAATTTAAAATGCTGACCATAGATCATAATTTTTAGGCAGGAGGAGAGCTCTTAGACAGTAAACAGTGTTAGGATGGTCAAAACCAGGCCACTGAAATCCTGTCTCCTTTATTTTACCAGAGCTCAGTCAAGCTCCCAACATTTATGGAGATCTGTTTATATTTTCCAATTTTTCCATTACTGTGTACCTGGCACTTAGAATAGTACCTCACACATAAGAGGCACTTATTAAACATTGTTTTCCCTTATCATTTTGTAGTGTTTTCTTCACTATTTCCCTCAGGCAGCCAAGAGTGGGAGGGATTGTTCGTCGTTGTTAGGAATAATACAGATTACTGATTTTAGGCTAGTGCCATTCAGCAGCTGCTGATTTGTGACCCTAAAAAGGGCTGAGCACATATAGATATTCTCTCCAAAGTTTCCTGTGCCATCTAGCTCTGTCTGTGGTAAAACTCTCATACGACCAGCATTTCCAGAAAGATGAAGACACTGAAGTCAGAAGACAGCGCCTTCTGCTCCAATGCCCCTGGGATCCTCCCTTCTTGTGGCATGCCTGCCTCTGTCCTCCGACAACCTGGGGATCCTCCCTGCTCTTCTTTCTACCCGGTCAAATCTAACACATCTTCTAGGGCCTAGCTTTGGGGCTGCCTCCTCCATGAAGCCTTCTGCAAGGAGTTTGGGGCCAACTGTGAGAGTTAGAAGCACAATCCCCTACACTTCCCTCGCTTCTGACATCAACTGCAAGTTCAGGGGTTCCCCAAACCAGCCTCACACTGAAAGCTGTTTGTTATAAGCATGGTTGCAGTTTATGTCAGTGAAAGGATAAAGAATAAAATCAGCCAAAGGAAGAGACACACAGCGCAGAGTCCAGGAGGGCTCCGCACGCAGAGGATCCATCGTCCTCCCGTGGAATCAGGACGCGGTACTCGCCCATCAGCGTGTGACAGTCCACGAGGACTACTGCCGACCAGGGAAGTTTGCCTGGGCTTTGGCGTCAGAGTGTCTGATGGGGCCCATCATGTAGGCATGACCAACTGACTGACTGACTGGCTGGCTGATCTCAGCCCCCAGGGGACTGACGCTGCAGAGCCCAAGCCCCCACCCTAAACAAAGACACTGGTGTCAGATACGACAGAGATCACCTCCCAGAAGCCAAGGACAAAGGCCAGACTTCTCTTTGGGCAAGGCCAGATTCTTTACTACATACCTTCCTTGTATTTAGGAACCTTCGCTGAACCCCACTGTCAACCGTGACCCTGACCACCCCACTCAATACCCAGTTAGATATAGTATTCTATTATTTTTTGTTTTGTTTTGTATGTCTCCTTATCTAAAGTCAAAATATGAGAATAGGTCTGTGTCTCACTCTTCTATTTCTCATGCAGTTCTTAGTATAATTCAAGTCCCAGAACAATTTATTTAAATAAACAACAACAATAAGCAATTGTGCTTCTCCCATGGGCAAGGCAGTGTGTTGGGTAGTTTCATAAGCACTAGCTGGTTGACAGAAATAGCCTCTACTTGGCTGAGCCAAAGGCAGTTTTACTAGCCTCTGGGGTTGATGCACGCAAGCAAGAGGTCTGGAAGACAGCAACTTTATAAACCAAATTGGGGGGAAAGGGTATGGATTGGGTGGGGAGCAAGGTATCCCAATGGGACCCCTTCTCCTCAATGTAGGAAAACATAAAATTTGATACTGGGAAATGTCAAACAGACAAATGTAGAAAAAACTCCTTTAAGGCCGGGCGCGGTGGCTCACGCCTATAATCCTAGCACTCACAGAGGCCGAAGTGGGCGGATCGTTTGACCTCAGGAGTTCGAGACCAGCCTGAGCAAGAGTGAGACCCCATCTCTACTAAAAATAGAAAGAAACTAGCTGGACAACTAAAAATATATAGAAAATATTAGCCGGGCATGGTGGCATGCTCCTGAAGTCCCAGCTACTTGGGAGGCTGAGGCAGGAGGATCACTTGAGCCCAGGAGTTTGAGGCTACAGTGAGCTATGATTGCACCACTGCACTCCAGCCCAGGTGACAGAGTGAGATCCTGTCTCAAAAAACAAACAACAAACAAAGAAAAAGAACAGTCAACACCAAAATATAACATAGTGAAGTTCTGGAACCTCAAAGACAAAGAAAATCACTTGGTATTGAGGTAGAAAAAATTTTCTACAAAAGAAAAAAAATTACGTTGGTATCAGAAGTCTCCACATTTATTACCAGAAGACAGTGAAGTAATGTGTACAGAGGAAAAGAAAGTATAACATGATAATTTTGTAGCTGCCCAAGTTGTCCTGTAAGTATTAAGACAACAAACAGGTATTCTCAAACATACAAAAATACAGTATCCATGTGCTACTCTTCAAAAATCATATTGGTCAAGGAATTCCTGTCAAGGCGTGAATCAAAACAATGAACTGAGGAACAGATAAACCACAGTAAAACAGACTGATCATACTTTGACCAATTCAACACAATATTAAGATTAAATAGGCCGGGCGCGGTGGCTCACGCCTGTAATCCTAGCACTCTGGGAGGCCGAGGCGGGCGGATCGCTCAAGGTCAGGAGTTCGAGACCAGCCTGAGCAATGAGCGAGACCTCGTCTCTACTAAAAATAGAAAGAAATTATCTGGCCAACTAAAATATATATAGAAAAAAAAAAAAATTAGCCGGGCATGGTGGCGCATGCCTGTAGTCCCAGCTACTCGGGAGGCTGAGGCGGTAGGATCGCTTAAGCCCAGGAGTTTGAGGTTGCTGTGAGCTAGGCTGACGCCACGGCACTCACTCTAGCCTGGGCAACAAAGCGACACTCTGTCTCAAAAAAAAAAAAAAAAAAAAAAAGATTAAATAGCTGTGAGAATCCTAGTTTTTGAAAAGAATATGTCATAAACCTTGACAGGTTTCTGGGAAGAAGTCCAGGTACACTCACTTCCTCCAGGCAGTCGGTAGAAGTGGACAATCTGAAACATGAGCTAACAACAAACACCACCACCACCACCACCACCTCACTAACTGTGATCTCAGGGCCTTTCATTGTCTTTTTTGTTATTTTTGGATAGATTTCTTAGTAACTAATCCACTGTAATTGAATTAGATGGAAACATTTACTGAAGTTTATCTCAAGTTAAAGTTACTCAATTTCACTTCAATTTCTTTTCAAGTAACATTCAATTTGATTTGTTTTATTAACAGTATAGCACCTATGAAATTTTTCCATTTTTCTAAAATTAAGAATTTATCTATATCTTTACGTGCAGATATGCACAGAAATGTTAGCATTGAATATCGACAAAGATTATTTCCAGGTGAGAGGATCTGGATGGTTTTTACCTTCTTTTTATTACTTTTCATAAGTATGTATTATTAAAAATTAATTATTAAAAAACATATGTACAAAATCTGTCTTTTTCCTTTGTTTAATATCACTTTGTTTTTAAAAAACAAATATAAAGGCCAGAAAAAGTGTAAATAATATATTTAAAAATAAATCTAATAAAACTTTTGTTTTACGACTGATGCATACTCACTTTCAAAACTATGGAAAATAAAATGTAAAAAACGTATATACTCCTTTTTAAAACTGAACATTATATCATGAACATCTTGGGTTATTAAATATACACAGAAAACTTGGAATTGTGGCCTAGTGTTCTGGAGCAGGGGTGGGGAACCTGCGGCCTTCTGGCCACATGTGGCCTTCTAAGTCCTTACATGCGGCCTTTGACTAAATCCAAATTTTACAAACAAATCTTTTTATTTTTATTAATACATTTTTGTTCGTCTTTTATATTTTTATTTAATATTTAAAATACCAAAGAATAAAATAAGCTTCAACAAAATAATCCTCCCAGACTGACTGGCACAATTAGAACATTAGTAGCCATAGGGGCTAAATTGACGGCTGCTATGCTCACGCTTTAGTCCTAACTTCCCCGCCTAACTGGCACCACTACCGCATGAGGATGGTTAGTTAGAGTTTAAGGGGGTCAAATATGCCAGTCTGTTACCAGCTTTTAACGCCGGTGCACTGTGTTTCTGTCTGAAGCAGAATTTGTGAATAGTTGCACAGCTCGACAGTATTTTTTAATTGTCTGCTTAACAGCCCATCATGTCAAAAATGAGGAAGAGAACACTGAAGGAAGAAAACAGATTTTTAATAAGGATTGGGAATTGCAATATTATCTTGTTTCTGCTAAAGATAAGATGATTTGCTTGCTTTGTGATACTGCAATATCAACATTAAAGAAACTCAGTGCTCATCAGCATTGTAACACTCATAAGGACCACAAATATTTTAAATTAGAGGGAGAGGCACAAAAAGATTGTATTGCAGAAATTAAAAGATGAAGAACAAAAGCAAAGACAATTCTTTCAAGCAGCAATAAGACCTGGAAATAATGCCACTGAAGCAACTTATAAAGTAGCTTATACCAGTATCCTTGGGGGAAAAAGGGAAGCCATTCAGTGATGTAGAAATTGTGCAAGAATGCATTGTCGAAGTTGTAGGATGCTTAGACCACAATAACATTTCAAAGTACAAACAACTGCCTATTTCACAGAGAACCATGACTGATCAGCAGCATGAAATAGCCTTCAACCTAACAGAACAACTTCATGAAATACTTCAAAAGGAGAATAGATATTATGCAATCACTTTGGATGAATCAACTGATACTACTGACTTAGCACAGGTTTTATCCTTCATTCAGGTTATAACAGAAGATTTTCTTTGCTATGAACAATCACTGCGGACCTCCATGCTGCAACCAAATATTCAAATGCTTTCCAACAAAAAGCAGACACAACAAAGTCATTAAAAGATTAGTTAACCTTAAAATTAAAAATTTCATTTTTTGAAATTAAGTACATAGTAGTTAGATTTTTACAAAATAGTGTATATTTTTAAATATATCTAATAGAAGTTTCTTGAATGTGGCCTCATTTGATTACAGCTAAATTAATGCAGCCTTCCAACAGGAAAAGGTTCCCCAACCCTGTTCTGGACCATGGCTATATATAATTATTCCCCTATTGCTGGTGCTGCAATGAATATCACAATACACAAAGTCACCCTGAATCCTATTTTTGTGGTATTTGCAAACCTTTTACAACCAACCTCTTTCAACTAATACTAGCCACAAATGCATGCTCTGCTAATACCACCCCATTTGATCCCATTTTACTTCTTTTGCACTGACCCCTCCGGTCATGTTACTTGAAGGCCCAGTCTCCCCTCAGTTCCCAGAATAATTTTTTTTTTTTTTTTTTTGAGACAAAGTCTCACTCTGTCACTCAGGCTAGAGTGCAGTGGTGTGATCCTAGCTCACTACAACCACAAACTCCTGGGCTCAAGTGATCCTCCTGCCTCAGCCTCCCAAGTAGCCAGAATTACAAGCACGTACTATCACACCCAGCCAATTTTTCTACTTTTTGTAGAGGCAGGATCTCACTATGTCACTCAGGCTGGTCTCAGACTCCTGCCCTCAAGCGATCCTCCTACCTCGGCCTCCCAAAGTACTGGGATTACAGGCATGAGCCACTGTGCTGGGCCCAATAATCTGACCTTGAAGTAGCATTAAAGCAGTTTTCAGGCTCTGCATACTAGCTCCGTATCAGCTGGGTCCACTTTGGTCTCCCTTCCCAGGAAACAATCTTGTCCTTTGCACCCTTTGGGGGACTGCAGCTCTGCCTTGCCCTTGCCAACATGGACTGGAACTGTGCCCTTGAGCCTCAGCCCAGTCATTTCTTTGTGTATCTGGAGAAGTATGGCAGGAGGCTTTATTTTAATCTCTTACAGTGAGAGGACACTGAGTCATCTGCTTCAGCAGCAATACTGGGAGCCTCTGTGGCTTTTCTTTCACTGTATGATTTGTGTGGATTTATTGGAAAACACAAAGACTTCCAGGAACTGCTAGCAAGCCAGGCTCATTTGTGTTTCCTAGTAGCTATTGGATTCTATTTCCTTGTTCAGCTAAAATTAGTCTGTAAAAGTCTTGAGCTTTTTAATGCCACACTGATGTCAAGATAAGCACTGGGAGAAATGAGACTTCTATTGTGCTGAAACCTTAAGACAATGGAGCCAAAATCTATAGAATGGCAAAATAAATAAATGTAGTAAAATGCTTTCAAACCAAAGTCCTCATTTAGAACTTTCCAGAAGGTTAAAACTATGCAAGCTCAGACTTCAATTAAAGAAAGTGAAATGATTTCACTTAAGTCTCAGAAATTGGTTTGCTAATCTCCATTTCTGGGTAAATGAAGAAAAGGAAAGGGGGTTGGATAGCATAGGCATCATTCTAGTTCTTGAGAGACTATACATTGTAGAATGATCAAATCAGGCTAACTGACATATATATCACCTCAAATATTTATTGTTTCTTTGACCACAAACAGCTTTGAGACCTTGCAAGTTTTGCCAAACAGTCATTGGGGTCCAAAGCACGGGCATGGGCTATGATTGGCGGATCTCCTTTGTTCTATTTCCTCATGATCAGTCCTCTCCTGAACCCTCCACCTTCCAGACTGAGCACGTAGGAGCCGTGTCCCTGGCCCACTTCCCACTCATCCTCCAGAAGGAGGCCCCTGAGAAGACCACAGTGTTTATAAAAAGGCTTAAGAGCTTTGGTATCTTCTCAAGGAACTCTGTTGTATGTTTTGAACTTATCAAATATTATCAAATGTACACAGAATTATTTCTAATCTAGCATTCACTTGAATGGATAGAAGGTGAGTAGAGAGGGGAAAGTTTTATTAACTAAGTGGGATAGTCTTTTAAAACAAAACAAAATATATATGTATAATTTAAAAAGTGACGTAGGCTTGCTAAACAAATTTGTACAGAATTCTGTGGAGTTAAAGTGATTGTCCTTCTTTCCTGGTCCCAATTAGGCAGCAGCTACAGTTGAAGAGTCTGGTATGTGTCCTTTCAGAAATTATCTAGGCATACAGAAATGTGTGTTTTTGTATTGTTTTGAAACATAAAAATTCTATAGATTCTTCCTAATATGTTAAGAAGCACAAAAGCAACAAATAAATCCTAAATCTGTAGGTTGCATTTTCCAATCACATACAATTCCCAAGTATTCCAGGAAGGGTCTCTTTGGCACATCTGAATTGCCTCCTGAGGAAGCAGAGGAATCCAGAATGTGGCACATTCTATATGACAACTCACTCCATTTCTTCAACAAATCCATTCATGAATGGAGGAAAGGGAAATTAAATGCAGAATATCAACCAATTATAACGTGTGGACTTTGTTTAGGTCCTGATTTGAATCAACCAACTATAAAAAGACATTTTTGAGTTACTTAGAGAAATTTCAATATGGACTGGGTGTTGGAGGACATCAAAGTATTACTGTTATTGTTAATTTTGTTAGATGGGATGATAAAGGCATTGTAGCTATACGAAAAATGTCCATCTTCTTTAGAGCTGCATACCTAGGTATGTAGGCAGGAAATAACCTAATGGCTGGGGTTTTCTGTAAAATATTGCACACACACGAAAGATGTTAAGTGGAGAAAGATGAAGCAAGTGCCGTGTAGCAAAGTCTTGACAATAGTTGGGTTTAGGAAATAGGCATGTGGGGGTTTGTGATACTGTTCTAAATACTTCTGTGTAGTTTTGAAATTTATAATAAAAATTTTTTAAAGATATACATGTAAAAGAAGTAGCTATGTCTAGACAAAAAACCTGAACAAAAGTTGAAAAATTTATTTTCATTATGCTGTCATTTAAAAACAAATGTGAAGCTATTTTAAGTAGACTTTTCAAATTAGATGTTCTAATCCACTCACATTAGTTTTTTGTGTCTTTTGAGTATACCGCTGCATATTTATTACCAGTGAATTTCTATATTGTTAAAGATAAATTACCTGTTGTCAATAATCATTACACTGGAGGGTGGAATCCCCAAAACATCACAGCTCTGCAAAAGTTCTTTCTTACGAATCTCTCCTTGATTGTAGTAATTTCCTGAGGATAACAAATATATAGCGGTAGATTTCAATAGTGGAGACCTATCCATTCATTCTTATCCCATTTTGCTCCCTAAAAGATTTAAGCTGCCTGAAGATGTGTGATTACAATAAAAAGTTGAAGAAAATACAACACTACAGTTAACTATAAGATCCTGTAAGAAGACCACCGGCAGCACAGTCTTTAGAGTCACCAGTCACAATTCTTTCCCATCTCTGCATACATCTACCTGTCTGTCTGCGTTTCAATCACATGCTAGAGGCAACACGGTACACAGCCAGGAATACTGGCTTTGGAGTTAAGCAGATTTAGGATTGACCCTTGGCTAACCACTGGGGTACCTGGTCACAGTATTAGTTATACCCCTTTAAATTGACAGTCCTCAAATATCTGTTTAATACTGATTTAAAGAAGAGCTGCTACTCCTGAGTAGTATAGGAAAATGTGCAGATAGCATTCAAGGAAACATCTTCTTTTGAAGAGTTTAGCAACCAGCTATCCCAGCATGCCCCTAGGGGATCTTGACCCCATCAGCACAACAGAAAGCTTACATATTCTTTATTTTCCCAACACATATACTATACTCCCTAAGAATAGTTCTGGCAAATAGAACTCCTCTGGATCCTTACAGATAATACAGTGGCATTTTGCTATCACTTACATTGCACTCATTGTGAGCAACTGTCTAGCTAATGGACTGCTTAATTCAACTCTCCAGCAAATAATTGCATGTGTGATTTGTACAAGTTACTTAACTTTTCTGAGCCACAGTTTCTTCACCTGTAAAGTGGGGATAATGGTCATTTCATCAGGCTTTCAGGATTATATAATACATATCAAAGCACCCAGTTAGGTACTGTGTGAGTTTTCTCTTTCCTTTACCTCTTTATGTCTACCTTCTCCCTCCTCTTCTTCCGTTCTGCTTGAATTACAATTTATCTTCATCATCCAGATCAAATGTCATTTCCTTTAGGAGACCTCTCCTATTACTATTTTCCCCAATGAATAATAATTTCCTGTATTCTGCTCGTAAGCATGGACTTTTCTCCATGATCAGACTAATTTTTAAGTGTCCTGCACCCTGAAAGTCATGGTCTCATTCAGCTTTGTACCATCCCCAATTGCCAGCGCGCTGCAGGCACTCATGAAGGACTGAACAAAAGAAGGTTGTGCTGACTGTTGCAAGTAACTCAGAAAAACTCACACGTGAAACCTTTCAACTTTGGCAAGGGTCACTCTAGTGCCAGTTTTGAACTGTTTGAACCCAGAGAGGAGACAGTCATTACGTTGTATCCAACCAAGAGAATAACCCTAAAAAGACTACAGATATCAGCTTTAATTTTATATTGTATTCATCACACCTTTTGAGTTTTCTTTCTTTAAAAAAAAATCAGAAGCTATAATCAATTTTGTGAAAGCCATTATATTTTAGGTTCCCCTCAAATCCATACACATACTCTCCCCCATTACTTGATCTTTGTTGATAAATGCAGAATCTAATGTACACTAGTGATGAAATTGCCAAGTTCAGAGGCTGTCACATCGGTCTGTGATTAGGGTTATGGGAAACTGATTAGAATTGACACTAATGTGTTTATGGGGCTAGTTTTATTGCTTCATGTTTGAATTAAGGAACTTATATGTTAGGGAGTTGAAGTCAGGGACCAATTTAACTATTTTCACTAAGTTTGGTGAACATGTAGGCCCTTCCACAGAATGCATGTGAGATCCAGCAGCTTTAAACTGACATATTCCAGAACAATGTCCACAAGATAAATTACCTGTTAGGTACACCCTGGTTGCACAAGATAACCTTTTGGGGTACAAGAAAAGCATTAGAATGTCTTCTCTTAATTTGTTTATCTTATCTTTTATAAATGTAAGTTTTTTTAATGTTTTATAACATATACATTAGTTCAGTGGTCCAAGTACTTATAAATTATGAATAAATATACATATAATGGGAGTATATACTCAAAATTCTTTGCTAATAGGAAAATGTGACCCAAAAAAATGTGGAGATCATTATTCCAGAAAACAGAAAATAATGGCGTTAATGTATATTTCTTTATATAGAACAACATTATGGGCCGGGCTCGGTGGCTCACGCCTGTAATCCTAGCACTCTGGGAGGCCGAGGCGGGCAGATTGTTTGAGCTCAGGAGTTCGAGACCAGCCTGAGAAAGAGCGAGACCCCGTCTCTACTAAAAATAGAAAGAAATTATATGGACAGCTAAAAATATATATATAGAAAAAAAAGCCAGGCATGGTGGCGTGTGCCTGTAGTCCCAGCTACTCGGGAGGCTGAGGCAGGAGGATTGCTTGAGCCCAGGAGTTTGAGGTTGCTGTGAGCTAGGCTGATGCCATGGCACTCTAGCCTGGGCAACAGAGTGAGACTCTGTCTCAAATAAATAAATAAATAAATAAAATAAAAAGAACAACATTATGTGTGTATAAGCTCATGCATAATTGTATCCTTAGTAAAGTCTTCCCATAACATCCTTCTCAGCCATCACTAGCAATCATAATCACATTTAGTAGAAATTAAAGTCACTCTATAAAGACTCAAATTTATTTATACATCACAATGTATGAAGGTAAAATTTTATTTTACTTAAAAATTTTAAAATTCATTTATTTTTCCTAAATACATAATAGATTCACATGGTTAAAGAAATCAAGAGAAACAAAATTACGTAAGTGACAAAGGCTCTTCTCCCCCTCCTGTACCCTGCCTGTACTTGGCAAGTTTTAATTTGGTAGAATGAGAAGTAGATTGAGGAATCAAGGCATCTCGGTCCCAACACTACCTGGCCTTTTACTAACTTCATCAATTTGGAGAAATTCCTTAAGTTCCTAGGTTTCAGGACTGTCAGCAAGGTTTTTCCTTGAATATGGCCAAGTAATTCTGAAATGTATTTGGTAGAAAAAAAGGTCTAAGTTTCCTTCACTAAAAATTGGATGAGTTTAGGTTCTATGTCAGGGTCTAACCAGGATAATAGAAATCATATCAAATATTTACAACAGCAAGAATTTAATGCAAATATTTTGATACATAACAGATGGAAGATCTTCACAGGGAACAGTGAAGTGATGCAGAGTTTAGAGACAGCAAGAAGTGACAACCAACCCTCGCATGGAGAGATAAAGGAAGGAGGCAGTGTTACTGGAGCCCAGAGGCCTGGGTCCCCAAAAGAAGCCGAAACCAAGAGAACTGGACCCCTTTTGTTAGAATGTGTCCACAGAACCCAGTTTAAGAAATCATGATTTAGAGGGCGGGTTCAGCAGCTCATGCCTATAATCCTATCACTTTGGGAGGCTGAAGCGGGAGGATCACTTGAGGCTGCCAGGAGTTTGAGACCAGCCTGGGCAACACAGCAAGACCTAGTCGCTACAAAAAATTAAAAAAAAATTAGCTCGGCGTGGTGACACGCTCCTATAGTCCCAGCTACTCGGGAGGCTGAGGCAGGAGGATCCCTTGAGTCTAGGAGTTCAAGATTGCAGTCAGTTGTGATCATGACACTGCACTCCAGCCTGGGCAACAGAGTGAGGCCAGGTGTCTTACAAAAAAAAAAAAAATCATGATTTAAAAATGAAACTAGAGTTAAAAAATGAACAAAGGATTTGAATAGACATTCTCTAAAGAAGATACACGGATGGATAGATGGCCAACAAGCACTTGAAAGGATGCCCATCATTAGTCATTAGGGAAATGCCTATCAAAACCACAATGAGATACCACTTCACATCCACTAGGATGGCTATAGTTAAAAAAAAACAAAAACCCGGAAAATCACAAGTGCTCGCCTGTACAACATAGAGAAACCTCTTGTCTATAAAAAATAAAAAAGAGTTTGGTGTGGTGGTGCATTCTTGTAGTCCCAGCTATTCAGGAGGCTGAGGCAGGAAGATTGCTTGAGCCCAGGAGTTCAAGGCTGCAGTGAGCTATGATGCCATTGTAGCCACTGCACTCTAGCCTGGGTGACAGAGTGAAAATCTGTCTCAAAAACAAACCAACCAACCAACCAAAAAAAAAAAAAAAAAAAGTGTTGATGAGGATGTGGAGCAATAGGAACCCCTAGTTCATTCAGCGCATTGCTGGTGGGAATGTAAAATGGTACAGCTGCTGTGGAAAAGTTTGGCAATTCTTCAAAAATTTAAACAAAGAATTACCATGTAACTCAGCAATTACGGGTATATATTAAAAATAATTGAAAACTGGTACTCAAACAGATACTTGTTCGTTCACCAGTGTAGACAGAAGCATTATACACAATAGTCCTAAAATGGAAAATGGAAACAACCCAAGTGTCTATGAATAGATGAATGAATAAACAAAATGTGCTATATATATTCTATGGAATATTAATTACCCATAAAAAATTAGGTTCTGATACATGTTACACCATGAACTCTGAAAACATTATGTTAATTAACATAAGCCACACATAAAATGGCAATTATTCCATGATTCCACTTGTCTGAGTTACCTAGAATAGTCAAATTCATAGAGCCAGAAAGTAGAATGGTGGTTGCCAGAGGCTGGGGAGAGGAGGGAAGAGGGAGTTATTGTTTAATGGGTATCGAGTTTCTCTTTGGGATGATGAAATAGTGCTGATGGTTATGCGATGTTGGGAATGTACTTACTGCCACTGAATCAAACACTTAAAAATGTTTAAAATGGTAAATTTTATGTTATGCTTATTTTACCACATTTTACAAAAACATAAAAAAACTAGAGTTTGGCTGAATAAAAATCTTTCAATTATGAGTTCACTGAAATTGTCTTTAAAATTGTTACACAATTTTTTTTTTTTTTTTTTGAGACAGAGTCTCGCTCTGTTGCCCGGGCTAGAGTGCCGTGGCGTCAGCCTAGCTCACAGCAACCTCAAACTCCTGGGCTTAAGTGATCCTCCTGCCTCAGCCTCCCGAGTAGCTGGGACTACAGGCATGAGCCACCATGGCCGGCTAATTTTTTCTGTATATATTTTTAGTTGTCCATATAATTTCTATTTTTAGCAGAGACAAGGTCTCGCTCTTGCTCAGGATGGTCTTGAACTCCTGAGCTCAAACAATCCACTCGCCTTGGCCTCCAGAGTGCTAGGATTACAGGTGTGAGCCACGGCACTTGGCCGTTACACAATTTTTTAAAGATTAAAATTAAAAAATTTTTAAAAATACTGAGCACATATCTACACAGCCAAGATCAAGAAACACTGTCATATGCTAGTGTCAACCAATATGGTTATACTTGTGAGTAGTGTAGTTTTTCATTATTCTCAAAATGACTGTATTCATATTGACTTTTACTAATGGAATTGCTACTTTTCATTAGTTTCACTAATCTGTGACTTACAGGTAGTCATTAACAAGGGCAAACGTGACAGGAATCTTTTTCTGAATATGGCAGGCACATCTGTATCATCTGGAATGAGAACTATGCATGAATGAGAACAGTGTCCAGCCCATTGCAGTGAAATTATAACAAGTATTTCCAATACTAAGGTCTTCAAAATGCATTACATTTTGTTGATTATTTCCATTCTATACTTCTATCATGTTAGTACTACTAAACTTTCCTTTTCACACTTGTATCTTTTTTTTTTTCACTGTTCACAGGCAGTTTTTGTCACTGTAATTTCTCTTTGGTCTCTGACATTATCTCTTAATGTTTTATTGTATTTCTTTTATGGCTTCTCATAGTATAATCAACTCTATTTTTATACTTAAAATTCTAACTCATTAAGTAAATAAAACCTCTGCAAAGTATAACATTCTCCAATTAAATAATCAGCAAGACACAAGTATTTTTATAAGCACTTATATACTATGTTAGATTCAAAATAGGGAGTGGGTATAAGGTTATCTGGCATACAAATTCTAACCTTAATTATAAGAAAAAAGGATAAGTAAACATACATTTAGAAATGCATAAATTCTAATAGACAATTAACCTACCAGTTAACCCATCAGCATCAGTGTTTATGACTAGGCATTATTTTTAGTTAGTCGTTGGATGCCTATGAATTCTATGGTTGGTGTGATCATATGGTAACCACATCAACCTGAACATTAGAGAAAAGTACCCACCTATTTAGACATGTTACTAAATAGAACCAGAGAGATATAACCTTTAAGTCATATTCTAAAGTTTCTCTAACTCCCTTAAAGAAATATAATTCATATTTTATTTTATTTTTTGAGACAGGGTCTCACTCTGTCACCCAAGCTTGAGTACAGTGGCCTGATCATAGCTCACTGTAACCTTAAACTCCTGGGCTCAAGCAATCCTCCCTCACAGTCTCCTGCGTAGCTAGGACTATAGGTACATGCCACCATGGCCCAGCTAATTTTTAGTTTTTTGTAGAGATGGGATCTCGCTATATTGCCCAGGCTGGTCTCAAACTCTTGGCCTCAAGAGATCCTCCCCTCTCAGCCTCCCAAAACACTGGGATTACAGGTGTTAGCCACTGCACCCAGCCCATGTTTTTAAATGTTATTAATTTATTCCATTCTTAATAGGATACAGTCAATAAAGAAATATTTTTCAGAAATCCCAAATGTGTTGGGTTGGAAAGAATAGATTTAGATGACACTAACACTTTTGAGGCTGGATCTAAATATATCTCAACAAGGAAAGCTTTGAAGAATTATTAATGATTAAAAAGCCAGTATTAAAAATAACACGGTAAGTTCTGTTTTAGGAAATATGGTGAATCAGATAGCCAGAGAAACCCTCTTAGCACAGAATACCTGAATATGTGAGATAAAAGGCAAATATGTTTTAGAACGTATGGCTGAACTAGCAGGAAAGGAGGGGCTATCTCTGAAGGATAGGTAAGTAACGAATCCAGTAGATAAGCGTGAATCCTGAGAAGTATCATGGGGCTGACCACAGGGTACCTCGAAAACATCTGCATATCCTTGGTGGCTTGAAGTCCTAACTTTAGGGACTTTAGAGGAGCAGGAGATAAAGTTTGGGCACAAATAAGGAGACTTCCATAAAGAGACAGGACTGTCAAAAGGCAACACTCTCAGTGGATAAATTAGGAAAAAAACCTGCCCTAGACAGAGACGGTGGGGATACGTCCCTCTCTCAGACTTGGTTCTGACAGAAGGGAAAATGAGAAAAATGTCACTTCCCTAAGAACCGTTAACCACACACTCTCCTTTACTTGGTGTGATAGACTGTATTTTCCAAAAGTAGCCACAGCAATATTTCTAGTCCCACACGACTTCTAGAACTTTGACACTCCCCATCAGGAGATAGAGTCTATTTCTCTCCTTGAAACTGGATGTGACCTGTGACTGCCCTGACAAGGAAAACACAGTGGAAGTGATCGTGTAGATCCCCAAGGCTAGGTCCTGCAAGGAAACATGGCTACTCCTAGCACAGGCTCCCTCTCACCACACTTGCCCAGTGAAAGTGAAAGGTGGTCTTACTAATAACGTATCTAACAGAGGAATATAAACTATTAAACCGAAAGTAAGAGAAATAAACTCACAGTACGACTACCCTTTGTTTAATTAAAACATATGTGGCCTAACTTGTTATCTCCGAGTTCCTTCTCAGCCTTGAAGAGCCCTAGGCTGACAGCAGGGGCGTGAGCTGCCTGCTTCTGCTATCTGCCTCAGTTCCTGCCAAAAAAATAGATTTCAAGGACTTAGATAAGCTAGCCTCACAGAAAAAGAAATAAAGAACTCCCCAACATCTTTTTTTTTCCCATCTTCATTGGCATTGTGGGGAACTCCCCAACATCTTGCAGCTGCTTTTGTTATCAGTCTGCTGAAGCAGAGAAGAAAAAGAAAAAAGCCATTTTCACCCTTTAAAAGCACCAAGCAACTTTCCTCCTTGGCGTTGGCGCATTGGCCTGACATTTCCTTCCTCCCTCTGTGTGTCCACCCCCCCCCCATTGTTTTATAATGACTTGTGATTCTGTTTAAACACATGTTTTAGACCCATAATGTTTGACAGGCTTTCCAAGAACAGCCTTGAAAACTTCCTGCATGGACAGTAAAAGTGTGAACTTCCCCTGCTTCCTCAAAAAGATAGGGTACCAGATGCCTCCCGCTATCAAGAAGAAAGAAGAAACTTATTTCTGTTATCAATCTGCTATGTGAGAAACAGAAAAAGCCAACACAGCAGTTTCTTAGCTGTCTTCTGCTAACTGGGCTACAGTCATCACCCCCCACCCCTCCTTGGCCTGCCCTAATAAGGAGTCAGAGTCCTTTGGCCTCAGTGTCAGCACCTCTCTTATTTCTGGTGCTGTGCCCTCTCTCTTTCTCTCTCCATCTCTTTCTTTCCTGGGAAAATAAATAAACTCTTACTCCTGTATATCCTAATCACTGTCTGAGAATTCTTTCCCATCCATGTATGGACTTCACACCCTAACCCACAGGAACCCAGCCACCAGGCTGTGAGGAAGTCCGAGCCACATGGATACACCTCGTGCCATCTCTAGCGAAATCCCCAGCTGACAGCCAGACATGTAAGTGAAAGAGTCTTCAGGTGATTCAGTCCCCAGTCTTTGAGTCCTCTAATTAAGGTACTAAACATTCTGGGGCAGAGACAACCATACTCTGAAATCATGAGAGAGAAGTATTATGTTTTAAGCCACTAAAATTTGAGATAATATATTATATAGCATTAGATAACTAATACACTTGGGTTTGGAACCTGAATTTACACTACCTCTGTGGCCTGAAAAATCTCAATCTAAAATTTTAGAGTGATCTGAGGTAGGCAGTGCCCTTAGCTACCTGGCTAAAGCAAATCATCAAAATACTACCACAGATATGATAAAAAAAAAAATCACAAAATACACATGGAAACAAGTCACCCAGAATGAGTTATGAAAGCAAAGAGCAGAATCAGATATACAGACTGCAGAAATTGGAATTACCAGAAGGAGATACATCTAATATATTTAAAGAAACAAAAGGATATCGAAGTATGAGAAAGTAACAGAGACTATATTTGCAAAAGGAACCTCTACACATGAGAAACACATTAAGGGACAAAATTACATAATCATTATCTCAATATATACGTAAGACCTTAATTATAAAACTATTAACACACATTAAAGGACAATATAAATAAGGCATACCATAAAATCTTAGACGGAAAGACTTTATATTGTAAATATGTCAATTGTCCTTATATTAATCAACAGAGTCAGTGAAATTCCAATAAAAATGCCAGCAAGGTTTTTCCTTGAACATGACCAAACTAGTTCTAAAATATATTTGGAAGAAAAAGGTCAAAAACAGCAAACATACCCTGAAGATCAGAGAGCTGTTCATATCAGAGAATAGTGACATAAAAGCAATAGTAATTCCTACAGAGATGTCAAACTAACTAAAGGAACAAGTATATAGACCAGAAATACGTGGAGATCTGGCAGTGCAGTCTAGAGGGGATAGGCTGGGCTGAATTGGTTTTCCTGACTCCAATTTTTCCTTCCACAACATTCTCCATATTGCCACCAGAATGAGCTTTCTAAAACAGAACTGATTACCTCTCCACCAAATGTATTCAATGACAACCTACCATCTACAATATGCATATATTACTAATAGGTATTTCAGTGGTTATATAAATTGGAAAAATGCTGGATAAAAATTTTTTTTTGCTTCTGTCTTCCCCTTAAACTGGCGATCTAGTTAGAATAAATTATTCATACAAATCCAAGACTTACTGATGCCTTTACTCCTTTACTACTGCCTAGAATGACTTGCCCTACTTCCTCTGTATCTACTCCTATTTCTAAAGCCCAGATCAAAAGAAAACCTATTTGGAGCTTTCCTTAATCTAAAGCCCTGAAAAGGGAATTAATGTTTTTCTCCATTTTGTGTCCATGGTATTTTCTCCATTGCACCATTATAGCTTTCATTATATTGTACTACAAATTAATAGCTTCCTGTTTTTTATGTTAGAACGTTAAGTCACAAGTGTGGGGAATGTTTAATCCATACATTTTTGAAGGATAATTTTAAAAGGTACA
Organism: Eulemur rufifrons; assembly: GCF_041146395.1. Classification (NCBI taxonomy): domain Eukaryota; kingdom Metazoa; phylum Chordata; class Mammalia; order Primates; family Lemuridae; genus Eulemur; species Eulemur rufifrons. The sequence continues at coordinate 4,417,826 of NC_090991.1, forward strand.
AGAGAGAACAGTTTAAAATGGCAAGTTGGATTTAGAGGAAATAACAAAAGACAACAATAAAAACATTAAGTGCCTGCTGGGCACTGTGGTTTACACCTGTAGTTGTAGAACTTTAGGAAGCCAGGAAGGGAGGATCACTTGAGGCCAGTTCAAGCCTTTGTCTCTACAAAAAACAGAAAAATTAGCTGGGTGTGGTGGCACATACCTGTAGTCCCAGCTACTCGGGAGACAAGAGGATAGCTTGAGCCCAGGAGTTTGAGGTTGCTGTGAGCTATGATGCCGCCACTGCACTCTAGCCCACGCAATAGAGCGAGACCCTATCTCAAAAAAAAAAAAAAAAAAGAAAAGAAAAGAAAAACTTAAGTGCCAAGTACATATTTTTTAAAAATTGTGATTTCAGGTCCCAAATTTTTATGAACCTATTGAAAATGAGAAACTTATTAAAGAACAGAATGCACCTATAATATTTTTTTTTCTTTTTTTTTTTTGAGACAGAGTCTCACTCTGTTGCCCGGGCTAGAGTGAGTGCCGTGGCGTCAGCCTAGCTCACAGCAACCTCAAACTCCTGGGCTTAAGCGATCCTACTGCCTCAGCCTCCCGAGTAGCTGGGATTACAGGCATGCGCCACCATGCCCGGCTAATTTTTTGTATATATATATTTTAGTTGTCCATATAATTTCTTTCTATTTTTAGTAGAGACGGGGTCTCGCTCTTGCTCAGGCTGGTCTCGAACTCCTGACCTCCAGCGATCCACCCGCCTCGGCCTCCCAGAGTGCTAGGATTACAGGCGTGAGCCACCGCGCCCGGCCTGCACCTATAATATTTTACAAATAAAATCCAGGTTTCTCTTGCAGATCTTGAAACAGACTTGATTATAATTTGACCCTCATAGTTGTAGTATAAAATATAAATAAAATTAAAAGCAAAGAAAAAAAATAGGGCTATTACTTGCAACTATTTGCAATTGTATCCTTAACACAGCAAAAAATGAGAAGTGCTTAGACCCAAATTCTCACTAAATATGAAAGATGGTTTACTCCTATTGGTGACAAAAGATTTTCCTGGGAAAAAAAAATTAATCAAGAAATTTATAGAGCAGCCTGAGCAAAAGCAAGACACCATCTCTACTAAAATAGAAAAAATTAGCCAGGTGTGGTGGCCTGCACCTGTAGTCATAGCTACTTGGGAGGCTGAGGCAGAAGAATCACTTGAGTCCAGGAGTTAGAGGTTGCAGTGAGCTATGCCGATGTCACTGCACTCTAGCTGGGTTGACATAGTGAGACCTTGTCTCAAAAACATCAACAACAACAACAACAAAAAAAAAAACAACCCCCCCCCACCAAACCAGTCAAAACTTTAGAGAGGGTAACATATTAAGACAGATACTCACATTACTGCCAGTAAGAATATAAACTGGTTTGTTTTTGGGGATGTGATTTGTATGCAAAGCCTTAAAACAGCCAATCTTAAAAATTAATCCTAATGAAGTAATATGAAATAAAGATGTTATTTGTAATAGAGAAATAAAGTACTTAAAAAAAACCCTAAGTATACATACAATAAAAGAAGACTAAATTAAGGTTTATCTTGATGAAACAATTTAAAAGGCTATACATTTAGTTCTTATTAACATGAGTAAATGTTTTAATTTCAAGTTTCATGAATACACAGACCTTATCTAGCTTGTTTTTACTGTTGTATCCCTAGAGCACAGAATAAGGCCTAGCACATTAATGTTTAATAAATATTTGCTAAATGTATGAAAAAATGTTAAGTGAAAAGCATATAAAATTTTATAAAATGTGATTTCTGTGAAAAATCTATGTAGAAAAAGAATTGGAACCACACACAACCAAATGGGAAAAGATGTCATGGGCAATTTTTAAAAAAAGCTTTATTGAGGTGTAATTTGACATACCGTAAAACTCACCCATTGTATGTGTACAGTTCAATTACTTTATTTATACAACTGTGCAATTATCCAATAATCCAGTGTCATGGGCAATATTCGTTTTCTGATTTGTACTTTCCTGTATTGTAAAGAAAGACCTATTCTTTGAAAGTTACACTGAAAGTTGACTGCAGATGAACTCTAAAATACCTACAAAATTACTTTCTAATCCTGAGTTTACTTCTTCAATTTGATACTTGCATCTCTCTAGCACAAACTGGATTTTAAAAGCAGCAGGGAGGCCCTCTGCTATCATTAGAAGTGAAACTTTAAGGCTAGAGCAGGCACGATACAGCATAGACCTCTGTTTGGTGTGCTATATAGTAAGATCATTATTCTTGATCCTTCTGCAAATAAACGTTCCACAGAATAACCAGTACAGGTACAGTTCCCAACGGAAATGCAGGTACTGAAGGGAACCAGCTGTGAGCAACTGCTTTCCTGCTCCTCAATCCTGCTAGCGAGAGTGCAGGACGCGAGCTGCAGACGTCCCGCAACCCACCAGGGAAGCCGGACGCTTCGGCCCCCCGGTCTGTGAGGGGTCCAGAAAAAAGGCCTTCGGTGTATTCAACTTAGCTCTCTACAAGACAAAACCCTTCCAGAAGTTGACTGAGATTGGTTTGCACCTAAATCCCCTTCACAGGCCCGGCTCCCAGTGCCCCGCCTACCTGCAGAGAAGCAAAGCAGGGACACCTGGTGCTCTAGGCGGGCCAAGCCTAGCACTGTGGGAGCAAAGAACATGGCTTCATCATCAGGGTGCGCGATCACCAGGAGGGTCCGCCGTCCAGCTCCCAGCAAGCCTGCCTGCTTCTGACTCTTCGTTCGTTCTGAAGAGTCCCAAATCCAGAAGCCCCAAGCGAGGAGCGCCGCCACCACACACACGAGACCGACCACTTCCATGCTGGGTAAGTGGCATTGCGCCTGCGCACTAGGGAAGGCTGCCGCTGACCCTAATTCCGGCGAGAAAACTGCACCCGCTAACCTTGGGTTCCGCCCTTAAGTCCGTCCCGCCGACCCGCTCAGGAGGCTTGACGCTTTAAAAGTAGTTTCTGTTGTGGCTTAACCCAGAAGCCTCTCATCGCTTCTTTATCGAGCTCTCTCCACTTTTTGAAGCATTTATGAAGTGTTGTGCCAGCTTCGTTTCAGAGTTGATCCAAGCCCCATGTCCAGTTTTCCTAGTCCTACTTTACAGTACAATAGGTACTGTGCTTTTTTTTCCTTCTCAATTTTGGGATGTGCAGTGTGACTTTTTCTAAAAGTACGCGGTTACAAGGAACCGTCCAGTCATTTCAATAAAAGAGTAATGCTGAGGGTGCACTTCGTAGTAGCAAGGGCCACAGGCTCCTCTTGCGAGTTACTTTAGAGTAAGGAGCGACATCGCATTTCAGTGAGGTTTTGGTGCGAATTACAGCCACCACGCACTGCTAATTTTTAATTTTTTTTTTTTTTTTTTTGCAGAGATGGGGTCTTGCTGTGTTGTTCAGGCTAGTCTCCAGCTCCTGACCTCAAGCCATCCTCCTGCCTCAGCCTCCCAGAATGCTAGAGTTACAGCAGTTTTTATTTTAAGAAATAAGGTGTTGCAGATTGTACCTCTTCCCTCCATCATTCCTTCCTTCCTTCCTTAGATGTAACTATTCCTATATAGGGCAACATTTTCTCTTTCACCAGTAAGTGTAATGTTAGCCCCACATTTTTGTTGATGCCCTTTTTTGGTTGAATAAGTTGCTTTTTGTTCCTACTTTGAGAATATTTATTATGATTGAGTGTTGCAATTAAAAAAAAAATTAAACATTGTCACTTTTGGGGTTCACTTGGCACCAATTCAAATAGAAACACGAGTGTAATGCAAGTATTGGATTCTGAGGGCATTAATTATTCTTGTTAATCCAGAGTATTAACATTTGAGATTACCATGAAAGGCAAACTTGCAAAATCCTCAGAGAACTGGTAGGTCCACTAATGAACCAAGCACAAAAACTTCCCTAATTCCCCAAGTGCAAACTCACCAACTTCTGGCACCATCAAAATGCCACAAGTATTCATAAACATTTTCACAAAGTAATTTGTTGCTGAGAATTAACTCAAAGGAATATCCAAGGCTACCTTAACTATGCACGCAGCAAATAGAGCCTGACAACTTTCCAAAAACAGGACACAGGCAGGGCCCAGGCAACATGTTTCTCAGAGACAGCAGGTGTGAAGTCTTAAAATACTCTCTTCTTAGTAACAAATGAGGCCATGTAGCTCCTTCACCTGGAAAGATTTTCAAAGGTAACTCTTTTCAGAAGAGAAACCACTCACTAGTTTAAGACAAAAGACATAACAGAAGCCATCAACCAGGTATTATAGAAGGGCAAAAGAGTCTCACTTAGGTAGTAACTGTAGTAACCCCTCAGGGATTGGGGAACAAAGGGAAGAGATTGGGATTAACAGAATTTAGAAGGCTGAAGGAGGGGCCCTGTGGAACTGGTCCCTGACTTCTGCGTGGGGAGCTGGGGGAGGCCTGCCTCCCGGCCCTGTATCTCTAAGGGGCTGCGAGAAGCTAATTCCAGCAGCATGGGGGGAAACTGCAAACTGGAACCAACCGCTGCCACGGGAACCACCCTTGCAAGGCACCTGCCCCTTTCTCCTTCCCAGCGTCTAGTCCCCTTTTCCTGCTGCTTTGCAGAGGTCTAGCCCCGAATAAAAGCAGAATATGGAAGTGGGGCGGGTTAAAGCTGAAAGACAATAGTGACCAGCACTTCCCCTCAAACACTGACTCAGGAGGGGCAAGGATTATTGGTCTGCAGGTAGCAGGACAAGGCACTAAATACCATACCCCTTTGGAGTTCAAAGTTTCCAAACAATGTATTTTAATGAATCCACCTTGGTAAAAAATAGTGTTCACATCATCGGAATCTCACGAGTTACCCTTCACTTACATAGTCATGACTGTCAGCCACTAGTTCTCAAACACATTTTAGATGATTTTGGTTTTTAAAAGACAAAACAAAACAGGGTCCATAATTTACTACCCAGATAAAAGATAATTCTGATTAAATATTTTCTCTTTTCTAAGTGCAGGTATATGTAAGCCTAAGTCAAAGTGATATAACCCACAAAGTAGTACTAATTTGAGAGCTAGAGAATTTGAGAGTTTAGATGAGGGGGGTCAGCAAACTACAGTGGGTCATATCCAGCCCACTACTTACTTTTGTATAAATAAAGTTTTATTGAAACATACCAGTCACTTATTTATGGGTGTACACTTCCCTGCAGCTACGCAGAGTACTTACAACAGACCATATGGCCTGCAAAGCCTATGTTTGGTCTCCACCAGGAGTAACTATTTACATGACTCATGAGGTTTAAGAGTTTCTTTTTTAAATAACGAAAATGTGATTTACCACACAACTTGAAACATTTAAAAAGGTGAACGTTGCAAGAAAGGAATGTTTTTTAAGGACCAAATTTGATGTGTTTTAATCTGACCAAACTTTAATCTTCTCCACTCCATTCCAAGGTTAAATCAGTGAATCCCAGTCCAAACTCATATGGGAAGAGGGACCCTGAACATAATCAAAATGTACCTTTGCAACTTACCTGAAATGCTTTGAGAAGAGAAAGTGGGAAAGCCTGCCATTTGTCTCTTAAAAACTAGAGGTAGAGGGGGAAAAACGCCATTCTCAAGACTCCAAAAGCATGAAGGTTAGAAAGTGCTTAAGAGCCAACAGCATCTCATAATGCACAATTCATACTGTCACTACAATGCAAGTTTAATTTTAAAAATTAGCTTAGGCCTTATGGGCTCGGCCAGCTTTTTTTTTTTTTTTCCTTTCAGGACACTGATATTAAATTTTAGATACAAATCTTCCAAAAATTCCTAAAATCCAACTATTTCTGTTCATAATGAATGTGTTCGTTAAAAGTTTTCACAAGGATAAAGTGATACAGAAGACACATTGATGTTCGAGCAATTTACAACAAAAAGGTAGATTTAATGCAATAACAATAATCTGAGGATAAATAAATCCACAACAGACTTTAAAGTTTGAAAATTTTTTTCCTTTCTTTGCAGAGAGAATGGTTTTCTGAAAGCGCATAGGACTAAAGATGTCAAAACAAAATTTAATTTCTTAATGTCCAGGTGACACAGGCGTGGTCCTCCCTGCTGCCCTCCTAACACTTGCCATTGGCCAAGGTGATAGTTTCTCTTGCTTAACTCAGGATGGATGTTAGTTTCAAGAGTAACTGGATGGTTTGTTTCCTGAATCATCTTCTTGCGAGCCCATACTCTGTAAAGGGGAGAGTAAGTAGTGTTATTTTTGTTTGCCTTTGTCAAGGGTTTCCCCCCAGCCCCAAAGGAGCACACCATATATTCACCCCTCCCTCCTAGAGGAAAGCCACCCTGTGAACAATGACAGCAGACACCACCGTGACCATCCCTAAGCGCACTTCCAGTTCCTCATTTGAAAATGTTCTCAACTAGTATTTCTCTGTGAATTTACTGATAAATGTTTTCAAAAAATATTTAATAACTTGAAGCCAAGTTCCTGTGCCTGATGTAGCAAGACCCCTCCTTCTCCACCCAGCCCACTTCTTGTAATGAGGGGAACCCCTACTCACCTTTTGCACGAACTGGGGGTTCACTGTGATCTCCTGGTCCATGGCCTTCAGCCGCTCATCCAGCTCTATGCACTTCAGCATCTGTACGACAGGCACATTGTAATGTGAGCAGCGGGTTTAGGTCAGTTGCATCCTTTTTAGCCTAGACTATTAATGTAAGTGCTACAGAGGTTCACAATCCCTTGGTCTGAAATCCCTGAGGCTAGATAAGTTTTGGAGTCAGACTATTTTGGAGTCAGAAAGTTAATACAGTACAAGCTCTGTATATTTCCTAACATCCCAGCAGGATCTAGGCAGCAGCCCATAATCAAACACACATCAGTATCTTCTGCAGTGAAACTGAAGTCAATTCATACTGAGGTAAATGAAGACTACACATCATTTCAGGTGACATTTTGCCATCGATTGAGTTACCAAAACAACTTAGTTTTCAGGTTTTATTTTTTAATTTTAAAATTACAAAAGAATTGTGGAGGTATCCTATGTTATAATGCTATGTGTTGCTTTTAGGATTCTGAGATTTAGTGTTTGGTCCAATCATTTCTCCTCTCAGAGGTAAGACACAGACACAACAACCTCATGCTCCCGAAGCCAGCCTGGCACTAGGACAGCTTGCCTTCGGGAGACAAGAGGTGGCCACTTCTGTGGCCTATGCTGCTGCCTGATGGGGACCTTTGGGGAGGGCTTTCTTCTCTCCTCTCCAGCCACCCACACTGCTCCTGACACAGGGAGAGATGTTTCCTAACTTCTCAACCTGTAACTCCACAGACATTTTACCACAGAAACAAGGCTCTATATTGGAAGTGGGAGTTGGGTATAGATAAAATTATACTAGACCCTTCCAGTGCTTTCCAGTTAAAGCAGATTTTGGTGAGCTCACTGGGATGTCTAATCCACCATCTAGTTATAGCACACAATCTGGAAGAGTTTTAAGCAGTCCATTTTGAAATTAACTTCCTAGGAACTAAGATGTTCATAGATCAGGAAGTACCTGTACTTCCAACTAAAATTATCCTGGGGCATAGGAGCATTATTTCAAATCTAATAAAAAAATCAAAACCTGGCAATCATGTTTACCTCCTGATCAATGTTATGAAGCATAGCTGGGTTATTATATTTTTCAGGGTTATCATGGAAACTGACCATACCATCTTTCTGATTAATACTTGCAAAAATCTCGCCATCTTCTATCTACAAAAAAAAAAAAAAAAATAGTAATAATCAGGAAAGAAGTTTAGACTGGAACACTATGTGAATAGTCATTCAATATAATCAGGGAAAAGTAAAGAAAGTAACATGTTCATAAATAAACTTGTATATTTTTAAGCACCGTCTGTTTAGTCAACAAGTATTTACTGAATACCTACTGTTTACTAGGTACCATTACAGATGCTAAGAGGTGCAAAACTGATATTCATAAAATCCTTGCCCTTACATATTTTACTGAGGTGAAATCCACATAACTAACCATTTTTAAAGTGAGTAATTCGTTGACATTTAATACATTTACAATGTTGTGCAACCACCATCTCCATCTAGTTCTAGAACATTTTCATCACCCCAAAAGAAAACCCCATACCCATTAGCAGTCACTCCCCATTCCCTCCTCCTCTTAGTCCCTAGAAACCACTAATCTGCTTTCTGTCTGTATCAATTTGTCTTTTCTGAATATATCCTATAAATGGAATCATATACTGTGTAGTCTCTTGTGTCTGGTTTCACTTAGCACACTTTTGAGGTACCCCTGCATTTTTAAACATCATTTTTATTGAGATATAATTTACATTGCCATTACATTTTAAAAGTGAAACCTAACACATTTCACTTCACCCCAGTGGAAACTATCTTCTGATCCTTCAAGAAAACCACCACTGCTGATTCCAAGGTAGTTTCAAGGAACATGTTCTTTATTTGCATCAATGACTCGGGATTTATTTGACTGATCCTCAAAGCCAAATCCTGTCCATGAAGTTAATCCTGTCCTGAAGTTAAAAAGTGAGATGCCAATAAAAGTCCCAAACAGATATTTTTATTCCTAACAAAAGGTTCCACAGTGTGATAATGATTCGTCCATTTGTTAGAAGTGGAATTGAGCTGTCTAAACTGGCCTACCCCTTTCTAGCCTTGGAACGGACAGACGCTATTCAATAAAATAGCAACCAGCCCAACACATGTTAAATAGAATGCATAGTTCTCTCTATGATCACAGAGAGCTGCCTCTTCAAAAAGCAGATGGAATATACCAAAAAGAAATTTAGCCAGGCACAATGGCTCACACTTGTAATCCCAGCACTTTGGAAGGCCAAGGTGGGAGGATTGCTTGAGGCCAGGGGTTCAAGACTGGCCTAGGCAACATACTGAGAACCTGTCTCTACAAAAAATTTAAAAATTAGCCAGGCACAGTGGTTTGTGCCTGCAGTCCTAGCTGCTCGGGAAGCTGAGGCGAGAGTGCTGCCTGAGCCCAGGAGTTCATTATAGTGAGCTATGATCTCAATATTGCACTCTAGCCTCGGTGAGAGAGCAAGATCCTATCTCTTAAAGAAAAAAAAAAAAAAAAATTTGGAGCTAAGTTCACCACAGCAGCACTACTCATAATAACCAGAACTCAAAACAACCCAAATGCACACCTACTTGGAAGGGAAAGGTATACTCCTACAGTGGAATGTTGTAGCCCTGAAAAACGAATGAACTACAGCTACATACATCATGTATGACTCTCACAGTGCTGAGCAAAAAAAGCCAGATCCCAAAAAAGTATATACTGTAATGTTTCTGTTTATATAAAGCTCAAAAACAACTAAAATAGGATATTAGAAGTCAGAATAACAATGACCTTTCCAGCCAGAAATAGGGCTGGAAGCAGGCACAGGGGATGTTTCTGGGGTGCTGGTCATATTCTGTTCCTTCATCTAGGTGTCGGCAGCACAGACACCTTCACTTTGCAAAAGTGTGTTTAGCTGTACACTTAAGTGTGCTTTTGCAATGTTTACTTAAAAACAAATCCCTGCCCTCACAGACCTTTCATTCCAGGGCAAGGTTTGACATGTTGGGCCAGACAATTCTCTGTTGTGTGGGGCTGCCTTGTGCACTGCAGGATGTTTAGCAGCAGCCCTGGGCTGTATCCATTAGATGCCAGTATCACTCTCAGCTGTAACAACCAAAATGTCTCCAGACATTGCCTAATGTCTCCTGGCAGACAAAGTCACTCCCAGCTGAGAACCACTGCTTCAGAGCCTGTCAGGTGTCTGGACTGGTCACACAAGTGTTCAAAATCTAATCCCCTGCCCCTTGACCCCTTCAAAGCGTTTCACTAGCTTGTATGTCCTGGCTGGTGTCGTCATCTCTCATGGACTTCCTCTTACCACTGAACAGTGAGTTCCTTGGGGAAGGAGTCCGTAGCTTACTCATTCTGTGTAACCCCTGTGTGGTTAGTGAGGTGCTCTTAGCAGACACTCCAAGGCTGGTCAAGTCAGATCATTTTGGTTTTGACTGGTGTGTGTGCGTGTTTTGAGGATTATGTCGAAGGAAAAAAAAAAAAAAAACCTTCAGAACATTTGTAAACTGAGCTATCGAAATAAAATACTTCATTATCACAAGGGAAATTAGTTTCATTACTCCTAATTCTGAAGTCAGGGGATATCATATAAAGCTTTACATGCCCTGGGCCAAGAACACATGTTTGTTTTCAGTGGACTGAAACCAGATCAGAGCTATGTATTTACATAACTGAATAGGTAGGTAGATTATATTAGCTTGGTGGGTTATCATCTAGTCATTTAACACATTGACTGCCACACTAGAAAAAAATATTTTTCCTTTGGGCCACACCGTGTTTTATTATAAAAACAGAATAAAAACTTCAAAAACAAAATGATCCTTTCTAATTTAATGAAAAATTTGTTATTTTTTATTGTTTTCTGTGTGTGAGTTATATGGAAATGCAGCAAATGTAATGTGTACTTTTGTGTAGAATGCTTTTCCCTGAAATGCACATCAATCTTAAAAACTTGGAAATTAGTAATGTAAAAAGTAATGTGAAAACTTGAAAAATGTTCATAAGGGTAAAATGTTTTTCTTGATTTGTCAGAATTAAGTATAATTTAAAGGTAAACATAATAGAAAAACAAAATTTATTGACTTCTATTCATTTAATCCACATTTTTAGAATTAAATTGTCAATATTAATTGTAACAATAAGAACATCAACAAGATTTTCACGAACCAACTGCAGGGGGCCATGCATCACATAACATGTATGCGAGGTAAAGAGACATGTGAGTTACATATGCTTCATGAAGCCCCAGGCTCAAAACTAGTGTGAGTCAAATACAACCCACATGGCGGTTAATGTGTTAAGTGATGCTTATCCAAACTGACTGGTTAGGGTTGGGCCAAGAGCAGAAGATGCAACTGGGAAGTGACGAAGAAGAGGGTCATATTTTACTTCTTAAGCTGGGTGCTGAGCCCATGGGTGTGTGCTCTCGCCTCCTTTGCGTCAGTGCTGCTCAGTGTAAGCAGGACTGACACCTGCTCTTGATGAGGCAAGGGACTGAGTTAGAACATGAATCAACACCATCACTAAGCACACTGCGGTTCAGCAAGGCTTTCTGATGCTGCAGTGGTCCTTTGATGTGCGTACGGGAACAAGCCTGTGATCACATCACAGATCAGCAGAGTCACACTACTTATGCCTCTTTATATCCAAAATATTTCATGGGTGTTTTAAATAAGCTTTACAAAGACTCTGATACTGAAAATACGTAAATATAATGAATAAGGAGCACAAATAGGACATAACCATGGTGTGTATCATATGAGTACACTATGACTGGAAAACCGTATAGACGCTGAGGAAATAGACCAGAATGTCAGTAGTGTTTGCCTTTGGAAGTTCCCCCTCTTTCTCCTTTTTAATATTTCCCATGATGAACACCTGTTACTTTTACAAGGACAAAAATCCATTAATTAGTTTTTAAACGAAAACACACCTACCATGTGTAGAACATATTTTTCTGCCTCTTGAGGTCCAGATAACTGCACACGACTTGCCATATCTTGTAATGATAGCGTTAAAAAGGTCTGCAAGTCAGAAGTAGAATTAATCACAGGTAGAAACAACAGAGGAAAGACACTTTATTAGATGTGTTCAGAGTTCTTTCCATTGCTGTATGAAATTTGTTTGTGAAGATGACTTGAAATTGATAAACCCAGTGGTGTTAGTCATTAGTTTCCTGGAGGAGTAATGACAAAAGGTTAATTTTCCATATATAAGAACTGAAAAGGAATCTAAGATATGTACATCATTATGGAGATTTTTATCTTTTGAATTCTGTATTGGAAATGTATTATTACATAAAATAAAACTGAAAAAATTACATTCATCCTTCAAAATTCAAAGTTAAAATTTTTAAACAAATGAGAGAGTTAAACAAAAGAGGCTACACACTTGTGCACAAGGGAAACCACTGCTTGCCACTGCTCTGCTTGGGATTTGATGAAAATGCCCCCTCTCAGGAACAAATTAAAGGAGTTCTTTTCAATAGCAGCTGGCAATATTTACAACAATGGCATTTTCAAAGCTGCGCATGTTAAAACTCTGATTTTAAAAACTCTTGATAAGCCAATGATCAGCAAACCTACCTATAGTTTACATAACAGCACCTAAGAAATTTAAATTATTGCTAATTTTCAGAAGTACATAGTTTAACACAAATGAGGATTCAAAAATAAACATTTCTAAATACATAAAACTATCATTTTTCCTATTTCAAAATATATAGAAACTTCTACTTGAATGTCCATCAGTAGAGGACTGTCTGAATAAATTACGATCCATTCATACGAGGAACTACTCTGTAAGGTAACTATGATAGAGGCTTATGTTGCCATGGAAAACAGCTCATGGTACATTGAACAAAAAATGCAGGGCAAGAGGCTAGCACAGAGTATGATCCCAGTACACACAATTGAGAGTGTCTACACATACATACAGAAAAGAGACAGAGAAGCACGAGGAACCCAGAAAAACTTCCACCAAAATGTTAATAACAGAGTAATCTTTCAGCATTGGAGGTGGTAGTTTGAACCCCTGTCCCTAGCCATCTTCCAGCCAGCAATGACATGGGACAGAGTTCCTGTCACTGACACTGATTCACAGTCTACCTCTTCAGACTTCTTGAAAAGCTTTTGATTTTCTGATTTTCTAGTAAGAAAGAGACTAACCTGGCTAGAAAATATTTTGATGTTTCCCCCTTCAATTATTCTGACACTAGGACATGATGCCAGAAATTTAGCAGCCACCATCAGAGATTTAGCCTTCTGACTAGACACATCCTTTAATGACACTGTCCTTGTCTACCACACCTTGTGGTGGCCCTTCTTCGGTTCCCTCGGCGGTGCTTGTGAGTTCAGTGTACCAGAATCTACCAGGAGTCAGCATACAAAGGACCTGGGACCTGGGACCTTGATGACTTTGTGAGCCATGGGCCCAGCCCTGGAATGACCATCTTGAGACCCTTCCTGTTTGGTCAAACTCTTGCTCTGGGTCTATCCTATCCCAAATAGAAAAATGCATTTGACTATACCGACTTCTCAAAGTGTAAGCTACCAACTTATTCCAAAGTGATAACCCGTAGTTGAATATCCCACAAGATAGTTAATTGATGTGCAGTGATGCCTACCCATTAGATTTCTTAAGTTCTAATTCTTCAATTAATTTTCATTTGCCATTTTACAATTTAACATCTTTCTGAATATGTACCATCTTTTATCCTTGTTAACATCTGTATTCTTTCATCTAAACCTCAATTACTAGTCACAAATGGGGTGCAGCTATTTTTTCTTTTATTGATAAATAATAATTTACATATTAAGAGGGTACATATGAGTGTTATGTGCACAGAATGTATAATGATTATGTCAGGGTATTTGGGGGTCTCCATCATCTTGAGTGTTTATTATGATTTTTATGTTGTTAATATTATTTCAAGTCCTCCATTCTAGTAACTTTGAAATATACATATTGTTGCTTAGTCACCCTAGTTGGCTATCAAACATTAAAACGTATTTCTTCTATCTAACGGTATGTTTGTATCCATAACCAACAATCTGTTCATTTCCCTTTCCCCCACCCACCCTTCCCAGTCTCTGGCATCACTCCACCTGGGCTGGAATGCAGTGGTGTGATCATAGCTTACTACACCCTTGAGTCCCAGGCTCAAGTGATACTCCTGCCTCAGCCTCCCCGGTAAGTTTGCCCATTTTTTAATGGGATTACTTGGGTTTTTTTTTTTTTTTAATTGTTTGAGTTCCTTGTATACATTCTGGCTATTGGTTCCCTGTTGGATGAGTAATTTGCAAATATTTTCTCCCATTCAGGAGGTATCTCGTCACTCTGTGTTTTTTTTTTTTTTTTTTTTTTTTTGCTGTGCATAAGCTTTTTACTTTAACACAGTCTCATTTGTCTACTTTTGTTTTTGTTGCTTGCACTTTTAAGGTCTTAGCCATAAAATCTCTGCATGGTCCAATGTCCTAAAAAGTTTTCCCTATGTTTTCTTCTAGTAGTTTTATAGTTTCAGTTCTTATGTTTAAATCTTTACTCCATCTTGAGTTGACTTTTGCCTATGGTGACAGATAGGGGTCTGGTTCCATTCTTTTGCATATGATTATCCAGTATTCCCAGCACCATTTACTGAAGAGGGTGTCCTTCCCCCAGTGTATTGTCTTGGCAGCTTTGTCAAAGATCAGTTGGTGGTAAATATGTGGATTTATTTCTGCATTCTCTATTCTGTTCCACTGGTCTATGTGTCTATTTTTATACCAATACCATGTGGTTTTGGTTACTATAGTCTTACAATATATTTAAAAGTCAGGTAGTGTGATGCCTCAAGCTTTGCTCTTTGTACTCACGATTGCTTTAGCTATTTGGGCTCTTCCTTGGTTTCATACAAATTTTAGGACTGTTTTTTTTTTTATTTCTATGAAAAATTATGTTGGTATTTTGATAGGGATTGTAATGAATCTGTAGATTGTTTTGGGCAGTATGGTCATTTTAATATTAATTCTGCCAATCCATGAGCATGGATGTCTTTCCATTTGTTTGTTTTCTCTTCAATTTCTTTCATCAGTGTTTTGTAGTTTCCCTTGCAGAGTTTCATCTCCTTGGTTAAATTTATTCCCAGGTGTTTTTTTTATTTTTTTGCAGCTATTACAAAGAGGACTGCCTTCTTGATTTCTTTTTTTGGCTATTTCATTATAAGAGTATAGAAACACTACTGATTTTTGTACATTGATTTTTGTGTCCTGCAACTTTACTGAATTTTTTAGATCAGTACTAAGAGCTTTCTGGTGGAGTCTTTTGACTTGTATCTTATTTCTAGAGATAAGATCATATAGTGTGCAAAGAGGAACAATTTGATTTCCTCTTTTCTAATTTGGATTTCTTTTATTTCTTTTTTCTTTCCTGATTGCTCTGGCTAGGACTTCCAGTACTATGTTGAATAAGAGTGATGAAAGTGAGCATCCTTGTCTTGTTTCAGATCTTAGAGGAAAGGCTTTCAACTTTTCCCCATTCAGTATGTTAGCTGTGGGCTTGTCACACATGGCCTTTATTATTTTGAGGTATGTTCTTTCTATGCTTAGTTTGTTGAGTATTTCTTCTGAAGGGGTGTGAATTTTGTCAAGTGCATTTTCTGTGTCTATTGAAATAATCATATGTTTTCTGTCCTTCATTTTGTTGATGTGGTATGTCATGTTCATTGATTTGTATGTGTTGAACCATCCTTGCATCTCTGGGATAAATTCAATTTGATCATGGTTGTGTTATCTTTCTGACGTGCTGTTGGATTCAGTTGGCTAGTATTTTATCGAGGATTTTAGCATCTATGTTCATCAGGGATATTGGCCTGTAGTTTTCTTTTTTTTGTTGTGTCCTTGTCTGGTTTTGATAACAGGGTAATTCTGGCCTTACAGAATGAGTTAAGCAGAATTTCTTCCGCTTAAACTTTTTGGAATAATTTGAAAAGCATTGGTATTATTTCTTCTTTACACGTTTGGTAGAATTTGGCAGTGAATCCAGCTGGTCCTGGACTTTTCCTTGTTGGGAGACTTAATATTACTGATTCAGTCTCACTACTCATTATTGTTCTGTGCAAGTTTTCTATTTCTTCTTGATTCAATCTTGGCACGTTGTATGTTTCCAGGAAATTTATCCATTTCCTCATGGTTTTCCAGTTTGTTAGCATATAGGTGCTTTTATATTCTATAGTGTCAGTTGTAATGCCTCCTTTTTCATTTCTCATTTTGCTTATTTAGGTCTTCTCTTCTTTCCTTGGTTAGTCAGTGGTTTATCAATTTGATCTTTTTTGAAGAACCAACTATTCATTTGGTTGATCCTTTGTATTGTTTTTTTCAGTCTTTCTTTCATTTAGTTGTGCTCTGATCTTTATTATTTATTTTCTTTTACTACCTTGGGGTTTGGTTTGTTTATGCTTTTCTAGTTCCTTTAGATGCTTCATTAGACTGTATATTTGAAATGGGTTGGTTTTGTTTTTTTGCTGTAAACTTCTCTCTTAGCACTGTTTTTGCTGTGTCCCACAGATTTTGATATATTGCATTCCACTTGCTTTAAGAATTTTTAAAAAATTTCCTTCTTGATTTCTTCATTGATCCAATGGTAATTCAGAAGCATGTTGTTTAACTTCCATGTATTTGTATAGTTTCCAAAGTTCCTCTTGGTATTCACTTTTAGTTCTAGTCCATTACAGTCTGAGAAGATACTTGATATGATTTTAATATTTTACAATTTCTTGAGACTTGTTTTGTGGCCTAACAGTCAATCCTGGAGAATGTTCCATGTGCTCATGAATAATGTGTATTCTGCAGTTGTTGGATAACTACAGTGTGTCTGTTAGGTCCATTTGGTCTAAAGTCCAGTTTAAGTCCAGTGTTTATTATTTGTATAAATTTATGGGATACAAGTGTACTTTTGCTACACGCATATACTGCGTAGTGGTGAAGTCAGGGCTATAAGTGTACCCCTTACCCGAATAATGTACATTGTACACATTAAGTAATTTCTCATCCTCCACCTGCTCAACCCCACCACTCTTTCAAGTCTCCACTGTCTATCATTCTATACTTTATGTCCATGTGTACCCATCATTTAGCTCCCACTTATAAGTGAGAACATGCGGTATTTGTCTGTTTCTAATATTTCTTTGTTGACTTTCTGTCTAGACAATGTGTAATGCTGAAAGCTGGGTATCTAGATGATCTGTACACTGCTGAGAGTTCGGTGTTAAAGTCCCCCTCCATTATTATATTGGAGTCTATCTCTCCAATACAATAATAGATCTAGCGATGTTTGTTTTATGAATCTGAGTGCTCCAGTGTTGGGTACATATATACTTAGAATTGTTATATCCTCTTGTTGGATTGAACCCTTTATCATTATATAATGATCTTGTCTTTTTTTTTTTTTAACTGTTTTTGACTTAAAGTCTTTTATCTGGTATGAGCAGCAAACAGTTATTCCTGTTTGCTTTTGGTTTCCATTTATGTGGAATATCTTTTTCCATTCCTTTACTTTCAGTCTGTATGTGTCTTTACAAGTACATTTCTTATAGGCAGCATACAGTCGTATCATGTTTTCTTATCCATTTAGGCAGTCTGTATCTTTTAAGTGGAAAATTTAATCTGTTTACATTCAAGGTCATTATTGATATGTGAGGTTTTACTCCTGTCATTGTTAACTGTTTTCTGGTTGTTTTGTATATTCTTTTTTCCTTTCTTTTTCACTTACTGGTTGTCTTTGTGGTTTGTGATTTTCTGTGATTTTGAGTCTTTTCCTCATTTGTATATTTGCTTTAGCAGTAGATTTTATATTTTGGTGTGTTTTCATGATGGTAACTGTTATCCTTTCACTTCCAGGTTAAGGACTCCCTTATAAGGCCAGTCTAGCGGTGATGAATTCTCTTAGCGTTTGCTCATCTGGGAAAGATTTTATTTCCCGTTCATTTATGAACGATAATTTTGCTGGACAATGTATCCATTGGTGGCTGTTTCTTTTCTTTCAGCATGTTGAATGTATCATCCCATTCTCTCCTGGCCTGTAAGGTTTCTGCTGAGAAGCTCCCTATTAGTTTGATGGGAACTCCTTTATAGGTTATCTGGTTTCCTCTTGCTGTTTTTACAATTTTCTCTTTGTCATTGACTTTAGACAGTTTAACTATAATGTGCCACAGAGAAAACCTTTTTGTATTGTATCTGTTTGAGGCTCACCTGGCCTCCTGTATCTGGATGTGGAAATCTCTTGGTAGACTTGGAAAGTTTTCATCTATTATTTTGTTAAATAGGTTTTCAAACCCTTTTGTTTTTTCTTCACCTTTGGGGATATTGACAATTCATGTTATTTGTTCTCTTTATGGTGTGCCACATATTATGAAGGCTTTGTTCATTCTTTTTTATTTTTATCGGAGTTATTTCAAAAAGATCTGTCTTTGGGTTCTGAGATTCTTTCTTCTGCCTGATTTAGTCTATTGTTGAAGCTTTCAAGTGTATTTTATATTTCATTCAAGGAGTTCTTCGGTTACACAATTTCTTTTTAGTTCTTTTTAATGATATACATCTCTTTGGTAAACTTCTCATCCATACCGTGAATTGTTTTTGTGATTTCTTTGCATTGTTTGGAATTCAATTGTATCTCACTGAGCTTCATTAGTATCATAATTTTGAACTATTTTCCCAGGATTTGATAAATTTCTTTTTAATAGGGATGTTGGTGGGGAATTGTGTGTCTCTTTGGAAGTGGCATATTTCCTTGCTTTATCATGTTTCCTGTGCATCTAGTGTTAATAGTCACTTCTTTCAATTTTTTGATTTGCTTTTGTAGGGGAGGACTTTTTCCTGAAGACGTAGCAGTGGTGTTGGTTAGGCAGGGCCCTTTGTTCTTTTTTTTTTTTTTTTTTTTTGAGACAGAGTCTCACTCTGTTGCCCGGGCTGGAGTGAGTGCCGTGGCATCAGTCTAGCTCACAGCAACCTCAAACTCCTGGGCTTAAGCGATCCTACTGCCTCAGCCTCCCGAGTAGCTGGGACTACAGGCATGCACCACCATGCCTGGCTAATTTTTTTTTGTATATATATATTTTAGTTGTCCATATAATTTCTTTCTATTTTTAGTAGAGACGGGGTCTCACTCTTGCTCAGGCTGGTCTCGAACTCCTGACCTCGAGCGATCCACCCGCCTCGGCCTCCCAGAGTGCTAGGATTACAGGTGTGAGCCACCGCGCCCGCCCATGGCAGGGCCCTTTGGCTTTGATTCTGGGTGTGTGCAGTAGTGTAGTCTCTGTATGATTTCTTTGGCTGTAAACCGCATCAGTGGTATCTGTGATTTCCTTGGTGGTTTAGGATGTGGTTATTAATAGGCTTTGGTGAAGTTTTGATGCAGACAGGGATGCCAGGTGGGCCAGTTTTCAGGCCCCAGTAGTGGCAGTAGTGGGATAAGTATACCTGTTCTTGGGCCCCAGGGTAGCATATGCTGGCACCAGTGTTAGCAAGACTAGGTGGCTTGTTCAGACGCTGGTAGTGGCAGCAGTGGTTTGTTTGGATGCTTGAGCAGGTTATCAGGTTCCTGGGCAGCCAGTGTGGTGTGGGTGATGGCAGTAGCAGTACCAGGATAATCTTCTGGATCCTGAGTGGTGTGCATTGGTGTTGGCAGTAGCTGTGATGGGGGGGTCACTACCCACGGCCCCAGGTATGCAATGCCATGCAGAGGGGACAAGGGACCCTGCCCTGCATGCCCAAGCATTGAGGCCACGCCACCATTGAGGTTGCAGTACCCACTCAAAACCCCAGACAGGCAGCCCTCTGACTTTTCTGTCCCAGCATCCGGTGGTAATAGCAGTGGCTACACGTGCAGTGGTGTGCAGAGGGGGAAAAGGGGTCCCGATCTCTACTTCCAAGCCTAGGCACAGAGTGCAGCTATTTTTAAATGGCTACCTTTTGATAGTAAAAGACAGGAATTTACTTAGAAAAATTCTGTTGGCACCTAGCCCAAAAAGAAAATTTTGTGGGGAGAATTACGCTGCCTGTTACCTTGAGTCTCTTAGATTCTGGTCTCTGTAACTTGTGGGTCAAGTTGGTTTTTCTCTGGCTGAAAGGTTACATTTTTTTAAAAGAGATAGGACATCTCACTATGTTGCTCAGGCTGGACTTGAACTCCTGGGCTCAAGTGATCCTCCCACCTCCTAAGTAGCTGGGACTACAGGCACGTGCCTCTGTGCTCAGCCAGATTACAATTGTTTTTGATCTTTCTTGAGTTGCTTTCTACTTCACATTCATTTTCTTCTTACAAATTAACTTATCATAAATTCACTGTTAATTTTCTTATGTTAGGAAGCTATGATTACTCTGTCTAGAACATTTGGAAGGAATTCCTTCTCATTGTGATCCACTCCTCATCTTCCTTCCTCTTCTTAGAGGCATTTATCCTTATATGGTCTGCCTATCTCCACAGCTACCCTGACTCGCCACTCTTCTTCTCCAGGGTGCTACAGGAAGGCACCTTCCCCAGGTCCTCACATCGCCAAATCCATCATCCTTTCCCATTGCTGGGTAGCCTAGCAACAAACAGCACCTATTCTGGCTCCTCAGCTCCTTCACCCAGAGTCACCACTGCTGACGCAGGGCATAGGATATGCACAGGAACAGATTTACCAGGTTCTCACCAGTTGTGAACTGCTGGATCTCTGACCAGACTTCCCAAGAGGAAAAAGCAATCCTCTATTTGTTTAAGTTACTCTTACTAGGATTCCTATTACTTGCAGCATATGCCTTCCTAGTACACACAGGATTTCATATTTTTTATACTTTTCTATACTGCTTGAACACTTGATAAGCATATTTTCTATAATCCAAAACCTGCAAGTTATTTTCATCTTGAAAAGAAAAATTATATAATTTGCTTGTATCCTAAAACTCAACTGCACATAGCTTGCACAACCCTGGCCTAAATAGTAACGTCAGAGTAGTACTATGTTCAAATAAGAAGTTCACATAGCGATCGGCACAGCCTGAGAGGTTCCAAGGCTGGTTAAGGTCCGTGTCACCAGTATGTCTTCTCTGCCCATCTGGAGTGGGTGACCTCTCTAAGGTTGCCTTTCTCTGCTTTCCAATGTAGTCTTGTTTTCTACCTTTCTTTCCTCTTCCCCTGTTCCTCTCCTCAAATACCCTAGCCCTGAAAAGACCAAAAGGTATAAATCAAACTCTTTCTAAGAAACCAATCGCGAGGGAGTTCTTTCTCTCTTAGTACTCAAATTCTGCCATACTTTGTCCCTGTACCTTGCTTCCTCTGCACTAAACAGAGAAGAGAAACAAGGCCCTGAGGGAGTCAGGAGATGCCATCTAAAGGCAGCACTTTCCTCACCTTTGTTAGCCTCTGAATGTTCTTCTTATAAAGAGATGACAAGCATTGCTTCACCAGTCCCATGTTGTTGTCACGAGTGAAAGTTTCACTGTGCTTGTTCACCAGGTTTCGGAGTTCTGAGGGGTTATTGGTTGAATAAACTTGCGCTAACTCATGGTACGCATTGCTAAGAGGCTAAAGGTTTGAAGGAGGCAAAAAAAAAAAAAAAAAAGGATTAAACCTTCAGCAGACTCAAATTTGCACAGGAAGCAAAAAACCACTTATGTACTATATTTTAAGCAAGTGCATTCCATACTGTTGCCACGTAGCAACAGACTGTTCCTAACAAATTATAATTTACCCAAAGCAAATGCCTAGTTTTTAAGACCCAGGGTAGAAATTCACTACAGAGTAATTTACTGTCAACAAAACTTTGTAGTGCAGAGCAAATGATGGCACAGCAGGTGAAAGCCCACTGAATTTAGTGAAGAAATGCATGTCTTTCTCTATCAATGGTTCTTTTTCTACTGATAAATTATACTGGGGAAAAAAGGTGACAAAATGTCCATTATTCCCAACTTACATACCCCCTCACATACATACCCTCTCACTTACAAAGCCCCTCTCCAGATTCAATGGGACAATCTGCTACTTCTGCTAGCAAGAAAGAAGACAGGCAGTGGCCGTAGACCTACTAAGAGCCTGAGCTGCTTTAGGCATTTTATGTACATTATCCTCTATGTTAAATATTAAGAAATTAGGACAGAGGTCCAAGAGAATGTGGAGAGGTCCAATGGAGAACTACCAACAGGGAGAAACTGGATCTAAACCCACCTCACTGACTCTGAAGTCTGTGTTCTTTTCACCATTTATGATATCATAAACAAATCACTAATTCTTGTGAACAATGTCCTCAAGCCTTGAAGACATCATTTTATAAAAGCATTCCTTCTAAAACAGGCTGGCTCAGGGCTCACCTGAAGGACTTATGGGAGTTCTCTAAAATGACCTGAGTAAGGCTGCCCTAAACCTGCCCCCGCACATCACTTTTCCATGGGAATCCAGGGAGCTCTCTTACTCACTTTCCTCTCTTCCCTGCCTCTGACTAGATCCATGAGAACCACAAGAGGGCTCTTAACCAAAGGACACTGGGGTATCTTCCATAAGCCAGCATGAAAATCTTCTCATCAGGAAGAGGTTCTGATTGATACCTTAAAATTCTGAGTTTCAGATAAGGACAATCAGGGTGAAATTGTTATCAAAATGATTGTGACCTCCTAACCCCTTTGAACTGCTCAATTTTTGTTAAACCATGAACAAGTATTTACAAAATTTAAAATGCAATAGTTAATTTATTTTTAAACATGGTCCCAAAGCTGGGTTGTCAGTGAGAACCAAAGTAAAAGTTCAGTGAGCAGAGCCTGTTGTCCTCATCCAAGGGCTCTGGTAAGATTTCCCAATACTTGGGCAAACTGAGAGTTCAATCAAACCAGCACTGCTTTTTCTACATTTTGGCTAAAATGTTAACAAAGAAATACAAGAAAAAAAAAAAATCAACCTGTACAGGAGCTTAAACAAGTATAGCTGTAAGTACGCAGAGCAAAAGTTTGAAAACAGGTTCCTGAGAAATATTCCATGTCAATCAGGTGACCAGATTATATATGGACTGGAATGGAGTTAAGAGATTCTGACTGAACTACAGCTCCCAGATGATATTTAAGAAATGTCTGCTAATCTGAAGCTGCTAGGGAGTTAAATCACTATAAAATTACAGAACTATATCATTATAATTTCTTTACATACTGAACATGCTCATGTAAGAAATTAGTTTTATTTAAAAAAACTTACCTTAATGAATCTACCCACAATTTGAGATGTATATTTTGGTAGCTGTTGTACTTTGCCCAGTAATATCAAAGACACTAAAATATACTTTTTATACGATTCCAACATGATATGACTGACTGCCATGGCAGGAGTAGTTATAGCCTGGGCAAGAGAAGAATGTTTAGTGTGAAGAGAGAGCATGCTGCAGGAGCAAAAAGCAATTAACCACATGTATCACTTCAATTATAAAGCAACAGTACTTATATTAAATGTCCCATTATTTTTTTATAGCAGCTTTATTGAGATGCAATGGACACAGTATAAAGTTTACTCTTAAAGTATACAATTCAGTGGTTTTCGGTATATTCACTATGTTGCAAAACTATCACCACTACCTAATTTCATACCTAATTTTCATCCCCCCAAAAAGAAACCCCTACCCTAGCAGTCCTTTCCCATTCTCTCCTCTCCTCCAGTCCCAGGCATCCACAAATCTACTTTCTGTCTCTATGGACACTTCTGTCTCTATGGACACCTATAGCATCATACAATAGGTGGTCTTTTGTGATTGGCTTCTTTAACTCAATATAATGTTTTCAAAGTTCATCCGTGTTGTAGCATGTATCAGTACTTCATTCCTTTTCGTGGCTGAATAATATTCCACTGTGTGGATATACCACATTTTGTTTATCCATTCCTCAACTGATGGGCATTTGTGTTGTTTTCACGTTTTGGCTATTACAAATAATGCTGCTATGAACATTGGTATACATGTTTTTGTGGATATGTCTTCATTTCTCTTGGGTATATTCCTAGGAGTGAAATTGCTGGGTCATATGGTGACTATGTTTAACATTGTGAGGAATGGTCAAATTGTGACTGCAACATTTTACAACCCCATCAGCAATTATGAGGGTTCTAAATTCTACAGATTCTCACCAACACTTGTTATTGCCTATCTTTTTAAATCTTACCCATCCTAGGTGGGTGTGAACCATATCACACTCTGGTTTGATTTGTATTTCCTTAATTACTAATGATAATGAGTATGTTTTCATGTGCTTATTGGCCATTTGTATATCTTCTTTTGAGAAATGTCTATTCAAATCTCTTGCCCATTTTTAAATTTTAGTATTTTTATTGTTGAATTTTAAGAGGTTTATATATTCTGGATATAAGTTCTTTATCAGAAATAGGATCTGCAAATATTTTCTCTCATTTTATGGCTGACTTTTCACTTCCTTTCATTGGATTTATAAGGTTAAAAGAATTGAAAACTATCATACTCCGTCCAGCTCATAACTTCCAACTCAAAACCCAAACCATTGAGACTGTAAGGCATTCATCTGAGATTATTCTACAGAAACATTCATGTAAGTGGATGAAGGCACATGTATAATGATTCCCATTGCAACACTTTTAATTGTGACTGGAATCAACTTAAATTCCCATCAATCGGGAGCTAGTAAACTAAGGAGGTCAATCTGAGTGGTATGAGAAAATGAAGATACTCTCACTTTTTGCTTCATACAGTGGTATATAATCAGAATTTTTTTCAATAAGTATATCCTTCTTTTGGAATTTTTTCTTAAAGCTGTAAAAAACATCTGTATCACTTTCTGAAATTAAAGTAATAATAATCATCTTCAACTGCAACATCATTAAAACACAGTTGTGGCTGGGTGTGGTGGCTTGTGCCTGTAATCCCAGCACTTTGGGAGGTTGAAGCAGGAGGACTGCTTGAGACCAGGAGTTCAAGACCAACCTGGGCAATGTAGCAAGACCTCATTTCTACAAAAAATTAAAAAATTAGCTGGGTATGGTGGCACATGCCTATAATCCCAGTTACTCAGGAGGCTGGGGTGGGAGGATCATTTGAACCCAGGAGTTCAAGGTTGCAGTGAGCTATGATCATGTCACTGCACTCCAGCCTGGGCAACCAGAGCAAGACCCTGTCTCTCAAAGAAAACTGCAAAAAACCAAAAAAACCACAGTTGTATGAAGTAGAACAACACTAGATGATGCTTGTCATTAGGTCAAAATCAGGGAATAAGTATATCTTCAGGCAAAAGGATTATACCTATAAACATCGAAAATGTTTTGAATATTTTAACTATTTCTGATAGAAATATTTCCTGAGTGCACTGCCCACCTTCCTTTTTAATGTCTGTATCATCTTGGTATTTCAAGATTATTAGTTTGCTCCTGAGTTATTAAATATATTGGGCTGTAGCATGATAATGCATTCATTGGCTATGAAGTGTGTTTTTACCATTTTCTGAATGTGGAGGCTTCACTTAAAGAGGAGTTACTTTGAAGATTTAACCTGACTAGACATGTCCTTTAATGATACTGTGCCTAAGTACCAGCACCAATGGTGGCCCTCCTCAGGTCCCCTCAGCAGGGCTCATCAACCACTCAGTGTGGCACTGCTGTGTGTACTGTATGTCAGAATTCCAAGCAAACTGTGAGTTCTTTAAAGTTTTAGAATCCTTTACTACCTTAATACATGCTATGAAGTAAACACTGGTATTAATCAATATTTATATCTCTTTTTCAGACTGTAAGTAAACCTCCAGAATATTCTACCAAATTGTGTAATACACCTCATTGCACAGACATAGACAAGGGTGGGAGGGACTTTTCATTCATTGTGTACTAATATCCTTAATATCCTTTGAATTTTAAATCATGATAAGGTTTTACTGATCAAAATAAATAAAATTTCACAAAACTTCACACCACACATGGTTTTAGAATAAAAAGACACATCAAAGAACATTCAGTTGAACTTCTTCCCTATATGCAAAGGAAGCAATAAAGGTCAAGAGATGTCATAACTTACCCTAAATCAGATAGGGTGTAAGTGGCAAAGCCTACATTAGAACCTACTCATTAGCGCTCTTCTCTGTACTTGTGCTGCTCTTCAACTTCGGGAGCAAGTTACCACCATTTACATGATCACAGAGAATCAGTCTTTTTTTTTTTTGAGACAGAGTCTCGCTTTGTTGCCCGGGCTAGAGTGAGTGCCGTGGCATCAGCCTAGCTCACAGCAACCTCAAACTCCTGGGCTCAAGCGATCCTACTGCCTCAGCCTCCCGAGTAGCTGGGACTACAGGCATGCACCACCATGCCCCGCTAATTTTTTTTTTTCTTCTATATATATTTTAGTTGGCCAGATAATCTCTTTCTATTTTTAGTAGAGACGGGGTCTCGCTCTTGCTCAGGCTGGTCTCGAACTCCTGACCTTGAGCGATCCACCTGCCTCGGCCTCCCAGGGTGCTAGGATTATAGGTGTGAGCCACTGCGCCCGGCCTGAGAATCAGTCTTTGAAAGAACCTCCACCTGACACTCAAGAGGCCTTGGGATCAATCCATTCCAGCTCTAAACTTGGGGAACATGTTTTTGATCACACAAGTTCAAGACAACCTCAGGGACATTTAGAGATATGATTATATTACCTGTTCATAAAAGTAGAGTGCTCTTTCAAAGTTCTTCAGCCCAGTATAGATCATCCCTCCATAATAATAGTAACATAAAAAGTGCTTTGCATCATAGGCCCCATTCTCTTTACAGATGTCCATCATGTCCACGTCAAGATATGGAAGGGCAGGCTTAAAGCATTTTGCCAGCAAACAAAGCTGTGAACAAATGGATATTAAATCATCACTTTAATTTTACTTTGGGAGGCATTAGCAGAAAGAGAAAATTCACAGATTTCAGAAACTTTCAAAATATGTAATTTGGTTTTACATTTTATTGATTAAATGATCTTGATTAAATGTCAACACATTATAGGTTAGTATCTCTTCTCTGAAATGCTTAGGACTAGAAGTGTTTTGGATTTTGGAATATCTGCAGAATACATACCAGTTGAGCATCCCTAATCCAAAAACCTAAAATCCAAAATGCTCCAATGAGCATTTCCTTTGGGGGTCATGTCAGCACTCAAAAAGTTTCAAATTTTAGAGCATTTCATATTTTAGACTAGTAATTCTCAACCTCTCCTCCATTTTCTTGTCTTCCTTTTTTTTTTTTTACCCCCAGGGAGAAAGGAATCTACTCTATTTTCTTAACCACACACAATAAAAGAGCATTTCTTTATTAAAAATCAGCCCACTATAAGGTGGATGAATTGAGAATAAACAGACTTCCACAGACAAAGCTCAGTTATCACTTAACCCGCCACCCATCTGTTAATGTGTGTCCTTTTTCTCTTCATTGAACTGGTAGAATACAAATCAGCCAGCATGGCGTGATAAAAATAGAAGTCTTTTCTTAAACTAATCTTTTTCTGTTTTTGAATCCTTTAGGCAAGTATAGTTCATTTGCCTTGTGCAACTCAAGAAAGGAAGCACTTAGAAAAGTTAGCTAGACAATGGTGACATGGTGTAGACTTATGTACAAACTCATCAAGCTGTACACTTTAGTACTTTACTATATGTACTTTATACCTCAATCACAAAAATTTTCTAAAAGATTAAAAAAAAGTACATCTTCATGCAAACTGGAACATGTGTCTGAAATAATCCACCTACCATGTTATTCATTAAAGAAACAATGTAAATAGCCCACACAAAATTGTTCAACTATGGTATACCCGTGTTATAGAATACCTTGAAACTTAAAGAACTGCTATAGAATAATCTCCAAGATATATTAAACAGAAAAAAAGCAAGGTACACATAGAAGTTTACATAAAATTCGTATAAAAAACTGGAAAATATATATTCATATTTGCTTGTATGTATATAAAATATCTTTGGAAGGATACACAAGAAACTATTAATACTAGTTTCCCTTGGAGAGAAGAAATGGATGGCAAAGCAAACAGAGTGGTGGGAAGACTTCCCTATATACCCTCCCTTTTGCCTTCTGGACTTTGAATATCTTAAGATAAATAAATTAATAACATTTTAAGGTGTAACAAGTTACCTATGTTTATTCTTAGGTTCCACAACTTCTTTAAATAAAAAAGACTTGATGTTTTTTTCTTTAATGTTACAACCATTAATTACCCTATCACAAGCTTACTAGCTGAGCCCCATCCCGTAGTTTGCATCCAGCACTTTCTGGATATAACAGATGTACCTGCCTATTGCAAGTTCTACAACATAGTACAGTATGCACCAAGTTGCCTTCACTTATCTAATCCGATGTTGAGCAAGCCCATAAACAAACTTACACCTCTGACTTGGCGGGAATCACACTTTGGCTGCTTACCTGGCAGAGATCAGCATGTATGGAGGTCAGCTGGTTTGTATTCATCTGCATCTTGTCTATGGCTTGCTTAAGGATGCCAATTCCTCGCAGGGGCTGTCAGAAATGACATCTCTTTCAGATAAGTTCTCAAAGATGGCAGCACATTGGATCTTATGTTGTCACTTACAAATAAAAAATAACACTAATTGATAGGTTCCTTTAAATAGCAGTATGAGGTTTCCATACTCTTTCAGGAGATCTCTGTCCCTATTTGGTCAGAAAACATTTTCTTAAGCCGTTTCTTGGAATTTTTAGGTAATTCAGCACCATTTTAAAAATCATAAACTTTTTCTTTACAAGGAAGATCAATAATCAAAAACAATATTACTTTCTCAAGAGTTCATCATATTTACATCTAAACAAATGAAAATTTTCCAAATCTTTTACAACAGATGAGAGCTTGTACTTTGGAAATTTAACAGTGCAAAGGGGCTGTTGGTATTTTCCCATAGAGCAGTCTAGTCCTTACCTGGTAGTAAACTACTATTGAAACTAATACCGCAAGTTACAAACAAATTGTTTCCTGCCCTGATTATAAACAATAAGACTGAATGTCAAGTGAGGCACAATCAGTTTCTGGACAGAAGAGAAGACTGTAAAATACATGAATAATTTATATAGCTTTTTCAACAAAGACTTGTTAATTGTTTTTTACCATCACTTTCAAACAGTTTATTTAGTACTCCTACAAAATACTAACTGGTTGTTTCTGTTTTCAGCTTCCTTCAAACCACTAATCTTAAAGTTCAATTTCAAATAAAAAAGAAACACCCAAAGTATAAACTTGTGTCAACATCACAAAAGATAAGGACTAAAGAATTGTTTCAGATTAAAGGAGACTAAAGTCACGCAGCAATGTAATGCAACTAATGATCTAAGGTTTTCTTTTGCTGTAACAAACTTGGCTGAAAAGCTGGCAAATCTAAAGAGGGCCTACAGCCTAGGAGAATTTTCTCAGTGTTCTCTTCTTGATGCTGATGGTCATTATGCTATGGCATGTAGGAGAATTTTTAGTGAGGACCTATTGAATTATTTAGGGATAAGGGACAGCGTATCTGCAATTTATTTTCAGTGGCTCAGAAAAAAAGAGAGAAAGAGAAAGAATAAGCAAGTGTGATATTATAAATGTTAACATTTGGAGAACCTGGGTGAAGAATATATGAGAATTCTTTATATCATTCTTGCAACTCTTTTATAAGGTTAAAATTATGTCATAATTAAAAGTTAACAGAAAAAAAATTAACAAAAAACCATGTTACAACATAAAGAGGCCTAGACTGGTAGTTCCAAAACCAACCACTACCACCACTAGTAGCCTCCCTTGAGGCACATCTCCCTGTGCCTGAGTCACTCACTTGACAGAGAGGCTAGCTGTCCTTATAGCAAAGGCTTTGAGTGCTCAAGTGACCACATATATCTAAGTGTTGGGACAGTTAGTACTAACCTGGAATCTTAACAAATTAGTTCATTGCGTAAGTTAGATATATGTTATAATAGAATTATAAATACTTAAATGTTGTATCTTACCTGTTTTCTTTCCACAAGTGCATTTGTTAGCTGATGGCAAAGCCCAGCAACTAGATATAACAATAACAAAATATTGAAAATTTAAGTAACTACAAAATCAAAACATACTCAATGGAAAATAAAATGTTATTTAGCTTACAAGTGTCTGTTGCATATCGAATGTGCTCCCCATTACAAGTACTGATGAAGAGCTGAACCTGTGAGAATAATGTTTCGAAGTCAGGAACACTGGGCATAGAAAACTTCACAAACCTAGAATAAAGACAAAAGAATTGAATGACCCTAATATTTCATGGGATAAAATGTAGATGCAACTCATACAAGAAGTCCATCCTGTCTACAATGCTCTATGAAATTAAATGAGTAACAGTATTTTTAAAAATGAAGAACCAGAGTCCATGAGATTTTCTCCTGGCCTGGTTCTTTTGCACAATCAAGATACAGAACATAGGGCATGGTGGCTCATGCCTATAATCCTAGCACTTTGGGAGGCTGAGATGGGAGGATCAATTGAGGCCAGGAGTTCAAGATCAGCCAAGGCAACAGAGCGAGACCCTGCCTCTACAAAAAATAAAAAATTAGCCGGGCATGATGGTGTGTATTTGTAGTCCTAGCTAATTGGAAGGCTGAGCCAGGAGTATCACTTAAGCCCACAAGTTCAAGGTTATAGTGAGCTATGATCACACCACTGCACTCCAGGCTGGGCGACAGAGCAGAACTCCCATCTCTTAAAAAAAAAAGATTCAGAACACAGACACAAATAGAGGTTAAGAAAGAGATGATTAACAATGAACAACTTTAAAAATCAAAAACTCTTTTAAATGAGGCCAAATATAAGGTTGTTTAATACATGTAAAGGAGCTGAATATAAACTTTTAACCAAAAAAGTTTTTCTTCTTTTGAGCTCCAATGTGGTCAGGACTATTTACTCATTTAAAAAATCAGTTGTTGCTTTTCCTGCTCTAAGAATGTACTGAGGGGGGCCAGGAATGAGAGTTATGCGCTGGCTGGAGGCTGTGACAGTGGCTCAGGCTAACGATGCCGCTGCCAGCTGTGTGGCCTATCTAGGAGAAAGTCTGCAAAACTAGCTGATAGGCAGGGCAGGACGAGTGTGGGGGTAGGAAGAAGGAGGACTCAGACGATCCAACCCAAGTAACTCAGCAGTGGTACCATCCATCAGCTGCCATGAGAAACACTCTGAGAGGGTGTTAGAGATTTTAGGGGAGAAATCATATATGCTACCACCACTAGGGCACTGCTTATAAGTAAACTTCAAGTTCTTCTTCTTCTTTTTTTTTTTTTTTAAAATGAACTATTGAAACTAGTTTCAAGAAAAATGAAATGGATATTATTACCCAATCACAATTTCTCCTACATCTTTCAGTTTTGTCTACTTCCATCTTTATAGTATTATTTGACTTAACAATGTTACCTAACATCTATTATAACTTTGTAATTATCAAAACATATCAGAAACAATTTCATTCGGGGTTCACAATAGGTCAGTAAGGTACTGTGATTTCCATTTAATAAATAAAAATATGAAGCTCAAGGCCCCACATTTTGTAATTGGAAGAATGTAGATTCAAACCCAGGTTAGTCAGCCACAAGCTCAGGGTATTCCATACATTACCTAAGTGATGTAGTATACAATGATAAAACACCTTAGAGCTTCAAAATACTTTCATGTACATTACCTCACTTGACATGTATGTACATGCAAGTTTATGTATATAAAACATGCATGCTATCTGCTCTCTCATATACATAAGAAACACAGACAGGAGAAATCTTTACCAGCACTGCTGAGTAGAACTGTCTACAATGGTGGAAATGTCCTACATCTGTGCTGTCCAAGACATGGACATGTGGCTACTCAGTACTTGAAATGTGGCAAGTGCACCTAAATCTTTAACTTAAATTTTAATTTAAATAGGTGCAGATGGTTAGTGGCTACCATATTGCAGCATACAGCTCTAGATCCTTTCATTCTGACAAAGTTTCTTCTTTAAACTCTGCTCCTGACACATATCTTTGTCTCGGGAATCCCAGCATGAGTGAAGCCAGACCCTCACTTAAGGTCAATTTCTTCTCAGTTTATTTATATTATTTCAAATTTCATGACAATCACAATATTCCAATTTATAATACTAAAACATAAAGAGAGAAAAAATTCTACTGTCAAAGACACAGAGTTACAAGGAACCCCAATTAAAGTAAGGCCTATTTAATTTGGACGTTTTTAAACAGCTTAAATTTGTTTGAAGGGAATTCTAAACAATGTTGCTTTGGATCATTGACATTTTCCTTCAGTGTATTCCATCACATCCTATTCCATCACTCTTACTATTTTCCACCTTAGAAAACATGGACAATCACATGGATTACAATAATAAAAGTATTCAAATAAATGTAAACTACAGTGCCCACAACTGAGATGGCTATTCATTTTTAAAAACAAATTTTCAAAATTTGTATAAACATTGGCCAGGCGCGGTGGCTCACGCCTGTAATCCTAGCACTCTGGGAGGCCGAGGCGGGTGGATCGCTCGAGGTCAGGAGTTCGAGACCAGCCTGAGCAAGAGCGAGACCCCGTCTCTACTAAAAATAGAAAGACATTATATGGACCACTAAAAATCTATATAGAAAAAATTAGCCGGGCATAGTGGCGCATGCCTGTAGTCCCAGCTACTCGGGAGGCTGAGGCAGTAGGATCGCTTAAGCCCAGGAGTCTGAGGTTGCTGTGAGCTAAGCTGACACCACGGCACTCACTCTAGCCTGGGCAACAAAGTGAGACTCTGTCTCAAAAAAAAAAAAAAAAAAAAGAAAAACAAAATTTGTATAAACATGAACAAGAGTTTAAAAATGCTAAAATTGAACAAAATATAGTAAGCAAGTAGTTGAAATGAGTAAAATGTAACTACTATATGACTTTAGTTTTACAAAAGAGCTCAATGTTTTACATAGTTTACTTTCTACACCTAAATAAATAAATAAATAAAGCCAGAAAGTGCAGAGTGTTCAGTTTTAACAAGCACAAAACTATAAAAGAAGATGCCCCTTACAAGACAGCAAGGACGCCCAAGGAGTGTTCTTGTACATCCAGAGCCCCAAGCACAGTGTCCAGATGGGATAAGTTCTTTGCAAGGAGTTCCCCACTCTTGTTGATCAGTTCACAAAGCTGTGTCATTTGGCCTGGAAAACATAAACACTATCATTCAGTTATAGCACTAACCAAACTAAAGTAATTCTCACAATGGACTTTGTACTTCAGAGCCTAAAATGCCTAAAGATGGTATCTTTTATCTCCTTCATTTCAGATGAGGACCCAGAAGGACCAGAGGAGTGAAACAACCTGCCTGTGGCCTCAGAACTATTAGAGATTACACCAGAGCTCCCATTTTCCTATGGGCTATGAAAGTTTCTCCTTTTCCTCCATTCCCTTTTCCAGTATCCCAAACCAGAAATGTACATGTTACTATCACCACCTCCTCCTCATCTCCTTCTCTGCATACAAAAGGTCAACAAATATGATTTAATCTTGCCTCGTAGGTCTCTCAGCTCCATTTCTTTCTCTCTCCCCTCCCTGCCTTAATTTAGATCATCATTTCTTGCCTGGACTACATCACAAATCTTCTGAGTGGTCTGCCTACTTTCATCATTCTCTCCTCCAACCCATACTCCATATTGGTACTATCTTATCCTTCTGAAATGCAAATTCACTCAAATTAGTCCAAATGCCTCAGCCTGGCTTACTGAGGCCCTTCACTAACTGCTCCCTGAAACCTCTCCAGTCTCTCCTCCTGCTACTTCCCCTCATGCACCTGCTCTGGTAACACTAAGCTCAAAAAACCACCAATCTCCTCTTTATGCTTCTACACATGCTGTTCTCAATCCCTCTGCCCCACATCCTCCACTAGCTGACTCAGACTTATCAATCAACAATCATCTTAGGTCTTCTCTGGACCCTTCTCCATGACTAAGCTGGATATCTGCCTTCTCTGGGCCCTTTTTGCATGGCATGCAATTGTGGTACTCAGGTAGTTCAAAGTATACTCAGATGGAGGGACTGTTTCTCCAGCTTCAGAATACAGTGCTTGCTTAGCAGTCAATCAGCCAGAGCTTGTTGAATTAATCTCCTAATGGATCTATCTTTCCCCTATACCACAATGCTGTGTTTTAATAACTAAGGTATAGAATCTAATTAGGCCTGGATTAGTAACTTAAAGTAGACTCATTGATTTTGAAGGTTATTCTGATGACAGACAGATATCATGGCCACACTCTGTCTTTCTGGTGGGGGTGGGTGGGTACATATAAGTCCATGGGCATTAACCTCAAGTTTCCTCCTTCTATATTTCTATACAGTAACTGCATTAATTTTTTCCATATTAAAAGAGCACAAAGGAAAAAAAGTCATTTTTATCAAAAGACATCTGCACTTCAAGGTTTATTGCAATACAATTCATAATTGCAAAGATGTGGAATCAACCTAAATGCCCATCAATTCATGAATGGATTAATAAAATGTGGTGTATATTTATACCATGGAGTACTACTCACCCATAAAAAGAAATGAATTAATGTATTTTTGCAGCAATTTGGATGGACGGGAGACCATTATCCTAACTGAAGTATCTGAGGCATAAAAAACAAACACCACATGTACTCTCTAATAATTTGGAACTAACCAATGGGCATGGAGAAAAGTGAAAGTGATTAGAAATCAAGAAGGGAGGAGGGGCCGGGCACAGTGACTCATGTCTATAATCCTATAATACTGTGGTCCCCAAAACCCCGGGCCTGGACCAGACCAGTACTCGTCTATGGCCTGTTGGGAACCAGGCCACACAGTAGCAGGTGAGCAGCAATGATCGTCGAGCAGGTGAGCAAGTGAAGCTTCACCTGTACTTACAGCGGCTCCCCATCACTCGCATCGCCACAGAAGCTCCGCCTCCTGTCAGATTAGCAGCGGCATTAGATTCTCACAGGAGCACAAACCCCACTGTACACTGCGCATGCGAGGGATCTAGGTTGTGAGCTCCTTACAAGAATCTGATGCCTGATCTGAAGTGGAGCTGAGGAGGTGATGCTAGTGCTGGGAGCAGCTTCAAGTACAGATTACCATTAGCAGAGACGTTTGACTGCACAATAAACGTAAGGTGCTTGAATCATGCTGAAACCAACCCCCCACCCCCCACCAGTGGAAAAATTGTCTTCCACGAAACTGGTCCCTGCTGCCAAAAATGCTGGGGAGTGCTGCTATAAAAGCACTCCGGGAGGCCAAGGGAGGAGATCACTTCAGGTCAGGAGTTAGAGACCAGCCTGAGCAAGAGTGAGACCCCATGTCTACCAAAACCAGAAAAAATTAGCCAGGCATGGTGGCACAGGCCCATAGTCTCAGCTAATTTGGAGGCTGAGCCAGGAGGATCACTTCAGCCCAGGAATTGTAGGTTGCAGTGAGTTATGATGATGCCATTGTACTCTAGCCCTCTAGCTGGGGTGACAGAGCAAGACTGTCCCAAAAAAAAAAAGAAGAAGAATAAGGGGGGAAGGAGGAGAGGGAAGGGGCAAAAACCTACCTAACTGGTACAGTGAACACTATTCAGGTGATGGGCACACTAATAGCCCTGACTTAAGCATTATAAAAGCCATCCACGTAACAAAAACATTTGTACCCCCTTAATATTCTGAAGTTAAAAAATATCAATCAAAAAAAGAATATATAATACTAACTATAGCTTAAAATACAAGTGACTGTAGTCACTTTGAAAATTTAATTTTTGAGGCTTCTATAACACTTAAATTTCACCAGTTTTACAAAGGAACTATCTCATTACATGCATTACAAAACAGGAATAAACAAATAGCTGTGATCTTATTAAGTATCATCTCTCAAGATAACACAGGTTGAATTGGGAAATACCAACTCACCATCATTTTATGATAGATCTCACTGGTAGGTATGAAGTAGCTTCTTCCAGTTGAATAATTTGCCCTTTTTAAATGCACCACTCTAAATACATTAACAATAATTTGAAATACCCAGAAATAAACATTTCAATCCATTAGTCCCCTCCCCCAGTTAAATAACCAACACCTAGTTGAGACTTAAAATAAACGTTGGGTCACTATGAAATCATTAGTTAACTAGTATAGGGCCATCAGGAGAATCAAAAGTATGTTAAAGTACCATTGGGTGCATATGGCATGAGCCCAACCAGAGATGTGGCCAGTGAAATTCCCTCTAATCAAAGAAAGCTGGAAATTATATTTCCTTCACTTAAGGTTTATGTTAGAAAATTCTGAATAAGAGTAAACAGGAGAGGCATGGTGGCTCAAGCCTGTAATCCTGGCACTTTGGGAGGCTGAGGCAGGAGGATTGCTTGAGGCCAGAGTTGGAAACCAGCCTCAGCAAGATCAAGACCCCATCTGTACAAAAAATTTAAAAATTAGCCAGGTGTCGTGGTGCACATCTGTAGCCCCAGCTACCTGGGAGGCTAAGGTAGGAGGATCACTTGAGCCCAGGAGTTAGAGGTTGCAGTGAGCTATGATGATACCACTGCACTCTAGCCAGGGCAACAGAGCAAGACCCTGTCTCAAAAATAAAAAAAAAAAAAAAAAAAAAAAAAAAGAGGGAGAGAGTAAAGAGAAACTCATAAATATTTACTATGCAGTGAAAGTTATCATTTATCTCTGCCTAGCAGACTGTTCCTAAAGCAGTGTGTTACTACACAGAGCAGGTACACAGCCCAAGTTGTTTTGCAAATGAGAAAAATTGGTCCAGAGAAATTAAGTGGCTCACACAAGAAGTGACTGAGACAGGATTCCAACCTGAATCTTTTAACCACACTACATCCCAGAAATAGAAACTGTGGCATAAATGAACGAATTAATGGTTTCTTCATTCACAGAAAATTAAAGTATGTGCCCTGTGAACCTAATTTCTATCAATAATAAAGAAAAAGAAAGAAAACTGTTATTTATTAAGCACGGCTGCATACCAGATCATTTAAGCCTTACAACAGTGAGACAGACAGCACCCCTCCATTTTTACAAATGGAGATAAGAGAGACTCAAGAGATTAAAGGTGACTTGTCCAAGGTCACACAGCTCCCAGAACTTTACAATTAATGGCCGTTAACAATAAATGGTAACTGCATTTATTGCACCCCATGTGACAGGCACTGTTCCAAGTGCTTTTACATGGTTTCTCTCATTCAATCCTCACAACTCCATAAAGTAGGGACTTTTTTTTTTAATTTTGCAGATGAAGAAACTGAAGCACAGGATAGTTAAAGAGGCCTTCACGGCCAGCAATTAATTACTCTAAATTCCAAGTCCAGAATTCTGTATATTCAGATGAGATGAATGAACCAAACAAGAAAAGGGCAAAACACCATGGTAACAATTCTACTCCTAGAAATGGAGTCCTAAGGGCGAGAGCTCCCTGGGCATTCTGTAGGACCAAAATAGGCGCAGAGGTTCCGGACTGTGCGCCGGCTGGCAGCGGAGAGTCCGGCCAAGGCGAGCCTCGGAGCCAAGGCGCCCAGAAAAGACCAGCCAGCCTCCTGCCCGTTCCCAGCGGCCTAGTCTGGAGGTGGCCGAGCGGCGGCGGGACTGACAGGGCGGTGCGCCAATCATCAAAGGCATGGGAGGCGGAAGGGGCCAATGGCCGCTCGGGAAAGGGTCCGGCGGAAGTCACGCCCCCAAACTGTCAAGCAAAGCACCCCGTGGAAGGGGCCTGGGCCGGGGGGAGGGGGCTCCCGGTAGCCCAACGGAGGGGAGACTCCGGGCGGGGACAACGGAGCCCGAGAGAGCGAGGGGGAGGCTCGACTCAGCCGCACTCGATCCCGCCCTAATCAACGCGCCGTAATCCCGAGCCCAGCCCCGGAGAAGAGGCTCGGGACTAAGAGGGCGGTCCCAGCCATCCGCGCTGGCACCTGGGGATGCAGGCCCGTCCCCGCTACCGACCTAGGCCCAGCCCGGCGGCCCGGAACTCACCTTGAGCTGAGAGCTGTCGGACACTGTTCACGAACTGCTCCAGGGCAGACGCCATGTTTCCCCCGGGCAGCCAGAGCGGCAGAAGCAGCTCGCGCGGGAAAAGTCGGCCGCTCTGGGAGGAGGGGCCGCGGCGATCCACCTGAGGGCCTCGCGAGCGGTGACGTCACTTCCTCCGGCTCAAGCACCGCGAGATCTCTCCTAGTTAGGCACCCATTCTGTTTCTATGGAAACAGTTCCGCCACTCCCTGAGCCGGAAGTTAGCTTCCTCCACTCACCTACCCCAGTCTTTACTCTGGGCACTTGTGAAATCGCTCCCGGTTTTAATGAGGATGGTGGGCAAAGGGAAGAACAAAACTCTTAATTAGGCACGTATTTTCTGGTCTTGATTTTGCTAGGAATGGCCGTGCTGTTTTCCACCTGGACAAATCCCTCAGTTAAGCACAGCTTACTTGCCACGCCTTCCATCACGTTTTTCCAGTGAGGTAGTGAAACACAGACTCTGGAGCCAGGCAGCCTGACTTCAAATTCTTTTTCTGCCGCTTAGTAGCTGTGTGACTTGGAGCACGTTATTTGTCTGTCCTGTGCATTGTTTTCTCCATATGTGAACATCTCACAATCCCCTCTACCACGTAAAACACTTAGGACGGCACCTAACACATAGTGAGGACTATATCTTCATTCAAGAGGATGTGGGATGAATTGATTTTCCCATCTGAGATTGATCTCTCCCTTCTCCACTTGACTCCCAAAGCCCTTTGTTCCCCTCATGTAGCCACTTCTGCTCTGTTATAGAAGTGTATTTCCACAGTCCATGCCACATCCATTGCTCCTAACTGGCGTGCATTTCCTTAAGGTCAAGCATCCCTCTAAGTATTCTCAGTTCCCTTTTAGGGCCTAGCATAGGATTTCGTGCACAGTAGGGACTGAGGAAATAAGCGTAAATGCTAAAATTTCATCCAACATGTATTTATTGAGCACCAATAACACGTTATGCTAGGCACTAGAAATACACTGGTTGGTGAGTAAACAGTCTTGGTCCTTCTCACCTGCAGATAAGGAACACATAAAGACCCTAGAAAAAATGGGTTAGTGCTCTGAAGGAATGGAACATGGTTCTGTAAAATCATGCCAGGAGGAAACTGACCTGGCCTGGGAGCAACAGGGAAGGCTTTCTTAAGGAAATGGCACAAATTGAGCTTTGAAGAAAGAGAAGAAGTTACTAAGGTAAGGGAAGAAGAAATTTCTCCAAGTGAGGGGACAAGCATGGTGCTCACACCTTGTGTTGGGAAGGAGCATGCTAGTTAGATAGAAGAACTGAAAGAGCATTCATTGTTGGAGGGGAATGTTGTGAGATGAGGCTGTAAGGTGGACAGGGGCCACATCAAGTGAGCTGTGTTAAAGATACTCGACATTTTCCTGAGAAGATTGGGTGACAGTGGAGAGTTTTATGTAAGCAGGTAGTGTGATCAGGTTTGCATTTTAAAAAGATTGGTCTGGTTTCACGTGGTTAACTTCAGAAAGCCAACTAAGAAGCTGTTGCAGTAGTCCACATGAAATATAATCATAATAATTGTACCCTGAAGTTGCACCTTGAATTTTACCCTGAATAGTAATAATTGCACTCTTAAAAGTAGACATGGAGGCTGGGCGCGGTGGCTCACGCCTGTAATCCTAGCACTCTGGGAGGCCGAGGTGGGCGGATCGTTTGAGCTCAGGAGTTGGAGACCAGCCTGAGCAAGAGCGAGACCCCATCTCTACTAAAAATAGAAAGAAATTATATGGACAGCTAAAAATATATATAGAAAAAATTAGCCGGGCATGGTGGTGCATGCCTGTAGTCCTAGCTACTCGGGAGGCTGAGACAGGAGGATCACTTGAGCTCAGGAGTTTGAGGTTGCTGTGAGCTAGGCTGACGCCACGGCACTCACTCTAGCCTGGGCAACAGAGTGAGACTCTGTCTCAAAAAAAAAAAAAAAAAAAGTAGACATGGAAATAAGTTGGTGAATTTGAAACATGTTGAGATGAACGACTTTAACACTTGTAGTCCAAAATGGAAATGCTCCTGAATGCTCTATGGAAGCAATTGGCCCTCCGTCTTTGATCTCTTGTAACACACAAGACAGGTATTTTGACTTGTGGGATACATTTCCATGGATATACATGGATTTTAATGAAAGCCAAAAATGTTGCAGGGAAGTAAAGGATTACAATAATTCAAAATAGCCGCAGCTATTAATAATACCTTAAAATTTCTTGCCTATTTAGATTGTGGCAGCTGCTCTCAAAGTACGGCTCTGCTGAGTGGCAGCGGCAGCATCACCTAGGAACTTCTTGGAAATGCTAATGCTTGGGCTCCACTGTAGACTTCCTGCATCAAAAGCTGTGAGGGTGCAAGGTAAGTTTAGCAAGCCCTACAGGTAATTCTGATGCACACTAGAGTTTGAGAGTATCTGCGTTGTGGCCTATAGAAGAGCCAGCATACATATTTCACTCATTTCAAAACAGCTAAAAGCAATTCCACCCTTCTTG
Organism: Eulemur rufifrons; assembly: GCF_041146395.1. NCBI lineage: Eukaryota > Metazoa > Chordata > Mammalia > Primates > Lemuridae > Eulemur > Eulemur rufifrons. The sequence goes on from NC_090991.1 coordinate 4,457,932, forward strand.
CATCCTCTCAAGAATAAAGTGATTGAAAGAGATGTGATTACAGGGATAATCTTGAATATATTCTAACTTGTATTTTTTAAGCCATTCATTTGTAAAATTTGTAAAATTTAAGCCATTCATTTGTAAAAATTACTTGCGACATACCTCACAATAAACTGAGACACAGCAGTGGGTGGATATGATACATTTAATCATTTGTTCTTTTATTCTTTGAACACATATTTACTTTGTTTCAAACATGCTTTAAGCTCTGGGCCAGATGCTGGGGATATATCTATGACCAGGACAGAAAGTCCTTGCTGACATGGAGTTCTGGCTGGAGGAGTAAAACATTAAGCAAGAAAATAAACAAAATAATTTCAGGTAGTATTACATGTTAGGATGAAAAGAAAATGTGGGAATGGGGTATGGAAAGGTCAGGAAATGCTTCTCTGAGACCTAAAGAATGAAAAGGAGCCAGTTAAAAGAGATTTAGGACCAGAGAATTCGTGACAGAGGGAGATGCATGATGGGCAAAAGTCTTAAGACCCAAACAAGCTTGGTGTATTTCAGGAAAAGAAAAAAGTGCCAGTGTGGCTAGAATATACCGAATGAGGAGGATCCTGGTGTGTCTCGGTTGAGAACTGCTTGTCTAAGGCAATAGTAACAATTTCTTGGATTTGTCCAGCTTTTTGAATGCAAAGCATTTTCAGATCCAGTAATGTTTGCAAATTCATCACTGAAATTTCTTCATCAAGTGATGACTTGAAAGAAAGGAATAGTAGACAATACCCAGGGAGGGCAGGAACAGGATCAGGCACTGTTGTAAGCACTTTCAACACATTCCATTTCTGTTTGGAGTCCCATGTGCTTCCAGGGAAGCTGACTTGGAGGGATGAGGGTATAATAATGTAGGTGAAACCATACTCACTTTCCACCACCATCTCCCTCAGGCCACACTGAGCATGTGATTTAGGCTGATCCAGTCAGAGGGGAGCTCAGGACTTCTGTGAACAATGATATTCTCTCTCTTCCCTGCTGGATTGATCAAGGAAGCATGTAGCCCAAGAGGCTTCTGGTAACCACCTTGGGGCCCTTCGGGAGCAAGGTTTAGGATGAAGCTCATGTCTCAAAATACAGAAAAGAGAGAGAGAAAGAAACCAGGACTATGACATCATTGAGTCACTGGATCCAGTCTTACCTGAAGCAACCCTACCTTTGGATCTTTTGGCCAAAAATTATGAGCCAAAAAATTCCCTTTATTGTTTAAGCTTGTATCCTTTATGTCTGCATTGTGTATCTACAAGTATATTCCTCTCACTTGTAGTTGTAAGGTCCTGATAACGCAGTTTAAAGGCATTATTCCCACAATGGTCCTTCCAGGAAGGTGCTATTATAATAAGAATCATTCCACCTGTTCAAAAATATTCCATTTATTTTCTTTTCACTCCCTTGAAGTTAGATATGACTATGTGACTTCATTTGGCTACAGAAACCCAAGTATAAGTGGCACGTTTCATTTTGGGGTGGGAGTTTTAAGTGTCAGAGTGCAATATCTGCCCTATCAGGGTGACCACAGAAGCAGGTATTGAGATGGAGTCTGTCTGTCATCCCGGGTCCCTGATTTGGATGGACTGAGCCCCCTGCTTCCCAGTCCACACTGGAAATGTAGATATGTAAGAAATTACCCCAAAACACTGAGGCTTAACATTTATTATTTCACAGACATTTATTATCTCACAATTTCTATGGATCAGGAATTCTTTCATGGCTTAAATGGATACCCCTGCCTCAAGGTCTCATCCAAGGCTGCAATCAAGGTGTTATCCAGAGCTGTGGTCTCATCAGAAGGCTTGATAGGGAGACAGTCTGTTTCCAAGTTGTTGGCCAGGGATCTCCATCAGTTCCTTGCCACATGGGCCTTTCCATAAGACAGCTCAGAACATGGCAATTGGATTTCCAGAGAGAGAGAGAGAGGGAGAGAGAGAGAAGGAAAGGGACAGGGAAAAGGAAAGGGAGAGGAAGAGGGAAAATGAGGAGGAGGATGTGGAGGAGGGGAGAAAGGAGAAAGGGAAGAGAAGCAATGCTGAAGTCACAATCTTTTTTAACCTAATCTTAGGATTGACATCTCATCCCTTTGGCCATAGTCTGTCCATTAGAAGTGAGTCACTGGGTCTAGCAGAATCTCAAGGGCAGGGATTTTTCAAAAGCAGGACCACCCAGGAGGCAGGGCTTATCAGAGCCATTTTAGAAGCTGCCTAACACAATGAGTGAGAAATAAACTTTTGTTAAACCTCTGAGATTTGGAGCTTGTTACTGCAACATAACCTAGCCTATCCTCATCTGATGCAATGTTTATCTCCCATTATTCGGAAGAGGAAACTGATGCTCAGAAAGATTGAGGAATTTAGCCAAAGATACATTGCTAGTTACTGGCAGAACTAGGATTCAAGCCTATATCCATCTAACTCCAGAGCCTGAACTTTTATTCACTATATACATTGGGTGAGTGGGAAGTGTGGAGACAGTAGCAACCTTCCATAGCAGCTAGAGCCTATGCACTGTGTGGGGGAGGGGGGAGAAAAATAACCCAGAGACACGCCCTCCCAGCTTTTAGTCATTTCCTACCATATAGTGGTCTGCATTGCTAGCTTCCAAGCACCTCATATTCCTAGACTCACAGTCTTTCTTCTTTCAGCTTAGCAGGTCCAAGTTTCCATCCGCAGCCACATGCAGAGTTTGTTTCCTGGGAGGATGGATACACTCCAGTGGCGATGTGTCTGACACCCTTTGTCAGCCCCTTCCTATTACTGCTGAGTCTCTGAAAGTTAGGGGACTGTGACTTACCCAAGGTCACACAGCAACTAGTGGCAGAGATAGGACTACAACCCACATTGCCACAATCGCTGTCCAAGTGTCTTTTCATGACAGTACATCACAGCTTCATAGTCATCCTGTAAAGCAGATATCTATGTCCTTCGTTTGTCAACAAATCAAACTCATCCAAACAAGCAGTAGTTGTTCACAAAGGGAATTTATCAGCCTCAGGCCATGTCCCTGGCAAGTTTAGGAGATGAACAGACTGCAGATTCAGGAAAAGTTGGATTTGTTTCTTAATAAGTCTAGCTAAATGTTTGTCAATTTTTATGATCTTTTTTAAGAATCAAATTTTGGTTTCATTGATTTTCTAGTCTCTATTTCATGTATTTCTGCTCTCCTCTTTATTATTCTTCCTTTCTGTTTGCTTTGGATTTGGTTCGCTGTTGTGTCTACATTCTTAAGGTGGAAAGTCAGATTATTTATTTGAGGGCTTTATTTAATACAGGCATTTACAGCTATAAATTTCCCCCTAAGCACTGCTTTGGCTGAAATTTTGGGATGGTGAACTTTCATTTACATTCCTTTCAATTATTTTCTAATTTCTCAGTGATTGCTTGTTTGACCCATTATTATTTAGGAGTGTGTAGTTGAAATTCCTCATATTTGTGAATTTCTCAAATCTACTTCTCTTATTGCTTTTTAATTTAATCATTGTGGTTGTAATACAGATTTTGTATGACTTCAATCCTTTTAAATTTACTGAGGTTTGTTTTGTGACTAGTACATGTCCTAACCTAGAAAATGTTCCATGTGTGCCTAAGATGATGTGTATTCTGCTGTTGTTGGGTAGAGTGTTGTTCTATAAATGTCTATTAGATTTAATTGGTTTAGTATTATTGATGTCTTTTATTTCCTTGTTGCCTAGTTGTTCTACTCCTTGTTGAAAGCAAGAACTGAAGTCTAGAATGATTTTTTTTTTCAGCGGGGGTAGTGTCTTGGTCTTTTGCTCTGGCTAGAGTTCAGTGGCCCAATCATAGCTCACTGTAACCTCGAACTCCTGGGCTCAAGCGATCTTCTCACCTTAGCCTCCTAAGTAGCTAGGACTAGGCACGCGCCACTATGCCTGGTTACTTTTAAAAATTGTTTTGTAGAGACGAGGTTTCACTGTGTTGCCCAGGCTGGTTTTGAACTGGCCTCAGGCAATCCTCCTGCCTTAGCCTCCCAAAGTGCTGGGATTATAGGTGTGAACCACTGCACTTGGCCCACAACTATTATTTTTGAATTGTCAATTTCTCCCTTAAATTCTCTCTTTGGGGCACTGTTGTTAAGTGCATATATGTTTATAACTGTTATGTCTTCCTCATGGATTGACTCTTTTGTTATAAAATGTCTCTCTTCATTTCTAGTAATGATATTTGTCTTAAAGTCTATTTTGTCTAATATTACTTGGCCACTCCAGCTGTCTTCTTGTTACTATTAGCATGCAATACCTTTTCCCATTCTGTAACTTTCAACCTTTTTATATTTTTGAATCTAAAGCGTGTCTCTTATAGACAGCATATAGCTGGATCACATTTTTAAAATATACATTCTGCCAATATATGCAGATTGGGATATTTAATCCATTTACATTTACTTAATTACTGGTAAGGTAGAGTTTGTTTTTGCCATTTTGCTATTTGTTTTTAATATCTCATATCTTTTTGTATCTATATTTGGCTAGTATTATTTTTTTGTGCTAAATAGATATTTTCTTGTGTGCCATTTTAATTCCCTTATTGTTTCTTTTTTATTGTGGTAAAATAATATGTATAATAAATATAATATGTGGTAAATAATATATAAATGTAATAAACATATGTATAATAAACATGTAATAAACAAACATAATATATAAATAGTATGTGGTAAAACCTTATGTATAATAAGGTTTGCCATTTTAACGATGTTTAAGTGTACAGTTCAATGGCATTAAGCACATTCACAATGTTGTGCAACATCACCACTTGCTATCTCTAGAACTTTTTCATCACCACAAACTGAAACTCTGTACCCATTAAGCAATAACTTCCCATTCCCCCAGACCCTGGTAATCACTGTTCTACATTCTGTCTCTATGAATTTGACTATCCTAAGTACTTCGTATTAGTGGAGTCATACAATATTTGTCCTGTTGTTAATTGGCTTTACCTATCATAATGTCTTCAAGGTTCATCCATTTTGTACCATGTGTCAGAATGTCATTCTTTTTTAAATTTTTATTTTTAATTGCAGTAAAATGCACAGAACATAAAATTTATCACCTTAATTATTTTTAAGTGTACAGCTCAGTAGTGTTAAGTATATTCACATTGTTGTGCAGCCACCAACTTCTATAACCTTTTCATCTTGCAAAGCTGAAACTCTCTACCCTAAATAACCTCCCATTTTGCCCTCCCCTCAGCCCTTGGCAACCATCATTCTACTTTCTGTTTCTATGGATTTGAATACTCTAAATACCACATATATAAATGGATTCTTACAGTATTAGTCTTTTTGTCACTGGTTAGTTTCACTTAGCATGATGTCCTCAAAGGTCATCCATGTTGTAGCATGTGTACAATTTCATTCCTGCTTTAAGGCTAAATAATATTCCATTACATATGTCATATTTTGTTTATCCATTTATTCATTGATGAACACTTGGGTTGCTTCCACTTCTTGGCTACAAATAATGCTGCTATGAACATGGGTATACAAATATCTTTTCAAGACCTCACTTTCAATTATTTTGGGTATATGCCTAAAAGTAGAATTTCTGGATCATATTGTAATCCTGTTTAAGTTTTTTGAGGAACCATCATGCTATTTTCCCCAGTGTCTGCACAGTATACATTCTCACCAGGAATGCATAAGGGTTTTAATTTCTCCATATCCTCACTAATACTTGTTATTTTCTGGGTTTTTAGTTGTTCTTGTGTTTTTTTGTTTTGTTTTGTTTTGTTTTGATTATAGCCATTCTAATGAGTTTCAAGTAGTATCTCATTGTGACTTTGATTTGCATTTCCCTAATGATTAGTGATGTTGAGCTTCTTTTCATGTGCTTATTGGCCATCTGTATATTTTTGAAGAGTTGCCTATTTAAGTCCTTTGCTCATTTTTAACGTCATTTGCATTGTTTCTGACAAGATGTTTGCTGTCCTCCTTATCTTTCTTTTTCTTCTGTATATAATGTGTCTTCATTTTTCTGGATTTTTTTTTTTTAAGAGACAGGGTCTCACTCTTGTCCAGGTTGGAGTACAATGGCATCATCATAGGTCACTGTAGCCTTGAACTGCCAGGCTGAAGCAATACTTCTGCCTCAGCTTCCCGAGTAGCTGGGACTATAGGCAAATGTCACCATGCTCAGCTAATTTTTCTATTTTTTGTAGAGACAGGGTCTCACTATGTTGCCCAGGCTGGTCTCGAACTCCTGGCCTCAAGCAATCCTCTGCCTTGGGCTCCCAAAGTGTTGAGATTACAGGCATGAGCCACCGTGCCTGGCCTGATGCTTTTAAAATTTTCTCTTTATCTTTGGTTTTAAGCAATTTGACTATGATGTGTCCTGGTGTAGTTTTCCCAACCAAAACAATTTAAATTTTAAAAATACCAAAAAGTAAAATATTTAGGTATAAGTCAAGAAAATGTGCAGGATCTGTATACTGAAAACTACAAAATGCCTAAGTAAGAAATCAAAGAATGGCTCATGCCTGTAACTCTAGCTGCTCAAGAGGCTGAGGCTGTGCCTGGGTTGGGGTATGGGTCCATGTGAGCCCACGGCCCATACTTCCCAGCTGTGCCACACTGCTTGCCTGCCGACCCCTGACCATCCCTCTGACGTCAGTCTGGGCCACCTTAGCTTTCCTTCCCACATTTTTGGAAAGATCCAAAAGTGCCAGTTCCATGAGAATGGGGACTTTGATCGCCACTTCCTACCCAGCACCTAGCACACAGGGGACACCGAAATTTGCCAGATAAATAAATGAATGAAAATTATGCTCTCCTTGGCCTTCTCCCCCTCCTGAGCCCACCGCGCCCCCAGGCCTTCCAGCCTGCTGCCCCTGCTGACCTCAACGCTGGTCCTCGCCTGCTCTTTCACGTCACCCCATCTCTGCTCCAGCATCGCCTCCCGGGAGGGGCCTTCCCTGCCCACCCCTGCCACCCTGTCACTCTGTCACTCCCTCCACCTCACCACCATCCCATCACCGTGCTCTGTTTTCAGGTTTTTGCTTTTTGCAAAGGAAAAAAAGCAAACTATACAGGGGTACATAATATTTATTTATATGTTTACTTGAAAATCACTGCTTTTACTAAAGCTGTGTGATGTTCGCATGACATTTGCCCTACTGTCAATCTCTCCCCAGACGCTCGCTGTAGCGCACAGAGGCTTTCAGAGTGCACATCACCCTGTTTTGGTTCCTGCATCCTATTGTCTGTCTCCCCTTCTAAACGGTAAGTTCCAGGATGGCTGGACCGTTGCCTATTTTGTTCCCAGCTCCACACAGTAAATGCTCAAGAAATGTCTAATGACACAGGCCTGCTCCCGAGGGAGCCCGGGCTCAGGGGCCAGTGAGAAGATGCGAGTGGAGAGCCCAGGACGTCCCAGCGACATCCAGCATCCCGGTTGGTCCTCGAAGCCACGCCCCCCGGGCCCCGCCTCCTCCGGGCGCGTGTCCCTTTAAGGGCGACTGGGCCGGGCTGCCGGCTGGGGCGCGCGCCGCGGCCTCGCTCTGGGGCCGGAGCCTGCGCGCCCGCGCCCCGCGCCCCCCGCGCCCCCCGCGCCCCCCGCGCCCCCCGCGCCCCCCGCGCCCCCCGCGCCCCCCGCGCCCCCCGCGCCCCAGCCTGCGGGGCTGCCCCTCCGTAGCGGTCATGTCTCGCGGCCGGCCCAGGCAGGGCGGCGCGGCCCGGGTCCCCACGCCCACGCCGGGCGACCGCCAGGGGCCATGATCCGGCTGGGCGGCTGGTGTGCGCGGCGGGCCCGCGGCGCGGCGGTTCCCGCGGGGCGGCGCTGGGCGTCGCGCGGGCCGGGGCGGCCGGGCGGGGCGGGCGGCCGCGCCCTGCGGGTGCTGGTGGACATGGACGGCGTGCTGGCCGACTTCGAGGGCGGCTTCCTCAAGAAGTTCCGCGCGCGCTTCCCCGACCAGCCCTTCATCGCGCTGGAGGACCGGCGCGGCTTCTGGGTGTCGGAGCAGTACGGCCGCCTGCGGCCCGGGCTGAGCGTGAGCATCCCCCGCCCCGGCCCCGCGCCCACGCGGGCGGGAAACGAGGCCGCCGTCCCAGCCCTGGGCCTGAGCATCCTCTGCAGGGGCTGCGGAGCCCGGGCGCCAGGTGACCTTGGGCGGGTCACTGCCCTCGCCTCGGGGTGGCAACAGCGCACTGGGAGGGCGAGTCCTGCGCTCAGGATCTGTTGGCTGCCGTCGAGGGCCTCTGAAAATGCAGGGAGTACAAAGCCTAATATGCCTAACTCTCCATCTTCGGCTGAATTTTAAATTTTTGGTATATTTGGCTCCAAGTCATTCGTTAAATTTTTAAAAATATAAAGTAAACGTTACAAGTTAAGTCCTCTTTCACCCCTCCCGCAGTCACATTCCCATTTCTTCCTCCCCATGAATTTGGTGGGTGCCTTTACCAGTTATTTTGTGCTTTTCCATGAAAGCATAGCTTCTAGTGGTATTTGAGGGCCAGAGCTGTTGAGTGACTTTCTGGGCATCACACAATGAGTCAGTGGTTTGTCCACTTCTTGGTTTGTCCCCTTGCAACGCTGGCCCTGCTGAACTCCTGAGCTCACTCCTACCCTGAGTCCTGCTGTGCTGTGTCCTCTGACTCCCTGAGGGATAGAGGGGAAATATCCAGGGAGGGACATTCCAGACAGCTTGGCTTGTAAATTTAAACAATTTTGTGAAAGGAGTAGGGGATTTTCATCATGCTCAGACTTAAAGAGACTGGGTGTTTCTGGCTCCCTTGATTGGTCACTTAGGGTCACTGCCAGAGGATTTGATGGTGAGGATGAGGAAGATGTTAGAGCCCGTTTTGTAACCACAAGTTCTCTGCATCCACTGTTCTGTGACCAGACGTGATTATCTCCATCGTGCAGATGAGGAAACTTGCCCCAAGTTCCATGCTAATAGGTTTGTCTGCCCAAGTTTGTCTGCCTCCCAAGCTCATTTAGCTTCCCCCACCCCAAAGTCCTCTTCTCTGTCCTCCTGTTTCTAACAAGTCATCTTTCTTCTGACTGCAAAGGGCACCTTACCAATAATGTGGTTTGTTGAGGGACAGGTGTTAAAAAGGGAAGCCAAGTGCCATTTGTTTTCATCAACACCAGGCACTTCAGAAGGTGACTTGCACAGAGCTCAGTATGCCCAGAGCTGATACCCAAAGACACACTTTAAACTGGAGAAAATGCCCTAGTAATTTCTGCAGCCTCAGCAATAGACTGCATCACACTGTGTGTGTTCATTTGTAGGCAGTGCACAGCACTGGAAGACCGGGCACCTTATTTCCTCCCAAGAGTGTATTAGTGTGATGAAACTAAGCCCATCCCCAACGCTGAAAAGTACAGTGGTAACTCTGTGTGCAGATTCTGTGCACACAGAGTTACCAGTTTCCGAGGAGAAGGCAAAGGAACAGAGCTCATGGAGCAGTGAGGAGGGTGCTCTAGGAGCGATCTGTTGATTTCCTCTACTTCTGCTTCCCTTCCCGAGGCCCAGCTCCCTGCAGGACATCCCTGGGGCTCCCCTTGGCCAAGCTGGCCCGGTGTCTGTGGTTAAAACAAAACAACCCAGCTTACGTAGGTGGCATATCCACTGCCCAACATTCTGCTCTATCTGCATTCCCTTTGATCTTCACAGTACTCTGGGAGGTAATCAGGGCAGAGGTGAAAAAGCTCACTTAAAATCTTAAACTGTTAGGATAGATGAACTGAGCCCAGAGAGGGCAAGTGCCTTGACCAGGGTTTCACAGCAAGTTAGTGTCAGGGAAGGAAGGGCTGCTGAGAAGCTGCCATTACCTACATGGTGCTCGATGCTGTGTATCTGTTATATCCTCACAATAGCTCTGGAAGGAAGGGGTGGACTCCTAGCTCTATTTTATAGACAGGGAGAGAGACTTATTGATGGCAAGGTGGTCAACACAGGGCCTTGTGGCAAGGGCCAGGACCTTCTGGCTCCACCCCTCCACACTGTCTCTATATATGAGTCAGAATCCTTGAGTTCAAGTTTTGACAGTGTCACCTTGAAGTGGCCTTGAAAAAAATCTTCCTTCTCTATGAATTGAGTTGCGAAGATCAAATGTATCAGTAATAAGCACGCATTTGCTCAGCCGCTCATCGTTCACGAGAGCCCTGCTGGTATGATCTCAGCTTACCCTCCGGCCATATGTGTGACGGGTGTTGTTCTGGAAGGTACTACTTCTGACCTGGCAGAGGTATTCCTGCACCACACATGTGGGATTCAGGTTCTTACTTCTCAGAGGCTGAGATGTGTCTCCCTTCCCATGTCACTTTTCCCTTGCCTGGCCCAGTGACATAAGGTAGAAAGGCGATAGCCTGGGAGTTGGGTGACGGGGTCCTCCTCCCAGCTCAGCCACTCTTTGGCTGTGTGATATCATTTCCCCATTCTGAGCCCCAGTTTCCTCATATGTAAAATGAGGGTGTGGATTTTTGCTTTCTAACCCTAATAGCAGTGGAATCCTTTTTTTAAAAAATGTACTCACTGGCACCACAACACATAAAGCAGATAAAAGCAGAGTTGTTCTGGTTGATGTGGGGAGCAGCCTGGAGCTCCCCAGATCGCCCTTCCACCTTGCCTCCCTCCTGCCCGCTCCTCCTGTTCCCTGTGGCACAGCAGTGCCCGTAAGACTCTCTGAGTTCCTCCAGCTCTCAAGTGTCACACCTCTACTGCCACAGCAAGACCTGGCCAGCCTCAGCCTCCGTGATACTCTGGCCATTAGAATCAAGCATAGCAAGCACGTGGCTCTGGATGAGTGGCCTCAGGTCCCAGAGAGCTCCAGTGGGTGCAGGAATCCGTGGCTCTGACACCTTCGTGGGTCTCTGCTGGATCCCGACGGAAGTCAGATCCTTTCTGGAAAGGGCCCCGAAGCACACACAAACTCTGTGTGCCTACTTGCCCCCAGGAAATATGTCCCTGGGTGTGTTTGGGGGGCGAGGGGAATGTGGAAACCCCTGCTTCTCAACCTTGATGTCTTCCTGAGGTGGGGGCAGTGAGGTGCTGAGGGCCTTGGGAGTAACTTGCTTTTCTCCACTTCTCAGGAGAAGGCCATCAGCATTTGGGAGTCAAAGAATTTCTTTTTCGAACTTGAGCCTCTGCCAGGGGCCGTAGAAGCTGTGAAACAGATGGCCAACCTACAAAAGTAAGTCTATCTTCCCAGCCCCATCTGTTGGGACCCCCAAACCCCAACTGTACCTTCCTCCTGCCATCCTCCCTTCTCTTGCCTTCTGCTGCCTCCCCCTGCCCTCTCCCTTCCCTCACCTCAGCCCTGCACAGGGCCATGTAAAACAGACTTGGTTTACACAGACTTGAGAAAATAGTGAATTTAATTTGATCTGGTTCACTGGGTGTTGAAACCTCATTTAGTCAGCAAGTACCTAAGGACTCACTGTGTTAGATGCTGCTGGCACCAACAATTTGGAGATGAGCAGAGCGTGGCCCTTGCCCTCATGGGGCGTCCAGTCTAGTGAGAGCAGACATTCAACAAAGAATCGCCAAGTGACAATAATCACAGATTTTGCTAAGAGCCAAAGGAAAGGAGGTTTAGTGGGAAGTCTCACTTAGCAAGGGTGGTTAAGGAAGGAGGAGCAGTATTGCTTGAAATAGTTCTGTTTTGTTCTGGTAAAATGAGTAGTTCAGTGGGCTGAAGCCCCCACTGTAAGGGTTTATTTCTAGACTTGGATAACTTTTATTGGCCACAATTTTGTTTGAATTTATCAACCTGAATGACATACATAAGATATGTTTTGGCCTTCATTGTGCCATATAAATGCCTCCAAAAATTGTCTATTTTCAAAGTTATAATATGATAAATAGGCATCAGAGACACACAAAATGCTTAGAGTTTGAGTTGAATTGTAGACTTTGTTTGGTCAGTAATTTATCTTTGGACCTGAGTCCAGATCCTGCAGAGTAGTGTATTAATATTTTATTCTGGTTTGTGATGTGAACTTGATTTATAGGGGGTCTGTAGCAAGCACCTAGAGAGGCAAAGCATGTGTGTACAGCATTAGCACTTACGCTTTTCAAAACTCTACTCACGGCCCGGGGCAGCGTGCCCTGGCCTGGAGTCACACTGCTGGGGTCTGGGGAGCCGCGTGGCACAGCGAGGCCCTGCAGGTTGATGCCCAGGCTCACGTCCTGCTCCTCCAGAATCTCACTCCCAGATGCTGAGCAAGTTATTAAACTTCCTGGGTCTCATTTCTTCATCTGTAAAATGAAGATAACGAGACAATCCTCAGTATAGTGCCTGGTGCGTATAAGTGCTCATTGAACGCTAGCTGCTGCTATTGCTATTCTGTGGGATTTAATAGGCATGCCTCAGGAAAAGCAGTCTTGAGGCAAAACAGTATGAGAGGCACTGAATTAAGTAGGCTCCTTTACTGTAGAACTTCTCAGAGCTTTTAATTGCTCACGTGCATCGTGACACCTCGTTAGGATAGTAGAGAATGCGGCTTTCTTCAACAGTATTCTAGCTGGGAACTTTTCTCCACAGCTTCCCTATTAACACTTTTGCAGGCATTCCAGTTTGGGGAATGCAAGTGTAGACCATACCTGATGGTCCTTTCCCTCCATGTTTGCTCTTAACTTGGTAGAAGATTCCTGTGGTCAGTCAGTGTGCAAAGTCTGGACCAAGTGAGGGGTCTGCCAGGAGCTAAGTGGGTGCCGTGTGTCTGGGTGAAGTAGGCACTCCACACACAAGAATAGGCTGTTAGACTGGGACGCATCAGCACGGCCATGGTGCTTGCGGCCACGAGCCTGGGTGATAGCCCCCAGCGGGGGTGCAGGTGGAGTGCCCTGGGGCCTAGAGCCAACTATCAGAGAGGAGCAGACCACGGGGAGGCCGGGCTGAGTGGCCAGTGAGGCGCAGGCCAGAAGTCGGCACAGGGCCGGCGGGGCTGAGTGCCCGGGGCCGGACACAGGGATATGCAGGTCCTTGCTGACAGCGAGCGACTTCTGCGGAGTGAAGGGGATGGGGCGTGGGCTGGAGTGGGTGAAGCAGGCACAGGAGGTGGGAACGTGGGGTCGGCAGGTGGAGGCAGCTTATTGGACAGGCTATGCTGCAGGGGGTGGGTGTCAAGGTGTGTACTTATACATGTTTAAGATGCCGGGTGCTAGCACGCGTGTGGATGAGAAGGAGGGGTGTTGCAGGGCAAAGGCCCATGGAGGTCAGAGAGCCAGAATGCAGGCGCAGGTAGAGGGCCGGCGGAGGGGGAGGAGGCTGCTTCCTCCTGTGCTGTGGGAAGGAGAAGAGATGAGCCCAGACACAGGCAGGCCTCCAGATGGGGGCGAGGAGCACAGGGAGGAGTCTCATCCAGAAGGTCGAGGAAATGGCTGCACTGGGAACCTTGCAGGAGCGCCCACAAGGGCTGGAGGAGGCCCCCAGGCAGGCCCTGGCTTTGTGTCAGGAACTGAAGGGGAATCGGGTCCATCTGATGATGGGAATTTTCTTTTCTCCAGCAGCGTTCAGTTGCTCGGGGCAGGTGGGAGAAGTTGGCTAGTCGGGCTCTTTCGGGAGCCTGGCCAAGCAGACCCCACGGAGGAGGAGAAGCGCAGGCGGAGTGATCATGGTGATGGGCCACTGAACCCCGGCTGGGCGAAGGGGGCCGTGGAGCTGGGGTGAGAGGTGATGCAAAGACAGGGGCCTCGGCGGGCGTCTGTCCCGGTGAGGTGGGAGAATTGAGCACATGATGCGAGAAGACATTGGCCAGAGAGGCAAAGCCCGGCGAAGTGATTCCAAGCTCCAGGGGTGACAGTGGGAGAGCCGTTGGTGACAGGGTGTGGAGAGGAATTTGGAGGTGAGGAGGCGAGGCGTTGGGTCTGCAGGTGTGCAGTGTGTGTGGACCGTCACAGGGTGACGGGTGGAGGGGCCACTGCGGGCCAGCAAGTGGGGTGTGAGGGGTAGACGACAGCTGCCAGGAAGGGTGGAGGGTTGTGCCACATAGCGTGAGCATCAGCAGAATCTGGACTGGGAAGGAGCGATGGAGAAGGAAGATGCCTTCCTCCCCTTCCATCTCTGAAGTTTGTGAGGGGTGGGAAAGAAACAGCTCTCACTGGAGACCAGCTGGGAGGCAGACCAGACCCTTGTGTGAAGCCGGTTCCCGTGGGGTCGGGGGGCCAGGACACGGGAGAGGTGAGTATTTAGGGCAGGAGCAGCAGGTGCAAGGGGTGGCATGGTTGGCAGAAGGAGTGCAGAGGCACACATATGTCCCAGAGACCTGGCAGTCTCGCCTAGGACCCTCACAGAGAAAAAGTTAGGGATGTAGTCTTCACAGGCTCAGTGAGCTGAACCAGCAGGTGCGGGTTCCAGAGGCAAAGCCTGGCTTCCTGAGGAAGTCTGGGACCAGACCCCCATGGGTGAGGGGCTGGGGCCCTTTGGGTGTGGGGGGAACCAGCACCGTGACACCTGGGCACCTGGGAGGCCCTTTGGGTCAGTTCCCACATCACTGCAGCCTGTGGGGCCTTGGTGTTCCTCACGCAGAGCCCAGGCCTGTCTCCAGGGACTCCAGTGCTGGAGGACGCAGCCCAGCGTGGAGCGGGCTCACCCCTCGGTGCTCTCCACGGCCAGAGCTTGCACGTGTCACCGGAATTCTCTTCCTCATAGGTTTCTTTACTTACTACTTGGCATTGCATGAGGCCCTGGTCAAGATGCTGTAAGTCAGATGTCCACGTGGGTGCCCAGGGCCATCAGATAGGACAGAACTGCAAGGTTGACATCTCTGGTGTGGAGATAACACAAGGCAGTGGGTTTCCCATCCAGGTGAAGGGTTCACGCTCCGAGAGGGCCCAGCCCCATGAAGGCAAGGCTGGTGGCCAAGGCCACAACGTGGGTGGCAAAGTCCTGTGGTGGCGAAGGCCGAAGGCCGGGCGGGCTCACAGGCTCACTCTCCTTTCTCTTGTCGGCAGCACTGACGTCTTCATCTGCACAAGCCCCATCAAGATGTTCCGGTACTGTCCCTATGAGAAGGTAGGGCTGCATCTTGCTGGCCGGGCCTTACCCCAGGCACCGCAGCTGGGGTGCTGGGCTCTGCATGCCTGGGGGAAGGGCGCAGACCGTCCAGGTGCCCCTCACCTCTGCCGGCCGCTCCTGCTCCCTCGGGCCCCCCTGCAG
This sequence comes from Eulemur rufifrons, assembly GCF_041146395.1. Lineage (NCBI taxonomy): Eukaryota > Metazoa > Chordata > Mammalia > Primates > Lemuridae > Eulemur > Eulemur rufifrons. The sequence continues at coordinate 4,473,085 of NC_090991.1, forward strand.
CTCCAGCCTGGGGTTCCCAAGTGCCGGATGGGGCCTGGTTACAAGGTGGATTCTCTCGGGGGCACCCATCCCCCCCACTAGCCTGGCCCCCAGCAGGCTTGTGAAGGATGCCGGGTGAGGATGGACTGGTGAGGGGCTGCAGGCACGTGGGCTTATTTCCATGGAAAGTTTTAGAAAGGAGAGACAGCTAAAGTTCATTTTGCTATACACTCACTTTATCGTCTTTATTGAAAAGAATTAGAATTACACAAAATTGAAACTTCTCTGGAAACTGGGAACCTGCGGTTGCCAAACCACCCAGAGGAAAGGTCTGTTGCCCCGGAGGAGGGCACTCTTGCCAGAGGGGCATTAGGGCGTCCGCTGGGGACATCCCAGGAGCTCTCCCCAGGCCCAGAGGGGTGGAGTTTTGTGCCACAGCCTCCCTTGTTTGGGGGCTTCAGACCTTCAGGCCGAGTTCTTTGAAGTGTCTTCTCATGACCTTTCCTCCTTCTGACCTCATATTAGAAACTAAGTTTACACACTCAGTCAACATTACGTGCCTTCTGCGTGTGTCAGTGGGAAGGGAGCCCACGCTCAGTGAACAGTTACCCTGGAACATGTGGGCGCTTAGTGCCACCATGTCATTGAGTCCTCACTACACCCTCTCATCCAGCAGTTACCCTGACCCCATTTAACACCCAAGGACCACGCGTTCAGTTAAACTAGGAGGGGAAGCGTCTCCCCCAGAGTTAGCAAGTAAGGAGTTGGGAGTGCAGGGCAAGCCCACTATTCCTGGCAGAGCAGTGATCCCAAAGCAAGCTCCCCGGACCCACAGGGTTGGCACCCCCTGGAGACTTGCTGGAAGTCAGCATCTTTTGGCCCCATCCCGACCTCTGAATGAGAAGCCCTGGCAGTAGCAATGATGGCTTGTCAAGCCCAGCAGGTGACTCTGATGTACCCTCTAGTTTGTGAGCCGTGGGGCTGGAGTACCTGTTTCAGCCACAGTTTCGCTGGTGGTCAGGGTGGTTGTCTGGCACTCACAGGCGCGGCGAGATGGCTCTCATCCATCTGTTCCCATGCATTCAAATATCCCCTCTGTGCCGGCCATCCCACTGCGTGGCCCCAGCCCAGGGCTGCCCTTGGAGCTTGACGCTCACAGCTCCCGGCTCCACGCCACAGAGAGAAGGCCATCGTAGTGGGCGTGGCGAGGGAGTTAGTGCCCAGAGAGAGGCGAAGCTGGGACCTCGGCAGGGCCGGGCCAGCCCGCTCTGCAGACCCAGCCTGCTCTCTGCGCTCCTGCCTGGTGGCATGTCGTGCAGGGCCGTGTGCAGCATGGTGGGGGGTCCATCCCCCTCTGTGCAGTGAGTCTCCCGGAGCACCGACTTCACAGGGCTGCGGGGAGGCTCAGCGCTCCGCCCTCCCACCAGAAGAAAGCCACACCGCTGCACTGTGTCCCATCCCTCGTCTCACACAGGGGTAATGGGGCAGAGAGGACAGGGACCTGCTTGGGGGTACAGCAGGAAGGCAGCAGACATGCTGAGCTCCCTTCCCGGCCTGGGGAGCTTCTGTTTGTTCTCCATGCAGGAACCAGAGGAGCTTTGGAACAAAGCACATCCCATCCTGCCCCTCCCCTGCTGGTTAGAATCCATAGCTGTAACAGGGTCTGTGAGTTAAGGTGTTTGATTGCAAATGGCAGAAGTCTAGAAGGGTATTGGAAGGGCTAGAGACTGAGCTTGTGCTGGGCAGGGCCGGGCTCACTGAGTGCCTGGGCCGGGGCTGCACTGGGGTGGCGACAGTGGCCAGGGCACACGCCCTGTAGGAAGCAGGTGACTCCCCCGGGAGCTGAGGAAGGGGAAAGGATGTTGAAAGCCCACCAGTGGCCAGAGGGTGCCCGTGGCTCGCCAGGCCCCAGTCTGATTCCTGCCCCGAGCGACAGAGCCACCGTGCGCTGCAGCTCCCCTGCCTTCTGTCTGCCAGGACACACCCTGCAGCACCCAGAGCGTCCCCTGCCTACAGTGCGCCCCGTGCAGCTTGCTCGCTGCTTCCAGAGAAGCCTTGGCTCACATGTGGCTTCTCCCAGCCCCCAGAGTCTTCTTGGAAGCCCTGTCCTCAGAATTTATGTAATGGATGGTTTAAATGCCCCTTTAACTTTAATAGCTCTCTCCTCTGGGCTGTGAGCTTCCTGAGGGCAAGGACTGCTTTCTTTGTCTAGTGCCTAACAAAGCATTGCCAAACGGGGCAGGGGTTTCAGTGGCTGACGCTCTCTCCTCTGCTCTGAGGTCGTGCTGTGCCGTATCAGGCGCGTGGGTGTCAGTGCTGGGTTTGAGTCATGACTCTGCTGCTTTCTAGACGTGGACCAGTCACACCGAGCATCAGCTTCCTGGCTGGCAAGTCCCCTCCCGGCCAGACCTGCTGGGGCCGAGCCTCAGTGTCGGCTGTTAGCCGAGGTTCTAGGCTGGCCCCTTCCCGGGGAATGCCTGGCTGTTCCCCAGCTCTTGGTCTGCTCCCAGGTCCGATGTCACTTTCTTCTCACCCTCTGCCCCCTGTTCACCTCCAGTACGCCTGGGTGGAGAAGCACTTTGGCCCGGACTTTCTGGAGCAGATTGTGCTGACCAGAGACAAGACCGTGGTCTCCGCTGACCTTCTCATAGACGACCGGCCGGACATCACAGGCAAGTGGTCTGTGGCAGGGGAGGGGCGCGTGGAGGGGGCCCAAGGCTTACACCCCCTTTTCCTGAGCGGTCACCTCCCAGCTGCCTCCTGCCCGCCCCACTGAGTCCCCAGGTGTTTGCCAGGCAGTGAGCCTCTTCCCCGCTGGGAGGACAAGGTTCCCTCGGCACTCCTGGGAGTCGGGAGGAGCGGGGGCCCAGCTGCAGGGCGGCCCCTCGGCGGCCTTAGGTGCGTCGCTCCACACCGCAGGAGCCTTGCCTTCCTCATGTACCATGGGGGCTGGACTCCGGTTTCCAAATGTTTATTCCAAATGCTGCAAAGCCTTGCTTTTCACGAAAGCAGTTTGGACTGGCCCAATCTATGAGAGGAGAGCAGGGCAGTTTCTCTGGTTGAAGCTGGTGTGGGAGCCATGATTGTCCTTTTGCTTACCCCGTGATCCCAGAACAAACAGACCACTCAACCCAGCGTGGCCTGGAAAGGAGAGGGGAGATGTGCTGGTTCACTAGGGCTTTGGCGTGGCCGAATCCAGGGTCCCAGCAGCGTCACTCGACATTCGGTTTCTTTGCCTCCTGGCCCTGCTCTGCCCTGTTTGCCGGCCTCCTTGGGCGGGCTGCCGCCTCCTAGTAGCCACAGTAGTTTCCGGGTTACAACCTGTTCTTTTAGACACCCCAGTGGGAAAATACAGAACATTTCTTCCCTAATGGTTTTGGAACTGGCTTGGGAAACGTGCCTGTCTCTAATTCAGTCACCATGTCCAGAGGGTGGGATCCACAGGTGTCCCCCCAGCCCCTCCTAAACCGTGTGGTCCCCCAGGGAGAGTCAGGGCAGCAGTTGCCAGTGACCCTTAGGGCCTGGATGCCTGCTGGCCTTCCATCTCCAGCACGCGGGGCCGGGGGAGGGGCTCCCCCTGGAGGGGCAGTGTCCCACCAGCAGCCCTGGTGTGGACACGGGGAGTGATGCGTGGGGAGGCCCCGGGGCCTGTGGCCACCAACCGGTGAGCTGCAGAGCAGGGCAGCCTGGCCCTTCCCCTCCCCACCCCCTGACCCGAGCCAGCAGGACGGTGCGGTGGCAGAGAGGGGCGGGCAGGGTGAGCACAGCGAGGTGAGTGTGAGGGCTGCCGTGCTGTCTCGCCTCACTTCCCCCGCAGTGGCGGCAGGAAACTGTCCACTGAGCGCTTGACTCTGCTGTGCTGAGCCCTTCACGTGGGGCAGGTACAAGTGCAGTCACCACTGTACAGAGGACGAAACAGTCTCGGTGAGGCAGGCTGCCTGCCTGGGGACACCCAGCTGGTCCTAGGTGGCCGAGCTCTGGGGCCCCCAGCCATGGGACTGAAGTGCCACTTTCCCACCCACAGGGGCCGAGCCAAACCCCAGCTGGGAGCACGTCCTGTTCACCTCCTGCCACAACCAGCACTTGCAGCTGCAGCCTCCCAGCCGCAGGCTGCACTCGTGGGCGGACGACTGGAGGGCCCTGCTGGACAGCAAGCGGCCCGGCTGAGCTGCACCGTGCCTCAGGCTTCTCCGCAGGGCCCTGGTCTCAGGGCTTCCAGCTCGGGCCTGCGGAACCAGTGCTCTGGGGTCGGGGGTCCCTCCCGGACACTGGGGGCAAGATGACCTCCTGCTGCATGTCCCCTCCCTTTCCCAGCCCTGCCAGGCCTTAACCTGATCTCAGGGCAGAGTTGGGCCCTATGGGCCCTTAGACACAGACATGTGCTCCCAGGCAGTTTGAGCTGACCTCAGGCAGCGGGCCCCAAGCTGCCAGGGGCCCAGCGGCCACTGTTCCGTCTCCACTCCCTAGGTAAGTTCCCCGAGGCATTGGGGGCACCCACTTCCCAGGGTCTGCAGCCTGTCAGCAAGGAGTGCCAGGAACACGGTGACTGAGGTGCTTCCGGTGGGCACGAGCCCCTCACAGTCTCAACCACGGCACCCCTCGTTCCACCGCCTGCCCAGTCTGATCTCCCCAGATGGCCTGTCATGTATTCAGCAAACACTCAACAGGCTCTGTGCCAGGGGATAACACTGGCCCTGCCTTCAACCAGCTCAGAGGTTCCTCGCACCTTTGTCCCCAGGGCCCTGCTCACAGAGACCCGCAGGCTTGAACGTTTGTTGAATGCATGAAAAATAAATGCTGTTCACGTGTAGCCTGAGGCTGTGGCCTGTCCTGAGATCCTCTGGCGTCTGGCCCCTGGGGAACCCACTACAGTCCTGTAAGTGTCTGGGTGGTCCCACTGCAGTAGTGGCAGGGGCTGGGGGCGGTACAGCTTCACCTCGTGCCTCTCAGGCCAGGGTCCTGATGGTGCCTGGGTCGCCCACTCTGGCTGGTGTGGAAGCTTGGCCCCTGGCCCTCGGCCACCCTGTCAAGTGCCTCATCCCACGCCTGCCCCAGTGCCCTGGAGTGGGGTCCCCATCCTCTGCTCATCTACCAAGGCCAAGTCCCTGTAAGATCCCAGGAACCCTGGGGGGATGGCTGATGTTAGGGCCTCAGCTGTTTTTCCTTTTGACCCACTTGGAAGTGACAGCTTGAATCAACCACCTCTTTGCTGCCCTCTGGGGGGATTTCGGGGGCCACTTTCTTATCCTTGAGACCTTCCCCATGTTCTGGCTACTTCCCCCATCACTGCTCTAGGAAGGGAACATGGGTTACCCAACCGGGGATGGGAAACCTGTGGCCTCAAGGCCACATGTGGCCCTCCAGATCCCCAAGTGCGGCCCCTCAACCAAATCCAAACTTCACAGAACAAATCGCTTTAGTATTAGGTCATTAAATATGAAATGTCTGTTTTTAAATCAAAAGTTTATTATATCTCAAACAAGAAGCAGTACAATTAATCAAAGTATGTGCCTAAACTAGTGACACAGTTTTGCCCTCTCAACGGTAGCTTTATGCTACCAGCACAAAAGCTGCCAGCAGCAAAGAAGCCTGGAGAGTACATGGTGATGAAATCTCGAAAGGTGTTTTCCACAGGTTGTTGAGAATTGAATATTTTCCTTGCAAGAAGTGGTCCAAAGCCCAGAAGAAGTGGTGGTCAGTTGGTGCAAGGTCTGGTGAATACGGTGGATGACAGAGAGTTTCCAAGTTCAGCCTCTGTAGTTTGAGCAGCGTTGTTTGTGTGACGTGTTCAAGCGTTGTCTTGCAAGAGGACTGGCCTTTCTCATTGACCAATCTCGGCTGCTTAAGCTTCCTCATCATTTTGTCCAGTTGGTTGTAACAGACAACCGCTGTAATTGACCAGGTTTCATGAAGCTGTAGTGGATAATACTGGTGCTGGACCACCAAACACACACCATTAGCTGTTTTTGGTGAATATTCGGTTTTGGACTGTGTTTCTGCACTTCATCTTTATCCAGCCATTGTGCTGAAGACTTGATGATTGTCAAAAATAATCCATTTTTCATCACATGTGATAATACCATGATCTCTCCTGACGCTCGTTTAATTCATGCGGTACCCATCTATCCAGCTTCTTTACCTTGCCGATTTGTTCCAAATGGTCCAATATTGTTGGAATAGTAACATCAAAACTTGCTGCTAATTCACACCTAGGTTGAGATGGATTTGCTTCTGCTACAGCTTTCAGCTCAACATTATCCACCTTGGTCTCAGGTCGCCCATGTGGCTCATTTTCAAGATTAAAATCACCAGAATGGAACTTCTCAAACCATCGCAGTACTGTGTGTTCATTAGCCACATCCTTCCCAAACACTTTGTTGATATTTCGAGCTGTCTGTGCTGTGTTGGTTCCACAATGCAACTCATATTCGAAAATAACACAAATTTTTGACTTATCCATGGTTTCACAAAAAATTGCTCTAAAAAAAAAAAATGGGCACGATAATCACAAGCCAAACCATGCGTTTGAAAGACTGGGGATGTACCTTCACAATAAAAATAAAACAAGACGTGTCACAGTGAAATGTCAGAGATATCAACTGTGAAACTTAGTACTTAAGGAAATCGGACATTTCATACTTAATAACCTAATAAAAGGATTTGTTCCATAAAATTTGGATTCAGTCAAAAGGCTATACTCAAGAATCCAGAAGGCCACATGTGGCCCCGAGGCCTCAGGGTCCCCGGCCCCCCGCAGGCAAGCCTTTCTGCCTTTCGTGAAAGGCACTCTTTGGGCTGCCCGGCAGTAGGGGCAGGTAGGAGAAAAGAAGAGGGAGGAAGGGCTCCTCTGAGCTTGGCCAAGCCCAGCTCTCTGTAGCGCCACCACCCTCCCAGCCCTGCCCTGGCTTCTCCGCTGGGGTAGGCGGAGGGGCTCTGCTGGTTCGCTCCTACTAGGGATGTACTTGGGGTTGCATCGTGGGATTCAGAAATCAGCTGGCCTTGCAGGGCAGTGTCCAGAGGAGTCCTGGCCACCCCGACCTGTGGCCCTGGAGAGAGCCGGACCCTGGAGTGCTGGCTCCCAACTGCTCTGAGGTCCTCCGCTGCTCCTGATGTGAGGAAGCAGCTGCTGCCCAAGGCCTCTCCTTGCCTCGGGCCAGGACAATGGTGATGTGGGGGATGAGTTACTTCCTCCTGGTTCCCTGTGGCTGGCGTCTCTGCTCCCTCCCTCCTGATCACAGCAGGGCCTGCCCCTTGCTCCACACCCTTTCCAGAGAGGCCCCAGGTGCTTAGCTGCCAGGTCTCCATGTACAGGGACTCTCCCTGCTTTGCAGCGTCCAGCCTGATGACAACTGTACCTTCCCTTGGACTTGTTCCTCCAGGTGGGGGGAGGAGGATCTGCCGCACATCTGCTGGGTGCCGGGTCCGTGCTAGACCCAGGACACAGCTGTGAAGGAGACCCACCCTGGAAACAAAGCCACTTGGCTCGTTTCTGTCTTGGGGCCTGTTCTGATGACAAACAAGCCCTTCGTGGCTTCCTCAGCCGAGTTGCTCCCTCCCTCCTGCCCCGGGAGTACTCCGGGCCTGGGGGCCGACTTCACGCAGGGGTACAGGTGGTGAACGGCATCTGGTCCTCCTGCCAGTGTCACTGCGCGTGGTGTTCGCTGACCCCGGGTGCGCTGGGGAGAGGCAGGGGCCCCTTTTGTCCACACAAGTTGGAAATGGCCAGGACAGGAGCAGGGCAGGCCGAGCCACACCCAGGGCCCTTCCCTGCCTGTCCCCAGCCACGTTTCTTCCTGACTCTTGCTGTGTGCTCCCAGCCCAGGAGCCTTTGTCGAAGCCGGGCTGGGCTGGGCTGGGGCAGCCTGACCCTCTGCCGGCTCCCAGCAAAGCTGCTGCAGGAACGTTATGCTCTGAATCCTTCAGGAGACTGACTCTCCCGCAACCTTTTCTTTCAAACTGATGACTGCTGTGAGTTTTAAAGGGCAGTTTAGAAACTCTTAAGGCTCCAAATTGCTGAATTTGTTCTCTGCTCAGCTATAATCACTCACCCCGAGGTAGGCAGCCACTTCAGCTGCATAATTAGTTTAAAGGAGAAAAAAATAATTGCAGGGCAATGATGCTTTGGTCACTGCTTCAGAACATGGGCCCCCCAGAGGAGCGTCTCAAAGCCACTCGCTGTGATGGTGATATGTGCACCTCGAGGGGGGGTGGGGGGGCCTGACGGGGGAGGGAGAGGGCTGAGCCCTTGGCTGAGGCCCTGGGAGGGAGGGAGCCGTGGGAGAGGCGGGGGTTGTGGGGGGAGCCCGGCGACAGCCAGTGGGCGCTGTCTGCTCCATAGCGCTGGGAGGGCCCCCTCAGCAGCCCATGGCCTAGGCCGGGACCCCAAGCTTCTCGTCAAAATTCACCTGATTGAAATGACGGTTGCTTTCTTCGAAGCTTGGGGAGCACGTGTTTTGCTTCAGAACCCATTCATGAACCCCAGAAAAGGAAATCCCCCTCCCAGTAGGAGAGTCGAGCTCGGTTCTGCCCCGAGATGGGGCAATGCGCCACCTCTGTCCCTCACCTTATTCACCTGCTGGCCTCTGGGACCAGAGCCCCTGGAAGGAGCGGCACCCCCAGCTGGAGAGAGACGGCCGAGCCTGCTGGAAGAGCAGGTGGACGGAGCAGGCAGGCATCCCCACCACGACCGCAGGCGCCTGAGAACCGTGTCTGCCTCCCTGTCCTGCCCGGGGGCGCCTCAGCCTGACTCTCCCACCCGAGCGTGATGCGGGGCCCTGCCGAGCGGGGGCACACTGCTCCCGGCCCTCATACCTCTCAGGGCTTTCTCGTTCCCTGTGCCTGGGGGTCTGGCCAGGGACAGCCACCTTCAGAGGGACCTCCGGCACCTCCCCGCTCGGACTCCTGTAGTCCCTGAGCCCAGAGAACCTTCCTGTCGTCGGAGGGGAGGACAGCTGGCCCTGTCCAGCCTCAGGGTCCCGAGTCCTGCTTGGGCCAGCTCACACTGATGACACATCTAAGCTCTGAGTCCTCCTTCCAGAAAAGAATGCGATGACAGTCCTCGCTCTGCGGTGTCACCAGGCCAAACAAGGCCACCCGTGTGCGGGCAGCATCTTGACTCTTCTCCACGAGAGTCCACGAGGCAGGGTCGTCCCGCTCCGCGGAGGAGGAGGAGGTCCAGGGAGGCGGCGACTTTCCCGAGGCCGCGCTACGTCCAGGCCCAGGCGCGGCTCCCTCAGTGCCTCTCCCTTTTGGCCACGTGGCCTTTTCTTCAGTTTTTCCCATGCAAGGATGGGGTGCAGGGACACACCCCGGCACTCCCGTGGTGGGGCCAGAGCCCTTCCTGCCGGGCCCTCCTCACCTCTCCACCCAAGGGGCCCGGGGGTGCTGCAGGCTGCTGGTAGAAGCGCCACCCTATATGTGACCGGGACTGGTGGGGTGCCCGGTGCCCTCAGAAGGACACAGAGTCCTTGGCCAGCTCTTTGCTGAGCAGCTGTCATGTCACTGGCCCCTCTGCCAGGCACTGAGGGACATAAGTGCCTAAGACCACATACTCCTTCCCAGGGGTGCACAGACGTCTTGCTGGGGAGCCCAGCTGGTGTGGACCGTGCCCCCTGCCGCGGGGAGGGTCCCTCCTGCGCCCAAGCAGCCGGCTCGGGTGGAGGCTGGGCTCCTTGTCAGGAGGTGGCTGCAGGAGTGGCGGGTGTGTCCCACACCAGACGTTCTTGTGCCGGGTCCCCTCAGCAATGGCCTGGGGGGACGTGGCCCGAGCCCCCTTCTGTTTCCGCAGCCTGGGGGGGGTTTCACCGCCCCCTCCGATCTCTCCATGTCTCATGCCACTCATAGCTCTTCCCTTCCAGGGCCCAGACTTGCACCTGCACGTGCCAGAAACTCAGCTCACACCTGCCCATGTGCAAAGCTCGCGGGCCTGGGCGGCCCAGGGGTTGCCCCCAGGGCTCAGACAGCGGGACCAGGGCTCCTCTGTCTGCTTCTCCGTCTACCTCTGCTGCCTTCCTGTGGCTGGCGACCCCCTCTGCAGGCAGGGCAGCTGGTCCAATGTGCCCACGCTGAGTGAGCAGCCAGGCTCCCGGCCCTCTGCGTGGGAAGGGCTTGGGAACGGCGAGGGGTGGCAGTGGTGGCAGTGGCCCAGTGTGAGGCTCAGAGGTGCCCTGGTCTGAAGCTGCAAAAATCAGAACGTGGCTTCGCACCAGGATGTCCAGGTCAACGACAGCCAGGGCCTGGGCTGGCGATGACTCGCAGTGGGGTGTGTGAGAGCCCTGGAGGACAGGCTGGGGACAGTCTCGCCAGATGAAAATTACTTCCAGCATTTGGGTCTAGAGCCCCAGCTGCACAGGTGTAGGTGGCGATGTGGCCAGTCTGTGCAGGGACAGAGGCGGCTTCGGTGTGGGCACCCGCACAGACAGCTCAGTTTGCTCACACGCACGTGTACACGCACACACATGCACACGCACACACACGCACACGCGCACACACGCACGGCAGGGGGTGGCAGCCCTGCCCCGGCTGCTGGGAAGCCCGGCTAGAAGCTGCACCGCGACGGCGCCGGCCTCAGCACCCTGCTGCCCGCGGTGTGGTGGGTTTACGGTGAGTGGGCGCGGTAAGAGCCTCTGCCTCAGAGTGCTTGGCACAAAGGAGCAGCTGGGATGACGGTGACGAGGCGGAGGTGGAGAGGTCACACACACACACGTACGCGCACACGACGTGGCACTGGGATTCTCCGGGTTCGCCTCGGGTTTCAGGGCGCAAAGCCCCTGCAGCTTCTTCAGTTTTCTGGGTCACAGTCTCCCCGTTAGTTGGGACCTGTTTCAATATCACTGCGGCGACAGCCGTTTCCTCAGCGCTTCCTACATCCCGGGCACTGTGACGAGCACGTTTCACAGCCACGTAACCACCCTCTTGAGGCTGTTGCCGTTTAACCCACGGCTCTGGGTGACCCGGGGTGCTGGCCGGGGGCCTGCAGCTAGTCGGTGGAGCCGCAGGGGTTCCGGCCCCGGCAGCTGCACCCCGCAGCCTGTGCCCCTGGCCTGACACTGTCCTGTGACCCAGCAGTCCCCCAGGGCCAGGCATCCCTGGGTAAAGCAGGCCGTGGGGGCCAGAGCTGGGCCTGTATCCGAAGGGGGGTTTCCTGGCGCTCAGCCTACGGCAGAACTGCAGGGTCAGGGCAGGCTCAGCCACCAGCCCGAGGAAGGAAGGGGAGGAGGGGAGGAGGACAGGCATGGGCACTTCCCAAGCTCCCACCCCGTGCCAGGCACTTACATATGCAATGCCGGTTGCCCTGGTTTTTTTCCCTGCACTCTGGCCATTCAGGCCAAGCGACAGTCCCCAGGGAAATGTAGGACAGAAGTCCACGGGGTAGGGAAGGAGGAGGTGACCTGGGGTAAGTTCCCACTAGACAGAGACAGTGGCCTCTGGTCCTGGGTGGGAGGAGGAGAGCTTCGGAGGGGCCGCGACCACATGCAGATGAACCAGGGCCCTGGGAAGTGACCCCCCCACCCTGTGTTGGTTCAAAAGCCGATGTGGGGGAGGGGGTCTGAGCAAGAGGACAGGAGTCCTGGCAAAAAGCCCAGCTAGTGACAGGGCTGGTTCCATGTGGCATGGGAGTGGCTGAACACAGGAGCCTGTGGTAGGGCCCCCAAGACTCCTGCTCTCCCTCGGGCCTGGCAAGGAAGAAGCTGGCAGTTCCTGCGTGCCTGTGGAGGGCTGCAGCCGGGAGCTCTGGTGGGCCACCACCAAGGAGGGGCGAAGTGACCTGGGGCTGAGAGCTGCAGGGGACACCCAATCTGGGCCAGACAGGAGGTGCAGCCACACCTCAGAGGCTCGTGGCACCGGCAGACCTCCACTGGGGTCTCCGAGTGAGGTAGGGGCCTCCAGTGAGGCAGGGCCTCCACTGGAGGGGCCAGGGAGCAGGCCCCTCTTGGCTCCCTCAGTGTGGGAGCAGGTGGGCAGAGGCCCACACCCCAAAACCAGGTACATGGCCAGGACCCCCAGCAGAAGCCAACTCCCAGATCCAGACATCCCCATGGCAGGGAGGAAAATGTGGGAGACCCTCTCAAAAGCGAGGGAGCTGTCAGCCACTCCAGAGCGTGGGAACTTGGACCTGACTCCATGCTTCCCCAGAAGAACCTGAGGCAGACCAAAGGCCAGTTTAGATGGAAAGAGACTGAGTTAGTTTTAATTGGCAATTTAAAAAATAACGTGATGAGTTGTTAACAAGGAGCAATTACTTACACGTCTGCGTTTTAGCAGGTGCATTTGACCCTGTTATACATACATCACCTCGTTTAACCCTTCCGACACCCCTCAAGGTGGCGTCACCCTCAGGACACCAGGCCTCAGAGTGGCTCGTTGACAGGCCCCAGGCCACACAGCAAGCAGGACTGGGTGGGAACTGGGCCCCAGGGACTGCTGCAGAGGAAGGGACTGGGGCCTGGTGTTGCCAGCAACTTGCTTGTGACTCTGCTCTCTGAGCCTCCAGCTCCACGAGAAAGGGTTGAAGGAAGGAGAGACATTTATTACAGAACGCTGCTGCTCAGTCAAGGACACCGACTTCTGCAAAGCAAGGTGGTGGGCTCGGGTGGGAGCCCCAGACGTGGGAGGCGGGGCCTTCCGCTGGAACCTGGAAGTCCTTCCCGGCACGGTCCTGGTGTGGCCACCAGGTGGCAGCATAGTCCCCTTCAAGTGGAGTGAGTGTGTGTGTGTGTGTGTGTGTGTGTGTGCGCGCGAGGAGCGATGCCAGCGGGCGCACGGCCACAGGAAAGAGGGGGAAGGGCCCCAATCCCCTGTGAGCCTTCTCGCCCTCCTGGGCAAGCTCTTCCCCTTCCCCCTAGGCCGCTGTGGACAAGGGCCCTCGGGGTTCTGGGTGGCTGCCAGGCTGAGGACCTGTGTGCAGCCTGCCGGGGTGCTTGGCCAGCGGGAAACCTTGTCTCAGCCACAAACTGCAAATGCCCACCACCAGCAAGGCTGAAGGATGCCTGAAGAGAAGTCACTCTGCTTCTAAGTCAGGAGTCTGTGCAGGTCCCAGCTTGGCCTTGGCCTGGACCTGTAGCCCCCCAGCAGCTCCCCACTGGGTTTGGGGTGAGCAGAAATCCCTCGGCTTAGCACTAGAGGACGACCCTTCACGACCTGTCCCTCCACCTCCATCTCTCAGGTGCTCTGGGTTCCCTGGATGCCCCTGAATGCACCTTACCTGCCTCGCCTGTCTCTGCACCTGCCGTTTGCTTTTCTTTATCAAAGAGCTTTCTGCAGTGGGGACCCCGGCCGCAGTTTCCTCAGGCCCCACACCCCCCTGGCCGTGCGGGGCTGGTCTGTTACATTAAGCCACCGCTGCCCAGGCCTGGGGCCCGGCTGAGGGTGACCTGAGGCCAAGCCACGAGCGGCAGTCCAAAAAGACTCACCTTTCTTCTGGGCTCTCACAGGCCCCTAAGCCAGCCTATGCCGGGGCTGTAACAAAATGACTCCTTGGGATAGAAATGTGTAGAAATAGTAACCAAATTGCCTGTCCAGCAAATGTGTCTGCCCTGTTGGCGATTTGGGTGAAAGAAAACTTTTTTAAGTCCTTGATTAGATTTTGCAAAGCTATCCTGGACCCCCAGGTTAAGGCCTAAAGGAGGCCAGCAATAATCAGGCTACTTCAAATTTAGAAAGAAGCGGGGCCTGCCATGCAAACAGGCTGGGGGCAGAAATCCGGAGTTCTCACCTGGTTTTCTTCCTCAGCGAGGATCAGGTGGTGGCGTGGAGCTGCAGTTCACACCGATGGACACTGGGTGGCGCCAGAGGACCGCTCTGGATGCTGGCGTCGTCGCTGCCTCCCAAGCCACTCACCATGTTCTGGTCCCACACTGGTGTTCCCAAGGACCAGTGTCTCTTTCTGACCCTGTGCACATTCTGGAGGCTCCCGTGCTCAAGGCCTGGGGACCTCAACCACGGTTGGCCGAGTGAATCACGTCAGCCCTTACCCCAAAAAGCAAAGCGACACGGGGCATCCCAGGCTGCAGAGACCACCGGGCTGAGGCCCCCACGGCCAGGTTAGGGGAGCGTGCAGGGGCTCAGACCTCTGCATCCCTGCCCTCGTGGGAGACCCCATCCCACAGCGCCTGCGACGCACTCCACGCAGACCAGAGGCTGCGCTGGGCCCTCAGCAGTGTTTATTGGCTCGAGGTGTTTTCTTTCAGGGCCACTGTCCTGCCCTCCCCCTGGCTGGGAGGCCGGCTCGGCACAGCTGGGGCTGCTCAGTTGGGCGGTGACCTGGTGGAGGCTTTTGTAAACGTCCCTCTCCAGGACCCAGCCCTGTTCACAGGTCTGTGTCATCTCCTGGCCCCCTGTGGCTTTTGAGTCCCTGACCTCTGCCTAAACAAGCACATCAATGTTTCCCCCAGTATTCCCAAACCTTACGTTGCCCTGTCCTCCCCACCCCCAGCCTGAACCCCCACCCTCCCTGCCCACCTCTTCCTTCCTCCAGGTCTCTCTCTCCCCACCCTGCAGCACTCACTGCCTGAGCCACGGGCTGTCTAGCAGGGGTGGGGCACCCACGGCCTGAAGGCCCCATAGGGCCTTTGGAATGAATCCAGATCTTACAGGACAAAGGATTTAGAAGGATCCAGAAGGCCACATGGGGCCTTCAGGCCTCAGGCGCTCCACCCCTCGTGGGGCAATGGAAAGAGAGGAAGGGGAAGGATCCGGGTTTGCTGAGCACGTGCCAGACCCTTTGCTACGTCACTGACCTTCCCAGGTGTCTGTGCAGTACGGTCAGGAGTGATTCATTTCAAGTTTGTGAAAAGTGTCGCTGAGAGAGTGGAGCCACGTTCCGTTCAAGCCCAAAGCTGCCGCGGGAGCTGACACCCGGCATCTCCAGGCTGCAAGAGTGAAGGAGCCCAGAGGCTCCCCGAAACTAGAGAGCGATGAGTGGCCGAGTGACTCGGACTGAGGCACCCCCCATCATGCCAAATCCTCAAAAGGACAAAAAATAGATATTTAAAATTCACAACCGTATTGAAAACCAAGTATGGTGCCCTTGGTAGACCAGAAACTATGCCAAAGGCCTTAAAGGTGGCGGGGAGGGGCTGACTCGGGTGGAGGCGCCATGGCGGCTGCAAGATGTAGGTAGGGGTTTGCAGGCCTCCGGCCCTGACAGGTGGTTGTTTGAGGTACTTTAGTGGGAGCCACAGGCAAATTGAACCCTCTTCCCCCCCCCCCCCCACCAAACACACACACACCTGGGCCAAGCAGAGAACACAGGTATCTGCATTTTGAGGGAGTGGTCAGCAGTAACTGTGGGTGTGAGGCTTGAAGGGCCAGGTGGTGTCCTGAAGGCTGGGGACACCCAGGGAGAATGGTGGCCCTCGAGCACAGAACATTCTTCTGCCCCACGCGTGGAGGCTGGCTGTGGGGAGATGAGATGCTTGCAGACGGGCTACCAGTGAGCCTCATACAGAGATGAGCTCTGTGAATGCCAGGCAGCCAACTCCTTGGAGAGAACTGACACCGCGGGAGGGCGGTTGATGCAGTCAGAGTGAGAATTCAGAACAGGTGAATCAACGTCCTTCGGGAGATGGAATAGAATATGGGAGCCTCAAAAAGATCAACTCAAGAGAATTTGGAAAATTAAAATCTGATTGTTGAAGAAAACTTAATAAATAGACTGCACGACAGAATGGACACAGCTGAGGAGCAAAGAAATGAGTTAGAGGTTTGAGCCAAAGACTTCCAGAGTGCAGCCCAAAAGGACAAAAGGGTGGAAAGTACAAAATAAAGGCCAGGAGGTATGAAGGCCAAAGTCAAAGTTCCATTTTCTCATCAAAAAGGACACATGAGGGACACGGTGACTCACACCTGTAATCCTAGCACTTTGGGAGGCCAAGGCTGGAGGATCACTTGAGGCCAGTTTGAGGCTGCAGTGAGCTATGATGATGCCACAGCATGAGCCCCTGTCGAAGAAAGGAAGAAAGGACACATCCAAAGAATGCAGGGGAAGAAATTTCCCAGAGCTGAGACTGACAACATCCCAGAACTCTGCCAGAGCCAGTCAGGATGAATGAAGACAGAGATTTCCTGGTAGACAGACAGGTTGAAATTTCAGAACACTAGGATTTAAAAAAAAACACTAAATATCTTCAGAAGAAAAAAAAAACAAACCACCCAACAACAACCAGACTACTTGCAAAAGAATGGAACGCCAGAAACCAGAAAAAATGATATAATTATTTTCAAAATCTGAGGGAAAATAATTCCAAACTCAGAATTCTATATGTAGCCAAATGTAAGAATAAAATTTCAAGCCATGCAATATCTAAGACTGTTTAGCATTGATAAAATTCACTTTTGAAAGAATTGCTAAATGATGTGCTCTGGCAAGAAGAAAAATTAATCCAAGAAATGGAATACAAGGAATGATGGCGAGCAAAGAAACCAAAGAAATTTACGAAATCTAAGTAAGTGCTGATCACTTAAAAATCAATAACAATATGGCACCAGAATCTTAGAATTATCAACAAAGCAGTTAAGGAGTTTGTGGAGCAGAGGAGAGTAAATGTGCACTAAGGCTCTTGTATTGTTGGAGGGTGGATATATCTGATTAATTCTAGATATTGGCAGATTAACCTTAAATATGTGTGTGAAAATGTCAAGAGAAACCTCCAGAAAAATAGAAATAGAATGTAGAACTTATAAATTATTAGAGGGAAAAAACTAAAATGGAAAAAATGAAATCAGTCCAACAAATATCAGAAAAGAGAAGAAAAACAAAGCATGGGGAATAGAAAACAAAACTAATCAGGAATAAGTTCAAACGTTTTGGTAATCATAGGCAATAAATGTGAATGAGTTGAACTTACTAATACAATGAACACTATTCAGGTGATGGGCACACTAGTAGCCCTGCCCTAAGCGTTATAAAAGCCATCCATGTAACAAAAACATTTGTGCCCCTTAATATTTTCAAATTAAAAAAAAATTTACCTATTATGGAGAAAACTTCCATAGGCAAAAAACAAAATCCTGTCTTCAAGAGACGCATGTACACCATAATGACCCAGGACATTTCTAAATAGGAGATTGGGAAAAGATATACAAAAATCCTACCAAAGAATATTGATGAGGATACATCAATATCAGATGAAACAAAAAGCAAAACCATAAAGAAGGAAGGTTGGATTCATGTTGCTGGAAGAGACATTCTACCAGCAAAATAAAAATTATGAAACTTTGTGCCCTTAACAACATAGTTTTAAAATGTTTAACACAAAAAACCAATAGAACTATAAAGCAAAATGGACAATTTCACAATTAGAGAGACTTTAATATATTTGTCTCAGAAATTGACAGATCAAGAGGCAAAAGTAAAGATCCAATAAAATTTCTTTTATTGGATCTGAACAGCTCAAAAAAGAAATGTGTTATTTTCAGATATACATGGACTGATCATAATATTGAAATATTGAAGAAGAGATAAAGCTAGTTACTTTGTAGACAATATGATCATCTTATTGGCAAAGGTAAAACGTGTTGGATTATAAGACCGAGGTGCAAACACCACTGCTCCCCTGGCAATGGGATGGGGCAGGGGACAGATGTGAGAGATGGCATTTGGAAGGCAGGGCTGGGACGGGGGGCCAGACTACAGGGAGAGACCTCTCCGGTCTGAGGGGCTGAGGGTGGAGCTGGTAGCCTTTGGGAAGTTTGCAGAGCAGGCGAGTCTGGTCTTTATTGAGTGCCAAGTGTCTCCTAAGTGGTGTGTAAGAATTATCTCATCTGATCCTTGAGGTGGGTGCTATGAACACACCCATTGCACAGATGGGAAAACCTGAGATGTACACAGGTATAATGATCGTAGCGGGGCCAGGATTTGGATTTCAATCCATCTGACGCCAGCACAGGCACTATTATACCATAAACGGGTGCTCCTAACTCTGCTCTGGGTGTCCTTCTGGAGAGAGTGCAAAGAAGTCCATGATCCAGGAAATATTAAGAAGCACTGCCCTGCACGCTGGGATCACTGCAGAGTTGGGAAGGCAGACTCCGAGAGGCTGGCGTGAGGGGGACGCCGCCCCTGCGGCCCGGGGGAGCCGTCCTGGGGTGGCCTGTGCTGGCCGCTCTGACGTTCCCACGGGTCAGGAGGCGACATCTGGTTCCACTCGGGCTCTCAGGGCATAAGAGACAGACTCTGCTGTGTCCCTCTCTCTAGTCCAACCCTGGCGTTTCACAGACAAGGCGTCTGAAGCCCCGAGAGGTGGCCCTGCTCCCCCGTGGTCCTGCAGCTGGCAGGTGGCCGCTGGCCTGGGCCAGGGAGAGGCCCACACCCTCCCCGCGTGCTGCCCTGGCTGTGGGGACCCAGCCACCGCCCCGCCTCTCAGCCTCCTCTCTCCCCCCGCAGCGTGACTTCCAGGAGGGAAGAGCCAGCGCTGCCCAGAGCCCGCCAGAGGAAGACTGCGTCCCGCCTCTGGCCAGATGGTGCTCCTTGGGCTGATTTTTTTAAAAATTGTGGTAAAGTACACATCTGCCATTTTAACCATTTGAAAGTATACAATTCAGTAGCGTTAAGTACTTGCACATTGTGCGAGAGCGCCACTATCTAGTTCCAGAATTTTGTCATCACCCCAAACGCAATAGCAATCACCCCCTCCCCATGTGCCGGACATCTTATATGAACGGGGTCACGCAGTGCATGGCCTCCCGTGATGGCTTCTGTCAGTCCTCGTCACGGTTTCAAGGTTCACCCGCAGCATAGCAAGGATCAGGACGTCCTCGTTCCTTCCAACGGCTGAGTCATATTCTGTTCTGCGGATGTAGGCATTTTGTTCATTCTTTCATCAGACGATGAGCGTTTGGGTTGTTTCCACCTTTTGGCGATGGTGAATAGTGCTGCTGGGAACATGAGTGTACAAGCTTTTGTTTGAACGCCTACTTCCCATTCTTTGGGGTGGACACCAGGCGTGGGATTGCTGGGTCAGAGGGCGCCTCCATGCTTAACCCACGGAGGACCCGCCGCCCCGGCTCCCACGGCAGCTGGAGTCCACTGGACTCCTCTCTGCCCTCGGCCCATCCTGGGCAGCTCCCATGCCTGCTGCCACCTGCTGCCACCTGGGCAAGCCCCCATCTCCACTGTGGCCTCCCCTGTCTCCTGGGCTCAGGCCCCTCACCCCCACCCACGCAACCCCGTGGGCTTGACTTTTTCTGAAACCTGCTCCCGCTGTGCCTGCCCCTGCCCTCTGACGCGGACACGCCCTCCACGCAGCATCCCACGGTGTGGGTCCCAGCAGGTGACAGAGCCCCTGCCACCGGCTGGCCCGGGGCGCAGTAATGAGGCAGTAATTCATCTTCACTGCCGTCCCCGTTTGGCAGATGTGGACACGGAGGCCAGAGAGGTCCGGTGGCTGCCCAAGACCGTACAGCTAGTAAGAGGCGGGGCGAGGGTTTCAAACAGGCAGCCTGTCTCCAGGGATCAAAGCAGGTCCATGGGCTCCTGGGAACAACAGAAAACTCACTGACTCTGGGAAAAGATCAGGAATTAGGACTCGGCTTCGGATCGGACACATGCATGAGAGACGGTGCCCCTCTCAGCGGGGGAGGTCCGAATTGGGGTTCCCAGGGCCATCAAATCCTGCATGTCCCAGCTGCCGTGGCCCCTGGGGGCCTGCTGAGCCCGGCGGAGTTGATAGAAGCAGAATGCAGGAAGCACACTGGAGCTGATAGATTGCTGAGAGAGGGCGATTTTGTCCCAATGCCATGAATTTCTTAGTGACCACCAGAGGACTGACAGCTGCACCAAGAGTGGCTGAGAGCAGAGGTGCTCACGAGGCACCGCACCCCGATCCGCAGCTCTGTCAGGCCCCGGCTGCTGGATGGAGGTGGCCGGCCACATGTCCACGTGCAAGGACTGGGACACCAGAACCCGCCACACGGCCGTTCCACAAGTTCCTCCCCCAGATGAACCAGCCTCCAGGGACCAATTCCCAGGCTCCAGGGATGGCCTTGTCCCCCCAGGGTGTGACGGGCCTCTGGGTCGGCCTCTGTCCACAACAGAACCCCCCGCCACACCCTTGGCAGGAGGCCTGGGCGTCAGGCTGCAGCTGCAGCTGGACGCTGAGCTCCTGCCTCGGCCAGGCTTTGAGCCGCGTCTGAGGGCAGAAGGCAGACGGCGGATGTCAGTGTGCCCGGCCCTGTGCTGGTGCAAGGCCACGCTGGGCAGGACAGCCTGGGGCAGCTCCCGCTCCTCCTCTGCTCAGCACTCTCCATGGCTCCCACCTCATCAGAGCAGGAGCCCGAGTCTCTCCGGCCATCGTCACCCTCTGTCCATCGGCACAGCCTCCTTGGGCCCCTCACCCCAACAAAGCCTTTGCGTCTGCCCTTCTGTCCCCTCCCCAGATGCTCTCCCCGTGCGTGCAGACTTGTCCCTCCCGTGGCCTCTCGAGGTCTTAGGTCTTCTCCAATAGCAGCCTCTGTTTAAACCTGGACCCTCCACCCCACCACCCTCGCCCTCCCTCCAGCCCTTCCCAGCCCTCACTCGCAAAGACCTGGGTGGGAGGAGAGGGCCTCGGAGGGCCTGAGATTGCTGCAGCCGGGGTGGCAGTGGGACAGGAGGCCTCACCTGTCTCCGCCCTGCCCTCACCCCGTGGCCCCAGCTTGCGATGGCATCTTGGGACATCAGCCTCCTGCGACAGTGATGAGCACACCCTGTTCCCCAGGTGACTGTAAACATCCTCAAGGTAACAGCCCGCCTTTCTCAGCCCACAGAGTGGTGCCTGCAGGAAGATAAATAAACAGCCAATATCACAGAGAAGGAAAACCCAGGGTTAGGTGAGGCCCAGAGACCTGCAAGGGTCCGCCCTGAACTCCAGGGAGGGGTGGGGCAGCCACTTGGGTGGGGCTTCCAGAAGGCAAATAGTGTATTTAAAGGAGTGTGTTTAAAGGGAGAAGGAGAAAGTAGGTCTCATGGCTCTCCCAGGAGGCGAAGCCCTTGAACACTTGGAGAGCTCCTTGGAAGAGCCAAACCGAAGGTAGCTTCTGACCCATTCCTCCTGGGACCAGGGGACCCAGCCCGGATCCACCGCCTTCGGGCAGGGGCTCTCTTCCCCAGCTTCCCAGGCCTGGAGGGAGCGACAGGAAGTGGGGTGAGACAGCCAGTCTGCTCTGGGCTGGGGACATGGGTTAATTCATCAGGCTCTGCCCTTTCCCGGAGAGGAGCCCCTAGAGCTGAATATTCAGGCAGCTCCTGGACTTAGCGCCTGCCTGCGTCTGAGCCGCTCTATTTTTAAAGGCTGGAGGGTGGCTGACGAAAATGTTTAAAAAGAAACAGAAATTTGAAAATTTAAAAGCCTAGTGCTGGCTGTTTTGTTTGGGAAGCAGGATGACATCTGTGCTCTGTCCCCTGCCCCCGGGAGGGCAGTGCGTATCCCAGGGAGAGCCCAGGGGCTCAGGGAACCGGAGCGGGCCCCTGCTTTGCCACTTAGCCCCGTGTGAACTTGGCCAGGCCTCCTCACCTCCTGTGCCTCAGTTTCCGCTGTGTGAAAAGAGAAGTTGGGATGAGTTGATTTACCCTCATTCGACTTTGGGTGATTCAAGAACTTTTTCCCTCCAGGGAAAGGCGTGGGGGGGGCGGGTCCCTCCTCTTTCCCACCACCCCTCCTTCTCCATTCCTTTGGCTAATTTCCTTAAGAAAGCTCCACATTGTAACGAGGAGGAACAGTCTCCTGAGAGCCCCTTGCAGTGGCTCAGGGAGGTCTTGGGGACAGAAGCTGGCAGCCCTGAGTCCTCGTCTTGAATGTGCAGCTCACGTGCAGTGTGCCCTGCGCAAGGCCCACAAACGTTTGGATCTCAGTTTCCACATCTGTTAAAGGTGGGGTGACAATGCCTTCCCGGCGCACCTCATACAGTGCGCTGGGAGTCCAATGTCACAATAAATGTATGTGGTTGATGACACTTGGAGCCCCCTCAATGCTGCAGTTTTCACATACTCTAATCCAGATACTAACTGAGCATGTTCGGGCACCAGAGAACACATTATTGACAGGTAGGGTGGGGCCAGCTCCCCGGGCCATGTGATCTCTGCTAGTCCCGGCAAGCAGCAGTCCGGGTCCTGCTGGGGACTGGTGCCTCTCAGTTCTCGATCTCGGGGCAGAGCTGGCACCTCGAGGATGTGGCAGAGGGTTCACCCCCCAAAGGGTTCCTCCTTTGCAGGGTGTGGTGGCCACATTAATGTCTCTGTCCCATACATTCTCTGCACATGACCTTGTCTCTCCCCTCAAATCTGGGTAGATGTGGAACTTGCTTAGGAGCAGTAGAATATGCAAAGCAATGTCTGAGGCGAGGACAGAAAAGGCCATACAGTTTCTGCTTCATTTGCCAAAATGCCAGTAAGCAGACCAGCTGCCCGAGGTTGCCATGGCGTGAGGAAGCCCAAGCAGCCCACATGGATAAACACCAAGCGACATAGATGCCCAGCTCGCTCCCAGGGGCTCAAGGCTGCAGCAGCATGAGGGGGCTGAGCCTGCTGGAACTCCTCACCCACAGAAATTGGGTGGGTGGGTGAGAAACAATGAAGTGTTGTTGTCCTAGCTGCTAAGTTTTGGGTGCTTTGTTACGCAGCAACAGTGACCGGCTCAGAGACGGCCAGTGCAGGGCAGAGGGAAGGTTCTCCTTCAGAAGTCTTGGCTGTGGTCCAGAGTTGCAGTGGAGTAGCCTGGCAATGAAACGAGCGCAGAAGTGACCCATGCCACGTCCTACTGGAAAAGCCGGTGTGTGATTCCCTTCCCTGCCGTGGCAAACCCTAAAGCCTCATTTTGAGATGGGGGTGTCATAAGACAGTGGAACATTGGTTAGTCTGAGTGGGTCCCTGGAGATCTACAAAGAGAGAGGCCCCTGCCATCAAGCCAAACTTTGTGGTATTCAGCCACCGAGATTTGGGGTGTTTGTTATTGCAGCATAAAATAACCTCTCCTGACTGATACATAATAAAAACAAATAACAGGAGCTAAGTGTTCCCCGTTTTGTTGTTGAGAGCCTGGGAAGTCATGAGCATTAAGTGTCTGTTCCTATTGTAACACCGAGTCCCGTGTGTAACAGCAGAGCCCGAGACAAGGACTTGGGTGCAAGGTGTTTATCTGGAGAGCGACCCCAGGAGGCACTAATAGGGGAGTTTGAAGCGTGGTGGGGAAGGAGAAGGGATCCAATTGTGGGGTGCAGTGATGAGCAGGTTGTGGCTGTGGGCACCTGGGGTTCAGCCCTTCTGGGGTCATCTGGAAGACGACTGCACAGCACGCTTCAGGTCGTCCTGACCCGGCGGGTACTGGAGTTGGGGTTTCCCCACCGGCTCAGTCATTAGGCGAGGGCTGCTCCTGGGGTGTCGGGTGCCAGGCCCTCGGGCTTGTCCTGGGCACGTGCCAGCGTGTTCTCAGGCCAGAGGAAGTCTTCAGATCCGGGCTTTGCCGTGGGGAGCTCTTGATGAGAAGGGGATGGGGAGGGGAGGGGTGTCCTGTTTCACTGCCACAGCCAGGCCTTGACCCCTGGCCCATCCAACTTCCGGGCGTGCATTCTGGATCGCTGAGGCTCTTGGTGGGAAAAGTGCAAAACACCAGGACAGGACCTCCAGTCCTGAGTCTCGGGTCTTGGTGGGAAGGGACGGCTTCTCTTTTGCTGTGATGCTCAGCTCTGCATCTGTGGAAATGTCCCGCAGGGGAGCAGCCCAAGACCCAGGCGGCTCTCAGGGAGCCTCCGGGGCTGCCAGCTGGACACAGGCCCAAGGGTTTGACGTGGGGAGCTGGGCATGAGGCCTGGCTCCTCCTCCAGCCCTGAGGCAGGGAGAGGCCCCGCAGCACCACCGGCCCTGCACTTCCCGGCTGTGATGCAGCTGCCAGAGGAGCAGTTCTCGCTCAGGGCGCCACCCGGGCCCCTCTGGGCTCTCCCAGAAACGGAAGGGGCTTCTTTGTACTGTCCCGGGGAGGATGTGCTTAACAAATCCCGGACTTTGGGGCAGCAGGGCCCAGGAAGAGCCTGGATTAGGAGTTAGGCAACTTCTCCCCCGGCACTGCCTTTGTTAGCGGTGTGACCTTGGGCAGGACACTTTGCCTCTTTGATTTTCAAGTTCTCATCTTCAAAATGAGAGGTTTGTGCTACACTGAGCAGGAGAGTCTCGTGTTAAGGGACTGGCTTTGGAGTCGACCAGACCTGGTTTAAATCCTGGCACTGCTGCCTCCTGGCTGGGTGACCTTGGGCAGGTGACTTCCCCTCACTAAGCCATGGTTTCCCCATCTGCGCAATGAAATCGTGGTCTGCCGTGAAGACTAACGAGACCGTGCGTGCTGGAGGCCTGGCACAGCCGGCGCTCTGCCAGCACACAGCCTTCTCAGTGCCACGCGTGCCTGGGAAGGTCTCGGCCCTTCTACCCTTGCTGTGTGACACTGGGGCAAATGCGGGACTGCTCTGGGCCCTGGTTGAAATATCTGACCCTGCTTTGCCCACAGTTTTTGCACAGAGCAGAGGGCATGCTGGGTATGAACAGGGATCAGGCGGTGTTCCAGTCCGTGGGGCAGCTGCCCAGGTTCGGCCGGGGAAGGGAGGGCTCAAGATGCCAGGTCTTGGGCCACCCACTTCTCTGTCCTCTGTCCCTGGTGGCATTTCCCCTCCCCATCTCTGATGTTTGCTGTCCACCTTGGCATCCATGCATCCACCGTCCACCCTTTAGACACATTTGTTTAGTAGCTTCTGGCCCCCAGGGGAGGAGGACTCAGGCGAGGCTTCAAAGGAACATGTCATTGAATTGGGGTGAAAAGCACATAGACACATAACTCTAGGCCCAGAGACACATTTTCATTTATGGACATGAGCATCCCGCTGAGAAATTGCTCCTGTGCTGTGTGACGATGGGAAGTCCCCCGTGGGGGGCCCTTGCCTGCCCTGGGATGAGAGCCTGTGCCCTCCTGACCCCATGGTCGTAAAAGGTTTTTGGATTTTAGGGCTGAAAAGCAAAGGTACCTGGAGACATCCCCGAGAGGCCCCTGGCTGAGATGATGGAGAGGGCGAGAGCGGGGGTCTGGGGTCTCCGAGATGGAGCCAGACAGGGAGGCTGGGCCCCTGGAGGCTGGGGATGGGTGCCCCCGAATGCTACTAGACACCCAGAGTGGTCTGAGCGGGGCGATGCCAAGGCATCACTGGGCGGCCACGCTCTTGTTCATTCTGGGGTCCGAGGAGGGAGGAGACCCCGCACTAATGGCTCTGACGTCTCAGCAACCAGGGGCGGGCGAGTGGCAGCTCAAATGGGATTTGACATGACTTTAAAAAATAAAGACGTGTGAGCAGAAACAAAAGCACAGCCTACTGACACGCGGGGCGTGGCAGAAGCAGCGCCAGAAGGGATTTGGAGCTGTGAATGCTTCCTCACGAGGAGGAAGATCTCACAGCCCTAACTTCGCAACTGGAGGCACTGGGAAAAAAAACCCCAAACTCAGCCTGAAGCTAGCGGAAGAAAGGAAATAATAAAGATTAGAGATAAATAAAATAGAGAATAGAAAAATGGTAGAGAAAAGCAATGAAACCAGAAGTTGGTGCTTCAAAACGAGCAACAAAATTGACAAGCCGTTATCTAGATTGACTAAGAAAAAAGAGAAAAAACTCAGGTTATCGAAATCAGAGATGAAAGTGGGGCCATTACGACTGATTGTACAGGAAGCAAAAGGATTATAACAGAATGCTATGAACAATTCTACAACAAAAAACTGGATAACCTAGATGGAATGGACAAATTCCTAGAAATACACAACCTACCAAGACTAAATCCAAGAGAAAGAGAAAATCTGAATAGGCTTTCACTAGTAAGAATGAGTCAGTGCTCAGAAATCTCTCAGCAAAGAGAAGTCCTGACTGGACAATTCGCTGGTGAATTCTGCCAAACGTTTCAAGAACTAAGACCAATCCTTCGCAAACTCTTACAGAAACTTGAAGTGGAAGGAGGCCAGCATTACCCTGGAACCAAAGCCAAGGACACTACAGGAAAAGACAACTTTTCTTATGAATAAGAAAATATTCTTATTTGATTATTATCTAATACCTTATCTGATATTTATCTTATCTAATATTATTCCAATATTTCTTATGAATAGTGATGTAAAAATTCTCAACAAAATACTATCAAACCAAATTCAACAGCGTATTAACAAGTTTATACACCAAGACCCAGGGGGATTTATGCCCACCCAGCACTCAAGGACGGTTCAGCATCCAATCAGTCGATGTAACACCCCATATTCACAGATTGCAAAAAACCCACATGATCATCTCAATCGATGCAGAGAAAGCATCTGACAAAAAACAAGCAATGCAATTCAAAAACTGAATAGATAGACATCGAATAGACATTTCTCCAAAGGTGTGTACGTAGCCAATGCACGTGTGACAAGAGGCTCAGTATCACTAAAGATTAGGGGAATGCAAATTGAAACCACTGTGAGATGCACGTCATATCCGTTAGGACAGCCATTATAACAAAAACAGAAAATGACAGGTGCTGGTGAGGATGTGGAGAAACTGGAACCCTTGTGCACTGCTGGCGGAAATGCGAAACGGTGCGCCTGCTGCGGAAACCAGTGTAGCGGTGCCTCAAAAAATTAAAATTACCATATGATCCAGCAATTCGACTTCTGGGTATATAACAAAAGAATTGAAAACAAAACCTAGAAGAGATATTTGTACACCAATGTTCATAGCAGAATTACTCACATTAGCCAAAAGGCGGAAGCCACCATCGACGGATGAATGGATAAACAAGATGCGGTGTATACGCACAATGGAATATGATTCAACCTTAAAAAGGAAGGAAATTCTGACACACGCTACAGCATGGATGAAACTTGAGGACGTTATGCTAAGTGAATAAACCAGTCACAAAAGGACAAATACTGTCTGATTTCACTTATGCGAGGTGCCTAGTCAGTTTGTAGTGTATTTTAAAGTCTGGTAGGGTGATGCCTCC
The DNA here is from genome assembly GCF_041146395.1 of Eulemur rufifrons. NCBI lineage: Eukaryota > Metazoa > Chordata > Mammalia > Primates > Lemuridae > Eulemur > Eulemur rufifrons. The sequence continues at coordinate 4,500,038 of NC_090991.1, forward strand.
AGCTTCGTTCTTTTTGCTCAGGATTGCTTTGGCTATTCGGCGTCTTTGTAGTTCCATATAAAGGTTAGGGTTGTTTTCTCTATTTCTGTGAAGAATGTCGTTGGTACTTTGATAGGGATTGCATTGAATCTGCAAATCGCTTTGGGTTGTATTGTCATTTTCACAATATTAATTCTTCCAATCCATAAGTATAGACTACCGTTTCATTTTTTTGTGTGTCCTCTTCAATTTCTTTCATTAGTGTTTTATAGTTTTCCTTGTATAGATCTTTCACTTCTTGATTAAATTGATTCCTAGGTATTTTATATTCTGTGTAACTACTATAAATGGGATTGCTTTCTTGATTTCTTTTTAAGATTGTTTGATATTTGGCATATATAAATGCTACTGCTTTTTGTATGTTGATTTTTGTATCCTGAAACTCTGCTGAATTTGTTTATTAGTGCTAACAGGTTTTTGGTGGAGTTTTTAGGTTTTTCTAAGTATAAGATCATATTATCTGTGAACAAGGCTAATTTGACTTCTTCCTTTCCAATTTGGATGCCCTTGATTTCTTTCTCTTGCCTAATGGCTCTGACCAGGACATCCAGTATAACGTCGAATAGTAGCAGCGAAAGTGAGTGTCCTTGTCTTGTTCTAGATCTTAGAGAAAAGGCCTTCAATTTTTACCCATTCAGTATGATTTTATTAATACTTGTGAGTTTATCACATCACCTTCATTATTTTGAGATATGTTCCTTCTACACCCAGTTTGAGAGTTTTTATCATAAAAGAATGTTGAATTTATTGAATGTTTTTTTGCCATCTATTGAAATGATCATATGGTTTTTGTTCTTGGTTCTGTTAAATGTGATGTATCCCATTTATTAATTTGCATGTGTTAAACCATCCTTGCATCCCTGGGATGAATCCCACTTGATCATGGTGAATGATATTTTTAATATGTTGCTGAATTTGGTTTGCTAGTATTTTGTTGAGGATTTTTGCATCTATGTTACTCAGGGATATTGGCCTGCAGTTTTCTTTTTTTTTGTTGTGTCCTTGTCTAGTTTGGTGTCAGGGTAATGCTAGCTTTGTAGAATGAGTTTGAAACTATTCCCTCCTCTTCATTTTTTTCAGAGTTTGAGTAGAACTGGTGTTAGTTCTTCTTAGATGTTTAGTAGAATTTAGCGATGAAGCCATCAAGTCCTGGGCTTTTCTTTGGTTGGAGACTTTTTATTAAGTCTACTCGTTATTGGTTTGTTGAGATTTCGTATTTCTTCATGGTTCAATCTTGGTAGGTGGTATGTGTCCCACTGTTGGGACCTACTGCTCAGAAAAGAAGATTCCTTACAAACTATTAGTGCTCATTAACAATGCCCCCGGTCTGACTAACACTGCACACGAGCTCTGATGGAGATGTTTTCATGCCTGCTAACACAGCATTCATTGTGCAGCCCATGAATCAAGGAGTAATTCTGACTTTCAGTCTTATTAAGAAATACATTTTGTAAGGCTGTAGCTGCCATAGACAGTGACTCCTCTGGTGGATCTGGGCAACGTAAACTGAAAACCTTTTGGAAAGCATTCACCATTCTAGATGCCATTAAGAACATTCATGATTCATGAGAGGAGGTCAAAATATCAACATTAAACAGGAGTTTGAAGAAGTCGATTCCACCCCTCATGGATAACTTTGAGGGGTTCCAGACTTTCATGGAGGAAGTAACTGCAGGTGTGGTGGAAATAGCAAGAGAAGTAGAATTAGAAGTGGAGCCTAAAGATGGGACTGAATTGCTGCAATGTCATGATCAAACTCTAATGGACGAGGAGTTGCTTCTTACGGATGAGCAAAAGGAGTGATTTCTTGAGATGGAATCTACTCCTGGTGAAGATGCTGTGAACATTGTTGAAATGACAACAAAGGGTTTAGCATATTATTAATACGTAAACTTAGTTGATAAAGCAGCAGCAGAGTTTGAGAGGTCTGACTGATTTTGAAAGAAGTTCTGTGGGTAAAATGCCATCAAACAGCATCACATGCTACAGAGAAATATTCCGTGAAAGGTAGCGTCCACTGATGCTGCACAGTTTCCTGCTGTCTCGTGTTAAGGAATTGCCACAGCCACCCCAGCCTCCAGCAACCACCACCCTGCTCAGGCAGCAGCAGCCAACGTCGGGCAAGACCCTCCACCAGGAAAAAGATTACATCTCCCTGAAGGCTCAGGGGAGGGTTGTTAGCATTTTATTTTTTAGCAACAAAGTATTTATAAATTAAGATACGTATATATTTTTAGACCTCATTCTATCGCACACTGGAGAGACTACAGAATAGGTAAGCGTAACTTTAGATACACAGAAACCAAAACATTACGTGCCTGGATTTACTGCAGTGTTCGCTTTATTCTGGGAGTCTGGAACCAAACCTGCAATATCTCAGAGGCACGCTGGGAGTCACTTCGGAAACTAAATATGTCTCCCTGGAGCATCTGGGGCATTCTGTCCCTACACTCCAGCGCTGCTGAGGGCATTCGGTAAGGTCGCTCTTGCTGACACCCGCAGCGCAGTGCCTGGTGCACCATGTTTTAGCTCGTACTGCCGTCCCCTAGCACTGCACCCATCAGTCTGTTTCACAAGTGACGATTTTCTCATGTTTCTGCCAATAGACCAGATCTGCAATGCAGAGACCTTACTTTGTTGTATCCCCACCACTTATCGAGGAGCACCTGGTTGACAGGAGCATTTGATGAGTTAGTGGTCCCACTCGCCTGTTTGCAGTACTGTTGTGGCGTCAGGAGTACAAGAGGCAGAAGCGCCCTCAAAAGCACCCTAGTGCAGTTGTTCAGGTTGTGTACTGCAAAAATTGCCTGGCCTGGGGAGCAATGGGAGCCAAGATCAGCCAGTGTTCTTCCCACCCAGCTGTGCTCCTGAGGAATAGGAGCCTTTCCTACTTTGCTCAGAGGGTCTGCGTGAACTAGTGGATGTTTGTGACTCCACTCCCTGACAGAAAGCTTGTGATGCCTAAATCCAGGTTTTATTCCTTTACATGGGAGACTGCATCCTCCTGCCTGTGTTCTACCTCTCCAGGCCCAGAGCACCTTCTTTTTCGTGAGCTGCTCTCTGCCTTCCAGGAAGCCGGCAGCTCCCCACAGAAGTGCCCCGGCTTGAGAGAGGCCTGCAGAAACCAGCAGGGACAGGATTGCTGAGGTCTCCGGCAGCCTGAGCATCAGGGTAAACGGGGGCAGACAAAGGCGAGTGACCAGTCAGGCCCAGGAGGAACCAGCCATGTCTGGCCATGAAAATAATGACTCTGGCTGCAAAGTCGACTCAAAACGGACTAATAGGCAATTAGCACCAGCGTTCCCCCCACCCCAGCCCAAAGCCCAGTAAACACAGGACGGCTTTAACCAAATCCTGTCTTAAAGAGCTCTGCTTAGAGTCTGCTTAATGTAAATAGTTCCTTAAAGAGGGGGAAAAAAAACAACAACAACAAAAAACCAATGATCCAGGCGAAGAGAGCAGATCTTAGTGGGAGTTTTTGGCGAGGAGGCTGAAGAGGCAGCCCAGCGCCATGGAGACACGAGGGGGCAGAGGGGAAGTGGTCCAGCCTCAGGCCACCCTGTTCTGGCTCGCTGTGTTCCAGGGCCCCCGCCCGGCCCACGGTCTCTTTCATATTTGGAACCCAGAAGGTGCCACCGCTGTGGGGCCACCTCTGCCCAGGGCAGTCAGATCTGGTACTCGCTGGGGACCAGGAGGGGATCCTCGGGTTCCAGGCCTGGACCCACATGCGTCTGTGACGCTGGCCTCAGCCCTGTGCCTCAGCTTCCCTTCCCCTTGCTCTCCCCTCCCTGGTGCGGCAAGAGTACATCTGACATCGCCTCCCCTGTGGCAGCACCTCAGGTCTCACCCCGGCTGCGTGCGGGAATCACCAGGCCAGCTTTGCAAACCCTGACGCCCAGCTCCAAGCACCCCGCCCGGACTGCGGTCGGCTGACCTGGAGTGGGGCTCCGATGTGGGCACTGTAAAAGCTCCCTGGTGGCTCTGCCTGCATCCCAGGGCTGACACCTGCTGGTCCCCACGGCCTGTCTTATACACGTCCTCCCTGGTGCTTAGCCGGGCCCTGCAGTCCCGGGAGACAAGCAGGTGCACCTCATTACTCAGTGCTCTGATGAGACACGGGTAGCACCTTACACCTCCAGCAGGGGTTTTCATGTGGGCTCCGGGCCCAGCGGCGTCAGTGCCACCAGGCAAAGTATTGGAAATGCAGATCCTCAGGCTGAGCCCCAGACCTACGAATCAGAAACCCCGAGGTGGGGCCAGTCATCTGTGCTTTAACAGGCCCCCCGGGGGATTCTGATGCACTCTCATATTATAGAATTAGCACTGCTGTTTAGTGCTTTTCAAACTTTAGTGTGAACACACGTCATCTGGGGATCGCACTAAAATGTAGATTCTGGTGCAGTCTGAGCTGGGGCCAAAATCCTGCATTTCTATCAAGGTCCTCGGTGCTGCCGCGGTCCGGGGGCCACACTGTGAGCAGAGAGGTTGCAGGTCCGTTCGCCGAGAGCTTCCTGGGGCTGGGCCCCAGGCGAAGTCCATCTCGTTTCATCTTCCTGGAATCATCTCACCTCATTTTGTTCCATCTTCATCTGCTGCTGCTAAGAGGTAGGTCTTATTATTAGCATTTCCGTTTCTGAACAGCTTTATTGAGAAATACTCGACATACCATACAATCCACCCATTTAAAGTGTACGATTCAATGGCTTTTAGTATCTGCACGGGCTTGTGCAACCATCACCATTATCAATTTTAACATTTTCATCGCCCCAAAGAGAGCCCCCCCCAGCCATCCCTCTCTCTTCGCCCATCCCCCAGCGCAAGGAAACCACCAATCTCCTTTCTGTCTCTGTGGATTGGCCTGTTCTGGGCATTTCATGCAAATAGAATCACACAACATGCAGCCTTCCGTGTCTGGCTTCTTTCTCTGCACGTCGTGTGCCCAGGGTCCATCCTGGACGTGCCAGAACTTTGCTCCTTCGGTGGCTGAAGACTAGTCTGTTTCTGGAAACACCACATTTTGTTTATCCATTCATCTGTTGATGGAAACTTCGTTGTTTCCATTTTGGGGATTTTGTGAACAGCCCAGCTGTGAGCGTGTGTTTACAGAGGAGGGTGCTGAGCAGAGCTGAGCCGCCTGGGGCGGTCACTCCCCAGGACACGCGTCGCCCCAGCACCGCTGCCCTGCTGTGGCCCACCCTGCTGCGGCCCACCGCAGCCTGGCGGCAGACGCAGCTGTGTCTGTTTTCCAGGACTCAGAGTCAGGGCTCCTGGATTCCGGGCTTGGCACGACTCCTCCCCAGGGGAACTCGGGCAGCCCAAGCCTGAGTCTCAGTTTCCCTCAGAGACAAATGACAAATCTCTTCAGGGCTGTGTATTGAGGAGGGATGAGGATGGGCAAAGCCAGAGGGGTGTGAAAGATGCTCAGGTTAGAGGGGGGCGGGGAGAGAGAGAGTGGAGAGCCGCACCAGCCCCGCCCCGCGGCCTCCTGCGTGTCAAGGCACTGAAGTGTCCCCCGCTCCTGGGGTAATTGCCATCATTTCAAGGTTGGGTAATGCCAGACAGATTAGAGAGGGAAAGGCTCCCTCGGGTTCAGCGGGAACATTAGGCACAGTTACAAATGTCAGCACTGACGGCTTGTCAGGAGCCCTGTGGGGGGGGGGGGCACAGGCTCCTGCTGCCTCGGCCCCAGCCCTTCCGCCGCCTCCTCGGGCTGGGCCAGGGCCTGGAGCCGCTGGGCTATTGCACACCCCACGCCTCACCTGCACCCGTCTGCCCCTCAGCTCCCCTCCATTGGGGTTCTGCTGCGTACTGTGTGCCCTCGGGCAAGCACCTCAACCTCTCTGAGCCTCGCTGTGAAATGGGCAGCAACACACTCTCGATCCGTGGCTGTGGGCGCCTGCCTGTGTGAGGCCCTGCTTAATCCTCCCAGGGACAGTAAGGACGAGATGCTTCCTCCACTCTCCCCATCTGCCAGGAGAGGAGACTGAGGTAAAGAGAGATGAGGCATCCCTCGGTGCCTCAGTTTCCCTATCTGCAAATTGTGGAGGTGGGGTAAGAAGAGGAGTTCCCTGGTGTGCTTCCCGCCCTCACAGTCTGGCTCTGTCCTGAGCCCTGGGCGGCAGAAATTTCAGGCACCAGGCAGGGCGGGGGAGGCGGTCGGGGAGTGCGGGGAGGGCAGGCCTTCCCACCTTGCGGCTGGTGCTGCTGGAAGCCCAGGGCTGGTGGGAACCAGGTGTCTGGGCTCCCAGCCGGGGCACCGCCCTAGGTGATGGGGAGAGAAGCGGGAGAGGAGGTGCAGGGCAACCAGGCCACTGGAGCACCCAGTTCCACCCCTGCGGGGAGCCCAGGGGTCGCAGAGGGGCTGTCCGAGGAGCTGCGGCCCATTGCTAAGGGCGAGACTGCTGAGCTCTGCCCAGAGTGCCTGTCCAGAGGCATGTTTCTGGGCATGGCAGTGCCACCTCGACCTAATTGCTCTCAATCGCTGGCAGATGTCAGCTGAAAAAGGCATGTTTCAAGAGGGGAGAGGCAGATGGAGAGGAAGAGAGAGCAGGGACGGGCCGGCCGGGGTGTGTTCTGCACCAGGAAACCCGAGTCCCCCTCGGAGCCCCAGGGCCTGTGAGTCTCCGCAGCACAGACACCTGCCCCCTACATGGGTGTGAGGAAAGACTCTGGGTCCCTTGGGGGGAGACCAGGCGTGGTTCACCCTGTCCTTCCCACCCTCTCCTTCCCGTCCTTCCTTGTTCCCAGTACTGTGTTATGAGCATTTTCAAGCAGGAAAAGCTGAAAAGATTGTACAGAGAAGGCTCGTGTCCCCCCACAACGGTTGGCGCCGCGCTGGCTGTCGCCCCTCCATGGCCCTCTCGTTTCCAACGCATTTCGGAGCCGGCTGCAGCCAGATCCTTCACCTGAGGCTGCAGCGCGCACCCCACTGCCTGGAGCTCAGTCTTCGCCAACAGCTTTTTAGGGTGAAATTTATACATGTGAACTGGACACGATTTAAGGGTAGCAATCCATGACTCCTGACGAATGCTCACATGTGTGGCTCGTGCTCTTTAAGACAGAGAGTCACCGTCGCCCGCAGTTCACCCTCGCTCCTTCCAGCCATTTCTCCTTCCCCAGACGCAACTGCTGTCTCATATTTTGACCATCGCTTAGTTTTGCCCGTTCTAGAATTTCATGTGAATGGAGTCATGTAGTATGTGTTCTGTTTTGTTTTTTTTTTTTAATTTTTTGGGCTGGTTTCTTTTGCTAAGCATATTTGAGATCCATCCGTGTTGTTGCATGTATTGGTGATTCACTCCTTTTTATTGCGAAATAGTGTGTCACCATATGTGTATAGCCCATTTGTTCACCCGTTCCCCTACTGATACTTGTTCCCAGTTTGGGGCCATTATGAATAAAACTGTTGTGGACATCTATGTATAAGTCTTTTTGTGACATATGTTTGCATTTCCCTTGAGTAAATGCCCAGGAATAAAACTACTGGCCTTTCTTCTTTCATAGGGGAGAGAAGAAGAGAACAAGCAAAAAAGCATAGAACAGTCACTATCTTCTTGCCAAAGAGACTGCTACTCCAAGGACAGCCCTCCACAGGCTATGGAGGAAGATTTGGCACTGAGACAGACCTGGTTCAAATCCTGGCTCTGCCACTTGGAAACTGTGTGACCTCAGGCAAGTTTCTTAACCTCTCTGAGCCTCAGTTCTTCCTCTATGCACTGGGAACCATGGCAGCAGTCGGTTTGGTGTTGGGGGATTTCCCAAGAGACGGCTGTGGAGGGCCCAGCCCAGGACTTGGCCATGGCGGGTGGCGGCTGACATGAGCCCTGTCTCCACCCATTTAACCGTATTTGTCTTCCAAGGTCCAGTATCTTCTCACTGAAAACTTAGATAAAAATCAAAAGTGGGCCGGGCGTGGTGGCTCACGCCTGTAATCCTAGCACTCTGGGAGGCCGAGGTGGGCGGATCATTTGAGCTCAGGAGTTCGAGACCAGCCTGAGCAAGAGCGAGACCCCATCTCTACTAAAAATAGAAAGAAATTATATGGACAGCTAAAAATATATATAGAAAAAAATTAGCCGGGCATGGTGGTGCATGCCTGTAGTCCCAGCTACTCGGGAGGCTGAGACAGGAGGATCGCTTGAGCTCAGGAGTTTGAGGTTGCTGTGAGCTAGGCTGACGCCACGGCACTCACTCTAGCCTGGGCAACAGAGTGAGACTCTGTCTCAAAAAAAAAAAAAAAAATCAAAAGTGGCTTGACACTGAGGCCTTTGCAAGTATTAGCTCATATAATTCTCCCAACGATCCCATAAAGTAGCTCATTTATCATCATGGGCATTTTATAGGCACAGAGAGATTCAGTGATTTGTCCAAAATCACACAGCCAGTAAATGGTGAAGCTCGGTGTGGCGGATCTCTATGGATTTGCCCACTCGGGATATTCCGTATAAATGGCAGCCTACAACACGTGGCCTCGGTGACTGGCTTCCCTCACTCGGCATCATGTCTTCAAGGTGCGTTCGTGCTGTGCCCACACGATAGCATTATCAGAACTTCCTTTTATGACTGAGTGATATTCCATTGCCCGGATACCCCACGCTTTGTTTATCCAGTCATCCTCTGAGGGACAGCTGGGCTCTTTCCATCCTTGTGTGATTGTGATGAACGCTGCTGTGAACATCTGTGCGCAAGCTTTTGCTGGAATACCTGTTTTCAGTTCTTTTGGGCGTATACCCAGGAGTGGAATTGCCGGCCATATGGTCATTCTTCGTTTGGCTTCTTGAGGACTGATACACTGAGTGGTCTTCGAATACTCTTGGGGTCGTAGCTGAAGACGAGCATGAGGAACTGGAAGATGGTTTTGCAACACACGTGGGTGTCTTACCTGAAGTGAGAACAGCAAAACCAACGTCAGTGAGCTGTCACAGGGGCTCCCCTGCCGGGCCAAGCCTCCTTCCCTGCCAGTCGTCTTCTTGGAGCCATCCAGGCCCTTTCCTACGCTTCCCTCCCCTTCGCCCCTGACCTCCCGGCACTTTCTCTGGGCAGGGCAGTGCTCTGAGGCTGACGCTGCAGGAGTCTCTTCCGGGCCGGGGGTGAGGGTGTTGCCACCCCTTCTGGCCAGCAGCAGCTGAACAGCTGGCTTCATGCACAGCTGAAAACCACATTTTAAGAATTGACACGGACGATTCAATATCTTCTGTACCCACAAAGCTAGATCACAAGGCACCGTGCTATTCTGTCTCTGGCTGGATTTTTTTGTGGGGCAGGAATTGAGGTGAAACACACACAACCTGAAATGTGCCATTTTAACACCACCCCCCCCCCCCCCGCTGCTCCCCCACAGCCCCTGGCAGCCACCAGTCCGCTTTCTGTCCACGGATTTGCCTATTCCGGACATTCCACCCACATGGAATCTTAGAGGTCTGCCTGGGTTTCCAATGAACCCGCTGCCATTTCTTGAGGCTGATAACCCAACGTCTGCTGGGCACTTCTACCCAAGTTAGCTCAGCTCGGCCTCACCACCACCCGACAGCTGCTGCATCCTACAGAGGAGACAACTGGGCATTCGCATAGCAAGTAGCAGAGCGGAACCCGGAGCCAGGCCTGCCCCTTGCAGAAGCCCACTCTGGGACGCTGCACCCAGCTTCCCAGGGCTCCAGCCGGGAGCGCAGGCAGGGGTGACTGCAGGAGGGCGTGTCAGCGTCTTTGCCTACAGAATGGGTCCATGACCCGCCCAGGGCGCTCCACAGCATCCTTGCGGAGGTCAAGGCTCCACCCGACACCTGCTGTCATCACCGTGGATGCCCAAGAACCTCCACCCCAGCGAGGTCAAGGCCCTGCCTGCCCCTGCGAGGACAGAGGCACCGTTAACCCGCAGGGAGGAGGAGCCCAGCCGGAACCTCCCCCAGCAAGAGGCTGCTCGGGGACAGCTGTGCTGGGAGTAAGCGCTGTCTGAGGGAAGGAGCCCACAGAGGGACTCAGGACCCAGCTCCTGGGGAGGAGGGAGAAGCGGGAAGGGCAGAGCTCCTCCAGCCCGGGCGGGGCGCAGGCCATGGCCTCCCACAGACACCTTGGAATTTGTGTGAGCTGCACGTGTTATCTGTTCCACAGTGCACTATTAAAAAGATAAACCAAAGACCACACAAATACTTGTACATAAATGTTCATAAAAGGCGGGAATAACCCAAATGTCCATTGACACCGATGAATGGATAGCGACGTGGCATATGCGTACAATGGAATTGCCTTAAACATCCTGAAAATGACGGACATTCAGACACATGCTACGACGGGGACGAACCTGTGCTCAGTGAAAGGAGCCGTCGCCGAAGACCACGAGCCCTCCGATGCCACCCTGTGCCATGTGCAGAGTGTGGAGAGCCACAGAGACAGAGAGCAGACTGGTCGGGGCTGGGGGCTTCAGAGCTCAGGGGTGCAGGCTCCTTTCAGGGGTGATGAAAATGTTCAAAAACTGCTGATGGTCGTACAACTGTGACTATGCTAAAAACCATCGAATTGTTACACTATAAATGGGTCAATTGTATGGTATGTGAATCGTATCACAATAAACGTGCTTAAAAATAGATCAAAGAATTGCCAGCTGCTCCCTGTCCCCGCACGTTCTCCCTGCTGGCTGGGGCAGTTTGCAGCCTCCCCCCTCCCCGCTTGCTCCCAGCTCCACTTTTTTGCCCAGCACAGACCGTGTCAGACGCTGAGCCGTGGGTGAAGGATCCCCACCGGCACTGTGCCCTCGCAGGGGTCCTCGGGCCAGGCCGCCCACTGCCTGCTGCCCCTGCCCAGCGTGCCTCCCACAAGCCAGGGGGCGGCCCCCACAGACCCTGTCCTCGAGGATCCGTCCAGCGGCCCGGCCTGGCAGAGCCCAGCCAGCTAGGTCAGGGAAAAGCGCCGACTCATCTTTGTGTCCCAAATCATATGAACAGATCACATCAGAGCTCCAAGGGGCTTCACACTCCCGTTTCATACACAGAGAGAGGCCAAAGGGTGGCAGTGCCCAAGTTCTCACCACAGGGCGGTGGCAGAGCTGGGTGAGCTTGCAGTCTGGGGCTCCAGACCTCCTCAGGCCGCCAGCACCCCCATCTCCACCTCCAGCCCCAGCCGCCCGCCCTGGGCAGGCCCAGCATAGAGCGACTCCCAGGCCCTGCCCAGCGAGGAGAGAAAGCTGTCTGCACAGGTCGGTGGCCCAGGCACAGCAGGAGTTAATTAAAGGCGGGGCTCCCTCGGAAGCACCCTGGTGTGGTCAGGAAGGTGGGGAGAATGCATTAAAATCCTCTGTTGATCTGCCCTGAGTACCAAACTCACTGCCCGAAGTGAAATTCCGAACTCCCCCCGGGGATCTTTTATTCCCGTAGCTCCCTGGCAGCTGCAGAAAAGGAACATGACTTGCTTCTCTGGGGACCTGGCCAAGCACCTCGGGTGGAGTCCCAGACAACACAGTGAGGAAGATGGGGATGGTTTCTGGCCCAGGGACAAGGGCAGGAGAGGCCGGCCTGGGTGTCTGTGCAGGGAGGGACACCAGCAGAGGGGAGCGGTGTCCCTCAGGGGCTGGAAACAGGTCAAATTGGGTACCGGGAGCCAGGTACTTCCCACAGAGGGAGCAAACCAGGGGAGTCCCAGGGGCTGGCTTGGGACCAGAGGCCCATGGGGACTCACACACACAGGTGGGCATAGAAATAAGTGTGCATCGAGGTCGCTCGGCCCACGCCCTTGGCCCACCCTGCAGCCACAAGCACACCCGCCCAGAGCTTGCTCTAACACCATTCTCCACCAGGCCCCTGGGAGCAACGGCTCGACCCACGGCCAGACAGGGAAGATACAAAAAGAGCCTGGCACCCTGTGTTGTGCCTTGAGCCCTGCATGGCCTCCTTTCCTTGGGCTCCCTCCCAGCTCCGGCCCCATGCAGGCTGCGGGTTTTCACCGGGGGTGGGGGGCGGGGGGGGGGGCGGGGGGGGGAGTCCAGGTGAGAGGGCAATCACAGCTCTTTGCAACCTAACCTCAGAAGGGACCGCCTGTGGCTTTGTGGCCTTCCATTCATTAGAAGTGAGTCCCTAGGTCCGGCCCACCCACAAGGTGAGGGGATTGCATGGGGGTGTGAATACCAGGTGTGAATACCACGGGGAGCTGTGTCAGGGCTCTGCCACGTGGAGGCAGGGCCCCTGTGCAAAAACGCCCATGGCCACTCACTGTGAGGCAGGCCTTTGTGCCCTGCACCACCCCCTCCGCCCCGCAATGCCAGCAGCGCTGTGCATGCAGCCGCCCCTCCGCTCCGCCACCATGTCCCTCTGCTCTGCTGCTCCTCCGCCTCCAAGCTTGCTGGGCCCCGCAGGCACAGGCTGGATCTGGGGGGGCGGGCAGTGTCCTCAGCGCAACCTGCAACCGCTGGGATGAGAGTGCATAGACGAACCCCTGACCTCTGTCCTGTGCATTATACATAATTCTTCACGGGATCCCTGGTGGGGGTGAGTCATACGTGCCCACAACAGTGACCAGGGCAATCAGGCACTCTCTGCTGTTTCTGGACTCTTCCCTGTGGTGGCGGCCAGCTTCCCAGATGCCTCCCTGATGGGCCTCGCTGCCTGGCCGTCACACCCTGCGGTGTCTCTTCCCGCATCACGCCGGGGCCAGTCTGCTTACAGCAGAGTAAGGTGGAGGCGATGGTGCGATTCCCAAGGCCAGGCCATGAAAGGCGTTGCAGGTCCTCCTTCGCCTTTTGGATTCTCACTCGGTGGGGAAGCCAGCGCCGTGTTGTGAGGACACTCAAGCATCCTGCTGGGAGGAACAGAGGCCTCCTGCTAATAGCCACGCCAGTGAGCCTGGAAACATCCTCCAGCCCCAGGCAACGACTGATGGCAACCTCAAGAGAGACCTGGGCCAGGACCACGCAGCCAAGCCACTGGTGGATTCCTGGCTCACAGAAACCAAGAAGGGTGCATAAAAGATGACGGTTACTTTAAGCCACCAGATCATGGGGGGATTTGGTACATAGATCCTAGTGAGACTAGCTCATCCTTCCTGCTGCCCCACTGGGCTCCCTGAGAGCACCTCCCGAACCAGCTGCCTGTGCCAAGCCCTCGTCTCAATTCTGCTTTTGGAGGAACCCAGACCAACATGGGTTTGACAGTGGAAACTTAGGGACAAGCGAATGTCCAACCTCCGACTGGATAAATTGTGGTGCAGTCAGTGAACACGAGTGAGCAAGAACTATCTCAACCCACTGAGAGAGGTCCCTAAAACTGGAAAGAAGCCAGTTGCAGAAGGAGGCACACAGTGGGAAACTCTTCACAAAGTTTCCAACACAAAGAGCAGTCTGCAGAAATGTGTGTGGACTCAAACGCACGTGGCAATAGATGTCCAGAAGCATTCGGGAGACCAGCAGGTGCCAGAGTCAGGACAGCGGTCACTTCTGGGCACACGAAGGCAGGAGCGGCGGGGCTGGGAGGGACATGTGGAGGCTGCCGCAGTTCATTTCTTTGTGAAGAACTGAAGCAAATGGGAAGCTGAAGCTTGCTGGGAAGTGCAGAGCTGTATGCTGTGTGATTTTCTATTCTTGGCTGCATGTTCATTGTATTTAAGAATTTTTTTAAAATGAGCAGTGAAACATACAAAGGGGACTCGGAGGTTCTTATTCCATGTCAGACCCTGGTTCCGGGCCTTCCAGAGGGAGGCCTGACCCCGTTCTTGCTCTTGTGCTCAGAACCACGAAATCTCACGTATCCCAAAACCGTCCCCCGTTTCCTAAAGCCACAGTGCACGGGTTTCTGCCACTAACCTCCTTGCCAAGCTCAGGGCAGAGGCCCAGCTCCGTCCCCCAGAAATGTTGCTAAGGCCTTCGGTGGAGAAGCAGGGAAAGAGGCCCAAACGCAAGTGTGCGGCCCCTCTGCCCGAGAGCGCCGTCACCTCCCCCTCCGCACTTGCTGTTTCCACGGCTCTCAACGCCATTAGTTACCACAATTCTCCTAAGTAGGTCACGGCGATTATCTCCCTTTCAGGGGTAATAATCATCATCGTTGTGCGGCCGCAGGTTGGTATTTAGTGTCCTGCCGTTCTCAGAACTGCTTGGACCCTGGACAGCCCCGCCAGCATGGGGACTTTCAGGGAGGCCTGGCTCCGCGTTCTCTCATTTTCCCGAAGGAACAGAGGTTCAGAGAGAGTAAGTGACTCCACCACCCTGCCAGTGTGAGGTGGCCTCTGAGCAGGAGATGAGTCCCACCCAGCCACTGTGTGATTGGTGTCCTCTCTGCCCAGGCCCTGGTGTCAGCATTTCCTGCCACCCCCTTCCTTCAAGGAACGTTTCCCCTGTCCCTCAACATGGTCTTGGGGGCGCTGCCAGGCCCAGCTCACGGCTTCCCTCCCTGCAGTGGTGGGCGGCCAGCTGAAATGGAAACATGTGCCACATTTTCCAAAAAGCACATTAGAAGTTATAAATTCAATTGTGCAATTAGAAGCAGAAAAACGAAACCTGAAAACCAGAGTGTCACAGTGGACCACAAGATAAATTTGAGTCAACAAGATAACAAAGAAAGAAAAACAAGCGTGCAGGGGCTCAAATTGGGAACAAAGTATGTGGGGACAAACAAACTACTCTTATTCAATGCCCCACAGTTTCAAGAGAGGAGGACTGGCCAGTGAAGAGCAATAAAAATGCCCTGAGTGCTTGAAGTGAGGCCCTGGAGGAATCTCAAGCAGGCTACAGGTTTGCAACCTGGAGCAGAGAAAACCAGAGCCTCCTCGGAGGGCCCCTTCAGGGTTGTGCCCTGGGGTCCTCACTGTGACCAGACCTGCGCACAGCTGCCCACCTGTCCCCAGGGGGCTCATCCAATATCCTGTCTACCAGGAAAACTGAGACCCACAAGCTTGCCCACAGGTCCCATGGCTGGTTTGGAGGCTCCAGGGACTTGAACCCAGCAGTACCATACTGGGACACTTGTCCCTCCCCTTGCTCCTCCCTGACACCTGGGCTCACCTTTCCCTGTCTGCCCACTACTCTCTACCAGGTCCTAAGCCTGGGGGCTGTGGCGGGCCCTGCTGTGCACGGGCCACGGAGCCGCAGAACCCTCAGCGTGGTGCTCCCACCCTGCCCCGCCCTCCCCAGGCTGTCCCCATTCCCACAGAGTCATCCAGGTGAGAGCAGAGTCATCCCTCCTCTGCACAAAACCCTCCCAGGGCTGCCATCTCCCTCTGGGTGAGGCCAGACAGAGGTTTCCTGTGGGCCCCCACAGTCACTCTGGCCTGGTGGCAGGCCTGTGCTCCCTGCTCATGTCACTCCCAACACTCATGGTCCTGCCTCAGAGCCTTTGCTTTGGCTGTTCCCTGCCCTGCGATGCTTTTCCACCAGCCCCACAGAGGTTGCTCCCTCACCTGCTTCCAATTTTGCTCTAATGCCACCCGGTCAGTGAGCCCTCCCATCCGCCCTGCTGCGGGGAGGGGCAGGAACGCCCTCTAGGGTGGGAATAGAAGCAGCCAGCTTGGGGACCACCGTTGGGGACCCTGAGACATGGCCTCATGCTGTTCTAGTCCTCTGGCCCTGTGTACAGTCTGCTCACTCCCTAGCCCAGGTGCCCGGGACCCTGGAAGACCACCCAGAACAAGCTCCTAGAAGTAGACCCAAACTCCACAACACAGAGATGACGATAAAACATGTTTCACCTTTCCTATGAAGCTGGGCTTGGAGGGGCTTCCAGGGGCCTCTCTGTCTTCCAGTTTTCCTGGCCTCCCCTTGTCTCCTGACTCGACCTTGGGTTTCTCCACCCTCCCAGGACCGCAAGTTGCTGAGCTCCCGGCTCCAAGCTTTTCTGCGGGAGGGGGCTCCCAGGGGGCTCCCATTGCCGGCCCGGCCTCATGGCTGATTCGGTTGGGCTGTGATTATGCTCACGGGGTCTGTGTCTCTTACTCGGATTTAACCGCGGCCCCACCCACCCCACCGCCACTGGGTCCCCGTGTGTGTGCACGATCTAGGTGCCTGCGTGAGTCCACGTCTCTGCAGGTGGAGTGTGTGTCTGGGGTCCAGGGGGGTGCGTGTTTACACAGTGACAGGGCACACTCGCATGTGCTGGGCACGTGAGGGAGGCCGCAGGGCCCACCCCTGGCAAACAGCACCCTGAGATGAGTGGGGCGCGGGGTTAGGGCCTGGCTGGGGGTCTGAGACCCAAGTCCGGGGTCTGGAGGGGAGAAGAGAGCTCCCAGGAGCCAGGAAGGAGCTCACACTCCAGAAAAGCCTGAGCGCCTGGGCTAGACTCCTGGGGGGGAGGTGGGACTTGGGAGACGTGGACAAGGCCAGAGGCCACTGGGTGGGGCAGAGAGTCCTTTAGCATGGGCTACCAGGGCGCCCACAGGCAGGAGGTGGACCCGCGACCTTCGGCAGGGTGAGCACCATCTGGAGCCTGGGTCAAAGGCGTGAATGTCCACGGGAGAAGGAAGGTCGTCAGTGAATGGGAGGACGGGCAGAGCCGCCCGTGTGGGGCGAGTGAGCGAGGGCACAGCCTGCTACTGCCCAGCACGCCCAGGGCGTGGGGCTGCTGCGAGCCCACGGGACGCCTTCGCATGAAGTAGGAAAAGCGCCCCCCACCGCAGCCGCTAACCAAGCAGGGCGGGCTGGATTTCAGCAGCACTGCCTGTGGCAGGATGCCCTCGGCCAGGGCACAGCCTGAGCGCTACACAGGGTATCCCGGGGGCGGCATGTACCAGACAAGGTCAGCTCCCTGTGACTGTGGAAACTGGGGGAATCTGGGGCAGGAAGAGGCGGGGAGGCATCTGGGAAAGGCTCAGAGAACGTGCGGGCTGTTCGGGCCGGTAGTCACGCGAGTGCCCGGCAAGGCCACAGATCAACCCCTCGGCACTTGGGGTGGGGTGGGGTCCGCACACTCACACCTGTAGTGCCACCACCGCTCAGAGAGCCGTGTCTGCACACTGAGCCAGACCTGGACGCCATGCAGGGGACCAAAGATCAGCAGGGAGCCCTGCCCGCCAGCTGAAGAGAACGTACGCACCACGTGGAACAGGTTGAAAATGATCAAGTTTCTTCCAAACGTCAGACATCGAGTCACCACACCACCCAGCAACTCCACTGGCAGGTATTTACCCAAAAGAATGGGAAACAGTTATTCAAACAAAAACTTGCACATAAATGCTCACGGCAGCGCTATTCATAGTAGCCAAAAGGTGCAAACAACCCGAAAGTCCACCGACAGATGCATGGAGCGGACACAGTGCACCCACACGGCGGACTATCCCCCGGCCGTAAACAGAGCGGGTGCCTCACACGCCGCAGCACGGGTGGGCCTGGACAGCGCGGAGCGAAGGACAGACAGCGGCCACGTGTCACTTGACTCCACGTGTGTGAACCTCCAGGGTGGGTGAACGCATGGAGACAGGAAGCAGGCGGTGGGTGCCGGGGTGGGGGAAGGAACAGGAGTGACAGCCAATGGGAACGGGGCTTCCTTTGGGGTGACGAAAATGTTCTGGAACTAGATACTGGCGACGATCGCTCAACATGGTGAATGCACTTAACACCACTGGATTGTTTACTTTAGAATTGTTAATTTTATGTTGTGTGAATTTTACCTCAATTAAAAAAATCAAGAAAGCAAACGACCCGCGGCCACCGCAGTTCACAGAGCCCATCACAGACCAGGGCAGGGCGTGCTCAGAGCCGTCCCGGCCGCACACAGAGCACCCGCCGGGCCAGCCTCTCCCTGAGGGGTCCTAGAGGAAGGCTGCGTGGCTCAGGTTGGGGGCTCAGGCTATGAGCTCCCCAGTATGAGCTGACTTGCTTGTCCCCACCCTGCAGCACTGTGTCCCTGCTGGGCGTCAGCTCTGGCAGGGCTGCGGGTGCCAGTCGAGGTGGCCCCCAGTGGAGCTCTGGGCAGAGGAAGGGCCAAGGAACAGCAGGGCTGCAGGTGGCGGGACGGACGGCGCTCTGCTCCAGCCAGGCCCAGCGTGAAAGCCCAGCTCCGTGGCTTCCCGAGCTGCCACCTCCTCACGAGGAAACGGAGCCAACGCTCCCACCCGGTGGGAGAGCGAAGTCAGAAAACGCGCGCAGAGCCGGGGCGCGGGCGGGCCTGCAGGGCCCACGTCCCGCTGGCCTGGCTGCCTTTGGTTGTTTTCCAGAAGCAGCTGGAAAACAGGGCCCGAGAGCCCAGAATAGCACCAAAGTCAGGCCATCCAAACAGAGGTTTTGAAAATATGACCAGGAAAGATGAGCTTCCCTGTGCGCACACTGGGCCTAGGTGCACTGACGGGGAAGTAACGGAAGCGCGGCGCCAGTGGCCGGGAGGGGACAGGGAAGGGGTGGGGGCCGGTGCAGGTCCTCATCCCCATCCACGGGGCCCACGCACGTTCCCTCCGCCCTCTCTGCGCTCTGCTCCGAGGGCGATTTGGCAGCTGCTGCCTTTCAATTAACGTGGCAGACTGGAAATGGAGGCTTGGGGGAAAGAGGCGGGGGGCAGAGGAGAAAAACAAGGCTGGCGTGTTGGCAGCTGGCAAAGCCGCCGCTCCACTGTGGCAGGGAAGTTAAGGACGCCAGAGTCAGGACGAGATGAGAGCAGGCTGCACCCCGGACCCCTGCGCTGGCCCCCGTCCCGCCCCAGGAGGCCGGCCTGCCCGAGCCCTCAGCCCCCTGCCTGAACAGTGGGGTGCGCTGAGGTTGGGTGTTTCTCCAGCCGCTCCCTGCAGGGCCGAGGGCTGGGGGGCTGCAGTCCCCGGGAAGGAGGCCTCCTCTCCTGACAGCAGCCCTGAGTTCCACGCAGGGATCTGTCGTCGTTTTTAACCAATCTCCAAATGAAGGACATTTAGGTTGTTGACAAGTTGCAGCTGTCACAAACAGTGCTGTAATTAACATACTTGTACGCACTTCCTTGAAATCTGGTGTGAGCACTGCTGTAGGATAAACTCAGGGAGGCAGAACGGCTGGGTCAAAGGGTTTTCCTATTTAACGTTTCTGTAATTCCTGCCAACGGCCCTCCAAAAAGATCGTACCGATTTACACTCCCATCCACAAAGGAGGAGAGGGTCACTCTCTCCACGCCCTGCTGATGCTGGGGGTGACATTCTCTGGGGCCCCCTGCCTTGTGGCAGATGAAAAATGTCCTGCGTTTCTTGGATTGTTCTCAATGCTGCCGCACGTGCTGTGACTCTTGGCCCTCTCAGTCCTCCGCTCTGTGACCTGCCTCATCACATCTTTGGTTGTTAAATGAGGAAGCTGAAGTCCGGAGAGGTTTGGTGATTTATCCGAGTTCGGAAAATTCGGTTCTCGCCACTACTCCTCTTGCCATCTGTTGAGTTTGTAGCTCAGCCTCAGTTCACTTTTCTTTTGATAAAATTGTATCTGTTTTAGGTCAGATTCCAGAAACAGGTGCTGAGTCAAAGATTCCAATGTTCCTAGAGAAGAAACCGGGTCAGGGAATGAAGGAAGCAGAACCAGGAAGGGGAAGAAGCCCGGATGAGATTTAAGGGGAAGTCCTGACTGGGGCCTGGTGCAGGGGGCGGCTGTCAGGCGTAAGTTACCCCTCAGTGTGTCTGCCCGGAGGCAACGGAGCTGGGCTTCCCTGCTCCCTCACACTCAGGCTGGCACAGGCTGGAGAGAGGGGGACAGGGACCTGGAGTCCAGGGGCTCAGGAGCCCAGAAATGCACACTTTCTGGGGCAGGGGCACAGGACATGTTAAAAGCGATACGGGGGAGCCTGGGAGGGGCACCAACATTGTCCTCTACTGCACCCCCATTTTCTTTGGGGAGCCACTCCTCCCCTACCCTCAGCCCAGCCTTTTGGGGTTCAGTGGAGCCTTGCCTGGCTTACGCAAGTAGCATATTCTACCTCCAGCCACGATTGATTTAGGGTTGGGCCACAACACAATTTCTGCCAGTGGGAGTCACCCCAAGACCTGTCTCACTGCTGTGTCGGATTCCACTGTGTGACCCTGATTTACGTACCCCTACACCTGCCGGGAAATGTTTGGGTGGTTTCCAGTCTTCGCAGTTACAATCGCACTGCTGAGAACGTTCTCGCAGACATCGCCTGGAGCGTGTGTGCACCTGGGAATGGAATTGCCGGGATAGAGGGAATGAGAACATCCAATCTGGCAAGACAATGCTCTATTGTTCCTCAACGTGCTTATGACAATCTGCACACCCACCGACTGTGGGTGAGCTGTTCAGAATCTTTGCCAAACAGTCGTACTGTCATTTCTTCTTTTGCCAATTTAGTGGGTGTAAGAAGATAGCTCACTCTGGCCTTCATTTGCATTTCTCTGATTAATATGTTTATTCACTACTCATGTTTCCCAAGAAGTTATTTCTTCCTGATTTCTCTCCCATTGTCCTTTCTCTCATAGAGGTCAGCTGGTTGTCCTTGTTTAAGCTCTTCCTTCTGCCTGGAGTGCTCCCATGGAAACTTCCACCTGCCCTTCTGGACCTGGCCATGACAGGTGACAGCACCTCTTCCAGGAAGCCCTCCCTCATTCCCCATGGAGGGGCAACTCCTCCTCCGCAGTCACCCTGGGCTCCATGTTTCCCAGCACCTGCACTGCTCAGGATCCAAACCCTAACAGTCTTTTCTCTCGCTCCTTCCCGCCTGCACCTGGCCAACCAGGTGGCTTCTCACAGAACGGGCTCAAAATGGTTTCTGTTTTCCTCTCTCCCACTTTGGGTTTATGCCATGCCAGTGACATGGGAACAATCACGGATTACAATATCCGTATGAACCAATGGTCCAAAGCACTGCCCCCGCCTCACCCCACCTCACCCTCACCTTGACAGTGCCCTGCCGGTGGGCCCAGGGCAAAGCTTCTTACCCTGCCACTTCCAAGAGAAAGCAGCCAGCCGTCTGTCCACGTTTCCTGTGCTGGTTGCAGGGAAGGATGCAGGGCCACATCCATGGGCTCGTGCTGGGGACATCCCGTGGCAGGAGCATCCCAGCTTCCGGTGCCTGCTCTTCTCGTCTCTACCCTAGCCTGGGCGCACCAGCGGCCTTAGGCATGGCGACGGCTCACTGGCTCTGACTCAGTGTTTATCTACCTGTGAAAAAATAGCAACTAGGAAAAGCCAGAGAAGGCCGATTCCTCCGTAGGACACAGCTCTCCCTGCGGCTGTGGGCTGCCAGCTGTCGTGTGCCGGAGGTCTATATGCAACTGAATGCCCTGAAACAATGCACGCTGATTTGCAAACCTCAGACTGAACCAAAATTCTCATTTTTTTCCCCATGAACTACAAAGCAAGACAAAGGTCTTGGCTTAGCTCCCAGAGAGCCAGTGTGAACCAGAACCCAGGGGTCGTCTCTGGGTGTGCAGGTCAGTCTCTGCCTCCCTCTGCCTCTGTCTCCCGGTCAGTGTAGACTGCAGAGGCCAGGGGGCCACAGCTTTGAGCGGTAGTAAAAGACTGTGTTTAAGCCCTTTCACCTGCCACTGTGTTGCTGACCTGGAACTTTCTAGACCTTGAGTATTTTGACAAGATGGTAATTTCCAATTATTCTGTGCAACAGACATTTCAGAGGCAGCAGGGCAGGGAGATGGGGGAGCCTGCGGGGACTTTAGGCAAATTACTCAATTGAGCAGAGCCTGTGTCTCCTCTGCGGAGTGGGGAAGACGAGGCCTGCCTTCTCATTTCCACAGTTCTCTTCCGCGGATCAAAATGACACAGGGTTAAAGCACTCTGTGGTAGGCGGTGGTTCCCAGTCTTGAGATTTCTTGGACCATAAAACGTGGTCCTTGAAAACACTCTGCTGAACCAAAGGAGTTAGATGCAAAAGGCCACATGTTATATAACTGTATTTCTGTGAAATGTCCAGAACAGGCAAATCTACAGACTGAGAGTAGATGAGTGGTTTCTGGGGGCTGGCAGGGTGGTGGTTAGGGGGAACCGGTGAGTGACAGTTAATAGGTATAGGGTTTCTTTCTGGAGTTGATGAAAATGTTCTGAAAGAAGATAGTGGTGCCACAGACAGTGATGATAGGTGTGAGTAACTATAGTCCATTGAAATGTACATTTCATTTTGTAAATTTTTTTTTTTTTTTTTAAGAGACAGGGTCTTACTCTGCCGCCCACGCTAGAGTATAGTGGCTCTATCATAGCTCACTGCAGCCTCGAACTCCTGGGCTCAAGCAATCCTCCCATCTCGGCCTCCCAAGTAGCTGGGACTACAGGTGTGTGCCACCATACCTGGCTAATTTTTTTTTAATTTTCTTACAGAAACAGGGTTTCACTATGGTGCCTAGGCTGGTCTCAAACTCCTGGGCTCAAGAGATCCTTCTGCCTTGGCCTTCTAGAGTGCAGGGATTACAGGCAGGAGCCACTGTACCTGGCCTAAGTTGTACAATTTAAAGCAATGAATCGTATGGTGTGTGAATTATATCTCAAGAAGGCTGTTACAAAGAAGAAAAGAGTATATTCTCAGATTCCTAGACATTTTGATTTTTCAAGAGAAGCAGTATCTCAGGATTAGGTTAGCTACCCCTAACAGTAGCCCCATAATTATAGTGGCTTAAGTAAGGAAAGAAGGAAGCTCATTTTTACTTGTGGGAAAGAAGTCAGGTAGTTCAGGCCTAGTTTCACGGCTCCTTAGAGTCAGCAAGGACTCAGGCTCCTTCTCTTTCTCCTGCACCATCCCAGCACGTGGCTTCCATTGCCAAGGTTGAGTCATGGTTCAAGATGGCTGCTGGAGCGCCAGCCACCACCCTCCCTCCGGACGGCAGAAAAAGAAAGGAGGGAAGTGCAAAAGGGGCCCACCCACTGGCTTCCACTTCCATCCCACTGGCCAAAACTGGGTCACGTGGTCTCACCTTTCCACAAGAGAGGCTGGGAAATGTAGTCTTTGGGTTGGGCACATCGCTGCCCTGTCTTAAAATCAAAGAAGCAAGGAAAACACATACTAGGCTGCCAAACATTAGCATCTGCCACTGTTTGTAGGGAAATCTTGATTTTTAAATGTTGACTGCCCCCCCCCCCCCCTTTTTTAAAAGCACCTTGCAGAACAAACCAAACGCAGCTGCAGGCTGGACTCGTGTCAAGCGGGCCTGCTGCCCCGGCCTTGTTCCGGGGGGACGCCTTTGCAGGTGTCACTGGTTTGAAAACAGCTTCAGTTGAAATAAGGACGGTGCTGAGTCACCACGAGGCGGTGAAGAGAGAGAACACACAGAATGCTTGGCAAATGCGGGGAACACAAACCACGCGGAGATGTCACAGTGTGGCTCTACCGCCCTGCGGCTTCATAAAAGCTCTGGGCTCTGCACAAAGGCTCCGGGGCACTCAGGCTGGGGGCAGATACGGTGGGGAACAGGCAGTCTGACTCATGGCATACCTTCTATTGTGTTCTGTTTGCATTTTCTCTGAATATAGACCAAATGTGTTACAAAGTATGGATGCAATTTGGACATGAAGGAACAAGGACAAAAAGCCAATAATTACTCACTCTGGACACGACCCAGTAGCTCCCTCACCTTCACTTCCGGCAAGACAAGAGCCACTGATGCTATGAATGACGTCTCCCGGGAAGACTCAAATCATAAGCCTTGGGGGGCAAGCTGTGCTTTGGGGCAGGCAGGAAGCCCGCGAGCGCTACTGCGAAGCATGTCGCAGGCTTCGCCAGGCTGCTGAGGAGGCATGCGGGCGGGGAAAGGAAGCGGCCCCTGGGCAGGTGGCGGTCGTGCTCTGACAGGCAGAGACAGGCTTCCCGGGTGACTCTTCTCATTTTCAAAAGATGAGGCCGTGCAGCGTTTCCTTTGTAGGGCCATGTCCCTTGCTGTCCAACTGAGCCTCTCATCTTCTGGGAGTCAAGTCCTTTCGTGGAGGCAGGTCTTGGAGCTAGATAAGCCTGGTTCAGTGTTCTGGGGCAGGTATTTATTGTATCCCCAAATGCCGTGGCTTAAAGCAATGCCATTTGATTAGATCTGAATTTGAGGAAGCCTCCATGGGGTGAGCCTTCTGTCCCAGGTGGCTTTGGCTGGGGTCATTCAGGAGCACTTACCCAGCCACTGGCTTGGTCTTGAGGGTCCAGGACAGCTTCCTGCACACACCTGGTGGCGTGGGGGGAATGGCGGGAAGGCTGGGCTCCGCTGGGCTCTCCATGTGGTCCGGTCAGATAGCTGGGCTTCCTGCGTGGCAGCTCAAAGCACCAAGAAATAGGAAATGGACCCAAGCCCATGACTCCGAGTCAAGGTCTCTGACTACATGTTTATTTACATATTATTTATTCTGATAACTCCAAAATGGCTCCAAATCTCCACCCCTCCCTGTATCCACTTCCTTGCATGTGACTTTGTAATTCCTCCTATCAGAGGACGGAGTCATCTCCCTACCCTCTGACGCAGAGCTTGTCGGTGGCCAAGTAGAAAGAGCAGGTCACAGTGTGCAGATTCCAAACCTCGTCCTCAAGAGCATTTGCAGCTTCCTCTCCTCTCTCGCTCCCTTTTCTTTCTGCCCCCACCCGGCCCTCTGACTGCCACGAAGGTGTGCCCCAGCCAATGACCTCCCCCAGCAGCCAGACAGTGAGTGAGCCCGTCTGAGACCAGAACAGCCCTGCCAGGCCCAGCTCAGACCCGCAGAGCCCCCTGCCAAGTCCCTGGGTGCAAGCCCCATGGCAACATCTCCATTTGAAAAGAGAAGCCTGAGGAGTGAATTAAACCCCCAAAATGGCAGCAGTGGAATTTGAAGCCTTGTGGCAACTAAATAAAGCGCCGTTTTAGGCACAAAGAGCCCCCTTTGCCTCTGATCCCCAAATTCCCTATTACCGTGGTGACTGCTCTCAGCTCTGCAAACCTAAGGCCACGGGGGTCCACACAAGAGTTTCCCAACTGGAAGTGATGTTCAAATAGTTTGTAGCTGGTATGGCACGGGCCCCGAGTCACTGGAATAGACCCCAGCCAGGGCCCTCATTGAGCGCCTACTGTATGACAAACTCTGTTCCAGGTGTGGGGATATTTGGAAAAGAGCCCGAATCCTTGCCAGGTGGAGCTGTTGTTTTAGTGGGAAGGAGCCAACAGCGGCTAAGTAACGGGTGGGCTGCGGCAGACGGCGGTGACAGTTACAGAGGAGATCGAAGCCCGGTGAGGGCAACTGTGAGTGCTGGGCCAAGGAAAAGTTGACAGAGAAGGAGACAGTGAGCAAAGGCATGGGAAGAGGGGGGCTGCCAGACATCTGGGGGAACAGGGCTCCAGGCAGAGGGAAGAGCAGGCACAGAGACAGCGGGTGCCAGGCGTGTGCCAAGAATAGCAAGGGGCAGCTGTGGCCAAAGTGGAGTGAGAGAGGGACAGCAGGAGGAGGCAAGAGGAACAGGAAACCGGTCTGGGTAGGGCTCTTTGGGGACTGTGAGGACCTGGGCTTTGCTCCAGGGGACAAGGGAAGCCGTGGTCGGGCTCTGAGTTGAGGAGGGACACAATCTGATCCCTCTGGCCGAGGTGTGCACAGCCGGGGAGGACAGAGGAAGAAGCAGAGAGACCCTGAGGGTTCCGAGTGGGACGGGCTTGGGCCGGGGAGGAGGGGAGCAGTGCTCAGATCCCAGATCCGTGTGGAAGACAGAGCTGCAGGATTTCAGTGTTTGTTCCAACTCCTCCGATTCTCACAACAGCCCTGTCGGAAGGCACATTTATCAGGTGAGGAAACAGGGTCAGAGAGGGGACAGAGCTTGCCTGAGGCTTCAGAGAATGAAGCGGCCAACCCTGGACCTGCTTCCAGGTCCCCGCTCGCTCGGCTGTGGAGCCAGCAGCCTGGCCCAGGAGGCTCCCTGAGGAAATGACGCTGACGCTGGGAGCCAAGCCACAGCCTTGACTCCCTAGGGAGCACCATCTTCTAGAAACTTCCAGGCCTCCGCTCTTTCCATATCTTTCAGCCTGGAGTATGGCCAAAGCCTGACAAACCTGCATGGGGGAGCCCAGACGCGGGCGCCTCCCCTTGTGGGCCCTGCGGAGGGAGGCAGGCGGGTAGAGGCCGCAGGAGGGGTCTGTGTTTGCCCTTCCGGTTCCTTAGAGTGGAATCAGCTCACACTGAAGCCTGGGCCTCCCTTCTCTTGGGTTAGGCCCAGGAGGGCCCTGTGGGGAGTGTAGAAGTCTGTCGGCCAGACGCAGCAGGGGCCGAGGGAGGCATCCCAGGCAGAGAGGTGCGGAGGGGCTGGGTTGGGAGGCAGGGACAGAACAGGAAGGGGCTGCCCGAGGGCGTGGAGCTCATCTCAGAGGTCACCGGGGCCTCTGAAGCTGGCTATTTTTGAAAGTAAGCTTTCATTCAAGTATAACGTGCCTACAGAGGGGAGTGCAGCTCGTGGAGCGTCCCACACTGGATGCACCTGCGTCCCAGACCCCAGGTCAAGAAACAGATCTAAGACTTCTTGGGCCCCCTCAAAGGTCACCACTATCTGACCTCTGACACCGTACGGTGGTTTTGCCTGAAGATGGACGGTTTCAGCGTGTGCCCTTTGGGGTCTGTCCTCCTTCCCTCAACCTTGTGCCTGTAGGATTCGTCCATAAGGCAGAGGGTGGCTGTGGTCCGCCCACGCCCATTGCTGAGTAGGAGCGCGTGTGCGATGGATCCCAATGCATTTATTCACTCTGCCGTTCACTCTGCTGCTCGGGCCACTCTTGCGATCCCGGTGCACGTGTGCTGGGCGTCCACCTGGGGTAGACGGCGGGGTCCTGGGGTAGACGCCCATTCCAAGACAGTGGATGCTGCCAGAGGGTTTCCCTGGGTGGTGTCAGTTCCCTGTAAAAGCCTTGTCTTCCCTGATTGGCGGCACAGGAGGCAGACGTCCCCGCTTGCTCTCCAGCTCCCTGCGCCCCCGTGTCTGCTCTCTGCTCATCACTGTGGCCCTCCCCACGACCACACCGCCACTCTGTGGGTGGATCCCACGGACGCGTGCTCAGTGCTCCCTGACCAACGGGCAGCACACGACACTGACCGCTGTGGGGTAGGACTCTCCCCTCCCCCCTCCCGAGGCCCCACCCCTTCCTGGGTGCCCCATGAGGCCCCATCTCTTGTCGCTTCGTTTGGCCCCGGGAGCTCTCGCTCACCCCTGGGGCTTCTGTCCTGGCTGTGTTGATGCCTCCCAGATCCGCCCCTCGTCCCTGGCCTCATTTCTGAGGGTCAGCCCTGGCCAGCCAGTGGCCACTGGATGTCCCTCCTGGCCATATGTGCTCCGCGTGTGCACAGCGGGAACCTGCCCTGTCCTCTCAACCCTCGTCTTCCTCCACATTTTCTGTCTTGTGACCTCAAGTTGGGGCTGGTGGGCACCTGGCTGGGCAACTCACAGCCCTCCCTCAGCCGGTGTCTGGCCAAGTGCTGTCCATCCTATCTCTTTAATCTCACAAATATGTCCTCTCCTCTCCACCCCACGGTCACTTCCTCAGGCCCACCCCAATCCCAGACTTGAGGGGGGAATCTGAGTTCTCTACTCTGCAGCCACAGGGACCTTCCAAAATCCTAATCTGCTCACAGCAACAAGGGAAGCCACCGACTGATCTCAGCATCCTGAGGAGAGAGGAGGCAGGACACTGGGCAGAACGGGAGGCAGGGCCCACTCCTGCCACGAAGAGTCTAGTAGTCTTGCAAAAGAAAAAAGGCAAAAACATGAACTTGGATCGGGCCATGCCTATGGATCTCCCAGTTTATGGAGAGCACAGGGGACAAGAGAACACACAAAATGCAGGGGACAGATGCCAAACCACCTGGCTTCTTCGAGAAGAAAGAACAAAGGAACAAGGGGCGCAGGAGGCTGCAGACACAAAGACTGTGCTCCCCAACCCCTGGGCCACAGACAGGTACCAGTCCATGGCCTGTTAGGAACCGGGCCACACAGCAGGAGGTGAGCGGGTTAGCTCGAGAAGATTCATCTGCGTTTACAGCCGCTCCCCATCGCTGGCATCCTGCATAAGCTCCGCCTCCTGTCAGATCAGGGGCAGCATTAGATTCTCATGGGAGCGAGAACCCTACTGTAAACTGCGCATGCGAGGGATCTAGGCTGTGGCTCCTTATGAGAATCTGATGCCCGATGATCTGAGGTGGAGCTGAGGCGGTGATGCTAGTGCTGGTGAGCGGCTGCAAATACAGATTATCACTAGCAGAGAGGTTTGACTGCACAGCAAAAGTAACATGCTTGAATCATCCTGAAACCATCCCCCCGCCCCCAGTCTATGTAAAAATTGTCTTCCATGAAACCAGTCCTTGGTACCCAAACGGTTGGGGACTGCTGCCCAAAGAGGCCTCAGGGCCACGCCCACCAAGCAGGCCAGTTTGGGTCCTGCACTGGCCTGAACCAGAAGAACCAACTGGGAAACATTCGCTCACTCATGAATCAATGGCAGAAACTTAAGTACCGGCTAGATACTTGACTTAACAATATTAAGAAATTACTGGAATTTTTAAAGATGTGACCATGGTTTTGAGTTTATGTTTTAAAAAGAGCTTTTACAGAGGCATGTACGGAAGTATTTAGAGATGAAATTCCTTGCTTTCTAGAATTTGCTTTAAAAATCATCCAGTTTTGGCGCAGAAAAGAATAAATGCAGTAATATTGAGCAGTTGCAGATAATCATCGAAGTTCCGTGATGGGCACGGGGAGGTTCATGATGTATTGTTTTTACTCTTGTGCATGTCTGGAATTTTTCATAATAAAAAGTAAAATACATAAATAAATAAATAAGCATCCTGCTTCCCCACCACCTCAGGGCAAGGGGCAAAATCAGGCACTTCCTTTTCTCCCCGGCCTCCTGCCTCAGCCCCACGCCCTCTCCAGGTCACTGACCCACTTCTGGCAGTTCCCCTGCCCTGCGCTTTCTCTCCCTAACCTTTACTGATTATCACTTTCCCGACAGGTAAGCCACATGGTGACCGCCTCCCTCCCTCCCTGTCCCATGCACCGGGTAATCCCTGTATCAGTGTCTTGTTTCTCCTTCCAGAGCTTTTATGCAAATACAAACAAATAGAAATAGACACTCACTCCCCGCCCCGTGCTCCTTTTGGACCCAGAAAGTAGCATAACGACCCCGTTGCTCTGCGCCTTGCTCCCTCACTTGCTATTGACGTATCCTGGAGAGTTTCGGGTCGTCGGTTGTGAGCACCCCCATTCTTCTCGGCACGGCGTTTCACTGCGTGGGTGTGCCACGCGCGGTGCGTGCACCCAGTCTCCTGTGACCAGTCCTGTGCTCTTTCCAACAGTGCTGCAACGAGCACCACGTGCTCACATCGGGTCCCCTCACGCCCCTGCCCCCTTTGCCATAAATACCGACCCCTTCCCCACCCCCTCGCAAAGGCCCCTCCTCCGCCCACTCACCCTTCAGGTCCCAGGTTACATGGCGCTCTCTCTGGGGAGCATCCTCAGACTGGAGACAAAGGTGTGCGTGTTGGGCACGGCACCTGTTGGCAATAAGGGCTCAGTAGGCACTTGTGGCTCTACGGATGGATGGACGATTGCAAAGCCACTGTCCAGTTGTAGCAGACAAGGATTCTGATTTGAGAAGCTCCTTGGCAAATCTTCTGAGCTGTGTGGGTGACAGCAACACAACACTAAGATGCCCACCTTACACTTCTACCCCCAGGGGGCTTAGAGTATCTTCCTGTGGCCATGACCCTGAGACTTGAACTTCTGCCCTCATCCTCACCTCGGGGACTCTAGGACTTTACTGTCTCGTGCCCGTGTGTGTTCGGGTGAACCTGAGTCAGGGAGCATGAGTCACCCTGATTGACATATTTGGAGCAAAGGAAACTTGGCCTGCGCAGGGCTGATTGCATTATGAGCAGGCTGCCTGAGGAGGAGAGAGGTCGGGCTGCTTATTGCTTCTGGGAGGCACCAGAGTCTCCAATCGGCGTGTGAGTGAGTCACTTTTCACAGGCTGGATCGGGGGCGGTCCCCAGGCCGAGGTAGACAAGCCTGCCCCCTCCCAAGGGTGCCACGGAGCCGTGAGCTGGTACCCTGACCTCCGAAGCCCCAGCTGCTTCAGAAGCCTTCGCCAGCTCAAAAGTGCCTCTGCCCTGCATGGGGGTGGACGAGGCGGGGGCCGGAAGGGGCGGCCAGCTCGGCTATAAATGTCACTGGCCACAAAACAATGCATGGACGCGTCCCGCACTTGGCCTTGGCTCATTTTCCAGTGGGCTGCATTTCCCCCCCATTGCCCCACGTCCCTTCGTTCTTAAGAACCGGGAAGAGGCTGCTGTGGGTGACAGCTGAAAGCACATTTTGGTGAGTGGAGTACCAGCTTACATGGCCACTCACAGGTGGCCAAAATTCAGGATATTAAAATATAATAAAATACAATAAGCACTAAAACTGAGCTGGAGGTAGTTTTATTTTTCCTTGATGATTCAGAAGATGTGTCTCGAGGTTTTGGTGGGGCCTGAAGCTCGCCACGGTGAGTCCCCACCAGCCAGGGTGAGTCCCCACCAGCCAGGGTGGCGTGAGCTCATGGGTTCTGGTTATCAGAGGCCCGGCGGTGGCCTGGAGTCTGGACGCGCAGAGTTAGCTTGGGCAGTGTGCCTCTTCCCTTCAGCATCGCTTGGCAGCGGGTATGACCGTGTCACTCCGGAGTCTCAGAGGAGCAGTGGACACGGGGTCGTGGATTTCGTCCCGCTCATTTTAGGAGCTGCTATGTGCACGGCCCATCTCCCCCTCTGGCCTTGGCCAGATCCAGCAGAACGCCTTCCTGGACACAGAGGGCCCATTTCAGGCAAGTTCATCACTCTCCTTCAGCGCAAATCCTTCCTTCTGTATCCTGGTGACAGCTGCCTGCCACACAGGTAAGCTAAAGTGGCAGAGTGACCAGCATGGGACTTGTCAATGGCCTACTGCAACCTGGGGCCACTCGAGGCTGCCCTGCCAGGAGGAAGGGTCTGGCACAATTAGGCACAAGGCGGCGTCCTCCTGGGGCCTCTCTTGGGTGCCCAATCTCATTGCCCAGCGCTTTCCTCTGCCCTCCCACTGAGCTGTGGTTGGGTAGGCCGGGGAGGGCCACCTCACTTGGAAATCACCCTCTCCTGCCCCTAGAAAGCCAAGAGGCCATCAAGCTGGGACCAGAGGAAAGGAGGCCCAGGCCAGCGTTAAGAAAGGAACTCCTTTTGGAATCACCCCTGATGCTTGGCCTGTCCATCCTTGTGTGAGACGCTCAGTTAACCAAGCCCAGGGCCTGGGGGCCACTGTTACTGCGGTGACGGTGACGGCAGATTCGGTGGCTAGTTTTCATGTCTTTATTTTCCCGCATATCTATGGTTTTCTCTGTCTATAATGTAATCTCCTTGGCGGGCCCTGGGGCTCATCTGGCAACTCGGATGATACTCAATACATACTTGCTGAGTTGATGGTAAATTTGTCAGGTAGGAGGCACAGAAAGACAAATGTCACACGTTCGCACCGTACATGCTGAGCAAGTGGGTCTCGTGGAGGCAGTGAGCAGAACGGTGGTTACCAGAGCTGGGAAGGGGAGTGGGAGGGGAGTGGAGAGAAGCTGGTTAGTGGTACAAACACAGTTAGACAGCAGGAGTACGTTCTAGTGTTTGAAAGCACAGGAGGGAGACTACAGCTACCAATAATTTACTGTGTATTTCAAGATAGCCAGAAGGGAAGATTTGGAATGTTCTCAACCCAACAAAATAATAAGTGTTTGAGGTGATAGATACCCCAATTACCCTAATTTGATCATTACACATTGTATGCGTGTATCAAAACATCACACATACCCCATAAATATGTATAATTATTATGTATCAATAAAAAAATTTAGCTATGTATAGTATGACAGTTCCACAAAAAATTAAACGTAGAATTACCACATGATCCAGCAATTCCACTTCTGAGTATGTTCCCAAAATAACTGAAAGCAGTTGGGGCCAGGCACAGTGGTTCATGCCTATAATCCCAGCACTTTGGGAGGCCAAGCTGGGAGGATCACCTGAGGCCAGGCATTTGAGACCAGCCTCGGCAATAGAGCGAGACCTTGTCTCTACAAAAAGTTTTTTAAAAGTTAGCCAGATGTGGCAGTGTGCACCTGTAGTCCCAGCTACTTGGGAGGCTACGGCAGGAGAATCACTTGAACCCAGGAGTTCAAGGCTGCCGTGAGCTGTGATTGTGTCACTGCACTCCAGCCTGGGCAACAGAACAAGACCCTGCCTCTTAAAAAAAAAAAAGATTGAAAGCAGGGACGTGAGCAGATGTTTGTACACCTATGTTCGTGTTCATAGCAGCACTATTCACAATGGCAAAAAGACGGAGACAACCCAAACGTCCATCGACAGATAAATGGATAAACAAAATGGGGCATGTCCATATACTGAAATATCATTCAGCCTTAAAAAGAAAGGAAATGTTGACACATGCTACAATTGGATGAACTTTGAAAACATTATGCTAAGTGAAGTAAGCCAGACACAAAAAGGACAAACACTGTATGATTCCACATATATGAGGCACCTAGGGAGTCAAAAGTTGCAGAAGCAGAGAGCAGAATGGTGGCAGTGAGGGAGTAGGGTGGGAGGGTAGGAGTAGGGTAGGTCCATGGGCCCAGAGTTTTAGCTGGGGAAGATGAAAGAGTCCTGGAGCGGAAGGTGGTGATGACTGCACAGCAATGTGAATGTGCTTAATCACACTGTATTTTACTACAATCGAAAACATAAATTAACTTTAAAAATTGGCCAGGTAGTCTCTAAATGCCACATTATTTTGGTACTGCTCAATGTTGATCGTTCAATGTAATGCACAATGTAACTGGAAAAGGTGGTTAGTCTTGCTGACATTTAACTGGGCTTAGGGAGGAAGCCTTGCTGCTGTGGTCTTCCCAAACTGCTGTGGTCCCCCTGCTGGCAGGATGCCCTAATTGCAGGCAAAGCACCATACTTTTCTTCTGATGCCGAACAGCTCCTGGAGGGACTCCGGTGGGCCTCGTGGTGAGCTGTGATAGGAATACGCAACTATCTCACGGCAGGTGCCTGGCACTCGGCTGCCAGCTTGTTGGATGGCGTCCCTGGACCCGATGATGTGAGGTGAAGGGGTTCTCTGCTTTGACTCAGCTCAATCTCCCTAGGAAAAGGGACTGGCTGGGCTTGCTTTACTTCTGGAAGGACCAGAGAAATCCACTCCTCTCACCCACTGGGAGCTGTATACTCTCTTTGACTACTTTTTGCAGAAGGAAAACAAACAAAAAAAAGTGGGGGGAAGGAGAGAGGAGTGCTGGCCAGAACGCTTGAGTCATGCTCAGCAGGAGGTCGGTTTGGAGCAAAAACCCTCACCCAGCACTTTCCTCACTCAGCCCTGAAATCACAAACAACTCCTTGGCCGGGGTCCTAACGTGCCTGCCTCTGCCGAGCACAGCCTTCCCGTCTGACACAGAGAACACGATTAGACATGCACAAGTGGCCTGTGAAGTGCCAGGCGGGGCGCGGCCACTGGAGCGCTCCATGCATCCAGCCTCTCCACCCCGGCCTTCTTGGGAAAACTGCGTGGGCTCGTTAGCGGTGACGACGTGATAATGGCTACTAACACAAAGAGAACATCGTGTTTTGCTTTCAGGCCTTTGGTCAGGGCAACGAGAGAGGGGTGTGTGTGTGTGTGTGTGTGTGTGTTTGGTGGTGGTAGTGAGGTGAGATCTATTTTCATTTTTCTATCACAAAAGAACCTAAGCCTTGCAGTGTGTTGGCAATGTCAACGCTTCGGGGTGAAGGAACCGGAGTAAAACATGTTGACGGTAAGATCAGCTCCAGCAGCCTGTGACTTTGGGAAAGTCACCAATTCCTGGGGCCTTGGTCTTGTCATCTGTAAAATGAGGATAATAATAGAACCTTCCTCCCCCCAGGGTGATTGAGATATTGCGTAAAGCACTTGGCTGCAAGCCTGGAGCATAGTTAGGACGCATTCAACATCGGCTATTATTAAAAAAACAAGTTTTATGTATTTAAGCAGCCATTTTCCAATGTCTGTTTGTAAACACCCACGTAGAAGCCAGCTATGAAAACACAGTCTGCTCTCACAGTGCTCAAGGACAGCTGAGGTGACAAGAACGCCACTCCGGCTCAGCTCAGTGCTGGAGCGCTGGGCACAAACCGGGAGGTGGCTGCGGCTCACCTTCGGGTCTGTTTGTTCCTTCTAGTTTTTGTTAGCGTATCTCCCTAGCTGGCGGAGCAGGGCTGTTTCTGTGGGCTGCCGACAGCAGGGAATGGATCCTTGGTCTGGTTCTGGCTTTAATAAAGAAGTGAAATCTGCTCTTTGGTTGCTTGCTACTGCTAGGAAGCACATTGTTCTCAAGGGATAGGTCATCAGGATGTTTTTAATTGTGACGATGGAATTCTACCTCAAGTTAACATAAGCAAAAGTAAACAAGAAAAACTCCAAAAAGGAGGTTTATCTTCTTATATAATTGGAGAGAACAAAAAGGGCCATGCTAGCTTCAGTCATAGCTGGATCTAGGTGCTCAAATCTCACTCTCTCCCCTTTCCTTCTCCATTCTTCGGTAGGTTCAGGCATACACAGCAACCCTCGGCTCATGGTTTCAGAGTAAGGAGAGCCTCTCCTGGACCAGTAACTCTGGGCAGGGGGATGGAGCACCTCAGTCCCATGCCCACCCCCAAAGCCAGGAGGTAGGGTGACCAGCAGCCCCACGGCAAACACAGGGATGGGTGAGGGTGCGAGGCAGACAAAACTATGCATATCAGCGAGACTCTGCAGAGAGAAAGTCTGAGTGGACAGCAAGCATTCCGGGTGAGCCGCTGATGCAGCCTTTATCCTTGTATCTCACCCAGCTGTGCTTAAAATGGCTGGCCTGGCACACTCTGAGGGGTCAGCCTACTTCCTCTCATTCAAAAGCTGAAGGGTTTCCAGATGTTCTTGAGTCAAACCCAGTGAGGACCAAGTGCTCCTGAGTGGAGCCCACCATAGTAGCCGATCCAAGGCGCTGCCCGATAAGTCTCGTTTCCTGACCAGTAGTCACATCCTGGAGGACTCCCGTCCCTGTGGAGTAGGACCAATCTCTGTAACCAGGATTGCAGAAATGGCTTCCAAGGCTGGGTCATAAAACCCACTGTGGCTCCCGTCTCACTCTCCTTGAATTGCTCACTGTGGAACAGCCAGACGCCATGCTGTAGAGATGCTCAAGCAGCTCTCTGGAGGAGTCCACGTGGAAGAAACTGAGGCCTCCCACCAAAAGCCGGTACCAACCCGCCATGCATGTGCGTACACCACCTCGACGTGGGTCCTCCAGCCCTAGTGGAGCCTCCAACAATGCAGCCCTGGCTGACCCTCTGACTGCAACTCCATGAAAACCCTGAGCCAGGACCACCCAGCTAAGCCACTCCTGGATTCTCGACCCTTGGAAACTACGAAATAATAAATGTTTATTGTCGTTTCGAGCCACTGAGTTTTGGGATCTTTTGTTACACGGCAGTAGAAAACTGATACAGGGATAGTATGGTCTCTTCCTCACTTCACAGGGACAGAGTCACTTGGTAAGTTTCCTTGGATCATTTTCAAAGCACTTCTCAATGACTATTAGTTATTGTTACAAAGTTTAAATTCCAGGAATGGAATCATGCTAATGCCACAGTTGGCGCCTACTCTCTTAGGGTTGAGTTTGCATATTAAAAAAAAATCATGTTTACACGGTACTTCCCCCTCTTGTGCTAGACACTAAAGGAGTTGAAATTCGAGCAGGAAGGTGCTTTCAAAGATTTGCCATTTTCCTCCTCATTATTGACACAGCATGGCAATCACAGCACAATTGTGCAGATTCATTGGTGACATGTGGCAAGAGTCACCTGGATCCTGAACCCCCACGATGTCCTCCAGGTGGACTTCTGGCTGAAGCATCATCTCCCTGGAAAACGAGCTAGAATTCAAGGAAGCCTGATCCTAGGCTGCTGGAATCTGTAAGGACTCAGAGAAGAGGTGGACCCCACTCCCCACGATGACCTGGACTTAACCCCCTCTACCTGGGTCCCCTGCTTGGTGGTCTGGACCCACCCTGCTTTCCCGAAGGCTTCTCCCTCACTCTCCTGCCATCCCCCAGTCACTTAGGTGCCAACGCCTGGGCCCTCCACAGGAGGCCTCGAGCTGAGCAAGTTTCTGCACCTGTGCCGTGGCTGGCGCCGGCTCCTCCCCTCTGAGGATCCAGATATTACCGTCCATCAGGAGCTCGCCTGGGAGACTTCCCCAAGTACTCCATCTCCCTGCTCTCCCATCGCCGAGCTCCAATCCTGGAAAGAAAGCCACACGGCTCAGTGTGCCAGCCAGGACTCTGCAAGTGACAGAAGGTGCCACTCACACAGGCTGGCTGCGGGGCTCAAGCCATGTCCTCAGGACTCTGCCTCATGCCCCAGCTCTGGGTTCCTCAGCATGCTGGGTTTGTGTCACTTGGCCCCAACTGCCTGTGAGGCAGGGCAGGCAGGACAGGGCAACGTGACCCAAGGTCCCCCAGGGCCATGTGGGCTCGGGAAGAGGCCCTTTCCCAAAAGAAACAGCACTGCTGGGCAGACCCGTTTGAAAACCAGCAACGGTTTGCGTCCATCAGAATCACCTGTGGTATTCCCTTGTAGAGTCGAGTCCCACCCGTCTCTGCAGGGGAAATTTGGGCTCCTCAAGGTCAGGGTCCACTTCTTCTTCTCCTCCTAGCAGAGAGTAAACAGAAATGGTCCCCTTACCCGGCCTGCGCTTGCATAGCTCTGTGACGGACGGGGTGTTCATTGCTTCCAGAAGGAATTCCTTCTGTGGAATTGGCCTCCGCCCCTCTGAGACTGTCACGCGCTGGGCCAGTCCTTCCAACATCGAAGAACACTGACCACCAATCCCCAGGTCCCCTCTTCCCCGCCTTCCTTCCCTCTGCCCGTAAGTCAGCGCGGGGCAGGCTGGACGCACAGGCGGCGTCTAGGGCGCGCTGGGTTCCGTGCTGGGGCAGCGTGCGGAGCCCCTTCGCCCGGATCAGGCACAGCACTGCCTTGGGGGAAAACGCTGCCATCGGACTCTCCCTTCCGTAAAGTAGCCACTTGGGGAACGCAGGGTGGTGCGGAGCAGTGGGAGGGGTGAGGTAGTTGTATACAGATGTCTGGTTTGGAAACTTTCCTGGAAACGTCAGTGTTTGCATCAGCCAAACAGGGGGCAAGGCACTTCCGGCCGGTCATTAACCGGAACAAACAGAAGGGAGGGAAAGGCAAGCAGGGGTGGCAAACCACAAACAAATAAGTCGGGAATAAACGTACCCTCTGTGGAGTGTGACTTTCTTCTAAAGGAATTTGTAGCTGTTTGCAGATAATATCGTTCCATTTCTCAACAGGTTAGGATGACAGCCAGAGACTGTCGGGGTCACACTCAGTGGGATGCATGGCTGTTTTAAGATAAAAAATTAAGGTTCCCTGTGGCAGTTGCATGAGCAGTCTCAAAACCCAAAGGCGAGCGGTGCCCAGTTGGAGGGGTCTGGCCCACGGTCAGTGGCGTCGACTGGCCGCGGGGTTTTGCCCATCCCTGTCTGAGACACCTCTGTGGGTGGGACCGTGGCTGCCGTGTGACTGAGAGAGCAGGCCCTAACCCGGCACTCAGCTGTGCTCACATCGCCGGCCCGGGCAGGGCTGGCACGGGGGTGGGGGGCCTCTGGCCCCCACCAGCTCTGCGTTCCTTCCTCTTCGCCGGGAACGACAACTTGCACTTGCCCAGCACTGAGGGCTCCCAGCTGCTTACCCGGCTGAGGAAATGACACGATTTGCTGAGAGCCACTTAAAATAACCAGTAGTCTCTTCCCAGTTCTCTGACTGGGCTCGCCCTCCCCGTGCTGGCTGCCCTGCGGACACTGGGCCTGGCTGGAGGGAGGTGGGCTTTACGTACTGTCACCTGGGCCATCCCCACCACGCGGTGAGGTGTGCTTGGTTACCTCCAGCTGGGAGGCAGCTGGCAGGACCTCACAGCGTGTCTGAGGACCTGGGGCCTTGGGCAGGGTACTTATCAGAGGGCAGGAGAGAGAGGGGCTGGGGGCAGGGATGTAGGTGGGGGGAGCGGGCAGAGTGTCGATTTTTGCTGAAAGGTCATTGCCTCAGTTGGAATTCCCAGCCAAAGTAGGCGTGCCCTGGCCTCCAGGGTCCAGGACTCTCCGCAGGAGCAGGCTGGGGGCACAGGCCGGCTGGCTCGCTCTGGACCACCGGGGAGGGCTGCCAGGCTCTCAGAAAGTGATCTAAGGCAGCCTGCATCCTGTCACCTGGACAGAGAGGGACTTCTGGATCAGGAGCTAGGGGTGGGGCCCAGATGTTTC
Organism: Eulemur rufifrons; assembly: GCF_041146395.1. Taxonomy (NCBI): domain Eukaryota; kingdom Metazoa; phylum Chordata; class Mammalia; order Primates; family Lemuridae; genus Eulemur; species Eulemur rufifrons. Next base: position 4,538,267 of record NC_090991.1, read on the forward strand.
TCATAGTCTCAGAATTAGCTGACTTCCTCCCCCCTCCCCCATTTCCTTATTTCTTTTTAATGCTTGGTGAAAATCAAGGGCATTTGGGACTGAGGGCACCTGGTCTTGCGTGGCTGGCTGATCACGAGACCGTCAAAAGCTCCCAGAATGGCTCCTTCGTGCTCCCAAACGTAACTTCTTTATTTATTCCTAACCCCACCTTGTTTGGAAATTATTTAAAGCAGTTTCGATGGAGTGAAACTGAGTCATATCTTAACTGCTGAAGTGCCACTTATAAACAGACTGGAACGACTCCTGTGGCAAAGGATCCCACGATAGCTTTGTTTTCTAAGCTTAGATGGCCGTAGGGCAGGTTCATTTAAAGCAAGGTGTACTTACTAGTACTAGACTCGAATGGGCAGAGACTCCGCAGGCTCTAGGGCCACTGGATAATCAGAAATCAGGCCATTTCCCCTTAAAAAGTTTTCAGCCATCAAAGGTAAAGATTCAGGGCCGTGGTTCTCAGCTCCGACCCACACCGGAATCACGCGGGGAGCTTACACGTGAGAACGGCACTGTTTCGGACTCTGCCCAGGTCAGGTACATCAGAGTCTCTGGGGGCAGCTGGCGAATCACCCGCCTTGTCGGGTAGAGCCCACCTCTGGGGCTGTGTGGAAGCCCGGCTGCCCCTGACGCTGCTGCCAGCCTCCCCGTGGCCACGTGCCCGGAGCTGGCCAAGCACACAGCTCCCCTGGGCTCGGCTGTGAAGGGGCAGGGACCGTGCAGGAGCCGTTCTGCCACGGGTGGCCAGGGCTCCTGGGGCAGTGCCGGTGTTGGCAGTGGTGGAAGCCGTGGGCTGGCACCCCATCCTACAGATGAGGACAGAGCTTGGAGAGGTCCAGGGGCTTGGACAAGGCCCCATAACTGAGGACTGGCAGAGCCGGGATTTGAACCTGGCCTCTCTGGCTCCGACGCCCGCCCCCGTTCCTCCCAGCTCTGCGCCATAATTCGGGGCATTGATCCAGATTCTATGGCTTTCAGACAGAGTTCTCTGACCCTCCCAGTGCGTCTACGAGCAACCAAACATACCTGTTTTTCCTAGTTTAACTTTTTTTATTGAAGTATCATATACATACAAAAATGTTCACAGATCCTAAACATGCAGCCAATGAATTTTGATGAAATGAACACACTCGTGTAATCAGAACCCAGACCAAGAAACAGAACCCGGCCAGCGGCCTAGAGGCTCCCCCGGAGCACCTGCTCCCAAATGCAGCCGCCCTCAGATTCGGCTGCAAATAGTTTCGCCTGTTCTTGAGCTTTATGTGGTCAGAATGCCACGGTGGGCACCCTCCATGTCTGGCTTCCTCAGCTCAGCGTGGCCGGAGTCATCCTCGCATGCTGCTGCGCGTAGCTGAGGTTCGTCCGCCCTCCTTGCTGCCTGGCGTGAACGTGCCGCAGCTGGCTCACCTGTCCTATTGTGGACGGGCATTTGGTGCTGGGATGGTGCTGCTAGGAATATTCTGGTGCCTGTCTTTTTGCACCCACGTAACCATCAATACCCTCTTAAGAAATGCCTTTTCAACTTAAATTAGCAGAGTTGGTTTATGGTGCTCACAACTAAGCACCTTGGTTGATGCCATTTATAAGCACTGGTATGACTTCCATTTCACAGAGGAGGAAACTGAGGTTCAGAGAGTTCAGCGACTCACCCAGGGTCATGTAACTAAGCAGTGGCAGAGCTGGGATTTGGACCAGAGCCGCCACTGAACCACTAGTTAAGGAACACGTGTGCATCTCAACAGTCCCATAGTTCTGCCTCGCGCCCTACGGTGGTTCAACAGTTCAACCCCCCCCCCCTTTGACGGAGCTGGGTGGGGTTGGGAGGGAGTGGTGCCCAGAGCTGCTGATCCCAGGGCTGCACTAAGGGTGCCGCCCCAGGCAGGGCTCGTGGTGTCGGCTGGTGCCCAGGAGTCCCGGGGAGAGGATCAGTCTGTTCCTGGAGGGCTGGGCCACAGAGGGAGGCCTCCTGGGCCATGGCTGTGCCCGGCATCAGCCCTTCTAGAGGGAGGCCCCTTGCTGACAGTAGGGAGCTTCCTTTCAGACAAGTGGGCAAGCTCCTTGGCTGGGCAGAGCCGTGGTCTGGGCATTGCTGAAGTGGCCAGTGGGGACAGGGCTCCCAGCCTCAAGATTCACCCTTTACCTCTCATGTGCATCCTAAGAATGGGAATGACACTTCCGATGGCCAGTGCGTCCCAATCTTCTGACCCTCTGGCAGCTCCAGGCTAGGGACCCCTCCCCGCCCCCTCACCTCTGCAGATAGCAGGGTGCTGTGTGGCGGTAGAAGGAAGGGCCTGGAAGGTAGTGCTTCTGCTGAATGGCCCAAGTGCTGGCCACTTTGGGACCCATCATGGTGAGGATCATCTCCCTGCAGGTGGAGGAGTGGGTCAGAGGCCTCCACCAGGGCCCTCTGCAAACGGCCTTTGAATCGGATTCACTGCTCTGGAAATCGGGGATCAGAGTCCCTGAGGCCAGGAGCAGGCAGAGGTAAGAGGTGACTGGCAGCACATTTGACAGGATGCTGAGACCAAAAGGAGAGAAGCCAAGGGTGCTGGCCAAGCGTGGGCACTTGAGATCTTCCTGTGTCCCTTCCTGCAGTCCTCAAAGTGTGGTCTCTGACCAGCAGCGCTGCAGCAGCCTCTGGGAACTTGTTAGAAATGCACATTTTCAGACTCCTATTGCATCAGGAGTTCCGCAGGTGGGGCTCAGCACTCTGCATGTTAATATGCCCTGGGAAATTCTGAAGCATGCTCGAGTTTGAAAGCCACTGGCAGAGTGCAGCTGTATGAAGGAGGTATTATGACAGTCCCATCTTATAGCTGAGGAAATGGAGACTCAAGGTTTGAGCCAATTGCCCTAAGTTACACAGTTAGTAGGAGGGACTTAGTTAAGATTAGGTGCAGCTGTGAATAACAGAAACAGAACTCCAAAAAACCATGCGCTAAACAAAATAGCTTATTTTTCCTTCCTGGTCCAAGGGAGCTGCTGGAGCTCTAACCATTGTGTCCACATTCCAGGCAGCAAAAAGGAGGAAAGTGAGGAAGGTCATTCCCTGTCCCTTTAACTAGGATACTTCCTAAAATTTTGTGTACGGCTTTAGCTTGTATCGTACTGGCCACAACTTAGTCAATTGCTTCACCTAGCAGAGAAAGAGGCTGGGAAAATGAATTCTGCGTTCCAAGTGATCGTGCATGCAGGTAAGCCCTGGGGTTCTGCTACAGAAGAACCTCGATATTAGGGGACAACTAGGATGTCTCTATCCCAAGGGTACATCTGGGAATCAAACCTAAAGCTGATAATTTCACCATCTGAAGTCATGTTTTTGTTTAAATGTTGTCTTTTTCTTCCCCTTTTAGAAGTCCCCCAAAGACTAAGCCTTCTTGAAGGCCTTCTCCTTACCTGCTATATCCCCTGTGCCTAGGACAATATCTGGCATGTGGGAGGAGATCTGTATTTGTCACCGAATGTAAATTTTTAAAAGATTAAATTAGTTAACATACGTAAGAGAGCCTTCTCAGGACCCGGCACACACTAAGTACTCAGAATGTGGTTGCTGCTGTTTATGTGACACTGTGCCTACCGGTGAGGCCCAGCTGGCCGTGGGCAAGGTTTACCTCAGTCTCACTGCCAGCCCCTGCCAGAAACTTGCAAACTGTAGTTCCTGACCTGGGCCTCTCCTTGGGCTTTAAAAACAATCAGCACTGATTGATTGGGTCTGGAGACTGCACCAGCCACAGCCCAGGTGAGCAACTAGATTGTTAGAGAAAATTCACATCCCCGTTTCCTGTCCAAACCTGGAACTAGGCCTTGAGAACAAAGCCAGGCTCAGGCTGCAGTGACGGGGAGTCTGTCCCACTGATTGTCCTTTGAGCTTTTCCTCAGTTGGTGCAGCCTCCCAGGTTTCAGGAACTGGCGCCCACCCCTTGTTGCTGGTGTTTGGTTTTGCAATTGCCCCTATTTTGCCTAACTGGGTCAGGCTGGATGGAGCCGGGAGGGCTGTTTTCATTGGCTGCTTTCCCCTGCCAAGTGGCATGCACGAAGGCAGCCTCCGAAATCCAATTTAACACAAATCTTGACATTTGCACCAAGGCGAGTGGGCCTTATTCAAATCAAACCCTCCATCGTTGAGTGGGAGAACAGACAATAGCAGATGTTGTGTTGTTCACTCGCAACTGTCCTGATTACAGAGAAACACTAATTTCACGGGATTTTTTTTTAAAGTGAAGCAAATCTTTAGAAAGAATTGTCCTCATTTTAAAAATACAGATAGAGAAGGCTACGAGGGTGATTTTATTTATTGATTATGTGAACCACATCCATTCCTGAATCTCATTTGTTCAACCTCCCTACCCTCAGGGCCACTTTGAAGGGCAGAATGGAAATGACGCAATGTTTGTGGAAGTCCCCTCGACAATGACCTTTCACTCAGGAGCTCAGGGGACTCTCCCCTCACCCCAGCTGCCACTCCCCACATGTCCCTTGCCCCGTCTTCCTTTCCTTGAGCGTGTCTTCTCAACACTTGCTTCACAGCTCAGCTGTCACCTCCTTGGGGAAAGAGTGTCCAATTAATCCGTGTCATGGTGCTCTGCCCTAGCGCAGCACTTCTGAGCCCTTAATCCTGAGAAATCATTTCATGCATCTGTTTACCTGTTTGTATTTCTCTCCCCCACAAGGAGCATCAGCTCCATGAGCACAGGGACCTTGTCTGTCTTGTCACAGCTGCATCCCTTGTGTCTAGAACAATGTCGGGCACACGGATATAGAGTTGGATGTATGTTGACTGGGGGTTTGCTTTGGGCAGTAGGAGAGAAAGTGATTGATTAAGGATTTGATTAATGTGTTCAGCATTATCTAAATATCTGGAGCAGCGGCTAGAGTACCTGGGATCCCTAAGTACCTGGAGCAGGTGTGTACAGCAGTACCTGGACTCCCCAGGGTCCCTAAGTACCTGGAGCAGGTGTGTACAGCAGTACCTGGACTCTCCGGGGTCCCTAAGTACCTGGAGCAGGTGTGTACAGCAGTACCTGGACTCCCCAGGGTCCCTAGGTACCTGGAGCAGGTGTGTGCAGCAGTACCTGGACTCCCTGGAGTCCCTAAGTACCTGGAGCAGGTGTGTACAGCAGTACCTGGACTCCCCAGGGTCCCTAGGTACCTGGAGCAGGTGTGTGCAGCAGTACCTGGACTCCCTGGAGTCCCCAAGTACCTGGAGCAGGTGTGTACAGCAGTACCTGGACTCCCTAGGGTCCCTAGGTACCTGGAGCAGGTGTGTGCAGCAGTACCTGGACTCCCTAGGGTCCCTAGGTACCTGGAGCAGGTGTGTGCAGCAGTACCTGGACTCCTCAGGTCCCTAGGTACCTGGAGCAGGTGTGTGCAGCAGTACCTGGACTCCCCACTGTCCCTAGGTACCTGGAGCAGGTGTGTGCAGCAGTACCTGGACTCCCTAGGGTCCCTAGGTACCTGGAACAGGTGTGTGCAGCAGTACCTGGACTCCCTAGGGTCCCTAGGTACCTGGAGCAGGTGTGTGCAGCAGTACCTGGACTCCTCAGGGTCCCTAGGTACCTGGAGCAGGTGTGTGCAGCAGTACCTGGACTCCCCACTGTCCCTAGGTACCTGGAACAGGTGTGTGCAGCAGTACCTGGACTCCCCGGGGTCCCTAGGTACCTGGAGCAGGTGTGTGCAGCAGTACCTGGACTCCTTGGGGTCCCTAAGTAACTGGAACAGGTGTGTGCAGCAGTACTTGGAGCCCCTAAGCACCTGGAGCAGAGGTTGTGTGAGAAATTTTGTGGCCCAAGACGCTTCCAGATTAGTAGGAGGAACTAGTAATTTGCAGTAGTCAAATAACGGCCACTAGCGTGTGGGGTGTAAAACAGCGGGAGCGGGAGGTTGAAAATGCAGTGGGGGCTGTGCGGGGCACACACTAATGGGGACTGCAGCCATGCTCCTTGGAGTGGGGCGCAGGTGGCACCTCGGTCAGCAGCCTCGTCTGGCACCTCGGGAGCACGGCCCGCTCTGGCTCCGTACCCTGGCCCTTTGCACCTGGCCTGCAGAGCCCACTCCTGGGCTTTCTCGGCGGCCCTCGGCAGCAGCTCCCTGTCACTCCCTGCTCTGGGACCTGCCTTTGGGCAGCTGCTGCTACGGTGGAGGTCCCAGCCCTGCCCACACTCAGCCCCAGGCCGTGTGTGGCCGTGGCTGGCCAGGGCCCGGGCTGGCTACCCACAGGTCAAGTGCCCTGCAGGGCCTGTCCTGCCCGTGGAGCCATGCGGTGGGTGGGAGGCGGCCGTGGAGAGGGGGCAGCTGCACCGCGCTTTCACTTTAGTTACAAACACTCTTGACGCTTCTCCGGCTTGTCCCTACCTCACTCTTACCAGTGTGACCCTCATGAGAGGACGCCAGGGAACCAGCTCCAAGGACGTCAGTCTGGCTAATAAACCTTGAGTATTCTGTCTTCAAGGGCACCTTGGCTGTCGTGTTCCAAGGAAGCTTTGAACAACAAATGGAACCCCCCTGCCAGGCCAAGTCCAGTGAGTAGCTTATTAAAATCTATTTAGGTTAAGGCCTATTTTTTTAAAGCCACTTCATAAGGGAAAAATGGGACTTATATCATGAGGAAGACTTGCTGCAGAGAGAGGGAGGCCAGCTGGCCTTCGCTCCACAGTCCCCTGGCTTCGCCGGCCGCTCGCCCCGGCAGGACAGAGCCGTGCTCAGGGCTGAGGGGCCAAACAGGAAGTGGGCGCCTCAACAGCAAAGTCAACTCTCTCTGCCACCGCCTGGGTCCCCCCAGCCCACAGGCCACGTGGGAGGGACAGAAGTGGGAGACGAGGACTAGTGTCGCGGGTGTGAGAAACACTCGGCTTCCCTGGCTGCCGCTGTGCCCAGGCTTTCTCCCTCACTGGTGACCCCACTGTGAGGCCTTGGGGGCTCCACCAGCTGAACTGCCCCTCCAGGAGAGCCTGTCTCTCGGCAGGAGGAGTCACGGCTCCGGGCTCAGGTGGCCCCTTCTCCCTGGCCTGTGTGTGTGGCTCAGGGTCACTGCGCCTCTCCTCCCTCTTCCCTAGACACGGAATCATCAGCAAGGCTGCAAACGGACGATGAGGACTGGATGGCGAGCTGTGCCAGGCAGGGGCGGAGCCCAGCAACTGCCGGCTGCCCTGCGACTGCCCGGCCCTCTGAGCCCAGGCAGTGATGCCGCCCGCAACACTGCTGTGAGGACGGCCGAGATGACAGGCCAGTGCAGGCTACTACGCAGGCGGTTCCAGGAGCCCGCCTCCTTGCTGAGGAGTGAGGACACTTGTAAAATTCGCTGACTCTCAGACAGACAGGATTTAGGTCTTCTGAGAGCCAACCTGCTAACGCACCAGGTGCACCCAGACGGAGCCGGAGCTTTGTCTGCAGAGATACGGGGGAAATGGCTACTCTTGATCTAGAGAGATGGGAGGGGTCATGGGTCACTCTCCTATAGGTCTCCGACCCAGAAGGGTAAACGGTCATGTCATTTCGAGACACTGTGGCACCATTCGAAGCCCAAGCCCTCCTGCAGGGGCTGGCAGGACCACACATCACCCGAGAAATCAGGCATGGACGGCTCACTCTGTGGCCTGAGAGCTACGAAAGCTGAACTTGGGCTGGAAGAGGGGACCCAGTGTCCTGCTCACATGTGGTCCTAGTGCTAACACATTTGGGTCAACTCGATGGATAAGAAAAGACTTCATAGATACAACCTGGGACGGGCCTTGGAGACTCATTAGTCAATCCCCTGCTTTTCCTGATGTAGAAATAGGCCCAAAGGAAATAATAATCACCACCATCACCATCACAATCATTGTCACCATCACTATCATCATCACCATTGCTAACGCATGTAGAGTGCTTACCGTTTGCAGGCGCAGTTCTAAGCGCCTCTGGGTTAATTCAGTTAGTCTTCACGGAGGCAGCCCTCCTGGGTAGATGTGGTTACTATTATCCCAAGTTGACTCGTGAGGAAATGGAGGTCACATGTGTACCCAGGTCACACAGCCAGTAGGTGATGCAGCTGGGATGAGGAGTCAGTTTGTCCGGCTTCAGGGTGTGTGAGCCACGACCTCACAATGACAAGGTGCTGGAGGATGGGAGCAGACGCCTCCTGACCCAGTTTGGGGACGAGCCTTCTGCGGCCCACACCGGGCCGTGGACACCACGGCGCCTGAGCTGGCGGGGCAGGGGGGGAGGCGGCGTCTCCCGACTGCTTGTGTGCCAGCGAGGGAAGGACTTCAGCAAGTCAGAGACGGCTTCTCAGTTCGGTGCGGTCCAGTCCGCTCTGCTGCCCAGTGCCCAGGGCTTCTGTCTCCTGTCAGAGGACAGCTTGCTTACGCCCAGAAACGGCGTGGAAAGCAGTGGGCCACGGCAGGTCGGCCGTGGATATCACCCCCTGGTAGTCCTCCAGACTCGGACTGTTAAAGCCAGTTTTCTCCAATTTTCTGCAGCCTGAACACAGAATGCCGTGTTTCACCCTTTGTGGTTAAAACACACCATATAACACACGTGTGCACACACACACCCTTTTGTGCAAAAGGCCATAGAACAACATTAAATAACGTTTAAAAATTAAAAGCACCCATAACCCCACCACCAAGTAACTCTTTTGGGGTTTGAGTATTTATTACCCTACATAGCATAGGGTCTTATATCCAAAACTCTAATCCAGTGCCCTGCTTTTCCCAATGAAGAGACTGGCTGTAAGGGTCCCGCGGTGGGACTTCACAAGCAGGAGGAGAGCTGACGCCCTCAGGGGGCTTCCCTGGGCGCCTCTACCTGCTCCTCAAGCTCGACAGGCACAGGCCAGTCTCGGGAATTTTGTTCCTAGGCAAATCATTATTTATTCAGTCTCCAACTGAGAATTTTGGTCACTTCTTAAAGGCTGTCTATCAAGCAGAAGTTAAACTTTTATCAATGAATTAAGTTCATTAGAAAACTCATAAACAAGCTAATCATTAAAAATAGGCAGAAATCCCCTTAACCTATAGTTTTTACCAAAAGCCAATGGCAAATATCAAATTTAACAATGACGCTTTCACCATATTCCCACTGAGCCAAGAGCATGACAACAGCTACTGACGCTACCACTACCTTTCATTCAGGAGGTCCCAGCTGGTCAAATATAACAAGAAAAAGTAAGCATTATAAAGAGCAAAAAGCATAAAAAGATTAAAATTCCATCAAGTGTTGGTGATATGGTTGGCTATCTAGAAAATTCGAAAGAATCAGTTAAAAACTCATTAGAAAATCAGATTTCAGCCAAAAAAGTTTTGAAACACTGGCAATAACCAATTTTAAAAGTGTACATTAAAAAAAGATAAAGTGATTAAGTGATCATCGTAGACACTCGAACACTCTCTTGTTCTCCTTAGCTAAGGTGTTTGAGTGCTGAGCTGGACGCCTTCCTTGAGTGGCGCCGGGCTTAGTGCCTGTGCCTTTGGAGACCGGGATGTCTGTTGTATCACTTCCCTCTGTAGCTCCCCAGCTCGCGCGCGCTCTCGCTCTCTCGCGCGCTCTCTCTCTCTCTCTCTCTCCTTCCTGCACCAGCTCCCTCCACACAAGGAACCCAGCAAGCCTGTCACTCTTGGAAAGTGGACAGAGAGGAAATGCTGAAAGCCAGCCAGACACACTTAGGAGCACAGCAAGGCAAACACCAGTGACTCCTGGCAACTCCAGACACCCTGAGGCGAAATTCATGTTGTCAGCAACAGCAGGGACACTCTCCCTGCGACAGCAAGGCTGAGGAACAAGACCCAGGATTTGTGCCCGGAAGCTGAGTTTCATATGACTGTTCGTAAGCAAGGGGAGGGGAATGAGGCTCCATCTTCCATTACCTGCTGTTGCTGTTCTCAGAATTCCCCATCAGGAAACCCTGTGCAGAATTAGGTGCGAACCACCTGGGGAAGAAATGATTTCCAAGACACCTGTTCCAGCTATTATTGCTGGAAACAAACCACAGCAAAACTTAGTTGAGTGTAACAATCCTTTCATTGTGCTCATGGAGTCTGTGGGTCACGCATTGAAACACACATAAGGAAACAGTCTCTTCTGTCCCAACACGGCTGGGACCCCAGCTGGGAAGCCTCGGAGGCCAGGGGTGACTTGCTGATGTCTTGACTCACATGTTTGGTGGCTGGGACCTCAGCTGGGCAGTTGGCTGGAACCTCCACCTGGGGTCTCTCCACGTAGTTTCTCTGCGAGGGCTAGTCTGGGCTTCCTCACAGCATGGCTACCAGGTTCCAAGAGTGAGTGTCCTAAGAGAAGCAGGTAACAGCTGAATCATTTTATCATGGTAAAAAAACCCAGAAACATAAATTTTACCTTCTTAACCATTTTTAAGTACAGTTCAGTAGTGTTAAGTATATTCATATTGTTGTGAAACAGATCTGCAGAACTTTTTCATCTTCTAAATCTAAAACTCTTTACCTGTTAAACAACAACTTCCCATTTCTCCCTCTCCTTATCCCCTGATAAAAACCATCATTCTACTTTCTGTCTCTATGAATTTAAGTACTTTAGATACCTCACTGAGAAGAATCATACAGTATTTGGTTTTTTTTGTGACTGATTCATTTCAATTAGCAAAATACCCCCAAAGTGTGCCCATGTTGTAGCATGCTTCCTTCTTAAGGCCGAATAATATTCTATTATATGTAAACTTTTTTGTTTATCCATTCTTCTGTCAACGGACATCTGGGTTGCTTCTACCTTTTGTCTACTGTGGCTAGTGCTGCTATGAGCGTGAATGTGCGAATATCTCTTTGAGACTCTGCTTTCAATTCTTTTGGACATATAACCAGAAGTAGAATTGCTGCATCACATGGTAGTTTTATTTTTAATGTTTTGAAGAACCTCCCTACTATTTTCCATAGTGGTTGCACCCATTTACATTCGACCAGCAAAGCGCAAGGGTTCCAGTTTCTCCACATTCTCACCAACACTGGTTATTTTCTGAGGGGGAGGGGCAGTTGGGCTATTTTTGTTGTTGTTGTTGTTAATAGACATCCTAGTGGGTGTTTTGATTTGCATTTCTGTGATAATTAGTGATGCTGAACATCTTTTCATGTTTGTTGGCCACTTGTATATCATCTCTGGAGAAATGTCTATTCAAGCCCTTTGCCCATTTTTAAATCAGTTTATTTGGCTTTTTTGTTGTTGAGTTGTAGAAATTTTTTATATATTCTTGATATTAACCCCTTTTCTGTATATGATTTGCAAATAATTTCTCACATTCCATAGATTGCCATTGGGCACATATGCACCAAGAATTGGCTCAACGATGCCCCAGGTTCCAACATAATCGCCCTTGTCCTCATTTTTGTAGCAGTTACTTCAGCTCCTCATGGTAATCAACGTTGATTATTTCCACCAATTTGGTAACTCCCTTCTCTGTCTGTCGGTCTCTTGGCATGAAAAACTCAAAGTGAACAGGTGGCAGTCACAGATTCGAGTTCAGTGTGACCCTTACTCTATCCCCCCATGGAAGCACCCCCTCCTGGCCCTCCTCAGGAACCAGAACCTCTGCCTCAGTAGAGCCTGGGGTTGTGGGAGTGGGAAGCACAAATTAAACATGATGCAGAGGGGCTGGTTTTATTTCCAACCACTTGTTTTTGGAACTGTGTATTCCAACATTGGGAGACAGAGTGCCATGTTCCACAGCACCTTATTATGACAGAAGCTTCTAGACCATGTGATATAAGGTAAGGTCAACAGGTTCTGTGGTCATGTGCCTATCCTATTGTCATACTTCTCTTGCCATAACTGGGTTCAGTGGTCTGAGGCACTATTGGATGGGATATCACGCTGATAGGTAGGTAAGCAATCTAATGCCCTTCAAATATTAATAATAGTGCTGGCAGAAGTACCAGTCAGAGAGGGGAAACACACGTCCAGAGAATCCCTTCCCTCTCCAGGATGGAAAGGGTCTGATATCATCAGCCTGACATCATGTGGTTGGGAGAGGGGGCTTCTCAAAGAATGGTGCCACATTAAGAGCTCATCACTGGTCCCTGCTCCTGGCAGGTGTGGCATTCTTCAGTGACTGTCATTGAACTGGGCTAGGTGAGAGGGATCCCATGCCATTGAGCCCATGGCGGCATCCACACCTATCACCACAGTCGTTCCAATCACGGCCCACTGTCATCCCCGGAAAGGTGGAGTGGGCACCTGGCTGACATCCGCAGGTCAAGCATCCTAGCCCCGCCTGCTCAGGGCCGCCCTGCAATGGACGGCTCTGCTGGGCATTGCGTGCGACTCAAAGATCTGCACAGTCTGTGCTCACTCCATGGGTCAGTGCCATGCCTGCTCCCCAGGCTCGTCGTCTCCTGTCTCCCAGCAGTGATTACTCCCTGAGGTAGACGCATAAAGTAGTTTGCCAGATAAAAACACATTCTAATCAGTTGCTCCTTCAAGTAGGTTTGCCAGATAAAACATAGGACACTCAGTAAAATTTGAATTTCATATAAACAACAAATAATTTTTTAGTATAAGTATGTCCCATGCAATATTCGGGACATAGTTATACTATAAAATTATTCATTTGTTTAACTGAAAAATTGAACTGGGTGTCCTATAATTTTATTTGCTTAATCTGGCAACACTACTCTCAAGGCCCCCGATCCACCAGGCCAGCCACTTGCCGTGGCTCTGCAGAACATGTGGCCATGTCTCAGGACACTCCTGCACACCAAGATGATCACTCGCTGCTCAAAATTCCACTAGAAGAGTGTCCCTTTACCACTGTTCTTCAAGGTCACTGCTGAATGGGGCTATAGTGGGCAGCAGCGCATTTTCAGCCAGCACCAACTGCGAGCACAGGTGTGAACTGGCCTGGGCTTTTTTTCTTTTGTCAGTTGGTCACATAGCACCCCCTCTCCAACCACGAGGCCACAGTGTGCTGAGGGAGAGGTGTTGGTAACAGGTGGATGACATAGTATTTCAGGTCACCTGTTCATGTAATTTACTCAAGCTCTCTGCACTTGCTCAGTCCCAAATGTACCAAATGTCCCAAATATTTGATTAACTGTTTCTGCACCCATCTGAGCTTAATACCCAGCTCATGAAGGTCATCTCTGGCCCCAGAGTCACTTAATGCCCCATGGCCAGGTGCTTAGTCTCCACGAGGACTGAGTTAAACACCAGAAGTAGTTATCTGGGCCAGCATGCCGGTTCTTGGGACTCTGTTGCAACTCTCCTATTTGTACTTTCCACACGCTCCAGGCAGCGTCCTTATCTGCCACACCGTCTCTAGAACTATCAGATCAGGGCTACATGGCCTGAGAGGTCAGTGTTGCTTCTATCGTAGCCTAGTTTTTCTGTAGGGCGTGTTCTTGCTCTAGGCTCCACTTGAAACTGGTAATCTTCTAGTAAACCCAAAAATGAATTAGAGAAGTATTCCTGAGTGCAGTATATGTTGCCTCTAAAAGTTAGAGTCCTACTAATTCTCTTTCTTAGTGGTTGGAGGTGCGACAAGTTCTCCCTTATGATAGCCGGCATGTCCTAGAGTGGCCCAGATTACTGGGCTCCTAAAACTCTCACTGATGTGGCAGGACCCTGACTATTCACAGGGATTGTCTCCCTCTGCCATGTACATGACTTTACTAGGGCATCCAAGGTACCTGCCACTCCTCTAGGCCCAAGTGACACAAAGTCATCAGTATACAGATCAGCCTGACGTTCTGTGAAATATCAATGTGATCAAGATCCCCAGAGACTATGATACGCCGGAGAGAAGAATTGATACAGCGAGGCAGCGCGTGAACCTGTACTGCTGCCATTCCCACGTGACAGCTGGCTCCTTTGCAATGAGAGTTGAGAAGAATGCATTCACCGGATTATTGTATACCGAGCGCTAGAGGCTATGTTGATCTATTCTGAGATACTATCTCTTGTATGATAGTTGCAATTGGGTTACTACTTGGTTAATTTTATTTATGTCCACCATAACCCAGCATGATCCATCTGGTTTTATAGGAACCGGATAGGTGAGTTGGATGGAGCTTACCACACCTGCATCTTTGATGGCCATACCAATCTGTAGAATTCCTCCTGGGATGCAGTATGGCTTCTGATTTCCTGTCTTGGCAGGGGATCTTCCACCTGACCCTTCCTACCACAATGGGTCTTATTACATAGGGCAGAGAACCAATTTGTGAATTGGTTATAAGTATAGATGCTTCTCAGCTTAGGATGGGGTTATATCCCAATAAACCCATTATAAGTTGAAAATATCATAAGTTGGAATGTATTTAACACACCTAACCTACTGAGCATCGTAGCTTAGCCTAGCCTACCTTAAGTGTGCTCAAAACATTTACATCAGCCTAGAGTTGGCCAAAATCATCTGGAAACATGGCACACTGTAGAGCAGCGGTCCCCAACCTTTTTGGCATCAGGGACTGGTTTCATGGAAGATAATTTTTCCGTGGACCAGGATGGGGGGGATGGTTTTGGGATGATTCAAGCACATCACATGTATTATGCAGTCAAACCTCTCTGCTAATGATAATCTGTATTTGCAGCTGCTCCCCAGTGCTAGCATCACCGCCTCAGCTCCACCTAAGATCAGCGGGCATTAGATTCTCATGAGGAGCCACAGCCTGGATCCCTCACATGCACAGTTCACAGTAGGCTTCCTGTTCCTATGAGAATCTAATGCAGCTGCTGATCTGATGGGAGGCAGAGCTCAGGCGATGATGTGAGTGATGGGGAGCGGCTGTAAATACAGATGAAGCTTCACACACTTGCCCGCTGCTCACCTCCCGTTGTGCGGCCCAGTTCCTAACAGGCCATGGATTGGTACCGGTTGGTGGCCCAGCGGTTGGAGACCACAGCTATAAAGTATTGACCGTTTACCCTGGTGACTGCATGGCTGACTGGGAGCTGTGGGCTCACCCCTGCTGCCAGCATCATGAGAGAGTATCACAGCACATATCACCAGCCCAGGAAAAGATCAAAATGCAAAACTTGAAGCACGGTTTCCACTGAACACATATCGCTGTAGCACCATTCTAAAGTCAAAAAATTGTAAGTTGAACTATTGGCAGTGGGGGACCATCAGTATATCTAAGTATATCTATGAGTTTCCAAGTATATCTATCCCAATAGCATAACCGGGACCAGGAAAACAAGCCTATGGCTAGTCAACAGATCCAGTGTGAGATGGACTTGGGCCAGAACCCCAATCACTACATGGCTCCCATGGACCACCACTCTGGAGGATCTGCTCATGTTTCCAATCCCCTGGTATCAGCATCATTGAGAACCTATGTCCAACAGTGAAAAACCTGGGCATTCCCTTTTTCCAGTGCATAGTTACACTGGAAAATAGCCACTGGTCCAATGAAGGCAGGACTGGATGAAAGTTTATCAGATATTCTTGCAGATCCTTCCTCAAGGGCACCCGGCCTTGCCTTCCTTCAACAGGCTCTGAGCCCGTGACTGATTCAGATCTGGAAACCAGGTAAGGGATTGCCATTTCCTACTGCAGCGACTGATGTCACCCTGCTGTTCACCAGTTCTGGGTTTTTAATCATCTATTTTTAAATTACATGTACAAGCTGAGCAACACCTGTGTGGCTTCCATCACTCTTGTTCCTCGGAAGACCCTGGGTTGCAGTGCCCTGCCTTGCTGCTTACTATATTGGTGACATCTTCCTCACCCCTGACAGGGAGGGGCTGCCTCCTGGTCTCTGCCACATACTCCTCATCAATACTAGAAAGCCACTTCCCCGGTAGCACCTCTCACTGTCAGCTTCGACTTACAGAGGACAACCGCCACTGAGCTTCTCAAAG
Source organism: Eulemur rufifrons (assembly GCF_041146395.1). Lineage (NCBI taxonomy): Eukaryota > Metazoa > Chordata > Mammalia > Primates > Lemuridae > Eulemur > Eulemur rufifrons. The sequence goes on from NC_090991.1 coordinate 4,554,110, forward strand.
ATGCCGAAGCCCCCTCACCCTTTTGCATCAGTGAAAGGGGTGTCCTCTGGGCCCTTCTGAGGAGCGTGGGCAGGGGACAGGGTCTCTGGTCACACACAGTAAGCCCATTTTCATATACCCACTACCCTGAGCTCTCAGACCTTTTCCTTGATACTGCGCCAGGGTAGTTCTTGCATCTCTGTTTAGTTTACTGTAGGTCACCATCAGGGCCAGCTCCAAGGGACTTTCTCATAACATGGGCTCCTGGGTCACAGGCCTTTATGTCCTTAAAGTCTCTCCTACCCAGCCTTATATTCCCACCACACCTCCAGCTCAACAGCCTCAGGCCCCTCCCCATGTCAATTCTCCAAGCGCCTGCTGGCACATGCTGTGCAGTTCTGCCATCCCCTCTGTGTGCCAGCTATTTCCTGCCAGAGCAGGGTCTCTAGTCTTTCAGACTACGCTGGCACCTGACCCTGGTAGTGAGTGTTGAGGACAACACGTGTCATCTTGTGGGATGCCTTCCTCGGATGGAGTCTTTGCAGCGTCTCCTGACTATAGAAGCCTGCGCCTTTCTAACTAGGTGGAACGGGCTGCTTCTTCAGGGAGGATTCAGAGAAATATATTCCAACAGTCTCAGGTTTTTCCATCTGAATTTTTCTATTTCAGGTTTCAGGGTTCCACTTCAATCCCCTTGGGGCCCTGCCTTTCACGCAGGAGACTGAGAGAGGCTGTGCATGCAGTCTCTCCTGCAGCTCCGCCACCCCGGCCATCACATCCTGGTCCTGATTTTCAGAACAATCTGCCCTGCAGGTGCAGGAGAAAAGGGTCTCCTTAAGCACTTCCCTAGAGGTTCTCTGGCTCCCACAGCACTCCTGCAGTGGCCCACCTGAGTCTCCCACGCATTTTATTCAAGGCTGACAAAAACTGTCTGATTCCACAATCCCTGTAATTATCATTGCCCCCATGCATTCCAGTGCCAAGGCTACCACTTATTCAACACTTTACCTGAACCTTGTTACAACCAGCCACGGATGGGAGGCTTAGTAATTGTTTTATTGCTGCAAACCAGAACCCCCATTTACAACCAGTAATGGAGGTCTTATTGCCATTAGTTCTAACATCCCATCCTGAGATTCTCTTTTCTAGGGCCATGCTTGGAGCCATCTCTCTTAGCCTTAGGATTTGTTTGGGAAGGTGATCTAAGGAAGGAGTGGTGAGTGGTGGGGAGGATGAAGACAGGGAAGGGGAGAGCCAATACGGGGACACATTATCATGTTGGCCACTCTACAGGAGACTGGTTTATCCACCCACTAGATCGTCTGAGAAACCTTATAATGCATCCCAAGAATACCCATCTAAGGGAAGACTCCAGCCAGGGGCTTCCCCCACTGATGTGAACTTGCTTGCACATGTGTGAGTGTTCTGCATGCCTTGTGCTGAAAATGCTGGGAAGGTCCTAGTGCATGGTGTGGCACAGTGCAAGCTGAGCTGCTGGCTGGAATGGGAGTGGTGAGCCAAGAGGACTTGCAGGCATACCCAAGGGGAGATGATATGGACGCTGTCCTTGTTCCCAAGCTTCTTTCGGTCTAGTTACCAGGCTAATTGTGTACACATACATTGCTCTACTGTGCCCAGAAAACAGCCCAACCCTCACCAGGATAGTAAGGGTCATGAACTCACATGTTCTCAGGGTACACGAATGGAGCAGTGTGCGGAGTGAACGCACACAGTGTACGGGCCGGGGGCCTAAGGGGTTCTGGGCAGCTCGAGCCTCGTCTAAACGAGGCAGCTGCTTCTCAGTTCCAGCCTACTGTTGCCACATGGAATACGGGGCTAGTACTGATGACTTGGGATTTTTAAAGAGAAGCTGGAAATGGAAGTTTTTCTGTAAAATCTGTTGATTTTTAAAAAATTGTCTGAGCCAATAGAATGTGTCTTGGCAATAGCGTATAAACTCCATGAAAGCAGGGGCTTTGTCCTGTTTATTGCTGCATCCCAGTAGCGTCTAGGGACACTCCTTAGTAAATATCTCTCTGTCTCTGTCGGTGTTACTCTCTCCCCCTCTCTCTGTTTACTTGCTGAACCTCATCTTCACATTTCAAAACTTAGAGTTTAGTCTGGTAACCCTGGTAAGCAACGCCCTGGAAAACTCTCTGGGAATTCCACTGGCTTGCTTTTCAATTCCAGGAAAAAATAAAACAAACAAACCTGCCCCCGAATGTAATTTCTACTCTTCCCTTTCTCATATGTGGTCTTGTATTTCAACAGTAAACTCACCTGGTAGGAGGTGTGCTTAAATTTCTGTTTTGTACAACACATGAGGGTGTGACAAGACGCCCTTCAAAGTCCTTGTCAGGTCTTCAGGGACTCTAGAACCTATGAAGAGTGGCTTGTGTTCTGCTGCTTGCAAACTGGGCTTCACAGAGGTGCCCGTCCAGGGAAATAGCACACCTGTACGTGAGCAGAGGCCAGCAAGAGGGTCTGCCTCCCTGTCCAGTGCCTTCTTAAGGTACATTGTACATTGCCTATTGGTTGGTTAGACTTTGATGAAACAACGGCAGAGGAAAGAAAGTGAAAGCAAGGATTGGTCTGTTCGATACTCAAACAAAACATGTCATCAGACTAGGAGGCAAAGGCAAGGTTGTCAGAGGGTGGTGCCTCCCTACCAGACAGCAGCACGGAGCCCGCTCCCAAGGCTGGCTTCCCTCAATGTCCCCAGCCCACAATGGTCCTGGTAGAGGACTGTGTGCACCACATTTGTGTGCACGACTCTATATACAGATGCATTTAATTTTTAAGATCTAATACCATTTCCTTTGGCAGAGAGAGATGATAAGGGACCAGTAATAAATACTTTTTCCTTTTTAAAAAGTCCAGGAGACCTAAATGAGATTCTAGGACAGCTCAAAAAGTAGGAATCCCAGAGAAAGGGAAAATTGCTTCATTTCAATAAAAATGGTCCCCAAAGGCTAATTGCCATCACTATGATTTTGTAAATTCTGCAAAATCCTGACCTATTATTGCCCTTTTATAGGAATTTGCTGTTTTTCTCTTTGGCTTAGGTTTTTTTTTAAGTACATCCTTTTATTGAAAACCATGTTGTAAATAAATATTAGCTTACTTAGGAAGCCATGCACAGCATATGACTAAGAGAAAAAAGCATATCATGGAACAATATTATCCCAAATTTATTTTTAAAAGGTGCACATTTTATAAGTAGGAGAAGATAGACATTAAATGTTAAGCATGGATAGCTCTAGGTGTGATTAAGGAGAGTTTTTATTTTCTTTTGCATTTTTTTTGTACTTTCCAAAAATTCCTCCATTTATCTTTTTTTGGTTAATAGATTTTAAAATACTATTGTTATAAGTTTAATTATTGAAGACACCTCTCAGTCCCTTCAGGAATCCTTATGGAAATTATCATTAAGGATATATTTGAGGGCTAGTGACAGAATGGCTCTTTTTCCCACCTAGGAAGAAGCCAGCCATTGAATTATGGCTCTTTCTCTGTGTTCTGCCATTTGTGCATGTTGCAGCCTCAGGGTCTCACTAAGGCTACGCATCTCCAGGCATCACATCCACATTCCATCAAGAAAGAAGGGAGGAAGTAACAGCCTCAGCCATGACTATTTGCCCTTTTTTTCTTAGAGGAATAAAAGCTTTTATGGAAGCTGCACACTCAACAGATTTCTGCTGAAATACTGATGGCCAGAACTGGGTCCCACGGCCACTCCTAGGCCAGTCACTGGCCAAGGGGCACGCAATGATCATGACCAGCTCTGCCCAGTTACCTGTCATCTGCCAGAGCTGAAGTCGAGGCTGGGGAGGGCATGAGCAGGCAATGGATCATATTTGACCAAAAAAAAGATTGCTAGAAATGTCCCCTTTGCATTATAGATTATTTAAACCCCCCCTCCCATCTGCCCCCCTCCCCACCACAAGCTCCAGGAGCAGCAGCCGGGTCTTATTAGCACGCGGGCGGCTGATGCTTTGGGAAGCAGGATGAGGATGGATGTGGCTCTGCCGGCAGGCTGAAAGGCCCAGTGTAGTTTCAGACAAGAGGCGGCTTTTCAGGAGGGAGAGCCCTTGAGTGTCCAGCAAAAACACTTAGGAGGGAGGGAGTGGGGCCGAGAGGATTTGCCTCTCTCTGGTTTTATTAGTTCTTCTCATGGATTTCTTTGTCACTGTGACGTAACGTCCTTCACTTATATGTATTCTCTTTGCAGCTGATCTACGTTTTAGAGATTTTGCCACGGGGGCATTGAACCAGTTTGGATCTAAACTTTAGCTTTTGGGGGATTTGATTTTGTCGTCCTTATGCTCTCAGCTTCTTCAGTCGAGCCGTGCCAATGTCGGGTCTGCTCCTGCTGCCTCCTGCCATCTGTGGACTCTCTAGCTCAGACGGTGTTTCTGCAGTTATCTTCCTCCCCAGCTTCTCGCTGAGGCCATTTGAAGGCTGCTTTCCTAGCATCTCTGTTCTTTCCCGCCTCTTGTGCAGGGGGCTGGGCTGGCCGGCCCCCTTGGCAGGGCCCACGTCCTCCAGACCAGACTCAGGGACATCTGCCCGTGAGGCGCGAGGATGGAGGCTGGGCACACATCTCAGTGGGGAGATGAAGTCTTGGCTAATGCGCAAGCCTCGTCATTCATGTGATATTTTGTTTTTCCCACAAGATTAAAAGCTTCCTGAGTCAAACACCCTTCCTTATATGCCGTGTATCCTCCCAGCACCTGATAACGTGGCCTTGCATGGGGCAGCGGTTCCGTAAACATTTATTAGTGTCCTTGTCATTCATCACTAGAGCAGTGTTAATGCTGATGACGATCCGAGTCTGGTTGCCTATGACACCAAAGCAACAGCAGAAACGCGAAAAGTGCCGGGGAAAAAGCTGTACCATGATCTCTGTTTGCTCTCACAGATCTCTGATTTTCTTTTCCTGCACTGCTGAATAATTTGGTACCATGTATGTGGACAACACACAAGGTGTATGACGGCGGACAGAAGAAGAAAGAACAGGAAACAGCCTGAAGGAACGAGCAGGAATCACTCCTTTAACTCTGTTTACCAGATGCCCCCAGAGTGCCAGGCTTGTGCCTGACGCTGCACAGATATGGCTGCTCCTCCTGGGACACCCTGAGATGGGAGTAGAATTACCCCCATTTTATTGCTGAGACACTCAAGTACAAAGTGGTTGAATGACTCATCTGAGGTCACAGAGCTGGTACTTGGCAGGTGTGGGCCTTATGCCTCTTCTGATCTGTCTCTTAGGGCAGCAGTCCCCAACCTTTTTGGTACCAGGGACTGATTTCATAGAAGACAATTTTTCCACGGACTAGGGGTGGTGGGTCGGGATGATTCAAGAGCGTTACATTTATTGTGCAGTCAGACCTCTCTGCTAGTGATAATCTGTATTTGCAGCCACTCCCCAGCGCTAGCATCACCGCCTCAGCTCCACCTCAGATCATCAGGCATCAGATTCTCCTAAGGAGCGCAGCCTAGATCCCTCACACGCGCAGTTTACAGTAGGGTTCACGCTCCTGTGAGAATCTAATGCCGCCCTTGATCTGACAGGAGGCGGCGCTCAGGTGGTGATGCCAGCGATGGGGAGTGGCTGAGGCTTTGCTGGCTCGCCCCCCCACTCACCTCCTGCTGTGTGGCCTGGGTCCTAACAGGTCATGGACTGGCACCAGTCCAAGGCCCAGGGGTTGGGGACCATAGCCTTAGGGGACACAGTGTAGGCCAGTGCTCCCTGTAGCACAAAAGCAAATGACCAGAGGCTGCCTCTGGCCTGTTACCACTGTTTGCCTTTCTGCCTGCTGTCGCTGTTTCGTAGGTTGACTCCAGACCCTTTAGTCCTTCCCCACTGATTCATGCTGTGAGAAAAACCAATTTTCACCTAGGAGACTAGTTTCTTAGTCCATTCTAGCTGCTATAACAAAATATCAGAAACTGGGTGGCTTGCTCACAGTTCTGGGTGCTGGGAAGTCCAAGATCGAGGTGCCAGCACATTTGGTGGTATCTGGAGGGCCTGTTTCCTCATTCCTACTTTGTGCCTCCTCCTGGTGTCCTCTCATGGCAGCAGGGGCAAATGAGCTCCCTGGGGCCTCTTTTATAAGGGCACTAATCCCATTAATGGAAGCTCCACCCTCATGGCCTAATCACCTCCTGAAAGCCTAACCTCCTAATATCGTCACCTTGGGGGTTAGGATTTCAACACATGAATTTTGAGAGGACACAAACATTCAGTCCATGGCAACTAACTTGGCTCCAACATGTGGTCTTGTGGCCAACTTGGAGCATACTACTGTCTCCTGGGAGCACTCAGCCCATGGCTGGCTTTGCCCTCTGGCTTCTGGGGTGACAGCTAGTTAGAGCTCTGCAATCACTGTGGGACTCTAAGCTTAGCTGCCAAGGAGTTTTCAAAAGATGCGGTGAATTTGCCATGCAGGAAGCTCCTCCATTCCCAAGCCTGGGCATGGCTCTTCCCACACTTGCTCTCTCCCTGCTGTTGCAGCAATCCCTGGCCAGGCGGTTACATAAGTAGTCCCCCTTGCCGACTGTCACCAAGGCCATCTGAAAAATCAAGACATACGCAAACCAGCAGGGGCTGCCAGGAGCGCAGCACCCCTGGGGCTCATTGCCCCTGCTCTGGAGCCTGGTTTGAGCCCTCTCGTTACCACCAGATTGGATTTTTCCAAAGCAGGAAATACAATAATAATGTGCATTTGCTGCTAATTTTAAACCAGTTAAGATGCAGGGGAGGTAGCATGAACAGGCTGGAGATGACATTACCCCTGAAAACTGTCTGCCCCTCTGGTTCCTGACGTCCCCTGAGTTCAGTACCACGTACGTGCTCCTGTATCCACGTCCCACCTCTTCGACCAACTGGCCGCACACCGCAAGCGAGTCTTCGGCCTCTCTGGGCCTCTGCATCCTCATCTGCAAAATGAAGGGAGACCATCTGCAGGGGCCCCTCCCTTCTGAAACGATCAGTCTGTTCTCCTGTGGGCGGCCCGGAGCGCTCCCTCCCTCCCCTGTGTCTATCGGATCCTGGCCAGACCCGGGCACGAAGCCGGTTCCCACACCTGATGGGTGGATGGGCTGGGGATATTTCCTCACGGCTCTCAGGATCACACTGTTTGTTGGAGCCAGAAGTGAGTATGTGACCCCTGGATTCATTCTGCCAGGTATAGGGTGGCCACAAGGGTTCCCATATCAAGTCCCAGAATTCTAACTTGGTCCTTTACAGCGTCCTTTGCCCACATCATCCATGTGCAGCATCCCCGTGAAAGAGCAAAAGCAGCCTGAGTATTCCCAATCTGCAGGTGAGGGACGCTGGGCTGAGAGAAGTGACACGACTTAGATCATGGCGGCTGTGTCCTCTACCCAACCCACTTTAAAAGCGGGGAACGAGGCCTGCGGAGGGATCCTCGCTCTGCGCTGCCCTGCCTGCTGATGCCAGGACCCACCATGCCCGGCTAGCACCTGCTCGAGCCAACTCTGCTGGGAGGTGGCAGAACTGCTTTCCAACACTTGTGCCTGACTGCAAGTCCCGTCCCTTCTGCTCTCCGGCTGGTCCGTGTGCTCTGTCTCACACGCTCCATGCTGACCGGGCAGGCTAGAGAGAGCCACAGCAGGGAGGACCGCTGGGTCCCTTCCTGACAGACAGCTGGTAAGGCCAGTGAGCTGTACTGAAGAGCAAGCTCGGGGTTCGGAAGGAACCAATCTGCGAGGCTTCAGGAGAGGGGGTGGGCCTGGGTCTTGGCTTCTCCCTCTGGCAGGCAGGGTAATAGATACTTCAGACTTTTAAAAGAAGGGAACGAGTTTATGTAAAATGCCCAGCACAAGGTTGGTCAAAAAACAGTCATCATCCTCTCTGTGCTCCGTGTGACCTTCAGGATAGAGGCCGGTGCCTGTCCCACTGGCATCCTTCTGCCAGCACACCAAGAAGAGATGTGGTGGTAGCAGTGGGGAGAACAGCGAGACAGCCCCTCGGTCCGCTGGTAAACAGACAGTTACCCTGTGCTTGGGGTTGGGGGTGGAGCTGGCGGGGAGAGGTCTGAGAACTGGGAGGAAATGTTCATAGCTCATAGAACCACATTTTCAAAGACACGTTATAGAGAAGGTCGGGGGCTGGGGGACAGTCTAGGTACTACTGCCATTCTTCAGCTTGGAACTTGTTGCCTTCCACAGCTTTGGATATTTGGAGGTCTGTGGTTCTAGGTTCTCCCCTCCTGTCCCAAGAGGGCAGAAAGCCCAGCCACGGGGCCAGGCCCTCTTCGCCACACGATGCTCCTCGGCATTCCAGTTTCATAATCATTTTTAACTATGATTTTGAAACTGAAGTTAATAGTCAAGACTCAAAAGATATACAATGAATCCAATATGGTGAAACAAAGTAACTTCTAAAAAAGGGGAGAAGTGAAGTGTGAGAAACAGAAAGATGACCAGGAGAAGAAGAGTATTTTTAGACAGCTTAACAGGAGGGGTTAAAGTTGAGGTTTTTGGGGAGCAGCTGATAGACAGAAAAAAAACAATTTGGCTAACAAATAATTTGAATGAAAATTACTTAGTAAAGAAATCAGAAAGAATATGGTGTCAAAATAATAATGAACCATTTTAGACAAAAACTATTTCCTAGAGTGGATTGCCTCTCATTGGTATTCTATCAAAAGCTGTTTGGTAATTCCAGGGCAGCTGGTGGAGGTCTGGTGAAAAATCACAAAAAGAAGGAATGGAGACTAAAGGAGAAAATTCTCTGATTCTGAAAGAAATATAGTCGGATTTGTATGCTTGAAATGCCCCAAAACGAGCGCTTCTGAGAAGTGAAAGCACTGACAGAAATGAGTCGAGAAATTGGACATAATGGAGTATCTTAGAGTAAGAAGAGGATGGTTGGAGGGAATAAAAAGAAAAAATCAAACGGAGTTCTGAGAGAGAAGAAAGGCAATCCGCGGGGTGGAACCGAGCAGGCGGCTTTTGTCTGCAGTGTAAGCAATGAATCGCGGCCTGAGTGAGCTGATTCCTGGTATACATTGCACTACGTTTGGCCTGGACAATAATTGCTGTCTGGTTTTTTAAACTCACAAAAATGAGTTTTCCGCCTGTCTGAGGCTCCAGGTTATGAAAAGGATGAATCATATGTAAGAATATAGCTTTGATGAAAAAGCCCCTAATCACAGAATGACATGATCATTTTAACAAGACCCATGATGTTTGTCTGACGGAGAAGGGACTATTTTTGGACTTCATGTAGCAGAAATATATCACAAGAACATTTACGGGTATTTGGGGTGCAGGTCCACTTTGAGCATCTGAAAGTTCAATTCTGCATGCAGTCTGGGTTTTGTACATGTTCTTGTATTAACAGTTGGTTTCATAAGGAATAATTTTTGTGTTTTTTTTAATTTTTAAAAAGTAGCAGTAACAGCTAAAGCTTAAATAGTGCTTCCTATGTGCCAGGCACTGTTTGAAGCCCTTGATGTACATCGACTCCTGGAAACTTTGCAGCAGCCCTGTTAGGTAGGTACCGTATGATTCCATTTTGCAGATGGGGAGACAGGTTCGGGAAGGTTAAATGACTTGCCCAAGGTCAGATAGCCAGAGAGGAGCAGAGCCTGGACTCTATATACCAAGCCCCCACATACCCACCCCCATATTTGCTAATTGTTCATATTTTTCCTATTTGCTTCTAGTTCCCTTATAACATATGAAAGAAAGAAAACACTACACAGAAAGTTGCTGCGCCTGTTACATTTCCATTCCCTGTTCCAGCCCGTCCCATGCATGTGAGGTGTACCTGCTAGTTCCTTCTTCTTTTTTTTTTTTTTTTTTTTGAGACAGAGTCTTACTCTGTTGCCCGGGCTAGAGTGAGTGCCGTGGCATCAGCCTAGCTCACAGCAACCTCAAACTCCTGGGCTCAAGTGATCCTCCTGCCTCAGCCTCCCCAGTAGCTGGGACTACAGGCATGCACCATGCCAGGCTAATTTTTTCTATATGTATATTTTAGTTGGCAGATAATTTCTTTCTATTTTTAGTAGAGACAGGGGTCTCGCTCTTGCTCAGGCTGGTCTCGAACTCCTTACCTCGAGCGATCCACCCGCCTCGGCCTCCCAGAGTGCTAGGATTACAGGCGTGAGCCACTGCGCCCGGCCTAGTTTCTTCTTCAAATACTCTTACATATATGTCTTGTATCTATGGACAATATAAAGTGTTATTTTTCATGCTTCAACATTTACATAAGTGGTATTATACTCTCAATCCTTTGTGCAACTTGCTCTTTCTCCATTTCCACCAGGATGGCTGCGGGCTCCATCTGTGTTGACACGTATCCCTCTCTCTGCCCCGTCCAGTCCTGTAGCTGTCGGCCACAGCTGGCTCCTGGGCACTTGAAATGTGGCTAATTTGAATTGAGATGCGCTGTAGGTATATAACACACACTGGATTTCAAAGCCAGTATGAAAAACAGGAAAATACCTAACAGTTAATAATTTTTAATATTGATTACATGTTGAAATTATGATATTTTGGATATAGTGGGCTTAATAAAATACATTATTAAAATTAACTTCACCTGTTTCTAATTTCTTTAATGTAGCTACTAGAAAACTGAAAGGCCATGTGTGGCTCAGGTGTGTGGCTCACATTATATTCCAACTGGAGGGTCCTGAGGCAGCTCATTCCTCTTAACTGCTGTCAGTCTGGGTTTTGTTAATTGGTGAAAGAGGGAGCCCTAAATCTGAAAAATAAGAAGAATTAATATTTACTAAGCACAGATACTTACTAAGTGCTCTACATGTAATAACCATCCAGTCCTCCTGCGAGGTTGCATGGCCACACAGAATGTGGTTAAGCACTTGGCTGAAGTCATGCTACTTCGGAGAGCCTGAGCTGGGTTTGAAGTCACGCAAGCTGGCTCCTAAGCCTGACTTTGGAACCACTAAGTGCACTAGACAAGGCCCTATGGGAAATAGTGTAAATGTACCTAAGAAAGCAATGACCATGTAGCTTAACTTGGTGAAGTCTCTAACGACACATTCTCCTTACATATCAGTGGAGTGTCTGCCTTTTTTGACTTTTAACAGTGTGGTTATAAACAGACACACATTTGTTGTGGGAATTTCAGCTTTAATGAAACCAGCACAGGCAGTATTTTTCTGACATCCGCTTGCAACGTTGAAGTTGGTGAAGTCAGCTTTACTCTTTACCGCTAATTATATTAGCTATTTTTAGGGCACACTGTCAATGCACCACACTCGTTAATGCTTCCTGCGTTTCAATTTGTTTTCTTTAGCCATAGCTATTTATACCTGAAGTGGTTTTTTTAAGAGATGTCCTCATTATTCCACCAATGATAAAGTTGGGGATTGCAATTAAGTTATAAAACACACTGGGAGGGAAAAGATTACGTGTGATTGCCATGGGGATATTATTGATGCATACTGGATTGCTTTTCAAATTCTGAATAAAAACCCACTTTAACATCTTGAATCATAAAGTTACAGAACTGGTAGGGACCTGAGGTCTCCTTAGTGTTGGTTAAAACCATCGGCTTGGTGTCAGGCAAAATGTGTGATGCTGGGGCCAGTATCTTAACTGTTGTAGGCCTCAGTGTCCTCATCTATAAGATGGGAATCCTAACACCCACTTTCTAGAGTTCTTTTGTGGATTAAATGAGATAGAGACTGTAACTCTGTTCTTTGTCCCTTCTTTTATTCCATGGTAGTGTGGTAATCACTACAATTATTACAATAATGGCATCATTCTTTCCCCAGATGACTCCAGATGACTCTCTTCAAGCATCTCTGGCCCTATTCCAATGGGTCTTGTCTTCCATTCTACCAGGACTCTTGAACTCTTCCTTTAGGTGGAGAGGTCCATGGTTCGAAGGAAGACAAGGGTGCAGTCCCCTCCCTCCCTTTGCTCTCCATCTGGGGGCTCTGGGCAGTTCTTGCTGAAGAGCGCTGTGCTGAGGCCCATCACTACAGCACACCTCCAACATTCACTTCCCTCTAACGCCCTACTCCCCAAGGATCTGCCTGTACACACCTCTCCCAATGCACCTGAAAATATCAGCATTGAGGCTTTCCTTTGGATCACCTTGCCCTAAGTGCTCCTGTTCATCTTGCTACCTGAATGTGGACTTTCTTCTCTGTACTGCCCTTAGTGGTGGACTAGGGAAGAATAGGCTCTGCCAATTGGCAGTTTTCCTAGCTCATGTCTTCTACCCACTAGGGAGGCTTAGGACAGGTGTCCCCACTGCCAGAAATTTATTAGACACCCCCACATCATACTTGTTTTGAGAAGCATAAACACAAACCCATAAGAAGCCTCCCTCTTTTGGCCTTAGATCCTAGGGGGTCACCATGAAATGAGACTTTTCAGGGTCAGCCATGTATGTGAAGTTAGAACACAGTTTAGGCTCTGCCATGACCCTGAATTAAATCAGATTTTAGAGGTGAGGAAACTGGGACCTAGCGGCTTAAGGTATGGTGAGTACCTGATGTTGGCCTTCTTCTAGGATATGATATTCGTACTCCTGGCACGAATCCCCTCTGCATTGTATTGAAAGTGAGAACAGCTTCCCCACCAACCATACACACACACATCAAGCCCAGCACCTGCCATCCAGCAGGCGCATACTAAATGTTTGTTGGGCGGAATTATTAACTCTTCCCTCTGCAGCCACGTGGAACTTGGAGGGACAGCAATTTCTTTGCCTCTGCGTCCTTAGGGCTTAGCGCGGTCTCACACTATGGGCTCGCTCGGGTCTGCTGCCTCTCCTCCTGGAAGCTTGTGTGGCGTAGGCGCCTTCGCCTCTGGGTTCTCAGCACCCGGAGAGCCCAGGCCTCAAGCACGTAGGTGCGCGGTAAATGCCGTCCACTCTTCCCGCAGTTCCACTTGGTTGTTGGCGAGACTTTGCGGGTCTGAGCCGACTCCTGTGTTGGTTGCTTTGGAGCCCTCTTCGTCATGTAAATAGGAATAACAAGACATTTTTGAAATAAATCTCTTATTTCTTACTATTTAATAATTTAGCTATCTTGACTCACAACCAAATCCAGGCCACCCCCAAACCGACCCACAGCCCGTTACCTAGCAACAGTCTTCCCCGCCCCCGCGTCTTTGCCCCGCCCCATGACCCGTGCGCACGCTCAGATGGGCGCATCCAGGCCCCACCCCTCGCGGGACGCGCGACGGTGACGTATGCAGTCCGCGACGCTTTCGGCCGGCCAACCCCTGGGGTCCGCTTGACCTGACTCGCTGACAGAGCCCGGGCGCCATGGCCTCCGCCGGGGTTGCCGCCGGGCGACAGGCCGAGGATGCTTTACCGCCGTCGTCCGAGCCGCCGCTGCCTGACACCAAGCCGCTGCCGCCTCCTCAGCCGCCGCCGCCGGTCGCTGCGCCTCAACCGCAGCAGTCGCCGGCGCCGCGGCCCCAGTCACCAGCCCGCGCGAGGGAGGAAGAGAATTACTCCTTTTTACCTTTGGTTCACAACATCATCAAATGGTAAGAACCCAGGAGAAGACCAGTCGCCACACTCCCTCTCGCTCCCCGTCTTACCGGTTTCAGAGCTGCCAGGGGCCTGGGCGCTCTGAGGCACGCCCCCATCTCACAGCTGGGGAAACTGAGACCCAGAGCGGGAAGAGGCCTCTCAAAACCGCAGAGACCGTCAGTGAGTTCAGCGAGCTCTTTGAGCCCTGAGTGTTGCGGTATTCGTTAGAATGAAGCCGTCCTAGAGACGAAATGCACAAGACTGTTGTCCACCTGCTCGAGTGTGCACCCCAGCGTTCCTGAGCCAATTAAACTTCCCTGAGCCTCAGTTTTCACACCAAAAAGACATGATCTGGAATAACCCATGGTTAAAAAGATTGAGAGACAGGGTGATAATGGGAAACCTTAGAGGAAACGGAGACACAGAAGTTGCCCCAGATGATTAGATGCCCGTGTGCTAACTTTGCTCTAAAATAGTCTTAAAGGGAGTGGTTGTCATCCGTTTGGCCAGCAATCGGGTGAGCCTGAGTTTTCAAACAGACCCCGTAAAGGGAAAAAACAGAACCCAAACCCAAGCAGGAGTCTCCCTGATCCCCGAGTTTGCCCTAATTATTTTTATCATTACGTTGCTTCAGTATATATTCACGTGATACTAGGTGTCAACTCCTAGGCTGCAATTCTTATTCAACTATTAAAAACCAAAACAAAGTAAATTAAAAGAAAATCACCGTTCCAGTAACACTCAAGTGAACATTAATGTGTTCTCTGATGTTTTGCTGAAATGAAATCGTTACAGCTGAAAGTCTTGGCTGTTTGTGGCCCAGCTTTTGAGTGTAGGCAAACTCGATTCGCTTGCTGTGGGATGACCTGATTCTCTTCTGCCACTTTTCTCTTCAAATGACGGCCAAGCCTTCGTTCTTACGTTACACCCTGACCACATTTGGCTGGCTTCACGCGGCGTAAAAGTACTGTTTCTAGGGTATCAAGGCAGACTGTGGTTCGTTAGCCTGTGAGACCGATCACAAACAGAAACGCAGATGCAGACCCTGCAATCCCAGGGCAGTGCTGGATTATGAAGGTGTTCTCCAGATTAACCCCAATATACTGGTTTTAAGAAAAATACGGAAAAATGAAAACACAAAACATATACGTTCACGAAGACAACTCTTGGACCCCTGAGAGTATGTTCTTGAGCCCCACTAGAGCAGCTGGGTTGGGCTGGCCTTAAAGATGGGGCAGTAAGTTATACTAGTGAGAACAGGCTTTGAAGTCAGTCCTGGGTTCAAATTTGTGTTCTGAAACTTGCTTGCCTTATCTTGGTAAATACTTAACCTTTCCAGGCCATAATCTTCTTATCTGTAATATGTCAATAATGGATCTCAAAAGGTGGTTCAAGTTATAGTTCCATAATGTACTGGCTGGGTGACCTTGGCAAGTAACTTAGCTTCTCTGAGCCCCTTTTTCTCTTACGAAATACGAATAATAACACTCAAGTCATAGGCTTGTTGGGAGGTGTACTCAAGAGCATGCCTGTGAAAGATGGTGAGTTGATCACACGTGCTTGTCTGTTCCCTCTGAAAGGACTGTAAAGGGTTTTTTTTTTTTTTTTAAAAATCAAGACCAAAAAGAATAGGAGAGAAGGTGATTGCCACAAAGTGGATGGCCAAGGGCTAACTCACCTGGCAGCTCCAAAGTAGCTGGCATTGACCATGGCCTCTCCTCAAATCTCAGGAGCTGGCAGTTCTAGGACCCTCTGAAAACAGGGGTGAAGGGGGACTAAGAACAAGAGGATTACTTAGAAGTCTCTTTGAGAAGCAATCCTATGCCACCTTCCATTCCTCCACTCCCCAAGCAGCCAGGTGACCAAACTTCCATCTTGGCAGACGATTAAAGGGTTACTCTTTCCCAAGATTTATTCTTAGGAAGGAATCAGCCAGAGAGTTTCTGGACTGGGAGAGACCAGGCACGTTGCAGAGGTAGGTAAGGGCGGCCATGACTGAAAACAGGGATTAAAAAGTTCACAAACTGAATAGTGAGAACGCACCCCACCTAGCCCTCTTCCCCCACCTGGCTTCTAGACTGGGCAGCCAAAGAGAATGGAGGCACCTTGTCTGTGGTATCTGATCAGTCAAGAGAAAAGACTTTGGAAAAGACAAGACTTTGGAAAGAAAATACTTTTTTTCCTCAGGAAAGAGCCTATAAATTCATTCTAAGATAGTGAAAAAGCTCGTACAGAGAGCTTCCACTAAGCCTTTTAGTGTTTTACTCCTAAAACACTAAAACTTAGACAGCCAAGGCTACTAAACATGTGAAGAAAACCCCTAATAAGAAAGACAGGACAAGACAGAAAAGCAGAAAAAGCCACTTGAAGGAAATAGTATGTGCAAAGGGATGGAGTGATGCTGTAACAATGAAAAAAAGCTAGGATCCCATCTGAAAACCTTGTGTGTAGGTATGTCTTTGAGTTTATAGGCTATTGAGGGAAGGAGCCATAGATTGTGATAAGGGCAGAGGAGCAAGGGAGAGACCTCATGAAGCCTGGAGGAGTCAGAAGCCTTGTCAAGGGTGGAGCCGACAATGAGCTTTAATTAGGAAAGAGAGGAAGAAGGGTGGTATCAGAAGAACGTAGGTAAGGACATGGAGCCAAGAAATAGTGTCCACTCATGAGGGTCAACTCTCAGCTTGGTGGTGCTGAGCATAAGTCCAAGGTATGAAGGGGGAGACAGGAAGGGAGAGCTGAGGAGGAGGGAAGAGCCTGGGTGCAGAGGGTGGCACCTCCCCTTGGGGAGCAGGACTTTGTCTTCTGAGGGATGGGGCAGTAGGACACCATCCTGGCAGGCCTGGCAGGAGGAGATGGGCTGGAACCGTGTTCAGCTGCCCAGAGTGGCTCTCCCATGCCCTAGATCTCTTCCTCTCCTGTAACTTCCCCTCCGTGGTCCTTGTGCTGTTTATTTACTCTTTGCCCAGGGAATGAATAAGGAAGTAAAACCTGAAGTAGTGAATTTAGCCTTTCTTGTTTTCATAAAGAATTCAGAGTGTTACCTCATTAGGATTTTAAAAAAAATCATTTAATAAAAGTAGCCACTGCAAATTCAGATGTACAGAAAAGTATAAAATGAAAAAAGGGTTCTTTGCCCCAAGTCCCCTCACCAGTGGTAACCGCTATTGATACTTTCTTCAGTTTCTTTCCAGGAATGATATATGCATGTCTTTTCAAAAATTTATACAAATTGAGATCATGCTCTACTTTGCATTTTTCACTGATTAGTCTATTTGGGGCACCTTTCTATACTGCACATAAAGATCTATCTCATTAAGGCAGCTGCAGAGAATTGCATCTTGTGGATGTACCATAATTTATGTAACCAGTTTCCTGTTACTGGGCTTTTGGGTATTTTTCTAATTTTTGCTATTACCAGCAGGGCAGGGGTAAGCATCCTTGTGTTTGAGTAAGTTTATTATGAGGTAAACTCTTAGCAGTGTAATTGCTGGAGCAGAGGGTCCATATATCTTTTATTTTGATAGCTATTGCTAAATTTAGATCTCTATATCTTTTTAGCTAACTCCTCCAAAATTAAGTCCTATAGACTGGACTGTTTAAATTACCCTAAAAAATCTATTAACTAAAATGGCCCATAAATCTACCACCTAGAGAGCATTAAAAAAAAATTAAAGTTGTAGATGGATTCCAAGAGTACCCATAGATATGAAGTGGAAAGTGAGCCTCCCCCCCCACTCCTCCCAGCTCCCTCCCCTGTCCCAAAACTGCATAATATTCTGCCTTATGAATGTGCGTGATTTATCTAAACAGTTCCGTGCTCAAGGACACTCATTGTTTCTGGCATTTTGCTGTTGTAATCACCGTTGCGAGGAGCATCTTTGTCAGTGCTATCTTGGTGAACTCTTGGGAGTCTGAAAGATACATTTCTAGCAGTGGGATATGTGAATTTAAAATTTTGATCACTATTAGCAAATTCAGAAGGAATGCACCAGTTTATACTTCCACCAACAGTGTGTGTGCGTGTGTATGTCTTTTCCCCATATCCCTACAATCACCATTAAACTTTTAACTTTGACTAGTCTGTTAGGTCAGAAACGACATATTGATCTGTGTCTTTTATTACATTAGGTAAAGCATCTTTTCATATGCAATTTTATATATCATTTGTATTTTTTTCCTATAAAATGTCCATTTTTCTATTAGGTCATTCTTTTTATGAGCTCTTTATACAATGAGGAAATATCTTTGTATGTCAAATGTACTGTAAATATTTCCCCCAAATTGTTGCTTTTCTTTTGTCATTGTTCATGGTCATGATGTTTTTTTTTCATTCAGAATCATACAATTTCATATAGTCAGATTTTGTTAAGTTTTTGCTTTATGGCTTCTGAGTTTTGGTCCTACTTAGAAAGGCCTTCCCACTCAAAAATTATAGATATTGTTCCCTTTTTCCTAGGATTTTCATGGTTCCATTGTTTTACTTTTAATTATTTGATGCTTCTGGAATTTACTTTGGTGAAAAGAATAAGGGGGCCCAGCTTTTACCCCCAGTTAGCCACGTCTTCCCACTGCCATGTGTTGAATGTGCGTTACATGCCCTGCTTGAGTTGCTGCCTTTTTCACACTGGATTCCTGTGTGTTTGCTGATCTACTTCTGGATTTTTCTATTCTCCAGTGCCAAACTGTTTTAGTTCTTAGATCTTCATAGTAAATTTCATTATCTTTTAAGGTTAGTCTTCTTACCCTTTCTTGTCAGTATTTCTCTGTAGTGCCTTTACCTTTCCCCTCCAGTTTTCTGGTAGCCTGCTGGAGATCATGATGGTTTTAGTGGAACATTTTCTGTTTCTTTGCTTCTAAGCCTGGTGATACTGCTCATCAGCCAGGTCTTCTAGCCTTGCTTTTGAATCTTACAATCACTTCTTAATTAGCTTCTTTGCCTTTATATTCTCCTCTCTCTAATTCATCCTGTG
Source organism: Eulemur rufifrons (assembly GCF_041146395.1). Taxonomy (NCBI): domain Eukaryota; kingdom Metazoa; phylum Chordata; class Mammalia; order Primates; family Lemuridae; genus Eulemur; species Eulemur rufifrons. The sequence continues at coordinate 4,572,554 of NC_090991.1, forward strand.
CGTGTTATCAGGTTAATTTTTCTCTGCCCCCTGTTCTTCCCAAATTGAGCCCAAACATTTAGCCATCCATTCAAGGATCTCTGCAGACTGTCTTCAAATTCCCGGCCTGGCCCACCTAACACAAAGCCCAGAGAGGGACCTTCTGTTGCAAGTGCCTTTGGGTGGGTAGAGTCCTCCAGGCTGGCAGGCCTTCCAGCCCTCTGCCAGGAGTGCCCACGGAAATGCTGCACAGAGAGCTCTGCGAGCCAGAACCTTCCCCTGTAGCCCTGGGGCCCTGCCTGCTTCTGGAGTGCTCCAGCTGGGACAGCCCTGCTTAGAGTGGGAGTCCATAGTGCTTTCTTCTCTCCTAGTGCCTTTCCCGTAGTTGAATGAACAATTAACACTACATATTATGTTATTTTTAAAGGATGAGGAAAGGGAAAAGAAAAGTCTCATTTTTATGCCTATAAGAAATATAAACCCCAACTCTCTGAGACCTTTTGGTATATGTAGAAGCTACATTATAAAAGTACATACATAGTAAAGGAGGAATGAAATGAGGTCTGCTAGACCACGAAAAGCTATATATTTTTTTCCTTCATATTAAGCAAATCTAATCTGAGTCTGGAACTAAGTGTCCCAGCGTGGGCATTCCGAATTGCAGTGGTTACTGCCCTGCCTGATGGTTTTGGCTCACCTAGTAAGAGTATTCTGTCAATATGGGTACTTTAAAACATTTTTTAAATTAAATGTTTCAATGCTTTAGATGCCCTGAGTGGCTAGGTAGGGAGAGGGGAGCGATCCTTGCCGCCGCAGAGGGAGCTGAGTGATGAGCACACTGTGCAGTCCTGTGCCCTTTGAGCTTGGCCAGGCTGCTTCAAAAAGTCAGCTTGTTGAGGCAGGTCAACAAGACCTCTGTCATGGGAACAGGGTGTTATAGGCCGGCTACTTCCCACATGAGTGTCTACTTTAATCTGCCCAGCCCTCCACGCCAGCTGAGGCCTGTTCCTTGGTTATGCGGGACACAGCCCACGAAGAGCCCACGCTGGCTCTCCGGGGCTGGTCTGCAGGCATTTCTGCAGCCCTCTGCCCTCCACTTCCTTCTGCCCCAGCCACATCCCAAGGAAAAGGATGGTGTCCACAGATGGGGTATGTGGTTGACTGCATGGAGGAGGCGTTCCAGGCCTGCTCAGCAGCCTCTTTGCTCCTCTGCCTCTTTCTTGCCTTCTGTTCAGTATAACTTACCAAGCACCTGCTGGGCCCCGAGAAGGCAAGCCCTGAAGGCAGGCCTCTTCTTGGGTCAGCAGTTCCTCAGCGAGCCTGAGAAATTTACACAGGGAGCATTTATACCTATGTACCTGGGAAGGCCGGAGGTGCTTTGGTGGCACTGGCAGGGGCCTGGCAAGTGTTGTCTGGGGGTTGGGGCCATCTGGGATATTTAAGCAGCATAGTGACCTGCCCGGACTTGGGTTTCTAAAGGCAGGTGGGGCAGCGGGTTTAGGAGAGGAGGACAGGACAGGAAGGCAGCGCAGTGGGAGCTGGTGGTGGGTGGCCTGGAGGGGTCTAGAGGAGGTGGAGTTGGCAGGATCGGTGGCTGGGAGGACGTGAGGCATACAGGAGGGGGTCTTGGAGGACGGCCGTCTTGCACGCCAGAGGCAGGCAGTGAGTCCACTCTGGACGTTTTCCTTCTCCCCACATTCCAGGGAGAAACTACTTGGTAACTATTGGAAGGAGGGAGCTAAAATTGAAGTAGAAGGACTGACTGGGGAAATGTTCTCAGCATCCAGAGGTGGGAATGGATGAACGTGTTCTGGGGCATTTTGTAGAGCCATGTCTTTTCAAAATCCCATTAGCAGCAGAACCTTTTGTCATTCCTCCCTAAAAAGAATGTTTTTCATATGTAACCCCGTGAGCAGATGGAAACAAGGGTGTGAGGTTCAAAGCCTCTTCCAAAAGCCCCTAAGGTCACGGCAGAACTGGAACAGAGAAGTGCAGGTAGCTGATAGATAAGTAATAGCCAGTGTTGTCCATGGTCACGTAGAATGTACGTCAGTACAGGTTTTTTGGAGGGCATTTTGGTAATATCTGTCAAAAATGTAAATATACATAACCTTTGACCCAGAATTTCTACTTCTAGGGAATTATCTTACCAGAATACTTGCACAAGTACATAAAGATGTAGGTACAAAATGTTCATTGTCATTTTAATAAATTGTAAACATTCTAAATACCCATGAACAGCCAAAAAATGTAGCTGTACAATTATATATGTGTTAACATGGAAAGAGATCCAAGGTGCATTGTTAAGTGAAAAAAGCAAAAATCAGAGCCATGTGTGGTCACATTTCTGTTAAGGAACAAAAGTGTGTTTGTATGTTCTTGTATATTTCGAAGCAGTCTGAAACAGTATACACCACATATTAACAGAGGTTATCTCTGGGACACAGGATTAAAGGGACTTTCCTTTTGTAAGCCTTGGGTGTCCTGTCATTTTTGAATATTTTCCCTCGAACACCTATTACTGTCATTTAAAAAAAATTATGGCGAGATGAAAGCCACTGGAGTTAGCGCAGCGAGAGGAGAGACCTTGGGCAGAGGAGAGGGCTGGGAAGAGCCGGTCCCAGGGTGAGTCAGCTAGAACCGGGTGGGGTGTGCGGCAAGGAGGGTAGAAGTTTTGAGGAGGAAGAAATGGGAAACCAAGTCAGATGCCACGGAGAGGTCCAAAGCAGTGACTGTCAGGGTTGGAGCAGGTCGGTGTCCGTGCATCCAGGAGATTCCTTTTGCTCCCTCGTCACCAGTGCTCATGCTGCGCAGTTGCTGGCCAGTTTGCATCTATACTAGAGTGCCCACACTTAAAAAACAAAGAAAACTGGGGCACGATTCTCAGACCCACCCACCTGAACCCTGTGCAGTTTGCTTGTGAATCTGGTGACACAGATACAGATGTCTGTTGTCCAAGGGAAGGGTGCTCTGAGGATCGTCCCTCCAGCAGTGTTTTTGTCCAAAAGCAGAGTAGGTGGGCCCAAAGTGCCCTGATCTTGCCTTGTTTCTATGATTTTCATCCTTCTTAACCTAGTCGCCTTTTTTCCTTCCTTCTAAAATTGGCTGATGACTAACATTGAACACAAAGCCGGGCCCATTTAGAGCTTTCTGCCTTTATGCACTCAACATTGGGGCCTGTCGCTTTTCTCTTGCCTTGAATGTTTCACAGTCATCCTGGCTTCGCAGGTGCCCATTCGGTTCAAATCGTGTGTTCTGAATAGCGCCTTTTCCTCGCTCCAGGAGTTCAGCGCTATTTACCTCCACCAGCTAGGACAGTGGAGGAGCTTCCAGGGGGCCTCCCTGTGGGCTGCGTGGCCCCCTTTCAGCTCAGCTCCCCTCCAGGCAGTTTTTCATAGAACTCCTTTTTCACTATCTGACGACCATCTCCTTTCCAGAAAGTTCACCAGGCATCCCTTGAGATTTGGGGGTTTTTAGAAATAAACATTTTAAACATGGCCCACTTTTTACTGTCAGAATTAAATTTTCTTTGGGGCCAGGTTATATTTGCTTCAAGAACTAGATTATCTTAACTTCCTTCCAAATTTCTATTATATGCATTTTTTGCTTTTACCATGTCCTTTCAGACTCACATGATATGAATCAGTTTTCTTAAAACTATGTTTTAATTTCAAAACTTCCTTGGGACTTGAATTCTTAACAGTGTGTTAACATGCATGCCATCCAAGTATGATGATTTCAGAAGTCCAGATGGTGTCTGTCCACATTTGTGGATCAGAGCTGAGACTGAAAAGAATTAAAATAAGAGATGTTCCCTGTTTGCTTCCCTTCAGAAGATTTTCAATTCTCATGAATACCAATTACTCCTCCCAGGAAACTGAGAAAAGGTATGCCATTAATTGTGTCTCTGAGTTGAGAACATCAAATGACAAGTGTTTGGCTGGCTGTTGGTTCCCTGGAATAAATGGCTCTCCGATCCTGCCTCTGAGTTTAGAGCTGTTGATAAATAGTGAGCAGGCCCTGCTGGCCGTCTGGTTTGCTAGGTGTGAGACGTAACCAACTGATGGATCACCAGGAAAGATGGGTATTCTGTCTGCGTAAGCAGAGAAATGATGAATAATAAACATGAATTAGCACCATCTGGGTTGAAATTTCCCACCAGGGATGAACACTTATTAAAAAAATAAATGATCATTGATGGTTCTTTCCTCTTACACCTCAGTGGCTTATTCCTAGAACAGCTTGCCGAATTGGCTTTTAGTGTTTAGTCTCAACTGCTTGTTTTCAAAAGCTCATCCACTTACTAAATTTAAAAAAATGTATAGCAGCAACTGGCGAGTGTTTCTTTGATCTTAGGTGAGAGTTTTTGTTCTTGTTTTGTTTTTAATTTGGTCGTGACAGGGACCATGGATCTCTGCACAGCTAAGAGTAGCTGTGAATTGAAGGGAATGATCTGCCCTGAAGATGAGCTTGACCCGACGGCAAGGAGTTTACACGAGTAAATCTATACCTGCTGAAAAATTTCCAGTAGCTTGTAACTAATTTAAAATTCGTGAATGGCTCTGTGGAAATTAGTATTTATGTTAACAGGTTCAAGCAAGCATCAAAACACCAGCTAAAATTATCTCTTGCTAATTTTAAAAGTCTCCTGTTTGGCCTGGAAATGGCTCAAATTAGACAAAACGTAGTGTTTCGATATGTTTTGTTTGGTATTTGTCACCTGATGTTGGTGTTCATTCATTTATCTGGCACACATTTATGAACGTAGTTGCCCAGCATTCATTCTTTCAACAAATATTTCTTGAGTGCCTGCAGTGTCCTATGCACTGGGCCAGGGAGGGGGGGACATCTGGAGTGACACTTGACTAGACTGAAGAGCAGAGAGTTAGTGACTGATCCTGTGAGTGTACCAGGCACTCGAGTGCTTTGCTGGTCTACAGATGCCTAAGAACCCGTCCCTGCCCTCTAGAGGCGCACAGCCTAGTCAGGGGACAGACATAAAACAAAGCATTCTAAAAGATACTATGAGAGTGACAACTGGCTCTGGGGGGTCCAAAGCAGGAAAGCGAGGTGTGGATCCCAGCTGTGAATGCTAACAACTGCCTTGTGCCCCTTGCAGCATGGACAAGGACAGCCCGGACGTCCACCAGGACCTGAATGCCCTCAAAACCAAGTTCCAGGAGATGCGAAAGCTCATCAGCACCATGCCTGGCATCCACCTGAGCCTTGAGCAGCAGCAGCAGCAGCTGCACAGCCTGAGGGAGCAAGTCAGGACCAAGAACGAACTTCTGCAAAAGTACAAGAGTCTCTGCATGTTTGAAATCCCAAAAGAGTAGAGTGAGGCCGACTTCCAGGAATACGTGAGAAAGAAGAGGGAAGGCAAAGGTCTCCCCACAGCAGCACGTCCTTGGAGTGTGGTTCCTTTGGACCCCAGCTCTGAACCTCAGAGCCAGCGGGCTGCTGCTGCCGTGTCAGCATTGACTGCAGGGAGCCAGCCCAGCGCAGCAGGCTCCACGGGGGGCTCCCTTGTATATGTACAGATGTCTAGATGCATGATAACTTAAGTGCCTGCGGTGGGAGTCAGAATGTTCCTGGAGGCTGGGAGGGGGTGGAAGACTCTGCCCTGCCTCTGGGGAGGGGCCGTGTGCTGTGTGCCGCCCCACCAGCAGATCTGAAGAGCACAGTGGGAAGGAGGCAGCTGGCCTTTGCTTCCTTCCCTCCCTCTTCTCCACCCCCCATACGACAGAGTGTACCAGGTACATACTGTTCCTGTTAACTGCAGTTTCATGAAACATTTGCATAGAATTCACTGATCAATTAGGCTTGCACGCATGTGGTGTGGATTTAACATGATAAAAGAAGGCTGTGAGAGAATGAACATTGTTTTGAAAGGTTAGAGGGTGGCTTTTTTTCCTGAAACAGTTTGGTTCCTGTTATGTTTGAGCTAGTGGATGGAACTATACCCATGGGGGCGTCAGCCCGGAGCCCTGCCAGGCAGCGCCTGCCTCCAGATTCCCTGCCTCCTGCAGGTTCTCCTTACTTCAGCGCCTGTCCCCTTTGATTAGTGCCTGAGAATGGCCAAACCACTTCACATCTGCAGTGCTTCCTGGGGGTGGTGAGGTGCTGTCCTTTCTGTGCAGGCTCAGACAGGTCTTCCGGTGAACAGATCTTCCTTCTGGCATTTCAGATTCACATTGCCCTGGTTTAAAAAAGTATTTCCCCCTCTGGCCTTCTCGCTCAAGAGTCAGCAACATTTACTGCACTGCAAAGGGTTCATGATGCACGTTTTGTTCAGAGAAAGGCAGCTCTAAGTGATAGTTCAGATGGTCCCTCAGCCAGGGTAAAGTAGGCTTGGAAGTTATACAGCCAAGTTCTAGCTCTTAAATGTTTACAAACCTTCCCCGTCCCTCCCCAGCTCCCCTGATTTCTTCCGGATGGGACATTTTATTTGTGTGCTATCCCTTTGTCAAATTGAGGTGAGAGCGGTTCTTTCCCTTGCCTCTTAAGGATGGGGTGAGAAGTAACTGAATATTGTTTAGGTCTAGAAACGAGCACATAACCTGGGCTGACCAGTTCAGGGGCTTAGCAGCTGCCTGCCGGCTGACCTCGTTGGCAGGAATATTGGTCAGGGATGTTTTTAGCAGAGTTCCAGTGGTGGCGACCTGCAGCCACCTTTCAGAAAGCGGCTGGCATATTAGGACTGGGGGATGTGTGAGAAGATCAAATTTCAGTGGCTTTGGACAGAAAGGCAGACTCTGAATTTAAGTGGTCGGTCACCTTTTAGACCAGTTCTACCTTGGGCTTGTTACTTAACTGAATCAGTTATTTTGAAATTTCAGAGTAGTGTGTGGGCCAGTTTTAAGGCTCTGACCAAATGCCATGAAATGCAAAGCACACGAAAACACCAGCCATCAGGGTCTTTCTGCGATGCGAGGCTGAAATGGAGAAAGGCTCTTCACAGAGGCAGAGAGAGACAGGACCTTCCCTGTATTCCAGTGTTCTGAGTTGTGACATTTTTCAAATGTATAATTAAAAGAACTTACGCTTTGCTCTCTGGACATCGTGATTTTTATACTAAGAAATTCATAGTAGGTTGGCTCTTGGATAGTCGAGAGGAAAATGTTCTCACTCTGCTCACAGAACTAAACCTCTGCTCCTTACTTTCCTCCACCCCGGCATACACACCAGCTACACCGGCGTCAAAGCAGAAGGACTCCTCTCCCAGGAACGGCATCTGTCCCCAAGGCTGGTTTGTCCAGTGGGTCATCCTGTGCCTGCCTGTGGCCAGCCCCCTGGGCTGTCTGCTGTCGTGGGGGTGTGTCCCCTTTGGTGAGTTGAGGAGGTTCGGCCCTGTAGGGAGCGGCCCTCACTGAGCGGGGTTGAATTCCCTCCCCAGGACGATGTTGAGTGTCCCTCACAGGGCTGAGCACCCTTTTGAAGCTTCCAATTGTTTGGATTGCTGGGTGGCAGGCACTTGTGCTGAGTACTTTTCAAACATCACACTCAACCCGCACAGCAACCCCACGCAGAGAGCGTTCTCTGTATTCCTCCATGAAGACTTTGGGGCTTGGCAGGTGTTACCTGCCCAAGTTTGCAGTCACTAGTGGCAGATAAAGGTAGGTCCCACTGAGACGGAGACAGCGGTCGGAGAGGGTGGCTGGAGCCCACTTGGAGCACCGCCTGAAGTGGGGGCAGGGGGCTGTGGGGGTTTTTAAACTGTCTCCAGACAGTGGATGTGGCAACTCTGGAGGCAGGGGGTGGCACCAGCCAGCTCCCACAGGGGCCTCTCAGCCTTGGTTTCCTTAATTGTGAAAGCAGGCCCTGAGAGACAACCTTTTGTCGCCTGGGCCCACACTGAGTCTAGTGACAAAATGGCCAGGCACAGTTCCAGTGGCCCTTATGCTGATGGAGAAGTAAGAATGTTCTCTCAGAAAATGAGGCCCTCTGTGACTCGGCCTAGAGAAAACTAAGCAGGTAGATGGCTAGAAAGATTTCAGCTCTAGGGAAGACCCTGAGATCCTTTATATTTGTCCTGGTTTTCCAGGGAGCCATTCTCCGAATAGACAGACTTGGTCTGCATCTGGAGCTGCTTGGGAGCCATTTCTCCCGCGGTGGCCGAAGCTATTTTCAGATTGCCAGGGTTGTTTTCCAGTTCTGGGGAAGGTGAGTTCTAATTCCACAGAAGCAGAAACCCAGCCTCTTCCCGTGTCCCTGCCCTTCCCCCTCCAGCCATTTCTAAACGCAAAGAAAAACCAGTTTTCCATTTTAAATTATTTTATTTTACATTAAAAAACCAACAACAATAACTATAAAGACCTCTCTCACACACAGTATAAACACCTGGATAAGATTTTGTTCGTGTCCATGTTGACACTGGAACTACTATTAAAGTGCAAGTTTTATGTTTTGTTTCCCTTTGTGCAGTTTCACTCACACACATGTAAACAAGTCACTTGGCTATGATTTGACCCGCACCCCCCTTAGTTTCCGGAGGGCAAGGGCTGTGCCAGCTAGCATGGCAACCGGAATCACAGATGAGATAGATAATGCCCCGTCGTCCTGACCCTCAGGCCGGGCAGGACGGTTTCTTGATGCCTAGCAGTGGCTGAACAACTTCACATCTCCCCCTCCCCTCTCCTTCTTAGGTCTTTGTGCCAAACAGGCCCACCCTTTGCTGGGCCCTTGCCCCCCAAGGCGTGGGGGTGGCGGGCGCCAACGGGAGGATGGGGAGGAGTCCCAGTCTTAGCCAGTTCTCTTTCCTTCCAGAGCAGATGACTGTCCCTTCTGCGTTGTGTGGCGCCTCCCCGGGTCGCTGAGAGGGAAGACACCAGTCCGTGCGCGCTCACGGCCCAGGGCGCACGGGGCTGGCCGGGCCGTCGGATTTGACTTTTGAACAAAAAAGGTCCTCCTTAGGTTGTGTGGCCGGCGCGGCGGGGGCTCCTAGCTGATGACGCAGCGCTCCTTGTCCTTGGCCTGGCTGCCGCCGTTGGCCTTCTCGCGGATGTACATGAGGTCGCTGTGCACGCTGGGCCTGCGCGCGAAGGGCGCCACTATGCCGAAGGCGTCGCCCAGGTCGCCGCCGCCCCAGCCGCTGCCAGCCCGCAGCAGCTTCTTGTTCCGCAGCGCCTTCTTGTGCAGCACGTCGCAGTACTGCACCGAGACCTTGCGGTGCAGGTCCGGGCTCATCTCGCTCGGCAGCTTGGCCATGGCGAAGAGCGCGCGGAACATCTGGTCCAGGCTGCTGTTCTTCTTGGCCGAGATCTCGAAGTAGGCGCAGCGCTGGGGGTCGTCGCCCACCAGCTGCTCGATCTCGCGCTGCTCCACCTCGCGGTAGAAGTCCCGGTCACCCTTGTTGCCGCAGATGACCAGGGGCACGTCCACGTTCTCCTTGGTTTTGTTCTTGAGGCAAGACTTGGTGTCGAGGATCTGCTGCTTGAGCCTCTGCACCTCCTCGAAGGAGTCGCGGCTGTCCAGGCTGAACACCAGGATGAAGACGTCTCCTGCAGGGGCACAGAGCAAACACGGAGGCGGTGAGGGAGGCCGCCGGGCGGACAAGTCGGGCCAACTGACTCCGGGGACGCGGCACCCGGGCTGCAGCCGCCGGGGGCGCGCGGGCCTGTCCAAGCGCGAAGTGCAAACCTCAGCCCGCGGCGGCGGCACCGGCGCTCGCGGGGCCCGCGGGACTGGGGGTTCCCGCCCGCCCTCCCCGCGGCCCCCGGCCCGGCCCGGCCCCCAGCTCACCTGTGAGGATGGAGAGGCGCCGCATGGCGGGGAACGGGTGGTTGCCGGACGTGTCGAGGATGTCCAGCTGGTAGACCTCGCCGCGGATGGAGTAGAACTTGCGGTGGAAGTCCTCGATGGTGGGCGTGTAGGCGTCCTCGAAGCGGCCCGTGAGGAAGCGCGACACGATGGCCGTCTTGCCCACCTTGGACGAACCGAGGATGACCATGCGGTAGCAGTTCTTGGCCGGGATACTCAGCTCCGAGTCGCTCGGGCACATCTTCTTGATCATCGCAGCCAGTTTCATTGGGCAGAGGGGCCGCGGGGCGGACGCGGGACCGAGAGAAGCGCGGAGGCGGCCGGGGGCGCGGGAGTGGCTGGCGGTGAGCGGCGCGAGGGCTGAGCTCGGCCTCTGCTGCGCTGCGCTCGGGATCGGGATCGGGATCGGGATCGGGATCGGGACCCGGCTCGGGACGCGCTGGCTCCGGCACCCACGGCTGGCTCTGCCCGCCCCGCCGCCGCCCTTATATTCAGCCTGCGCGGCCGCCCCGCCCCGCGCCCTCCCTGCCCGGGCGTCACGCCCCGCGGCGCCCGCCCCTCTCCCCGCCCTCCGGCCGCTCTCGCCCTCGGCACCGAGCGGAAACTGAGTCCGGGGCCAGGGCAAGCCTGGGATGGCGCGGACTCTGCTTTTCCCTGTACCCGGGCCAGCGGCCTTAGGGTTCTGGTCTGGGCTGTGCGTCTGACCCTCTGTGACTTCGGGCACGGACCCCCCCCCCCCCATTCCCGCAACACACGCGCACGTCCCCTGCACTCACGTTATTTGGTTCTCCGTTTCCCCGAGAGTAACCTTGGTAATCCGTAACAGCAGCAGCGTTTGCTGGTGCTTGCGCGGACCGTGTCTCTGTCAGCCCTCAGAACAGACCCCGGCCCAGCCCCTACCCGCTGACGCCCCGGGCTGGCGCTGGTCCCCGGGGGCGGCGGCCCGGCTGCCCGGGTTGCGGGGCCCAGCGCGGAGGCGGGCGCCGCCCGCTCTGGCCGCCAGAGGGCAGCAGAGGGCCCCGCCGGCGCAGCGCGCAGAGATGGAGGCCAGGGGCTGGGGGTGGGTCCGGTGGGGTCCCGCAGGGATGGAGAGCGGGCCTGGGGCGCCCAGCAGGAGCGGTCCCCACCCCCGCGCTCTGAAGCTCCTTTCTCTCTGTGGCCTGGTGGGCTCTGCAGTCAGGGGCCTTTTTCCTGTCTCCGACCCCTAAAGGCCCAGAGACTGGCCTAGGCCAGGGTCCCCTCCTCCCTGCCCCACAGCGTCTCCTTGCATAGTCGAGGGACCGGCGCTCAAAGCCAGAGTGAGCGCACGAAGGCCCCGGGCGCATAGACAGCTTCTTCCTTTCTGGGCCTGTTTCCTCTTCCGGAGGGTGGTGGTTCTGGTTTTGTGCCCGTGGACGAGAATGTGCAAACCCTTTAGGAGCCCAGGGCCTGATAATAACAACAGCGACAGCAAATGACCCGTGCGGCCTGGCGGGTGCTGGGCAGTGACCAGGCTGGTTAGTAACCAGGCGTGGGCTGATGCTGCCGGACGCAGTGGGCTGTCTGGTGCCCACTCACCGCAGCCCGGAGCTCAGGGTGCACCGTTGCTCCTGGCTGCCGCCGGTGAGGTTGTGCTCAGACTCTCACTTCGGCATGTCTGGTTTTAGGAGGAACCCGGAGAGCCATTAGCTGGTGCCACCACCCAGGTTGTGGTGCTGTGGGTAGTGCTGTGGGTGCCAGCGCCCACCTGTCCAGTTGTTTGCAGAGGGCTTGTGGGATCTCGTTCGCCTGAGAGGCGCTCTCAAAGGGCATCTCCCCCACCCCTTCCCTGGTGTCCCCGCATTCCAGCCCAATCTCAGGCTGCGGAACAGTGCCAGGGACCCCTACAAGCACAGAATGCTCCTTGCATGCCAGATTCTGTTCTAAGTGACGCTGCCCTTCCTCCAGGGAACCCTGAGGGGTGGGAACTATTACTCTCCCCGTTTTATAGAAGCAGTAACTGAGGCAGAGGGAAGTGACTTGCCTGGGGTCTCGGAGCTAGTTTCTCCTGGGCTGGGGCTTGAACCCCACCCCCTGGCTCTTACCCACCTACTCTCCTCCCTCCTCTGCCTTGGCCCCCCCCCCGCCCCCCAAAGGCGCTTGCTACAGAGTCCCTGCTTCTCTCCCAGGCCTCATGTTTAGCGTCAGATATTTCAAGCACACATGTCACATACTGAACACCCAAGGGCTCACTAGCCAGATCTAAGCCACGTCAGTGCCCCCAGGCCTGGCTCTGACCCCTGGTGTAATGTATGCCGGAGCCATCCGACAGGCCAGCTGGGGCTGGGACCCCACCGTTCTTGGTTTCTGCCCCACCGATACTCCCCTCTCTTCTATCCCCTCCCCCTCCCGCTCCCGCTCCCTCCCCACCTGAGCCCCTACACGGGGCTGCTGTGTACGGTGGTGCAGGGCGGTGGCTGCAGAAAGGGGCCAGTGGAGGACACAAGGGGGCGCAGATCAAGGCAGGGGCCTGCAACACCCACAGACCGGATCCCGCCTCCCTCCGCCTCCCACAAAGGCCCAGTGTGGGCAGCCGGGCTCTGACTCAGGATGGCTTATGGCCGGGGCTAGGGTGAAGGTGGACCCCACAGAGCCGTTCCCTCCAGGCCTCTGGTCCCAGGAGGGTCAGCTTGATACCAAGTAGAGGGCCAGAGGGTGCCAGCGGCAAGGCCCGAGCCCAGCTCTCCCCACGTGCAGCCCTGCTTCCCGCCACTCCCACCTCCCAGGCCCTGCAGCCAGCACGGCGTGTCCGTGTTGCCCAGGTTTATGATGGTGACGTGCTGCTGTGCAGCAGGTAATTCTGTTTCCTGTGTGTTTCAGGTTGAGGCAACAAACAGCAACTATGAAGCTAAGAGCCTGACTCCAAATACTACTTACCCGCAGTGCAGCAATTGTCCTGCGCAGAATGGAATGGGATGTTTAAAATTTTTGACCAAATGTAAAGGGTGGCGTGGGGGGTGGACAGCTGGCCCCTCAGGCAGGAAGTGTTGGCCACACAGGCAGGTCTGGAAGCAAAGAGCATGTAGAAGGCTCTTGAAAGCCGAGTCTGAGGAGAGTGCCGGCCCTCAGGGCTCTGCCTTGGTGGAGTCCTGAGTCGAAGCCCACACGGGGGCCACAAGCAGACACTTCCTGGGACAGGTGCTCAGAGTGCCACGGGCCCAGGTGCCACTGTGGCAGCCTGAGCCATCCCCACCAGCTCCAGCACAGAAGAGGACCTTGAGGCTCATTTCTGTCCTGTGTGACCTTGGTCCATGGTCTCCTCCTGAAGAGGAAAGGGGCCACAGCTGGCTTTTCCTTCCCCCGACAGCTCCCTTTGTCACGCTGAGATCCTAACTGTCCGGTGATTTCCTCATCAGTGATGAACTCTGTCTCGGTCACAGCAGACCCTTCCAGAAGCCTGCTCAGCCCAAAGCTCCCTTGCATGGGTCAGGATGCACGGTCAGGCTGAGCCAGCAGCATGTCCTCAAAGGCTGTGTGTGCAGAGGTGCTGGTGGAGGAAGTGAGCTCCCCATCCCCAGGGATATTCAAGCAGAGAGGAAGGATTGAAGCATTGGATAAAATCAGATTAGATGCCTCATGTGGCCCTTCAAGGCCTGAGACAGATTCTGAATCCTAGAAACCAAAGAGAAAGCCTTTGGCGCTCCATGGCAACGAGGGGGGCCGTTGCTGCATACACAAGGCACACCTGGCTGTGATGGCTGTTTTACACACGAGGGGCTGAGGCTCCAAAAGCTGTGTGCGCCACAGGCTACTGACTAGAACCCAGGGAAAGGCTGCCCCGTGTCCTTGGAGGGCTTGGCCCTGCAGGGGAAGGCTGGCACCAGGAGGGGAGGCTGGCCCTGTCTGCAGGGCTCTGTGTCAGCTTGGCCAGCAGGCCCGGGGGGAGGAGGAGTTGGGTGCTGGGCCTGGGTCTTCTCACCCTGTCTAGGAAGCCCTCCTGGATGGGTCACCCGGCCTCTCTGCTACCAAACAAGAGATGACACCAACCTACATGGTAGTCACGAGACAGCAGTCCATCTGGCCCAGGCCCACCCCGTCCCCTTCCTCTCAAGAACTGCTAGTCAAATCTGGGGAGGCAAGTGAGCCCCTCACTGCCCCTCCGCCTACCCCCAGCCACAGCACTTTCCCGCAGCCGGGCACGTGTCAGCTTTCAGGGGTCCCTCAGAGGCTGGAAAGAGGCGGAACATCAGGCACAGGCCAGGCAGCAGGGAGGCACGTGGGGGCTTTCCTGACAACCCTCAGGTCACCCCACAAAAGTGATTCCGTCTCCAAAGCCAGCTCATATGGGCTGGACCTGGTGGCGGGTAGTTCAGAGCAACACGAGTCGTGGCCCAGCATCCTGCAAACCCATTAGTGCCCGGGGGCCCAACCCCTTCACCTGCCCCCTAAGGGTGCTCATGGCTGACACCCCTTGGTCCTTCAGAGCTGCTGCTTTGGGGCACTCCAAGCTTGTTCTCACCCCAGGGCCTTTGCACGCACCATCCCCCCATGCCTGCGGACTCTTCCTTCAGTTTGCTCCGTTTTGCATTTGGGTCTTGGCTCAAACATCACCTCCTCAGAGGGTCCCCCCGACCACGGTGGCTAAAGCAGATGGCACTTCCACTATCATGTCTCTTTCAAAACCTTTGGTGTGATGCTTTTCATTGATCATTTTCTGGCTACTATTATTCAAACTGCTGAGTTTTCTCTTAATATTGGGGGGGTATTAGTTTGAATCAGATAATACTGTTTCTCTAAGTTAGAAATGGTCAAATACGGTATTGGCAGTTTTATATGGTTCAACCTGGTATAGCTTAGCGATCAGTAGTAGAGCGCAAAATGGCAAGTTTACAGCTCTAGGGAGTTCACGTGTGCACACCTGCCGGGCAGCGCCACAGCCAAGTGGGGGCATTTCCAGCTCCCGGGGCTCCCTCGGGCCCCCACCCGGCCAACCCCCCCAACCAGGCTGCCTCCCTCAGCACAGAGGGCTGCCTTGGCGTCGGGTTCTGCTCCTGACCGTCTGTGAGATCCGTCCGCGTGCTGCAGACGGCACTCTGCGTGAACAAGCCACAGTTTACATGTCCACTGTCCTGCGGACGGACGCCGGGGCTGTGTGCCCTGTGCGCCTGAGCTCTCGCGGCTGGGGAGACCCAGGGTGGGAACACACCGCTTAGCCCCAGCGAAATGAGATCTTGGGCCCGGGGTCTTCGTAAATGTCCAGTCAGGCCCATGGCCTTGGAGCACTGGGTGTCAGGGGAGGGCCAGCCCTCGGACACTGTCCTGTGCAGCCCCTGAGCTGGTGAGCTGGACCGAGGAGCGCAGGAGCCGGACGAGGGCAGTGACTGGCCTGAGGTCACAGACGGATGGTGGGGGGGCTGGAACAGGCACAGGCCCCTCCCTATGGAACCCCAAACCCCACAGCACCTTTGGGGGGCCCCTTGCTGGCCTTCAGGGCCAACGGAGAGACCCTGAGGGGGATGCTGGCCAAGAATGAAGGGCTGAGGGCCTCTGGTACCACTAGGACGGTCACCCCAAGGCCCACAAGCTTAGGAGTCCCCGACCTGCCCCAGGCAGGGTCCAGGAGTCCTGGGGGTGAGCTGTGGCCCAGCCGCCAGCAGCAGAACTGGGGTCGGCACGGGACATGGCAGCACGGCACCACGAGGAGCAGAGGGGCTCTCCTCTGCCCGCCTCTGGAGCCCCAGCGGCAACCCCTGACCCCACACTCCTGGTCACCGCCTGGCACGTGCTCCACCTCCTCCGGATGGACCCACCCTCCCACGGCCCACCTGTCACCCCCTCCGACGGCAGCTCCTACGGACACACTGGGTGCCCACTGCATGTCCAGACACTGGGGGTGGCATGAGACCATTTGTCCAGCAACTCTTAGGGAACGACAGTGTCACTGCCCAACGTAGCCTGGGGTGGCTAAGGACAACATGACGACACATCTCCGCCCTCATGTTGGCCAACACTGGGCTGGATCTCCCACGGGAAGAGGCGGCAGAGGGGTGTCCTGGGAGTGCTAGAGCAGAGGGTCAGGGCAGACGACACAGGACGCCAAGCCTCCTGCGGGGGAAGCGGTGGCCATAGCCAGGCGAGTCACTGATGCCTTCTGAGTAAGTCCCTGTGGACAGCGGAGCCCACCCCTCAGCACTGTGAGGTTCCAGCGCGAGTCAGGGCCGGGCCTGCCTGGCACAGCCCGTGGGGACAGCCCCTCCCCTGCCCTGCTCTTCCCCAGGGACAGAAAGATGCCTGGAGGGGATGCTGGGGTCAGGGTGCCTTTATTGGGGAGTGGGGACATAGTGGGGCAGCAGGACAGGGGCTGGGGCTCCGTGGCCACAGGGGGCACGTCCAGGGCCCCCAAGGCAGCAGATTTCAAGGCACTGGAGCAGCCCGCGCCAGGCGGGAACCCCGAGCAGCAGCCGGACCTTGCTCTCCCCCACGCAGGGCCGGGTCCCTGGTCAGCTTCTCCTGCAGGGCCTGCAGGCTTTCTGCCGGTAGATCTCGGTGGTGAAGGGCCTGCGGGCGGGGCAGAGGCTTTGGTCAGCCGGGCCTGGCGCAGGCGCCTCTGCTGCCGGAGCACAGAGCCCCCAGGGTGAGGGCGTCCGGGTGGGGCAGGTCCCTTCATCCCCAGAGCCGCTGAGATGGGACCGACTTGGAGCCCTCGGAGAGCGGCGGTGGGGGTGGGGTGGGGGGGGGGACCGGGCGGGGACAGGCCCCACGTGTGTCCGCTCTACCTTCTGCCACCTCTGACCTGTGACCCTGGCATGGCCTGGCTGACAGTGGCCCGGCTGAGCCACCCTGGCCACAGGGAGAGGTTCTAAAGGGAGAGGCAGCCACGCCCCCGCCCCGCGACAGCCCCTACTTACTCCTCGTACTGGACAGCGACCGCATAGGTGAGGGCCACTACTGCAGTCAGCAGCAGGCCCGTGGGGCTGGCGTGCCTGGGGAGACAGGTGCGGGTCAGGGGCCCCCCTGGGGCCAGGGGCCTTTCGGGGCCACTGCCCACCCGCCCGGCCCCTCCAGCCAACTCGGGGCCACATGAGCCAATGGAGCCGAGCTGGGCAGTGCTCCTTCCTGGTCCCAGCGTCCTAGCGAGGACTGGGTCCCCATGTCCAGGTCCTGATCCATTTACCATCTCGTCTTCTGCCCGTCCTGCCTGGCTGGGTCCCCAAGGGTGGGGCCTGCTCACTTTTTCCTGGTCTCCAGCCCCAGCCCAGAGCTCAGGACACAGCGGGAGTGAAAGGGGGAAGGAACGAATGATTGGCCTCTTGGAATAGGCCCAGTGGCTGAGCCTGTTCTTTTCTGCACAGGAGGATGTTGGGGGCAGAAATTCTCTCCCTGCCCCCCAGGGACGATGTTCCTAGGAGGGAAGACTGTTTCCACACCTCGGCCTGCGTTCCTGGCTTGCGAAGCCTGGGCACAGGGCACAGGGCGCAGGGCCTCCTGGAGCCCTTGGCAGCCCTGGCAGCGTGCGGCAGGGCCGAGGCTGGACAGAGCATCTGCCGTGGGCTGTCTGCCGGTGACCAGCTTCTGACCCCGCTGTGCCAATGAGCGCCAGCAGCTTGTTAGTGACGGCACTAAGGAGCCCGGGTGCATCTGCCCCCAGGTTTCCAGAAATAGCTGCTGTCAAGCTGTCCCCCGATCTATTTCTATAGTTACCTCTGATCCCACTGGCTCCCACAGGGGCTGGACCGCTACGTCTGCATCAGCAGGGAGGAGGGAGGGGAGGAGCCGGCGTGCGTGCACAGAGGGCGCAGGCAAGCCTGGGGCGTGTGGGCCCCCTCAGCTGCCCCAGCCCTGCCTCTGCACCACGCTGCCCGTCCCCAGCCAGACCCACGCAGGAGCCCCAGGCAGTGGGGGGACCAGGGGAAGGGGTCTGAAGGACACCTGGGAACCCTGTGGGGCCCCTCGGCCCTGCCTACTCCCTTCCACCCCCAGGACCTCACACTGGCCAGTCTGGGAGCCCCAGGAGGAGGCAGGACAGACAGGGGGACAGCAAAGGCCCGAGCTCCAGCCCCAGGCCTGCTGTCCAGCAGCAACTTTGCTGTGGGTGCCAAGGGGGGCAGGACCCCCACACAACGCAAAGCAGGAGGCCCACCTGCCTCTCACAGCCCGGCTGTCACCTCTGCCGCGCAGGCCTGCCTGGGTGCTTGGGCTCCAGGAAGGCCCATCCCTGGGGCCCTGGCAGGTGGGAGCCAGATGGGCTGTGGGACGCCCGGGAGGGGCCCTGCTGGGTCAGCGTCTAGCCAGGTAATGGCCGTCTCTAATGAGCCTCAGACCAGGGTGCCATCCCCCGCACACCACATGGCTGATGCCCTCCAGAGGGGGCTTGATGGCGTCACATGTTCCCAGCAGCCGTGGCCTGGCAGCCCTGAGCCCAGGGCAACTCTCACTCTTGGGTGCCAGGCACTGCTGGGGACACAGAGGGGACCCATTTGTGGGCTCTGCCCTGGGCGAGATGGGAACCACCGAGGATGGGAGACCACCAGGGGGGCTTCCTGGAGGAAGGGACATCTCAAGTTGGGTTTGGAAGGACAAGGGGTGAACGTGGGAGGGCTCCAGGCAGAGGGAGGGCCCCGTGTGTTGGCCACAGGAGGACCTGGCTGGAGGGATTTCAGTTCCGTTTGGTCCCGGGTGGGCCTGCTCTGTGGAACGGGTGAGTCTGGGACACACGGTCTGTCCCACACATGCCCAGGCTGGGGGGCCAGGCTGGAAGGCAGCAGGAGGCACAGGTCACAGGCTGAGCTCGCAGGGCTGGGGGCTGCCTGGCCTGGATGTGGGGTGGGGCAGGGAGGGTCCCAGCCAGACCCCTAAGTCCCTTCTAGCTTGTCCCTCAAACCCAGCTGCTCTGGTCCCAGGGCTGCCGTGAGTGATCCCAGCAGCCAGGGGCGGGGCGGGGAGGGGCGTGTATCTTGCTCCCGACATTCCACCGTCTGAGGTCACTCCTCTTTGGGGTCCTGCGAGCCTTCTGGTCTGTGAGAGCACCTGCAACGTTCTAGGCAAGTGGTTTCCAAGCGTAGTAAGTGGCAGGACACTTTCTACCAAAAAACCTACGGAAGGAGGTGGCTAAACTAGAACTGCCATCGTGGGGGGACACGGTGTGACGCCCAGGGCAGCTCCCCTGTGCTGTTGTTCTCCTTCACCCTGGGGGCACATCCCCCCCACCCAGCCGAAGCCGACTGGAGTCCCAGGCCCACCCCTCACGGCACTGGGGGCCCCTGGGGGGTGCAGCATCGGCGACACGGGCCTGCTGCTCTCACCAGCTCCCCAAAGGGCCGGAGGCCACCAGGGCTGGGGTGGGGGGGTTCCCTCAGCTGGGGCTCGCTCTGGGCCCCGGGGCAGCCAGCAGATCAGATCGCTCGGGGCTCTCCCAGCCCGTGTTCCAGCATGGGGGTCGGCCAAGAGTGCTTTTTACGTTTTTAAATGGTTAAAAGAAAAAAATTCAAAAGAATATTATTCAACACGTGGAAATGATCTGAACCTCAAATTTCAGTGCTCATAAATGGAGCCGCCCTGGCGCACGGGCGGGCGCCTCTGCCGTCCCGCGTCTGCGGCTGCTTCCAGCTACGGGCAGAGCGGGCGGCTGTGACCTGCCTACGGGCCTCAGGCCTGGACTCCCGGCCCTTTAAGAGCACGCCTGCCAGCCCCTGTTCTGTCAACACAGCTAAACCCCTGAGCAGTGGAAGCCCGATGCCCCTGGCCTCCGTGAACGCCATGTTCCTCCTGTCCCCCTGCCCCCGGCCCAGCCCTGGTCCGCCCCCCCCCCCCCCCCGCCCGACCCCCGGGCGGCAGCCAGCAGGGCGACGTTGCGGCCGGTGCTCACATGATGGCCCAGCCCAGGTAGTTGGCTGTGCTTCCCCAGTACATGGGGTTGTCCAGGATGTTGAAGGGGAACGTGGTCACTCTTGCCTCCTTGAGGATCCCGAAGTAATCACCTGTGGACAAGGCAGGGCAGGACAGGAGAGTCACTCAGCTACCCGTCCTCCCTGGCCGCACCATTGCTGAGGCCCCCAGGATGGGCCCTGCCCCCCATGAGGCTCCAGGACAGCGGGGCAGGCTCACCAGCCTACAGTCAGAGGGCACCCAACAGGCACGCAGACGCCTTGGGCGGCGTGGGTCCCGCCCCCTGCCACCACCTGCTCCTGTCCTCTTGCTCTCTGGGCTCCAGCCACACTGGCTTTCCTCCGCTTCCTGCCTCTGCACCTTTGCACTCGCCGTTCCCTCCCTTGCAGTGCCTTTCCCTGCTCTCTGTACAGAGAGCTCCTCTCCTCCTTGGGCGTCTCCCCCTCTGCTCATGCTGTGTCATTAGGAGACCCTTCCCGACCCCCAGCGATACAGCCTGCCTGCCTTCACTCTCCCTGCCCCCTCCCCCTGCTCCTTGCCCCAGTGAGCTCCTCTCCCTCTGGGGCACTGGGCCTCCCCCTGGGGACAGCTGGTGGCTTGGGGCTGCCCACCACGTACCTCCCGTCACTCTGGGAGGTCAGTCCTGGTATCACTGATTGCCCACCCGGCAGCCTGGAGGAGCTGGACACGGTGGAGAGAGTCTGGCCATCAGACGGCTGATTCCAGACAGGCCAGCTGTCCCTCCACCTGCCGCACGGTCACAAGCCCCCTGAAGGGTTGCTCTGAATAGCCAAGGGGTCACGGATACACAGTGTCTGGCACAGGCCCACAGGCGGAGGCTGTCACCACGGGCATGGTGTAACTGTTCAATAAAGGATGCTACCGCGCCCTTCCCGGCTGTCCTCTCCCCAGAAACCCCTCATCCGTCCCTCCTCTGGGAGGACAATGGAGCTTCATCGGAGGCGGAAAGTAGGGCAGCCACCCGGCAACAGGAAGAACACGCAGGGGGGCTGCGTCACTGTCTGAGACAAAAGGGGCAGGGGCCTACAGGCCACCCAGGACCCCGGGAGACTCTTTCTTCCCCGGAAGCAGGAAATGGGGCACAGGGCCCGGGGGCGGGTGGCACAGAAACCTGATTTGGGCTGACTCACAGCGCGATGTGGCCCCGTTGCCCTACATCTAACATGCTTCCAGGCCGGGTGTGCGGGGGCCCTGAGGCTGCAGTCCCTGGCCCTGGCGGGCTCTCCCCACTCTGCCTGCAGCCCTGAGTCAGCCCCACAGAGCCCTGCCCGCTGGGGGCCTCCTCCCCACGGCGCCCTTCCCTGCCCTGGTGCTCTCTCCGCTCAGGTGCAGCTCCCTGAGCCACACGTCTGGTTCCAGCCCCATCAGTCCAGCCTCGTCACAGCTGGGACCCTCCATGGCTCCCACCTCCTCCCCGGGAACGAAGCCTCACGCCCGTGCATGACCTCTGGCCCTGCTGCAGCCTTTGTCCGGCCTCGGCCTCACGGGTCCTGTGCTCCAGGCCTTTGCCTCCTTCCCACCTGCCCACCCCCGTCCCAACTGGCAGATCCAGCCGCTCCTGACGGCCCCCTTCCCGGACCAGCTCCTGCCCAGGCACAAAGCACCGAACCACCTGCGGGTCCCCCTGTGGCTGTGGGCACAGCATGGCCCCAGCAAGGCCTGGCCACAGGGTGCTCCAAGAATGCTCAACCCATAAGTGCCCCTTTCTCCCTCAGGGGACAGCCGCTCACCACCTCGCCTGTCCGTGCAAACAGGGCCCAAGAGCCTTCCGCAACAAGGGGGACCCAGCCACGGGAGGCCCTGTGACTGCCTTCAGCCCCTCGGGGCCAGGGCCGGGGGCAGAAGCTCAGTGCCCTGGAGTTAGAGGAGCTGCCAGGGCCCAGCCTCCTGTTCCAGCGATGGACAAGCGAGGCCTGGAGGAGGGAAGATGCCCCGCCAGAGCCCAGGGTCGGGGGTGGAGCCGGGAGACAGCCCCCGGTGCTCCCCACTGGACAGTGCGGATGGCAGAGCAGCAGCCCCGGGCCCTGCTCCTCCCCTGGACCCCAGGGCCCTGCTCAGGTCACCCCAGCCCTTGGTGTCTTACCTAGGAAGGTTCCAGTGAACCCCAGAGCGAAGAAGCTGGACAGCACAAACATGCTGCCCACCCCCAGGAGCGCGAGGCCCAGGCCGTAGGCTGCGGGGTGATCCAGGCCCTCCGCTAGGGGCTGGTGCAGCATGGCCTGCGTGAAGCTGCGGGCAGAGGAAGGGAGATACAGACTGTCACTGCACGGGAGGCCACCCAGGGCACCAGACAGCGGCCCTGGGCTGCAGCTCAGCGCCTCGGGGCCAGGCAGGTACGGGAGTGAGTGAAGCAGCTGCAGGTGGGGCCGAGGGCCACCTGGGCAGCACTGTGCTGCCCTTGCTGCCACCAGGGAGGTAAAGGAATAGGGAGAGGCCCAGACCTGCCAGATTGTGTGATTTTTCAAGAGAAGCCAGACGTCCTGACTTGCATGCCCAGGCCTGCGAGCTCTGTGCTGCACCTCGGCTTCCACGGCCCCTGCAGGCCTGGCCACATGCTGGGCACTGACCTGAGTTTTAAGGCACTTCAGAGGCCCCTTTTTGTCCTCCTCCACATCCCATTAGGCTCCCTCGGGGCCAAGCCATTGACCAAAAGAGGGGCAGCTATGATGGCACAATCGTGGGTTTGGGGCTCAGGCTCTCTTGTTGGCTCCCAAAGCCTGGAAGGCCTGGTGCAGGTAGGATACGGGCACTGGCACGTGGTAACGCGTCTGGGGGCAGACGAGGGCACACTCAGACGAGAGGATGTGTGTGGGGGGAGGGCATGCACGTACCAAACATGCATTTCCCACTCCACACAACCACAGCACTCAGAAGAGACACGAGACCTGCTCCCTCCTGCAGGGCAACTATTAATACTTACACTCATTCTGTACCAGGCACTTCCCAGCAAGGGCAGCTCACCACCCGCCCACCCGCCCACCTACCAACCTACCCATCCATCCTTCCACCCATCAATCTATCCTCTGTCCCCCACAGAACCACCTACCCAGCCAGCCAGCCGTTCATGCATCCATCACACACTCTCTTGGTTTGCCAGGCTCTTTCAAACAGATCAAATTCACCACCTTCACTTGTTCACTGCACTGGTAAATTCAGATTGTTGTAAAACTACCCTCATGTTGAGCTAAAGACATGTAGACATATTCTTCTGCCTCCCTAGAACTCTTTTTTACAACGAGACCCTCAGCTCCTGGGGACACAGCTGCTCTGCCTCCCCAGCACCTGGCCCGCCGGACGCAGGACGGGTGTCTCGGGCATGTTCACCGCCCGACAGAAAGCAGCAGCTGCTCCCGCCACCTCCTCCCAGCCCCAGAGTGGAGGAGGGGGTCAGAGAGGAAGGTGGGGGAAGGGCCTGTGGACAAACAGCCAAAGGGCCAAGGGCAGAGGCCTGCATGGCGACCTGTCAAACAGCAGCATATGTGTGTCAGGGCAAACCCGGCCTCCGGTCACGCTGCCCACACCCCCAGCGCTCCACCCCCCACTGCCCTCCCTTGCTTCTCGTGCCCAGGCTCAGGGTCACCTGCAGCTCCAGGCCGAGACACTTGGCCTGGCTCAGGGTCTCGGGCTGCCATGGAGCCAGGTGGCGTCATGCACACCCAGCACTGTGCCTCTGGGCAGCCCTGTGACCCTCTGCCCTGCAGAGCCTGCTGCTGAGGCCAGCGAGCTTTGGCACGGAGCCTCAGCACCCCCACTTTGTCTGCAGGTCGAGGGGAGGGGACGGTGCGGCCCACCTGCAGGGACCTGGCTCCTTGGCTACCACTGGGCTGGGGACCAGGCAGCAGAAAGCGTGTGTCAGTGGACAGAGGGAGGAAGAGCGGGTCTGCAGGCTTTCAGGTTGGGACACAGCGCAGGGTGGGGAATGGCGGGAAGGAGCCTGCAGAGCAGAGGCCTGGACAGCCCCGAGGAGGGTGGAATGGACTCCGTGTGCCGTGAGAAAGCAGAAAGGGAGCCCAGTCGGGCCACTGGAATAGTCGTAACAGTGGCTGGGCACTGAGGCCAGGGCCGGCCTGAGCAGGCTGGAGGGTCGCTCTGTCGCTATCGCCCCCTCCTGCCCTAGGGGCAGGGATGCCGGCCAGGGCCCACTGCCGGGCCTCCTGGCCTCCGGTTCGGGTTCCGAACAGCCATCTCGAAGTGCCTCCGCCTGCATCGCTCAAGCAGGCAGCAGATGAAAGGAAACCGAACCCTCGCTCCCACGTGGCCGAGCCTGAAGCCCAGCACGCTGGGGCCCAGCTTCCCGGGGCACGGCTTAGTGGGAAGAGCCATCTGGTTGGAGGCAGATTCCTGATGGGGGCAGATCTGGGGCCAGGGATGGGGCCGAAGAGGCCCCGACTGGGGCTGTTTGGCTGCCCCAGACCTGCCCCAGTTCCAGACTGTCCCCCCACCCGTGGCTCCAGCCTGAGCTGGCCCATCTATTCCAATCCTTTCTCTGCGACGTGGCCCGCCGGCCTCTCTGGGTCACCTGCTCCAAGTGGCAACCGAGACAGCAGGCTGGCTCCTCCCCGATGTTCGGCCGTGGGTTTACTGGAATCGCTCAGACCAATTAGGCGATCGGCGATGTCCTAGCCCCTCCATTAAGCCAGGAAGGCACAGTCCCTCGCACAGGGAACATGAGCGGAGGGACAGGCAGCTCTGGGCCGCGAGCTCCGTGACAGAGCGAGCAGCGGAGGCCATTTCTCTTGGACACGCTCTGCGCTGGCGGGGGAGGGGAGACTCCTTCATTTGCCTCTGGTTCTTTAAGATTTGGATTGAGCTTCGGTCACCAGTGTGACTTGACGGTGTGCCCTCTGCCCTGAATCCCGGAGACCCCGGGTGGCGGTGGGGAGGGGCACTGCTGTCCACACTGTCCCTGCCCCGCGCCCAGCCGGGTGTCCTGGGCACACACAGCCATGGCCCGCAGCCCCCCACAGGCCTGCCCAACCAGCAGCACTGCCTGACTCGCAGTCCCAGGGCATCTCCACGACCCTGTCCTCGCCTGGTGCAGCCTGAAATGTCACTTACGCACACTCTCCTTGCCTCGAGCCTCCACTCGCTGCTCTTTACGTTTCAACTCAGACTAAGCAGTTCTCTCGGGAAATTAGTCGTCTGATGGGCTTATTTTTTTCTAATACATATTAAAATAAACCAGTAACTACTAAAACAACAAAAAAAATTCATCTGTGTAACTCCCCCAAAATCAAGGGACTTGAATTTAGGGCCACGGTGCCTCACTAATTCTGTGCATTGGAATAACACGTCACCTTTTCACAGTGTTTCCAAAACCCACCGACAGCTGAGGAGTCTGTCTCCTTTTATGAACAAGGAAACCGATGGGTGGGAGGCAGGACGGGGCAGGAGCCTGGGCCAGCGTCTTCTCCTGCCTCCCGGGACCTGGGGACAGCAGCAAAGGACGAAGTGCAGCACTCTCGGCTGTGGCCCTCGGGACCTGGATCTCGGGCTGACACCCTCCGTCCCCGACTTGGGGGGCCGGGGCAGGGAGGACGCCTCTCTCGCCTTGCCAGCTGCAGAGCCCTGGCCACCAGCCTGGCAGGGGAAAACATGCTCCACCCGGCCCGGCCCCCTCTGGCTCACCCCTGCTGAACTGCAGCCCTCCCCGCTCCCTTCCCCAGACCCACAGCTGGGCCCCTTTTGCCCCCTGAAGCCCAGCCCTGATTCCCTTCCCGGTTCTCCAGCTGTACCTGCACTGAGGACTCAGGCCTTTGCTCCCCAAGGTCCTGATGTGGCCCTGCCACAGCTCCCTGGGCCACACAGGGGAGGGCAGGACTCCAGGCATCAGGGTGAACCCTCACTCTTACCTCTGACCCATTGCCAGATCTTGGGTCCTGAGTGCACGCCCCCTCCCTGCCGGCTGTGCATCTCCTCTCTCCTCCTGCCCGCCTCTGCCCAAAGCACCGGCCACCCCCGCATGCTTTGAATCCCACCTCTAACCCCTGCTTCTCTCCCTTCCCTCAAATATGGCCTGGCCCAGGGCAAGTGCAGGCTGCCCTCCCCGGGGGCTGGCACAGATGGAATTCAGGTCCCAATCGGTTGACCCTGAGTCAATCAGATCGGGGATGGCCCTGAGTGGGCCTTTCAAAGAGGGTCTGCAGGCCAGAGAGACTGGAGCTGCAGAGGCATCTTCCGATACGGGGACAGCCACAGGGAGTGAGGGCAGCCCCAGGACGGGGGCCTGCGGGAACTGCAACTTGCCAGCAAGCTGCCAGCGAGCATGGAGGAGGACCACACACCTCCCGACCTGCAGACCCAGCAACACCCTGACTTCAGCCTGGGGAAGCCCTGAGCAGAGACCCCACCCCATGGACCTAAAATTGCCACATAGTAAATCAGTGTGGTTTTAAGCTGCTAAATTAGTGGGAATTTGTTACGAAGCAGTAAAAAATTAACATGCTTTCCTTCCCAGTCCACAGAAATCCTATCTGCTCTGTAAAAATCCAGACCTGTTCTGCCAAAACTAAAGGAGTCACTTTTTTCTGGCTACGCTGACCTGCAAGTGCCCAAACTCCCATAGCTCTGACTGTCCCCTCTGCAGCAAGCTGTCCCCTCTGCCCTCTTCCTCTCCCTACTTTGTGCAGCCACTCGGCCACCAGGCTGTCCCACCTGTATCCCTGAGCAGTTCCAGCTGAGCACTGGGATGTGGCAGTGACCAGGACACATGGCCGCAGGGACAGATGGCCGCATGTGGGCTGACATCCTCCAGGGCTGGCTGCTTCGGAACCCCTGGGGAGCTTTTGAACACACTGACTTGGGGCGGAGCTCAGGGACAGGGTTCTCGGGTGAGGCCGGCGTGGCACAGGGCTGCCTGCCCACAGCAACCGGTGCACAGAACGGTGAGGAGGTGCGCTCCCACCAGCCGCCGGGGCCTGACTGGGGGTCACACCCTGGAGCACACCAGAGCTTCCGGACCCCACAGACACCTGAGGCTCAGCTCAGTGTTCCCAGAGGGAGCCCTGGGGCCACATGTCCAACAAGACCCTGGCGATCCTGCTGTGCACTGGAATACAGCCCCAGCAAGTGACTGGTGAGCGGCACTGGGCCCCCCCGATGCCCTGACAACCTCAGCTACGTCCCCTCCCCCAGCTGCTGTCGGGCGGACGAAAGGCTGCAGCCCAGGCCCGCGGAGCCCACCGGGCCCTGCCCGGGGGCCCACACTGCACCCCTCCCCGCTCATTAGAGGGCAGCGGCTCCGGCTGAGCCTGGTCGCGCTGGGGAGCGGCTGCGGGGAGGCGGTTTGGACAGATGCCCCCGAGCCCCTCAGCCTCCCTCCCCGCCCTCACTGCACAGCCAAGCAGACAGCTCTGTGCTAACTGCCCACTCGGGTCTGGACGTAGCGCCGTTCATCTCCCGTAAGGAGGCGGCTCATCCTGCCCGGGGCCTCTCAGGCCACCCCTGGGTGCACAGCTGGTGCAGACCAGCTGACAGTGGCCTACTCTCGCACCCCTTGGGAGATGCCAGCGGCTGCCGAGTCCTGGCCTCACACCTGCCAGGCCAGCTGCTGAATGCTCCCGTGGACACCGCTGGCCGTGACCTGGACTTGGTTCGAACCTGTGCACGTGTTTCCTGCCCACCACCCCGACTTCTGCTAGGCACGGAGAGACGTGTGAACACAGTCCCCAGCCCCCCGGAGCTGTGGTCTTACAGGGAGGTAAGAACAACACGGGCAGATTCCCAGGGAAAGAAGGCAGACTGGTCTCTACCAGGGGCTGGGGGCAGGGACGGTGGTGGCTGCATCGTGGGTTCAGGGTAACGAAGAAGTGCTGGAACTAGACAGGAGTGGCGGCTGCACAACTCTGGGAATGTACTAAATGTCACTGAATTGTCAACCTTAAAATGGTTAAAATGGCTCATTTTATGTTGTGTGTAATTTTACCACACAACATCCGGAGTGATGTCTGGGAAGGGTGGGGGGCGGAGGCTGCAGCAGGAGCTGGTCCTGGGGGTCCTCTCACCGCCCCCTCCCCAAAGCCCATCTGCCCCCGTTGTCCCCAGCCCAGGCTCACGGTGGCCGCGTGGACGGGATGGGACAGGGCTGAGGAAGGCCAGGCAAGCGGAGGGCGGGGGAGGGGACACATGCCGGCGCGCAGGGGCACACGGCCGCCTTTCCATCCAAAGGGTAAGAAGAAAAAGCCAGTCCTGTGGCTGCCCAGGAGCACCCCTTCTCTCCTCCCCAAAGTCTCCTGGGGTGTCCAAGAGGGAAGTCACGGACCTGCCGGCCAGGCAGACACCAGGTCAGGCCGACACAACATGGAAAGGTCTGGGGAGCAGGCACAGTCAGGAGCCACCACCTGTGAGAAGCTGGACACAAATCACTTCCTCCCAGGAGGCCTCCCAAGAGCCCAGGACCCGCTGGGCTGTGGGGGCCTGTCCCCCTGTCTCTGCCACATGCACAGCACTGGGCCAGGGCCTGGAGGAGGAAGGGGGCCCTGCTGGGGACCAGGCACCTGGGGCGAGCCCTCTACTCTCTGCCTCCCACTGGCATCCGTGCAGGAGAGGGAGCCGGAGCCAGGCCCGGCAGTCCCATCCTCACCCACTGCTGCTGCCCCCACCCCCCACGGGCAGCCATGGGGACCTGCTCACACAGGGTCCACTCCCTGGCTGCTTCCACGCCCGCTCTCCCTCGGGTCCTCTCCCCAGCCCTTCTCGCCGGCTTGACTCCAGCTCAGCCTTCCCCAGCAAGGCCCCCAGCCCCACCCCGGACTCCCTCTGGGCTCTGGTGCCCTGTGAGGTCTGATTCGACTTCCCCATCGGGGACATGTCTGCTCAGCCCTGGGGCCCTGTGCGTGCCACACACCTGGAGAAGCAGTGAGGACTGGGCGCTACACTCTCTCCTGATCCACAACGGCTCCTGCTTCCCTCCCACGTCCCTCCGGAGCGTGAGTGGGGCAGGGACTGCTGCTGTGGTGATTGTCCAGGCCCAGGGGAGACCCAGCCTGGCCGCCCGTGCTGGTGGCCGATGCATGGCACTGACTGTCATCTCTGGGCAGTCGCCTGGTGGGCCTGGCCGGCAGGGTTCCAGCACTCTGGAGGGTGGGGGTGATGGAATGGCTGAGCTCAGCCCCCAGCCCATCCTCACCCTTGCCCTCCTGCGGGGGAGTGTGGGTGCCTGGGGTCTGGGGGGCACAGGCTCCCTGTCACCCTGCTGGCCCAGCCTAGGGCCCATCCCAGGTAACGAGGGACACTCTGCAGTGGCCCAAGAGGAGGCAGGGGTGGGAATGAGGGCCACTTCCCTCCCCCACAGAAGTCCCACCCACATGAGACCAGCCTGGGTGGCCCTGGGATCACGACTGCCACGTTCCTGTGGCCCAGATGGAGCGAGTCTCTTCTCCCTGAGCTCTGGTGCGTACCCCCACCCTGGCCAGGGCTCCGGGAGCTGTGAAGCTCAGGCAAAGCGTTGCTTCTTGCCAAGCCTCCTCTCCGCATCTGCACAGGGGACTCTTCCCTGCCCGGCGGGCCGGTAGCTGGGTGGCTTGCAGGCCACGCAGGCCCCAAGGCCCCAAGGTGGTGCCAAGTGCCAAGCTCCGGACTCCCTTGTGGGAAGTCTTCATAGCATTCATCCCAGGACGCTGAGACCCCCATCCAGGCCTGGAGACAACAGGCAGCCCCTTGAAAGGCCGAGAGGCAGAGGCCAGGAGCTGGGATCAGGTGGGGAAGGCCGACTGTCTCCTTCATATTGCCCACTCTGAGCTCACTGGGACTCCTCCGCCAGCTGGGAGGCTGGGCTGGGTGGCCTCTGGGAGCAGAATTCCTTGTGCACCCCGCCCTGCGTCAGCTGGGGAGCGTGGCCCAGACTTACCAGTGCGAGCGGAGGAAGTTCAGGAGCAGGATGGAGCCGCCCAGGGCGTAGCACGCCAGGTGTGGGGAGTGGAAGGCCCTGCTCAGCTTGCGGGTTCTGTGTTCCCATCTCGCAACCTGCACAGCGGGCGGAGAACAGAGCGAGGCGTGAGCTGTGTGCTGGGGAGAGTCTGGGCAGGGGCGTGGGGGGGCAAGCCTCCCTCTGTGTCCCCCGGCTCTGAGGCCCCCATTCCAAGGAAGGAGAGTGACACGGGAGCAGCTGCTGCGCGCAGCCCAGGCACAGTCATGCCTTGGAGCAGTTCCGAGGGATTTCCACGCTCCCTTAGTTCAGTCTGGAGAAGGCCCTTCTGGAAGCAACCCTTCAACCAAACACAGCCACGAGCCCACCAAGAGGCAGAAAGAGACATCTGGCCACCAAGACTCGTCCCTGAGCTGACACATGGGTTCTGACTTCAGCCCTGCCTCGGAGCTGCAGGGGCCCAGGAGGCCACAGCAGACAGTGAGAGCAGGGCTGCCAGCAGATGCCCCGGCACTGCAGAGGCGTGCAGAGGCATGCAGAGGTGTGCCGCCACACACACGCGGGCCGCTCCTGCTCCCGCCGGGGCTCACAATGTGTCCACCCAAGGGGCACCACGAAGAAAGGGAGATCCCTCACCCTCACCGGGAACTCTGCCTCAGCATTCATTCTCCCGCAGCATAGACTCCCACACGTGTAACTTTAGCCACAGAATCCTTTTAGTTTTTCAAACTAATGACATCAGGAATCTCAACATTCAACAGCTAATGGTGGAGAGAAGGATGCTCGTCCCGGCTCTCTGCTGTCCGCACCATCCAAGCTGCTGGATGAATCATCCAAGGAAGGAGGGGGAGGGAGGGAGGGGCAGGGAGGGTGCAAAAAGGCAAACACACGGCCTGGGAGTCACCTGCGGGGCCCTGAGGGTGAACACCCACGCGTGTGTGCATGCGTGCACACAGGGGCACTTCCAGGAGGCCGGGGGCGGTGGAGCCACAGGTCTCCGTCACGGCCCCAGCAATGACTGCCCTGCCCGCCTTCCCTTCCCTAATGGACCTGCCCTTCCCTGCAGAGACACTAGCAATGATTTGCCCCAAGGCCACCAACCCCTGCCAGCCCAGCCCTGTGCCTGGATCTCCTTGGCAGGGGCAGTGGAGGGGGGGAGCCTACAGGAAGGAGAGGGCGGGAGGTGGCTCCTTCCCCCCAGCTGTTGGCACCCCTGCCCCTGTCTTGCAGAAGCTGTGCAGGCCCCTTGTCCCAGTCTAGACAGGTGGCCTCTGTGGACCCTGTGGGAAGTGCAAAAGTCCTGTCTCAAGAGGAAGAAGGAATAAACCAGCAGGGGAGGGGAGGGGGAGGTGCTGGGAACGGTGGGGGGCGGGTGCCCAATGCCCAGGGGCCTTCAGGGGGCACCTAGGCCACCTCAGGGCCCAGGGCCATGCACTTCACACTCCTCACGGCCACTTTGTGGTTTATTTTTTTAACTTTTGAGATAAAACTCCAAGTAATTTTTTGTGGTGCAACCATGGCCACTATCTAAGTCTAGAATGTTTCCATCACCCCAAAAGAAAGCCCAGCCCCACTAGCAGTCACCCCCATTTCCACCTCTCCCCAGTCCTAGGAAACATTAGTCCACTTTCTGTCTCTATGGATTTGCTTATTCAGGACATTTCACAGAAACAGGATCATACAACCTACAGTGCTCCGTGTCTGGCTCCGTGAGGATTCATCCACGCCACCGCACGCACGTGTACTTCATTCCTTATTACGGCGGAATGTTACTCCGTTATGTAAAGACACTGCACGTCCTCCATCCAGTCAGCGGTTGATGGACACTTGGGTTTTTCTACCTTTTGGCTATTATGAATAGTGCTGCTATGAACAACCTTGCACAAGGTTTCTGTGGACACGTGTTTTCATTTCTCTTGGGTACATACCTAGGAATGGAACTGCCGTGTCATATGGTAAATCTATTTTTGATTTAGTGAAGAACTGCCAAAGTGTCTTCCAGAGCATATGGGCCACTTCGCATCCCCAAGAGCAACGCACGAGGGTTCCGGCTTCTGCACATCCTCCCCAGCACGTGTTCTTCTCCGTTTGTTAAAGTTACAGCCATTCCAGTGGGTGTGGAGTGGTGTCTCATCGAGGCTGTGGTTTGCATTTCCCTAATGACAGATGATGTCACACATCTCTCCAGGCACTGACTGGCCATGTGTGGGCCTCTCTGGACAAATATCAATACCTATGCAAGTCCTTCAGCCACTTTTAAATTTGGGTTTATTGCCTTTATGTTGCTGAGTTGTGTACATTCTTTCTTCATATATTCTGACACTAGATGTTTGCCAGATATGACTTACACATATTTTCTCCTATTCTTTATTCTCTTTTTACTTTCTTGATAACGTCCTTTGATGCACAAAAACTTTATATTTTGCTGGGCCACTTCGTTTTGCCTTTTAACATTTAACCCAACTCAACCGACCTTCTTCCAGGTCCTACTGGTGTGTCAGGCACTGTGCCAAGGGCCAGAGGCCCCACAAATGAAGGAGCCGCCAGGCCTGCCCCCAGGGAGCTCAGGGTCTGCCAGGATAACCTGTGGAGGGGAGTCTCTGTGCGCCCTGCACTAAATCTGCAGGGTGTCCTGGGCAGTCTGACATCAGTACAGGGTGTGGGGCCTACAAAGGGCTCCTGCTGGAGGCCCCTGGGAGACACGGTCACCCTCCAAAGCAGCCAGACCGCGGGGCAAGAGAGGCCCCTCAGTGACTGCCTGCCCATCAAGAAAGACCGGCAAGCGGCCTGAGGTGCCCCGGGCCAGTGGAAACAGCCTGGCATCGAACTTGAACCCCAGACTCGAGTTGCAGGGTGGACGTGAACGTCCAGGCAGAGTCTGTGGAGGGAGCTCCAGGGCCAAAGTGGCGTCAGTGATTGTCCATGAACCCCAGGGACAACCTCTGGACACCAAGACACTAACAATAAAGATGAAAATAATCATTAATTCGGCATTTTGCAATTTCAAAGTGCTTTCACTCGAGCTCACTTAATCCTCAAAACAAGCCTAGAGAGTGGGCAACACTAACTGCACTTACAAATGAGAACCTGAGGCCCTGAGAAGTGACTTGCAGGTCACATGGCAGAATGAGCCCCCCTGGGCCCCCAGCCTAGGGCTCTAGGAGGCCCTGCTTGCCACCCACTTAAGTAGCCTCTTGGTTTCCAAAGGAGCTACCCTTGGCAGGCCTCGTCCGCTGCATGTGACTGTGAGACCCGGCTCTAGAGCCTGTTGACTTTTTTCTCCCAGTTGATGGGATGACACTTTCAGAAGGACATTGAAGTCTGTTAGAAATGACGTGAGGTGTCATGGCCCCATACTGTGACCCTCCCAGTAGTCCCATGTCACAGCGAGGGCCCTGGACGCAGAGTCAGAGCCCAGGGGCCGGACTGCCTCTGCCCACTTTATCCTCCACACCCTGGGAAGCCAGTTTCTCCCCTGAGACCAGTTTCCCAGTGGTAGGATGAGGAGCTGAGGCCGGTAATGCCGGAGCTGCTGGCGTGGACAGCAGCGCCACTCGGCAACACCAAGGCCCGTCGTCACAGCGTGCTGGGCACAGGCAGCCGGCACCAAGCAGCACACGCTGCGTGGTTCCATCCATGCCAGTTACAGAAAGGTCTAGGACAGGAAAACCAACCTGTGGCGACAGAAATTGGAGCAGAGGTTGCCTGGAGCTGGGGGCCGTGGGGTGGGGGAGTCACTAGGCAGGGCACGAGGGGGCTCTCGGGGGATGCAGATGTTCTGTCTGGTCCGGGCAGTGGTAATACAGGTGTATGTCAAGACCAAACTGTGCACTTCAAATGTGTGCACTTTTCTGTACGGACAACGTGCCTCGATAAAGCTGAGTTTTAAAAACTGACTCTGGAAACAGACGGGAGCAGCTGCCAATGTCATGGACCCCGGCAGACCCGCTGGTCCCCTGAGCAGGTGTCGTTCCCCTGCGTAATGAGGCCTCCAGACATGTCTGAGGACACACAACTGTGAAGGGCCAGGCCCCAGCCAGGCCCACACTCCTTCCACCGTCCCGTGGGCACGGCTGCAGCGCAGCGCTGGGCGCTGGGAGGGAAGCCCATTCCCAGCCACGCAGACCGTCGTGGCGCAGGGAAGCCCACACGAGCACTCTGGTCCTGGGCTCTGAGGCTGGGCCTCTCCGTCAGCCCGAGGTGTTCTGGGGACAAACGGACGTCCTCCCTCGAGGTCCCTGTCAGGACCACTCTGACCCCTTGGCCCACACACGGCCCCCAGCAGAGCCGGCCACACCTGCCCCTCGGCCTGGGAAAGGTGGGTGACAGACGCACTTGCAGAGCAACGCGGTGAAAACAGAAGGAGGTGGGCCTGAGAGCAGCCGGGCAGGAAAGACAGCGAGGAACCAGCAAACGCCAGAATAGCGACACTCGGCCTCCATTCCCGCTGCCTTTTTCCCACTCTGCGATCATTTCCAGGCAATCGGTGAATCAGCAGCCAGTGGGACGCCCAGTGACTTCCCTCCCTGCCTGACAGCTCCGCCGTTGCACCCTTCGGCCGGGGAGGGGCCCAGCGTGGGACGCCGCCGGGGCTGCAGGCCAGCCTTCCAGAGCTGCAGGTGAACTGTCCATGGCTTTTGCTCGTCTTCTAGATTTCCAGAATCCCAAAGTGGGATTCACTGGCCCTTCACCCACCCCCGTGCCCAAATTCCCTCTCCCTGGGGTAGCCAGACAAATACAGCCCCACCCCCGGCCAACGCTAAAGTGAAATGTCAGATAAATAGCAAATCATTTTTTAATGTAAGTTGTCCCAAATGAGATTTTTTCTTTTTTTAAGAGGCAAGGTCTCCCTATGTTGCTCAGGCTGGTCTCAAACTCCTGGGCTCAAGCGACCCTCCCGTCTCAGCTTTCCGAGTACCTGGGACTACAGGGATGAGCCACCAAGCGCGGCTGGGACCTCTCTGAATACTAAAAAAATCATTTGTTGATCACCTGAAGTTCAGCTGTAACTGGGGCCCTGTACCTGCCCCGGCTCAGCCTGGCAGCCCGGCCTCTCTCACCTCGCCAGGGGTCACCAGCTCAGCTCCAGCACAGGCAGGCCTCTCCCCACAAATGTTGGGTCATTTTCTTTTCTTTTTTATTTTTTTTTTTGCTAATCTCTCCCACAGGCTGTACCCTAGGGCTGAAGACACAGGACACAGGCTGATAGAGCGAGAAGAACACAGGGACGGGTAGAGATCCAGGGACACCAATCCAGCCTGGCTGCCACCAGCTGGCCGCACGTCGTGGGTGCACCACTCAACTGCCCCCACCCCAACCAAGTCGGCAAACATAAGCTAACACCCCCACCCACCCCCAGCTCGGAGGGAGGATCAGAGCAGGTGACGGTATGAGAACGCCCATCCGCCCTCGGCCTCAGGGCTGTGAGCAGGGACTGCGACTGATTTACTTCCCAACTTCCAGGTCCCAGGAGGACAGGACCCTGCATGCTAGCCGGGACCCACACTTCTTCCTGGCACTCTCCAGGGCTCTGTTCTTGCTGTCCCTGGGGACTGCACCCTTGGACTCAGACAGAGGTCACAATTGGTAGCCCAAGATGTGTTTTGTTCAAACTCAAAGCATTTAAAAAATATTTGATCCAAAATTGAACACTCAAGAGTTTTTCACATAAAAACCCAGGCCTCCGGTTTGTGTTGATCAGCCTCAACGACGCGTGGCCTGCAGCCCTGCAAGGCCACCACCAGCCGGCTGTGCAGTGAGGGCCGAGAAGCAGGACCCCGTCCCGGAACTATGCCCTTTCCTAGGGACGTCCTATTTGCCTCTCAAATTTCCTATGCGTCCTTGAGGTGAGGGCCACTGATTGTTTAAACAGTGGCCACTTGAAGTGAGATCCAGGCTCCTCATTCGTTAAAGGACTAACTTGAGCACCCACCGTGGTGCCTGCAGGACAGTGCCGCTCAGAGCTTCGGGTCCTGGGTCCAGACACCAGCTCCTCTGCTTGCTACTTTGGACAGGCTATTTCCCTCTCTCTGCCTCAGTTTCCTGATCTGTCAAACAGAAGTAATGATATACTATCTAACAGAGCTGCAGTGGGGATTAAAGGAATCCCCGCAAGCGAGATGCCTGCAGCACGTGTCTGCAGGGGGTGACACTCAGACGCAGTGCTGTGGTTTGTTTTTCTTTGGTGTGGACAAATGGCTGGGAGTTGAGAGGCATGAGGAAGGCCGCTGTCGGCCTGACAGGCCACTGCAAAGCTGATGAAGAAAGTCTGTTGCGAAGCAGTGTCCCTGGGGAGAGGACAGACAGACAGACCTGTGCCACACTGGGCTCGCTCGTGCCTTGTGCCTCTGGAAGCTCCTCCTCTCTGCTCTGCGTCCCTCCATGGCTAAGTCCGCCTAGAGCCCGGATGCAGTCACAGGGTCACAGGGCCCCATCTGAATTCCTCAGCCAGGAGTCATATCCCTGCCAGCCAGCCTAGGGCACTCAGCCTGGGTACCTGGGCAGGGGGTCGGTGAACACCCCAAACTGCAGCAATGGGCTAAGTGCTTTGTGCTTGTAAATTTTGCTGGGCAGGAGCCAGTGTTTCCATGAGCTTTTCAAAGGGCCCACAGGAGCCGCTGAGGGAGCCCCATCCCTTTTGTTCAGAGGACACAGGCCACTGGCCAGCAGATGGACTGGGGCGCTCCAGGTTTCCTTCTGCCTTCCTGCCTCTGCCCCAAGCTCCTGCAGCTGGCCCAGCCCTTCCGCCTGCCCGGCTCTCCCCATTCCCGCCCAGGGGAGGTCCTGTATGGCCGGCCGCAGTCAGGGCCCTCTCACTCCTTCGACCCTGGCCACACACTCCCCTGGTGAGCTGTGACCACGGCCTAGCAGTTCACAAGACACCGCCTCTGTCTGCAGCACGGGGCCGCCACTCCAAGAGGAGCTCAGCAAACGCCGGCCGCGTGTGTGGTGAGCGATGAACCGGCACCGAGAGCTCCAAGGCCTCCTCTGATCACTCTCCCTGCAGGGGGGCGAGGTGGGGCCTGCCCAGACGGTCTGTACCGGGGGGCAGGGGCTCTGGAGGGGGGCTGGAGAGAGGGAAGCCATCGAGGGCTGGGGGGACATGGGGCTCCACAATGAGGGGAGGGGTCCTCAGGCCCCCGGGGTGCAGCACAGCTACAAGGGCGCAGCCCTTCCCTCTGGTGCAGGATGACGTGTGAGTGACGCAGGGTTGGAGCCGGGGAGGTCCCCAGGGCAGCCTGCCAGTGCTTGGCTCCTGTCTTGCCCTCGTCCCAACCTGGTGCCCCCAGAACCACAGGCTCCTACAGGGGTGGGGACCTCGAAGGCTGCCGAGCCCAGCCCACCCCCAGCCCTTCCCGGCAGCAGGAGGCAGGATCTGGATCCTGTGGGCCTGTTGGAGCTGCCAGGACAGCTGAGGCTGCCAAGGCCACACGCTGCTGAAGCGCAGTGTTTGTCTGCTTCTCCAGATACCTCCGGGGGCCCCCCAGGCCTGGATGGCCCAGGCCCAGCAGCGCGAGGACAGCTCATCTGGGGCGTGTTTCCTTCCCACTGTGAGATCAAGGTCAATGTGATACCGTCAAACACATTGTGTACACACAGCCAAGTGCTGTCCAAGAGGCACACATCTGGCAGGGCCTGGCCCCTCTCCCTTCTCACCACGGCCCACGTGTGGTGGTCACGGGAGCTCAGTGAGCCCAGTGCAGGGACCCTGGACCAGCATGTGAGCCCGTGTGTGCCCAGGCCAGCTCTCCGAGGCCACGCCATGCCCTCATCTTCCCCTGCCTCCCTTGCGTACACGCCAGTGCAGCCAGCCCCATGACCTCGCTCAGACCTGCCCTACCCCCCACCGGGCCCCACCCTGCCCTGCCAGGTGCCCACAGCCCCAGCTCCTCGGAGAGGCCTGCCCCAGTGTGGCCAGGGTGCCTTCTCCCACAGCACAGGCTCAACTGCCCTCTCCCATGATGCTGCCTGCCCGTGCCTCCGACGGTCACTGGGCATGACCTGCTCACCCCCACCAGCTTGTGCAGTGAATTGGTCAATGTCCAAGGTACATCCAAGATTTCCCCTGCAGTGAGTCACACTGCACCCCAGCAAGTGGCACAACCTGGCTTCACACCTGAGGGGCCGCGGTGCTCACATGCAGCACTCTAGCCTCGCTACTCTGCTCCCCTCCCCAGTGGCTGGCAGAGCAGAAGAAGGAGCAGCAGAGCATGAGGAACGGCCCCAGCACAGTTAAGAATGTGGGCTCTAGGTCCAAATTCTGGCTGCAGTACTACCTATGACATCCCCTAAAGATGGAACCCACCCCAGTGTCCATCTGCAGGGGACGAGCTGGCTGAGTGAATGACTCGGCAGAGAAAGGAAAGAGGAAGATTTCTACCTATCGCCGTCCCACAAGCTCCAGGGCACCCTGTTAGGAGAAAGGCAGGTGCAGGAGAATGTGCGCCCAGCCTGTTGCGTAAAACAATGAGGGGGCTGGGGGACACGCACACACAGCAGAAGAAACAATGGATAAACCAAAAGCCAATCAAAATTACTCCCTATAGGTGAGCGAGGGGACAGATGCCAGACATTTCTGAATGTTCTTTGTTTTATAAGGTTGACTATGTTTTGCATAATTAAGAGTAAGAACAAAGGAATTGCTAAAAATCCAAAACCTAGGTAAAGGAAACTAACTGTATATCAAATTGTTGGTAAAAACACAGGTAAGATTGTTTTCAAGTGATTCTAAAACACCATATTTTGATTAATCCTCCCTCCTACCACATAGTCTAAGGACAAAAAGAACCAGAAAGAAATTCTAAACTGCATCCAGTAAAACTATTGTTAGTAATAAAATAGTTAACAATATAGATATTGTTATTTTGACTATATTTACATTAATTATGTTAACATATTTAGGAGCTAGCTTCCTATATAAGAGAAAAGAGATATAAAAATGAAATTAAAAGGTTAAGCAAAAACTTTTGGAATGGAAATATCAGTACGAATTCATGATTTCTTTCTTTTTCTAAAACATCCATTTTTCCTAGTTCTGTCCAGTTAAAGAGGCCGAGAACAATGACCACCCCTCAGTTGCAATGAACACCCCTAGCATTCACATTGTGGTCTGTAAATATCATTTGCCAACCAAAGTAACCAGAGTGCCTTGGTTAAAGGGCTGATTCCAGTCTAGTACAGGAAACATTTAAACTGTTGAGCTTGAGAATGAAAAGCTGTTAAAGACTAAGTGGAAATGTCAACATAATATTAAGGAAAACTTAAAGAGTCCCCAACCGTCTGAAAAGGGGCATGCTGAGCAACAAAAGTAGCTACAGTGAGATGAAATATGTCAAATATATGCACACACACTCATGCCTCCACACGCAAATCATTAGTCTCTGTGGAGGTCGCTAGGACACTGACACATGATTCTGAAAATCAGTTTTAAAAAGGGCAAAAATTAAGCATTTATCTTGCCCTTCCTAAATAGATTATATTTCAGGGTGATCACTGATGAGGAAAAGTTCTTCTTTTATAGAAGAATCACAGCTAATAAATGTAGGAGGAAAGAGAGAATTAAAATATCATCATTTCTCAACTTCTAATGAAATAAGAGACCCAGGCTACACCCACTGGGGACTGAGAGACCATCAGGGAAAGGTCATGAACTTGACAATGGAGGGGCCAGGCTGACCTTGCCAAATCCACTGGTTAATCTCAGTATCACTAAAAGTGGGGTTTCTTGGTGTGATGCAACAGGAAATATGAGGATGAACAATAGAAAACTGCCGTTTCTGTAAGGCTAAGAGTCAAATATAGGCAATGTCATATATTTCAACCAAGCACACAGCACATTCTGCCATGTATTCATGCCAAAAAAAAAGTCAAACCTCTTTATCTTTCAGTTTACAGGAAACAAATGGAAACAGAGGGACATATTTTAAAATATCACAAGGATATAGTCACTGAAATCCAGAAAATTCTATTGAACAAATGACTCAGTTTCTTCAATAACTAAATGAAATAGGAGGAAGGGAGTAAAGAGACTTAAAAATCGCGTCGGCCAAATGCAATGTGTATGTAACAGAGGGAACAGCCCAAAAAGGGGCAAAATGTAGTACAAGCTGTCTCTTTAAAAATGAAAACTATCCCTTTAAAAGCTATGTATTTCTGCTTATAGACAGGAAAACAGTACTTCAAGATGCAAGTCTGCCTTTTTCTCATTTGCCAGCAAATTAATAAACCTCCCTTTCCTCTCCTCAAACCACTGTCCTCACTCTTCTGATGCAGCCTTGGGGACAAGTGCTGAACTTTC
Organism: Eulemur rufifrons; assembly: GCF_041146395.1. Lineage (NCBI taxonomy): Eukaryota > Metazoa > Chordata > Mammalia > Primates > Lemuridae > Eulemur > Eulemur rufifrons. The sequence goes on from NC_090991.1 coordinate 4,612,318, forward strand.
GGTAACAGGTAGACCTTATCTGAACCCTGATACAAACACACCAATTATAAGAAGGTATTTTGGGGACAACTGGAAAACTGAACATGGGCTGAGTATTAAATGATATTAAGACATTATTGTTATTCTTTCTACTTCCAGCCAAGATGGATGGAGTTTACACTCTGTGGTATTGTGAAATATATATTTGGTCTTTGACCTGTTTCCTGACAACAACTCTTAAAATCGTTGGAATCTCTGAAGTGATGTCTTTTTGTGTGTTAATGACTGGCTGGTGGCTGGCAGCCCCTGGGCAGCTTCAGGATGGGGGCTGGTCACCAGGAAGACCAAGGCAGGATTGGCGGTTGGAACTTCCAGCCCTACACCCTAGGTTAAATTGATCACCAATGACTAATGATTTAATCAATCCTGCCTACATAATGAAGCCTCCATAAAAACCCAAAGGACAGGGTTCTGGTAGCTTCTGGATAGCAGAACACGTAGAGTTTGCTGGAGGGTGGTGCACCCTGGGTGGTCTTGGAAGCTCTACACGGCTGCCCTATACCTCGCCCTGTGCATCTGTTCACCTGTATCCTTTGTAATAGCCTTTATGATAAAGTGGTAAACATGTTCCCTGAGTTCTGTGAGCCACTCTACCAAATTAATCACATCCAAAGAGGGGGTCATGGGAACCCCAACTTGAAGCTGGTTGGTCAGAAATTCGAGAGGCCCAGAACTTGAGAGGGGTGGGAAGCAGGGGCTGTCTTACAGGACTGAGCCCTCAACCTGTGGGATCTGATACTACCTCCAGGTAGACAGTGTCAGAATTGCAGGACTGATTGCTTACTTGGTGGTGGGGAGAAGCCCCCCACACACATTTGGTCACAGAAGTCTTCTGTGTTGATTGTTGTTGTTGCATGATAGAATAGAAAAAGCACTTAGAGTTTGTGTGTGAGGTTTTTTTCTACATTCACCCTCTCACCTGAAGCAACCAAAAAACAGACAGATATATACAAAACAATGGCTTTCAAGACACTGTACCTAAAGGAATGAAGGACATGATTTTAACCTAACCATATCAATAATCATATTAACTGCTAATGACCCAAACACCCAATTAAAACAGAGAGATTGTTTTAAATAAAAAAGTAAGAGCTAAGAAGAAATATACTTACAAAACACAAATAGGTTAAACATAAAAGGATGTCAGAAGACACAATCATGCTAACACTAAAGAAAGCAGGTGTGGTAATATTAATATAAGACAAAGTAGATTTCAGAGAAAAAATTATTACCAGGGATAAATAAAATTTTTTTCATAATGACAAAAGGATCAATTAACCAAAAGGACATAATAATCTAAAAAAATTTGTGTACTCAATACCAGAACTCTAAAGTGTAATAAGTTAAAACTGATAAAACTGTAAGAAGAAGTAGAAAAACTTCAATTATAGTCATAGATATCAATACCCTTCTCACAATAATTGAAAGAACAAGTAGAAAAACAGAGGGATACAGAAGATTCGAATATTATCAACCAATTTGGCATATTGACATTTATAAAATACTTCCCCAACAACAGCAGAAAACCCATTAGTTTCAAGTACACACACAACATTTACCAACACAGACCATATTCTGGGCCATGAAACAAATTATAATAAATTCAAAAGAATCCAAATTACACAAAATATGCTCTCTGACCACAATGGAGTTAATTAGAAATATTAATAACAGAAAGATCTCTGAATAAAATCCCCAAATAATAGGAAACTAAGCAACACATTTCTAAATAACCAACTCATGGGAAAAAGAAGAAATCAAAGGGAAATTAAAAGGATTTTGAATTGAATGGAAACGAAAACATATCAAAATTGGTGGGATACTGCTAAAGTCGTCCTCAGGGGAGATTTATAGCACTGAACATTTATATTAAAAAAAGAAGAGGCCGGGCGCGGTGGCTCACGCCTGTAATCCTAGCACTCTGGGAGGCCAAGGCGGGCGGATCGTTTGAGCTCAGGAGTTCGAGGCCAGCCTGAGCAAGAGCGAGACCCCGTCTCTACTAAAAATAGAAAGAAATTATATGGACAGCTAAAAATATATATAGAAAAAAATTAGCCAGGCATGGTGGTGCATGCCTGTAGTCCCAGCTACTCGGGAGGCTGAGACAGGAGGATCCCTTGAGCCCAGGAGTTTGAGGTTGCTGTGAGCTAGGCTGACGCCACGGCACTCACTCTAGCCTGGGCAACAGAGTGAGACTCTGTCTCAAAAAAATAAATAAATAAATAAATAAATAAAAAATAAAAAATAAAAAAAGAAGAAAGGTCTCAAATCAACAGTCTCAGCTTCCACCTTAAGAAACTAGATAAAGAGCAAATGAAACCCACGTAAGCAGAAGAAAAGAAAATTTGGAGTGAAAATCAATGAAATAGAAAAACAACAGAGAAAAAAATCAATGAGACCAAGAACTGGTTCTCTAATAAGATGAATAAAATTGACAAACCTTTATCCAGACTGATCAAGAAAAAAAGAGAAAAGACACAAATTCTCAATATCAAGAATGAAAGAGATGGTATCACTACGAAGCCTGCAGATGTTAAAAGAATTATAAGAGAATATTATAAACAACTTTGTGCCAATTTGGTGAATTCTACCAAATATTTAAAGAAGAAATAATACCGATTATGTACAAACTCTTCTAAAAAATTGAAAAGGAGGGAATACTTCCCAACTCAGTGAGGCCAGCATTACTGGATATCAAAATCAAAGATATTGCAAGCAAAGAAAACTACACACAAATAGCCCCTATGAACATAGATGTAAAAAGTCTAGATAAAATTTTAGCAAATTAGCAAATGGTATCCAACAATACCATTAAAAGAAGTCCAGCATAGTGGCTCATGTCTGTAATCCTAGCATTTTGGGAGGCCAAGGCAAGAGGATTGCTTGAAGCCAGGAGTTCAAGACCAGCCTGGGCAACATAACAAGATCCCATTCTCTATAAAAAGTAAAAAAACATTAGTGGGATGTGGTGGTATGCACCTGTAGTCCCAGCTACTTAGGAGGCTAAGGCAGGAGGATCGCTTGAGCCCAGGAATTTGAGGCTGCAGTGAGTTATGATGACGCCACTGCACTCCAGCCTGGGCAACAGAGTGAGACTTTGTCTCAAAAAAAAAATTAAAAGGATACCTACATCACGACCAAGGGTTTTATCTCTGGAATGGAAGCTTAGTTTAACATTTAAATAGCAATCTATGTAATTCACCACATAAACAAGTGAATTAAGAAAAATATTATGATACTCATAATAGCATAAAAGAGCACTTGACAAAATCCAATGTACATTTCTGATAAAAATTCTTAGCACACTAAGAATACAAGAAAACTTCCTCATCTTAATAAAGAGCATTTGTGAAAAACCTACAGCATCATACTTAAGGGTCCAAGACTGAATGTTTACACTCTAAGATCAGGGAAAAGATGTCCAATCACACCTGCACTCTACACTGTGCTGAAGGTTCTGCCTAGATCAATAGAGTAAGAAAAAGAAATAAGATTAGAAAGGAAATGTAAAGCTGGCTTTATTCACAGACGACAACGAACATCTATGTAGAAGATCAGACGGAACTACAAATCTAAGCCAGACCTGCACACCAAACACTGTGAAACGCTGCCGAGAGATCTAAATGGAGACGTACACAGCATTCATCAGTACGAAGACTCAATATTAAGATGTCAGTTCTCCCCAAAATTGATCTACAGACTCAACACAGTGCCAGTCAAAATCTCAACAGGCTTTTTGTTACAAATTGAAAACCTGATTCTAAAATCCACATGAAAATGCAAAGGACTTAGAATAGCCAAAACAATTTTGAAATAAAACAACAAAGTTGCAGGAACACAACTAGATGTTGAGATGTACTACAAAACTACACTAATACAGACAGTGTTGTACTGGCGTAAAGACAAATAGATCAATAGAACTGAACAGAGAGTTCAGAAATAAATCCATATATATAGGGTCAATTGATTTGTGACAAAGTACAAAGGCAATTTAGTGGAGAAAAGACAGTCTTTTCAACAAATGGTATTGGAAAAATTGGATATCTTATGCAAAAAAAAGTGGACTTCAATCCATAATTCAGATCAAATATAAAAAATTAATTCAGGCCGAGCGCGGTGGCTCACGCCTGTAATCCTAGCACTCTGGGAGGCCGAGGTGGGCGGATCGTTTGAGCTCAGGAGTTCGAGACCAGCCTGAGCAAGAGCGAGACCCCATCTCTACTAAAAATAGAAAGAAATTATATGGACAGCTAAAAATATATATAGAAAAAATTAGCCGGGCATGGTGGTGCATGCCTGTAGTCCCAGCTACTCGGGAGGCTGCGGCAGAAGGATTGCTTGAGCTCAGGAGTTTGAGGTTGCTGTGAGCTAGGCTGACGCCACGGCACTCACTCTAGCCTGGGTAACAGAGTGAGACTCTGTCTCAAAAAAAAAAAAAAAATTAATTCACAATGGATTATAAGTGTAAATATAAAACCTAAATCTATATACAAATATGTAAATCTAAGTATAAAACCTTCTAAAATTTTTAGAAGAAAACATACTAGAGAATCTTTATGATCTTGGATTATGCAATGATTTCTTAGGAACAAGATGGAAATCATGATTCATAAAAGAAAAATTAATAAATTGAACGTCATCATACTTAAGGGTCTAAGACAATGCTTCCCCTCAAAGATCAGTGACAATGTGTCAACTTTCACACTTGTACTCAACACTGTGCTCAATGCTCTACCCATTAATAGTCCAATAGAGTGACAAAAAGAAATAAGATTTTAGAAAGGAAAAAGTTTTTAAAACTTCTTCTCTTCAAAAGATATTATTGATGGAATGAAAGGATCAGCCACAGAATCTGCAAAGCATGCATTTCATAAGAAACTTGTATCCAAAATATATAAAGAACTCTCAAAACTTGATAATAAGATAACAAAAACCTCTATTTTTTTTAATGGGTAGAAAAACCCACAGCTTACATCATACTTAGTGGTGAAATATTGGATGCTTTCCCCCTAAGCTCAGGAACAAGACAAGAAAAGGATGTTCACTCTTGCCACTGCTATTCAACTTTGCACTGGAGGTTATAGCCAAGGCAATTAGGCAAGAAAATGAAATAAAGGCATCCAGGTTGGAAAGAAAGATGTAAAACTAACTCTATCCACAGATAACATAATCTTGTATATAAAAAAATCCAAAGAAATCCACTAAAAAAACTATTAGAACTAATATGAGCAAGGTTGCAAAATATAAGATCAACATACAAAAAACAACTGTATTTCTATACACTTGGAATAAACAATCTTAAAGTGGAAATCAAGAAAACAATTCTATGTATCATAGCATGAAAAATAGTAAAATACTTAGGAAAAAATACAACAAAAATGCAAAACTTACTCTGATAACTCTAAAACACTGTTTGAAGAAATAAAAGATCTAAATAAATAAATAGACATCCCATGTTCATTGATCACAGACCTGTTAAGATAGCAATACCTGGGGGAGGAGAGGGAAAAAAAAGATAGCAATACCCCCCAAACTGATCTACAGACTCAGTGCAACCACAATCAGAATCTCAGCTGGCTTCTTTGTAGAAATTGACAAGCTTACCCTAGCATTTATTTAGAAATTCAAGCATCCTAAAATAGCCAAAACAATCTTTTAAAAATACAAGTTGGAAGATTCACACTTCCTGATTTCACTCACTACAAAGCAAAAGTAATCAAGCCAGTATGGTACTGTGAAAAGGCTAGACATGTAGACCCATGGAATCACATAGAGAGCCCAGACCCTCGTATACATGCCAACTGATTCTCAGCAAGGTGACCAAAACAAATGAATAGGGAGAAAATAGCCTTTCCAACAAATAGTGCTGGGACAGCTGGATATCCACATGCAGAAGAATGAAGTTAGATCCTTACCTCACATCACATATAAAAAATAACCCAATATGGATCAAAGATCTAAATGTAAGAGCTAAAACTATAAAACTCTTAGAAGAAAACATAAGTGTAAATCTTCATCACCTTGGATTTGGCAATGATTTCTCAAATATGATGCCAAACCACAAGCAACACAAGAAAAAAAAAAATAATTTGGCCTCATCAAAAATTTAAACTTTTGTGCTTCGAAGGACCCTATCATGAAAATACAAAGACACCCCACAGAATGGGAGAACATACTTATAAATTATGTGTCTGATAGGGACTTGTGTCCAGAATATAGAAAGGATTCTTATAACTCAATGATAAAAAGACAAATACACACTCATCAGAATGGCTAAAAGTAACTAGACTGACCGACCATACCAAGGGCTGGAGAGAAGTAGAGCCACTGGAACTCTCTCTCCCTTCTGTTCAGAATGCAGAATGGTACAATCACTTTCAAAAGCAGTTTGGCAGTTTCTGAAAGTGTTAAACACCCATCTGTCAAATGACCCCACCGTTCCACTCCTAGAATTTACTCAAGAGAGACTAAAGTAGTTGTCCATGCAAAGACTTGAACATGGATATTTATGGCAGCTTTATTTGTAATAGCCAAAAACTGGAAACAACCCAAATGTCCATCAACTGGTGAAAGAGTAAATAAACTACAGTGTGTCCATAAAATGGAATACTACTAAGCAATTAAAAGGACATATTGATACATGCGACGATATCACTCACAAAATAACTATGCAGAGTAAAAGAAGCTGGATGGGAAGTATATACTACATGATTTCATTTACATAAAATTTCTGTCAATGCAAACTAATGCCTAGGGACAGAAAGCAGACCAGAGGCGGCCTGGGCTGGGGAGGGGCAAGATGGGGAGATGGAGGGATCACGACAGGAGTGATGGGTACGTTCACGATCTTAACTGACAGGATGGCTTCCTGGTTTTGACAAACACTCACATTACCACTCATTCTATGCTTCATACAGGTGTGGTTTGTTGTAAGTCAGCTCTTCCTCGATAAGGCTATTTAAAAATGAAATTGTTAATTTTGGTGAATATGGTAATGTATTATGGTCATTTTTTAAAGTCCTCCTGTACTAGAGATACATGCTATATTTCATATGTATGTCAAATATTTATAGATGAAATAATATGGTGTCTGCATTTGCTTTAAAACACTCCAGCAAAAGGGGAGGAGGTGGTGCAGAAGACAGATGAGACAAGAGTGACATGTAAGATAATTCTTGAAACTGGAAAATGGGGACAGCAGTGGAGACTGTTCTAATTTTGTGTACGTTGGACATTTTTCATCATAAACAGTTAAGAACAATCCTGGCTGCACTGTTTACTAGCTGTGTGGGCTTACGCAGGTCCCCAGCTTCCCTAAGGAGGAAGGTCCTCGTGGGTGAGCAGGGTAGGGCCCGCCTTCCCTTGGGTTCTGCAGCGGTCTTGGTCCAGGGTCTGGCTGAGTAACTAGAGTGGCTCCCCATGACACCACCGCCTCTAGGACACGATCTCCTTATCCGAGGCGCGAGGGCTCTGATGGAATGACCATGACAACCACAGCACATGTGACATCGCTGTGTGCCAGGTGCTGAGTGAGGCCTCCACACAATCCGCCATTCGATCTGCATGGCAGCCCCGCCAGGGACGTAGGATCATGTGCCTGTTTTAGAGAAGGCCTCACCCAAGGACTCACTGTGAGTAAATGGATTCAAACTCTGGGTCTGGCCCCACCTCCGCCCCCTGAGTGAGTGTGGCCTGCAACACTCCCAGGCCCCAGAGAATGGGGGCTCTGCACCTGCCTAGTCTTGTCCACCAGCCCTCTGGAGCCAAGAGGCTGAGCAAGGACACCAAGCCCAAAACCTGATCTCACCATCCCATCTCCCCTTACTTGGACCCAGAGCCTCTGACCTTGGCATCACCCAACAAACTCAGGCCAAGTTCAAAGGCCTCCTCTGCCCACCCCAGCTCACCCGGGACAGCCAGCACCTCTGGTCCAAAGCACATCTGGGCAGCTTCCCGACCTTGTCTCCCAGGGACACTTGTCACCTCTGTCCAGAACTCAGCACCCTCTGCAAAGAACAGACTAGTAAGGGCGAGTTCATGGAACTGTCCACACCACGGCTGGCTCCTGTGGGTTTGGGCAGAGAGAATGGCACAGAGCCTTCCCGGCCCAGCAGGAAAGTCAATGGTTTTCACTTCCTGCCACCCTCCCTTACGAGGGCCTGTCACACCTGGGGGCCCATCTGCCAGGTGAGGCTCGATGCTCCATGCTCCCTGTGACAGCTAGAAGGGCACATCGGTTCTGTGGGACCCAGTGTGGCTGGGAGCGGGCACCAAGCTGGCTGGCAGTGCCAGCCTTGCCCTGGGTGGCTATTGCTCACGGTGCTGTCTGGTCCGGCCTGGTCTGAGTGGCAGGGCCCACACCCCAAACCCTCAGGAAACCCACCCCAGCCAGCACGAGAACCTGGTCCTTTGAGGTCAGGGAGTGCGAGGACCAGCTCTGCAGATGGCTTTGCAGGCCCGGCCAGCATGGAGCGGATGGGGTGTCTGCCACGTGCTCCACTGACGGCCCGGAGGGGAGACTTAGGCTGGACGATGGCTCCTTTCCCTGAATCCATGCAAAGTCTCTGAGCCCCTGCTCACACGGGTGGCCGTGCCTGAATGCCAAGCTGGTGCAGCCTGGAAAGGAAGAGGCGGGTGTCTTCAGAGACCACGGTCTTTGATGCGAGCTCCACAGCCACCTGCCTGGCTGCCAGGACAAGGCCCACACCTGTCCCTGGGCCTGGCTCCTTCACCTGTCCCTGGGCCTGGCTCCTTCACCTGTCCCTTGTTCCTGAGACCACCCCCCCTCAAGAGGGCAGATCCTGTCCCTGCAGGTCCCTGGGGCCCACCCTCTGAGGGGTGGCCACAGCCAGAGGGAGAAGCCAGCTCCCCACATAAGGCTGCGGCTCCAGCCAACACGCTGCCCTCATCCGAACCCTGCCGGCTCACGACTCGGCACAGCCCCAGCCCAGCAGCCTCACTACGGGCCACTCATCTGTCCATGTATCACACTGTCCCTGTGGATACCTCTTCCACCCCTGATGTTTGTCTTTGGAGGGAACTCAGGTACAGAAACAAGACAGGGTAGGAGAAAACAAAGGAAACTCTGCCCCTGGAGGCTCTGCCCCGTGGCTTGGTGAGTAGACAAGACTTCTGACGTGGCCCCCAGGCAACCCAGCCCGGGGCCAGGTGGGGAGACAGAGCAGACCGCCTGGTCCAGACCCTCGCTCTGCTTCCTAGCAGTGTGACCTTGGACAAATCACCTGCTCTCCCCGAGCCTTGATTTCCTTGGGAGATGTAGACAGTCCGTGCTGCAGGGCCCGGCATGGGGCATAAGGCAGGTGTCCTTCCTGCCACCCTTCTAGGTGGCTCAGGGAATGTCTACTGACTTGGAAGATGGTCACAGAGCTGTGAGTTGGGTGGGACCTCGTGCTCCGGAAGGATCAGGACAGGAAGCACAGGGAGCAGTTGACTGGCAAAGCCCTCAGGAAGGGCAGAGCCTGGCTGTTAACTTAGGACCCATGGTAAGGCCTGTCCTCACTGTCTGACCTGGTCACCCCTCTCTGCAACCGGGGGCCAGTCCGGAGCCTGGGTCCCAGGGCTCGGGGACCCTCTGGCCCCATGACGGCAGAAGGAGGGTGCTGGCGAGCTGGGTTCCAGAGCCCCCGGACGGGGAAGCAGGGAAGTCACTTGGTCAATACCGCCGTGGCTTGGGGAGCTGCTCAGTCCTCGCTTAAGCAAATCAAATATATATTTAAAAATTAACTTAATAAACACACTGAAGGGGAAGGGACAGGTAATTGCTTTATCAATTCTCAGATTCATTTAAATATGTGGGCTTTCCTACTGCATTTATAATGTTTGAGTTAGGCATAGCTTTTTTTAGATTTTATTTTTTTAATAAAACAAGGCCACCTGTACAAAGCATCTGGGAAAACAGCCGAGGAGTGACTCTTCAACTATTAACCAAATATAGCGCAAACCGTGGTCTGCCTTCTTGGTCAATATTTACATGGACTTCAGCCTGCCTGGGAAAGGAAATTTGAAAATATTTGGTGAGCGTGGAGTGGTTGTCCGGCTACGCAGGCCCCAGCAGCAGCTGGGTTGAGGGTTCCCAGCCGGCCTTTTATGGGCATCCCAGGCGGGGCACCGGGAGAGACAGTATCACCATTGTCACCACCACCATGCTACTAGCACCTGCTGTCAGCCAGCCTTTTGTTTTGTTTTGCTTTTTTAAAAAGATTAGTATATTTTAGAAGGCGGGACTTTTCAAAAAATGTTTAGGTCAGATTTATTGAGATAAAATTCACATACAGTAAAAATTACTCTTTTTAACATCCAGGTCTATGACTTTTGACAAACTCATGCCATCACCAAATCCAGAAAGCTCCCCGTGCAGCCGCCCCACCCCTGACAGCCCTGACGCCCTGGCACGTGCTGTCCCATGTTGTTTTGCGGTCCCTAGTGTCAGAGAAGTGGGATCGTGCAGGCCGCGGCCTCCTTCACCTGGCACGCACGATGCCTCTGCCCAGCACCCAGGGGTACATGCGTGTCCACAGCTTATCCCTATTCGTAGCCACAGGGGATGCCCCAGCTGAGGGACAGGTGATTTTGCTGTTGTAAACAGGTTTTATAGGACTGCTGGGCAGTCAGCTAAGCGCATGTCCAGCTGTCTTCCCACGCAGCCAGGGGGCCTGGGCTGGTTCACAGGGCCACTGAGCAGAGGAGCCGCTGCCCTCGTTCTGGGGCACAGGGCCCCAGGCACAGCCTTACAGCTAAGAGGTGGCAGGGCACCCGGCCTGCAGAACTCCACGGCCTGTGCCCTCCCACGCTCGCTCTCTGCCGGAGCCCGTGCCCCACTCACACACCACTGCCCAGGCCCCTCAGGAGGGTGGGCAGGAGGGTCCTGGTGGCTGCCACCACGTGGTCGCCACACTCCCCACCATTACGCCCCACGGGGAGGCCCGGGAGCAGGAGGGGCCCTGCAGGAGTGCAGAGGCAGGGAAAGAGCAACAAAGGCTGGGGCCTGAGGAGACAAGACCCCTTCGTGGAAGACAGTCTCAGCTGAGCCCAGAAAGCAGCTCACACAGGGGAGGGGCCGGGGAGACAGCGGCTGGCCAGGGCCGTGGGCAGGGGACGGGCATGGGGGCCTGCAGGATGGCTCACTGGAGGGGAGGAGAGCAGCAGAGACCCCATCCCAGCCCCACACCTCCCTCCCCAGACAGAGGACAATGGCCTGGGGGTGTTGTCCTAAGGGGACTCTGGTCTGCACCAGCTCTGCCCAGAGCACCAGTGCAGGCACCCACCTCGGGCTGAGCACAGTGCGCTGGGGGAGGGCGGCTGGCCTGTGGCGGGGGGCCTGGCATTGTGTCCCAGGAGGGGCCAGGGAGCTGAGCCCAGGAAGAGCTAGGGGGTGAGGAGCACTGGCCGGGCCTCAACTGTCAGACCCCACGAGCAGCGTCTACTGGTGCCTGGTGAGTGTGGTCCCCTCACCTGGGGGGATGCAGGACGCCAGGCCCCAGTCTGCTCCCACCCTCCCCCTCCAGCCCCTCTCCAACAGGCTCGCTGGCGGCCCAGCACGGCCCACTCTTCCAGGGCAGGCACGTGGAGACTCCTCCCCACCCCTCACCCCGTCCTGCAGTGACCCCACCGGGCTCAGAGGGCGCCTGGCACACTGTACACATGTCACTGGGGAGCAAACGGGTCTCCCCGAGTGCTCTCCTCTGAGCACCTCAAGGCATACAACAGGCACTCAGTAAAAGTTCTCTGATGACAAATAGGCAATGGGTAGGGAGTGCAGCCACTGCCTGTATTTACTAGCTCTCCCCTCTTTCCGTGCGCACCCACTGTGGCTTCCCCAGACACCTGGGATGGCTGAGGGCTCGGCTAGATTAGGGGACGGACCCACCGCAGGGGTTCTGGGGTCGCAGGTGTAGCTGCAAGTTCATTCCCACCCACAGGAGTGCCCTGACCTCAGCCGACCTGTGCTTAGTCCCGCTGCTGTGTGGAGCAGGCTCTAGGCACCAGGCTGGTCGTTACAGACAGCCCCAGCCGCCCAGGACCCTGCCAGGAAGATGTCCTTCCCCCTCCACCGGCACAGTGGTGTCTCAGAGTCACCTCCAGTCAGCTGAGGCACCTGACCCGGAGCCCCGGCTCTTTCCACCCCAGTTCCGCAAGTCTCCACAGCCCAGGCTGCCCAGCGTCCGGGGAGCAGGGAGCGGCACAGACCCCTCTGCAGCGCCCCAGGACCAGGGCTCACAGCTGCTGAGGCACCTGAAGCGCCTGTCCCCACAGCCCGGCTCCCAGGAAAGAAGGCGTGTGGGAGGCCCCGGGACCACCCACCGCAGCAGGGGGCATGGGCTGCACGGACACCGTGGGACTTCAGCCCCTGGAGCCTGGTCCCCTGGCCCCACTCCGGTAAGCCAGAGGCCACTCACTGAACGTGAAACGTCCGCCCAGACCTGGGGCTGCCGCAGTGGCCAGACAGTTTCTCAAGGTGCCTAGACATAAATATTTCAATGTCCATTTTCCATGCAAGGATTCTGAGCTTCAGAGAGATAAAGCAACCTGCCCAAGGGCACACAGCTCCCTAGAGACAGGGCGCGGACTGTGGCCCGTGAGCCCCCTGCCCAGAGAGCACCGGGCTGCCAGCCCCAGCTCCAGTGCCAACCGGACAGGCCACAGCCACATGGGCTCAACACCCAGGCACCCGCCTGCCTGGCGCTGCCCCTGAGAAGGTCCTTCAGGGCCAGTGAAACCCCCTGAATACCCGCGCCTGAGCCAGAGCGGCACAGCTAAGCTTGTTATTCTCTAAGGTAAGCACCATGCTGAGCAAAGTCGTTTGCCTAATTGAGCTCCCTCAGAGTTAATCCAGAAACGGGGACCCAGGCGGTCTCTAGGGACTGGTTTGGGACACGTGCCTGCTCAGGTAACCCCAGAGGAGCGTGCTCTGTGCCCTCGGCTCACCACGGCCTCCTGGGATTACCTCCCGCCACCTCCAACGACCCACCCGCTAATGCTCTCCGCTCTCCAGGCGCCGCAGGGCTGCAAGAGGCCTATCTCTGGGGCCATCGGAGAGCAAGCTGAACCACAGCAAGGACACAAACAGATCAAGAGCAGGGTCTCTGTGTTTTGGTGGCATTGTCTTTCATGGAGGAAAGACAGGGGAGTGGTTTGAGCCTTCCAGTAATGACAGTGACCACAGTCCTGGCACTTATATGATCTCCCAGGCTTCAGGGGCTTTCTCACATCCACAGTCTACCTGACCCCCACCTGGGCTCTTCGGGGTAGCTGGGATCATAAGAGTGACCGTAGCTGGGATCATAAGAGTGACCGTAGCTGGGATCATAAGAGTGACCCTCAGCTCCCGGATGAGCAAACACAGGCTGAGGGCGGCCTGGCGCCTCCCCGTCCCCTGCACCGTGTGTTGGGGGGGGACAGGGCCCAGAGGCCACCAGGGGTCGCCCCATGGATGCCAGGTGGTGGTACTGCCGGGTCTTCAGTACCCAAGGCTGGGAAGGGTCTGCGGACACAGTCTGTTGCTCTCCAGCTGCCCTCCGCAGAGGCTGCCTCCTTGCACCTCCAAACCAGTTACTCACACCTGGTGCGCTGCCCAGACCAGCTGCCACAGCAGCCCCGAGGGCCTCTTAGAATGACACAGTCTCAGGCCCAGACTGCTTGGTCCGAACCTGCATTTTACCCACAGCCCCGGGACTGGTCACGCGCTGTTCTACAGCATTCTGAGGGCCTCGTGCCCATCTGATTACCGCCGTTTCTGCTGCCAGCGACAACCTGGAAAGTGGGCGGCAGCTCCACGCTTACCTTCCTTGTTTGTTTTCCTCAGGGGCCGTTTGGTGGCCCTTCCATGGGCGAAGCCCAGGCCAGGGAGCTCCCGGAGGCAGTGGGATGACACCTGGAGCCTGGGCCCCCCTCAGCACAGCTGCAGGGACCTTCATTAAGGCAGGAAATGCCTTCAAGGCCAACTCATGTGACAAAGGGCAAAATCCAGCTCATGGCTTTTCTGAGCTTGACCGTGCACACCATTCAGTACACGATTTTCAGCTACTCAGAGCAGCTCCAAGCTTTGCCACCACGTAGGGGAGAGAACGCCAAGACAGGGCGCTGGTTTTGAGGCATCTGAGTAACAGCCTCTTGGGGGAACAGTGGACAGGGCGGACGTGGCTGGGAGGGTGGTGGCACTGGACTGGGCGACAGGAGAGCTGGGCACCTACTGTGTGCAGAGCACTTCCTGTGGATTGTCTCGCAGAATCCTCCCGACCACCCACGAGGAAGGAACTTTATTTTATATACAAGGAAACAGGCCCCAGGGCCGCTCCCACGGGCCCCCTGGAGCAGCCACAGCATGAGCCACCAGGCAGGGTCTGTTGTCCCATGTCCTGGGTCTCAGCCTCCTCTCCTCCCCTGGGCTCAGGCTCCCCGGGCCCCTCCCAGGGGCTGGGCACATCCAGTGACTCATTCATTCATTCCATTCCAGAACAAACCCTGCTCTTGCCTGCTTCCAAACTTCTGCTCAGCATGTTCTCTTTTGTGATAATGAAGTTGTGCTGAGGTAGGAAACGTCCAGTTTTAGAGGTGCTACAATGTAGTGCTACAGGGACAGGTCACGGTGTCTGTGACGCCAGGAGCAGGGTGTTCTGGAATCCAGGTGCTGATGTCTGGAGGTTCGTTCTCCACTTTCCCGTACATTTGAAGTCTGTTGATTAAAAAAAAAAGTCCTCTTCTGCCTCAGAAACCAGTGTGCTTTCTTGCTTGTCTCCTCCTGCTAAGATCTCCCTCTCCTCCTGGTGCCAACCTCCTTCCACCTTCTGTCCCCTCTCCAGTCCCCTGGGCCACGCTACCAGGGCCTCGGTCACCGCGCACATCCTCCGAGCCTGCATTCATCTCGTTGCCTCCAGCAGCCTGGGGACCCTCGTGGGAGGGCTGCACCCCTCCACACCTGTCTGCATCTCCCTGAGGTGCTGTACAGACGCGCTGGCTAAATCCAGAGCCACTTCTGCATTTGCAGTGGCCTGGGCAAGAGGACAGTGTGAGCTGAGGCCAGCGAAGCCGTCACTCACAGGGGAAGAAGGGAGATGGTGGCACCTGTGGAGAAGGGCACGTGCCAGCCGAGGCGTAGGCACGAGCCTACTGGACGCCACACCCCCGTGCCCTGGCTCGGCCGGCCCGCACCCTCCCCCGTCCCCGCGGTGGCCAGGCGGCCCTTAACCCACCAGGCAGAAACGGCCCCAGGAGCAGCGGGGCTTTCCCAGCACATCCTCAAAAGCAGGCGTCAAAGTGGTGCCAGCAAGGGGTCATGGGCATGATCAGAGTTAAGCAACCCTCATTGCTTCCGGCATTTGCTAAGTCTGCTAAGGCGGTGGGGAGAGAATAGAGGAAGGGATGGCATGGGCAGGGCCACGAAGACCCCCGGCCTCGCACACCCACGGCCCGGCCCCCCGGCCTCTGCTCCCGCGTGCCAGCCCGGGGGGCCTCACTGCTCACGCTGGGGCCAGCCTGGGCTGTGGCCAAGGAGAGGCCAGCACAGGGTGGGTCTTTGGTGGCCCAACGGGGCTGGAAGTTTGGAGGCAAGCCACGAAATCCCAATTAGTTCCTGCTCGTTGCTGAGCTTAGATGCCAGCGCAGGCTGCCTCATTGCCCTCACAGCTGCAGCGAAAGCGAAGTGGGGACTGTTCCATTTCCTGCAGGCTGACCCAGGCCCCTGCCCACCAGGCTTGGCCTTCCTCTCCTTTCAAAGGACAGAGAGAGGTGGCCGTGGCTGGGCCTCCGCATGGGTCAGTGACTGCAGGACGGAGCTGGCCGTCAGCTGGAGGGGCCCGGGGCCCCCGCCCTCCCAAGGGGACGCGCGGCCTGCCGCTCTCCGGGCGCCAAGTGTGCCCTCCAGCCGCGGCGCCTCCTCCTCAGGGGCACCCAATGTTCCCTATTAGCAGCTCCGCTGTTAATGCAGGATAATTAATTCAATAGGAAATAATTGAGCAGGCCAGGAGCTCCGAAATGCTCTCACACCTCCGCTCTGCTGAGGCAGCGGGGAGTATCTGCACAGCACTCCAGCCGCGGGCCTCCCAACCTGCGGAGCCCCTGTCCCCCCCACGCACAGATCTGCTCTTCGGGCAGCTACGGGGCAGCCACAGAGGCCGGGCCCCGGGCGCTAAGAACAGGCCAGGCCTGGCCTCTGCCCTCAGGGGCTTCCTGTCTGTGTGGCACAGACTGCCGGTGACGACACCAGAGACGTGCTGCCACAGAACGGGGTGCTGGGAGAAAGCATAACTTGGGGAGGGGCAGGGGTCAGGGAAGGGGACCCTCACGCTGAGGCCGGAGGGGCAAGAAGGAGACACCATCAGAACGCAGGAAGAAGGGCCTTCTAGGTGGAGAAACATCGAGAGCAGAAGCCCCAGTGCAGCCGGCCTCTCTCCACGTGGCTGCCCCAGCCCAGCCTCTAACCAGAAAGCCTCATTCCCCCTCCTCCTGTCGGGGGCACACCCACAGTGGGCAGGACCTCGGGACCCTCCAGTGCCTGGGCTTCAGCACAGGGGGAACCGAGAGCAGGTTCGCCTCAGACTCTGTATGGAAGGGTGAGGTGTGTCCACAAGGCAGAAGCCCTGTGCCCTGGGGAGGGGCACGGAAAATCTCAGTCACCCTGCGGTCCACAACTGAATACAGGGGAAAATGGTTCCAAACAACATGGCAAAGGGCAACGGGATGTGGGCGACGAAGAAGCCAGAACGAAGGAGTTGAGAAAGAAAGGAAATCTGAAATGGCAGAGAGCAGCATCAAGCGCCTCACCAAGGAAATCCTACGGCACCGGCTCTGCCTGGCGGGCAGCAGCAGCCATCCCATCCGGACGCAGCCACCGGGATGCCACGAGGCCCATCCCCCTCAGGGGAGGGAGCAACCCTCCTCAGCCCCCAGGGGTGATGTCACCCTTTGAGGTAGCTATCGTCGGGCCCGCGGTCCACAGACCAGGAGACAGGAGCTCAGGGTTGGCTGAGCCACACACAGCCCGGCCAGAGTCCGGCCTGGCTCTGGCTGAGGACAGAGCCTCGTGTGCCCAGTTCAGGGCAGGACGGGCAGGACGGGCTGGGCCGCACTGCCCCTGAGGGGTAAGCGTCCAAGGGGAAGGGACGGTGTGTGCATGAGTGGCGGTAGAGATCGGGGCCCAGGCTCCGGTGAGCCCCAGTGGGCCGGGGCAGCAGGGAGGGGATCACAGAGGCTCTGAGCAGACTGGAGATCATCTCACCCTGGCCCTCGGGGGAACAGAGACTCCTTAGGGGTTAGAATGCCGAGGTGTGGCCAAATTCATACCAGCGAGCATGAGGGCTTTATGGTGGAGACAGGCCTTGAAGGACAGGAGGCAGGACCTGCCACTGGGTCATCAGCTCGCCCACACTCGCTGGGGTGTGTCCAGAAGGCACAATGCCAGGCCACAGCTCTGCAGCAGGTCACTGACCAGGCCAGGAGACATACCCTCTACAGTGACTAGTGGCCATGGCATTTTTAAAAATACTCCTTTATTTTGAAAGACTTTTAGATTTCCAGAAGAGTTTTAAAGACAGCACAAGGCAGCCCTCTATGCCCTACCCAGCGCCCGAGGCTAATACCTCCCATAACCACAGGCCATTTGTCCCGCCTACAGTAGTGACAATCTGTCCATCCTGTGGGCAAAAGCAGTACTTCTCTGCTGGGTCTGAGGGTTCCTCAGCTCTCCAGCCCAGCAGACGGGAGGCGTGCCCTCGCCAGGGCTGCGAGACCCTGCTGTGTCTGACAGGGCCAGCGTCTGCAAGCCCACACCGTGGCCGTGCTTGCTGGTCTGAGCCGGCGGCGGGAGGGGCGGCGTGAGCGCAGGGAGGGGAGCCGCCCTATGCACAGCGGGGGGAGCCTGGAAAGACAGCCTGCTTCGCAGAGTAGTGTGACTGTCCCTGAAAACAGTGTCTGACAGCCCAGGGAACAGCGTGCTGGGCATGGGGACGCCCTCTCCTCGCTGGTACAGCCTGGGTTCAAAATACCATGTTCTGTGCTAATTGTTCCCCCACAGAACAATTCCCGTGACCCTCTGAGGACGGGGACTTTCACGGTTGTTACCGAAAGGGAGGGACGAAACAGAACAGCACGATCTCTGCCTGTTCCAGGGGCCACTGCTGCGCGCTTTCTCTGGGGATGATCTTGTACAGCGTTTCCGTACTACTGATCACGACAGGTTTTGACCAGGAGCCCCTTTGGTTTTGCAGATGCACAGCTGGGGACAGGGGTCACGTGCACAAGCCACACCAGGACAGGCTGCTTCAGGTCAGGGGGTCTCAGCCCACCACAAAACAGGCCCCTCCCTGCAACTTTGCCTCTGTCACACCCACAGCAGTGCCAGGTCCAGACGCGCAGCAGAGCCTCACTTAACATCAGCAACGGCTTGTGGAAACTGACTTTAAGAGACACAACATACAACGAAACCAATTTACCATAGGTTAATTGCCATAAACAAGAGTTCAGTTCCCAAGGCATATTTCTGGTCACAAAAACATCATCATCACACTTCTAAATAAAGACCTGGAACACTTCTAATATTAAATATTGAAATACATGTGAGCTATACATACATTTAAGACAGATTAATAAAAAAAAAAGTAAGATTGGCCAGGCATGGTGGCTCACGCCTCTAATCCCAGCACTTTGGGAGGCCAAGGTGGGAGGATCATTTGCTTGGGGCAAAGAGTTTCAGACCAGCCTGGGCAACAGAGCAAGGCCCCATCTCTACAAAAAAATTTTTTTTAAATTAGCCAGGCATGGTGGCATGCCTGCTGTCCCAGCTACTTGGGAGGTTGAGGCAGGAGGATCACTTGAACCCAGGAGTTTGAGGCTACAGTGAGCTATGATGGCACCACTGCACTCCAGCCTGGGTGACAGAGTCAGACCGTGTCTTTTAAAAAAAAAAAAAAAAAAAAAGATCATTATTTACCCAACTTTTGGTGGACCAGTGAGTGACAGCAGTCATCTTGGTGGTGGGTTAAATCAAGGAGCGAATGTTGGCAAAGCAAAAATTATAAGGAGCATCTCCTCCCACCACGCAGTTCCAACACAAGAATGTGGCAGGTTCACTGAGCGCTCTCGGACCACGTTGTTTATGGTCCTGCATTTGTATGATTATCGTAGAACTGACAAATTTTCAATGGACAATAATTTACCTTCATTCATCTGCTGATTATTCCAGTTCAGGGTCCCGGGTGGCCAGAGCCTATCCCAGTAGCTCAGGGCGCCAGGCGGGAACCAGTGCTGGTCAGGATGCCGTCCCGTCGCAGGGCGGCTCACACACTCACACGCAGATGGGGACCATGGAGACACACCCATTCACGGCATGTGCACTTATTTGGGATGTGGGAGGAAACCCACGCAGACATGCGGAGAGTGTGCAAGCACGCTCAGACAGTGGCCTGGCCAGGAATCAATTTTTTTCTCATCGATGTTATAACGAAACGGCGTGTTTCGAGGACCTGCTATAGACCTGTGTGTATGTGCCCACGTGCAGACGTGCAGTATAGATGGTTTAATTCAGCACCGTTTATAGTAGCAAAGGTTGGAAGCAAACCGAACAGCCATCAGTGGGAGAACAGGTGCATCGGTCACAGGACCCACACATTGGGGCACTGCAGCTACGAAAAAGAACCGAGATCCACCGACACCGAGGCAAGGAATCCCCAAAACCCACCGAGAGCCACGGGGTGTTCTATTCAAGGGTTAATTAGAACAGGCGCTAGCACTTCAGGAAATGCCAGTACCCAGCAGTTACTGTTACTGCTACAACCGTTTATGCAGGAAAAGATGTAGCACGGCATGCAGAAGATGCTCCCACAGGTGTAGGGAAAGGAGGGAGATGCCTCCATGCACAGAACATCGCAGGAAGGGACCCCAAGAAACTGGGAGGGGACGCAGGGGAAAGAGGGTCAAGAGAGACAGGTTCATTCTGTGCCTTTTGATGCCGTTGGAACTTTCATCACACACATGTATTACCTACTTAAAAATTAAAAAGTTTAAACATAATAGCTGCACAGATAACTAAAAACAACAAACTAACTCTGTCCCTGGGGCAGAGGTGGCAAGCCAGCCCGAGTGGACCGTCCTCCTCCAAACCCAGCAGGTTTGCGGAGGTCTCCGCACACTTATCCCAGACAGGCACGGATGAAAACCCAGCTGGGTGGAACAGTCAGTCCTGCCTCGGGTTGCCGGCTTTGCTTACGTACAGTTCCAACACCTCTGATCACGTGGACGCCCCGCACGGCAGATAAGATACAGCAACACAGGAGGGGGCTGGGACAGGGTGCCAGACACTATGAGCAGCGGGACGTGAGGGCTCAGGGAAGGGCCAGAAATACGGAACAAGCACGGAACCCCGGAAAGGTGCAGCACCCAGGGCCACGCAGGGGCACGAGGGCGGCAGGGCCCAGCAGCCCCTGAGCGGTGCTCTGGGCAGTAACTGTGAGCTGCTGGCCGGTGACCCCTCGTCACCACAACACGAATAGACTGAGGCGGGCAGGGGACCTATGTGAGGTTGAGAACATTACCAACAGAAAAAGAACGGAAAGAAATAATTCTGGGCATTTAAAGTTTCACCAAAACCTGGAAAAATCTCTGATGCAAAAGAGATTCCTCCCAGAGGGTCCTAGATAAATGGGTATCTCACCTGCCCATTTGGGATTCTCGCTGCTAACGATGAGGGCCTCCCCCCAGACGGCCACCACCGTCCCTCCCGCTCTCATCCCTGTGCTCTACCCCAGGGGGCAGGCCCCTGCAGCAAGCCACCACTCCTCGCCCACACGGCCTCAGCCAACTCGGCAGCCGGGAGCATCCCGGGCCCAGAGGTTGAGGGGTCTGGGTGCCACGGCGACCTGCAGGCAGCACAAATGTGGCCACGGTGGCCCTGCCCGGCGACGCCCCCTCCCTCACAGAGATGTGCTTGATCCCTGATTAACAAGGTGGTCAAGGTCATGCTGTCATTTTCCTTTGCTTTCTTTTTTTTTTTTAAACTATCCTGCTGCTGTTTTGACATGGAGGCCCAAGGTCTAAAATTAGGCCACTGGATCTCACACCTGATGCAAGCGCCCAGGGCCAGGGGTGTCTCAGTGCTGACAGCGGAGAAGGTGTTAAATCCGCGCTCAGGGAACAGCGTCTTCTGAACACGCTGCTCCCTGTGCCCCAGCCCCCAGGCTAGGAGCCTGGCGAGGGGCCCCCGTGGGCCCACTCTCACCGGTGGAGCCCCAGCCCCTCTCTCACCCCCCAGGAACCCCAATCGCAACCTTTTCTTCATGGAAACCAGCGCAGCTCTCCATTTAGGTGTGAAGGCCCCTGGGAGGCACAGGATTAGAAAGGCTTTGTCGTCCCCACACACGGTGTCCTCAGGGACCTGCATATATGGCCAGGAAGGAGATAGTGTCACTGTCTCTCTCCCTCCCTGGGGGCCGGGCCCCACGCAGTCAGGCGCAGGGCCCAAGAACAAGGTGTCTGGGCCCGGCAGCCCTCAGATGCACACGCTGTCCCCAGAAGGGAGACGAGGCCCCTCCCTCCAAGCCCAGGCCTTGCAGGCTGGCGTGCAGGGCACCCGCACAACGCGGACGTTCTGTTTTCTCCCCTGTAACCATCCCTGTTTCCTTGAGGCCTTGCTGGCCCTCCCAGCAGGCTCCCGTGCCTGTGGGCCACTGAGGGGTAGGCACGGCCTTGGCCCGTCTGGCTTTTGGTTCTTCCTCCCTCGAGCAGGACACTTAGCCTCTCTGAGCCTCCGTTCCGTCTTCGGGACTTCGTAGGCAGGGGCTGCATGGTCTCCCCTCGGACCCAGGCCCCTAGCTCGGTCTCCCCTCCCAGCGCCATTCGGCACGCTATTGGGTTTGAGAGACGACCAGGAAGCTGACTCTGGAGCCCGCTGACCCAGTCTGCTGTGACCTGCTGGGGCGTCCCTGTTACCGCCCCGTGTGCGTGTCCAGAGGCCCACGGGCATCCACTGACGGGAAGGTGCTGGCCCAGAATGGCCCAGTGCTGTGTGTCAGGTGTGACCGTGGCTGGGTGTTTTTCTTGACTGGCCACACAGTTGCGGGCAGGTCTCTGGTGAAGACAGACAAGGGGACCTCTGGTGCACAGGCTGTGGCAGGGAAAGTGCGCCCGAGGCAGGAGGACACCCAGGGCCGGGCGGGGCCACATGGGGGCTGCCCCACCCTCGCCACTCAGCTGGGGCCGGGTCCTGGGCTGGCCGTTGGCACACACGATCTCATTTCATCAGCAGACAGATGCCACGCTGGAGGCTGTCTGAGGAGGAGAGGGAGGTGCACAGTGGGCAGGTGACCCGCCCAGAGCCACGCTGAGAAGCGGCAGAGGCTGACTGGGGCCCTCAGCCCGGCTCTCTTCACCACACTGGGCCCCGGGGGGGTTCGGAGAAAGACCTGAGAGGAGGGGGCACAAGCCCATGGGGTGAGGCAATTGGAGTGGCACCTTTTAACCAAGTGGGCCCTTGAGGAAAAGCCCCACCCAGCCACAGCACAGCACAGCAAGCAGCCGGGGGCTCTCCCATGCCAGCAAGCCCACCCGCCCATCTACACCGGCTGCCCACCGTCCAGGCTGCAGGGCAGCTGCGTCCAGCCTCCCTTCCTGCCACTCCTCCCCCGCCCCACGCCACCCTACCTCACCTACACACAGCCCTGAGCTGCCCGCCTGTCCTTCCCACTCCCGGAACTGCCCTTTAACTGACTGTCTCCTGTGCCCTGGGAGCCCCAACCCTGGGCCAGCCTGGCACATGTCTGGGACTCGGCAGACGTATGCAGCATGTCCAGAAAGGCAAGGACCCCGGCCGCACCCCCTCTCCCTGTCTCCCTCCTTCCTCTGGACACCACAATCAAACCCTATTTGCCCCCAGGGTCCAGGGGCCTCCCACGGTTGGCAGGACTGCGTACATCCCAGTCACCAAACATTCGCAGGGTACTGTGGGACAGGACCCAGAGGACAACAGCCACTCCCAGCTCACCCTTGTCACACTCTCACTGGGCCCAGCACGCCCTGTGCACTGCTCATGGAGCGTGTCATTGGTCCTGACACAGCCCTGGTAGGTGGGACCTATGGTTAACCCTGTTTCACAATTGAGGAAACTGAGACATAGAGCTTAGCATGGTGAATGGCTGGCCACGACTGGAACCCAGGCGGTCAGGCCTCAAGCTGGGTGGCAAGCCCCCGTGAAGAAGCCCAGGCAGGGGTCCAAGGACCAAATCACAGGACAGTTCCACAACAGACATCCACAGGCGGCCATCTGGCGGAAGCGGATGGAAAGGCTGGGGGTGAGCAGCTGCCGAGCCGTCCCCTGGCTACATCTAGCCACGATCCTCCCCAAGCCTGGAGACAGTCTGCCAGGCAACTACTGCTGTGCCCACTTCACAGATGAGAAAACTGAGGCCAGAAATCTTGCCCAGGTCCCCCTCACCCCGGTATAAAGGCAGGGCAGGCCCATGTGCTTGGAACCCTGCGAGATTGGGGGCTTGACTGCAAGGGCTCCCAAGGATGGCGAGGGGGACAGCCTCCATGGAGCTTGAGGACACAGAGGCACCATTTCCACGTGGCTGCCTCACGCGGCCATCCCACGTGTGCCCCACCCCCAGGAAGTCTCACGTGCGGTCATAATATTGACACGGGCAGAGCACACACCAGCCAGGAAGCTGGGGTGTCGAGAAGTCGGGGCAGGGCACCCCTGGCTCCAGCAGGGAGGGCCTCGGGCCAGACCCGCAGCAGGTGCTCAGAGGGCCTCTTCCTGCCAGCAGAGCCCGGCATTCTGGCCCCTCTGAGCCAGGCCCTGCTGCCACTGAGGCTATTTTTTCCGTTCTTCCAAGAGGACGCAGCTGTGTGCCAGGTGGGGGCCGGGGGAGGCGGGGTGTGGAGGACAGGGGCAGGCACCCAGCCACCAAGCCCAGCTCTGTGCCACCCACTGTGTGAGCCGGGAAAGTCTGGCCACCTCTCTGGCCCTCGGCTGCTGCTTCTGTAAAATCTGGGGTTGACCCCCGAGGAGCCTGGCAAATGGGATTCGCTCAGTTCTGCACATGTATCCCAGGCCTCGCCGTGCCAGCTCTGGGGACGGTGAAGCACCATGACAACAGCAGGCAGCACCACAGTGGTGATGATCATAACGCCGTGACCGTGAGAGTCACTGCCAGGGCCAAAGACCCTCTGTGGGAGGCGCTGTCCCTAACCAGGGGCTGCTCTGCCCCTTCACAACAGGCTGCAACCCCTGAGCGCCCTCCAAGGCTGGTGGGGAAGAGAGGAACGCCCCTGCATCCCACCAGCCCTGCCAGGGCGCTGTCCACCCCCGGGTGGCCTCTCTGACCGTCAGCCTCCTCCCCTGCAGCCACGTCCAAGATCCCCACCTACCTGACAAGGACTCTGCACAGGACAGCCTCTAACAGTCACCCCTTTTCCAACACCTTCCGGTTGCAGGCGAAGGAAGCCTCCAGTGGTGGCGAGTGCCTTTGACCTTGCCTTGGACACCTGGTAACCAGGACAGCCCGGCCGAGGCTCCAAGGACTGTCTCAGAGAGCGGCAGGAGAGAACTGGAGGGTGGGCACAGGCAGGAGGCCCTGCAGACGGGCAGGCAGACTCGGAGCCCCCGGCCACTCGGAGGAGCGGCACGTACAGCCGGGTGCCTGCCTGCAGCCAGTCAGGAGTGCCTCCACCTCTTGAGGGGGGTCAGGTGGGGCTGCACAAGGCTCCCCAGCCTCAGAGCACATGCCTGCCCCAGCAGGCCCCCCAGAGGCAGCAGGGCCCGCATCACGGACCTTGCCCTGGGCCACTGAGGCACCTCCCAGGACACTGCAGAGCCTCCAGGCCAGGGGGGAAGCGGGGCTCAGACAGATACCCCTCCCAGACTGTGGGGGCTTCTGGGCAGACTGCTGGCCTACACGGGTGTGGCTGGTGCTGGCCATCTGGGGGGCAGGTGGAGGGCCTGGGGGCCATACCAGGCCTCCGACCCCTCAGCCCTCTAACAGCCGCACCTGCAGGATCTCCCCTCAGTCCCAGCGCACAGGGAGGCGCCAGCGCTCAGCTCCACTCCCCAGGAGCTCTCCACCTGCAGAGGAAAGCAGAAGGCCCAGGGTTCCGCAGGGAGCCTTCAGGAGGAAGGGGCGTTTGGGCCCAAGACAGGGAGGCCAGAAAGGTGATGCAAACCTCATGAGCCAAGACAATCAGCAGCTGTAGTCACACACCCCTGTGCTGTGCTGAGCCACCACTCTCGCCATGGAGGCGGGCAGATGGGGACAGTAGGTGAGGGACGATGAGCACTGAGGGCTCCTTGCCCTGGAGCCAGCTGGCCACCTTCCACACCAGGCTCCTTACCTAACCCTGACCAAGGCACGCTGTTCTCATATTGGACAGGAGAAACCAAATGCCTTTTCCAACAGTGTACCTGGCAGGTTTGAGGCCACACGGGCACCTGGGTTCTGGCCCCTCCCGGCCAGGGGGCAGCAGGCTGACTGTCCAGCCAGGGCCTGGGTACTGTCACTGCCCTCTCCACACAGCCCTCCTCGGCCAGCGCAGTCACTCGCCCACCCGACCCGGGAGCAGGGAGGGCATTCCTGCCACCTCCCACATCCCCAGAGGAGGGAATTCTCAGCATTCAGGCTGCACAGGGCTTGAAAGGTCCTCACAGAGGGGGCTGGGCCCTAGGCAGGGTCCCCCAAGGCCTGGCTGGCACGCGCTCCTCTTGCCTGAGGTGGTTTTGAGAGCAATCCTCACTGGCCCCGGGTGGACGGGCGGGCAGGGCAGGGGAAGGAAAAGGAGTAGGGGCTGCAGATGCCACCAGCAGGACATGGCAACGAAGACCAAGTTCTCAGGCAGCAGAGATGGCACTGGCCCCGTGGCTGTGCTGACTTCTTACTGGGCACAGGAGAGTGGGCCACCTACCCAGGGCTCTTCCCACTCAGTCCCCTGGCATCTGCCCACACTCTGCCCCGGGGGTGGGCATGGAGCTGGAGTGGGGAGGCTTCAAGCTGCTCCTCCGTGGCCCCCCATGGAATCGCCATCCCTGAATCCACAGTTTCCAAGCCCTCTCCCCCATCTTCCTTGGACTGACAGGGGATCCAAAATATCTAGAACTAGAAAGGGTCTTGAGAGATAATTTAGCTCAATTCCCTTTTTTTAAGCCCAGGAAACCACAAGCCAGAGAGGTTAACAAAACTTGCCCAAGTGCACACAGTGAGGTCAGGCAGAACGGAATGCGAGATGAGGGCACAGAGGCTGCAGGGGGCAGGAATCCTTCCAGAACATCTGCCCAGCTCATGACATACCCCTTCCTGCCCAGCTGGTCCCCACGGAAACCCCAGGTGAGTCCCGTGGGCAGCCTGCTCCACCTGGGAAGACAGCCACTCCCATGCTGCCCCGCTTCATCCACCCCACAGCTGCCCAAGGGGGAGGGACTCACACCCGCTGCCCCTGCCAATTCACAGCCAGTGGTGACATCAGCCAGGCAGGCAGGGACTCTGTCTAGAGGGGGCTCCAGGGGCAGGGAAGGTGATGTGGGCCCCTCAGGAGCGAGGCTCCAGGCAGCACCCTCTTTGCCACACTGCACACACGGCCGCACCTCCCCGGCAAGCACCAGGCCCTCGGCCACTGTGGCTGGGGGATCTTCGCAGGCTCCACCTCCCACCCTCAGGCCTCTCCTGATGCCCCAGGTTCCATGGGGCGCTGGATCCCCATCCCTCCCCCACACCTGCGGGTCGGGCTGCTCAGCTCTGATGTCCACGTCTCTTGAGAGCTCCACCCTCTGCCCGGTACACACCTCGGCCCATGGGCAAAGGGTCCCACGGAGCTGGCCCAGGCTCACTGGCCACCAGCACCTGCAAGAAGCCCCCACCCCAGATGATACCAGTGTCCACTCTTTTGAATAAACTGCTTAAACTACTAGAACTGTCTCAGGGTCCAGCAGCAACACAAACAAGAGAACCTTCCATGGAACACAACTGGGGCCTCAACCCAGGGTCTTCAGAGCCTAGCAAGGCCCATATGAACCGCCATGAATCTCACTGTGCCGTGCCAGGCAGGGAACTGGGTGGCAGGAACAGGGCTGCCTCTAGAGCAACCCATGAACCCCAGCAGCAGTACCCGATGGCACTGGAGAGCTCAATACCACCTGCCAATGTGCAGCCCCGCAGCCCTGGCCACGAACGGGCACTCAGCAGCTCCTAAGCCTCAAACAGTCCCCACACCCCAGCTGACTCCTCACTCCTGGAGAAGAAGGGGTCACCAGCCACAGAAGTACTCTCTATCCCCGGATGTGTCCCTAGGCATCGGGACTTTTCTGGGCAGGAGTTTCTGGGACTAAATGAAAACGCTTGGCCTAAAGCTGGGGGGTGGCTTTAGGAGTTTCTGCTGATGTAAGAGCTCTTCTGGATGCTTCTACAGCCAGGCGGCTCCTGCAGAGCCAAAACCCTTTTGCACCCATTCCCTCCCTGAAGGGCTCGCTGCCACTTCTGAGCAAAATGGGGCAGAGGCTGCTCCTCTAGACCTAAGCCAACTGGTCCCCTACCTCCCACTTTACAGAAGTAAAGTGACTTGTCCTGGGAACAGCCAAGTGGTCCCTACACACTCCCAGCAGAGTCAGGGGTAACCCCACCTAGCTCCACGGCTCCCCAGGGCCACCTAAGGGCTCACCCTCCAGGACGGAGGGTACCCTTCATTGATCCTTCCAATGCCGGGCTAGGCCCCGGGCATCCAAAGGTGCCTCAGACCCTGCTCCAGGCTTCCAAGAGCTCTCAGTCCAGGGAGGTGGCGAAACATACTCTTACAGTTCACAGCACACAAGGCTCAGGGAGGCAGGAGGACAGCTCAGCCATGTCTGTCAAGGCTCAGGGAAGGCTGGCCAAAGGAGGACCCGGGCAGCCAGGCAGGGCCCAGGCGAGGGGGGTCTCAGCTAGGCAGAGGAAACAGAATGTGCAAAAGCACCGAGGCACAGGAGAAGACCACACCTGCAGGATGGCAGTGGGGCAAGCGGCCAGAGCTCTAGGAGACAAGTCCCCCTCCTCTGTTTTGTTCCCATGTGTCACGCCCGGCCAGCCTGCACAGGCTGTAAGCTGACCCAGTTTGAGAGACCTCGTCCTACACTTTATCGCCATTTTGCTCGGACACCATGATTCTAAAGTTAGCCCTGGCCAACGGCACGAGGCTCCCCACCAGGCCAGGGCCGGTGGCCCGCAAAGCCAGGCTGCTGCCCAGCACAGCCACCATTCAGGGGCTAAACCCCCAAGTCCACAAACTGGCTCAGAAAAGACCCCACACTCCTGTGTCCATGTTTCCCTAGAACATCTTGCACTGGAGCCAATGGAGAGGGCGGCGTGACCACAGATCACAAGACAGACAAGGAGCTGACTATCCCCAGCCGTGGAGTTGAGGCCAGGCATGCAGCTAGTTCTGCAGGAACCCAGCTGTGAGCACAGATCGGGCAGGAGCCAGGGACAGCTGGAGCTGGGAGTGCCCCGGTATCTTAGGTGACACTGGTCTGAAGGGACAAGAGCCCTGTGCTCCCAGAGCCAAGGTCCCAGTCAGTCTGGGGAGCCAGCTGGCTCTGCCCAGAGAAAAACCCTTCTGTGCCATAGGCTGCACCAGTAAGCCCAGCCCAGCATTCCCGCAAATGCAAGGGGAGCCCTGGCAGAAGAGGATGTTGTCTAGTCCAGAAACACGGGCTCAGAGCCCAGTGGGTATGTGGCCATGCCCTGGGAGCCAGATTTCTAAGTCAGATGGGAGCAGGGGTCTCAGACAGCCTGGTTCATGCCTCCGTCCTAACTCCCCGTCCATCAGAGTGAGTCTCTCTCTCTCTCTCTCACGCACACACACACCCCAGCAGATCTAGCAGACAATTGGACTGAGGTGAGTGAGCATCCAGGGCCCTCCCTCGTACACCCCAGGCCCACTGTCCCCCTTCTCTCCATACACATCCCCCTTTCTTTGGCCTTCTGCCCACCCCTGCCCCTGCCACTCCTAGAAAGCTGCCTGGGCTAAGTCCCCTTGGTCTGCCATTGCCTCCTCCACGCCCCGACCCCTTTCCCCCCACCCGTTACCCGGATATGTTCATTCTCTCCTACAACTCCTCTCGAGCTGTGGGCTTTATTATTAGCCAAATGCTGATTTTCCTGTTTCACGGCTAATGTCCAATCTGACCTTACTAACCCAGTTCCAGGGGCGGAGGGTAATGTCCCCATACAGGACCACCCCAGAGCCAGGACTCGGAAGAGCAAGGAGACCCCAGTGTTTCAGAGCTGGGACCGACCTCAGCTGCTTGTCCTCACTTTACCGGTGGGGAAAGCAAGGCCCAGACAGGGTGCGAGTGACAAGGGAAGGGCAGGCCCGGTTGATCCCGGCAGCACCTGCCAGGTCCGCCTTCCCAGCACCTGGTAGGTCCATCGGGGCCGTGGCAGCAAGTGCACACTCACAGGGCAGGCGGTGCAGCAGCCACAGGTGGGGCAAGGAGGTGACCAGGACAGTCCAAGGGGGGCGGTGGCCATGCAGAGGAGCACTCACACTCCATCCTTCCCACTGTCACTTCCTCCTC
Source organism: Eulemur rufifrons (assembly GCF_041146395.1). Classification (NCBI taxonomy): domain Eukaryota; kingdom Metazoa; phylum Chordata; class Mammalia; order Primates; family Lemuridae; genus Eulemur; species Eulemur rufifrons. The sequence continues at coordinate 4,641,899 of NC_090991.1, forward strand.
CCTCTGTCACCTCCTCTGTCACTTCCTCCTCCCTCCCTGTCATCTCCCCCTCTCTCCCTGTCACCTCTTCCTCCCTCTTGTCACCTCCTCCTCTCCCTGTCACCTCCTCCTCTCTCTTGTCACCTCCTCCTCCCTCCCTGTCACCTCCTCCTCCCTCCTGTCACCTCCTCCTCTCTCCTGTCACTGCTACTCCTTCCTGTCACCTCCTCCCTCCCTGTCACCTCCTCCTCCCTCCTGTCACCTCCTCCTCTCTCCCTGTCACCTCCTCCTCTCTCCCTGTCACCTCCTCCCTCCCTATCACCTTCTCCTCCCTCTTGTCACCTCCTCCTCTCAGTCACCTCCTTCTCCCTCCCTGTCACCCCCTCCTCCCTCCCTGTCACCTCCTCCCCCTCCTCCCTCCCTGTCACCTCCTCCCCCTCCTGGGAGCCAGGAGCAGCACACCTCACGTTGCCCACAGCACCACCTACCACCCAGCCACCCTGAGCTCCCTCCAAAGCCACCAGCCAAGGGGCTCTGGGTACCAGTGGGTCAAACATCCCCTGCTGTGGCAAGCCCAGGCCCAGGGCAGAGAGCAGACTTCCAACTCCCAGAGAGGAAAGGCCACCTCCTCCCCAGCTAACTCTCTGGACAAGGGTGACCAACCGTCCTGGTCTGCCCAGGACTGAGGTGGCTTCTGGGGATGCAGGACTCTGAGGTTAAAGTCCCCTGCTAACGGACAGGCCAGCGTCCTGACACAGACACAGGGTGTCCTCAGCAGGGCCGGGCTGGGGGTTGTGGTCTGGCTGGGCAACGAGGGCTGGCACGCCTGTCAGCAGCTGACCCATCAGACACCTTCCCCCAGGCGCACACATGCAGCAGCTGCCCGGGCACCAATGGCACCGGAGCACTGTGGGAGGGGCTCGGCGGGGAGGGGCTACCACGGACCCTGGGGATGGGCAGAGGGTCTGCCAGAGCAAAGGCCTGGGCCTGAGGGCGGGGCACCAGGGGACAGCAGGAAGCAGCTGGCTGTGCTGGGCTTAGAAGGGGCAAAGGTCCCTGGGAAGCTCCCTCCCAAGGCTGGAGGACCTGGCTTGTCCCGGTCACACCTGCTGTGCTAGCAGGATTCCCGACAGCACCCTTCACTCTCACAGGGTCCCGGCGAGGCAGGTGAATCAGGCACAGGGCAGTCTCCCTAGAAATCCTTCAGGTCAGCCGTGGTGCCCAGACACACTGGTATGTCTCCAGCAGCTTTGACATTTGTTACAAGCAATTGGTCTTCGATAAGAGTTAAGGAAAAAACGCACGCACACTTTGCTTCTGTAAACAACAGCGGAGCCCAAGTCTCTGCTCTGACGCCACCCGCATGGGAGAGCCGGCACAGGGAGCTCCGGGAGCCGGGGTGCCAGGAATCTCGGAGTCTGCCACAAATGACACTGTGTTTTACTTCCCTGCCACTCCTTTTCCTTTCACAAAGTCAGGTGCGCATATGCACATGTCACAAATGGGGCTGAGCCTTGACCACTGATGCCACGGCAGAAAAACTGGTCAAGAGCTGAGTCAGCCTTCATGCAGCCCGTGAACGCTGCCTGGACGCCCGTCTCCGCCAGGCATGGTGCTGGTCCAGGCACGGACGGGCGTCCAGGCGGCGCCTGCTACCCAGAGCACTTCAACTCTTTAGGGATGCTCCGTCTAAGGGACAGCAAGGGGCAAACAGTGGCTGTACCCTTCAGGGGACACGGGACACAGGCAGTGGCCACTCAGACCACCTGGGCAACTGTGCCCCTTGGGGGACATCTGGCAATGTCTGGAGACAGGTCAGACCGCCTGCGCCTGGGGTACTACTGACACCTAGTGGGCAGGGGCCAGGGATGTTCTGGGCATCGTGCAGTGCACAGGATGGCCCCAGGTGTCAGCAGCCCAGACCCAGAGAGGGCCGGGTGAGGAGGGGATGATGAGGCGACAGTGGAGCCCTGGACTAGAGGCCAGATCACCCAGAGAAGGGCCAGGCCCGGGGACAACCAAGGGTGTGAGTGAGACGATGCCTGCCAGGAGGGCCTCCAGGGCCAGGCAAAGAGTGCCCACCCCCTCCCGGAAGACGAGGGGTGTCTGAGCACAGCCAGGGTGTAGCAGCCCCGGGGGTGGCTGTGGAGGGGCAGCAGGGAGTCTGGCTGTATGTAGGGGGCTCTGGCTGACAAGGAGGGTTTGAAGCCAGGTGGGGTCTGCAAGAGGAGAGGCAGGGCGGGGGAGAGGAGGGACTCAAGGCTGCAAGGCTGGCCCTGGACCTCTTCCCTGGCCCCTAGAGAGGCGGCCTCCTTCAGGGAGATGGGGAAGGAACAGCAAATCAGTGGGGCCTTGGCCCAGGACCCCAGGCGGGGCCACAGTGCCTGGACCCACACCCCCGGAGCTCTGGGGATTCCAGGCCACAGACCCCTGTTGGTCCCTCTGTAGCACCTTGGTCTTCGCATCCTGAGCCTTATCACAGTTTTCATTACAAACGTGTCTGTGCTCCAGGGGGACGGAGACCGTTCAACGGCTTTCCGAGGACACACATGACGCCGGCGCACGGAGGGTTCTCGGTGAGTACCGGTCCAGCAGATGGACAACAGGCAGAGGAAAGAATTCACAGGAGCAGCAGGAAGAGGGCCGGAAAAGCTGCGTGGCGCGCAGGGAGGCCACTTTCAAGGAAGAGCAAGTCTTGGCCCCGTGAAACTCCCCCAGAGACCCAATAAGAGAAGGCCGGAAAGCCTCCCTGGGGCTGAGCAAGGAAGAGCAGGCCGAGGCCTCAGGAACAAGGGTTCTAACGGAGAGAAGGAGATGCAGGAGCCTAGGAGGGGACAGGAGGCAGAGGGATGGTCCTCCCTCGGTTGCCCCGTCGCAGCCAATGGCCACACCCTCCCGGGGGTCACTCAGCCCCCCGTGCACTGGCCATGCCGCTCTCAGCTCTTCCTGACCACCCCTCTCGAGCAAGCCACCACCTTGGGCCTCGACTGCTGTGCCAACCTCCCAGCTCCGCCCCTGCTTCCTCTCCTCTGTTCTCAGCACAGCGACCTTGAAAACCTGACTCAGATCCAGATGGTGCTCAGAGCCCATCAAAGGTCCCCCGCAGCCCGCACAGCCTGCACCACCAGCCCCAGCCACCTCTCCGCCCTGCCCTCCCCTCTCCCTCTGCCAGTCTCCAGCCTGTGGCTGTCCCTGGAAATCGCAGAGGCTACTCTCACCCCAGGACTTCTGCACTGGCTTTTCCCCTGACTAGAATGCTCTTCCCAGACACCTGAGGGCCCCGCCCGCGTGCGAGTCAGGTTTCTGGTCAAAGGTTGCCCATCAGAGAGTCCTTCCCTGACGACCCTTCCTGTCTGCCCCCCACCTCCTGATCCCTTGGTGCTGCATGTGCTCACTTACTGCCCCTCCTGGAGTGCCACTGCGTGAGGGCCAGGGCCGTGCGCTCCAGCCCCAGGACGGTGCCGGCGCACAGTAGGCCCCTCAAAAATACTTGGAGAATGGATGAATGGACGGCTTCAAGCCCCAGAGGAGACACTAGCAGGATCTGCTGTGAAGATGCACTGAAATACCGCAGGGACCGCACTCAGCACCGCACCTGGGCACAGTAAGTGCCGCCAGGTACAGTCGGCCCCTCCTGTCGCAGGCTCTACGTCTGCCATTCAACCAACTGTGGATCGAAAATATTCAGGGGAAAACAATAAAAATAACACAAATAACAAAAAATACAGCATAACAACTATTTACATAGAATTTGCATTGTTTTGAGTCTTTTAAGTGATCTAGAAATGATTTAAAGTATGCAGGAGGGTGTGCGTAGGTTATGTGCAATTCCTACACCATTTTATATCAGGGACTCGAGCATTCGCAGATTTTGGTATCTTAAGGGGTCCTGGGACCAATGTCCCACGGATACCGAGGGACAAGTGCATTGGCAATTATTAAAATGTGACAAATGTTCTTCAAGGGCTTCCACGGTGCAGCCTCAGTTTGGGCTTCCTGTGTCCCCGCATCACGGAACAGGGCTCAGGACCCCCAGCTCCTCTCGCCCCCACACGCCTGCCCCGGCCAGCAGCCCACTGAGCCGCAACGAGTTTCCGTAACTTTTCTCCTTCTGAAATGACTTTGAAGAGTTTGCTCTCTCCCCTACTAATGACCACGAACTGTTCCAGTGAACAGTTTTTTCAAAATGAGACAAATCAAAAACTTATGACCAAGAAAAAAAAAAAAAACTTTTACCACAAACACACAGACGCAAGCTGCCTGTCTCCCAAATCTTACTGCATCCCAACCACTGTTTGGGAAGACTCTGTGGCCCACGGCCAGGCTTTAAAATGAACTGCACAGAAACACACTGTTGGAAAGGCCAGTGGGAAATGACCCAAGGGGGCTTGTGCATAAATAAAATGTCCCCAGGACCCCAGTGCTGGGAGACCCTCAGGCACTTGAACGACTGCCAGCCAGGCCAGGCCTGCAGGGAGCAGAGGACGGGATCTGGCCAGCTGTGGGGGCCCCGTGGAGAGCCTGTGGGCAGTAGAGGGCACAGCACACCCAACACCCCCAGGGTGAACCCCGTGAGCTCTTCCAGCAGGAATCTGCGGCCTTTTGAATACCCTGTACTCAGTCCTGTGACTGCTATAATAAACTACTGCAAACTCAGTGGCTTAAAACAACAGAAATGTATTCTCTCACACAGTTCTGGTGAACAGGAACCCAAAGGCAGTTATCACTGGCCCAAAACAAGGCATGGGCAGGGCTGCACCCCTCACAGGCGCTGGGGAGACCGTCCCTTGCCCCTTCCAGCCTCTGGCGGCTGCTGGCCTGCCTTGGCTTGTGGCCTCGTCGCTCCAGCCTCTGCCTCCTCTGTGCTGTCAAATCCCCCTGCCTCCCCTTCGTGTAGGGATGCGCGTGACGGCATTCGGGGCCCTCCTGGATCATCCAGGGCCCTTCCCAGCGCAAGCTCCTTGGCTCCATCAGGCCCTTCTGCGTGTGTGCCGTACACGGGAACCTTCACAGGTGCCAGGGGCCAGGAGGTGGCCATCTTCAGGGCCACTCTTCAGCCTCCCACACACCACACCCTCTTTATCCCTCACTATCTCACACATCTCACGCCTCCGACATGCAGGGTGTGCGCAGAGACGCAGTGGGAGGGGAGGTGCACAGGCCAGGAGGTGGGGAGCCCTCCAGGAGAGCGCGAGGAAAGCCCCGGATGCTGCCCTGGCTGGGGAGGCCGTGTCAGGGGCTCAGGGCCAGCTCAAGCCATCGTGGCTGAGAGCGCAGGTGCTTCCCAGCCGGTCCGCACACCTGGCGGCCAGGCCTTCTGCGGGGGGGAGTGTCAGGAGGCCTGTGTTTGCACACAGGCCCTCCCTGCAGCCCCCTCCTCTGTAGGCCACCGCTGCCTCCATTCTCAGGGCGGGCCACGACAGCAGGGACGGCACATTCTTTGGCATGTGCCCACTCCCACTCCCACCCACCATCTCTCTCCCCAGTTGGAGAAAAGACCCGAGTCATAAACCAGATGAAAAACATGTCCTGTTCTGCCCTGGGACCAAGGGCTCACCTTAAATGAAAACAGGCTGGAACTGTGTGTTGCTGATGCTGATCTTGGCTTTATTCTGCAGATTAGCCTCAAGGGTGATCACGGGGCATCCGGGACTCTGCATCACCACGCCCAGTGCCGGCAGCCTGCAGCCCCCCAAGAGGGCCTGGGCAGAGTGGCCAGAACCCCAGGAGCACCACCTCACAGTGCGGGGGCGCACCTCAGACCAAGGCCACAGTGGGCGCCAACGGCCTCCCACACCTTCCCCAAAGGGCCCAGAGCCCACTTCCCACGCAGCCCACCCTCCCCACGAGCACAGGCCACCAAGTGTCCCCTTGCACCCATCAACGAGCTGGTGCCACTCTGGTTTCTCTTGTTTTCAATTCCTGTCGGCTTGTTCCTGCTACCAGCACAGCTCAGGGGTGGGAAAAATAATAATGTTTATGGCACACACTTGGGGGGATTCAGGAGCAAATGGTTTGACTGTGTGATGTGGCAGAGAGGGAAGAGAGCCCCTGTTAGTGGGCAACGGGGGCGGCTTTCCACTGCAGGCTCCCATGACCAGCCCGTGTCCTGGACCATCCTGACATCAGCCTCGGGCAGCCCAGGGAGGGGACAGAAGAGTCTATACTCCACGCCAGCCAGCGGCAGATGCGGGAGGAAAGAACAGAGTTGCCTGTCTGTCCCGCCCGCAGTGGTGGCGACTCCCCACACACGGGGCTCACCGGCCGTGGGACTCCCCCCGCAGAACGGAGTCTCGTACGAAGGAACTTACCACGTTCCAGTAGAGCGGATTGAAAACGATGGCAAGGACGGCAGCCACAAAGCTGGAATCTGAGGGGTCCACGTAGCCCAGCAGCCAGGTCATAACGCAGAGGTCTGCCTGCAGGGACAGTGCCAGCGTCAGGAGGAGGCCCACCCAGACACAGCCAGGACCTCAAGCCCCCAGAACTTGGACACAAAGTTCCCCTCTGGGAACACACCGGGAGGCTCGGGAACACGCAGGTCCAGCAAAGGTTACTATGGTGTAGTCTCATAAAACGGAAGATAAAAAGCAGAAACCTAATCAGCTGTGTCATGCCCTGTCGGGAGGGTGGCGGCGTGGCGGCCACAGAAGTAAATGTGTGTGGACGCTGGCCAAGGATAACAAAGCCTCTGAAGATGGGCACCCAGCACCCACAAAGGGAGGGACACCAAACCTGGGTGTGACTGGCACCCTCCAGGAGCCCCAGAGAACATACGTGAAGAGATGTTTAGCTCCCGTAATGAGGTCAAAGCAAACTAAAACTATGGTATGGTGCCTCTCCTCACCCGAGCCTGGCGCGGGACGAGCCTGAGCCCAAGGGGTGTGCGCCCACGCCCCAGCCACGCCACCCGCTCCCGACAGCTGGCGAGAGAACGATCAGGAGCAATGAGAGACAACCTCGGTGGCCAGGACCAAAGACTGGAGAAAGCCAGCGTGGCCGTGCCCGCGGCAGCCCAGCCACAGAAGCTGAAAGGACGAGGTCCACATTCAGCAACTCGTCCCCTTCGCAAACACAGAACCTCCAAGGGAAAAGAACAAGCGGCAGGACTCACAGCCTACACATAAATTTTTCAAGAATAACACAAAACATTCTTTCTGTGCGCGCACTTTTAAAAAAGACTAGAATGCAATACACTAAATTCATGACATTTGCTGCCTCTAGGAGCAGGGTTTCTCGACCTGGGCACCGCTGACATTTGGGGCCAGATCACTGGGTGGAGGCCTGGTGCTGCCTTGGATGTTTCGGGACCTTCAGCAGCATCCTGGCCTCCTCCACCCCAGTGTGACAACCAAGCATGTCTCCAGACACTCCCAAATGTCCCCTGGAAGCAAAATTCCCTGTAGTGAGATCCTCCGCTCTAAAGGCAGAGAGGACGAAACAAGAAGACATTTTCAAAATCGATTTCTTTCTTTAAAAAAGAAAAGGCACCCCTGACGAATTCGGTGGTGAGTATTTACTGAGTCCTTGTATTCTGCTCTAAACTTTTCTTTATTTTCCATTTCAGAAAGTTTTTTTTAAAAATCGTTTATAAAATGCACTGAGAAGTATTATGGTGTCCCTCCACATGCAATTCGAAATAAAAATAATACTAAATTGTAAAATAAACGGGAAGTCCATCGGAGCTGTGACCTTTCCCCTAAGGCCTACTTTGACAGTGTGTTTTTTGTTTCATTTGGGGATATAATAAATTCTTTCAAACAGGGCTTCTGTCTCCCACTTTTGGGGAAGGGGGTGGGGAGGAAAGAGCTCCAGATCTGTCTGAGGGTCACTCAGCCCAGCCGGTCTTATCTTCTGTTGACAATAACCCTTATTGAGCACCTCCCGCTTGCAGGCCCTGTCCACTGACAGGCTGGCGGGGGAGGGAGGGAAAGTTGTGAGCAGCAGACCATAGCCAGCTGGAAGTCTTCACTCGTACCTCCCCCTCCTCCCCCGACTCCACTCCAGTCCTCAGCCCCCAGCCGAAACTTTGCCAAGCCCCAGCCCCGCCCCATCTCATTCCAATCGTCCAGTTAGCCAATTGTCCTACCTGTCATTCCCCCTTGTACATAACCATTTAATCCACTCCCTCCCCCAGAGCATAGCAAAGGACCTCATGGCCTCCTGTCTTTGGACTTCCCCCCAGAGCCCTCTCCATGGAGCCTCACCTGCCTGCTGCCCTGCACCCCAAGACTCACCTACATACACACGGCTCCCCCAGCTCAGCACTCGAAGTCAGGGGGAGTCACACCTGCTTCGGAGGGTAGACCTTCCACAGCCTGTTGGTTGCTCACCTGTCTCCCTTTCTGTTCCGTCCCAATCACCCATGTAGACCCTTTCACTTTGGCTTCTGCACATATCTGAAATACCCTCTCTCCCTCTGCACCCCACTAGCAAACTCCTACTCATCCCTCAAAACCCAGCTGGAACACCTCCTCTACCACTCCCAACAGCAACCTCTCCTTGTGTCCTTACTGCATGCCCACAGCAATTACCTGTTTTTCCGTCCCTGTCTCATGACAGGTCCTTCAGGCTAGGGACCATTTTTTAGTTGATCATTTTGTCTCCAATGCCCACCCCCACTGCCTGGCACAAAAAGTAAATGTTGGCTGAGTGAACAGTGGCCTTCATTTCATCATGAGTAAAAACTTGAGGACTAAAGGTTGTCTCTCAGGCACTCTCCACTCAGATATCCTATGCTCCTGGGACTCTGGTCTCCTCCAATCTGGCTTTGGAAAGGGGCAGGAAATTGCCAAAGTGGCCCTGTAGGGATTCTGCAAGCAGGCAGGCAACCAGGCAGCCAGCAACGACCAACAGATCCCCTGGACACAGGGGCATGGCCTCTTGCAAGGCCACAGGGCCCAGATTCACCAGCTGCCCAGACGCTGTGCTTCACAAATATTTATTTTCATAGCACCTTTTAGGTGGAGAAATCAAGCAATGTTCTACGAGCACTGGCAGGTGGTGGGATGGGATGGCCAATCTGGGAGAGGGCAGGGCTTCCCAAGGTTCCTAGGAACCACAGGGACTGAAGCTATTTGAGGCAGAGGTCAGTCTCAGGGGCCCTGTCAGGGTGAAGGCCTCGGTTGAGACCTGTCTGTCCCTGGGTGTGCAGCTGGGTGGAAGGTGTGTCAGGGACTAGAAGGAGTCCATCATCCCCTCCCCTGTGACACCACAGTCCTCACCCAGCAACTCCAGACACCAGGAAGCCCCATCGGCTGGCCTCCCCACAGCTCCCACAAAAGGACGACTGGGGCCTGGGCATCCTCCTGTGAGACCCGGACCTGCCCCCTTGAATTATCACAGACACAGGAGCTCACAGCCAGCAAGCCGTGTCCATGTGCTAACTTTTAAAACGACAATTCCCACGGGAATTTATAAGGCAACTCTACAGACAAGGATTTTATTATTGGCCAGAACGCCCTTCCAAGGTGAGTTCTGTAGGAGGCCGCCATTCTTCTACGCCAGGATCCCCTATTCCCACGTTCTCCTGCCCTTCCCCGGAGGCCCTTGAAGGCTTCAGCCACCCAAAGGGGAGTGGCCTGGGAAGCAAGGTGGGAGCCCTGCTGGGAAGGGGCAGGGGACCATTTTGAGGGGGAGGGCAACGTCCCCGCCCCACTGGAGTCTGGGTACTCCGGCAGACTCCCCAACTTATACCTAAGGTCGGTGCAGGGGGTGCATTTCACACACGTCCAAAGGGCGGAAAGAGCTGCAGAGGGAACTCTCCCCTACTTCCCCAGGGCCCTGGGGGAAACACTGCCCAGTGCAATCTTTAGGAGACCGTAAAGAATTCAACTCACGCCATTCACAAAATGCTAAGCATCCACTAGGGAGGGCCTTGCTCCGGGGGGTCTAAGACAAACAAATGACCAGCCTGAGGGCTTCACTACTGCCAGTTGCCAAGATCAGTGAGCACACACCTTATCTCTTGCAATCCTCCCAGCCACCCTAAAAGTCCTATTGTTAGCCTACTTTGCAGATAAGTGCAAAGTTTCCAGGCCCCAGTCAGAGAGGAGCAGAGCCTGCCCTAGCCAGCCCAGCCCTCCCTGACTCTGACACAAAGCCCTGTGGCAAGTGGAAGACCCGGAACCCCGCCCCAGCAGACACGGATAAAATCAGTGCTTCTGGGTCCTGAACACCCCCAAGGAGACCAGCCACGCGAACGAGAAATAAGCCCCTTTCACCTTTTGTGGGAGCCAAGCTGAAGGAGAGAAACTGAGGCACTGAAAGATTAACCAACTGACACTAGCTGAACCTGGCAGGAACTGAAATCCACCTGGATCTCCCAGTTAGGGCCGAACTGGTCAAAACTAGAACTTGGCCCCATCATCCCTCCTCCACCCAGGTCCCAGTGCCCTCGGGTCAGCCTGTCTTGGGGAGGGCAGTGTCCCGGCGGGCAGTCTCCACCAGGTAACCTGCGTCTCCTGGAGGAGGATTTGTGTTGCCTGGAGAGGCGCCTGCTTAGCAGGAAAGAATGACGAACGGTTCAGCGGTTCAGCGTGGGTCGCCAGGCAGCAGAGGGGAACCGTCCCGGCTCCCTGCTCCGTTCCCGGCTCCCTGCTCCCCTCCCCTCCCGAGGGACATGAAGGCCCCTCCAGAGTGCTGTCACTTTCTAAAACCCACTCAGAAGGGCGGACCTCCCTCCTGAAATTGGATCAGCAGAAAAGAAACAAAGATCCAAGTCAGATGTGAGCAGACAGCTCCTGAGGCCTCACACCTGGCTCTGCCCGCCCCCCCCCCCCCCCCCCCCCCCCGCGCCAGATCACCTTGGTCGCCCCCGCACACCTGCGGGCTGTCCTGACTAAAGGGAGGTCCCCACTCCCCCAGCCCCAACCTCATTCAAGCGGCAGAAGTCGGCTTTCTGCTGCGCAGTAATTCCAGGAATGGAATCCCCCTCCAAGGTTACAGGCTGCCGAGGCCTCAGAATTTGACTAAAGGAGAGGAGCTACCCACCACAACCAGGAGAAAATGTCCACTGAGCGCCAGGAACCACCTGGGTCACACGGGTCACCGGTGAATGGACTCAGCTACTGGCACCCCAAAGAGTCCGTAAGGAAGAGACTCATAGCAACTTCACTTCACTGAAGGATGAGGGGACTCTTGGGAGCGACGTTCTGTTGTCAGGGAATGAACTGCAGCAGGTCAACAGGACCCAGCGTGCGTGTCACATTGTGACACCCGAACAAACAGCAAGCCTGGAGAGGCAAAGTCACATCGATCGCAAGCCGCAGATCACACACATCAAAGAGCAGGAGGAACAGGGCCTGGAGGGTGCTGGCCAGAGAGGGGACAGGGTCCTCAATCAGGACCCACCGCCACTACAAAATGTGCCTTGGCATCACAGCCCCCTGCCTCTCCCAGAGCTGCACTCACGCCCCGGCATTGTCAGCTGAGTGCGGGCAACATTCATTTTGGGCAAACTTGGCTCTAACTATTAGAGCCTCGTGCCTGGAACACACACACACACACACACACACATAGGAACAAATGTGCCAGATCTTCCTCTAAGAATTTCATTCTCTGGTAGGAGTGGGGGAAGATGTTTCACATTAAAGCAGCCTCCCCACCCCATTTTTTCTACACTGAGGGCCACCTGGCTTGGAAGGACCCTGGGTTTTTTTTGGCAGCCACCGTCTGGGCTGGGGCAGAGCTTCACCACCCCTGGGAGTGACCACGGCAAGCCTCCCATGACCAATCTGAGCCCAGGTTTCCCTCCAGTGGGATGAGGGTAACGAGACCGACCACCCACTGGTACCTTCCAGACAGAGGCGAGGCTGGGTGTCAAAGTGCAGGCTGCACAGGGTGTTCTGGCGCTGAGGTTGCCTGTCCCTTTACTCTGTTGCTTAACATCAACTAATAAAGACCCAGGTTGCCTCTCTCACTTTCTGGAGGGGCCCTCCAGGGAAGACACGCATCCCAAAAAAAGAGCCAGAAAGGAGACACCAACCCTAATGCTGGAATTGGAGGCCAAGCAAGCCCTGGACAGCAGAGACCATCTCAGAATGGCACAGGGTGACAGTGATCTCTAATACAACTGATGATGGCAGACAATTCCTGGAAGGAAACATTGCTTTGAAGTGTTCCTAAATCCCACAGGAAAACGAAATGGCCAGCAGCTACTTGAGTTCCCCATTCAAATCCACAACTCCTTTCAGGAAGGTGAAGACACTCACTCATTCATTCTTCAGTCAGCAGGTGTGTCCCAGGCCACATGCAGGAAGCTGGGATGGCTTGTGTGCTCCCTCACTGGTCGGTGTGGGGCCTATGGCGGGGCCCATGGCAGGACCCGGTTTCCTCCACCAGGGGTTACCCCTCTCGTTCCCCTGCTTAGTACTGAGCATCACGCCCCTTTTCTGTCCTTTCACCTTAGGGTCCAGGACAGAGCCTGCTAGGTTGATGCTGCTTATCTGAATGCGCAGTGCATGTGGCAGACAGCAATGACAGTAAGCTGGCTGACCTTTGCCCTGGCATGGGCAGAGTGGGCATAGAACAAGTGTTAAAAGAACAAAAAGCACACAAAGTACGTTTTCCAACCGCCACAGAATTAAAACCAGAATCAATAACAGAAAGATATCCATTAAAGAATATGTACATAGGTCAAGCAGGAAGGCTCAAGAGAAATTAAAAAACATTTTGAACTGAATGAAAATGAGAATACAACACATCAAAAATTGTGGGATTCTGGCAAGGCAGAGTTAAGGGGAAATAGCTTATATCAGTGACGAAGAAAAGTCTCAAATCAGTAATATAAGCTTTGCCCTCAGAAAGAGGAGTAAATTAAACCCAAAGCAGGCAAGAGGAAAAAATAAAAGATAACAGCAAAAATCAATCAAATTGAAAAAAAAAATAGGAAAAAATATCACACCTAAAGCTGGTTCTCTGGGGCAGGGGAGGTTTTTACACTGAAATCGATAAACCTCTAGCCACACTGACCAAGAAAAAGAGAGAAGACACAATTACCAATTCCAGAAATAAAAGAGGGGACCTCCCTACTGACCTCACAAACATTAAAATTATAAGGGGATGCTGTGAACAAGCTACGCCCACAAATTCAATAACTTAGATGAAACGCACCATCCTTGTAAGACACAAACTACCACAATCCATTCAAGGAGAAATAGTTCTATATCTATTAAAGGAACCTTCCAAAGAAAGAATGCTCCAGACTCTGATGGTTTCACTGTATGAATTCTACCAAGCATTTAGGGAAAAAGAATACCAATTCCACACAATCTCTTCCAGAATACAGAAGAGGAGGGAGGGAACACTTCCCAACTCACTTTATGAGGCCAGCATTACCTTAACACTAAAACTAGACAAAGACGATACAAGAAAAGAAAACTGAAAACTGATATTCCTCATAAATATAGCCATAAAAATCCAAATCCAGAAATATATACAAAGGAGAATACATCAGGACCAAGTGGGGGTCACCCCAGGAATTCAGAGCTGGTTCAACATCCAAAACATCAATGCAATTAACCCTATTAACAGCCAAAGGAGGAAAAACTGCATCATCGTCTCAACAGACGCAGAGGAAACAGGAGTTTGCCTCTTGCCCAAGGTTACCAGGAGCCTCAGCCCTGGTCAGTCTTGACTGCGTCAAAAATTATGGAAGACAAAACCGAGGTCCTTGAAAACATCACAAAACAAGTTATCTCATATAATGGCCTGGTGTTTATTTTAACTGAGGTGATAAAATTGAAAGATTTCAAAAAACAATTTTGCGTAGCAGGCAAACATCCTTCCCTGAAAGGCAGTCCAGACAGCCCACACCTGCCATCGGGGTTTCACCTCCAGTGGTTTACTGCCCACATTGCACGTGGGGACTGTGCAACCAGGGAGTCCTACCCCCTTCCCCGGTCTCTCAGCTTCCTGAACACAGGAGCTTTGCCGCTTACAGGCACCCTCAGGTGAGCTGCGCTTGACAATTAATAACGCATCTCTCCAACCTCATCTCATCCTGGTCTTCGCTACAGCCCCGTTACTACCCCACTCTACACACCAAGAAACTGAAACACACTTCTTGACACTTACACCCAGTTAGTGACTTCACTGCCCATCTGCTCACCTGAGCAGGTGAGTCCCTGTGGAAAAGGGACCTAATACCTGGGCTTGAAAGGGACCCACGTGGACTGTCCCCTTGCTCTGGGGACCTCAGTGTGCTCTGCCAGCCTGGGTGTTCCAAGAAGCCAGCAACCCTAGGCCCCACTGGAGCCACCTTCTGAAACCTGGAGGTGCCCCTGCCTGTGGAGAGCAAGTCGCAGGCCCTGTGCCCGTCCACCTGCCGGCCAGCTTGCTTCATGCAGCTGCCTGGTTGGGAAGTGAGGCTCTGGAATCCCATGGCAGGGAGGGCACAGAGAGGCAAGAAGGGCCTTGGGCAACGAGGCTACAGCAGACACACTCCTCGTCCCAGTGGGTCATGTTTTTAAATTAAAAACAAAATCAAGATTCCATGCCAGCTGAAGCAGGCCCGGAAGAGAGCCAGCTGAGGGCATGGCAGTCAGCAGTGGCACTGTTCAGTGCTATGTGGCAGCCACTAGCCAGCCACAGGTGGCTACCAAGGGCTTGGAGTGTCACGGGATGAAATGATAGGTCTGATGCATGTTTTGATGACAATAAAATACATTGTTAAAATTATTTTTTATGTTTCTTTTCTACTTTCCATTTCTTTTTACTAAGTTAATGTGGCCAATAGAAAAGTTTAAATTACATATGTGACACATGATGTTTCTGTTGGACGACACAGGGCTAGCATCCTGAGATCCTGCAACTAAGATGTCCACAGGGTGAAGAAAAATCTTGAAACTTTCTCGGGCTGGGACTGACATATTTTAAAACCAGAAACTTTGACAGAGGAGGGAGGAGAGCTCTCGCGTAAGACAAACACATAATACTGAATGTTGTTGATTTTTTTTTTTTTTTGGTCCTTTTTTTTTTTTTTTTTTGCTTGTTTTAAGAAAAATTCCTTAGCAACAGGAATCTTAACTGTACCAACAAGGGCAGCAGTAGAAAAACAGAATGTTAGTCAAGGAGGGTCACCCTGACCTGGCCCCAGCTCCAGCTCTCTCCAGCTGCACAGCCCCATCAAATTTTGGAGGGAAAGGAGAAAGGGCAGGAAAGCCCTGCCCACACCCACTTAGTCTTCCCTGCCCACTGGCTGAGCCTCTCACTCTTGCTTCCGGGGCTGAAACACAGGCCTTGCTTTGACTAACTTTGGGCAGGCCCCCTAACTGGGTCTGGGAGGGTGGGGGATCACTGACCCTTGCATTCTGTCCTGTGGCTCCAAGCTCCTCCACCTACCCTTCCACAGGGACTCTCTCCTCCAGGAAGCATCTGCCCCCTAAGCCAGGCCTGGCATTCCAAGCGCCCTTTCCACCTGTGATTCGCTGTAGTGGAAAACATGATCCACAGCCCTGCCACTGCCATGTGGGTCCAGAGATGCTCCAGTGGCCTTTGCCTGTATGTCCTCCAGGGGCAGCCCTGGGGCTGGTGGTGACCTACTCTCTTGATCTGGGTAGTTAGCATGGATAGGTTCGAATGGTGAAAACGCAGGAGCCGTACACACAAGACCCATCACTCCTATGAGTAGATACTGTACCTCAATGAAAAGTTTACTAAAAAAGAATAGTCTTCCTGTCTTCTGCTGCACACCCATCCACGTCAACTGCCCTGCACTCCCTCGGGGCAGCTGCCAGCCTTCTCCTCTTGTCCCCTCAAGGCCTGTGCACTGGGGAATCTTGCCCCACTGGTTCATCACTCTCAGGTCCCAGGTCACCTCCCTCAGAGTGGGGAAACACCTTATTTTGAGATTTCAATCTCGCCTGTCCACCAGTTACTATCTAAAACAATGATGGGCGTTATCTCCTTCAGAGAACTTTCTATGTTTCCAGGCCTATTGTCTCCCTCACCAGATGAAAGCTCAGTGAGAGGACACCCTTAACTGTCCTGACACCAGGACTGTATCAGTGAACGAATAAATGCAACCGTGAGTAACGAATGAAGGGAATGGACGAAATGGATGTATCTTCCTGGCTCCATGAAAAGCAGGTGATAAAAAGGTGGACGAAGAATCTAAGCAGGATCTTGGATACAGGGGAGAGTGCAGGAAAGAGGAATAATCCATGGGAAGTGAGGGCCTCAGGAGAAGCCGGGAAAGGCAAACCATGGCCTAGGACTTTGCAGGGCGGGAGCCTCAGCGGGCCGGCCAGGTCCCGGGCCACGGGCCCACCCCACCAGCTGACCCACGCAGGGTCCAGCCACGCTCCAGAGCGGCCTCCCGCCCGCTGGGGGATGGACGGGAGCAGGGGCCCGAGGGTTCCCACACGTGCACACGCTCTCCACCCACACAACACACTCCCCAACATGTGTGCGCGGCCTCCTCCACCTCGCACACGCTCGATCACACTCACACTCTCGGAGCAATTCTGACCACACCATCCCAGAGACTCACATGTGAGACCCCAGACACACAATCTCTGAGACTCACACACTCTCACAGGCGCACGTGGCGCACACCCGCAAGCCGAGGCTTACACACCGGCCGACGCAGCCGCCCCGCCCCTCACCACGCCCCGCCCCCGTTGCCTGGAAACCGGTGGCCCCGCCCACCCGTCGTTGGAGGCGGTGCCGGCCCGCACACCCAGCCCGCCTTCCGGCTCCCTCTCCGGGTTTCCGCAGCTGCCTGGCGGGAGCAGTACCTGCCTGAAGTCAATATTGCCGAGGCCTCCGCAGCAGTCGGGCCCCGCCGCCGAGCTGCTCATAGGCTCCGCTCCGCGGGCCCCAGATCCTTTCACCCGGGGGGCCGCCTCAGGAGGGACCTCGCGGGGCCCTAGTGCAGCCACGCGCCCCCGGAACCCGCCCCATAGCACCGGGGAAGCGCTGCCGGCCGGGGCGCTTTCCCGGGACCCCGACTTCTCCCGGCCTTCTGGGAAATGTAGTTCCCCGTCCCTGAGAAGCGCCTCTTTTCTGGGGCTCGCGACGGCGTCTGGAGGAGCCGAGAACTACAAGTCCCAGTATCGTTGGCGGCAGAGCCCGCCGGTTCCAAGGTGGTCACGCGGCAGTGTCCCCTTGGGTCCGGCCTCCCGCTCTGCACCCGACCTTCCAACTGACCTGGCGTCCCTGTCTTTGGCTGGTGGCGGTGCGGCTAGAGGCCGGCGGCCGCGGGTCTAGGTATAAGTAGCTTCTCGCGCAGCCCCCTGCGGACTTGGACTTTGGCCCCGGCCACACATACCCGGGGTCCCCCGCCCCCTTCTGAATTTCGCTTTCGCCTGGAGGCGGTGCAGGCGGGGCACAGCCCGCAGCCTCCCGCCCCCGCCGCCCCCAGGATGTTTCGCTCAGCCGGAGACCCTTCCTCCCTTCTCTGGTTCGTTCATTCATTCTCTCATTCCCTCGCGAATATTTGCTGAACACGTCTGTGTGCTGAGGGGTCTGCAGGGAGCAACACAAACTCTCTGCCCTCACTGCCTCCTAACGGAGACAAAAGTCAAGACGCGAATAAAGGATTTTAATTTGGATAAGTACTATAATGGAAAAAACTGGGCACTAGGTCAGACGGTAGCGGGGATACTGCCTTAGATGTTCAGAGGAGGTGCCAGAGGTGCCAAGTATGGAAGCAGGGCAGACTCGGAAGGAAGAGGAATGGCATGTGCAAAGACCGGGAGACAGGACAGCCACAGACGTGCTTCAGGAATTGAGAAAAGACTAGTGAGCTGTGGAGTAGTGATGGAGGAGCAAGTGGGAGGGAAGAGTTTAGATAACTGGGTCCCAAGAAAACCCCTTTGTGGCCAGGTGTTACATAATACGGGGAATTAGACACAAAGGGTCTACGATGTCCTCAGTCACCCAGCCCGCTGAGGGCCCAGGTAGGACTTATGCAGCATCAGCTGCTTACTGATTGGGGTGGCCCACTTCTCTCTACTTGGCCTGCAGCACCTACCAGTATTGAGCAGTTACTGGGCAGCGACTGTTTGCTCAGTGACTGCTTTACAGATTGTCGCAGTCTTCACAACATCCGTAGAATGGGACGGGCAGACCAAGGAGACAGGCAGGAGGCTGACTTTGGAGCATTCACTAGTTCTGTGACTCAACGCGTTTTCCTCAAAAGTAAAAGGGAAATACATGCCAGTAAAACTCATTACCCCAGAACTGACCCACGGGAAGTGACCGACGGGGCTGGGTAGACAGGCTTAAGGGCTGGTTCTCTGACTGATCACTGTTACAAGTCTCAGGAGCCTTTCCCAGCTCAGAGTGTCCAGTCAGAGCCTGCTGGAGTCAGAACCATTTCTGGGGAGCCCCCCAGTGGGAGGGCTCCTAGCAAGCATTACTCTCTACCACTACCACGTGTCCACTTCACCAAAGCCCCAGTGTTCTGCTGACCTACCTGGTCACTCCTGTTGTTTCATTAAGCCAAGAAAATGAATTTTTGTGTTTGATTTATTTGGGAACAAAAAAAGGCAAACATCAGAGGTCACACCACAACTGATGCAATCCACCCCTAATTTGCCCCACCCCCTACCCTTTTCCCTCTGTGAGAAGTAAACACCCTACCCAGAAGCCAGAGTTGCAGCTTGAAACCATTTGGATCAAAAACCTCCTGCCAAAGATACTTTGGGGCAGAAGTCCCTGCCTGGGCCATTCGAGAGCTCCTAAGTCTGAGAGTTTGCAGAGAAATCATCCAGGCTGACCTCCCTTACTGGAATATTCTTTCTGCAGCACCCCTGGCAAATGGAAGTCACTCTGCTAGTTTTGCCACCTCCTGAGGTGGCCTGCTCCACTGTTGGACAAGGGTGTTTATTCATGACACCCGCCAACCCAAAGTCACCCTTCCCTAAGCTTTAACAAGTTAGAGATTCTTTCTACCCTGAGGGTTATCTCTCTTTGCCACTTGATAGCTCTTTAGATACAGAAGCCATTTATCATGGAACATCTCCCAGTCTGCTCCAGGGCAAACCTCCAGATGGCCTCTCTGGCCAGGGTTTTGCCTCCACCCACCCGCCACTACTGAGTCAGGCTGTGTCAGCTCCCAGCAACCACTAAGATGGCCTTTTACTACTAAAATTAACATTTGCTTGTTGGGTGATGTTGGGTAAAACCTAAACCTTTCCCTACTCTGAATCTATTTTTTATTCATAAAACAGGTTAATAATATCTCCTGAGTGAGGCTGTTTGAGGATTAGAGGTAATATCTCACACAAAAAATGCCCAGAAAGCAGTGGGTTCTGAGGAAGCATTTGTTTCCCTCCTTTCTGTGCAATTGAGACGCCAAGGCTAAGATCACACTCATGGACACGCTGCTGGGACTTGGGACTAGCATGGCACTTGGGGCCAGGACAGCTGGGTGGCAGCGCAGGGGCCTGTGCAGTTCCCAGGAGGAGATGGGGTGAGAAGAGGCCAGGATGGGCGGCCAGAGCTGCTCTCCAGACGGCATGCTCTGCAGGGCATCAGAAACACTGCTGTCATTGGGAGTTCTTTAAAACTAGGAGGGTATTTAGGGGCCATGGCCCCGATGCCCAGAGCCCCCTTGCTAGATGCAAGCCTGGTTGTCCTCATATTGCCCATGGTGGGCCCGGGAATGAGAGCAGCAGGTTCAGCAGGAGCCAGGGTAGGAACAGGGCAGGGCAGAGGTCATCTGGAGACAGTGGCCCTGACGATGAGTTCCCTCCCCACTTCCTTCCACCCTGGGCTTTGGAAGAAGTCTTTTCCCCATGATCTCCCACTTGCTGGCAAGAGAGCACAGGAATGAAGTGGCCTGAACCCCATGCACCATAGCCTCAACCAGCCTGGGAAACACCAGCAAGGACATCAGTGGTGGCAGGGCCTTTCTGCCCCCTCGGCGTCCACAGTCCCTACCTTCCTGCTTTCCCCCTTGCTGCTCCTGGGACACCCCAGGCACACACTCACCTCAGGGCCTTTGCACCTGCCATTCCGCTGCTGCCTGGGATGCTCTTCCTGAAGGTTTCCTCCCAGCTCCCTCGCTTGCCCTTGGGGCTCTGCCTAAGTACCACCTTTCCACCCAGTGGAACATGCTGTCCCCCCACCACACTTGCTCCATGCCCTTCCCAACTGTATTTCTCCCCACAGATAAGGATCGCCATTTAACAAATGTATTTACTGTGCTTATGTATTCTGTATGGTGTCAATCCCCTCCCTCTACCCTCCCCACCAACACCCCCGCCCCCTGCAGAATGGAGCTTCTTGAAGGCAGAATTTTTTTTTTTTTTTCCAGAGATGGGGTCTTGCTCTGTTGCCTACTCTGGATTCAAATTCCTGGGTTCAAGCGATCCTCCCGCCTCAGCTCCCCGAGTACTGAGATTGCAGGAGCGTGCCACCACACCCAGCTAAAGGTAGGGACTTTTATCTGTTTGTCCACAAGCAGGCGCTCGGTAAACAATGGGTAGATGAATACTGCAGTTCTGCCACTCCCAAGTTGGGTGACCTTGGGAAAGTCACTTTTCTGGGCCTCGGTGACCCTGTCTGTGGAATGGGGAGGGTGACCAAGTCTACCACCCAAATAAGAGATCAAACCCACCTCTTGAGATTGAAGTCCCTGCCCCACCACTTCCTGGCTGTGTGGCCTGGGGAGAGTGACTTACCCTCTCTGACTCTCAGAGTAGAAAAGAAAATCCTAACCATGACAGAACGATAGCTAGTCGGTCTGAGCTCTTGCAGGCTGCAGGCCCTGAGTTCAGCACTTTAGGAGCACCATTTTCTTCAAACCTCACGACAGCCCTGTGAGGTAGGGAGTGTGATTCCGGCTTTGCAGAGGAGGAAACTGACTCATTGGAAGCAACTTATCCGCAGTCACACGGCAGAGGAAGGGCCAAGCCTGGCCTTCCATGCTGCTCAGTCCCTTTCCCCCAGAGAAGCCCAGCGTGGCCCCCACACTCGCTCACCCGGTGCTCAGAGGTCATTGCGTGCCTGCCCTCTCCTCTGCAGCTTCTCACCGCGCCCGCCTTCAAGGTCCAGTCTAGTCCTCGCTCCTCTGTGAAGCCTGACTGCCCCGTCAAGGATGAAGGCAGAACATGCCTCCTCACCGCGCCCCCGAGGTCCTGCATGGGCCAGGCCCGGCCCACGCCAGCAGCCTTTCCTGCTCTCTCCACTCTAGCCACGCTGGCCTGTGTGCGGTTCCTTCCAGCCACAAGGCCTGTGCACGTCCCGTTCCCCTGCCAGGCTTCTCTGCCCTTCTCTTCTTGGAGAGCAAGGACAGTCCCTCTGTGGTCTGCTTTGCCCACCACCACGTCTCCCACAGCACCTGGTGCCCACCTGGCACCCCTAAGACACTTGGTGGATATTTGCTGAATGAGTGAATGAGGCCAAAACTGGATTTTAGTCCAGTGAATTACCCTTCATAAATGGAGGCCAAGTAAAGGTATCCTCAGACAAACAAAGGTTAAGAGAATTTATCTCCAGCAAACCCAGCCTGAAAAGAAATACTGTGGGGGGCTCTGCAGGCAGCAGGAAATGATCCCAATTGGAAGCGCAGGTGCATAGGAGGAATGAAAAAGGCACATGTGTAGGTCAGTCTAAATGAATATTAGATGTTTGTAACAGTAAAATTATCTTGTGGAGTTTAAAATATTTATCATAGTCACTGAGAGAAAGGCAGGAAAAAATCAGTAAGGCTATAGATTCGAACAACATTGCCGATATCCATAGAACTCTACTCCCAACGACTGCAGAACACACCTCCTTCTCCAGTTCACACGGAAAGTTTGCCAAAGCAGACCCTGTGCTAGGACGTAAAGCCAGTCTTGGCAGATTTCAAAGGATTGAAATCACAGAGTTTACTCTCTTAAACACAGTGGAATTAAGCTAGAAAGCAAGAAGATAACTAAAAAAAAAAATCTCCTAATGTTTTAAAATTAGACAATACTTAAAAAAAGCAAACAAACCAGGAATGAAGTCTAGTTAGTTGGTCCAGCCTGGGTCAGGTGGACCGACAGTGGTGGCTGAGGGTGTGGAGCACTATAACTGCCGCAGGGTGGGTCTGGTGACCAAGCCTAGTCAAGCGACAGTGGCTGGGGGAGGGGCCGGTGACCAGACTCTGTAAGAAGATGGCCTTTCCCAATTAGAGGTGTGGAGTGGGGCAGGGCCTGGAGCATGGAGCGCGGCTGAGTGCTGCAGGGACCGGCAGGTGCGAGGGTGCGACAGACAGCAAGCAGTCCTCAGCCCCAGAGGTGAATCACCCATGTATAGGCCGTTTCCATAGTGTAGGAAAACCGCTTGGCGGCGCTATGCCCCGGAAGGGGAGAGAGGCAGGGTTCAAGAGCGGAAGGCAATCCTGGTCACAGTGAAGGACTGGGGAAGACCTCAGCAAAGACACTTTTTCTCTCATGGCACACGGGTCCACTTAACGTGTGGAGTCTTGTTTACAATTACTTCCTTAGCATTGACCCCAGGAGCACAGATGACACAGGCAGCCAAACCGCTTTCTAAATGTCTGTGCCCCTGCAGAACTGTAAAGTTCCCATTTCACTGCATACTCACCAGCATAGAGTATTAGCTGAATAATTATACTTTATTTTACTTGGCCTTTCCCCCCCCCGTATTAGTGATGCTTTCCCATGTGTTTTTTCTTTTTAATTAGATTAGTGTTTTATTTGCACTATTTACCAACACAACTTCTCTTTGTGCCTTTTTTCAAAAAGACACATAAGTCTTAGTCTTAGCAATCTCTTGAATTTATTACTTTAAGTGAATCAGGCTTTTGTAACTTTTAAGTGATTTTTAAAATTTTTTACTTTGAAAATTTTCCAGCCCACCAAAAAAGGTACAAGAATTGTACAATAAACACACTATACCCTTCACCTAGATTTACCTCTTGGCATTTTCTGGCATTTGCAGTCTCTGCGTCTATATAGTTATTTTTTGTGAACTATTTGAGTATAAGTTGCAGACTTTTCACCCCTCGATCTCCTGAGACCAAAGACATTCTCCTACAAAAACAGTACAATAATCAAAATCAGGAAGTTTACCATCGATACAAGGTATTAGCTAATGTACAGATCGTATCTGAGGCCGGGCTTGGTGGCTCATGCCTGTAATCCTAGCACTCTAGGAGGCCGAGGCAGGCAGACGGTTTGAGCTCAGGAGTTCAAGACCAGCTTGAGCAAGAGTGAGACCCCGTCTCTACTAAAAAAACAGAAAGAAACTAGCCGGACAATTAAAAATATACAGAAAAAATTAGCCGGGCATGGTGGCGCATGCCTGTAGTCCCAGCCACTCGGGAGGCTGAGGCAGGAGGATCGCTTGAGCCCAGGAGCTTGAGGTTGCCGTGAGCTAGGCTGACCGTATTCGAATTTCACTGACTGATCTGATAAAGTCCGTTATGGTGCATTGTTTCTCAGATCCAGCCTCCAGTCTAGGATCACGGGCTGCCTTTAGCAGACTTTGATCTGGAACACTCCTTGATCTGTCTTTGTCCTTCAAGAAAGACGTTGACGTTTTTGGAGAGTACGAGCCGGGTAATGTGTAGACAGCTGCTCAGGTGGATTTGTCCAAGGCCGCCGCCTCATGATTCACTGCAGGCTCTGCATTTCTGGGCAGGAATGTCATCTGTGTGCTGCTCTGCCCCCAGGGCGTGAGGTGTCCTGTCACAGGGAGCTGTGATCACTGGTGAGTGGCAGGTCTCTCCTCTGCGGAGGCCTGTGGCATTTTGCTATTTGCTATTTCATCCTCTGAATGACCACCACCGACGTGTTGTTCTTATTGATTTGTAAGATTCATGGGGCGTTTAAAGCCCCTCTCAGGAGGGCAGCTCAGACGCAGCTGGGTCTCAGTGAGCATCTGAGGCTGACAGCGGGGCAAGCTGTCACCCCAGCCCTTGCTGCTTGGTCGGTGTGTCCTTGTTAACACTGACATCCCTGCCCGCCTCGTGACGCCCGGTGGGAGAGAAACCATGTGCTCTGAGATTGAAGGGAAATCACCTAGGAGTGAGTCAGCGTCCCAGCAGCAATAGACTCCCGGGATTCCTGGAGGACTCAAGGGGACAACCCAGCAGGAGCCCAGACCTGCTCGCAGCCATTGCCCGGAGCCTCCTCACCTGAAACAGGAAGTCCTGGGTTAGAAGCTTTTCAAGTTTCTTGATGAAGGCCGTTGGCATCTGAGAGGGACGTTCTTTGTGGTGTGAGTCGTCTTGCAAAGTGCAGGATGTTAAGCATCCCTGGCCCTTGCCCCCAAGCCAAAACACCCCACAGACATTTCAGCCGCCGTGTACTGAGGACTTGTACGTGCTGACCTTGTGCCAAGGATTTGATATGCACTAGCCCATTTCTGTCTCATAACAATCCACTTTACAGATGAGAAAAGCAAGGCCCAGAAAGGTTTAGCAACAGCCAGGAAGAGTTGGAGCCGGGACCCTGGCCCCCAGCGGCCTGACTCCAGGCCCCATCCTGTTCACCTCCGGGCACGCGTGGCGGCGGTGCTGCATGTTGCTTGTGACCCCAGCTTTCTGAGGGAAGCCTGAGTGAGAGGTTGGTATTTCTTATCCACCCTTCCCCTTTCTCCATGGGTGGAGCATACTGCCCTGTGCCATCGACTTTGGGCCAGACCGTGTGACTTGCTTTGGCCCATGGCATGAGAATGACATAAGCTGAGGCCTCCGATATACTTGTGCAGTTTGGTTTGGCTTCTTGTGCTCTGATGGCCTGCCACGAGAAGCACGCATCCTGGTGACTGGGGTCCCTTTGTCTGGGCCCCAGAACAAACTCATGTAGGGGGCCCTGAACTTGGTCAGGGCCAGCGGCCTGCAGACTGGATAAGCCAATCCGCACTCCACTGCAGCCGCGGGAGCATGAGCATACACACGTGTTGCTGTAAGCCACCGAGCTGGGGGTGATTTGTCACACGGCATTATTGCAGCAATGGCTGACTGATACCACTGGGCCTGGGTCCTAGGCTGGCTTGACCACTTACCAACGGCGACAGCTTCAGGAGATCTTTGTCTCCCTGTCCGTGTAACAACAATACAGTAATAGCGCTCACCCCATAGGCCTGTTGTGAGGGTCAAAGGCGACAGTGCTCTTAGCGCAGTGCCTGGCCTATGAAAGGGATTCAGTAAATGTTGGTTATCCATTGCCACCATCACCATGCTGTTACTGTCCTCGTTAGCTGTGACCCTTGGCATCTGGTACCCAAGGGATCCACTCTCAGGGGTTCTGACAGTCTGCTGTTGACGAATGGGAGGGAAGTCAGCCCTCAAAGGTGGGTGGCTCCCAGAGCACCTTGCCCTGGTCCCGGAATTGCTCCCTGACCCTTGACACCCACTGTCCAGGCCCCACCCCTGTTCAGTGAGCATCCGCAGCGGACTGCTTGGGTACCAGATGGCCAAGTGCCTCATCGGGCAGCCCAGGTGGGTCAAAGTGACCCACAGGCCTCAGGAAACTCAGGGCCAACCTTGCCTCTCCTGACAGCCTTCGCCCTCCTCCAGCCCAGCATTGACGTCACCAGCACCCTTGGCAGCAGGCCGGAGCCCCCCACCCCAGTGTGAGAGTGTGAGTGTCGGCGTCTGGGTCTGTGTTTCCGTGTGTGTCTGTGTGTGTGTCCGTGTTCCAGTGTCTGCGTATGGGGGAGTGTGTCCATGCTTCCGTGGCTGTGTGAGCGCACCCGTGTTTCCGGGGCAGTGGCTGTGTGTCTGTGGACTGAGAGCACTGCCGCGCAGAGCCTGCCCGGGAGCGAACCCAACAGCCGGGCACGCTGCGGTCCACCCTGGCTCTGCCACTTACCCACGACGGACCTGGGGCCGATGGCCTCCCCGAGCCCCCTTCCTCAGGGGCAGTCACAAGGGTTAAAGGCAGCAAGCGCTGTGTCCGCGTCTAGGCAGGCGGCCTCTGCTGGCCCTGTGGGAAGCTCAGTCCTTCCTCAAAGGGAGGAAAGAATGAGCCGGGGGGCCTGGGGGGCACAGGCTGTGGAGACCATGGTGGTGCTGGGACTGGGGGCGTCCCGGTGCCCAGTGGCCTTCAGGGAGACTGAGGGCCCAGGGCCACACACTGTACACTCCTCAGGGCTGCTTCCTGTTTGTTGTGTTTTATTTATTAGACTTCATTTTTAGAGCACTTTTAGGTTTGCAGAAAAATTGAGTGGAAAGCACAGAGAATTACCTAAATGAGGATTTTAACAAAGTATTATTGACATAAAATTTACCATTTAAACATTGAAAATTTAAAATTTTACATTTTAAAGTGTACAATTCAGTGTTTTTTTAAACACATTCATAATGTTGTGCATCACCATGATCTAATTCCGGAACGTTTCCGTCACCCCAAAGCCAGGCACCTTCCCATTAGCAGGCGCTCCCCGTCCGCACTCCCCAGCCCCTGGCAACCACTGATTTGCTTTCCGTCTCTGTGGATTTGCCTCTTCTGGACGTTTCGTGTAAATGCAGCCTTACAGCATGTGGTCTTCGCGTCTGCCGCTTCACTTGGCGCGTTCTCTGGGCTCACCCGCGCGGGTCTCTGGGCTCACCCGCGCCGCAGTGTTGGTCGCACCTCACTGCACTGTGAGACCACGCGACGTCCAGCGCCGCGCCACCACCCTTCGTGCGTCCGTCTGTCACTGGATGGGCGTTGGGCTGTTCCCGCCTTCATGCTGTTGTGGATGATGCTGCTGTGGACATTTCACGCACAGGTTTCCTACAGATGTATGCTTTCACGTCTCCCGGGGGTTTCCTAGCAGTGGGATTGCTGCGTCACGCTGTGTTCAGCCTTCTGAGGAAGGTGCAGACCGTTTTCCACAGTGGCTGCGCCGTGGAACGTTCCATCAGCAGTGCCTGTCTTTCTGATTACGGCTTCTCGGCGGTGTGAAGTGGTGTCTCATTGGGGTTTTAGTTTGCATTTCTCTGAGGCTGACGATGTCGCGAGTCTTGCCTGGGCTGTTGGCCATCCCTGTGTCTTCTCTGGAGAAATGTCTGTTCAGATACTTTGCCCAGTTTTAACTGGGTTATTTGCCTTTTTATTAGTGAGTTCTAAGATGAACTATAACTGCGTATCAGGAGTCACTTAAAATGAAATGTTGGATGTCCCAGCCTGCCAAGGCTGTCTCCCGGGGAGACAATCTCCACAGTGGCCTTTCCAAAGCACCCTCCACCCAGCAGCAGGGGACTCCCCTGCTCAAAACCCTGCAATGGCTCCCTTCTGCCCAAACCAAATCCCACCCTCTCAGGCTGGTATATGAGACCCCTCCATGAATCGGTTCTTTCATTTATGAATTCATGCATTCATTTAATTTTCTGAGCACCTACCATGTGCAAGGGACTTGGATACCGTGGAACAAAAGACAGGACTTTGAGGGAAGGTAAACCACAACAGCTGGCCAGTGGACCAGTAGGGGTCTTCAGGGGGACAATGGAAACAGAGAGGAGGGGACTGAAGCCAGTTTGAAGGGGGCTTGTGGAGCAGGTGGTCCCGAAGTAGCTACCCTGACTCCGGCCACTTAAATTACCTCCACTTCCCAGGATGCACCGTACTGCTTCCTATCTGGGGACGTTGCAAACCCACTGAGAACCCTACCCCCGTCGCCCTCTTGGCAAACTCCTCTGAGTCTTCATGACCTGGTTGAACTGTCTTGTCCTCTGTGAAGCCTCCCCTAACGAGCAGTTGACCTGTTGGTCCTGCTTTTGAGCCCCCAACCCCACGGGGACACTCGTCTTGCCCAGTTATCATTACGATCTTTCTGAGAAATGAATTGCCATCCTGGCTTTATTTTCTGATGCTATAGATACAACAGGGAACAATGCGTGCCTCTCTCCACGCTCCCTGCACCTCCCACCTCTGCCAGGAAGGAACCAGCCTTTCCTCTCTAAAACTCTGGCATCTGCCAATGCAGTGGTTCACCAACTGGGGTGATTTGGGCACACATGGGTGTGCACACACACACACACACACGGGACATTGGGCAGTGTCTAGAGACATTTTTGGTTGTCACAGCTGTGCAGGGGACAGGGGTGCTATGAGCATCTAGTGGGTAGAGGCCAGGGAAGCTGCTGTAATGCTACAATGAGCAGGACAGCCCCCACAACCAGCAATTATCTGGCCTAAAATATCACAGTGCCAAGGTTGAGAAACTATTCTAAACCTGGTATCGGAAATACAGTTGTGTGTGTGAGTGTGTGTGTTTCTGGGTAAGCGGGCATCCCTGGGCCCAGGTGGGCTCCAGGAGGCGGCCCGCCCTCAGGTTTCATGCTGGGAAGTTCCAGGTGGGACATTTGCCAGCGGGGCTGTGAGGAGGAGGAGGCGCAGGCAGGGGCTTGGAGAGCAAGGCAGTCCTGGGTCTGCCCAAATCCCCTGACGGGGGAGGAAGGCTGTGGGCTCCCAAGAGGGGAGACTGCCCTCCCTTGAAGCCAAGCTGGGAGACGGCAGTGCCTTCCGGGAGGGCAAGTGGGTGCCATGCTGCCCTCTGCCTCTGAGGCCCAAGTTGCACCCGTAACTTCAATGTTCTCTCTTCTTCCTGAGCATACAAGGAGACTCCATTTCCCAGCCTCCTTTGTGGTGAGGTGTGGCCATGTGATGAGTTCTAGCCAATGGAGTGTTAAAAGAAGTGATGTCACCATTTCCGGCCTGGCCTACAGGACCCTCCATGTGCCACCTGCTCCCTCATTCCCCAGCTAAATTGAGCGGACCCTGAAGACCTGGAGGATGGTAGAGCCACAGATAGAAGGAATCTAGGTCCTTCAGTGACTGTGGGAAGCAGACCCCCCCTGCTCCCCAGAGTCCCCCAACCTGATACATTGGACTG
Organism: Eulemur rufifrons; assembly: GCF_041146395.1. Taxonomy (NCBI): domain Eukaryota; kingdom Metazoa; phylum Chordata; class Mammalia; order Primates; family Lemuridae; genus Eulemur; species Eulemur rufifrons. Next base: position 4,670,648 of record NC_090991.1, read on the forward strand.
TGACATGAATGAGAAACAGATCCTCACCGCATTGAGCCCTAAGACTTTGGGGTTTATTTGTGATGGCAACAGGAATGTCAAAGGAAGAAGACAAAGGTCCCCTCAGGTTTCCGGGGCTGACCAGCCCTGAGATCCTGGGTTGATCCTGAATGGTTCTATACCTCCCCCCACCCCATTTGACTTTTTTGTAGTTTTTGCCAGCCTTGGCAAATAATGGCCTTGAGTAGGGCTTAATTTGATTTTTAAAAGTAAAGGGATTTCTTGTACCCTGAGAGTTGTGTGACAGTTTGTACCAATTACACAATGTCTTATTTTTCTTAATGGACTGTGAGCTTTCTGAGGGGAAGATCTAGGCCTGATTTGCCAGATGTCACCAAGGCCCAGCAGGGGGCTCAGAACTCAGCAGTCCTGAGGAACTTCTACAGATACCTGTGAGCAGGTGGAGTCCCTGACTGGCCAGCCCACCCTCTGCCATTGTGTTTGTATCAATACATTCACTTGCAAAAACACCCCAGAAAAATCCAACCAACAGAGGCTCAACAAATAGGAGATTCTTTTTTTCGCATCACACAAGCCACAGGCAGGCAGTTGCTGGCATCAGGGAACCTGACTCTGCCATCCCTGATTTACTGACCTTTCATCCTCATGCTTTGGCCTCATAGACACAAGATAGCTGCCATAACTCTAGTCATCACATCTGGGTTCGAGGCCAGCTAACAGTGAGGGAAACTAGGCCCATGCTAGCTGTACCTGTCTCTTTTCATCAGGAGAGCAAAATCTTTTCCAGAAATCCTCTCACCAGACTTCCACTTTAGGGTTGATTGGCCAAAACTGGGTCAAATAACCAGTCCAGTATAAGAGGCTGGGAAATTTATTATAGTAACAAAATAGACATGACTAGCTTAGAACACTGGTTCACAAATGCATCAGTGTTTTGTTAGCACAAAGAGAATAGGTATGAGGAAAGCAGCCAACAGTGTCCGCCTCGCTTTTCAGTCCTAACCCTAGGGCTGCCGCCAGAAGCCTGCTTCTCCTCGGGCCAGGAGGGCCGTCTCAGGCCTGTCTTCTCAAGAGCTCCACACCTGGTTTTCCCCATTCCCAAGGCTCTGTGGGGATAAACTGGCAGAGGAGCGAATGGTCTGTCGGCCACCCTCCCACGCTGCCTGCCGCCCTGTCCTGGTGCAGATTCACAGGAAGCCTATAGGGTCTCCACCGCACCCCACCCAGATGACCTCTCCCGGCAGACACCACTCTGCTGAAGTTGGACTCCGTCCCGAAGGGATGGACGGAGAGTCTGTGGGTCACGTTCCCAGCAGAGGCACAAGGCCAGTGCTTTCTGCAGAGTAAACACAGTCTTCCCAGTTACTCCCGTCTGAGAAGCTGCCACATCTCCCCAAAGCCCTGGCCTTCCCACATGAGCTACAAATAACCACTGATGCCCACACAGAGAATCCCGAATTCCAAGGAAATGTGATTAAAAATAGCAAGAGGAAGGAGATGTGCTCCCAGGCAGACAATGTGTAGCCAAACGTGGGAAAAGAAAGGGAGGCGTCTGGGAACAGGGTGGCAACAGCCAGCATGTGCCAAGCGCCTACAGCGCAGCAGGTGCTCAATAGAGTAAGTACTATTATCACTCCCATCCTACACATGGAGAAACTGAGGCTCGCAGGGGCGATGCTAGAGCTGTACCCAGAACGTGAGCTCCGTGGTCAGATCAGGTTTGTTTCCCAGTTCGATCGCTCCATAGCTGTGCTTAAACTCCTTGCGCCTCAGTTTCTCCACCTGTAAAATAGGAAAGACAGTAGTACCTGCCTCATAGGCTTATTCGGAAAACTCAGTAGATTAATACGTGTAAAGCACTCAAAACAAGACTGGGCACAAAATACGGCCTAGATGCGTGTGTGCAAATATTACAGTGCTTGTTTTATAGAGGAAGGGATGAAAATTTACTGATGACTCTGCATTTGCCCAAGGTCACGCACCAGTATAAGGTGGAGCTGGGGCTCAAAGCCGGGTCTCTCTAACACCAGCATCCACACCGGCCAGCCAGCCTGACCCCACGGGCACAGGCCACTGCGATAAGGGGCAGGAGAACAGGTTCCATACACATCAGGCGGTGCAGCAGGTCCCCTTGGGGGACCACAAGCGAAGCCAACAGTGAGGGCTGTTTCCCCGGTGCCCTACCTCTCACCCACCCTGAGGCAGGGAGATAGGTCGTCACTGCTGACTTCTGGGAGATGGAGTCCTGGCCACAGAGCCCTCCTGCGGCCTCACAGCACAGTCGTCAAGGCAGCTCCTGGTCACCAGTCTTGGGAACTCAACAGTGTCGGGGAGAATGAGCTCGGCCTTTGAGAAGCTGCACCTGCCACGCACGCCACAGGGGACCAGCAAGCATCACAGGGGAGCATCTCAGGTAGTCCTGCAGCAAGCCAGGGGCAGGCAGGATGGAGACCACACCGAGTTAAGGCATCCAGCTGCTGACATCACAGACAGAAAAGCCGGGCAGTGGGCGCCTCCTGATGGTCGAACACAGCATTGCCCCTGGGCTATTGTCAAAAACAATGGAACCTGAATCTGAGTAAGAACTAGACCCAGACCCAGCGCGGTGGCTCACGCCTGTAATCCTAGCACTCTGGGAGGCTGAGGCGGGAGGATTGCTTGAGCTCAGAAGTTAGAGACCAGCCTAAGCAAGAGCGAGACCCCATCTCTACTAAAAATAGAAAGAAATTATCTGGCCAACTAAAAATATATATAGAAAAAATTAGCTGGGCATGGTGGTGCAAGCCTGTAGTCCCAGCTACTTGGGAGGCTGAGACAGGAGAGTCGCTTAAGCCGAGGAGTTTGAGGTTGCTGTGAGCTCAGCTGACGCCACGGCACTCACTCTAGCCCAGGCAACAAAGCGAGACTCTGTCTCAAAAAAAAAAAAAAAAAAAGAACTGGACCCAACTGCCAACTTGCAGGAAACACGGGAGACAGAGGAGCATGTGAAACAACACCACAGGGGTGCAGCAAGCAAAAGTCCAAACTGTAGGGACTCTATTTAGTTAATGGTTGGCTTCCTCAGCAAATAAATGACAAAGAGTCAAAGAGAAATGAACAGGGAACCTAGAGATTAAATGAGAAATATAATTACCAACTGATTACAATGCTGGACCTTATCTGAAGCCCAAGTCAACTATATCGGCCAGGCTTGGTGGCTCATGCCTATAATCCCAGCACTCTGGGAGGCCAAGGCAGGAGGATTGCTTGAGCCTGGGATTTGGCCACTGCACTCCAGCCTGGGTGACAGTGAGACCCTGTCTCTAAAAAAAAGTTTCTTCTGGCTTCTGGTTATTTATTAAAACCAAGTGATCTTTGACAAAGCAGACAACAGCATACACTGGGGAAAAGAAGCCCTGTTCAATAGATGGTGCTGGGGAAACTGGATAGCCACGTGCAGGAAAATAGAACAGGACCTCTACCTCTCACTACTTACACAAATTAATTCAATATGGCTAAAAGACGTAACTGTAAGGCATGAAACCATAAAAATTCTAGAAGAAAATGTAGGGAAAACTCTTCTAGACATTGGCCTAGGCAAAGAATTTATGACTAAGACCCCAAAGGCAATTACAACAACAACAATAATAAATAAATGGGACTTGATTAAATTAAAAACTTCTGCACAGCAAAAGAAATAGTCATCAGAGCAAAAACACAACCTACAGAATGGGAGAAAATACATGTAAACCATACATCTGATAAAGGGCTAATACCCAGAATCTATAAAGAACTCAAATAAATCAACAAGAAAAAAAATAAACAGCCCCATTTAAAAGTGGGCAAAAGACAAGAACAGAAGCTTTTCAAAAGAAGACAGGCAAATGACCAACAGACGTATGAAAAAATGTTCAACGTCACTAATTATCAGGGAAACGCAAATTAGTACAATCTCTATGTAAAACAGTATAGAAATGTCTCAAAGAGCTAAAAGTAGACCTACCATTCAATCCAGCAATCCCACTATTGGGTATCTACCCAAAGGAAAAGAAGTCATTTTATCAAAAAGACACCTGCACTTCACTGTTTATTGCTGCACAATTCACGATGAAACAGATGTGGAGTCAACCAAGTCCCATCAATTCATGAGTAGATTAGCAAAGTACCCCTAACCCAGCCCGGGGCAGGGAAATCTCCGGAGCGGAGCGGGTGAAGGTCAACCAGATGCTGGTAAAACGGATTGGGATGAGAAAGGTGGAAGGGTGTTCTAGGAAGAGGGAACAGCATGTACAGAGGCAGAGAGGAGGGGGGGAGCCAGGGTTCTCTGAGAACTTGAAAGTAGCTCCGCCTGGGGTGAGGTTTACCAAAAGAGGGGTCAAACCATGAAGGCCTTAGCGCAAAGGTTCTCAAACAGGAGCAATTCTGCCCCCATCTCCAGGGGATATTTGGCAAAATCTGGAGATGTTTTTGGATGTCATAACTGGGGGTGTTATTGGCTTCTGGTGGGTAGAAGCCAGGGATGCTGCTAAACATCCTACAATGCACAGGACAGTCCCCACAACAAAGAACGATCCATCCCAATGTCAACAGCACCGAGGCCCTGACTTAGCGCAGCGGGGAGCCCCCAGTCTGTGCTGAGCTGGGCAGTGGGCACCATCAGCTTTGCGTACGGAGAGTGTTCTGAGGGCAGGAGACCAGAGCAGGGAGCCACCAAGGGGCTGGGGCCACAGTCCTGAGGAGGAAGGGGGAGGCCAAGCCAGGGCTGCGCTGTGAAGGGGGATGGGTGGGCTGGCAGGCTTGATTTTCTCCGACAGTTTACGAGCGACACCCAACATTCAGGCAAGATGGTTGTGCACTCGAAGTCCAAACAGCAGCCTTTGAAGCTGCAGTTCCCCACCCACCTCGTCCGTGGGTTTAACGAACACTGATGGAGCAGGTGCTGCTCCAGGTGCAGGGCCGTGGGGGACAAACCCCTGCCTTCGTGGGATGACACACGCTGAAGAGATAAATGGTCAAAATATGGGCGATGTCAGGTGGTAGTACGTGCTCTGGAGAAAAATTAGGCAGGGAGTGGGGTGGCAGTAGGGTGCAATTTTAAGTAGGGAGGTGACCTCACTGAGAAGGTGACTTTGGGTAAAGTCTTAAGGGAATGTGGAGGCAGCCACAGCAGCTGACAAAGCACAGACCTTCCCGACCTTCCTGAACTTCCATCTAGGGACCGTCATGGGTGCACATGAGCACTCTGGGGCATCGTGGGTGCACTCAAGCACTCTGGGGCGTCGTGGGTGCACTCGAGCACTCTGGGGCGTTGTGGGTGCACACGAGCACTCTGGGGCGTCGTGGGTGCACTCTGGGGCGTCGTGGGTGCACACGAGCACTCTGGGGCATCGTGGGTGCACACGAGCACTCTGGGGCGTCGTGGGTGCACTCTGGGGCATCGTGGGTGCACTCAAGCACTCTGGGGCGTCGTGGGTGCACTCGAGCACTCTGGGGCGTTGTGGGTGCACACGAGCACTCTGGGGCGTCGTGGGTGCACTCTGGGGCGTCGTGGGTGCACACGAGCACTCTGGGGCATCGTGGGTGCACGCGAGCACTCTGGGGCGTCGTGGGTGCACTCTGGGGCGTCGTGGGTGCACTCTGGGGCGTCGTGGGTGCACTCTGGGGCGTTGTGGGTGCACACGAGCACTCTGGGGCGTCGTGGGTACAGGCGAGCACTCTGGGGCGTCGTGGGTGCACTCTGGGGCGTCGTGGGTGCACTCTGGGGCGTTGTGGGTGCACACGAGCACTCTGGGGCGTCGTGGGTACAGGCGAGCACTCTGGGGCGTTGTGGGTGCACACGAGCACTCTGGGGCGTCGTGGGTGCACACGAGCACTCTGGGGCGTCGTGGGTGCAGGCGAGCACTCTGGGGCGTCGTGGGTGCACTCGAGCACTCTGGGGCATCGTGGGTGCAGGCGAGCACTCTGGGGCGTCGTGGGTGCACGCAAGCACTCTGGGGCATCGTGGGTGCACTCTGGGGCGTCGTGGGTGCACATGAGCACTCTGGGGCATCGTGGGTGCACGCAAGCACTCTGGGGCGTCGTGGGTGCACGCAAGCACTCTGGGGCGTCGTGGGTGCACTCTGGGGCGTCGTGGGTGCACATGAGCACTCTGGGGCATCGTGGGTGCACGCAAGCACTCTGGGGCGTCGTGGGTGCACGCAAGCACTCTGGGGCGTCGTGGGTGCACATGAGCACTCTGGGGTGTCGTGGGTGCACTCTGGGGCGTCGTGGGTGCATGCGAGCACTCTGGGGCGTCGTGGGTGCAGGCGAGCACTCTGGGGCGTCGTGGGTGCACATGAGCACTCTGGGGCGTCGTGGGTGCACGCAAGCACTCTGGGGCGTCGTGGGTGCACATGAGCACTCTGGGGCGTCGTGGGTGCAGGCGAGCACTCTGGGGCGTCGTGGGTGCACGCGAGCACTCTGGGGCGTCGTGGGTGCACTCAAGCACTCTGGGGCGTCGTGGGTGCATGCGAGCACTCTGGGGCGTCGTGGGTGCAGGCGAGCACTCTGGGGCGTCGTGGGTGCACGCGAGCACTCTGGGGTGTCGTGGGTGCACTCTGGGGCGTCGTGGGTGCATGCGAGCGAGCACTCTGGGGCGTCGTGGGTGCAGGCGAGCACTCTGGGGCGTCGTGGGTGCAGGCGAGCACTCTGGGGCGTCGTGGGTGCACTCAAGCACTCTGGGGCGTCGTGGGTGCACTCAAGCACTCTGGGGCGTCGTGGGTGCAGGCGAGCACTCTGGGGCGTCGTGGGTGCACACGAGCACTCTGGGGCGTCGTGGGTGCACTCTGGGGCGTCGTGGGTGCAGGCGAGCACTCTGGGGCGTCGTGGGTGCACACGAGCACTCTGGGGCGTCGTGGGTGCACTCTGGGGCGTCGTGGGTGCACACGAGCACTCTGGGGCGTCGTGGGTGCACACGAGCACTCTGGGGCGTCGTGGGTGCACACGAGCACTCTGGGGCGTCGTGGGTGCAGGCGAGCACTCTGGGGCGTCGGAGGTGCAGGCGAGCACTCTGGGGCGTCGGAGGTGCAGGCGAGCACTCTGGGGCGTCGGAGGTGCAGGCGAGCACTCTGGGGACAAGCCCCCGCGCTGCCCATCCTACCCGGGCATTAGCCGTCATCTGCGGTCATTCTACTTTCAGCTGTCCCGTCCGTGGCGTGTGTGGGCCAGTGTCTGAGGTCCTGCTCCCCAAAGCCAGAGGGTGAGGACGTGCTTGTGGGCACAGGTGCAGGCGGCAAAGGACCCAGACGTCGGGAAGCAGAATGCGCGAGGTGGAGACCGAGACTGCTCATGGGAAGTGATGGCTCTTTTGACAGGAAGGATTTTGAGGGGCAAAGAGCAAGCCCTGGCTCTGGGGGCCATGCTCAGGGTCAACTGTGGTGGACCCACAGGGACAAGGGTGACCAGACGACACTCTGAGCAAGCAGCGGCAGCCCAGTCCAGGCGCTCAGCAGGCAAAGGCCCCTGTCCCCGCAGCTAACCTTCTAGCTGGAAAGAGGTAATCGGCAAAGAAAGTCACTAAACACCATCATTCCAAGTAGGGTCAAGAGCTGTGAATAAAATCACACAGAGTAACGGGTGGGGAGACAGGAGGGGCGTCGGGGGGAGAGGGGCCCCCAGCAGGTCTGGGCAGGTGGGGGACGGGGACAGCCAAGGACAGGAGGCAGCAGGCAGCAGAGGGAGACGCGGAGCAGAGGTTGCTGGTGGCCGAGTCTGTGAGCCACACTCAGGAATTGGGGTCTATTGTGAGGGCCCGTGGGAGCCAGTGGAGGGTTTTTGTCGGATGTGGTCTGATCTAATTCCGTTTGTTTTTATTGTGGTAAGAACACATAACATAAAATGTACAACTATAACCATTCTGAAGTGTGCCGTTCAATGGCATTTAGGACATTCACAATGTTTAGTACATCGCAATGTTGAGCAACCACCACCTCTAGTTCCAGAACTTTTCATCACCACCAAAAGGAAACCCTGTCCCCATTAGCTGTCACTCCCCATTGCCCCCCGCCCCTCAGGCCCTGGCAACCTCCAATCTGCTTTTTGTCTTCGTGGATGTGCCTGTTCTGGACATTTCATGTCAATGGAATCACACCGTGTGTGGCCTTTTGCGTCTGGCTTCTTTTGATTTAGTGTCTTCAAGGCCCCTCTGGCTGCCTTGGGGTAGCCGCAGTGGGGCACGGTGGAGGCTGAAGCCACCATTGGTGGGAAATGCTGGAGGCCTGGGCAGGGGGGAGGTGGGATGGTGAGAAAGGAGGGGACCCGGATGTTTCATGGAGGCATCGCCACCAGGACTTGCCGTGGCTGGGCCTCGGGAGGGTGGGGACAACAGGGTCCACAGCGGTGCCAAAGCGAGGTCGGGGGAACTGGGAGAGGAGACAGGAACGTGTCAGTGGGTCAACTGAAAGTCTGTTCAAGAATTTAAGAGCCAAGTACAGAGGAAGGGCTGCTGCATAAACTTTTTATTTTTTTTTAAGAGACAGGGTCTCGCTCTGTTGCCCAGGCTTGAGTGCAGTGGCACCATCAGAGCTCACTGTGACCTCGAACTCCCCGGCTCAAGGGATCCTCTCACCTCAGCCCCCCCAGTAGCTGGGACTAGGCACACGCCTCTGCGCCTGGCTACACAAACTTTAACACAAGCACGCCTGAGCCCACTGGAATGTGAGCATCAGAGTGGGCGGCTGGGAGGCAAGTGACATGCGCAGGGCTCATCAGGGAAGGTGGGCTGTCCACCTCCAGGTTCTTTTAGTGGGAACAACTAGTCAATTTCTCCTGCTTGGTGGGTCCCCTGCTCACTCAAAATTCCAGGGGACCCACTCAACCTGCCTACTTAGTGAAAATGTGTCTGAGGGCTCAGAGCCACCGTGCACAGTTGCACAGATTGGGTACTGCACAACCTAAAAGGAGTACACTCACGCCGACTTGGACATGACTGGCATCCCCCTGTGGTTGGGCAGCAGCGTACAGCCTGTGCAGTGGTGCCCAGTAGTTATGGTCACTGGGGGATTTCTGTGTTTGTAAGCGAAGGACCTCCCTGAGAAGAGAGAGGGAAGTTGGTGAGAAACGACAGCTTTCTCTGCCTCTGAAGGTCAAGTGAACTCTGGTATTTAAACACAGCTGCTAGAGTCACCACACATCCTGTGTTTTCCTTCTAAGAAGAAAAGCTTAGCCAGGGAAATGTCAACTCCGAGGTAAACCCAGCTGGCTCGTCGCATGACAGCCACCCATGAGCTGTGCTGTGTCACCATGTTCTCCAGGCAGTGGGAGGCCTCCCCAGGTCCAAGGCCACCACCCTCCCTCCCGCCAAGCACACAGGGCGGGCCTGGCTCCTCTCCGTCTGGGCAGACCACCTGCTTTGTTGGCCTGGGGGCCAGTGGGCGGAACCCCCCAGGGATGCCCAGGCGTCTGGTCAGCCGCACACTGCACAGCGGGAGTCTGCAGGGGGCATGGTCCCCCCAGGACTGTGCAAACCTGACCTGCCCCGGCAGCTTCACCATGCAGGTCTCAGGAGCCCCAGACCTGGTCTCAATTCTAGCTGTGCCGCTGGCTGGTTGGCCTCGGGACATTAGGCCTGTCACTTTACCTTTCTCAGCCTCAGTTTCTTCCTCTGCAAAGTGGGAATGAGGAGACTGACATCTTGGAGCTGCTAGAAGGGACAGAGGGGTGTGTGGAGGGTCCCTGGCCCATCCTGGCTGATGACAGCTCCTGTCATGATCCCTGTACCCAGCTTAGGGAGACGAGGGAGACACGCACACCCCCACTCGCAGCCCTACCCAGGCTTCGCAGGCCTCCTCTACATACCTGTCCTAAGCCAGCAAGTCCCACTGTTCTTCTTCTTTTTTTTTTTTAAGAAAGATATCTAAAATGCAAAAAAAAAAAAAGAGAGAGAGAGAGAGAGAGAGACACTACTAAAGAGCCATATGTCCATCACCCAGTGAAGTCCGGTTGCCAGGCAGGCGGCCTTTGATGGTGGAAGGCCATGCTTTCCTGCCCCCTCCCTCTTCGCTCCAGCTTACCCCGGGTTCTTCCGGCACAGATGAGGAGCCGGGGGTCTGAGGGTTGCAGGAGGCGGCAGTCCTCCTGGTTATCCCGGACAGAGAGCGGGGAAGGCTGGAGCAGGCGGCATCGCAGAGGTGCCGAGGTGGGGCGGGGGACACCTCCTGCAGGGGCTCACGCCACCACCATCACCACCTTGCCAAGCCCCCAGTGGGGTGACCTGCAGGCCGCTCAGGCAGATAAGCCCCGCAGGTGACCCGCACTCGGCCTGGATTTCCACCAGGCGCCGTGGGCTGCCCCTAAGTCCACCTGCCGTCCCGGAGTTGGGGGGCTGCGGGAGTCCTGTGCGGCTGCTGGTCAGCGCTGGGGCCGGGGAGTCCTCGAAGTGAGCTGTCCGCGGGGTACTTGGATACCGGCAGGGTTCCGTGAAAACCCAAACAGGATCCCCACTGTCTGGGCCTTGCTTTCCCCATCTGTAAACCGAGGGAAGTTGTTCCAAATAGTCTCTGAGGGGACCCTCCAGCGCCACCTACACAGGTCTTCTTTGCCAGTCTGAAATGTAGCCCTGGGTGGGCGCCAGGGAGCCAGGAAGGCGGGGGAGTTCCTATGCCCAATGCCACTCAGAGGAGAGAATCGAGCTGTTTTGGTTTCTGCTCCCCTTTCTTGAGAGGACGGGCAGAGGGCTTGGGGACTGCTGGGCACCCCCAAAGTTGGAGAGGGAGGCAGGGAGATCCCACGTGGTCACAAGTAGCTGCCATGCCACGGCCAGCAAGCCAGGCATGCGGTCTTTTATCCGTTGTTTATCAGGGCAGCACAGGACGCGCCGAGCTGAGCCCCACCCCAGGCCGGGCCTGAGAAGGGCGCGTGGGAGTCCTGAGGAAATGGATGCTTCATCCCACACTCCCATCTCCCAGCCTTGCTGTGGCCACTCCCCACCTGGAGCACACCTGTGTGCCAGCCACTCCTGGGGAAGTCTGGGAAGGATCCTACCCAGGTAGAGAAGGGGCCATGGGAAATCCAAACCAGGGGTGGAAACTGCTGTGTGGCCTCAGGGGTTACCCTTGCTCTCTCTGGGCCTCAGTCTCCCCAGCTGTAAGATGGGGAAGTAGTGCTGGGAAGAAGTCTTCTGATTCCAGACAGCCCAGTCACTCTCCTTGGACTCGTGCAAGCAGCCATGCCAGTGGAGGTGGCCTGGTGGCAATGTGGGTGCCAGGGTCACCCTGGCAGGCGGGAACCCAGATGGTTTGGCCTGGGTGTCGTTCCTGCTTCTCAGGAGAGCAGAGGAGCTGGTGGGCATTGGTGACACCCCCGCCTCCCAGGAGCCACCAGGAGGGCGCCCTCCAGCTCAGCTGCAAGGACGCCCAGGAGCCATGAAGTCCCCCTGCAGCTGCCCGTGCTCCCTGGGGAGCAGCCCTACCGACACTGGGCAGGGTCGGAGCTGAAAGGACCCTGGCAGTCCAGTCCAGGCCCCTGTGGTGCAAACAGGGAAACTGAGGCCCAGACAGGGAGAGGGCCTCACCCAGCCGGTGGCTGTACTGGGAATCTCCTTGGTTTTGTCCCTCTGAGTCTCAGTTTCCTCATCTGTCAGATGCAAATGACAACCCCACGACATCCCAGGGCAGCTCAGGAGAAGCGGGCAGTGGTCTAGCCAGTTGCTGTTCTCTGAAAAGGCCCCAGTGTCCCCGCCCTCCCTGCTCTCCCTACTCGGCACCCTGGGGTCCCTTCCTCAGGCTCCACCCTGCCCAGCTCTCCCCACCCCTCGGACCCTCCCCTCCTGTGCCTGGGTCCCTGGCACCCCCGCCATGGGGTCCCCTTCCTGTGAACAGGGGCTGGGGGCTTCTTTCCGACATCATCCTCTCTCTCCCTCCCTCCCCCTCTCTCCCCCACGGTCTGGCTCTCCTGCCTCTCTCACGATGTTGAAAACGGGTTCCTGCACACACGCACGCAGAATCCCATCAGCGTCACAATCCTCTAAGTGCTCATGATAAGCCATGGCCATACTTGCATCACCCCAAAGTAAAACCATGCACATCTTATCATTGTTGCTTCTTCTTTTTTTTTTTTTAAGGAATGGCGTCCCGCTCTGCCGCCTAGGCTGTGTTAACAAGCTGCTGCCTGATGCACGAAGCCAGCACTCTGGCACCAGCTTTTGAGAAGAGAAAGGCTCATTGCGGAGCTGGCCGGCCAGGGACAGGGGGTGGGCTCGCATCTGTCTGGGGCCTGCGGTGAGTTTGTAGGCTCTGAGAGCAAGGGAGGGAAAGGATTTAGGAATGTTGGCTCGGAAGAGTCCGATTGGAAGGCTTTAAATCTGGCCATTTACAGGAAAGTGTGTCGCGATGGATTTGAGCCCAGGATCTTCTGGGCCAACGGACCCCTCGCTTCTGGAAGAGTTCTGGCGTTCAGGTTCCGGTCGTGTCCCCATCTTCTTGTTTCCGAGGGGAGGAATTGCTGGTTCCTGGTGTTGTTAGAGGTCAAAGCTTTCTCTGTTGTGCATGCCCAGGCCACATGACCTACTGTTTTGGGCTCTGTTATACCTGCAAGGTAACATGACGTTTTGTCATGGACAGAGCAGGCCCAGTGTGGGATGGTCCCGCAGCAGTGGGGTCGTGGCTCACTGCAGCCTCAATCCCTGGGCTCAAGCGATCCTCCCGCCTCAGCCTCCTGAGTAGCTGAGACCACAGGCGCCTTGTTTCTTCCTTTGCTCTCTCCTTGGTCCAGAGGGGAAGCGGGATGGTGACTGAGGGAGACCAGTCACACGGTTAGCGCGGGTGGAGATTCCTGTTTCTCTCACATCACCCACTCATAATGGCCATCGTCCATTGCGGGTTGCTGCAGTCTTAAGACTGCGGTCCCCAACCCCTGGGCCATGGACCAGTACCTCCCCGTCCGTGGCCTGTTACAGCAGGAGGTGAGAGGCAGGTGAGCGAGCGAGAAGCTTCGTCCGTAGGTACAGCCACTCCCCATCACTCACATCACCGCCCGAGCTCTGCCTCCTGTCACATCAGTCACTGTCTCCCATCACCCCCAGATGGGACCGTCTAGTTGCAGGAAAACAAGCTGAGGGCCCCCACTGGTTCTTCATCATGGTGAGTTGTATAAATAATAGAAATACAGTGCACAATAAAGGTGATACGCTTGAATCATCCTGACACTGTCCTCCTCCCTGCCCCTGCCATCCCGGGAAAAATTGTCTTCCATGAAACTGGTCCCTGGTGCCAAAAAGGCTGGGGACCGCTGTGACAGGAGGAAGGAGGACCCCACTGTGGTTTTAATTTACACGTCTCTAATGATCATTAGCTCCAGCATCTTCTTACACACGCGTGAGTCGGTTTGGGAGCTTTCTGTGGTTGCCCAGTCGTGCCGTGCGCCCATCTTTTCCGTTCAGGTTCCTGCTTTCTCTGGTTGTCCTGCGGGAGTTCTTTGAACGGGCTACATATGAACATTTTCTTGGTTATTTGGTTTGTGAAATTGATATAAATTAAAACTAACCATTTTAAAGTGTATATTTTACTGACATTTATAATGTTGTACAACCTCTATCTACTCCCAAAACATTTCCATTGCCCCAAAAGGGAACCCAGTACCCATCAGCAGTTACTCCCCATTCTCTGCTCCTTCCAGCTCTTGGCAACCAACTCTGGCTTCCTGTCTCCATAGAGTTACCTATTCCAGAGATTTCATATAAATGGAATCATACAATATGTGACCTTTTATGCCTGGATTTTTTTTACTTAGCATAATGTCTGTGAGGTTTATCTATGTTGTAGCATGTGTTGGTAATGTCATTCCTTTGCATGGCTGAATAATATTCCATTCTCTGGCTGCACTACATTTTGTTTATTCATCTGTTGATAGGCATTTGGGCTTCTTCCATCTTTTGGCTATTGTGGATAGTGCTGCTATAAGCATTTGTGTATGAGTATTTGAGCACTTGCCTTCAATTCTCTTGGGCATGGAATTTATCTAGGCATGGAATTGCTGGCTCATGTGGTAATTCAATGTTTAACTGTTTGAGGAACCAACCAAGTGTTTTCCACAGTGGCTGCACCATTTTACATTCCCATGAGCAGTGTGTGAGGGTTCCATTTTCTTCACACCCTCACCAACATTCATTATTTTTCATTTTTTAAAAAATTATTATAGCCATTCTAGTGGGTATAAAGTGGTATCCCACTATGGCTTTGACTTAAATTTCCTTAACAGCTAATGATGTCGAACATGTACTTGTTGCCATTTGTATATATTCTTTGGAGAAATGTCTATTTAAGACTTTTGCCCCTTTTTAAATTGGGTTGTTGAGTTATAAGAGTTCTTTATATATTCTGGATACTAGACCTTCATCAGATGTATGATTTGCAAATATTTTCTCCTATTTTGTGGGTTACCTTTTTACTGTGTTGATGCAGGTTGAGAATCTCTAATTTAAGAATCTGAAACCTGAAATGCTCCAAATTCCAAAACTTTTTGAGTGCCAACATGATATTCAAAGGAAATGCTCACTGAAGCATTTTGAATTTTGGATTTTCAGATTTGGGATGCCCAACTGGGTAAGTATAATACAAATATTCCAACATCTGAAAGAATTCAAAATCTGAAACACTTCTGGTCCCAAGCATTTTGGATAAGAGAGATTCAACCTGTAAGATTCTTTGATACAAACAATTTTTTCATTTTGATGACATCCAATTTATCCATTTTGTCTCTTGTTGCTCATGTTTTTGGTGTCATATCTAAGAATCCATGACCAAATCCAAGGTCATGAAGATTTATACCTACGTTTTCTTCTAAGAGTTTTGTAGTTTTACCTGTTACCCAGGCTGGAGTGCAATGGCGTGATCATAGCTCACTGCAGCCTCCAACTCCTGGCTCAAGTGAAGAGATCCTCCTGCCCCAACCTCCTGAGTAACTAGGACTACAGGTGTACACCACCACACCTGGCCATTTTTTTTTTATTTTTTGTAGAGATAGGGTCACACTACCTTGCCCAGGATGATCTCAAACTCCTGGCCGCAAGTGATCCTCCTGCCTCAGCCTCCCAGAATGCTAGGATTATAAGTGTGAGCCATCATGCACAGCCTATATATATATATATATATATATATATATATTAAGAGATGGGATCTCACTATGTTGCCAAGGCTGGAGTGCAGTGGCTGTCAACAGATATGTGATCACAGTGTACTGCAGCCTCTAACTCCTCGGCTCAAGTGATCCTCCCACCTCAGCCTCCTGAGTAGCTGTGACTACAGGTGTGTACCACTAAAATCAATTGGTGGTAGGTGTATGGGTTTATTTCTGGACTTCCAATTTTATTCCATTGGTTTATAGGTCTGTCTTTATGCTAGTACCACACTGTTTTGATTGCTGTAGCTTTGTAGCAAATTTTAAAATCAGGAAATGTAGTCCTCCAACTTTACTCTTTTTCAATATCGTTTGTCTATCTGGCATTACTTGCAATTCCATATGAATTTAAGGATCAACTTTTCCATGTCTACAAAAAAGGCTGTTGGGATTTTGAGAGGGATTGCATTGAATCTGTAGATTTCTTTAGGTAGCATTGACATCTTAACAATATTAAGTCTCCTAATCCATGAACACCAGATGTCATTCCATTTAGTTACATCTCCTTTAATTTATTTCAGCAATGTTTTACCCTTGTTGGTTTTAATCACTGAAAATATTTTCTTCCAGTCTGTAATTTATCTTTTAATTTTTTGCGAGGTTTGCCTTCAGGAAGCAGCAATCCCTCCTGTCTGTGTAGTCAGATCCTGCACTCTCCCCTTCAGTTCCTCTCCCGCTCCCCCTCCCCCTTACTTCATGTCTGGGGCATGGAGCATTCACGTAAGACATCTCCCCCACCCCATGGTCACAAAAAATGGGCCAATATTTATTTCTATTCGCTTTACCTCATACATAGTTTTCCCTTTTGTAGTCGAATCTTTTATTCACTGGGACTTTCTTCTGCAGTAGTGTAGGGTGGGTTCTGCAGAGCAGACCATCACCAGCAAGACCACCCTTCCCCCGTCTGTGATCCCACCTAGACGCCCACCACTAGCTGGACGGCGAGGAGAACATGATGGGTACCGCTTGGGGTTCCAGGGAGGCCACGAGCAGTGAACTAGGGGTGCCCACTGCACCAGGGATAGATCAGGATGTTCAATTAAAATCACATGGAACAGCAGGAAATAGAGCGTAGCACTGGTTTAAAGCCACGCAAACCACACCGTGACTTGTTACAAGTCTAGATACATAGCTAAGGACCAAACATTGGCCTCTTTAAGTGGGAGCCCTGAGGGACGGGAGAGGGCTGGAGGGACAGGAGAACACATCACAAATGAAAGAGAACGAGAGGCGGTCTCACACGGACAGTGATAACAGTGTGCCCAGACTTAACTCCTGCATTGGCAGCCAAGGAATGAAAAGAAAAGGACAGCCCCTCTCCGCGGGAGGTGCGCCACTCAGGGCCCGGCAGGGCCAACAGAATGGGGAGGAAGGAGCTCTCTTTCCTGGTCCCCCACCAAGTAGACATGAGGCCAAGGTTCAAGGTGCCTCTAAGGACTCAAATCAGGAGATCATTTTTAAAGCCCAGGAAGGAGGCTTAGGAAAAAACCATTTTACTGGTGTTGCAACTGAGGCCAGAGAGGGGCCAGACATGCCCACACTGCCCCAGTGGGCCTGCCTGGAGCTGAACCCCGAGCCCAGCCTGGGATCTTTCCCCTACAGCCGCCCTTGGCAGCCAGCTCTGGACCAGAAGCCATTGGCCAAACCACCATGATCCCCTCTGGCCACTCTGGCCCAATGCCTAGGCTCGGTCCAGCCCCACGACGGGCCCAGTGATGAAAGAGCTGCCCCTTCCCTTCCTCAGCAGCTGCCAGGAGGTCTAGCGCTGGCCGGCCCTTCTCACCGCAGGGTGCATGTCCCCCTGAGACCCCAGCCCAGGAACCTCAGCAGCCCCCACTTTTCCGTGTTTACTGGTGTTCACCCCTCACTGTGTGTGTAGCTGTCCCCTCTCTCCCATCCTTGCTCTTGCTCTCTCTTACCCAGTCTTCCTTCCTCCCACCTATTCTCTGGGGAGCACTCGCTGATTGCACGAATGTTGTTTGAGCACCTCCTGTGTGCCAGCCCCTGGCACCCACCAGGCAAGCAAGGCCAACATGTGGACCAAGACACGGCCAGAACCACTTAGCAGCAAGCCCTTCCATTTTAAACCAGCGATGTGACGGAAGGGACCAGGTCCAACTGTAGGGAGGGTGGCCAGGGAAGGTCTCTCTAAGGAGGTGACAGTTGAGCTGAGACCTGCAGACAGAAAGAGAAGCGGAGTGGGGGGCACGACAGGTGCGAAGGCCTAGTGGGAACAGAAGTCCTGCAGAGGAGCAGCTGCAGGGCAGAGAGGCGAGTGGAGAGACAGCAGGGCGGGCAGCATGTCCGAATCCCTGCAGCCCTGGCCCAGGCCGAGCCCAGACAGACGGAGGCCAGAGACAGAGGGAGGCCAGGAGCGAGACTGCAGCCGCCGTGGCAGGGCCAGGGTCAGGCCAGGTGCTTGATTTAATCCTTACGCCAACCCTCTGAGGTTAGGGGCCACTGTTATTCCCATTTTACAGATGAGGAAACTGAGGCCTGCAGCTTGTACAAGGTCGCGCAGCAGAGTGGAATTTGAACCCGAGGCCTTCAGGGAGGGTTCTCCCAACACGTTGGGCCTGGGAAACCTCAGGGTCATCACCCACCCAGCAACAAGGCACTCCCTCCAACCGGGAACTGCAATGTTCCAAATTCAGATGGTACCAGAGTCTGGCTGGCAGAGACATGGGCTTTCATAGCCTCCACCTGGGGGCTCCATGCTGTGCCCTTAGACTCTTTGGGCCCTGAAAAGTGGAGATTCCAGCCCCAGATGTGGGAGACCTGGAGCAAAGCCTGGCCCTGCCCTGATGCAGGTCTGGCTGGTCCAGGCCCTTTCTGGGCTGTGTAGGATACCATCCTGCAACTGCCTCACAATTTCTTAATCCAGTCTCCTGACGGTGGCCATTTGGGCTGTTTCTAGGTTGTGCTATCACCAACAGTGCTGTGGAGAACATTCCGAGTCCTGTCCCCAGGCTGTGTGCACAGGAGGCTGAGGACCTGCAGCACCGGCCTTGCAGGCAGCTGCCCAAAGCCCAGGCCCTCCAGGCTCACCCAGACCTCTGAGGCCCCCTCTGCACCCTAGCAAGGTTCCCCAAGGGCTTCGTGCACACACTGAAGCTCCAGGACCCCTGCCCTGGGGTCCGCGCCTGCAAGCACAAACGCACGCCTTCGCCTTCACCATGTGCCACTTTGCACCACCAGCAAGCGAGGCTCCCCCTGCACGGTCCTCAGCAACACTTGGTATCGTCACACTCCTTATTTTTTTCCAGTCTTGCACATACAAAATGATCCTGTAGTATCCTTCACGTAATATTTTTTTGTTTGATTTACTTCTTAAAATTAAGCCTTCTCCCAAGCTATAATATTCATCAAATCACGTCTGATGCACATTTTTTCTAACCATGTAAAAAGAAACACTAACTATGCAAATGCTTCTCCTTGCGTCGATGGAAATCACAGCCCCCACACCACACCTTGGAGCCAGTGGTCTGCACACTTGCTGGGGTTTCTCTCCCCTCTCTGGGGCCCTCTGTCATCCCCTGACCACAGGCAGAGCAGGATGGGATGGGGACACACCAGAGGGGTCTGTTGGGGTCTGGCCTCGCAGCTCTGCCCCAGGGTGGCTGAGCAGGCGGCGGGTGCCCCCAAGGACAGCAGCGTCCAGCCTTTAGCCTGCTGAGCCCAGTGGCTGGGCTCTCCACGTAATGGGCTGATGGAGCGCCATCCGGCGGGGGTGGCACAGTGGGTCTCAGCTGGCCTACAGTGGCTGAGGGGGCCATTGGAGTGGGTGCTCATGACCCAGCCTCCCCAGCATAACTGGGCTGCCCTGGGCTCTCAGTGCCTGTCAAGAGGAGCCACTCTGAGGAAAAAAGAGGGCCGAGGGCTTCTAGGGCCCTTCCAGCGAGCAACTCCCACTCCCTTTGGTGCCCTGGGGCACCTTGCCCCCGCCAGGCCAGCCCTTCCTTTGGGGGCTGAGGAGCGCGGTCACTGTACTCCCCAGCCCAGCCCACCCAGAGCCCTTGCCTGGCTGGAGATGGCCTTTGGGCCAACACGTTCTGGGTAGATTCTGGGAACATTCTGGGAAATCCAGTCCAGGGACTACGGGCACCACGGGGGGGAACAACTTGAGTGAGGGCTTCAGCCCTGCAGCTTGTTGGCTGAGTGACAGGTCTCTAGCAAGCAGCTCGGGTACCTGAGGCTCTGTTTCTCCACGGTAAAACAGGACCAGGAATATGTATGTCCCAGGGCCACTGGAGGAGTACAGGAGGCAACGCCCAAGTGCGCAGCGCCGGCGGGCCCTCATGTGGGAGGTGACCCACGCCCGGGAAGCACGGCCAGGAGATTGGGGCGCCAAGGCAGGGAAGGGAAGGGTCAGTAAAAGGAGGGTCCTCAAGCCAGGAACCACTGGGGACAATGGGGCACCCCCCACTGGGGACAACAGGGCACCCCCACGGGGTCTGACGGAGGCAAGTGGAGCACAGCCCTCAGCCGCCCCGCCCGGGCTGGGGTGTTTGTTCGCCTACTGCCGAGGCCGTCGGTTGAGGGCTGCTCCCGGGAGTGGGAACCCCCAGCGCGGAGCCTGCCCCGCTCTCGGCCTGAGACAGCCCACAGGCCAGAGCCACCGTCAGGAAGGTGAGTGCCAGGGCACAGGCAAGGCACAGGTGAGCTCTGGATCCAGGCATGTCAGGGGCTACTTCCTGACACTTCCTGGCTGGTGACATGGATGGATGACTGACCCTCTCCATGTGATTTCTTCTAGAAAATGAGCTAATGCCTCGTTGAGCAGTTGTGAGGATGCTTGGCATGGTGCAGGCTCGTGGAAAGTGCTCGATATGCGTTAGTTATTGTCAACACATTGTGCTTGCATGACCGCCCAGCAAACCTTTGTTAGGGGCTAGCTGCAGTCTCCGACACTGCAAGAAGGGGCTGGAGACCCCCAGGGAAAATGCATCCCAGGTGCAGAGCCTCTGATTTCAGCACCAGGGCCGGGGCGATGGGCCAGGAGACGACTGGCAGAACCTGGCCTGGCCACCAGCCCTGGGCAGCTCCTCTCCAGCATGGCCCCCACTTCATCCCTGCCAGCTTCCCGGAAAGCAGGCAGCCTAGGGGAGCAATGGGGCCTCAGAGCAGCCCACCCAGGGACCAGGCATCAGTGCTGTGGGGAGTTCATTTTGTAGGGCCCAAGGGAGAATGGAGCCAATGAGACCTGGGCCTAGGAGGTGGTTGGCACTCGATTCCCAGAGGGGGAAGGAGCTTTGCTGGTGTCACACAGTGAGTAGGACGCAGAGGGTAGGACAGAAACCAGGCCCTGCCAACACCATGTCCCTGCTCCTGGGCTGGCCCGGGTGTGCTTGCTGTGGAGCACCCTTGCTCACTGGTGACAGTGTAGGACTTCGCTGGGAGGCCACTGGCAAACGGATATGCCCAGAGCTGTGGATGGTCCCAAGCAGCTCAGCTTTGCTCAGGAAAACAGAGGCAGCACCGCAGCCTCACTGCTCGTGCCTGGCTGTTGGGGAGGTTAGCCAGCATTGGCTCAGCAGCCAAGGCACACATTTCTGTTCAGAGAGAGATCTATCAGCAGCTCATCCATTTATTTCTTGGTTGAACAATAAATAGTTCACCTGGGAGCACCTACCTTGTGTCAGGCGCTGGGCTGGGCCTGCTTGGCTGTTCCATCACCTCCAGGCCTCTGCCTCAATGGTCCCTGCATCTGAAATAGTGCCTCCACCTGCCTTGATCACTCTCTGAAAATGGCCCCAAAAGATGTCCATGTCCTAATCCTGGAACCCTTGAAGGTTTCTGCTATGGTTTGGATGTATCCTCCATGTTTCATGTGTTGGAAATTTCATCACCAAATTCCTATGTTGATTGGAAGGGGGGCCTTTGTGAGGTAATGAGGAGTCGATAAGGTCATCACAGTGGGGCCCCCATTCTGGGACTGGGGCTTTATAAGAAGAGGAAGAGAGACCTGAGCTGACAGGCTTCTGCTCTCTTGCCATGTGATGCCCCGTGCCATGTCATGACACAGCCCAAAGGCCCTTGCCAGATGCCAGTGCCGTGCTCTTGGACTTCCCAGCCTCCAGAACCATGAGCCAAATAAACTTCTGTTGTTTATAAGTTACCCAGTCTGTGATATTCCATTATAGCAACAGAAAACAGACTAAGACAGAAAATTGGTACCAAGAAGTAGGGCCAATAATGAATACCTGAAAATGTGGAAGCAGCTCTGGAACTGGGTAGAAATACCCCAATGGGCTGGAAGAATGTGGAGGAACAGGTGAGAAGAAGCCTGTATTGCTGTAAATGGAACACTGAGGGCAATTCTGGTGAGGGCTCAGGAAACAAGAAGACAGGGAAAAGTCTGGAGCTTCTTAGAGAGTATTTAAGTGGTTGTGACCAGAATGCCGGTAGAAATATGGACAGCAAAGGCCATTCTGATGCCGTCTCAGGTGGAACTGAGGAACAAGGCACTGGAAACTGGAGGAAAGGCCGTCCTCGTTATAAACTGCAAAGAACTTGGCTGGATTGCATCCATGCTGAGGGCTCTATGGAATGCATAATTTAGCAACAAATTAGGATAACTGGCAGAGGAAATGTCTAAGCAGCAAAGCATTCAGGCTGCTGCACAGCTACTTTTAACCACTTACATTAAGCTGAAAGAGGGGGAAATGACTTAAAGATGGGATTTATGATCAAAAGGGAAGCAAAGTGGAGAGATTTGGAAAACTCTCAGCCTGGCCCTGCGAAGAGTGGGAAAGCATGTTCCAGAGAGGAAACCCGGAGTGTGGCAGCGACTGCTCAGTAAGGAGGTTGGTACAGACAGAAAGAATCATCAGGAAAATGGCAAAAAGACCCCAGAGGCATTTCAAAGACCTTCAAGACTGCACCTCCCATCACAGGCCCAGAGGCCTAGGAGAGCAAAATGGTTTTGGAGGCAGGCTGGAGCGCCCTTCACGGGCTGATTGCCCAGGGCCCCTGGGGTCCCTGCTCCCTGCAGAATTGGCACAGCCAGAATCCTCAGCCACCCGAGCTGTGGCTTAAGCAGCCCCAGGTGCAGCTCAGCTCACTGCCCCAGAAGATATAAGCTGTAAGCCTGGGTGGCATAAGCCCTGGCAGTGTCCACGCCATGCTAATTCTTCAGGCTCACAGAAGGGAAGTGCTGGGAAGTGTGGCGACCTCCATGTAGATTTCAAAGGATGTACTAGGGGGCCCAGGCACAGACTCATCACAGGGGTGGAGCCACTGCAGAGAGCCCCCAACGCCTAGTGGAGCTGTAGCAGCAGGACCACCACCAAGACCTCAGAACTACAGAGCGACCAGTGTGCAATGCCAGGCTGGGAGAGCTGAAGCATGGGTGGGCCCAGCACAGCCATGGGGGTGGGGCTGCCCTAGGCCTTGGGGGCCAACCCCCACCCCGTGTTTCCAGGAAGCGGCACATGGAGTGAAAGATCATTCCACACTCTTAAGATTTAATGTCAGCCCTGTTAGGTTTTGGACTGACTTGGGACTAGTTGCCCCTTTCTTCTCCTTTTTGGAATGGGAATGTCTGTCCTGGGCCCGTCCCATCGTTGTATTTGGAAGGAGAATGTTTGATTTCACAGGCTCACAGCTGGAGGGCAAATTCCCTGAATTCCCTGATGAATCGTGCCTTGGGTCTCATGCGTAGCTTACTCAGATGGGATTCTGGACTTGGGACTTATGAGTTGGTGCTGGAATGAGTTAAGGTGAGTTAAGACTTGGAGCTGTCGGGATAGAATGAATGTATTTTGTAGACGAGAAAAACATGAATTATGAGGGCCAGGGTGGAATGTTGTGATCTGAATGTCTCCCAAATTTCATTTGTTGGAAACTTAATCCCAGACTCCTATGTTGAGTGAAAGTGGGCATTTGGGAGGTAATTAGAAATAGATAAGGTCATCACAGTGGGGGCCCCATGCTGGGAGTGGTGGCTTTATAAGACGAAGAAGAGACCTGAGCGGACAGGCTTCTGCTCTCTCGCCACGTGAGGCCCTGTGACATGTCATGACACAGCCCGAAGGCCCTCACCAGAGGCCGGCGCCATTGGACTTCCCAGCCTCCAGAACCGTGAGCCAGATAAACCTCTGTTGTTTGTAAATTCCTCACTCTGTAGTATTCTGTTATAGCAATAGAAATGGAGTAAGACAGTTTCCCTATATGGCAAAGGGGTGGTCTTTGCAGGTGGGGTTGAGGGTTTTGAGATGAGGAGGTTGTCCTGGATTGTCAGGGTGGGCCCTGTGCATAATCACGTGTCCTTGCAGGGAGAGGCAGACAGAGGAGATGACCACACCGACCACACACACTGAGAGGACGTGAAGACAGAGCAGGGAGATCTTGGAAGATGCTGGCCTTGAAGATTGGAGTGATGTGGCCACAAGCCAAGGACGGCCAGCAGCAGTCAGAGGCCGGAAAAGGCAAGGAACAGAGTCTCCCCCAGAGTGTGGCCCTGCGGACACCTTGATTTCTGCCCAGCGATACCGACTTCAGGTGTCTGGCCTCCAGAACTGTGACAGAAAAAAATTCTGTTATTTGTGGCGACTTGTTACAACAGGAAACAGACACACTGTCCCTTACTGTGCTTTACCAATTGCCAACACGTGTTCTTGTTTATTTAGTCTGTGTCGTTCCCAACTGGAACTCGAGCTCCATGGCAGGATTTTTAAGTGCCTCGCTTCTCATTGCCCCCCAGGGGCCGTGAGCGAATGGACCAGCGCATTTTCATTTGTCAATAGCAATAATAACCTTCATATGAATGTGGGCCTTAGGCATATGCTTAGAAAAAAATCCCCAGGAAATGCACACCAAATTCCTGCCAGCACTTGCCACCAGGAATAGAACTGCAGAAAACTTCGCATTCTACGGTAAGCACTTGTGAGGGATGTAAGAACCTCTGTTAATTTTACCAACAAATGGAATGAGAAAGGCAAATCATGAAGAGGGAAGGACCACCATTTTTTCCAACAGATCAATTTCCTCTGGAGTTGGGGTCAGAAGAACATCTGCCTGAGTGAAAGTCACCAGTGGGAAGGAGGAACCCTTGCTAGGCAAGCCACATTCCCACCACGCGACCGAGAGCATCCACCCACCCCTGATTCAGATAAGAGGAGGCCCCGGGGGCTCTCGGGGCCTGTAGACATTGAGAGCTTGGCTCCTATGGGCGGGTCTTACTGATGGGCGGCTCTGCTTCATTGCCAACCAGCTCTGTGCCGGGCACTGTGGACTGATTTTAATCCCCTTGGAAAAATCTCAAGATGGTGCCAGTCCCCGACTTATGGGGGAGGAAATTGAGACTCAGAGAGGGGGCTTGCTCAATGTCACACAGCTGGAAGGTGGCACAGCTGAGAGTGGGTCTCTGGTCTGCACCAACCCTTCTCGAGGCCATGCGATGTCCCCTTACGTGTGAGCCCATCACGGCGGGCAATGCTCCATCTGACCATTCAAGAGCCCCGGGAACCTGGCATCTCCTCAATTCACCAGTGTCTTGAAAATGCTTAAGGGAGTGCCAGCCAGCCTCCCTCAACACCAGGCAAACATTGCCACCTGGTGGGAGACGGGGACACTACAGCTGTGGTCCCCAATCCCCAGTCCTCCGCCAGTGCGGGTCTGTGGCCTGTAGGGAACCCGGCGGCACATCACCACCTGAGCTCCACACCCCACCCCCACCCTGCCCACATCCATGGAAAAATTGTCTTCCATGAAACCAGTACCTGATGCCAAAACGGTTGGGGACCACTACACTACAGGAATTACCATATGCCACTGGGAAATGGTCCCTGGATCCCATGAGATTCGAGGCCAAGGGCAGAGTTGTTTTCTCTGAATTCCTAAGAGGGGTAGAAGAGAAGGCCCAGTATGTTATCACAGCTGAAAATCAGAGGGCTGGTCCTGCCTGGGTGCTTCTGGCCTGAATCCAGACTTTTGGGGTGCCCGCCAATATGACACGCCAGTCCTCTCCACAGTACCCTGCCAAGAGATCGTTAAGCCTGGGCTTGAATGCCTCCAGCGATGGGGAGCTCACTCTCTGTAGTCTTCATCACAAAGTTCTTCCTGCTCTCTCCTTGTCACATCTGCACTTTGCTTTTCCTCCTGCCTCCGTGAAGAGCTCGTCCAGCTCCTTCTCTCTCCCGCAGGATCTCTCTCCAGAGGATCAAAAGAAGCTCCACGTTTCTCCTGTGGACTGAGCGTCCTCCACCGTTGCCCTTGGTTCAGGAGTCTGGCAGCCCTCTCTAAGGTGACGCCCCTTGGCTCTTCCTGGCCTGTGAGTGCTGGTGGTTGGGGGCAGGGCATGAGGGGCAGGGACACCTCGATTTTGCTGTTTCCTCCAGCTGGCATGCTCTTCTCCCAACACTTGCCATGGCTGGAGTCTTCTCACTATTCAGGGCTCAGCTCAGATGAAACCTTCTCAGTGAGGCCTTCTCTGACCACCCTGGGCTAAAGCCTCCCCAAGCACACCCTCTGCCATCTCCCTGTTGGATAATCTTCGGAGACGTCCTGCTATGTAAAATTACTCTGTGTGTTTGCAGCCTGTCCCGCCTCCTCCCCCATCCTGACCATGAACTCCACAGGTCCGGGATTTTGTCCGCTGTGCCAGGTGTTGCATCCAGAGCGCGGGACACAGCAACCAGCATCGCTTGCTCCTCAGCAGGACAGGCAGCGAGGCAGGCCAGGGTCTCCCCTGGGCCCCTCCAGCAGCAGAGCCCGAGAAGGATCTGAGGGCAAATCATTAATCTGGGACACTGTCATGGGTTGAATTGTGTCCTTCCAAATTCTTATGTTGGAGTCCTAAGCCCTAGGACCTCAGAAGTACAGTCATCCCTTGGTATCCTCAGGGGACTGGTTCCAGGACCCCTCAGATACCAAAGTCACAGATGCTCGAGTCCGGGTATAAAATGGTGCCGTACTGTCATGTAACCCACACACGCCCTCCCGTGTACCTTCAATCATCTCTGGCTTGCTTGTAATGCCTGAGACAACGTAAATGCTACCAAAACAGTTGTCATGCTTATACTGTTTTCTATTTGTATTATTTTTTATTGTTGTCTCTTTATGGTTATTTTTGTTTTTTGGAATATTTTCTATCTGAAGTTGGTTTGACCTGTGGATACGGAGGGCCAGCTGTAACCTTATTTGGATACAGGGTCTTTATAGAGTTAAATGTTAAGACTCAAATTAAAATGAGGTCAGTAGGGTAGCCCTAATCCAATATGACTGGTGTCCCTATAAAAAGGGAAAATTGGGACACAGAGACATGTGGAGAGGGAAGAAGAGGTGCAGAGACACAGGGAGAAGACGGCCACCCACTTGCCAAGGGGAGGCCTGGAGCAGAGCCTCCCTGCACACCCCTCAGAAGGAGCCCACCCTGCCAACACTGTGACCTTGGACTTGTGGCCTCCAGGCTATGAGACAGCAAGGTTCTGTTGTCAAAGCCCCCGGCCTGTGGTACTGTGTTACACAGCGCTGGCAGACTAACACAGCACCCACAGCACCTGCTACAGTCGGGGGCTTGGACCCACGTTTGCGGGTGAGAACACCAAGCCTGGGGCTGGGAGTGGCTTTTCCATGGTCACTCAGAACCAGGCAGGCCACAGACCTGGTCTCTGAACTCAAGACAGGGCTCGAGTCCTCATCCGAACCTCCCTGCCCTCAGACACCAGTGGCCTGAACGACGGCCCCTGGCCAAGAGCAGGGACTGAGGACCCAGCCTCGCTGTAGTCGCCTGGGGAGGAGGATGCACGTGCTCACACCCTCCTCTCAGGCTTCGTGGGGGGCAGGGGAGGAAGCGGGGCCTTTGGGACACCTGGGGGCAAGGCTGGGCTTCCCAGACAGAGCACCACCCCACCGACCCAGACGTGCCAGACATGACACCCCACATGGGGGTCTGGCCAGGACAGCAGCTGAGGGACACAGCTGGGGATGCATCATTCACTCGACACCCCCGGAGCTCAGCGTCCTATGGGCGATGGGGGTGTAGACAACAGCAGAGGAAGCGTACTTATTCCTGGATGGAGCGACGCCTCAGAGGCTGTGGGAAGCCCAAGGAGGCCCCAACCAGGACAGAGCATCAGGGAAGTCTTCCTGGAGGAGGTGACTGTCCCTGGCATGAAGTTCTGAAGGACAAGGAAGCGTTCATGCCACAATGCGACACAACTTCCCACCCACTAGGTGGTGATAACAAACAAATGGAAATAAGTGTTGGTGCGCTGTGGAGGAACTGGAAACTCCGTACTCTGGGGGCAGACGTGGAAAACGGCAGCCGCTGCAGAAAACAGTGTGTCGGTCCCTCAAAAAGCCGAACACAGAGTGACCGTGTGGTCCAGCAATCCCACTCCTAGCTACACACCCGAGAGGACTGAAGACACACGTCCACACAGAAACCTGTGCAGGAATGTCTGTGGCAGCGTTATTTAAAACAGCCCAGACGACCATCGGTGGCTGAATGGGCAACAAAACGTGGACCGTCCACACAGTGGGATGTTATTCAACCTTTAAAAGGAAAGAAGGCAAAAAGAAAAAAAGGACTGAGGTCCTGAGCCTGCTGCCACATGGGGGGACCCGAAGGGACGCAGCAGGCGTGAAAGGCCACGGGGCGCAGGACCCCGCTCATGTGGAACGTCCAGAAGAGACGGAAACAGACTCATGGCTGCCAGGGGCTGGGGGCAGGGGAAACGGGGAGCTTCCGGTTTCCTCTTTGGGGTAAGGAAAATGTTCTGGAACTAGATAGTGGTGGTTGCGCAACATCATGAATATCCCCAAAACTGCTGAATTGTTTACTTTGAAAGGACTAAAATGGTGAATTTTATGTTATGTGAATTTTGCCTCCATTAAAAATTTAAGAAAAAAAGAAGAATGCGTTAACCAGCAAAGAAAGGGAGAAAGAGCACACCAGGCAGGCGAAAGGCCCACAGGGAAGCCTGAAGCCGCGCGATGCCTTCCAGAAACAGCCAACTGCCCAGAGCGCCGGCGAGAGAGCAGGCTGGGTGCAGCCCTGCGTGCCAGGAAAGGGCTTTAGAATTTAATCTGATGCCGAGGGGCGGCCCAGGGTGGGTCTTGAGCAGGGGAATGGAGTGGCTGAAAGGTCCCAGAGCTGTGCGGGTAAAGTGGGGAGGGGAGGCGCACAGTCGAGTCAGGAGGATGGGGAGGGGACTAGGGAGGAGGGGTGAGGCTGAGGAAGCCCAGGGAAGAGAAGGGATGTGGGAGGAGAGGGAGAGAAAGGGGTGAGGCTGGCAGGTTCAGACTCGGTACCAGGGCAGGAGCACTATGGGAGAAGAGGAAGAACAGGTCCGGAATGGGTTGGATTGGAGGTGCCCGAGAGACATCCAGACAGGGCCCTTTGGCACCTGGCATGAAGGTCAGCCTAAGGGGAAGTTCTGGGCTGGTGACAGAGCCCTGAGCTCAAACCTGAGGGCTTGGAGGTGCCAGAGGGATGAGTACCCAGTGGCTCTGAAACCTTGGTGACAACCTACAGGGGCGGTTTGCCTCATAGGCTCTGAAACCAGTGGCCTGGGCTCAAATCTGAGCACTGCTACTTATCAGCCGTGTGACGCCAGGAGTTACTGAATCTCTTGGAGCCACCTGCCCCTCCCTAAGGTGGAGGAGTCGGTTCCTCTCTCGTAGAGCTGCTGGGAAGAGCCCATGAGTTCATATGTGCCAGGCACTTAGATCTGTGCCTGGTGACTGCTTAGTAAATGCTGGCCACTACTTGGGGTGCATTAGGATTGCGTAGGGATCTTACTAAAGAGGAAGGTTGCTGGGCCCCACCACCAGAGATTCTGGTTTCGACAGCTTTGGATGCGGCCTGGGAATCTGGCTTTTTAACAGGCCTCCCACCCACCTGCCAAGTGCCATTCTGAAGCAGGTGGTCACTGACCTCATGGCCTTGGAGAGCTGAAGGGGAAAACCAGGGAGCTCTGGGGATGCTCAAATTTTGAGGGACCAGCTGAGGATGAAGCCCAGGACCCCAGGACAGAGCAGGCAGAGATGTGGGAGGAAACCTGGCAAGAACGGAGACCAGAGAGATGAAAGGAGGGTGGGATTTCAGGGAGAAGTAAGCAAGCCCTGGGGTGACATGCTGTTGAAAGACCCAGCTAGAGGGGACAGAGCAGCCTCTGTCCAGGGGACTTGGTTACAAGAAAGCGGCTGGTGACTTTGGGGGCAGCTGTTTCCACGAAGTGGTGGGAGCCAAGCAAAAAGCTGGGGATCAGGAGTATGGGGGTGTTATGAGCTGAATTGAGTCCCCCTCTCAAAGTTCTGTGCTGAAGTCCAAACCCTGAGTACCTCCGAATGCGACTGGATTTGCAGATAAGGTCTTTAAAGAGGTGACTAAGGTGAAATGAGGTCATTTGGGTGGCCTTAATCTAACATAACTGGTGTCCACATAGGAAGGAATTTGAACAGACACGTACCGAGGGAATACACAGGGAGAAGAAGGCGCCATCTACAAACCAGAGAAAGAGACCTCAGAAGGGAACCCTGCTGAAACCTTGATCTTGGATTTCTAGCCTCCAAAACTGTGAGAAAATAAATTCTGTGCCACCCAGTCTGTGGTACTTTGTTACGGCAGCCCTAGAAAACTAATACAGGAAGTGAGTCAGCAATGCTCTTACAGAATATTCTTACAGAATAATTATGAATGTTCAACATGACATGTGAAGTGCAAAGTACCTAGGGTATTATAGGTGCTCAAGAAGCCTGAAGGAAAAAAAAAAAAAAGCAACATGGAAGAAACACAGACTCTATGAAGAGGAAAATGTCAGGCCAGGAGCAGTGGCTCACGCCTGTAATCCTAGGACTTTGGGAATCCAAGGCAGGAGGACTGCTTAAGGCCAGAAGTTGGAGACCAGCCTGAGCAAGAACGAGACCCCATCTCTACAAAAAAATAGAAAAATTAGCTAGGCATCGTGGAGTGCGCCTGTAGTCCCAGCTACTTGGGAGGCTGAGGCAGGAGGATCGTTTGAGCCCAGGAGTTTGAGGTTATAGTGAGCTGTGATGGTGCCACTGCACTCTAGCCAGGGTGACAGAGCAGGACCCTGTCTCGGGGAAAAAAAAAAGAAGAAGAAGAAAATGTCAAAAATTAGCAACAACCTCATTAACATCCTCAGAGAGAAGAGATAAGATAACTGCAACCATAAACCAAGAACAAGATGCAATAAAAAAGTAATATTCAGAGAACAGAAAAAGGACAATGAAAATTATCTACCTATATATTATATTAATATTATATATTTTCTGTTATATTATTCATATATTTATAATATATGTTATATATTATCTTATGCTATATTTATAGACATTACCTATGTATGTGTATATATGTAATATATATTTACACATATATACATATAGAAATTAAAATCCCAATGTAAGAGTTAGAAGATAAAATTGAAAATCTTCAAGAGCAATGAGATAGATGGAAAATAGAAGAGAAAAAATAAGAAAGTGTATCGTATCTATACAAGAGGGCCACTATCTGAGCTATGGGAGTTCCAGAAAATAAAAATGGAGGGAGGAAAACCATCAATCACATAATTCAAGAAAATGTCCCAGAACTGAAGGACAAGACTTCCCAGATTGAGAGGACTCACCAGGCACCCAGAACAATGAATGAAAATAAATTCATATCAAAGCACATTATCATAAAGATTAGGGACAAAGAGAAGATCAAAAGGTGCATGCGTGGGGAGAGATCTCCTACAAAGGAGCAGGAATCAGACTAACGTCAGACTTTTCAGCAGCAACACTGGAAACTAGAGAGCAATGGTACAATGCCCTTGAAATAAACTACAGTCAAGCACCACATAGTGACATTTGGGTCAACAGCAGACCACATATATGATGGTGGTCCCATAAGAATATGATACCATATTTTTACTGTACCTTTTCTATGTTTAGATGAGTTAAGATACACAAATACTTTACCATCGTGTTACAATTGCCTACAGTATCAGTATAGTAACGTGCTGTACAGGCTCATGACCTAGGAGCAGTAGGCAATGCCATGTAGCCTATGTGTGTAGTAGTAGGCTAGACCATCTGGGTTTGTGTAAGTGCACTATGATGTTCCCACAATGACAGAAACACCTAACGATTCATTCCCCATCATTAAGTGACACATGACTGTACTTCCAACCTTCAATTTTATACCCAGCCAAACTACAAATCAAATAGGAAGGTAGACTAAAGGCATTTTCAGACATGAAAAGTCTTAATAAATTTATTTCCCGTATATCCTTCTCAGCAAGGGTGGAAGACAAGCTCTACCAAAATGGGAAAGAAAACCAAGAAAGAGGAAATCACAGGACACAGGAAACAGGAAATCCATCTTTGGAGAGAGATAAAGAGTGATCTGAAGGTGACGGTAGAGGGAGTCCCCAGAATGGTTTAAGCTATGCCTGGGGCAGCCAGTCCAGATTGGAGCTGATAGAAGGCCCCACTCAAGAGATTTCATCAAGAAGATGAAATTGATAAGAGCACATGATGTATACAAAAGAAATGACAGTAAATGTCTTAGAGACATTGGCCTAAGCAAAGAATTTATGAAGACCCCAAAACCAATCATAGTAACAACAAAAATAAATAAATGGGACCTGATCAAATTAAAAAGCTTCTGCTTTGGTCACAGATGATTGCAAAAACAAAAAAAAATTTAAAAAAACAAAAAATTAAAAAAAAAAAAGCTTCTGCACAGCCAAGGAAATAATCAATAGAGCAAATAGACAACCTACAGAATGGGAGAAAATATTTGCATGCTATACATCCAATAAAGGGCTGATAACCAGGATCTACAAACAGCTCAAGCAAATCAGCAAGAAAAAAATCAAACAAACCCATCAAAAAGTAGACAGAAACTCATCAAAACAAGACAGACTAACGGCCAACAAACATATGAAAAAATTCTCAATGTCTCTAATCATTGGGGAAATGCAAATCAAAACCACAATGAGATATCACCTAAATGCAGTGGGAATGTCTTTTACCAAACAATCCCAAAACAGCAAATGCTGGTGTGATTGCAGAGAGATAGGAACACTTATACACGTTGGTAATACTGCAAACTGGTACAACCTCTATGAAAGCAGTATGGAGATACCTCAAAGAACTAAAAGTAGACCTACCATTCGATCAAGCAATCCCATTACTGGGTATTTACCCAAAAGAAGAAAAGGACATTTTATACAAAAGACACCTGCACCCAAATGTTTATAGCAGCACAATTTACAATTGCAAAGATGTGGAAACAACCCAAGTGCCCATCAATACATGAATGGATTAATAAAATGTGGTATATATGTAACATGGGAGTACTATTCAGCCATAAAAAAAAAATGGTGAAATAATACCTCTTGTATTAACCTGGATGGAACTGGAGCCCATTCTTCTAAGTGAAGTATCACAAGAATGGAAAAACAAACACCACATGTACTCACCATTAAATTGGAACTCATTGAACAACATTTATGTGCACATATGGAAATCAAACTCATCGGAAATCCAGCAGGTGGGAGGGGGGAGGAAAGGATGGGTAAATTCACACCTAATGGGTACAATCACACTATCTGGGTGATGGGCACACTTACAACTTTGACTCAAACTGTACAAAAGCAAATTATGTAACCAAAACATTTGTACCCCTGTAATACTCTGAAATAAAATAAAATAACAATTACATTTTAAGTGGCCTGAACAGCGCTTTTGTTGAGAGCACCTGGAGCTTTAGTTAAGCTGGGTGGGAAAACCACTCTGAAGGGGTTGCATTTGAGCACCTGAAGGCTGAGAAGGAGGCAGCCGGGGGGACAGGAGAGGGGACAGCCTGAGCCAATGCCGGGGCGGGAGCCATCCCAGCAAGTAGAGAGCCCTCGAGGCGCTCGGGGGAGAAGAAGGGAGGGTCGGGTGCAAGTCACAGGGTGGGCAGGTCTCCTCAGCCACTGCCAGGAGCGTGGGTTTTATTTTAGGGATGATGGGAAATGGGACGGTTGGGTAAGGAAGTGGCACAGTCTATTCACATTTTTAAATGATCACTTGGCTGCTGTGTGGATTTTGGGGGAAAATGCAATGATGGGGTGCAGGCAGTGATGGCGGTGGGGTGGGGGGACAGTGACAGATCAGGGACCTCTTCAGCAGGCAGAGTCAGCACACCTTGAAGAACTGAACGAGCAACACCACAGAGACATCGTAGCCGCAGGACCCTGCTTCACCCAGGCCCTGCCCGCTCAGGCCCACAGACACGGGGTGGAGTGGGGTGGGGGGATGGGGGGGTCCATCCTCTCTTCTCTTTCTGCCTTCCAGTGTTTCAGGCTCCAGGGCTTCCTGGACCTCTCCCCAGGGGTGTGGCCACACACGGGGTCCCCAGGCCTCAGTTCCAGGTCTGGGGAGGCCAGGAGAAACTGGGCTGCCTTTGACCAGTGGGGGCCACGGCAGCCCCCACACCCCGCCTCCCAGTCGCTCTCCCCCATGCCAGTGCCGACAACCAGAACCCTGAGTGCCCAGGTGGCCGGCGGCACTGCCCGGAGCAACCGCACACCCGCCTCGCAATCCGCAAAAGAAAGAATCAATAAGTTGGACCTCATTAAAATTAAAAACTTCGGCTCCACAAAAGACATTGTCAAGAGAATAAAAAGAATAAAAAGCCGCAGAGGGGATGAAAATATTTGCAGCAGACATATCTGATAAAGGACTGTTATCCAAATACACAAAGAACTCTTAAATCTCAACAATAAGAAAATGAACAATCTAATTTTAAAAAGGGCAAAAGATCTGAACAGACCCCTCACCAAAGATACACAGATGGAAGAGAAGCATGTGAAAAGATGCTCGACATGGTACATGGTACAGGGAAATGCAAATTCAAACAACAGTGAGATGCCACTGCCCACCTGTTACAATAGAGTGGCCCAGATCCAAAGCACTGACCGTACCAAATGCTGGTGAGGATGCAGAGCAACTCTGAGTGACAATGACGTGTCAATGTAGGTTCACTGGTTGAAACAAAAGTACCCTCTAGCGGGGGACGCAAAGGCTGTGTATGGGGGAGGGAAGCAGGGGGTTATCTGAGAACTCTCTGTAGTTTCCACTCAATTTTGCAGTGAATCTAAAACTGCTCCAAAAGAAAGTCTATTTTATGGTCGCTTACCCACCACAAAAAATAAAAATAAAAAAAAAGAAAGTCTATTTTAAAAAAGTTAAATACATGCATACATAAATAAAGAACAAAAGTTGACTTCCTGATCATTGCTGAACTCTCTCTCATTGTTGGCAGTAATGTAAAATGGTACAGCCACTTTGGAAGACAGTTTGGCAGCGTTACAGACTGAATGTTTGCTTTCCTTCAAAATTCATATATTCTATGTTC
Organism: Eulemur rufifrons; assembly: GCF_041146395.1. Classification (NCBI taxonomy): domain Eukaryota; kingdom Metazoa; phylum Chordata; class Mammalia; order Primates; family Lemuridae; genus Eulemur; species Eulemur rufifrons. Next base: position 4,705,137 of record NC_090991.1, read on the forward strand.
TATCAGTTCCAAAGGAAAAAAAAAAAGAACAAAATTCATATACTGAAGCCCCAACCCCTAATGTGACTGTATTTGGAGATGGGACCTTTATGGAGATAATTAAGGTTAAATGAAGTCATAAGGATGGGCCCCTGATCCAATGGAGTTAGTGTCATTATAGGAAGAGACATGAGAGCAAGTTCTTGGGCTTGCATTTTCTCTCTCTCTCCCCAGCCCTTGCCACATGAGCACACCAGGTAGAAAGCAGCCATCTACAAGCCAAGAGAAGAGTGTCGGGATGAAACCTACCTTGCTGGCACCTCAATCTTAGAATTCCAGCCTCCAGAACCATAAGAAATAAATTTCTGTCGCTTAAGCCACAAAATCTGTGGTATTTTGTTGTGGCAGCCCAAGCTAAGATAGGTAGTTTCTTACAAATTAAACATGATCCAGCTATTGTGTCCCTTGATATTTACCCAAATGAATTGAAAATTTATGTCCACAAAAAAACCCTGCACACAGACGTTTGTAGCAGCATCATTCATAATTGCCAAAATTTGGAGGCAACCAAGATGTCCTTCAGCAGGTGAATGGATAAATAAACTGTGGTACATCCAGACAATGGAATACTATTCAGTGCTAAAAAGAAATGAGCTATCAAGCCAAGAAAAGACAGGGAGGAATTTTGAATGCATATTACTAAGTGACAGAAGCCAATTTGAAAAGGCAACATATTGTATGACTCCAACTTTATGACACTTTGGAAAAGGTAAAACTACAGAGACAGTAAAAAGAGCAGTGGTTGCCACGGGTCAGGAGGGGGGAGGGATGAATAGGCAGAGCCTGGGGGTTTTAGGGCAGTGAAAATATTCTGTATGACACCGTGGTGGGTATATGTCATTGTACACTTCTCCAGACCCATAGAATATATAACACCAAGAGTGAACCCTGTGTACGCTGTGGACTTGGAGTGACAACGATGTGTCCATTTGGTTCATTGGTTGAAACGAAAGTACCCTCTAGCGGGGGATGCTGATAACGGGGGAGGCTGTGCATGGGGAAGGGGCAGGGGGTTATATGAGAACTCTCTGTCGTTTCCACTCAATTTTGCAGTGAATCTAAGACTGCTCCAAAAGAAAGAAAGTCTATTTTTAAAAAGAGTTAAGTACATGCATACATAAATAAAGAACAGAAGTTGACTGCTTGATCATGCTACATGTCTGGCCCAGGCAGTAGGAAGACACTCCATGTCAGAGCCAGTCCGGGATCCAGGGGCCCGAGGCTCTGTTTGGATGGGGCTCACCAGCTCAGGGGAAATGGAAAGGAGAGAATTGCACAGCGGCTCCTGAGGCTGCTTCCTGGAAGTGACGTCTCCGTCTCACTTCTCTCATGTTTCATTGGCCAAAGCATGTCACAGCCAACCCAGACCTCAGCGGGCATGAGGAGGTGTGTTCCACCTTGTCCGGGGCCAGGAAGGAGAGTTGCGAGCTCCTGACCTCCGCAGACCGCCGTTCTGCTTAAACACTCGGCGTGGTGTGCACCGAACCCTGTGCACACATCCGCGTGCACACACGTGCAAACACATGCACACACCCCTCCCTGGCCAGCCTCACCCCCTTGCCCGGCCAGTCCTCGGCTGCTGGAAGGGAATCGTTTACAAATCAGTTGATCACACACTTATTGAGAAACCACCACATGCCAGGCAGAGCCAGATTAAGGATGAAGCCACCGAAACGAAACGGTGGGATGTGGAGAAGAGTGTGTCTCCCAGAGCCGCCCTCTCGAGAGCTCTCCAGAAGGGTACGAGCGCCCCTCAGCACCAAGCTTTGTGGGTGTTGTTTGTTGGTTTAATTTACAGATATACCGAGGTTTAATTTACATACAATTAAATTCGCCCATGTTCAGTGCCCAGTTCCGTGAGTTTTGACGAATGTGTTCAGTCATGCGAGAGTGGATAGTTCTATACCGCTATCACGACAGAGAACACCTCCATTACCCCCAGAAAGCTCCTTCGTGCCTCCGTGGGGTCAATCCTCCCCCCATCCCTGGCAGCCTCTAATCTGTTTGCAGTCTCTATCATTTTGACGCTCCCAGAGTGTCACACGAATAGAATCGTACGGCATATCAGCTTTCAGTCTGGCTCCTTGCCCTCAGCACAACGCACTTAAGATCCACTGCTATGTTTGCATATACACCAGTAGCTCATCTCCATTTATTGCCGATTCCTATTGCCCTGTGTGGATAGACCACGTTTTGCTTGTCCATCCATCAACTGACGAACAACTGGGCTGTTTTCACCTGTGTACCGGCCTCCACACCTGCAAACTGCAGCAGCCTCACCCATCCTGCCCACAGCGCTCCACCACACCACCTGCTGGCTGCCCACAGATACACAAAGCTCAGCCTGCCTCAGGGCCTTTGCACCTGCTGTTCCTTCTGCTTGCAATGCTCGTCCCATGACTCTGTCCCTCCTTCCTTCAATCTCTACTTAAAGGTCCCCTCCTGGCCCACTCCTTCCTCAGTATTCACCCCATCATCTCTGTGCCCACCCATTGTTATCACAGCATTTGCCTGGCGTCTCTGGTTTGATCTGCTGCGCATTGTCCGTGTCCCACCAGACTGAAGAGCCTCCAGGGAAGGACTTCTGTGCACAACTATATCCGCAGGGCCTGACACACAGCTGGCCCTCAGTAAATAAGTGTCGAATGGATAACGGCTGTCACAGGCCTCACAGGGGGATTAGATGAAATGACGGGTGTGATTGCCCTTTGCAACCTGCTGTGCTTACACAGAGGGAAACTGAGGCTCCGAAAAGTATAATGACCAACCCAGGGCCACACAGCCAGAGCAGTGGACACCCAGCCCACAGCCCTCTCCCTGGGCCACTCTCCTGCCACCCTGCCTCAGGGCCAGTGTCACAGGGACACACTACATATACGGCCCACAAGCACACAGACCACACACACAATTCAATGCCACATACACAGAGACGCCCACGACCTAGACAGACCTGGCCTCGCGTACGCAGGAATCCCACCCGCAAGCAAACACAAGCACACTGCCTCGCACACGCAGAATTCTGTGCACACACCCATCCCCACACACCAACACACAGGCCACGCACACACCCCACACACCACACCCACACGCTGACACACTCCCACAGCGTCAGGCCTTGGTGACTGATGGGCCCAGGACTCCAATGGGCCGGCGTCGCCATAACAACAGACAGCTCCTGCTTCTCGGGCTGTGAGCGCAGCCAGCCCGAGGGCGGGATTGGAGCCGGGTGGTGAGTCACAGCTGTGGCAGATGCTCCGCAGAGCTGGAGCAGCCCAGGCCCCCCACGCAGACCCCCAGCGTCAGCCCCTCACAGGCAGAGCAAACCCCCTAAGACATGTGTGGAATGTCCACTATCGTCATCCACGGGAGGGACATGGCCCTCGAGTGCCCACGGCATGCCATGCACGGGCATGTGCCCAGAGCTTCACACGCGTTTTCTCACTTAGTACTCACAATGTCACTGTCAAATGAGTGTTGCCAGGGAAGCTATTTTACAGATGGTGAAACTGAGGCTCACTGAGGGGAAGTCCCTTGACTTGCTTGGGTCACACAGCAAGTTGCCAGCAGGGCTGAAATCTGAGCCCAGGTCTGCTGGACCATGAAGGGTCTTCTTTCCTCTGCCCTGGGCTGCCGCTGGGCCAGCAGGGAGCAGCCTCGCCCTTCCCTGGTCTCAGCTCTCTGGGCACACCCTTTCCAGGCAGGAGCAACCAGGCATCAGCTCTCACTTGCACCAGAGTCGGTTCTGCCCTTGTGGAGCTCCCTTGGTAGGTAGTGAGCTCCCCAGTGTGAGCAGCATCCGAGCAGAGGCTGCGAGAGCTGCAATGGAGAAGCATCAAGTATTGGGGGAGGGGGTAGGACCAGATGGCCTCGCATTAGTCTTTGAGTTGCAAATGACAAAAAGGTTATTGGCAAACAAAACTGGAAAGTGATAGCTCCAGGAGCAGCTGGACGCAGCTCTCACATGTCATGGGCTTCCCTTTCCTCGGGTTCGCTTTATTCTCAGATCAGCTTTCCCTGGCCCGGAGTAGCCCTCACGGCTCCAGGCTTACATCGTACCAGCTTAGCACCTGCAAAAGCAGGCTCAGTAAACATGTCAGGTGAAGGCTGTAAGCACGAATAAGGTTGGGTGTCTAAATCTAAGTGAATCCTGACCTTGACCTCTGGGAGAGGTTGTCAGGCATCGGGAGCTGCTCTGAGGCAGCACAGTGCTCGTGCCTCTGCGCCGAACACCATCATCTCTGAAGTGTCACATGATCGAGTCAGCACCAGGCCGTGTCCTGAGCACTTCACGAGTATAAACTCAGAAATCCCACGGCAGCCCTGTGAAGCTGTCGCGACATCCGTCTCATGGATGGGGAAACTGAATCACAAAGAGGTGAAGAATGGCACCCGAGCCAGGGTTGGAGCCACACGGCCCTTTGACAAGCTGAGCCCAGAGGCTCCACTTTTGAAAGAGGGCAGGACTGTCTTCCAAAGCCAGCTTCCCCCAGGGACGCACAGGATGGCACAGGTGCGTTCACTCAGCTGGCATAGATGGGCACCCACTCCCGGGGCGCCACTGCCTGTGGAGCTCGGAGGTCCCAGCTGCTATGAGTAGCCCTGGGTAAGTCGCCTTCTGTGCCTGTCCTTGCGTCCCCCATCTGTAAATGGGCAGATTACTCCATTCAGAAGTGTAGTACTCATGTCAGTGGTAGAACATTCTTAACTTTCTGTGAATTCCCACACGGTGGCCACATGTGGCTATTGAACACTTGAAATGTAGCTAGTGTGATTAAATTTTTAAATTTCATTTCTTTTTAATCATTTGAAATGTAAATAGCCACACGTGGCTAATGACAACCATATTGAGTGGCAAAGCTCTAGGGTTCTAGATGAACACCAGATTTAATTTCGGTTTTGCTCTATTTCTTACCCACCCCCTACCCCACACTCCAATTCCATGCAGGAAGCCTGGCCCCTTGCATTCCTCTCTAAGGGAGTTTTGCTGGTCGTTCCCCCAGCCAGAAAAAGGCAGTCACCCTCCCACACGCTGTTCTGCCCCACAGCCCTGCCAGAGGTGCTGGCCAGACTCAGAGTGGCCCCAGGAACTTTGCATCGCTCTGGAGAAGAAAGAGGGACCCAGTAATGGCTGAGATCCAACTTCCCACCAGCCAGCAGGATGGAGCCTTACAATAGGACATAAAATCATTTAAAGGAAATAAGGAAACTGGCTATTTCTGGCACACCTGGGTTCCCTGCTGGGTCTATACCAGGTACATGCGTACCTGCTCCCCACCTCTGTGTGCATGTACCCACAACCCACCAGGCGTACATGCACACCCCAGGTGTGTGTGGGCTCATTCCTCCCACACTCCCAGGCTGTGCTGAGTGTCCAGCTGTTCCCAGAACACCAGCGTGTTGTTCTCTCTGCCCTGCCACGCACCGTGCCCTGGGCCCCTGCTGGCCTGCAGGAGCAAATGACCACCTACCCACCCGCCAACTCACCTCCCAGCTCGGGTGAGCAGTGGGCAGGGCAGGGCCCGGGCAGTAGCCAAGAAATCCTAAAATGCAAGTGGATTAGTTTCCTGCGGCTGCCGGAACAAATCACCACACATTTGGTGTCTTGAAACGTACAAATTAATTTTCTCAAAGTTCTGGAGACCAGAAGTCCAGAGTCAGTATCACTGGGCCTAAATCAAGGTGCCGCAGGGCTGTGCTGCCTCCGGAGGCTCCAGGGGAGAACCTCCGGTGGCCGCCCTGACATTCCCTGCCTGTGGCTGCGTCATTCCAGTCCCCGCTTGGGCGGCCGCACCATCTCCTCCTCCGTGTGTGTCACGTCATCTCTCTCTTACAAGGACACTTGGGATGGCTCCTGGGAGCCTCCAGATAACCTAGGATAATCTCTTCATCTCAAGATCTTTAACTTTGCAAAAACGCTTTTTTTATTGCAAAGGGGATGCTCACAGTTTCCGGGCATTAGAACATGGGAATCTGTGCGGGCCATTTTTTACCTCCCATGGTGAGCCGTAAGGGGTGTGAGCAGGAGCCCCAGACCCTCTGTGGCTAGCTCCCAAAGTTGGCTCTGGCTGTAGGGCCGTGCACAACAACAGACCCCAGAGACACCGTCAGCACCGACACCATGGGTGTCATGACCCCGTAGTCACCACCTGGTGAGAGCTCCCCAGAATGCTGGGGCTCTCAGAGGAGCACGGGGACACGGGCAGCTTCCAGGAGGAGGAAGGAATGAATGAAGGGGAGGTGTACCGTGGCCCAGTGCCAAGCAGGGCCTCCTCAGACAGCATCTCACTTCATCTTCCCACAGCCCTTCTTGACAGATTAGGAAACTGAGGCTCACAGAGGTAACAGCTAAGCGCACCATGTAGCTTATCTCTGAACAGCCCCACGGAGCAGGTATTATCAGCTCCAAGTTACAGAGAGAGGAAACATCTGCTCAGAGAGGTGAAGTGACTTGCCCAAGGTCACACAGCAACAGGTGACTGAAATGTGGTCCCCCGGCTGACTCCAGCATCCACCTTCTTGGTGTCTCGAGAGGGTCCCTGGAGCCAGAATAAAAGCTGGTCTTGGAGGAGGGACAGGATGTGGGGAAGTGGAGAAACAGGGCAGATGAATTCTGAGAACTACATGAACCGATGTGACTGTTTTTGGCGTCAGGAAGGTGACCTGCGGGCGGGAGTCAGTGTCTCTGCTAGTGGGCAGGTTCCTCCTCTCAGAGCCCCAGGACAAACTTCAACAACACCCTCCCCAACAACAGGTGGTCCTCTGGTTCTCTAAGGTGCCTGTGCTCACTCCAAGGCCTGCCGCAGCCCCTCCCCGCTTTGTCTCCTCTCCCTTTTGTCCGCTCGACCCCCTGGGCGGTAGGGAGGAAGAGGCAGGGATTTGGCTTGGCTGAGAGCACCCTCATTTCAGGGACCCAGGGCAGCAGGAAGAGCCGAGTATGGGCTCCCCGAGGAGCAGGCTTGGCAGGGAGCAGGGTGAGCCTCCCCCAGCTGCCCCCAGGCCCCGGCCAGGCACTCTGAGGGCACACGCAGAGCCACGGGCACGCTGTCCCTAACGCACCGGTGCTCAGGCCAAAAACTCTGGAGTGTCCTGGACTCCTCACCTTCTCCCCCTGCATTGGAAATTCCTATCAATTCTATCTTCAAAACATATTTGGAATTGGAACCTTTTCACACAATCCCCACAGCCCCCACCCTGACACCCGGGCCAGGCCCCCTGATGCCTGAACCAGTGAGCAACTGCCTCGCCAGCCTCCCCGCTCCTGCCCTGGCCCCTCGCAGCAGGCAGGGCACACTGTGAGGACACTGTGTGGCACGCCCCTCTCTCAGAGTCAGAGTCAGATGGCCCAGCCTTTCCTGCCCCTCTCTGTCCCTGTCTCTTCCCCTCAGCCCCACGCACCCTCTGCAGCCCCACAGGCTCCTCCTGTCTCAGGACTTTTGCACTCGCTGCGCCTCTGCCAGCCATGCTCTTCCAAGCAAGTCCATCCCTCACCTCCTTTGGGTCTCTGCTCAAAGACCATCTTCTTTCGTGTAACTAGTAACAGGCTGCTTCCCCGCTCCCACCCTTCCTGCACTTCCCCAGAACACTTGTCATCATCCAGAGCCTGTACATTTACTTATCTATTCTCTCTCCTGCTCCTGACACCCACTAGAATGTTGGCTCCATGGGGACACAGATTTTTGCCTGCTTTGGGCACTGTTGCACCCCGCCCAGCCCAGCGCCTGGTGCAGCAGAGGTGCTCACACCTGTGGAGTGAAGGAATGCACCAAGACATAGACTCAGACACAGGTGGACACAGGCAGGGACAGGCGGGGCAGGTGACCTGTGCGAGCCTGTACACACAGGACTGCAAGGCCTAGCAGGGTGCGCGCTCAGCCGCACATGCCCAGGGGCCCTGAGCTGAAGCTGTCCTTGGCCCAGTGGGGCCCTGGACTGACCTGGCCCTGCTTGCTTGGGCAGCTGGAGTACTCGTCCCCACCCAAGGCTGCCAGCCCTTCCCCAGCTGCAGCTGTTGATGCCCCAGACGGCCAGCCGGGCTTCTGAAGAGAAAGGACAAGCTTCCCTTGGCCAAACCTACACGAGCAGACAGCTGAGACCATGCACAGCCTCCAGTGCGCGCCAGCCGGACCCCTGCACCTCGCCTCGGCATTCCTGACCCGTTGCCGCCCGCGGAAAGCGGCTGCGCGCAGCGGTCCCACTGAACAGAAGGGGAGACTGAGGCAGGAGGCCTAGCTAGGCAGCTGCCCCGGTTAAAGCAGAAGCAGACAGACACGGCTCCCTGCTCAGCCCCGCCCTGGCTTGGCGGTCACCTCGCAAACGGTCTGACCCCAGCCAGCCAGGGCTCCCTGGGCACCCGCGAGCGCATGCGCATGCGGCCGCCGGGCACACTCCCACCAGCCGGCCCCTCCAGCCCAGCTTATCACCGATGACTTTCCCAACAGAGATCGATAGAAAACCTTTTATCTCCTTCCCCTTGGCGGCTCAGGCTCAGGCCTCAGAGCAGAGCCGCTCCTGTTACTATGGTGACCCTCCTGGACCTCACTGATTCCCTGCCTGCCCCCTCCCCATCCCCCTACTCCTGCCTCACCCCCATCCCACAGCCCAGGACCCGCACACTGTCCCCCTGCTGCCGGGGAGGGGCGGGGGACGGGGACCTGTGCCTCCTGGCTGCTTCGTGGCTGAGAGGGCGCGGCCCGGGGGCTCCTCCCACCACCCGAACCCCATCAGCCTGGCCCCCTCCCACTTCCATGCCACACCGCCCCTCCCCCGCCCAATCGGGCTTCCTCGCACCCTCCTCAGTGTTCTGTAACTACTCACCTGCATTATCAAGCTCAGTTTCTCCCTCTGTACAATCAGATGGGTGACGGTACCCGCCTTAGAGGGCCGTGTGAGATGTGGACATTAGGTGAGCATGAATCTGTAGCATACAGAGCACAGGGCTTGACCTGCGGCTGATGAGCAAGAAATACTAGCCTTTGTTGATAAGCCTCAATTTGTGCATCCATTAAGTGGGTATGTGAGGGATTATGGCTGTAAAGATTAAATGAGAGACAGACACAGTTTGTCACACTGCCTGGCACATTCTGAACACTGCGTTCATGGGAAGGGCCATCACCAGCCTCTGCTGATCTGTCAGCCTCCCCTCCTCTGTTCTCTGCCAGGGTGCAGGGGCGGGGAGGAGGTGGGAGGAACAGGTGCAATCTCAACCTCCATGGAAGCTTCATGGCCGTGACCTCCAGCGTGCAGGCTGAGGACAGCGATGCCCCATCGGGGTCTAGGTAATCTGTGCCCCGCTCTCCAGCACAAGGCTACATTTGTTGCACCATACTTCGGCAGAGGCCAAACTTTCCTCCCATGCTAACCGTGCCTTCCTGCCCAGAGACTAGGGCTGATCCCTTCCTTCTGCCTGGACTGTCTTGCCCACAGTCAGCCAGTCAGAGAACCTCCTGGACGGGAAGTGCCATGGCAGTACGATCTGGAGCCAGGCCTCCTGGGTCCCAGCCTCAGCTCTGCCACTGTCTTCCACTGGGGCAGCCGAATGACGGCCTCTCAAGACTCCACACCCTCAGCCCCAAAACCTGAGGATGTTCCCCCCTGCCAAAAGGGTCTTTGCAGATGTGATTAGGCTGAGGATCTTGAGGTGGAAGATGACCCTGGATATCTGGGTGGGCCCTAGGAGTAATCACAAGTGTCCCTGTCTATGAGGAGGCAGGGAGAGATCTGTCACAGAAGAGGGGGAGATGTGCTGATGGAAGCGGAGAGTGCGGTGATGTGGGGAAGGGGCCACAAGCCAAGGGGGGGCAGGCGGCCACTGGGGCCCGAGAAAGGCAGAAACAGGGATTCCCCAGAGCCTCCAGAAAGAACTAGCCCTGCCACACCTTGACTTTGAGCTTCTGGCCTCCAGAACTGTAAGAGAATAGATGTGCGAAGTTTCAGGCCACTAACTTCAAGGTAATTTGTTACAGCGGCCACAGGAAATGTGTAGACCCTGCCTCGCCTTGTCTGAAAACCGGGGCTGGTGTGGAACCCCCCTCGCTGGGCTCCTGTGAAGCTTGAATGAGTTGGAAAGAGCAAAGAACTTAGAAAAGTAAGTGGTACTATTTTTTTAAATTGTTATGCAAGGCCGGGCGTGGTGGCTCACACCTATAATCCTGACACTTTGGGAGGCCAAGGCGGGAGGATCACTTGAGGCCAAGAGTTTGAGACCAGCCTGGGCAACATAGGGAGACCCTGTCTCTACAAAAAAAATTTTTTTTAAATTAGCCAGGCATGGTGGCGCACACCTGTAGTCCCAGAGGATCACTTGAGCCCAGGAGTTCGAGGCTGCAGTGAACTGTGATGGTGCCATTGCACTGTAATCTAGGAGACAGAGCAAGACTCTCATCTTTAAAAAAATTTTTTTTAAATTGTTATACAAAAAGTATTTGCAGAACCCTCAAGAAATTCACCATTTGGAGCAACAGATACTCATAAAGGATAATTCTCCCAGAGACTATTGGAGGATTGTGAACTGTGTCTGGGGGGTAACTGCTGTGGGATTTGACCCAAGGAGGCCTGGGAGGGCATGCTGGAGGAGCCCACTCTTCAGCTGAGCCTGGAAGGGTGTGGAGGGAGCAGCCAGACAGAGCAAGGGAGAAGAGCATCTTAAGCAGAGGGAACAGCATGTGGGGATGCTCAGGGGAGTAAGATTAGAGGCAATTGAGGGAGCTGCAGGTCATACTGCAGGGATGGAGCAAGGAAGGATGTGTATGGGCCAGGCCAGCCTTGGGGGTGGCAGGGGGTAGGGGCAAGCCAGGGAGCCAGCCATACACTGCAAGAGAACAACTGCTTGGGATGCTGTGAGGAGGGTGGGTGAGGGGTTGAGACCCAAGGCAAGAAAACGAGTTCCAGAGGCTGTGGTCAGGGGAGGAGCAAAGGGTAAAAGCACCAGGATTTCGTGACAACCTGGACTAGGGGGTAGGGGAGCAATTCCCCAGATGACAATGACAACTAGTGCTAAAATTAGCACTTACTATATGCCAGGGAGTGTGTAAAGTGTTTGATATGCCTTATCTCAGTCTCAATCCCTTGCCCTGGAATTGTGATTATCTGAGTCCAGCCACTGGGAACAGGGAGGTGGAGGAGGCTGGGTGTCCAGGTGGGGAGGGGACGTGATGAAATCACTTTATTATTTTTTTTTGTTGTTGTTGAGACAGAGTCTCACTTTGTTGCCCAGGCTAAAGTGAGTGCCGTGGCGTCAGCTTAGCTCACAGCAACCTCAGACTCCTCGGCTTAAGCGATCCTACTGCCTCAGCCTCCCGAGTAGCTGGGACTACAGGCATGCGCCACTATGCCCGGCTAATTTTTTCTATATAGATTTTTTTTAGTTGTCTATATAATTTCTTTCTATTTTTAGTAGAGACGGGGTCTCGCTCTTGCTCAGGCTGGTCTCGATACTCCTGACCTCAAGCGATCCACCCGCCTCGGCCTCCCAGAGAGCTAGGATTACAGGCGTGAGCCACCGCGCCCGGCCGAAATCACTTTATATAGACAAGATGGAAAACTGATTGGGGACTGCTCTTGTCGTACTTTTCTATTATTAAAAAAAAAAAAAGAAAGAAAATACATGTTTTCTTAGTAGCTAGGCACTTTTATTTTCACCACTGGTAATAACAAAAAATCTGTAGGGCCTGAAAGTATGGCAATTCTGACCCCCTATTTAAAAGAGACCTCTGAAGTACGTGGCCCGTGCGTGTGCAGTCAAAGCTTAAAGACCAGAGTGGGACGGGGGGAGGGGCCTGTGGTCAGGAGCTCGGCTGCACTGGGGAGGTTTTATTTCTCGAGCTGACAGTGGTGGATTCAGGGGTGATCACTGAATCATTTTTTGTACCTTCTTGAATATTTCAAATATTTTATAATTAAATATTGGGAGTGACTGGCATGCCCCAGCTCGACACTAAAGCTGGCCTGAGGTGCCAAGTCATATTCACTCATTACACGATCTCTGTCCAGGTCAGCTCGAGTCGCCTTCATCACATCTTTCCTCTCTCTGCAAACCCCCCGAGTTGGGAAGCTTCCTCTCTCTCTCTCTCTCTCTCTCTCTCTCCCCGTAGCCCATGGCCCTCTTTGAACAGCTCTAGCTGTGGGAATTTCTTCCTCATAAAGAGCTGAAAGCCCGCTCCAGGCCCTCCACCCACTGGAGCCACGCAGTCTGTGTGTCTTCACACAAGACCGGGGCAGTCCTTCGGATCGTGAACGCCCCTCTGCTCCCCATTTCTCCAGGTACACAGTCTCAGTTCTCTCCGAGGCAAGTAACGGAAAACCAACTCAAACCGGTTTACGCAGAAAGGTGAATGTATTGGCTCAAGTAACTTAAAGTCCGGAGGTTTCCGAGCTTCGGGCGCAGCTGGATGCAGGTACCCAGGGTGTGTCTCTGGGTCTCTTCACACCTCTTTCCTCCATGTTGCCTTTATTCTCAGACTCAGCCAACCAGCCTAACAACCCCGGAGGTTCCAGCAAAACTCCCAGAGCCCTTGGGTCATGTGACCATCCCTGAGCCAATTGCTGTGGCCAGGCAAACGGGGCACTTTGGTCAAACCTGAGTCACATGACAATCTCTGCATCCCAGAGGTAGGGTCAGCCCAGCCTGAACAACATAGGCTGAAAGTGGGAAAGAATGTTCCCCACAGGAAAATGACCACCGAAAGGTAGGACAAAGGTTCTTTAACAGAGCTCCACAATTATAGTGACTTAAACAAGGTGGAATTTTATCCTCCCTAATGGAACTCCAAGTTGTAAGAGGTCTTGGGCTGATGGGGCTGGTCCTAACAAGTGGAGTTCCTGGTAGCTGAGCATTAGTTATCTGAGTGGGAAGCAAAAGTTGTTAAAACAGGAACATATTAATATTTACTACTGTGCTGGCCACTTACAAACTTAGCCCCTTCTCCAACATCTCACCCTACCTGGCACCAGCATCTCTCCCCACCCCTCCCATCAGCATCTCTTCCGTCTCAGGTTCGCTTATGCAAGCTGATGGCACAGGAAACCTACAAGAATGACCAAAGTTGTAGAATGTCCTGAAGTTGATGAGAGTGATGTTGGAGAGCTCTTGGGGTCTCACATGCAGTGGCTGACAAATCAAAGCTCTGTCTGGCTGGGTCAGCCCTGCCTAAACAATCTGCAGAAAGATGACTTAGTGCTTTGGAAGAAAATGATCTGGATGTCATAGAAGTCAGAGTGGCCCAAAGAACTCGGGGGGCTGTGGTAAATGAGGGCTTTGAGTAGTCAGGACCCCAAAAGGACCACTGGGCAATTTTGTGGGAAAAACTATGGCTACTCAAGGTAACTTTTTGCACTCCTGGTGTCTTAGTCTGTCTTTGCTGCTATAACAGAATACCACAGACTGGGTAATTTACAAACAATAGAAGTTTGTTTGGCCTATGGTTCTGGAGGCTGGGAAGTCCAAGAGTGTGGCACCTGCATCCGGTGAGGGCCTTCGTGCTGTGCCAGCCCACAGTGGAGGCCAAAGGGGAAGAGAGCTCAAGAGAGCAGAACTCACTTTCACGACAAATCTACTCTTTTGTTAATCCAATTGCCCTCATGACCCAATCACCTCTTAACCATCCCATCTCTTAATACTGTCAAAATAGCAATTAAATTTCAACATCAGTTTGGGAGGGGACATTCGAACCGTAGCACTAAGTATTAGCACACTGATCTAAGAATTAGCACATCAACATAAATTTTGTTGTGCAAAAGATAAAATGTATGTATTTTCATAGCTTTAAGTTCATTTTTTAAAACAAAATTCCAATTAAATGTTTTTTCTCCATCTACTAAGAAATGTTGGTTCCTAGTGCAAGAGCACTTGTGGTAAGAGTGGCACTTTACTTGGGATAGTGAGCCCCCCTCCAGAATGTGTCCAATGTCTGTCTCATATGTCAGACAGGGGGTGCTGGGTGGTGGGACCCACATCACCTCATTCCTGGAGATGGCATCTGGAACAAGGTTTGGCTCAATAAATGTGTATAAATGAATGAATGAATGGAGGACCCTAGTGATGCCTGTCTGGCCCAGGGCCAGCTGGTCTGGGACTCCTTGCAGGGCATCCCTGGAACTGGACAGAATTCCCACTCGCCCTACAGTGATCAAACTCGTCTGGAGCTAAGCAGGGCTCTCACCTCCTCACTCTCTTTTCTCTGCTGGAGATCAGATGCCTTTCAGGAAGCCCAAAGTTCTCTCCTCTCTGCTCCCCCATTGCTGCTCCCCTAACTTGGCCTCCGCATCCTTTTTCCCTGGTACAGTCTTCCTGCCCGGGGCTCTGAGCACTCTCAAGACCTCTGCAAGAAATGGCTCTGTTCACATTCACATTGGTCTTCCCTGGAGGGGTGGCTGAGGCTGATTTGGGTGGGCGTGGAGTGGGAGCAGCAGTGGTTGGTGGTGCAGAGCTCTACAGTGGTGAAGTGTTTTTAAGTCCTCACAACAAGCCCAAGAGGTAGGTATTGCTACGTGGCTCTGAGAAAGCAGGGAGGTGTCCGAGGCCATGTGTCGGCAGGTGGCAGAGCTGGGGAAGGAGTTCTCCTCTGACTTCCTCTCTCATTCTCCGTTACTGAGTGGGCAGAGAGCCAGGCCGACAGCTCTGCACACCAAAACAACCAATTCTGGGAGTGTTTCTCCCCTTCCTGGGCCTCTATGTTCTCTTCTGCAAAATGGAGATAGAAAGACTGAAACCCACATAGCAGGTGCCAAATAAATGCTAGCTACGTGCTTGCTAACAGGAGTCCTGCTGCACACCCACACTCTGCCAGGGTTGTATAAGAATGGCCCGGAGACTCCGTCTGGGAGCTTTTGTCCCAGAGCAGGCAGGAGGGCGGCGTGGGTAGGAGCTCAGGCTCCCTGCCCAGGTATGAGTGCGTGATCTCGGCAAGTTACTTCACCTCCTTGAGTCTGTTTCCTCGTCTGAACAAGGGAGCCACTGAAATGGAGATGTCTACCTACCAAGGTAGCTGCTGGGCGAAATACCTGGCCGCAGGGAGCGCCCTTTGCATTCTGCTGAGTGGGCCAAGGATACGCCCGGGCCCTGGCAGGGTGCAGGATTCTGTCCTGAGATAGCTCCCTTCCCTTCCCCGTGTCTTCCAGCCCCAGGGGCCTTTCTGTCCTGGAGGCAGGAAACATTATCTCCTTCTGACCTGTGAGAAAACAGAGCCGGAAGTTCAAGGCCACTGGGATGTGGAGTCTTATGGCCCCTGACCCCTCAAGGGAAGGTATCTCAAACTCAAAGGCCTTTGGGGGTCAGCCAGGTGACTTAAACGTGGTTATAGAACAATAGGTCGAGGTAGGGCCCCCAAGAGCTTGGATTCCTTAAAGGTATTTTAACTCCAAAGTTTTTAGACTTTCTGCTCTGCTCTCCAATCCATACAAACTCAGCAGCCTGGATTCGACCTTCAAGCTGCACGTTTGAGTCCCCTGCACCTGTCTTTACTGCTTTTGCGCTGCACAGCATGCCCGCCCCTGCTCGCCCTCCTTCCTGCATCGGCTAAGGACGATAAGTGCGTTCTCAACAGCAGAAGTCTGCTGGGCTTGGCTCTGCCGACGGCGAACCCTGGTCAGTTCCTGGTTCTCCTCCAAGAAGCCTGTGTCCTCTCAGCCAGCGTCATTCAGAGCAGTCTCGATGGTTAGGCCCATGGCTGCCCTGCTCTGTCACGGCACTCTTTTGCTCAGAAGCCTCCCCTGGCTAAAGCAGGCAGAGGAAAATCTCTCTTGAGAGCTCAGCTCACAGATCACCTCCTCCAAGAAGCCTTCCCTGAATTCCTTGGCAGGACCAGGTAATTACCTTGCATGCTTGTGCACCACAGTGCTTTTCACAAGTAACTTTCACATCGCAACCCAGAGTCTAACCCAGTGTCTGACCCACAATGGGCACTCCATAAATAAGCATGAAATGGGTGAATAAACTCACCTGCTGTGTGACTTTGAATGAGTGACTTTACCTCTCTGAGTCTCTGCTTTCTTATCTGTAAAATGAGTTGTGATGAGGGAGCATTCACAGAAAGCATGGTGTGGCAGGTTGAAGAATGGCTCACAAAAAAACTCCAGTCCTAACCCAATCTCTGCAACCTGTGAATGTTCCTTATGTGAAAAAAAAGTGGGGGGGGGGGCGCCAGGCGCGGTGGCTTCTGCCTGTAATCCTAGCACTCTGGGCGGCTGAGGTGGGAGGATCAGCCTGAGCAAGAGTAAGACCCTGTCTCTACTAAAAATAGAAAAATTAGCTGGGCGTGGTGGCGTGTGCCTATAATCCTAGCTACTCAGGAGGCTGAGGCAGGAGGATCCCTTGAGCCCAGGAGTTTGAGGTTGCTGTGAGCTAGGCTGATGTCACGGCACTCTAACCCAGGTGACAGAATGAGACTCCATCTCAAAAAAAAAAAGATCTTTGCAGATGTGATTAAATTAAGGGTCTTGCTGAGATGGGAGATTGTCCTGGGCTATCCAGAATGCACTCACGAGGGTCCTATGACAGGAGGCAGGAGGGCCAAGTGGGAACTGTGATGGAAGCAATCATTTGTTTTCTTGCCTCTGCCAGCTTCTGGAGGTCACCAAGTGGTCATAAGCCAGGAGCCTCCGAAGCCAGAAAAGGCCGGGAATAGAATCTCCCCTAGAGCCTCCAGAAGGCACCAGCCCTGCCGACAACTTGGTTGTAGCCCCGTGAACTCCTAACCTCTGGAACTGTAGAGAATAAGTATGTGTCGTTTGAAGCCACTAAATTTGTGGTGACTTGTTACAGCGTCCCTAGGAATCTAATACCCATGGAAGGTAACTAGCACACAGTAGGTGCTCAAACATGGCAGTTACTTTGACCTCACTGGAGCTCTCTCCGTTTGCACGCACGTCCCTTCCCCTCTCACTTTCTGAGACAGCCACCCTCTTCTCAGCCTGGGCTCCCTTCCTGCCCGTCCTTCAAGGCCTGGCTCAAATGCCACCTCCTCTCAGCCTTTGCTGCCATCCAGGAAGGCTAATTTCTCGAACAAAAGTGACTCCTGAAGCAGTGCCTGAGCCGTGGTCCCCGAGGAGGCCTGTGAACCCCTACCCCCAGTACTGAGCATGGGGCCCAATGTGTCCAGTCATGTAACTTTGATACCAATGTATTTAAAAGAAACAAAACACAAAAAATACTAATTCCAAGGCCAGAAAACGGGCTCTGGTGGACTTGGGGTTCCAGCTGGCTTCCCTCCCTCTCTGAGTGGAGGGGCTAGTCTCTGGGACCCTGTGTGGGAAGGAGAAGTCCCCAGTGAGGCCTCCTCAGCTTGCCCCCACTGGGTTCCTAGAGCCGGCCCGCCCTTAGGCTCTCCCCGAGAGCAGGTTACGGCAAGGCAGGGAGGGCAGGAGACCAGCTGGGTGGGGTCTAGGGGGCCCTGGATGGATGAAAGGGCCCGTTCCCATTTGTCTAGCTTCTCACCTGGAGTAGTAACAGCAGCTCCCGCATGCCAGGCTCTGGGTAAATGCTTTACACACATTACCCCAGGTAATCCTCTCAGCAACCTCATGAGGTGGGCACACTACTATACCCATTCTGCAGGTGAGGAAACTGAGATGCAATGAGATAAGTGGTTTGTCCAAAGCCATCCAGCTGGGCAGAGGGGAGACAGATTTAGGAACCAAGTCTGTCTCCCCCAGAACCTATGTGCTTAAAACAACGCGGTCCACACTGCAGTCCACGTTGTGGTCCAGCTCTGCCTTGCCCCTTGCACCGCTCTGGGAGACTGGTGGCCGAGCCTGGTGGAAAGGCTATGGGTGGTGGTCTTGGTTCTGTCACTGTAACCTGAGAACCTGGACAGGTGACGTTACCACTCTGTGCCTCAGTTTCCTCCTCCACAAAATGTGATGAGCCTACCTCACAGGGGGCTGCCAGGATCAAATAAGACACCGTACAAAAAGGGGCATAGTGCCTGACAGAATAAGGGCGCCACACCTATCATAATACCTTATTTCACAGATGAGAAAACTGAGGTTTGAGAGAGGGGATTCACTTGTCCCAGGTCACCTGGGAGCTCTGACACCTTGACCACCCCACCCCCACCCCAAAGGCAAATGGCTTCCATGGGGCTGTGGATAGGGTCCTGCCCACAGAGCCCAGAGGCTGGGTGGGATTGGAGGCTTCCCAAGGAGAGGGCAGTGGGCTCCCACCTGAGCTGTGCTGAACAGAAGCCTTGGAGCAGCAATGGCTCAGGAGTCTGTAAGTTAATGCGTTCATTCACTCACTCATTCATTCAACACCCCTCTGCTTAAAATCTGCCAATGCCTTTCTTCCCATAGCACTAGAATTGCAACCAAATTCCTCGCCAGGCCCTCTGCAGCCCTGCAGGCTCTGGCCTTCCATGGTGGCTCTGACTTCAATCTACCCACTATTTGTCTCCTTGCTCATGGCCTCCTCACAATTCCACTTACCAAGTTCTCTCCTGCCTCAGGACCTTTGCACTTGCCATTCCCTCCACCACGAATGCTCTTCCCAGCCAGGTGTGATGGCATGTACCTATATACCTATAGTCCCAGCTACTCAGGAGGCTGAGGTGCCAGGATCACTTGAGGCCAGGAGTTCGAGTCCAGCCTGGGCAACATAGTGAGAACCCATCTCTAAAAAAATAAATGAAAACGAAGAATGCTCTTCCCCAGCCTCTGTTCATGGCAGTTCCTTCCTGCGATTCAGATCTTTGCACAAATAGGCCTCCTTCTCTCACCCCCAGCTAAGTAGCCCTATCCATCACTTCCCCTGCTAATTTTCTTCCCAGCACTTACTGCTCTTTAAAATTATCTTCTTTATGTATCTAAGCATTTGTTTGCTGTCTGTCTCTTCCCGCCAGGATGCCAGCTCCATGACAGCAGGGACCACATTGTCTCTGTTGATTCCTCAGCACCCAGGAAGGTGCCAGGTGCCCAGCAAATGAAGAAATTTGTGTACAGCCTATGCAATTTTGAAATCGAAAATGTTTCTCAAACTGTAAATAGGTGGTCACAGGTGAGTGCCAGGGGTGGGGTGAGGGTGGGGGCCTGACCCGAGACTGGAAGCACCTGACGGCAGGATGCTGGTCCAAATCCTCCGCCCGGGTTCCAGCCCCCATCCGGAGCCCCTTACCGCGGCGTCCCCAGGCGGGGGCGTTAGAGTCCTCGAGGGCTGCTCCGGGATCCCACAGCAAAGCCCCCTCCCCCAAAGCCGGCGGGCGGGGTGAGCGCAGTGGGGCGCGCGGGCCGCCAGGGGGTGCTGTCGGGGCGCGCACGGCCCACTTGGCGCCCGGGCCGCGAGCGAGCGCAGCCAGGCCGCCCGGGAACTTTTTTCCTCGCGCTCTCGCTCTCCTTCTCCCCCCGCGCGTCGCCCGCCCGCCCGCCCGCCGGTCCGCTCTTCCTGTGCGGAGGGGATCGCATTTCCCCGCGGCACCCGCGGACACCAGGCAGGCCGGCCGGTGCGCGGCCAGGGCCCGGTCCCCGCGCCGCCGGCTCCCCGCGCCCCCGGGCGCCGCCCCCGCTCGCGGCTGGGCTCTGAGCGGCGAGTTGGAGCGAGGCAGCGGCGAGGGCAGGCGGCGAGCCGAGCAGGCCGCCCTGCCCGCGGCCCGAGCGCCGGCGCGAGGAGGGGGCGCCGCGGCCCACCCTCCTTCCTGCCTGGCCGCGGGCCGGCCGGGCCGCCTCGCCCTGACCCCCATGGCCGCCCGGGCCTCCGGGCCGCGAAGTCGCAGCGCCAGACCCAGGGCCCCCGAGTGAGCGCGGGCGCCGAGGTGAGCAGCGAGCGCCGGGACGCGGGGCCGCAGGGGACTGTACCGCGGGGCGGGGGCGGCGCGAGGTGTCGGGATCCCCGGCCCGGAGAGGAGTCGAAGCGGGTTCGGCGGGCGAGCGCGTTCGTTGGGTAGAGATGTGGGGTCCTCGGGGTCATTGCTTTGTGTGGTGTGGGGGGTGCGCCAGGTCACCGGATGGCCGTCTGGGGAGCTGCAGGGTGGGGGCGCCCTGCGCCGCGGCAGAGGGAGGGTCTTCTGGAGGATGTGTGCGGCCGGCTGGGGTCCGGTCGGGGCGTGGGGACGCGAGAAGCGAGGGTCGATTGTGGCAGGGGGCTCTGCGTGCGCCGAGGCGTGGAGTGCTTTAGAGCGTGGGGTGGGGACGTGGGGGCATTCGCGCGGCGCGGGAGGGGAGCTTTGTGAGTGCATCCGGGGTGGGGGGCGGGGAGCTGACTTCTCTATGCGTGACTGGGGGCCCGGCGTGGCCATCGCCTGGGAGTCAGGGCCGCGAGGGGCGACAAGGGCCGTGCGTGGCGAGATGGGGCGCGCGGGGCTCTCCGCGGTGTCCCCACCCGGGCAGCGGCGCTGGGGCCTGTGCGCAGGCCCGCCGCCGGGCAGGAAGCGGCCCCCAACGAACGGGGGAGCTCCGTGGCGGCCAGACCTGGGGCGCGCAGGCCCTTCGGGGGTGACGTCACGAGTGGGGGCACCGGACACGCGAGCCTGGTGCCCCCCAGACAGCGGCGCGGCCAAGCCCCTGGCCCCATGGCCCTTTTCTGGGCTGGGCCGCTGCGCCTTGTAGGCAGTGGACCCGGGAGGAGGACATGGAGGCAAATGTGGTGGGGGCAGAGGGGTGACAGGACGCGGGGGTGACATTTGGAGAGTGGTCGCACCAGGGACCTCTGGGGAGGGGCGGAGGGGAAGCGAAACACTAGCCAGGCCCGGGGTCGTTGCGGCCCCAGCTTCCTGGGGCGCCTGTTTTCCCAGCGAGCGGTTTCCCTTCTTGAGGATCTTGGTCCTTCTCAGTTCCACGCCAGGGGCCGGAGTGCGGGCCGGAGCCGTGCCCTCCTCCAGGGAGCCCTCGCTCCCGAGGGAGCGGCGGGGCTTCGGCTCTGAATGGAGACAACCGAGTGTAACAATGCGCTATTGGGGGGCTGGGGGAGGGGAGGCAGCGCGCTTGAATGGCGGAGCCGGCCCCGCGCTTCCAGCACGCCTCGCTCCCTCCCGCAGCGCCTTCCCCGTGGGTTCAGCGGGCCCTGATTCAGAGGCCCACGCGGGACGTGCACTGTTCCCTCCCACCCAGAGTGCCCTCTCTTTATTTCTTTCCTAAGGCAGCGGTGTATTGAGAATTCAAGGGCATTACATCTGGTTGCAATCCAGTTTCATGCCATTGCCGGGCTAAGACCTTGCGCTGACGTCAGAGCAGGGGAATTACTTCTTTTTATTTTATCTTTTTTTAGTTGTCTGCTGCCCTGGGAGGGGGGCGGGGTGGGCTAGGCGAGCTCTGATGTGGAGGCGCCAGCGCGATGGGAGCCCAGAGCTGGGGGCTCTGCTTCCCTTCCTGCCACCGCCCCCTCCATTCTCTGGGCAGACCTCGCCGTGCTCAGGGTCAGGCCCACCCTGGGTGGGGGCCAGCCCTCGCTGCAGACTGAGTTGAGGCCCCTCCCGACTGACCACACAGCTGCGTTTTCAGAGGCTTCCCTGAGATGCGGCCCTCGGGATCTGGAAGCTGGAAAGTCTTCTAGTTTCCCACCCCTCCCCCCTTGACAGTTTTCGGGGGGTATGGGGCCCAGGACCAGGAGCAAGCAGAGATGGCCTTTTGGGTGACACAGAAGTGAACACAGTCATTCTGATCTCCAGGCAGGCTCGCTCCCAGAAGTCTGGCAAAAGCTCTCACAGTTAAAAGCCTTGGAGAGAAGGAGGATGTATCAAGGGTGATCCAGGCCCCAGAAGCCAACTGTGGAGTGGGCAAAATAGAACCTTTCCCAACAGCCACCCATCCCTCCTGCTTCTGCCGGATGGAGGGAAACCGCCTTTCTCTCCCACTGGTCCATGAGGCTCTTGTAGGCAGGGACCCTGTCTCACTCTTTAGACCCTGAAGCCCAGACTGATGGCTTTGCTTTCAAACTCCTGCCAGTGACTTATAGTAAGAAATACAATTTAGGTCACAATACCATGCACACCCACTATATATAACTGAAACAAAAGTTTAGTGAAATAACTCCTCTACTGTGTCTCCTGGTCTCTGATACTTTCTGTTCTAATCTATTTGATTTTTTTCTTTTAAATTGCTGGTTGCAACCCACTAAATTAATTTCACAATCCATGGATGGGTTTGAAAAACAGGCCTTGGAAATGAATCTGCCATCTAGTCATTCACCAAACATTAATTGAGACCCTAACAAATCTTCTCTTTTTTTTTTTTTTTTTTTTTGAGACAGAATCTCACTCTGTTGCCCGGGCTAGAGTGAGTGCCGTGGCGTCAGCCTAGCTCACAGCAACCTCAAACTCTTGGGCTCAAGTGATCCTCCTGCCTCAGCCTCCCAAGTAGCTGAGACTACAGGCATGCGCCACCATGCCCGGCTAATTTTTTCTATATATATATTTTAGTTGGCCAGATAATTTCTTTCTATTTTTTTAGTAAAGACGGGGTCTTGCTCTTGCTCAGGCTGGTCTCAAACTCCTGACCTCGAACGATCCACCCGTCTCGGCCTCCCAGAGCAATTCTTCTCTTTTTTAAGTACTCAAGTAACACATGGATATATTCTCATTGCAAAAAATGTAAATAACCCAGAAGTTTGTAGAGTAAAAGTTCCCTTGGCACCCTCCCACAGGTTAACTGTTTGAATGGATCCTTCCAGACTTTTTGCTAGGCATTTAATGTATACATGCATTGTATATACCAGTACAGACATAGCTTTTTTTCCCCCAAACAAGAATACACTGGTGACTCTCACTCTGACCTCCTTTTTCCTCTGCATTTGTCTTGGAGAGGTTATAGGGTGAGATGCTTCAGGGCAAGGCTCTGGGTTGACTCTGGGCTCCACCACATTCACTGAATGAGTTATTTACTTCTCTGTGCCTCAGTGTCCCCATCTATACAATGGGAGAATAACACCATGGACTTCCCAGGACTAATGTGAAGATTTAATGAGTTAATGCATGTAAGGTTTAGAACAGTGCTTTTCCCGATCAATGCAGGAATGCATTGCTATCTTTATCATATTATTTTTATTATTCTATTTCTATGGCAACCCACGTTTGTATCTCATGGCTTTTAACAGCTGCCTGTGGCCATGGCATGTATGTGTCTTTTTCCTTTCTGGCCCAATGTGTGGCTCCACAGGGAGGGAGGAGGCGCATGTAACTGCAACGGTGTACACAGAGCGTGTCTCTGTGGGAACAGTGTCCTGTGGGCGCTGGGCCCAAGGGAACAGGGATTTTCAAGGACCCACTGTTTCCAAAGTCCTGTGTTTAGTGCCAGGGTCCAAGCAGGAAACAACCCCCCCAAGGAGGTCACAGCCCAGTGGGTGACTGGAGATCCAGATAATACCTTGGCCAGATTTGGGGTCTTGGCGGAGGTTGGGGCTTCGAGGGAAGGGGGCTCTAAGCAGGTGCTTCAGGCATGGTTTGGTAGGAAGGAGTGGGACGTTCCTGGCAGAGGGGGCTTAAGGAGCAGAGCAAGTCTTTGGAGGGTGGCAGGGCTATGGCCTGGGCTCAGAAAGAATGGTGGCAGAAGAGGCCAGGCCGCTGCCCGGCATCCTCACTGGCCTCCCTGCCTCCATCCCACCCCCTCCCAGGACCCTCGGGGCACTTCCAGGGCCCCTGCTGCTTTCTGAATAAAGGTCCCATCTGTAGTCCTCCCCTCGCCCAGGGACCTTTCAGGTGTCCTTTGCCTGTTCTGCCATCATTCAGGCCTTGTCACCTGCTGCCACAACCCACCCTCCTTCTCTAGGCGCTGCCATGTGCCTCCCTACCTCTGTGCGTTTGCCTGGGCTGTTCCTCCCACCTGGATGCCCTCCCCTTCTTCCCTGCCTCCCAAGACCAAAGCAGACGTCCTGCCTCCTCCTCCTCTGACCTCCAAGGCAGAGTGAGTCATCTCCCTTTGTCTATACCCCTGGCGTGGCGTTTATCACGGAATTATCGGCAGTTCTGTCAGTGTCTGGCCTCCCCACGAGGCTTAAGCATCTAGGCCTGAAAGCACGTCTCCTTCCTCTCTCCGGCCCAGCGCCAAGGGCGAGGCCTAGAACACAGGGCGCTCAGAAATGCTTCCTGGCAGAAGGGCCAGGTGAGGTGGAGTGGGTGAGAACCCGGACATTGCTTCCTGTGGGCCCCTTCAGTCCTAGCAAGGGTGTGCACTCTTTGTGGGTTCTGTGCTGTCAGACTTCAGCTGAGTAGGGTGAGGGGCTTGGGGAGCCAGGGCCAGCTCCCCCAGGCTGCTCCCTGAGGGGGCTGGGAGAAACTGGCTCATCCTGTTTCCCCAGGGACTGAGGCAGAGCTGTGCCCTGTTCCTGGTGGGTCACTGGGGATCTGAGATTGGAATGTGACACCAGAGAGGAGGGAGGCAGGACTGGAGGTGCAGGTTGGGGCTTGGCTGGCAAAGGACAGATTTTGCTCTACTGGTTATTGAATTGTGTGTGCGTGCGCATGCTCGCGTGCGTATGGTGCAGGGGTACAGCAGAGTTGGCGGGAGAGATGATGTAGGAGAAAAGGAAAGCTTGGGGGCAGAGAGGCAGGGTGGGGGTTAGGGGATGTGGGGGTCGTGAGTGGGGCTGGGATCAATGGAGGTGGGGGCTGAGGGAAGGAGAGAGGGAGATGTTCTCGTTGCTGGACGGTAAGCTTAGTACCAGGAAAGGCGGCGAGGCGTACCAGGGTTCTGTGCTGGTGGACGTTCAGGCTTTGTCCGTTGGTTCAGCAGACATGCCCTGTGCTCACACTGGGCACCAGAGGTGAGCAGCCTGTGGTCCGACTTTCAAGGCCCATGAAGTCCAGGGGCCAGGTGGACGATGAGCACCCAGTTTTTGCACAGTGAGCAGGCTGTGGCAGAGAAGGTGCCAAGGATGCTGGCAGGAGTGTGTCCTGAGAGGAGGGGCAGAGATGCAGTGGGGTACAGGGCAGGGCCGGGCACTGTAAGGAGTTGTGGGGGTGGGAAGCCAGGCTAGTGGGGCACCTCCCCTCTCCTCTCTGGCCTCAATCGCATCTGTAAGTTAGGGGAGGGTGGACTGCTGTCAGACAGATGGCCTGTGGGCCCACGTCCCCACTCCTCGGGGATGAGGGCCTGGGTACCCCAGTGGAGAGGGCTCACTCAGAGCATCTGCAGGCCCACAGCTGGGGGGCTTGGCTTGAGGGAGAACATGCAGAGCCGAGCTTGGGCTTGCTCTCCTAGAGTTGCCTTCTTGGAGACTGTGCCCATCTGGAGGGCACGCTGGGGCTGGGGTAGGAGAAGGAGCATAGGATTTGGAATCAGGAGTTCCAGCTGCTGCTCCAAGCAGGTCACTTTCCCTCTCTGAGCCTCAGTTTCCTCTTCTGTCAAAAATGCGAACACGAAGTAGAGCAAGCGTGAAAGGTGATGATGGTGTGTTCTGTGATCTGGAAAGCAAGGAGGTCCTATAGCTTGGGGTCATAAACACAGGCTTTGGGCCAGGCCAGCCTGGGTTCCAATCCAGGTACCAGCTGCTCTCTCTGAGGCTCCATTTCCACCCCCCACCCCCCTTAAAATAGGGATAAGAACAGGCCCTTCCTGGTTGCCGGTGCAGAACACTCGTGCCTTGCTGGGGTGCTACTCATACTGCCAAAGGACTTCGCATGTGGAAGAGATGGCTGTTACTGTTCTTTCTCCATTCAGGCCAGGTTACCTCTAAAACTTACCTGCGGTGACACTGGCCAAAATGAGGAGCTTTGTGCTTGTTTCTTTTCTAGCCAGATTGAGGCAGATGGATTGAGGGGGTATTTTTACACATGGTGCAGGTGGGACTTACTAGTTTACCGGCCAGGATTTCTGTATCCAGAAGGACTTTGCCCCGATGGTGTGGGTAGACCCCAAGAAAGCATCCAGTAACTTGCGACTTTGGTGGCAGCATAACCGTAACTCATTCATTCATTCACAAAGCACACGTTGGGCACCAAGGTACTGGGAACACAGCCATAAACGAGATGCAGTTCTAACGCAGCATCGTGGATACACAGGTGTATTTTGGACTTTGCCTGCCTGGGTTCAGATCCAGGTTTCACCACTGACTAGCTTGGGCAAGTTATTTATCTCTTTTACTCAGTTTTCTCGTCTGTAAAATGGGGGAAATGTTAGAATCTACCTTGTAGGGTTGTTAGGTGAATTAATACATCTGAGTTCATACAGATAAAGTACTTAAAACAGTGTCTGGTGCGTAGAAAATGCCAGAGAATGGCTCCTCCTCATTGTGGTCATTTTTATTCCTGCCCTGAAGAATCTCACAGACCAGCGTGGTGCTGGGGGAGGCTGTCCCAGCCAGAGCTTCCCTGTGAGGGATGGCACCCAGAAAGCAGGCCCCAGGCAGCCTGACCCCTTGATTCAGACCCCCCTGCGGTGACCTGGAGCTGCTTCTCTGTTCTGCTGCGGGGGCCTGGTGATGGGGAGGCCCCGTGAGGCCTTATTCGCCCGGAATAAGGCACCAGATTGGCTTGACACTTGGAGAAAGAATTCTAGTATCAAGTATAGAAGGCCAGTGTTCTCTTTCTTTCATTTTTTTTTTTTTTTAAAGAGACAGGGTCTTTCCCTGTCACCCAGGCTGGAGTGTAGTGGTGCAATCATAGGTCACTGCAGCCTCCAACTCCCAGGCTCAAGCGATCCTGATCCTCCTGGCTCACCTCCTGAGTAGCTGGGATGACACGTGTGCGCCACCACACCCAGCTAATTTTTAAATTTTTTGTGGAGACGGGGTCTCACTGTGTTACATTGCTCTCAGGCTGGTCTTGAACTCCTGGCCTCAAGGAATTCTTCCACTTTGGCCTCCCAAAGTGATGGGATTCTAGGTGTGCGTGAGCCACCATGCCCAGCCCCGAAAGTGTTTTCTGATTGAGACAGCCTCAGTTGCCAGAGGCCACCAGGCCGCCTCTGTGTGGCCTTAGGCAGATCCCTCAAACTCACTGAGCCCCCATTTCCTCATTCTTCAAATAGTGAAAATAATAGTACTTATTTCACAGTTTTGTGGTTTTTTTTTTTTTTTTTTTTTGAGACAGAGTCTCACTCTGCTGCCTGGGCTAGAGTGCCGTGGCATCAGCCTAGCTCACAGCAACCTCAAACTCCTGGGCTTGAGCAATCCTCCTGCCTCAGCCTCCTGAGTAGCTGGGACTACAGGCATGCGCCACCATGCCCGGCTAATTTTTTCTGTATATATTTTTAGTTGTCCATATAATTTCTTTCTATTTTTAGTAGAGATAGGGTCTCGCTCTTGCTCAGGCTGGTCTCGAACTCCTGAGCTCAAACAATCCACCCGCCTGGGCCTCCCAGAGTGCTAGGATTACTTTTACAGGCGTGAGCCACCGTGCCTGGCCTGGGTCCAGTTCTTGCTCAGATTCAGGTTCCATTGTTTTTGACAATAGCCCAGAGGCAATGTGAGAATGAGAATTCTTAAAAAATATAAAAACCACCTGGAAGATTTCTTCTTAGGGGCTACAGCTCCTTGGAGATGTGTGGTTGTAAACTTCCCACTAGCCCAAAAGGACAAAGAATTGTACAGTGATTGGAGAGACATTGAGGCCCAGAGGCTTAGCGGCTGTAGCAGAGTCACCCAGCAATCCAGGCATGGGGCGGGCTTGGCAGGGAACGGGTGGGAGACGACCAGAAAGGGGTTTTGGTCTGGAGCTTTCTGACATTTGACAGTTACTCCTTCAGCAAATCGTTATGGGCAAGCAGCATTGATACACAGCTGAGGTCACATGGGCCTGTCTTCTGGAAGCTTCTAGTCTGCTAGGGAAAATGAAATTTGTGCATTATTGTGTTAAGAGGTAAAATACAAACTAACTGTTCTATTAGAGGGGTCAGTCATGCATTCACTTACTCCAGGGGACACTGTGCTAGGCCGTGAAGCAGTAGTTCTCAATCGGGGGCAATTTTGTGCCTCAGGACTTTGGGCCATGTCTGGAGGCATTTCTGCTGTCTCAACTAGGGAGGCGCCACTGGCATCTAGTGGGTAGAGGGCAGGGATGCTGCTCAACATCCTACAATGCACAGGACAGTCCCCACAACAACATACCAGCTGGTCCCAGATGTCCACAGTGCCAAGGGGGTGGGAAGCCCTGCCCTGGGACAGCCTGGTGACTGAGCAGCCATTACAAAAATGACTGCATAGGTATGGATTTAATTGTAATTGTGAGCTAAGAAGGAAAAGGCAGAGGGCAGAGAGAGTGATACAGGGCTTTCCACTCCTTTAAGGGGAGGCTTTGGGGGAGGTCTTTCCAGTGAGGGCACAGCCCAGGCAAAGGCTCAGAGGCAGAAAGTGAAAGGGTATGTCATGGGCAGGGCAGGCTGCCTTGTACCTGGTGTGTGTCTGGGAGACACCAGAAAAAGACCTGGCCTCAGTGGACCTAGGAAGTAGCTTCCAGAGGTGGGGAGAAGATAAAGGAGGGGAGGTGTTCTCCCCTTTAGTCTGGCCTGAGGGAGCTACACTCCCCCCCCCCCGCCATGCTGTGCTCTGGGGGACCAGGTGGGTGGGTGGGTGGGTGGGTAGAGGTACCCTATAGGGGCCCAGGTGCAGCCCTACAGCCTGGGACCCAGCGTCTGCCCTTTCTGTCATTTGTATCCCTCTGATAGGCGGAAAAGAGAAGCAGGAAAAAAGGGAGAAGAGGAAGAACAATATTTTCATTTCAAGCACAGATAGGGGTGGGGGAGGTGGGAAGGAATCTGGTTTATGATACCTTTGAGACAAGCACAGAAAATCCCCACCGTGGCCCGAAATAGCACTAAAAACACATGTTTTGCCAAATCAGACTTAATTCACTGGCTGTCTCTTCTTGAGTCCAGCAGGATGTGGATGGACCTAGCTTTGTTTCCTTGGGGTGACGCTGTCCTTGGGGGGCCCCACCCTGGCTAATTAAACTGAGAGGCCCTGATCTCCCAGGCAGGACAGGAGCCTGGGGAGCTCAGCTTGGCATCCTCTGGCCTCTGAGAGGGTCAGAAATGGTGGGAGGTGGTGCTGGGCAGGAGGATCAGCTGGTGAAAGCAGAGGTGGGAAAGTCCTGGTTCCTCTAATCAATGAATATCTGTCTCTTTGGATGCTGAAAGGGATTGTAGAGAAAAGCCATCATTGGATGAATGCCTGCTGTTATGCCGGGCATTGAGTGGTCCTCTGTAAGCCTTATTAACTAACTGCCCTATATGGATTATGAAGAAAACTGAAGCTCAGAGAGGTTAAGCGACCTGCTTGAGGTCACACAGCAACCACATGGCAGAGCTGGGATTAGATACCACATCTGTTGGGCTCCAAAGCCAGGCCCTGCCTGCTGCTCACTGCCTTCCTCATGTTAGTCACTTATCCATTCAGGAGATCATCCCTGGCTGTGCAATAATACTGTGACCTGATGGGAAGTTTTTAAGGCTTGGAGTCAGCCATCCATGAGCTTGCATTCTGACTGGGGCAGTTTCTGTTTATGTGGCTTTCCCTCTCAGAGCCTCCTGTTTCCTCATCTATCAAGTGGGCATAATCATGCCTTTATCCTGGAGTTGCTGTAAGGGTTAAACTCAGCAAGGAAGAAGTTGGAAGGGGAAGTGGGAGGCCCGGGCAGGTCCCTGGGCCACCCAGCTTGGCAGGGTGCAATAAAAGAGCCCTGGGTAGGAGCCAGGCAAGATTGCGGTATCTCTGTGCTGTATCAGTATTGGGTTTCTTTATTTGAATGGGGAGAGAGGGCAGACTCCCTCTGCTCTGCAGGTAGAGAAGGTGGTGTGGAATGCGGGTGTTTATTTTTCTTTGCCTGTGAAAGCCCTGTTTCAGCTCAGGCTGACTGTGTAGTGCTTCCCAAGACACTGCAATGGGTGCCTGCCACACAGAGGGATCTGCCCGGGTGTCTGCCCAGGGTGGCCGCTGAGAGGGCACCCACTGAGTGAGGCCCCCAGTGCAACCTGTAAGCCCTCATTCCAGTGCCTGGGATACCTGGGAGTCCTTCAAGAGTGAGGGGCGGGTGGGGGCCATGAAACCAGAGCCTCATCACTCCACCTCCTCTGATTAGGCCCTCCTGGTCCCATTCATCTCCTTATCTCCTGGCAGCCATTGGGTTGCTGGGAAGGCTGGGGCAGCCTTCCTGATTGACAAACAAAACAAGCCTTGCTCACAAAAGGAGAGGGGAGGCTGGCTGGGCCTCTCCAGCTCCCTCCCCCTGCCCCAGGCATCTCTCCTGCTCTACCCAGCTGGCACCCTACATTCTGAGATGCACCAAGGGGGCTCCAAAGCCATTGTCGTCGGTCGGGCCACCGGGCTAGGAGCCCCTTGCATTGAGGAGGTGGATTCTAGAAACCATGGGGTGGCCAAGAGGCGGGGCTTGCAGCAATGGCCGCCCCCTCCTTCCCTTCAGCTGGCTGGGCTGGCAGCTTGAAGAGGAAGCCAGACCGGCAGGTAGCGGAGAAAGACATCGGATCCAGGGGGAGCAGCAGAGAAAGCAAACAAACAGGGCTTTGTGTGGCTGCAGATTGACGTCTCAGAAGGGAAGCCAGGCCTGTGATAGGGGTGGAGGAGGAGGGGACGAGGGGATAGAGACCAGGCCATT
Source organism: Eulemur rufifrons (assembly GCF_041146395.1). Lineage (NCBI taxonomy): Eukaryota > Metazoa > Chordata > Mammalia > Primates > Lemuridae > Eulemur > Eulemur rufifrons. The sequence continues at coordinate 4,735,637 of NC_090991.1, forward strand.
GCCCTGGGCCAGAGATAGGCGGCTGGACCAGCACAGGCTGAGCGGCCAGGGGGCAGGGAGTGCCACTACGTGTGGACAGGCATCTGGAGACACAGCCTGGCCAAGTCCCAGCTCTGCCACTTCACTCGTTAACAGATCTGGACTTGTTTGCCCACCTAATCTGGGCACTCACACGCAGGACTTATACGTAGGAAGAAAGTCATCTGGGCTGGCCCAGTCGGTGGCAGCTCCCATCCTACCCTTGCCACCCCTCCCCGCCCCCTCATTAACGGCAAGACACAAAATAAAAGGGAATCAGGGTCTCCCTGAGGAGCTGCCAGCCTCACTGGGCCTCCTGGGAGGGCAGGACTTCTGCTCAGAGATGAGGGCCCTTTGGAGGCTTTGACAGGGAGCCAGCCGTGCTGCGGGGATTACAGGTTCCCTGTCCAATATCAGATGCCTGAGTGTAGGTGGACAGAGGTTGGCATCTCACCCCCGAGACTGGGGAACCAAACTACCCCGTTTTTACTGGGGGCCTTCCTGTGGACAGAGTGAGGGGCCATCTTTTCTGGAGGCGTGTGTGTCATATTCTGGATTCCATCGAGGGCAGCCTCCCACCTCTCTGGGCGCCGGGAGGGCCCGGGCCTCGCGGGAAGGCTTAGGTGGGCGCTGTCAGGCCAGACGCGCAGGCAGCTCCACGATCGCCTCCAGGGCCATTTCCTCTCCTCTCTCCGACCTCGAGAGGGGGCGGCGAGAGGGCAAACACCCGCGCTTCCTGCCAGCCCGGCCCCGCCCCTCCCTTCCGCGGCGCCCACCATCTTGGCCGCGTCGGGCCTCCTCTCCGGCGCGGTCCCACAGGCCCCGGCCCCGGCCCCGGCCCGCGACGGCGACGCGGGGAGGGGGCCCGCGAGCGCCGGGGTGTCGCGGCCGCGCGGGGTGGGGCGGGCCGCTCGCGTCGCCATGGCAGCGCCCCGGCCCGGCATGCTCCGCGGGGCCGCGGGGCGGGGCCTCCCCAGCCCCGCCCCGTGGCGGGCTCGGGGCTTTTTACGGGAACGATGATCCCTGGGTTATGGCTTGTAGTGCCGGCTCAGCGATCGGTGCTCGCAGGGTCTCCAGGCCGGGCACTGCTTCTCCCTGAACCTCCCTTCCTCCATGGATGTTTGGGGAGGATAAGTGAGATCCTGTGTGGGTTAGCCTCGGGACAGGTCTGCTCAGTGAGCCCAGCAGGAGCCTAGGGAAGCCGCTTCAGGGCTGGGCCCCAGGATAATGGGGAGGCTGGACATGGCGCCCCCCTCCTGTTGCGGGGGTGGAGGTGTTGGAAGTGGGGATCACGCTGCTCCTTAGCTGCAGGTTCTGGGCCTCCAGCTCCTGCCTTCCCTGGGACTGCCCATGGGCCCAGTGGGGGCCTACTCTCTGCCCTACGGCCAGAAAGAGGAGGGGGCCAGGAGTGCACACCTCACCCAGTCCTGGCCTGGCCCCTGCAGCCCCAGCCAGCCTCCCTCCAGCCCAGGAGCACGGGCCTCCCCTAGTTGGCAGCCGTTGGGCTGTCTGGCCAGGAAGCACATTCCTACCTCCTGAGCTCTGGCACCCCGCCTGCCCTGGGGGCAGCCTCTTCCGGAACTTTGGTGCCAACCCAGCCCTGCCCTCCTTCCAACGCTGCCCTGTCCCAGCGCGGCCTTCTCGTGCCTTAAGTCCCCAACTGCTCACTCTGCCGCTGCCTTCTTTCCCCTTTCCTCTTAAGAGGCACAGACTCAGATGACCTCTGTCCCCTGCCACCTGTATTGGGCAGGCAGCTAAATTTAATGCTGGCCTTTGAGTCTTGGAATGGAGGCTGTGTGCTGGCTGAGTAGCTGTCCTTTCGCCTTTCTCTTTCCTCACCTAGGGCACACGCACAGGGAGGGTGAGAATGGGCTTTGATTGCAGCAGAAGGGACTCAGGCCTGCCGTCAAAAAGAACCAAGCATTTTGTTCTTAATAGAAATCATCAGATTATTAATATGTTGGTTGTAGAAAAATCTAAAAGTACAGGAAAACAAGTAAAAACCCCCTGTAATCCAGGACATAACCACTGTCAGTGTATTTCTGTAAACCACTTAATGATAAAAATAAAATTATAAAATATGGAGTCATGCTATATATTTGGTTTTGTAAGGCACTTGAGGGTTTTTAATAGCTTTTCCCCCTCACTACAAAAGGAGGGCAGGCTTATTATAGACTTTTTGAAAATATGACAAATCAAAAGAAAATATACTCTCAGTTTCCAAAGGCAGCCACAGTTGTTGTTATCCCCACCCTCACCCCATTCATGGAGTTTTATGTTTTGTGTTCTTTAGTTATGCCATCACTCATGTTTACACCTTTGGGTATCCTGCTTTTTTCACTTAATGCTGTATAACACACTCCTGAACCATGATCTTGGGAGAGCATCAGAAATGAAACAGACATTTCTGGGAGTGATATGTTGGGCTGGGTGTTCACTTTCTGACTTCGTTCATCCTCTCCCTACCTGCAGGACCCCCAAGGAGTCCTTCCTCATTGCCAGAAACCTCTGATAAGCAGCTTGGGCCAGGGGATCCTGCTTGCTAGGGGCCCAAGAAGCTGCCTGTTCTCACCAGACCAGGCAGGTGGGACATGGAAGACTCAGGGCCCCTTGCTGAGATCCAGGCTCCAACAGCAAGGGGCTTTACTGTGGGCCAGATGTGCAAGGTTTTAGGGAGGTCTCAGACCTCAGCCTCATCCAGGACCTCCTTTGCCTGGCCACACCCAGACCCAAAGGCCCCTTGTTGGTCCTGTGACCCACATATGGTTTGACTTCCTCAGAGTTGGTTTCTGCTGCTCTGGGCTCCTCAGGCCCTCTTCCAGCCTCTCCCTGGAGGCATGCAGGTCTGCACCAGGCACAACCTACCTCTGCCCAGCTGCCCTTGCCCCCGCCCACCTCTGCTGCCAGGCCTATATCTTCTCCCTCATTCCTGGACAGTTCAATTCTAACACATCCAAGCCCTGTGTGAAATAGGCCTTCGAAATCACAGTTGCCAGGGATGGATGGATTGGCATTTAAAAGGATCCAAGGCTTGGGGAAAAAAACTGAAGAGACAAGGGAATGCAGGGCCCTGTCTCTAAGTGGCAGCTGGATTTAGTGGATGGGAAAAATCACAGAATGCCCCTTTCCTCCGGAATAATGGCCCTGCAGAGGGGCAGTGGGTGTGGCATAGACATGCCATGGCCCGCCTGGCCACCACCTGCCACCGCTGGTGTGTGCTCTCAGAAATGAAAAGATGAGGAGGGAGGGATGTTGTGAGCCTGCAGCCAATGGCCCTGTAAATTATATTCTCTTAACAGGTTTATTCATTTATAAAATATTTAAGACCTGTTTCACTTTACCTGTATCGAGGAGGCAGCCAGGTTGGGGCTGAGATTGATGCTCTGAACATGATTTATTTATCTGGATTTGCTCTTGTGGACAGGGTGCTGCCTGTGTGTGGAATTTAACCAAGTGGCAAGATGGGTGTGTGTCTGTGTGTTCCTGGGTTTGGGGGCCTATGTGTGTGCAGTGCGTCTGTGTCGGTTTTTCCGGGGGTATTACATGGAGGGGGTGATGGCTCTTGTATGATTGGTGTATTCAGGCATGTGTCTGAATCTTTCTGTGTTGGATTATTGAGTGTGCCTGTGTGTGTGTGTGTGTGTGTGTGTACATGTAAGCAATATGTGACTTTGTGTGTATAAGGGGGGGTGCTATGCTGTTAGATATTTATGTGTTTGTGACTGGAACCAGTGTGTGGTTGTTTGTGTGTCTGTGTCCGAGCTGGGCAAATGAGCTGAGGGGTGGGTTTGTCTGAGCGTGTCATGGGTGCCTACATATGTTGTGGTATCTGCAGCAGGCCATGTGTTCTTTGTGTGTGCCTGGCTCAGTATCTCTCTGTGTGTTCATGTGTATGTGTGTACGTCCTGTGGTGTATGGCCCAGGGCGTTGGCCACTGGCTGAGTTGCCAGGGCATCTGCCTTTCCATCAGGCTCAGGGCTCCAGGAAGAACAAAGTGCTTGGCAAACCTTGGCGTGTGACTGCTGTGTGGCTGGGCCTCAGGTCCAAAAAGGACAGGCTTAGGGGGCTGAAGGCACACTGACAACCCCAACCTTCTTCCAGAAGAACTGGGTCTCTGCTCAGAGACCAGAGGGGACTTGGCGGTCAAGGTGGGCCAGGCCCACATCTCACACATGGAGAGACCGGGGTCTGGAGGGGGCACAGCCAGGACCCCAGTGCAGAGCAGGGCTCCCACTCCAGTGCCGAGCTCAGGAGCAGCCCGCACCCATCCCTGAGTCTCAGTTTTCTTTTCTGTCACACAGTGGGTGGGTTCCCAGGTGCCTGTGGCTCCTCACACATGAGCTGGGTGGCTCATGGCTGACTTAGACCATCAGGACTAGAATGGCCAAGGCACAGAGCAGGCTGGGGTTTGTCCACCACCACTCAATGAGTTGAGTCCAGCCAGGACTCAAGAACAACAAGAAATGAAGGGAAAACTCCCACTTTCAGGCCCCCAAGTCCCAGGGGTGGGGTGGACTCTGCATTTGAGGCATTGTCTCTGTCCTTCCCCCAGGCCTAGGCCTGGCACAGATGGGGCCCAGTGGCTGAGGAAGTAGTTGGCAGTCCTGTAACAGCCCTGGGACCACTCCCCACCCCCCAAAACATAGTAGCCAATGTGTCTGTCACTAGTTCCTAATGAGGCTGCCGAAGGCCCCCCGGGACCGATACCTTTGCAGACCAGCCTCGGGGTGGTCGGGCTGGGAAGGAGCACCAAGCCCTTCCCCCACCTACATCCCCCAGGCCAGCTCAACTGTGGAGGCATTGAGGCCCTTCTTGGCCACGGAGCCAGCTGTGAGGGGGCTGGAGGGCTAGGGGAGGCAGGAAAGACCACACCAGGCACACATTTTTCTTTGGCCCTGTGACTATTTGTAGTAATAATACTTCCATCTGGTCAGCATCTTTGTTTGCAGGCCTACTGTGTGCCAGGCACTGAGATCAGCCATGATCTAGAATGGACGGAATCCCTGTCCTTGGGGAGGTGTGGCCAAGGGAAGAAAGACACTAATCAAAGAATCAAGTTACCTGAGTCATTATACATTCCTGTATGGGAGTGCACATTGATCGCAAGCCAAGACAGAGGCCAGGAAGACACAGGCAGAGCTTCTCTAAGGGAGACTGGGAGTCCTGTGCCTAGGCTTGGGGCTGACCCGGACACCAGATAAAGGTTCAGCCGGCACGGAAGGAATCAGGAGACCCAGATTCTTGCTGTGTGGCCCCAGGTAACTGCCCACCTTCTCTGGGCTTCTCACACACGGGCTGGCAGCTTCCTTCTAGCTCTATCACCTCTGAGTGGAACTCAGGCAGTCTATGTCTCCTTTTCCTGTGCTTTTGCGCTCCCTGCCAGGGCCCTCGAGACATCTGTCGGCAACAACCTTGACTTTGGAATGCTGGAGGCACTGCCCCAGGGGATGCTTGGAGCCAAGCACAGCATGACTGCCTCAGGCCCCACCTGCCATTTCCTCTGAGCCCTTTTGCTCTCACAGAGCCACCCCCTGGACCAAAGAAAGCCTGGAATAGATGAAATTGGAGAGTAAGTCCCCTGTTCCTCCTCCCCACGTTCATTGCAGAGAGAAGTATTTATTCACGCGTTCATTTCTTCATTTGCTTGACTAGTGTTTCTGGAACACCTAGCATTTGCCAGGCACTGACTACTTGGACTGAGAAGGCAAGCTGGTGGTCTGGCCGCATCCTGCTGGCAGACCCATTTTGAAGGCCTACCCATTGTTTGGGGAAGAAAGTCAAATGAGTTGCCATGAGTAATCCTTAGGTGATTTCACCCCCATTTCCAGTTCATCTGGATGCTGACAGCCAGCTCTGCCAGGCCAGGATCCTGGAGCAAGCTACTTACTGTCTGCTGGGTGGGAGCCCAGCCCACCCCCTGGCCACAGTGCCCATCCCTCCCTGGTGGCCCTCCTGGCCTGGTCACACATGGTAGTGTGGCTTCCTAGTTACAAGCCCAGGGGTGGCTGGGGCGGGGCTGGGGAGGTGTGGTGTGGTGTGGAGCCAGACTGCCCAGGTTCAGATCTTCACTGTGGCTTTTTACCAGCCATGAGACCTTGGGTGTTCCTCTCCAAGCCTCAGTTTCCTCTTCTGTAAATGAAATCACAAGAGTGATTACCCCTGTTCTGGAGTACCCACTACTCCTGGGTTTGTTGGGGGTGGGGATTAAGTGAAAGAATTTATTAAGTGAGAGAATAATGCTTAGAATTAGCATAAGCGTTGCCTGCTATTGTTGTTGCTGAATAAACGAACCACTTTGCAGGCTGAGACCTGGACTGGGGGACCCTGTATGAGTCACCTGGCACCTCCAGGCCTCAGCTTCCACAGCTGTTTCTTTGGGAAAGCTGCACCTGCCCTGTCGGTTGGGTTGGGTCTCCTCCCTCACCCTCCGAAGACCTACCTATTCCTCGGACCTGGGCTGGGCCGCCGAGCCCAGCCTGGATCTTGTGAAACCCCCGGGCTTTCAGAGGCAGTGTCCAGAGCTCCAGGTACTGGGTCAGGCCTCCGGGCGAGGCCCCGCCCACGGCCCGGCCTCCTGTCGCCCGGGGCCGGGATGGCCTTCCCCGGCGGCCTCGGCGGGGCTGGAGGCACAGCTCTGCCCCTGTGCGCTAGCGCGCTGCCCCGGCGGGGGTCGCCGCCATCAAAGCGTCTTCTCGTTCTTATGCTAATGAGCTCCATTAATGCTTAATGGCTGCGAACACGCGGGTTTAATTGCACCTGCCCGGGCCGGAGGCGCGGCCGGCCGCGGAAGCAGCTGCGCGCCAGCCCGGACGGCCTTAATTACCTGGAAAACGACGCCCGGCGGGGAGGGCCGGGCGGGGCGGCCGGGCTCGGAGGGGCTGGGCCTCCGCGGAGGCCGAGGCCAGAGCGCGGCGCCGGGCGCGAGCGGCAGGCGTGGCAGGTTCATTTCATTAATTTATCGCCCTGCCTCGGCGGGCTCCGCCGGCGGGCCTGCGCCCAACCGCGCTGCCCGGTCGGGCGGCCGCAGCCTCCGCCCGGCTGTCGGCTCCGGCCGCTGGGGTAGCTTTGGCTTGGCATTCAAGGCCCTCCGGGACCGGCCGCTGCCCACTGACCCGGTGCCACCTTGGTCTGCCACAAACAGTGGCAATAGTGGTCACACACTATGTGCCAGGTTCCCTTGGTGGGCAGCTTAATGTGACCTCGCAGACTCCTCCCAATGCCTCATCTCTCCCTTATCCCCCTCACCTTTCAGAAGCTGTTCCGCTGCCCGAAACAAACCCACCCTGCCCCTCAACAGGATCAGCCTCTGTCCTCCTGGACTCAGTCTGGTCCCCCTGTTGGGGAGCAGGGTAGCCCAGGATGAGGCTCATTGAGGCGTTTGGTCAGACTGCCCTGTCTCTACACATGTGCGCCTACCGCCCCACCCCATGGCACTGGGGTTGGGAGACCGCAGTGCTGCCCTGAGCCCTCTACCCAGACTGGGGGCTGTGGGACTGCTGGGAACCTCAGGGAAACCTTAAGACCTAATGGTGCCCCGGTGGGACGTGCCTGTGCTCCTCCCCAGCCCCCTCAGGTGAGCCCTGGTGGGGCGGGGGCCTGCATCTCCTCTCCACCTCACTCCCTCCTCTGTCACTCTCTTTTTCTGCAGAGGGAACAAAAAGGGAGCAGACAAACTGCTTACGTGGCTCCTGGAAAATGGCCCCCTTCCCCACCCCCCTTCCACTCCCCGTTGCACCCAGCTCCTCCTTTCTGCCCCCTCCAGTCCCATCCTTTCTCCCCTCTGGGCTGCACCAGTGACAATTGTACCGCATGGGCTCCTGCATCCTCCCTCTGTGCCATCTCAGAGATAGACCCTAGGGCATTACGTGATACCGATTGGAGACCACGCAGCCCTGGTCCTGCCTGTGTCAGGCAATGCCAGGACCACAGAGCAGAGTCAGACTCAGGCTCTGCCCTTGGAGGACTCCAGTGTGGAAGAGGCAGCCTTAGAGTACTCCAGTGTGAAGAGGACCGATTTAGAGGAAACAGAATGGTCTTTGAGCTCAGACTGGGAAGGTCGGGAGAGGCTTTTAAGCCCAGCCTGGACGGAAGGATAAATGTGAGCTCATCAGAGGAAGCATCATTCCAGGTGGGGAGACAGCTGGGGCTAAGGCCTGGCCAGGGCAGAATGCTGGCTCAAATGGAGGCAGGTGAGGGACAACCACAAAAAACTTGCGCTTACTCTAAAGTGGTGAAGCATGAGGCTGGAGAGGTGGGCAGAGGTTCCTCTGTTGCCCAACATCCTTTAGTGGCTCCCTATTGCCAAGAGGGCTAAATTCGGACCCTTCAGATGGCAGGCAAGCTTGTGCCACCCACCTCATCTCAGGACACAGCCTAGCCTCAGGCTGGTCCCTGCCGACCTTCCAGCCCTCACATGTTTACCGTCGGTCCACTGTGTGTGGGAAGAGGGGATGGGCACTGACCTGTGCGTGCTCAATGGCAGTTGGGTCTGCTGGGTAGGCCTTTTCTGGTTTGCTAGGGTTCCAGCATGCCTGGTCTTCAGCCAGAATTTGTCATGCTTCCCCCCGCATCTCCATGCCCCCACCCCCATCCTTGTCCCCAGATGTCCTTGCAGACAAAATGGAGGTGAATGGGCAGGCTGCCAGGGGCGTCAGGTGGCATCACAGCCGGGCGGACAGTCTTCCCTGATTAATGAGGTGGTGGAAACTTGGAGGGAGGTCTCTACTGGCATGCCTCGGGGCTCTGCCCTTGCCCTAGCCACGGCGAGGAATGAGGCTCACGGGGGTTGAACACTTCCTCCTTGCCAGGCTCCATGTGAAGCTATTGGTATCCAGTAGTTTGTCGCCACCCATGGGGTATATTCTGTTAATATCTCATTTTGCAGATGGAGATGCTGAGGCTTAGTGGGGGAGAAGCAGTGAGCCCAAAGTCACTCAGCTCAGAGATGACAGAGGTGGGCCTCAACCCAGGCCTGTGCAACTTCAAAGCCTATGGTTGTATTCGCCGAGCTGTGGCATCCGTAATTCATCTTCTGCTAGATGTGGCCTCGTGGGGTCATGCCCTTTCCACTTCATCCTCGCGTGGTGGTTAGTGTATACTTTGTGTGTAGTAGGTGCTCAGCAAATGCTTGTAGACTGGACGATTGGGACTATGAGCCGTGGGCAGGGCTCAGAGGCGATGGGAAGGTTCTGTCACTGTCCCCACCCCCGCCTCCACCCCAGGCTTTTAGGCAGAGGTTGGGCTCACAGGAGGCCAGGGAGGATCCAGCCTCCCATCCACATCAGAGGGACGGCCACCCTTGGAGGCCAGGTCGATGGGGACAGGCCACACTGCAAGTCCTTGGCACTGCTTGGAGAAGGGATGCCGGTGAGGGTTTCAGTGTGGGCTGTGGGCTACTTTTTGATCAAGCCCTAGGCACAAAACCTTAGGGAGGGACCCTCCGAGGACAGTGCATTCTTGCTGCAACTGAAGCAGGAGTCTTCCCCCAGAACCTTTGTGGTGTAAGGGCCCAGGTGTGGCTCAGGAAAGATGTTAGACCATGGTTCTGGCGCTCAGGGCAGGTGTCAGGGGGTGGGAGATGTTGGCCAAAAATCATACCAGGAACAAGCATAGTGAAAACTGAGGCTCTGAGGTTAAGGTCACAGAGAGGGCTGGGTCTGTTTTCAGGCTCCACTGGCCCCTTTCTTTTGTCCATACCACTTCCCAGATGACCCCCATGTGGCTTCCCAGGAAGCCCCAAGGCCTTGTTTTCAGAAGTCCTGGCTGTGGAGCCTTGGAGTAAGGTCTACCTCTGTCCACTCCTCTTTGGCCTCCCTGATGGGGGCAGTCCCCAGAAGCAGTGAGCCACCGCACGCCGGCCAGGCAGCCCAGCTCCTCAGAGGGCGGCCCAGGCGGTTGGGGCCATAGACTTGATGGGCCACTGCCCTGGTAGACCACTGTGTCCTTGCCCTGCCTGTCAGGAAAGTGAGGTATGTGTGACCACCCTCATTTCTAAGGGGCCTTCCCTGAGGCAGAGGCCGCCACAGGTACCTAGTGCTATTGAGGCGGGTGGGGACACTGAGACCATGGTGGACAGAGACTTGCAGTCTCGTTTCAGCCCTACACAAGGTAAGACCTTGGCCCCATCCCTGCTGCCCCTGGGCCTCAGTTTCTCTCTCAGCAAAATTTGGGGCTGGCCTCATTATCTCCAGGGGTTCTAACATTCGATGCCTGGGAGTGCACGTGCCACTGTGAGGATGCTCTTTCTGGTGGGGACAGTCAGGATGGGCCTCCATGTGGGGGACTCCTTGTCCGCCTGGGACTGTCCTGAACCATCAGCCAGCCTCAGCAGAGCACCTGTGCTGGGCAGTGGGGCGTGACATGACATAAACTGAGTTCTGACCTCGGCCCCACCCGTTATGAGCTGTGTGATCTTGGTGGGTCCCTTCACTTTCGGGGCTTTAGCTCTCCCATTTGTAAAATGGGGATATTTGTAGTACTGGCCTCCTAATGTTACCATGAGTGTTAAATGAAACTCCCATTTCACATCCTCAGCCCAGTATCCGGGGCACAGGGGGTACCCGATAAAAGGCCTCTGCTGCTTGCATTGTTGTTGGTGTTGCTGGAGGAGTCCTTAGAACTGCTGGCCCAAGCTTCCGGTTCCTTGCCCTCCCAGGCTGGTGGTAGGATTGTGCTTCCTGGTGGTCTTGCAGTTGGGTGGGGTCATGTGACCAGTTCTGGCCAGTGAGGTATGAGCAGAAGTGACACGTGTCTCTTCTGGGCCAGAGCACTTCATAGCGGGGTAGGGGGGAGGTGGGGTCCCCAGAACTCTCTTTCCTCTGGCAGCCCAAGGTCAAGGTGGTGACTGCTCAGTGAGAAGGAGCCTCCCTGCCACCCCAGTGAACATGTAGTGTGAATGAGAAATCAACTCCTGTTGTTTTGAACCCTCAAGATTTGGGGATTTTGTTATAGCAACATAGCCTAGCCCATCCTGACTGATATTAATTCTTCTTCATCTTCATCATCATCGTCGTCGTCATCATCACTCAAACCTGACCCCCACCAGTGGTCCATGCAAAAGAACAACAGGCAATGGAGGAGACCTGCCAAAAAAGAGAACTTTATTGCTGACCTATTTCTAGAATTGTTCATTTCATTTTCTCATTTGTTCACCTTCTCATACTTTGTTTACCTCATTCATTCCTTCAAAACACACCTCTTGAGCACCCATTTCATAGGTCCCAAGGGAGCCCACAGGCCAGCAGGGGAGCTGGAGATCCTTCTGCAGAGCTGGCACTGGGGACGGCAGTCCCGTGGGATGCTGACGGCGGGGTGGACGTCAGACTTGCAGAGCCAGTGGAGGGAAGGAATGGCACTCTGGGTGCGTCTGCCTGAGAAAAGGCCTAGAGGTGGCAGGAGGCCCCGGGCAGATGGGTCTAGCCAGGTCACAGCCAGGCTGGAGGGGGACTTTGGCCTTTGGCCCGTGGGTCATGGGGCACCCAGTGCTCTGGGCTGGATGACGAGGATGGTGTGCGTAGGTGAAGCGAGAGGCCAGCGGTCAGAGGGAGGGAGACCAGGTGGAGGGGCCGGGAGGGCAGGGGCTGGCAGGGTCTGAGGGAGAGGAGGGGGCCAAGGAGAGCAGAGCCCATGGCTGAGTGGCCAGTGGTCTAGGGGGAGCCGTGGGCTGCACAGGGGTGCCGTGTGCAGTAATGGAGAAGGTGTGGGGATCAGTGCAGAGTCGGGGCGCCTGAGTGACGTCTGGGGGAGGTGTCCAGGGTGCGGGCTGGTGGATGGAGGGAACACTGAGGGGAAGTGAGAACCGCCCCTCCCACGCCCGTAAGCAAACCATTGGTTTGAGGGCGGGCCTGTGCCATGAGGTGCCATGAGGGCGTGGCACACTCTGCCAGCTTCAGGAAAAAAAAATTGAAACTCCCCAAGGGGAAAAGATTTTAAAGACCCCACCATTGGAATGGAGGTTTTCCTCTCCTGTATAAGAGAAAGAGTTTTGGAGCCCCTACTATAAGCTGGGCTCTGCTCTCAGTGCCCGTAAGTGAGGAGACACACCAGTCTCTGCCCTGGTGGGAGACAGGCACTAGGTGACGAACATGCTAAGTGTCTGTGGAGTGTCTTAGAAGGCGACAGCTATGACGACAAAAAAGTGGAGGAGGGAAAGGGCTCAAGAGTGGGGGAGATGTGAGCAGTTTTAAACTGGGGAGTCAGGAGAGGCCTCACTGGGGTGACAGTTGAGCAGAGACTTGGGAAGTCAGTGAGCCTGGTGGATGGCTAAGGAAGAGCATTTCAGACAGAGGGAACAGCAGTGCAAAGGCCCTGAGGCAAGAAGGTGCTTCTGTGTTGTGTTGTAAGACCAGCAGGGGGGCCAGTGTGGCTGGAGGGGAGTGGAAGAGGGGAGGGGGCTCCTAGAGGACTCTAGCTTTCATTCTAAGTGAGGTGGAGGCCACTAGAAGCAGGCCCTGACCTTACTTAGGGTCTCACAGGCTTCCTGGGCACTTGAGGGAGCACACAGGAGAGAGCTTAGCAGGCTGGAGGAGGCTCCTGGAGTCTTGGGCAGGCCTCAGAGGCCACAGCCAGGGGTGTATCTGGGCCCTCTCCAAGTGTATATTGACGTTGAGGGGCCACGGGGGCAGGCCCCTCCCCAGGAAGAGGCCCCTTGATGAGCTGTGGGAAGCGGTTGGTCAGCATGCGATGTTCCCTCTAGTAACATGAGTGCTAATGGGCCCAGGGTGAATGAACAAGGAATTGGCTTTTGCATCCTCCCACTCTCCCTTCTGGGCTACTCTCATAGGTGAGGCTGGGGGGACCCAGTTCTATATTTTTATTTATTTGTTTTTTAGAGACAGGTTGGCCCCAAACTCCTGGGCTCAAGCGATCCTCCCGCCTCAGCCTCCCGAGTAGCTGGGACTATAGGTGCGCGCCGTGGCATGTGGCTAGGGACCCCATTCCAGAATCGTGAACTCTTGAGCGTTCCATGGGCTGCAGCTTGACTGTGGGCGAAGGGTCACTTTCTCCCACCCCTCCCCGTGCCCCTCCTGTGACTCCCAGGCCACTCACTTTTTGTTATGTGTGTCCCCATGTGCCTGCTCCTTGGTGGTGGCCGCCTCTTACTCACAGTCTCCTTCTTCCAACCAAGGGAGTCCAGGCAAGGTAAAGGGCACAGAGCAATGGCCCAGGGGTCGGGAGGCCAGGGTCTCCGTTGCTGGCTCGCACCAGCCAACTGACCCATCTGTGCTCAAATGCTTAAGCCCACCTAGAAATGTCCAGATCATTCCAGCTTCAGCTGCCAGGGTGTGGAGTTGAACCCGGTACCCAGGGCCCCTTCCACCCCGCTCCAGGCACAAGGGGAGGACTTTGTCTCGGAGTCTTCTGAGGGCCTTTCCTACCCTCAGATGCAGAGTAAGTCAGGACATACCATTTTACAGATGGGAGGACTGAGGCCCCAAGCACAAAGGGAAGGAGAGGAGCCCACTGCTGCCTTCCAGACTGGGGTTCTTCCCACACTCTCCAGCAGCAGCCGGGGACCATCACTGTAACAACAGTGGCCACTGTGGAGGGCCGAGTGCGCCAGCACCTTGCTGAGAGCCCTGAGGAGATGATGGCACTCATGTTCCAGGGAGGAGCGGGGAGCTCAGAGAGCCGGGAGCCCAGCCTGGGCTGTGAGCGCTTGCTGTTTGCCTGGGTAGGTGGATGTTCCGGGCGGGCCCTCTCAGTTTCTCTGGCTCCTTTGGTTTCTCCCTCATGCAGAAGTGCCCATTCCCTGCCCCCCCCCGGGCCCCCCCCCCCCCCCCCCGCCGCGCCGCTGCCCCTACTTCCTTCTCATCTTGGCCTCCAAAAACCCCTGCCCACCCCCCGACCTCCCAGGCCCTGGTGACCACCGTCAGCCATGGCTTAGCGACCCTCTCTGGGCTGCCCTAACACGCAGGTCACAGTGCGGTGTTTCCAGGCCCCGCCTGGAGCAGTTGCCGTGTACTGTCTTGCTGCCCCCAAGGTCTCTTTCCTGCGTAGTAGCCGTAGCTGGGGTCCGCCTGCTGTGCTCTCCAGGCCCCTGGCCTTGCCCTTCTCTGCACCAGGGAGCTACTGGGCCTTGGGAAAAGGGGGGCCCCTGCCCAGGGCCCTTGAACCCGAACACTAGGTCCAGAGAGATATGTCAGGGCATTTGTCTGGGCCGAGGGCCTGGAGCTTTGCTCTGAAGCTTAAGGGGGCCACAGATCAGCACCAGGTGGGCTGGGAGAACAGCTCCCTGGGCCTTGGAAACCTGCTTGCCATGCAGCCAGAGAGCATGAGCCCAGAAGGGGACAGTCCCAAGAGCTGGTGCTTCAGGAGGAAACCTCTTACACACCACACACACACACACACACACACACACACATTCTTAGATGCCAGCCCACTGTGGCAGTGCGCACACCCCCACACACTCATTCACAGCACGTGGACACACCCACACACACCTGTGACATGTGGTCAGTCCACAGACATCCACACCCCTTCTTGTGCCCTCCAGAATCTCTCTCTCTCTCTCTCTCTCTCTCACACACACACACACACACACTCGCTCTCTCCACTGCCCTCCTAGCCTCAGCCACACGACCACGTACACATTCAACCTTGGGGCTCTGACGACACGCAAGTGCACACAGTACATACCGGTCACGTGCGCTGTGCCATACACTCACTGTCAGAGGTGGCAGCAGCGGGGGTGACTCAGAATCCTGCTTGTCATGGAGAAACAAGGCCCAGAGGGGGCTTCAGCCACAAAAAAGAGCATTCAGGGAGAAGGGCTGCCCCAGATGCCACACACGCAAACACACAGGGTCCTCCAAACGCACACGCTCTGCACCCACCCAGGCCCCATCCAGGAACTGAGCCATGTGACCACAGACTCTGGGGCACCAGTGTGCTCTGGGCGTGCACCCCATGTGGACACCCCCACGTGTACACAGCTCAGGGTACCTCCCGACTGCTGCTGTGATGAGGGGTTTTTCCTCCTTTTTCAGCAGTTCCTCCCTCTACCCCCAGGGCTGGGGGCTGCCCAGAGACGCTCCTCACTCTCCTGGGCCCTGGGCCTATGAGTTGGGGACCACCAGAGGTGGCATGTTGGCTGTTGCTAGGGGTTGCTAGCACAGCAGCCACGGGGATTAGTACTTCTGGTGGGAAGCCCTGACTGTCCCTGGCCCTGCGATCAGCACAGGTGGCTCTGCCTGCGCCTCAGCCCCCGACCAGCCCTACCTGGAGGTGTGGCTCTTATGCCCACCAAGGACTTGCCTCTCTTTGTTTCAGTGGTGGAGAAAGTGAGCAGAGGCTGCTTTGAAGGCATCTAGGGCACCCCTCTCCCAAGGCCTTGCCTGGTCTGAGGCACAGAGCCCTTCGGAAGCCCATGCATTTTGTAGCTGGGGACCTCTGGGGTCATTTTTTCCAGAGGCCCAGAGAGGGCAAGGGTCTTGCCCAAGGTCACACAGCAAGTGCATGGCACAAGCTGACCAGCCTCGTACTCCAGAGCCCTCCTGAGGGCCCCATGTGTGCAAGGGAGGGGGCGTTGATGGGGGGCAGGCAGGAGGGAGGATGTATGGCTGGGTTTGCTTCCCAGCCTTCCCCTCCCTCCCTCCCTCTCCTCCTTTCTCTCCCTCGCACAGTTTGTTTGGAGAATGACTCACAGGAATGCAGCAAAATCCTGATGGATGGGAAGGCAGGGCCGCAGTACCGGAAACCTCTCCAGGGTAGGGAGGCGGGGCTGAGCCGTGGGGCCTGCGAGGCTGGTGATCAAGGGAGCCCTGTGTGCAGGTGGGGAGACTGAGGCCCTGGAAGAATTCCGGACCTGGCCTGGCCACGGAGCTGTCTTGAACGTGAACACACACGTATGTGCACACGTGCCCAGCTGCAGCAGCACATCTGGGCTCCAGCCGTCCAGACTTCTGGCTGGACCCGTCCCCCACTGCAGGGCTCCCCCACATTTTCCATCTTTGTGCCCCTGCAGCACCTGGCGCACAGCAGGTGGCTAACACGCGTGTGGTGGTGCTGAGTGTGACCCACATCGGACCCTTCTAGGTGTGTGCCTTGTCCCTCAGTTCCCCCACCCCCTCCAGGTGGGTGCTCTTCATTCAATCCTCTTTTTTTTTTTTTTTAAGAGACAGGGTCTCACTCTGTCACCCAGGCTGGGGTACGGTGGCACAATCATAGCTCACTGCAGCCTTGAACTCCTGGGCTCCAATGATCCTCCCTCCTCGGCCTCCCAAAGTGCTGGGGTTATGGGTACATACCACCACGCCTGGCTCCCTTCAGTCCTTTAACGGAGGTGGCCAGGGCAACTGCACACTGGGCACTGCCAGGGGCCCGGGAGGCCGGGAGGAAACAGTCTGTGCCTCCCCTCCCGAGTTCACAGTCAGAATGGGGAGGCACACGTGGGCACAAACATTGCCAGAGGGCCTCGATGGGTCCTGCGGGCAAGGTAAGGCAGAGCCTGTTAGAAGACCTGGGGTGAAGCGTCAGGCACAGGGAACCACAGCTGCAGGCGTTCTCTGAGAGAGGGCTGGTGGGCCTGGGAAGGTCCTAGGAGTTGAATAAAGGTAGGTGGGGCCTTTATGGGTGGCTGGGGACATTAGGGCCCAGATACCAGGCAGCAGCCGAAGGTGCGGCCTCCAGTCTCTCTCAGGGGAAGCTGTCCTCCCCAGGACCACATCTTGGTCCCAGGGAGGCTTCTAAGGAGGGTCAAAGCCTTCACCTCCCAGGACCCGTGCGCGGGCACCCCCTATTCACCCCAGGGCTGGCCTCTCAGCGCCTGCTAATGGTTGTCACGCGGGTGTGCAGCCCCGGATGACCAGATCTGTGTTTTTAAGAGAAGCCAGAATTTGGATTTTTATGTGAACTCTCCTGATTTTCAAATGCTGGCTCAATTAACAAAAGGCACAGTGTGGTTTAAACCGCACATGTCCACAGGCAGAGGACTGCTAGTTTATAACGTCTGCACTGTGGGGCACTTGGATTTTACGTTTGCTTCCTTTACATTCCTTGTTTTATTGAAAACAGCCCAGATAGTCAGTGAGCTGCAACTCTGTGCGAGGTGCTGGGGATGTATCTGTGAACAAGACAACATGCGATGGAGCTGCCATTTTACTGGGGAAGAAGACTGCCAGCAGATGTATCAGGTGACAAGTGTTACAAGGCAGAAGGAAGCAGGGCTCGAGAATGGAGAGTGGCTGCGATGCTGCACTTCCGGGTAGAGGGAACGGCCAGTGCAAAGGCCCTGAGGTGGGCCTGTGTTTGCTGTGTGAGGCCAGCGTGGCCAGAGCAGGAGGAGCAAGGGGAGCGGGGGAAGAGGTGAGGCCAGAAGGTGGTGCAGAGGTCAGATGGTGTAGGGATTGTGGGCTTCGGCTTAAGTTTGGTTTTAAGTCTTATGTGAGGTGGGAGCCATGGGGGGTTCTGAGTGAGGGAGGGTCGGGATCTGACTTGGGTTTAACAGGCTCCATCTGGCTGCTGCAAGGGCTGAGGAGGGCAAGGATGGGCCCAGGAGGGGGTGACCGCACTTGGCCTGGCCTATGGATGATGGGGCCTGAGCAAGGTGGTGGTGGTGGTCACCGCAGGGTCGAGTAAACTGGTAGAGCCTCTCCACGGTGTGCAAACGTTAACTGGGATATTGATTGTAAGGATTTCATAGTAACATGGAAATGGTGACTGTATATTCTGCCATATGAAAATGGGATTCAGAAATTGTACATTAAAAACACAACAGTGCCAGATGCAAAAGGTCATAGGCCATATGATTCCATTCATATGAAATGTCTGGAACAGGCAAATCTGCAGAGACACAGAGGAGAGGAGTATCTGGCAGGGGCTGGGGCAGGGAAATGGGGAGCGGCTGCTGATGGGGACGGCTTTCTTTTGGGGAGGGGGATGAAATGATCTGAAATTAAGTAGTGGTGATAGTTGCACAGTTCTGTGAATATACCAAAAACCACTGAATTGTCCACTTTAAAAGGGTGAGTTTTATAGTGAATTATATATCAATAAAAAAAATTGTTAAAGCACATCAGGATTTCTAACCAAAATTGATACACATAGAAAATACTGGAAGTGCTCTAGCCCAGGCAAGAGAGTGAGACTGTGTCTCAAAAAAAAAAAAAAAGAAAAGAAAATACTGGAAGTGGCCGGGCATGGTGGCTCATGCCTGTAATCCCAGCACTTTTCAGAGGCCAAGGTGGGAGGATCACTTGAGGCTAAGAGTTCAAGACCAGCCTGGGCAACAAGTGAGAACCCACCTCTACAAAAAATACAAATTAGCCGGGTGTGTGGCATGAACCTGTGTTCCTAGCTACTGGAGGAGGCTGAAGTGGGAGGATTGCTTGGTCCCAGGCATTTGAGGCTACAGACAGCTGTGATGATACCACTACACGCCCAGCTGGGTAACACAGCAAGACCCCCGTCTCTTAAAAAAAAAAAGAAAAGATTGGAAGGAAATATTAACAGGAATTGTTATAGGGTGAGGGGGATTCTGGGATTTTGTTTTCTTTCTACTTCTGTGTATATTACAACTTTTACAAATTAAAAGAAAGTATTTCTCTCTATAAAAAAACAGCTTGTGCCCGGGGCTAGGGAGATTCACCTGGAGGGGCCCGGCCTCTTGCTCCAGCCCCTGGAGGTCAGTCTGGCTACACAGCTTTCACGTGGGAGGCTGGGAGCTGGAGCACGCTTGCTCTGGCCCTGGCTGTGACCTTCTGGAATTCCATTCCTGCTCACATGGCCTTGGTCAAGTCACAGGACCAGAGATCCCAGCTGCCCTCCCCTGAATAGCGTCCCAGCCCCCACACGATGCCCCCACCTAGAGACAGCCCTTTCCTGCTTGCATGCTTTCAGCCTCAGGTTGCTCACCACCTCCTGAGGCAGCTCACTCCTTCCATTTCTGGGCAGCTGTGCTGTTAGCAAGCTCTTCCTTATATGGAGGTGAAATCTGCCTTGCTGTTGCTTCCTCAGCTCCCTCTCTGAACCCCAGTTTCTGGATCTGCAGCAAGGGGCTCCTAGGCCCCTCCCTGCCCATCTCCCATGGCCTTTGGGAGCTTGTGAAGAGACTGAGGGGCCAGGAGCCTGGGGCACGCGTTGGTGGTCATTCGGTACTAAGGACAAACGTGGGTGGGCCTCTGTCCCGCAGCACAACCAAGTAGGATTTCCACATTCAATGTTCAGGCCATCACTGTGCGATTGGAATTTGATTCTAATCCCAGAGATAGGAAACTCAAATCTCTCCATAGAGATTTGAATGATAATCATCAGAGCTAACATTTATCAAGGGATCATGATGCGGCAAACCCCGTGGTGCCTTCCAGGTACTAATTTCTATTCGTTCCCAACATAACCCAGGCCCTGCTATTCTTCCCATTTTAAAGGTGAAAAAACTGAGGCTCAGAAATGTACTGTGAAGCATTTGGGTATCTCTTGGCATACATTTTGGGAGTGCTGTCGGTTGTAGGGGAAAGCTAGCCAACAAGCAACCTCTCCACTACAAAAGTGTATAGAAACTGGAGGGAAATACTAGTTGTTGGTTGGGCTTGGTTCTTGGCCCCATCAGTTTGTCAGCTGAAGGAGCCTCGTATCTGGTCTCGTAGCTGCCTCATTCCAGGTGCTGGGTTTAGGGAGATTCTTAGCTTTCTGCTAAGTTTAGGGAGAGAGAGAGGAATGTCACCTTCTGCCTCGTGGACTTCCCAGTTTAGCCGGCTGCTTCCCACACCTCACTATCCCGCCGCCCCCACCATGTGGTCAGCAGGAGCACAGGATTATCCTTCTCAGCTTCTGGAAACTGGAGCCCAGAGAGGGTGTAGAGCTGCCCAGGGACACACAGCTGGGGCAGGACAGAGCCAGGACTTGCACTGGGGGTGGGGGGAGCACTTTTCCTGTTTTAGGATGTGTGGGGAGGATAGGAGCCATCGCTTTACCACCCAGTACTCTCCAGAGAGTCCAAGGGAGGGGGGCATGCCTGAAACCAGAGGGTTCTAGCCCTTTCCTTTGCACATGCACTGGGCTGGACTGCCTTGAGCTAGGCCCTGGCGTAGAAGGTAAATAAGAGCAGTTCCCTGAACTCTTGAGACAGGGCAGAGGCTCAGGCTCAACCCAGAGTCACCTAGGCCTCATGCTTCTCTCCGCTGCCCGCTGAGCCTGGGCGTCCACGTCTCCCTAACGGGATAAGGACAGCCACCTCAAAGGATTGCGAGGATTCCTCGTGGGATGCCTGGCAGAGTTAGCGCCACAGTTAGCTCCAGCCCTGCACACCTCCTTGCCCTGGTTCAGCCACCTGGGTTCCACCAGGGGTTGCTGGGAGGAAGCCAAACCAGGAGGAAAAGCCATCATTGTCTTCTCCCCTCCTCCCACCCCTCCTCCTCCTCAGACATTCATGTGGTAAAATTCAGATAGCACAGCGGTGAGTGTCCCTCCCACCCCCGACAGCTCCAAGGCTCAACTTTGATCCCCAGTTCTTCATCCTTCCAGAGGTGATCTCTGCAGATCCAGGTGCCCCTGAAAAGGACTCCGATTCACGTGTTCCCCTGGACTCACCCTGCCCCCCAGAGAAGCTGAGCCGGGTCTGATCCCAGCACACAGCAGAGAGGACCGGGCCCTCGCGCCTTTGCAGACAGGAACTTGGAGGCTCTGAGGGGAATCCTGGGTATCTTGTTCCACGCCCTCCTCCTGGTGTCTGAGTGTTCTGTGCCCTCCCCTGCTGGAGGGCTATGCAGCACGCTCTTGTCCCATTTTCCAGATGACAAACCCAGGGCAGGGACTGGGTCTCCCTTAGCACAGAGGGCGTTGTCTAAGTCATGCCAAGGACTTAAGGCATGTCCTAGCCAGCCTGGCACCAGGCAGGAGCTGCAGCCCCCATTCAGGACAAAGTCAGGACACTTTAGGGGACTTCACCTGGCTGGGGCCGGGAGAAGCCCTGGAGGCAGCATCCCAGGTGCCACCAGGTCTAGGGAGGACAGAGGCCCATGGAGCTCTGAGCTGACCTGGGAAGGGGCTGGAAAGGCCCCTTGAAGAGGGTTGAGTACCTGGAGATACCCATGAGCTCTGGGTCCCCATCCGCAGAGCTGCCTGGGGTCAGGGAACAAAAGATATATGAAGGCGGGAGACTGATACCTGGCGTGTGTGTGCACCTGTGTACACTCTTATGTAGAGAAGTCTCCGTGAGTCTTTACACAGGCATGTGTCCATTTACATGTGTACATGGGTGTACGTCTGCATGAGCGTGTGTGTGCCCGTGTGTTTCCACCTAGGGGAGTATTCTATTTGCGCATGTCTTGACTGCCCCCAATCTACCGGCTGACAGGGGTGGGCCCCACAGCTCCCCTTTGTCCTCTCTGTAAGATGAGACTGCCCTGAGTTTGGGAGCTCCCTTCCAGGCAGGCAGAGGAAGCCACTGAGGCCCAAGGAAGGGCTGTGACTGCCCTCAGGTCCCGCAGAAGCACAGCCAGGACTTGGGCCTGGCGTCGCAGTTCTGAATGCTCTCCTGGGTTTCCTGGGCTCCTCTCAGGGGAGGTGGGTTGTCATTCCCATGCTTGGGCACCTGGGGCTGGAGGACCTGTGTTTCCAGGTGAGAAGGTGCAGCTAGCTGTCCCCAGAGCCCCGTGCAGGGGCAGAGGTGGGGTCTGTACACGTGCATGTCTGTTTGGAGTCTGTATGAGTGTATGGTTCTGTCATTTGCACATATATGTCGGAGTGTGCATTTGCACGGGGGGTCTTGGGGCTGATTGTTCATGCAGGTGTGTGCGGGTGGGTCTGTCTGATTCTGGGTGACCTCTGTGTTGGGTGTGTTCTGCCTGTGTGCCTGGCCTGGGGCAGGGCTGAGGGGCTGCTGTGGCCCTGGCCCCCAGCCGGCCTCCAGCCTGGTGCTGCCGGACTCTGCAGCCTCAGTGTGGGGCGCTTGCAGGGTTAAGGGTGCCACTCACCCCAGGGCTGGGATGGCCCTGAGCTGGGCCCCTCCTGGCCTCTCCCTCCACCCCACCCCTGTGGTCCCAGGTGGCCTGGTGGGATGATCTCCACAGTGGGGCTCCACTGGTATCAGGGCTCACTCAGACTGGGCCTGGGTCAGAGGTCAGTCTGTGGCTGGGGTCAAGGGTCAGAATGTGGCAGGCATGGGAAATCCGTGTATATGGCACAGAGGGCCGGTTAGGCCTTGGCCACACCTCCATCCCAGCCCCTTGGTGGTTCCTTGGCCAAGGCGTGGGTTTGAGCCCCGGGCACCACAAAGGCCAGGGGCGAGAAGGCACCTGTGGGCCCTGCAGGTTGCCAAGCAGGCCCATGGCAGAGAGCCCTGGCCAGCCTGATGTACAGGGAGCAGGTGGCCTTTGTAGTGGCCGGGAACCATGCATGCCCAGAGCTAGCACAGGAGGCTGAGAGGAGACCCTCTCTCTTGAGTCTCTCCTCAGGGTCCCTCTAGCGCCCACCTGTGACTCTGTCAGCCTTCTCCCCTCTCCCCTGCCTTTCATTCTTCTCTCCTTCCTCTGCTCCCCTCCTCCTCCCCCAGGCTGTCTCCCTGCCGGAGAGCCCAGCCCTCCTGTCTTTTCCCCACTCCCCCCAGCAGCCTCCTCCCCCAGTGGGGCCCTCTGAACCCCAGGCCTTCCTCCTGCAGGCTCAGCTGCTTCTGCTTCACCCAGAGGCGGGTGCTGAGAAAGGAAGGTGAGTGCCCATGCTGGGGCGGAGCTGGGGGAGACTGGCAAGGCTGCCCTGGCCTGGGTCACTCAGGAGGAGACCACAGCGGGCACAGAAGCGTGGTCGCAGGCTGCAGGCGAGGTCCTTCCTGGGCCAAGTCCAGTGAGCAGAGCACACAGAGGGCAGGTTGAGGGGGACTAGACTCAGACTCTGCCCTGTGTGAGCCCGAAGCTGCACTGATCTCATCTGGTGGCCTCCCACGGTCTAGTAAGGAAGAATGGACAGACGGACAGATGGCAGGGGAAACCACAGACAGAGATCAAAGGTCGCCCAGATGAAAGGCAGGCGGAAAAAGACCTGATCTTACCCAGGGCAGAGACTGAGATGTCCCCCCCACCCCACCAGGGACGCCAAAGCAGCCCTCTTGCTGGCACTCGGCCAGAACCCACATGGGATCCCAGATCAGCCTCCATCCTGAGATTTGGGGAGGGTGGACTGAGGGGAACCTAAACTATTTGAAAATATTCCAAAAACTTAAGAGAACTTGAATATTTATAATCCTGATGGCTCCCCCACGACACCATCAGCTAAAATACTGAGCTCTTTGGTTTCAGAGAAAAGCATTTTCTCCAGTGTTTTGCTCTCGGTTGCACATGGTAGCCCCAGCTCGCTCAGGAAGTGCTAAGCGTTAGAGGGTTTTGATGGGGAGAAAAAGGAACAGAGCTGCAGTTGTTTAATGACCACGCCAGCCCCAGAGGGCAGGGATGTCTGTTTTGTTCACTGCTGTCTCCCAGCACCCCTAAAAATGCCTGGCACATGGTGGGCTCCATAAACATATACCGAAGGAGAGATTTGTGGGGTAGATGAGCTCATTTGGTCTGGGAAACAAAACCAGATCCACAGGGCCAACAGGGCCAGCAGCTGGGATCAACATGTTCATAAAAAGGGGATATTGAGGCTGGGAATGTGGGAAGGTGGCTGGGGGAGGTCACCCCTTGCTGACCCAGGTGGGCTGCAGCTCTTGGTACATTCACTAAAAATGGGACCTCTTCAGCAGTTTTTTACGCTACCAAATGGGCATGAAGGCCATTAACATGTCAGAGGGGGCATGGTGGAGGCTGAGGAAGAACAGGGGGAGGTTCCTTCCTGAGGCATTTGTTCTCCCACCAGCCTTAGTTTGGGGGTGGGGGCGGGGTGTTGTGCCCCGAACCCATGGGCTTGAATGGCGGATCCCAGCAGCGTTACCAATGCTTCTTGTTAGTTGCACAGGCCAAGTGGATCCTGTTAGCCCTGCCTTCCAAATAAACCCAGAACCTAACCCTTTCTTATTAGCTCCATCACTGCATGCCTGGACTAGTGCAGGGCCACCCCGCCACCTCCCTGCTCCTGCCCTGGCCCCGTGTCTGTTCCCTTCACAGCAGCCAGGGGGGTAACTGTGAAGACCTAAGGGAGAGCATGTCCCTCCTCTGCTCAGAACACTGCAGAAACTCATTTCATCCACTCTGAGAGCCAGAGTCCTTACAATGGTGTGCAAGGCCCTGCAGGTGGGTATAGCCCCCGCCCTGACCCTCTCCCATCTCTTTCCTTCCTACTCCCATCACTCACTCCACTCCAGCCACACCAGCCTCTTGGCCGTTCTTTGAAAATTCCAGCTGGGATGCTGCCTCAGGGCCTTTGCACTTGCTATTCCTTATGCTTGCACAGCTCTGCCCCCAGATATCTGCACGCCTCGCTACCTTAGTCTTTCAGGTCTGTTCTGTAATGTTCTCAAGTCTAAGTGCTGACCACCCAGTGCAAAGACACAGCCCCTCCCCAGGTGCTCCCCTAGCCCCCTTCCCTGGCTTTGTTTTTCCACAGCATGCTTCACCTAACAAAATACATTGTATCACTCTTGTCTGTCTCCAGACTAGAATGAAAGCTTTGTCTCCTTCTTATCTCTGAATTGTCAACACACTGGTGCCTGGCGCATAAGAGGTGCTCGATAAATATGTCCCAGCCCAGTGGATGAATCCTCCTGTCACCTTCAAGTTGTGTGACCTTGGGCAAGTTAATTGTCTGGACCTCAGTGACCCCATCTCTGAAATGGGGAGGGTGACTATTGGGAAGGGGAAGATACAAAGAGATTTGAAATCGATGCCCCACTGCTCAATAAATGTGTGGAATAATGTTAAAATCTGCCCATCTCTGACCCCAGGCCCACAGGCTTCCAGTCTGGGGGTTACCAGACCAGGGCTGAGCTTAACGTGACTTTCTGGGCCTCAGCAGTACCTGCCTGGCCTGGTGGGCTTCCCTGGCTTCCCCTTGTTCCCATCTGGGGGGCCCCTGGCTAACCCTGTCCCTGGCGGCCTGTCAGTGAGCCTTGTCCTTGGCTGCCCCTATCGCCTGTACCCCCCCAGACCCCTGCTGGGAGTCCTCAGCCCACTGCCTACCCTGCCTCTCCAGCCTCCCTCCCTGGCTCCTGTTTATTATTTAACCTGGAATGGGGTCTGGACACATGCTTTGCATGAAAGCAGCTATTCAGATGGTGCTAGGCAAACAAAAGGGCTGACCTGTCCAGACCCAGGCTCTCCTGACCACAGCCACACCCCACCAGGAAGCACTGGACCCTCTACGACCTGTGAGCACCCCCACCCTGGCCCACAGAACTCTACTGACAGCCAAGCAAGGTTGGATCCCATCTCCCCTGGAGCAGGACTCACTTGGTGGAAGGCGGAGTCAGATCCAGGGGAGTGGGAATGCTGCTAGCGAGGCAGCCTCCTCTGCTGGTTGTTCCCTCAACATTAATGGAGTCAGTGCCGGGTGCTGCCACCATGATCCCATGGAATCCTACCTGTAGGGTCTGATGAAACAAGCCGAGGGTTCGGGGGCCATGCAGACTTAGGCTCGAATCTGAAGCTGCCGCTCCATTCATTCATTTGGTACATACTGAGCTGCTGCACCTACCTCGTGCCAGGCACTGTGCTTGGCAGAGGTGAACAAGGCCTCTCTTGAAACTGAGAGTCAGGTGGGATCAGATCGTGTTGCTGTGTGTTCTTGGCAAGTTCTTTGCAGGCTGTGAGCCTGGGGTTCTCCTCTCAGGGATGGGCAGAACCTGGCCTTGGGGTGCTTTTGTGTGATCTCCGTGATCACACTTGTGGAAGGGCCCTGGTCAGGAAGGGGTTTCCATCTCCCTTTGGCAGATGTGAATGGCAGCCCTCCTGAATCTGGACCCCTCTGCCCCACTGTTCCGGGACTGCCCCTAGGAGCTCCATGGAGCCCCCCGTGGGCTGAGGAAGAAGAGAGGCCCCTGGAACAGGTGAAGGGCTCTGCTGCTTTTTGGGACAAGCCACCCCACCACCATCCAATCCCAATCCAGAATCCATGAAGGGCACTGACGGAGCAAGCTCTGGTGGGTCACAGGACCTATCCTGGTGCTACTGTTCTTCATCCCCACCCCCATGTTCTCCAAGGGAACTGCTGTTCAAAAAAGAGAAACCCTGGGCTGCGTCAGGCTCACAGGAAGAGGGCTTGGTTCAGCCTCATTCTTTCATTCATTCACTCCTTCATTCATTCAACAAATACTTAAGGAATGTATACCAGGCACCATTCCAGGTGTAGAGGATACACCAAGGAGCAAAAAGACAAAAATACCTACAAAATACATAAGTAGGTAAATTATATGGCACATTAGAAGGTGGGGAAGAGCAGTCCAGGCAGCAGTACTAGCCAGTGCAAAGGCCCTGAGGTAAGAGTGTGAATTCTAGAACAGTAAGGTGGCAACATGGTGAGTGGGGTTGACAGGGTGGGACATGAAGTCAAGAGGTGGGGGAGGGGGCCTGACCAGGGATCTCAGCCACTGGGAGGACTTTTCCTTCTTCTGATCACTCAGAAACCAGGGAGGGGAGGGAAGCATGTCCCTACTCTCCAGGAGAAGGGGGCACATGCTACCCTCACACACCCTCTGCCAGTCTTGGCCTTGTGGTTGGCTGCATGGAGGAGGTGGCTGAGTCAGGATGTGAGAGGGACAGTCTGGGGCTGAGGGTATGTATGGGTCAGGAGTCAACTGTGACAAGGCTTGGTGGTCCATGGCAGTGGGCGTCTCCTGGTTCACCCAGCAGCTTCTGGACTGAGTAACCCTGGTTCCCAGGCAGACAACTGAAGATAGAGACTAAGTAGCCTCATATTTTAAATACGGGAGACCACAGCCCAAAGAGGAACTGGGGCTGTCCAGAACCTTAGAGATTCATTTCTGGTAGAGAGGCCTGCCGTTCAGATACCTGTGGATGGGGCCAGTTCTGGGCAGCAGCACTAAGCGGTCTGGGAAGGCTGTAAGATGCTGGTGGTTCCTAAGTCTGGCTGTGAAAATGCAGATTCCTAGGCAGAAGGAGCCAGTGCAAAGACTGGGCAATCAGATTGATTTGGTCTGGGCTAGAGCCTAGGAATCTGGTTTTTTACTTTCTCTGTTGACACAGTACCAATAATAGGTTTGAGAGTGACTCTTCAGGCCACTGGGGTACTGGTGGCCTCTGTGTCATCACACCCTTCATAGCCCTCAGCCAGGGACCTGGAGGCACAACAATGGTGTCATGTACCCCTTCCAGTCCCCCATCCCCAGGCCAGCGGGGGCTGGGCTGAGGAAGGCACTCAAGCAGTGCAGTGGGTATGTGCTGCCTGCCACCCACCCTCTCCGAGGAGGCCCCACACGGCTTCAGGGAAGGCCAGACACAAGGCACCCACACCCACCTGGCACGTAATTATGGGTGGGGGTGGGGTGTAGGATGTATGGATACTTTAGTAGGGGCAGGGTGGGGGGGTTAGTAGATGGGGAGAGGAGGGTGGAGAGATTACCGATCCACAAAACCCAAGGGTGGTAGAGGTTGTGGGGTGCGCTCCTGCCAGAGCAGAGAGGAGCCTTTAGTAGGAGGAAGTGAAGGTGGGGGCCAAGGAGAGCCAGACGGACAGATTTACTGGCCAGTGGGAGAAAGTGGGACGAGCCAGGTATGACACATCCGTGTGATCCCTGGCGCGGTAAATCGGGTAGATGGACGGACACGTGGATGGATAGAAAGGTGGGTGGATGGAGAGACCGATGGATGGATGAATGAATGAATGGCTGCGTGGGTGGCGAGCGGCCTAGAGTGGGGCGGGCCAGCAGAGCGCTCAATCAGCTCCACGGCTCAGCTTGGCGCCCGCCAGCTGCGCTCAGAACCCCCCTTACCGCCGCCCCACCTCGGGGCGCGTAATTACGTGCCCCTGAGCCTCTGGAGTGGCTCCCCCGGACTAGGACGGAGAGGGGCCGCGCCGCCGCTGCCAGGCTGCATGGGCTGATTTTAGCGCGCCGGCAGGCCGCCCCTCGGTCGTGGGGTGACCCTGGAGGTGCGGTCTGGCCCCAAGGCCCCCGTCCCGCTCTTCTTTGTCTTGGCCTAGTCCTTGGCTGTCGCCGGGCCGCGACCCGCCTCTCCGGGCAGGGCCGCCCCCACTACCCCGGCCCGCACGTTTCTGGGCTGCCCCAGGATCTCTGAGTCTCAATATTGCTGCCCCCCGCCCCCCGTCCCCGCCCGTAGGCGTCTACCCCCGTCGGGCAGGGGCCCCAAACCCTGTGCCTTTAGGACCGCGGGGCCGGGCCGGGAAGTGGCAGGATCTCCAAGCTGCGTCTCTGATGCAGCGAGGGGAGGCGGGGGATGAAGGCCCCCTCTTCTCCGCCTTCTCTCCCCGCCCCACCCCCTCGCTACTACACGTCGCGCTGCGCCCCGACCCCAGCGCCGCCTGTTCGCGCCTTAAGCAGCTCTTCTGCCGCGATGCGATCCCCAAGCCTTGAGGGCTAGCCCCCACCCGCCAGGCCTTAGACCCCACGCATAACGCAGCCACACACACGGCCGCCTGCAGACACCCACCACAGCCTCTCACCAACCCAACGCCCCGCACAGGCGCACTGCCCCCTACATGCGCAGACCCACAGCCCCACGCAACCGCAAGCTCACTCACAAACAGGTCCACACAGACACACAACGTCCCTGCGAACACTCAACCCCACACAGGCATAATCCCACCCACGTAGTACCTCACGCAGTCACACAGTCCTCCTATAAACAATCGCACGCAGACACAACCCCTCGCAGGCACCGCATCACTCAGTCCCGCCGAGACCCAGAAACACATTCACAAGCTTGTATCCAGACCAGCTCCCCCACCCCCAACAAACCCCGTGACATTCACTCCTAGGACAGACCAGAAATATACAGCCACATTGATACAACATACGGACCTAAACGCACAGCCAAGATCTCACCCGCAGGCTTGTAAGTCACTGGAAAAATATTAAAGCGTTCCCTCCCTCCCCTTCTCTATCTTTGACACATACACGCCCGCGCGCGCGCGCGCGCGCGCACACACACACACAAATATTCGCACTCACACCCCCCAGTCCCTAAGCGCCTCGGAGCCTCGCAGCCGGTGACCCCGAGCCCCCGCGGTGAGAGCCACGGGAGCGTCTCCCCGGCGCCCCCTCCTCCCGCTCCCTCCCCCAGCTCTCCACTCCTCCCCCGCCTCCTCCCTCCCTGCCCCCTCCTTCTCCCCTCCCCCGCGTCTGGGGCGCGGGCTGCGCGCAGCCAAGCCCCCTCGTCGCGCGCCCCTCCCCGCGCGCGCCCCGCGCCCGCATCGCGCTTGCCGAGTG
The DNA here is from genome assembly GCF_041146395.1 of Eulemur rufifrons. Lineage (NCBI taxonomy): Eukaryota > Metazoa > Chordata > Mammalia > Primates > Lemuridae > Eulemur > Eulemur rufifrons. The sequence goes on from NC_090991.1 coordinate 4,764,921, forward strand.
GATGCGGCCACGGGGCCGTCTCTAATTACCTCCTGTCCCCCGGCGGCCCGTGAATAATGGCTACTGAGGGCGCTCGCAAGGACTGCTGAGAAGGAAACGCGGGGCGCGAGAGGCGCGGCGCGCGCGAGAGCGCGAGGGAGAGGAGCGAGCCCGGGGCTGCCGCGAGCGGCTGGCGAGAGAAAGGAATCGTGCGAGCGCTCACATTTTTTTCTCCCAAGGATCTCATCTGGCCGCCGCGTTCTGGAAGAGGCGAGGGGGAGAGCGCGCGAGAGAGGAGGAGAGAGACGGCGGAGACAGGGAGACGGCGAGACGCTCAGCGCCGGCGCCCGGGAGACCCAGGAGGAGCCCGCAGGTATTGTTGGCGGCGGAGCTTTGTGTCTTCTGCGGGCCGCTCCGGGTGGGAGGGCTCCCCGAGCCCCCGGCCCGCCGCCGCGCTCAGACCTGCCCCAACCCCGCGCTGCCGGCGGGGGTCGCCGCCCGCCACGGGCACCCCTCCCGCCGCGCCGTGATCTTGGCTGGAGTTGCGGATTTGCTTGTTTGGGGGTTTTCCACGCCGGTTGAGGGAATCGGTCTTAGGAGAAGGAATTTCTTTTCTTTCTGTTTTTCTTTTCTTTTTTTTTTCCTTTTTTGGCCGCAGTTTGTTTGTACTGGGGATTCCCCCCTCCCTTTCCCTCCACAATGCATTGGTGAGCGGTGTTGGCGACAGTGGCACTGGCGGAAGGCTTGGGGCTGAGATGGCGGGGCTGGTGGCCGCGGACTGACGGATGCCGGGGAGGGAAGGAGTTCTGTTCAAGTTCGCAATCTGCGCTCCGAAGCTGGTCGGGCCGCGGAGGGCCGTCCGCGCGCCCGATCCTGCTCCGGGCAACCGGTGCGAAACTTCCCGGGAGCGCGGCCTCCGGAGGGACTCGGCGCCCCTGACGCCTCCAGGCGCTTCCTCCAGCCGCCGCGGCCCCTCCTCGCCGCCCGCGAGCGCTTAAGGTCGCGCTCTCCCCACCCCCGCCTTCCTCCCTCCTCCATCGGCTTCCGGATCTGGACGGAGCTGCAGGAGCAGCTTCAAACACTTCCCCTGGAGACCCCTCCCCACTCCCCGTACCAGAGCCTGCCCGGAGCCCCCCTGCCCTGAGCCCTGGTCTAACGCGCGGTCGAATGGCCAGGCTGACAATGAAATCTCGCGCCTCTGCTGTTTGGGGGGAGGGGGTCGTAGCTCGGTCTCTCCAGGGGCTGCTGACCTCGGGCAGGGGGAGGGGGCCTCTCAGGGGAAGGGTTTGTTTGGGTTAGAGACGTTGACTTGGGATGGCGCCGGGGCGGGGAGGGGCCTGGGGGTGTGCGCGGCAGAAGAGAGAAGCTTGGGTTCGCGGCCGGGGGTCATGGATTCTAGCCCCTCTTGGGCTTGGCGATTGGCTGGTGACTTCAGGCACGTCGAGGGCCCCTGTAGCCTCAGCCTCCTCCCCTCCTGTACAATGCGGGCTGAAGGAGGTGATCCCGAGGGTGATGTGCTTGTGTGACGAAGTGTTTGTCTCCTGCACGGTAGACACCGCTCCGGTGACCCGGAGATCCGGACGCCTCTCCCCCTCCCTCAGGGTCCAGGGGAGGGAAAAAGGAGTGGGAAGGGGAGCGGTGGGAACTTCTCCTTTTCCCGCTGGGGCCATGGGAAGGGAGTGCTAGCACAGAAAATTTCTGGGGACCGCAGTTCTGACGGGGGGCTGACTCCGAAGGGGGGGCGCTGGGTCAGAGGCTTCCGGGCACTCAAAGCCCCCGATTCTTTTGCTCCTTGGTGGGGGGATGGGGAGGAGGGGAATGTGGAAGAGGTGAAGGGCTTGGGGATGGTGAGCCCATGAAAATCAGCCTTAATTGGATTCCCAGGCGAGAAGCCCAGGGCAAAAGGTGCCTCCTCCCCTTCCTCTTCCTGGGCTAGAGAGCTGGGCCCAGAGACCCCAAGGTGGCATTCCAGGCAGGTGAAAGCAGTTCATGTCCCTACTTAAAGAGAGGATCCTGGGGGAGAGGGGAGGCACCTTTTGAGAGGGAAGGGGGACTGGACTGTTCTCAGGCTGTTCTGTCTCTTGGTCCAGGAATAGAAAGAGTTAACCCTCCCCCAGAAATCTGTCAGGCCCCACACAGCAGGGACACATTGTTGGACCCTCTGACTTGCTAACAGCCTGACACTGGCTGACAGGAGCTAGCAGATTCTAGGCCTTGTACTCCCCCTTCGCAGCCTAGACAGGACCAGGCTGGGTGGTGCCTTATTCAGGGACTTTGGGGGAGGTGGAAATCAGAGCCCAGAGAGGGCCACACAGCCAGGCAGTGGCCTTGTGGCCAGGAAGGAAGAAGGGTTACAAGCCAGGGCCATCAGAAACTGGAAGGGGAGTCTGGAGGGAAGGGGGAGGCCCCTTCTACCCTTTGCCCAGGTTGGGGAGGCTCCTGAGCTGGTTCTGCCCAAACCTTTGCCCTGCCTCCCACCCCAACCTCTCCACCCAGCTGAAGGCCTGGCCCTAAGGGTGAGTTTCTGACCTGTAGGTGGGACTATGAGATGCTGCAGGACCTAAACCAGCAGGATTCATTGCTGCACATGCCCCAGGTGTGTTAGGGCACAAGCCCTTTAGTGGAGAGTTATCTGTGGGGCTTCCTTCCCTTCCCGAGACTGTGAGTTCATTTGCAAGAACCTTTTTCTTCCTGTTTTAGAGCCCCCAGGGCCTGGCACATGGCATACACTGACAGTGCCCTGTGTCTGGCTGGCCAAACACAGGATTGAACGAATCGGTAGTGAATGAATGAATGAATGAATGAAAGGGGAGAGTTTCTCAGTCGGAGGCCTCTAGTCATTGTTTTTTTTTTTTTTTAATTAAAAAAAGAAAAAACCTTTTTCAAGTATGCCTTTTTAAAATAAGGTTCACAGAAAATCTTAAAAATAGAAAAATAAAAAAGGTTATTGCAATCTTAGTGGGGTCTGACAATGTTACTATTTTGATGTAATTCTTCCCAGTCTTTTGACATGGTGATTGGTTTGTTTTCTAAAGACTTTGTTGTCATTGTCTATATTAAGATGTATATCCTGCTTTCTTTGCTGGTGATAACGCCAGCCTTTTCCTGTTTTGTAACCAACTCCTCATAAACACCAGGGTTAATGTCTTCAGGCTTTTCCAATCAAGTGGATGTGCCATGATTTGCTTAATATTCCCCTTTTGTTCAGCATTCTGGATGTTCCTGATGAATGACGTAGTGGATGTATCTTGTGTAGAGAGCTTTTCTTGATGTTTAAGATGATTTCCTCAAAATGACGCTCTGATGCTGAAGGCTCCGACATGCCTGCAGTGGGAGAAACAGGCTTCTCTAGTTTTCCCTGGATAAGTGGGGCACTGTTCTCCTTCCTTCCCCACCATCTAGAACCTTCCACCAGAGCCGAAAGAAGCCTTGGCAATGAATCACCTCTCTGACCGCCCTCCTTTGACAGAAGAGGAAACCAGAGCCCAGAGAGGGGCAATGAGTCCCAAGGTCACACAGCAGCCCTGGGCTGGCCAGCAGCCAAGAACTGGCGACTGCCGTTTTGGTGCTTGTGCCTGGGAAGGGTCCCTGGAGGGCCTTTAGGCTGGCCTTGCCCATTTCACAGATGGGACCAAGAGGGCAAGCTTGCCGCTGGTGCCGCCCACTGGAGAGGCTCTTCAGCCCTCCTGTGTCACCTGCACTGGGCATGTTCATGGGATCTGGCCGGCCATGGGCTTCCTGTTGCCCCTCCTCACGGCTCCCCTCCCTCTTTGCCATCCCATCCTCCGGAAGGAAAAGCTGAGGATCCTAAGCAGCTGCGGTGAAAGGGGTGGGACTGCAGAACTCTGGTGACCCCAGTGGTTGTGCCCCTGACCTGTGCCTCAGTTTGTCCAGAGACCTAGCCCTGGATCTGTTCGGGAGCCAGGGGCAGGTGTTGGCACTGGAATGTGGTGTGAAGGAATGGGGGGACAGGGTCTTAACTACCCCTCTGGCCTGAAATTGACCCCAGGAGATCCCCCTGGGGAGGAGGGGAAGAGGGAAGGAAGGAAGACAGTGGAAGCAGAGAGGGTAGGAGAGAAAGAAAAGTGAGAAGGGAGGTTGGAAGGAAGAAAAGGAGGGAGGGAAAGAGAGAAGAAGGGGTTTATGTAAAATGAAGAAGAGAGAATCCACGGCCCTCAGGCCTCACTGGGCACCCCGGGGAGTGGCTGGGGATTGTGACCCCAGTGGGGGTGTCAGGCTGGTTAGTGCTGGACCCCCTGGGTGGGCTCTGCAGGGCCAAGTGGAACAGCTGTCTGGGGGCCAGGGGTGGGAGGCTCTAGTCAGGACCCAGACCAGTGGTGTCAGGGAGGCAGGACTCGTCAGGGGTGGCTTCTCTGTTCATTGGATCGGGCAGGTGGCAGGGTTCCCCCAGGTTGGAGGCTCGGGGGGACAAGGTAATTATGGCTGTGACTCCCCGTCAGAGGACAGGGCCTGTCGGTTCCTCCCCTGCCAGCGTGCCAGCCATGGAGGTTAAGAGAAGCCCTGCCGTGCGTGTGGGTATTTGGACGTTTCTGTGGTGCATCCCCAGGGGCACGTGCACATCTGTGTGTGTGTCTCTGTGTGTACGTATGGTGTGTCTGCGTGTGTGTTCATCTGTAGGTGTCTGTTTTTGTGGTGTGTCTGTGTGTGTGCACATGTGTGCCTCTGGTCCTGTTTGTATATTTTTTAAGGGGTCTGTATGTGCCTTCCAGCGTGGGCACATGTTGTGCTTGCTTACCTCTGTGTGTGTACCCGTGTGTGCCCTGTTGTAGGTGTGTGCGTATGTCTGTGTGTCTTTGATCTCATTTGTGCATTTCAGGGGGAGGGGACTATGCCCCAGAGCTTGGGCACACGCGTGTGTGTGTGTGTGTGTGTGTACATACACTTTCCTCCGAATGGCCCCAAGAGGGATCCAGGCATCAGGCTTTTGTGCTGCTCTCAAGGTTGTGGCTGGGGTGAGTGAAGCAGGGGATGGCCTTCGACTAAGGGGGTGGGGTGGGGGAGGCAAAAGAAAATCTTAAAAGACTGTCTTCCTCTGGTCTCCAAGGAGATCAGCCTGTGAAATGATCCGCACGTTAATTAAAAACGATTATATCCTGATTGAGCCATTCCTGCACACATCCCCCAGCCAGGGAGAGGATGGGGCTGAGACCCGAGGATGCAGACTGGGGTAAAGTCCCACAGCAGGGCAGAGCCTGGTGTAGCCCCAGCTCACGGAGGGGAGTAGAAGCTTGGGGGGAGGCAGTGGTGAAGTGTTTAGGGGCATGTGCTCAACCAGATTCATGCTTCTCCTTTGAATTTTAAGGACTCCCCCAAGGTGCTGGTCTCTGAGGTCCCAGGAGCTGGTGGGACCACCCCAGTCCCATGGCTCCCACTCATGCCAGGCACTGGGCCTTTTGTTTGCACAGATCCTGCAAGTCAGCATTTGTGGTTCCAGTTTTACAGAGAAGTGACATGCTTGAGGTCATGCAGCCAGAAGATGGGAACCCCAGACTGAACCCAGTCCTCTGACCTCAAGGCCCAAAGGCCCTTTGTAACTCCCTGCTGTCCCCAGGCGCCCACCATGAGCCCCTTCTTCTGCAGGACCCCTGGGAAGCTGGGCCCCCCCTCAAGGACAACGGCTTCTCCTCTGTGCTGCCTCTGAGGTTGTTCATTTCTGAGGTCCAAGCTGCACAGGGCTGTGGTGCCCACTTGTGGGGAGCTGGGTGACTCACCAGCCCAAGGCCACCATGGTGTGACTCATGCCAACCTGGACAGGGCCTGCCTCTCCCTGCCCCAGCTGTTCCCCCAAACTGTCTGATGACCCCACGGCAGACCAGCCACAGGTGTCCCTGAGGCCTGCTGGATGCTGCACCCGTACTCCTGGGTACGTGTGCCAAGCTTTGTCTGGAAAGAGCCAGGGCCTGGTCACACTGTGCCCTGCCTGGTTATCTGAGCCCTAGTCAGCCTATGCGGTGGTAGAAAGGAATGGTAACAATAAACCAGGTGGCCCTCGGCTTCCACCCAGTGTCAGGTGTTGCTGCGTTCCTAAGAGTGGTAGATGGCTCTGGTGGACCAATTCACCTGGGCCCCGTGGGGCCCGGCCTGCTGCCTGCTCCTCCCCACTCCCTCCTGCTCAGTCACCTCTGTGTGCCTGGGCCCAGCTTCTCAGAGAGGAGGAGCCCGGCTGTGGGTCAGCCACACCCAGAGCCAGCAGGGTCGCTGGCCACAAGCAAGGGCTTTTTCTGTTTCTCAGAACCTCAGTTTCCCCTTTGTACAGGGAGAATCATAGATTTTTCCTGAGAGGACTGTCAGCAGAGTAAAGAAAACCAGGCTAAGTTTGTTCAAGTGCCTGGCAGCACCTGGACGCATAGAGGGGCCCATATGTGCCATCCGTCCCTTCAGGGTACCTGTGTGTGGCTGCAGGCCCTTGGGTTTGCTGGCTTCTGGGGAGGGAGACGTGCTGTAATCCTTCAGTGCTTTCTAGGAGACAGTCTGGGGTTCAGGTGACTGTCATCTCGGTATGAGCCTCTAGAGGGCTAAGATGATCACTGGATGCACCTGAGGCTCTTGTTACCGAAGGAAGCCGTCAGGGAAAAGGGAGGCATGTTCCTGCTAGAGTGCGTCCCATGTTCTTAGGAGGAGCTTGACCAAGGGGAGGGTTCGAGAGCCAGAAATAGCGTCCTGAGGAATCAGAGGGGCAGATAGGATGGGAAGAGTCAGCATCCACCTCTTCTCTAAGGGCGGAGCTGGGAGAGAGGCAGCCACATGTCCACTCATCCCAGAAAAAACCCTTTGCATTGAAGCAGGCAGAGAGACCCTGCCTGCCCCAGGCCATCCCCGCAAGTTGCCGACTCTTAGAAGCAGTTTTGTGGCCTTGGTATCTGTCTTCCTGCTAAATATCCCCTTCTTTCCTTTCCCAGGGCCTGAAATGCCTCAGTTTGTCACTGCCCAGGGTCAGAGCATTGAAGGCCCTGCTTGAAATGCAAACGTGTTACCTTGGAGGACCGATCCAAAGATGAACTGATATTTGCATAATGCAGCGGGTAGCCACCCACCCCTAAGCCCTGCAGAGCCAGGTGGGCACTGCTGACAAGGGTGTGAGGCCGCCTGGCCTGGCCTTCACAGGGATACATACAGCCCAAAGTGGCATCACCTGCTTTCTCAGGAACCAGGATTCAGGTATTTACCTGACGTCTCCTGGTTTGTATATGTTGTCACCTCATTCAGCAACCCACCCACAAGCCAGATTCGGACCCGGGGCCACCAGTTTGCAGCTTCCTGGCTTCATTGCTGTTACCCACTGGTCGCTCTGACAGTCCTGTGACACACGTGGGGCAGGGCTGGTGAAGCTGGGGCTCCCTTGCCTGAGTCCAGGCCAGTAAGGTCCCGGCAGGGCTGGGGTGTCAGATGAGGTGCCGTCACCAGGACTGAGGGGTTGAGGCCCAGGAAGGCAGGCAGAGGAGCTAGAGGAGGCCTTTCCAAGGGCGGCACGGAGCAGAGGCCACCGGAGAAGCTTTGCTGGTGCCACCTGCTACAGGGCTACAGGGTCTGACCGGGGCTGGCTCACAGCCTGGGCTTTGGGCCGGAGCCCCAAGTGGCCAAGAGAGAGGCCTTCCGAGGCAGCAGGGCAGCTGGTGCCCGAGGAGGCAGGCTCTGTAGGGCTCTGAGAACTGCCAGGGTGCCGGTTTGGTACCAGCCTTCTGAGAGGTGAGGCTGTGGCGGCAGAGGGCTCACACACACAGGGTGTTGGGACCACACGGAGCCAGGTTAACCTGACCCTGTGCTCAGGGCTCACGGTGCAGCCCAGCCCTCCTGCGCAACTGATCCACGCCTGGCTTTACAGGTGGCATCTTTAGTCCTTTAGCCCTTTAGTCCTTCTGCAACACTTGCTGACAGCCCCCTGGGTCTGGCCAAGAGGCCCTGCCCAGGGCATCCTCAGGGACACGGGCCAGTCTGAAGAGGAAGGGCTGTAGGACATGGCATGCCCGGAGGCCTGGGGCCTGGACCGAGAGCAGGTGGGAGCAACGGGAGGCTGAGGCTGAAAAGGAGTGTGGGGCCTTGACTGCTTGAAGGGTTTGTCCTGAAGGCAGTGGGAAAAGAAGGGTACTCCGGGCAGGGAGCGTGGCTGGAGCAAAGGTGCGGAGGTGGGAGTGCCTGGGGCCAAAGAGGAGAGAAGCCCGGGAAGGTCAGGAGAGGACCCGGGTGGGGCCGTGTGACCTGCCAGTTCTCCTTTCCAGGCCTCTCAGCTTCCTCCCTGAGAACTCAGGAATCCTCTGGTTCTAACGGGTGGGGTGTGGGCCGGACAAGAGTGTCTCCTTCCTGGCACTGCTTCCCTCCTTGCTGAGCGCTGGTGTGGGGAAGCAGGGGCTTGCTCTGCTCCCCGAGCTCCTGCAGGAGCTCAGAGCAGCTGGGCCCAGCCCTGTAGCCCCATCAGCTGAGCCCCGGGAGGGATGGTTAAGACTCAGCTGGGGAAGGAGGTGGCGGTCTTCAGGGACCAATAATTAAAGCCCAGCAGATTATAATTCCCTAAAAAAAAGCTCAGTGCAGAGAGGGAGGAACAGCACCCCGAGCCTTAGGAAGGGCCCAGGAGAGGGCCTGGGAGGATTGCTGGGGGGAGGGGGGAGTAAGAATGATAGAATATCTGGAACCATCTTGTTCTGAGCTTCCTCCTGGCAAGGCCTCCTGGGTGCCAGGCCCTGGCACTTCATTATTTCCAGTCGTCAAACCCTCCTTGCCCAGGAAAGGTTCCTGCCATCTCCACTTTACAGATGAAGAAACTGAGGAACTGAGGCTTGGAAAGGTCTGGCAACTGTGGTTCGAGGTCCCACAGGTTTGTAAGAAGCTAGGCTGGGACTGAACCCAGGGCCATGCTGGTATTTTTCGGGGCTGGGGGAAGGCACTCAGAGGGAGGCTGTCTGATTGCAGGGTCCCAGGCAGGCCACAGGCCAGAAATGGGGAGTGGGTTTGAGCAGGGCAGACCGTCCTAGCACCGCGTGACACTCCCCATATTTGAGGCCTTCTGTCTGCGGCAGGGTCGAGGTCACTGCTGTGCTGACTCTGTCATTCGCTTACTTACCTGCTGTGTGATGCCAGGCAGGTGACGCCCCTCTCTGGGCATCTCTTCATCTGTAAAGTGCTCGGGTTCTCCCTTGGTTTCTTGCAGCCTTAGCAGTGTGATTGGATGAGGCGGGCAAACTCTGGCAGTGAAGGGACCTAGCTTTTGAGAATCCTTCCTCCCCTGTTCATCCTGCAGATCCCCACTGAGCTCGTTTCCAGGCTGGGGGCTTCCATGTTCCTCTCATCACCTGAGGAACTGGGCTCTGTTATCATCCCCGTTTGACAGAAGAGCACACAGAGGCACGGAGGCCACTGCTTCCTGACGGCCAGCCATCTCCTTGCTGTTAAAACCTGCCTTGTGTGGTCCTTTTGCCCAGTCTCTGCTCATGCCTGTACCCTTGGCCCCTCCTGAAAGACTGTCACTCTCCACTGCCCCATGCAGGGCCTGCTGCCTCCTCTGAGCAGACCTCCTGTCTTCCACGTGGAGGCCATGGCTCAAGCACTCAGGCCAGAGGTTGTCCACTGGTGATGCCCACAGGTGGCTGCTGCTGGCCAGCCCAGGGTTTTAAAAATAACATCACATTTCACGTACAAATTTTGCTTTTTGCTTTCCTTTAAAAAATCAGCAGGTTGACAGTTCGGGGCCACATGCCTGCAGGGCCCTATGGGCAGAGCCGAGAGGGGTGGAGCTGCCTAGTTCCCTGCAACTCCGATGACTGCTGGCTGGATCCAGGCACTGAGCTGAACCGGCCACCCTGCTTAGACCTGGGTTGCCATCCTGGCACCCTGACTTTTGCTGATCTGAGGCAGATTTCATCTTTCAAGCTCATCTAGTAAATGTCAAAACTGAGGAACTGATTCCAAACTGGGTCTTGAAGGTGTTTCCAAGAATTCTCCAGGCCAAAAAAAAAAAAGGGTGCTCCAGGTGGGGTAACTGCCTGGGGACAGATAAGGAGGCGTGAAAGGACATAGCATGCTTGGGGAATAATAATACCGTCTTCTCCTTGCCTGTTAAATACTTGGTTGGCAGAGCCTGAATACTAACACCAATCAGCTTCGCTTGTTCTGTACATGATTCATTCATTCCAGTCATTCAGGTGACCCTCAGCATCCCTGACAGAGCCCCATTGTGGGCGCTTTTATTCTCATTTTCAGCAGATGAGAAAACTGGAGCTCAGAGAGGTGAAGTGACGTGCCCTGGGTCCCAGTAAGGGCAGGACTCTGACAAGGACTCCTGCTTCTGACTCCCAGTCCAGTGCTCATTCTGATCTAAGACACTGGAAGAATCAGCTCTTAGGTGAGCTTCTTTCTCCTGTGCATTTTTAAAAATGCTCTTTTAGTTAATATGCGGGAGGGATTTCGATGTTCTCGTACATAACCTTTTGCTGAAGCGACAACGTGCGATAAAAGGGTCCCAAGAGACCCAGTGTAATTTGGGTTGTGAGGGACAGAGAATACCAATGCAGAAGCCTCTCCAGAAGGCCTGGCTGCTCCTGGGAGCTGGGAGGCATGGGGGCCCAGCTCCCCACCCAACACCGAGGCCTGGCCATCTTGGATCCTGGGACCACGTGTTCATTCAGATTCATGTTCTACTATTTGATTTTTTTTTTTTTCTCACATTTGCAGTGAGGATCTCAGTCTAGGCAGAGAGAAAATGAGCGCCTAAGACCAGGAGGGATTGAGAAGGTGGGGACAGATGTTGAAGCCCTGTTTCTGGGCCAGAGCTGGCTAGTTGGAGGGTGTTGGACAAAGGGGCCCACACTGAGGGTGAATTGAAGGGCATGTTCAAGCTCTGTGCACAACTGCCCTTGGCCCCAAAGGATTGAAAAAGGGGGGCTTGGGTGGTTCCAGTTAATTGAGGCTGATTCTAAATTGGGAGGCTTAATAAATGGTAATTATCCTCCCCTGGGAGCAGACCAGCGCTAACCACTGCCGCTGGGAATGGAGATCATGGAGACAGAGCCTCCCACCTAGAAGCTCTGAGAATTTCTACCCACAGAGGTGTCAGGGACAGGCTTGGTGCTCACCCGGGCGCTGGCACATCTCCCTTCCTTGTGTGCAGTTCATTGTGTGTAGGTGTATTACGTGCCTGCCCATGTGTCTGCACATGAACTCCTTGGACACACACGGGGGCACGCCTGTGTGCCTGCATGTTTTTTGTCTGTCTGTGTGTGCTGACATTGGCTCACCCTCCACTCAGCTATCTCCAGGCCCCATTCCCTAAGAACAGCTGTACCCCTGACACGGAGCAGGGAGGAGAGAATCTCAGTTTGCAATCTCAGCAAGACACGGGCTTTGCACCTCCAGAGAACCTGGTTATGGGGACAGAGGTGACATAGCAAGGTTTCATTTCTACCCAAAGAGGAAGTTCCTATCATTCAGAAGTGGTCCAGAGTAGCCTGGGCTGCCCCAGGATGGAATGAACACATCCTTAGTAGGTAATTGGTGCCCGCTTAGTAGGCCCAGTGTGTGCCTGCCTCTCTTTTGTGGTCCTTTCTAAGTACAAAGCGCTGGGGCCGTGAATCCGCCCAGTCTGCAGCTAGCGCTTTCTGAGGCTGCCCCATCTTACCGACGCAGACTTGCTGGAGGGGTTGACAGGGTTTCTGCCCCTAGGTGTCCCTAGACTTAGCCCATGAGAGACCTGGGGAACGTGGGTGACGATGATAGTGTGTGTGGGAGTGTGATGTGTGACGGTAGACTTGTGTGTATGTCTGTGTTGTGTGTGTGCATCTGTGTATGTTGTGTGCAGTAGTGTGGGTGGGGTTGTAAACGTTGAGTGTAGAGTTCCGTGTTGTGAGTGTGGGTGGCATATGACTCTGAGGGGTGGGGGTGGGCATTTCTGGGCCGTGTAGGTGTTGACTGGGTGGCATATGTGCACTTGGGCCAGTGGAGATGTTTGTGGCTCGGGTGTGTCTTGGGGGAGCTGTGCCGAGGCCCCACCTGATGCCTCCGTGCTGGTTCATGCCTTCCCAGCCCAGGCTCCTCTCATGGCCCCCGCCATCCCAGCCCCTGATCACTTGTGCTCCTTCCTCCCAGGTATCTGGCACCTGCCAGCCCAGCTCTTGACTTTGTCCTTGCTCCTGGGACAAAAGCACGCCCAGCAGATGGCTGAGAGTCCCCAGGGGCAGAGGGACAAGGAAGATGGAGGCCCAGTCACTGCTCAGCCTCTCCCCAGGAGATCCTGAAGGAATTGGGTCTCTGAGTTTCTGCAGCATCTTGGCCAGATGGGGAGACCTTTCTGGAGATACCATGGGCATTTCTAGACATGAGCTGGAACATTTCCAGAAATGGAATGTTTTTAGAGAATGAGACATGGCATTTCTGGAGACAAGATAAGGATGTTTCTAGAGATGAAGTGGAAGGCATTTCTGGAGGAGAGGCATTTCTAAAGATGAAATGAGACCATGAGATGGGAGAGGGCATTTACTGGAGTAGAGATGAGGCTTTTCTGGATTCTGAATCTTGCTAGAGACGGAACATTTCTGGAAATGGAATTTTTCTGGAGATAAACTATAGTATCTCTGGAAGTGGAGTGTTTTTGAAGATGATGCTAGAGTATTTCTGCAAATAAAATAGGGCACTTCTGAAGAAGAGATATTTTTGGAGCTGAAATGCAACATCTCTGGAGATGGGATGTGGCATTTCTGGAAACGGAACACATTCTTGGAGTGAGGATGGAGCCTTTATAGAGCATTGGCATTTCTGGAGATGGATTATATGTGAAGATGAGAGGAGATATTTCTGGAGATAAAATGGAGCATTTCTGGAGATAGAACATTCTGGAGCTGGGGAATTGCTGGATTAAAATGAAGTATTTCTGGGGAAGAAATGGGGTATTCTCAGAAAATGGACATTTTTAGATCGAGGATGGGGCATTTCTAGAAATGAGGGAACGTAGCTAAGGCTTGCTGTTTGAAGCCTTCTTGAGGAGACAGAGGAGGGTCTCAGGGAGCCCAGAGACACCCACCTGTGCCCTTGTCTGGCAGGAGATGGCCCTGAGGCCCAGAGGGGAGGCTCCACCCGGGGACCCTCCAGGGTTCAGCCTTTGCCATTCCCTCCCTGAGGCCTTGCTAGAATCCTCCCAAAGGAGGCCAGAGCCTGCTCCGGCCTGCTCTCGGGGTCCCCACCCCCATCCTGGTGGGGGCCTGGCAGCCTCCAGGTTCACCACAGGGACAGGCAGTGACTGAATGGTTAAATTTAATTTAATTCAATTTTGTCGGAGCCAGCTGAGGCTTACTCCCCAGCCCCCTCTGCCAGGAGCCTCCACTTTTTCTCAAGCCCCCCAATCTGCTCCTACCTTGGAGCAGTCCTAAGGATGCCTCATTTTAGCAGAAAGATGGAGTGGGGGTTATGAGGCTGACCATGGGCGAGGGCCCAGGGCTGTGTTCGGGCCCAGCCTGGTCGTGGGGTCTCCGGCCACCCCCTCCTTCTCCAGGGAAGCAGATACTGAGACCTGTCACCACTCGAGCAGGCCTGGAGCCCCAGAGTAATTATTTCTCTTCCCTAATTGAAATTTCAGCCTCAGTGATCCTGCCTGGGACATGTGAGGCAGGCACAGAGACCCTGCCCCGGCCGGGGGAAGGTGCCCCTTGCTCTGCCCCCAGAAGTAGGGAGCAGCACCAGCCACCATTCACGCTCACGGGGGCAGGTGGCTTCACATGCCCCAGATGCTGGTGGTGGGTGTGAGCTGGAGGGCTGCAGCTCAGGGAGGCGGGCTGGGGGGCTTGGGCTTGGGCCACTTGGGACAAGCCACAGTGAAAAGGTTGGGCCTCTCCCGTGACAGTTTGGGGGGAGCTTGAGAGGAGGAGGTGGCCTGGGCTGGGGAAGCATGCCTTGCCGGAGTGAGGTACCAGGAGACCACTGCCTCCTCCCACATCTGGCGGGCTCTGAGGGGTGGGCTGGGGGTGGGGTGCCGGCTGGCAGCAAGCCCAGTTCCTGGTTCAGGGCTGGGTGAGGCGGCTGGCCGGGTGGGGGACAGCGGAGGAGCCTGTTTTCCCGGCTGCTGGCTGCTGTGGTTAGGCTGCACAGACCATCCACCACATGGGTGGTCCCTGCCGCCCCACAGGGCCTTGGGCCTGGCCTGTCTGCTGGTGAAGGGGGGTGGGCAGAGGACTCCAGGGGCCAGCGGGAGTCAGAGAAAAGCCAGGGGCTTGAGATGGCTGAGGGCCCGCCCCCTGAGCTTGCAGAGGGTGGCTCTGAGGTGCTGCAGCTAAGTGGAGAGACTGTCCAGTCCCAGGCAACCCAGGCCCCGTGCGAGGGAGCTACTGTGGCCACACACAGACCCCTGATACCTGCAGCTGGCCAGAGAGCCTGCTGGGGGCCCCTCTGGGTCTCAGTCTTCTCCCTCTGGGGAATGGGTCAGCTTGGTGGGAGTTTTCAGAACCAAAATACCTGCAGAGGGCTCAGTGCTGCGAGCATGGGCTGTCCTCGCTGTTATTGATGCACATGCCCCGGGCCATAACAGGCCCAGCCCAGCACCCTGCGCACAGTAGGAGCTTGAGGAAGGGCGGCACCTGTCATCAGTGTTAACTTCTGAGGTGGTATTTTCTTGGTACCCGGAAAGTGTCTGTCAGTGGGAATACCCTGCCTAGGACCCCCTCTATCCCTGGGGAAGGCAGGTTTTATGACAAGGGAGACTGAGGCAATTTGGAGTGAAGAACGGGAGTGGGGAGTCCAGAGGTGGCCACTGCTCCATGCACGGGGGCTGTCACACTGGGGTAGTGTGACACCTAATAAGTGCCCTTAAAAAACCATTAAGGTAGGAGCCAAGCTCAGCAATGCCCTGTCACTGTAGCTCCCCTGACCTCTGGCTTGGAGAAGCTCACGGCCCATCTTTGGTAGTGGGCGTGGCTGTGGCTGCCCTCTCCAGGGGAGGGGAACAGAGATGGCTGGACAGGATGGGACAAGTCAGACCCCAGGAGCTGGGGAAGTGAAGGTGGGTGCAAATGAAAATGCACTATCCCATTTGCAGTCCATTTGCTCAGACCCCGACTGGCAGGAAGGAGAGGAGGAGGAGGAGGAGGGCAGATGCAGGAGAGAGGGGAGGGATAAGGATGGAGAGAGAGAATCTGGCAGGGTCAGAGGCTGTGACCGCAGGGATGCCTGCTGCTTGCCTGAGCTGGGGAAACCGTGCTGCGTCTCAGCTCCAGATACCCCATCCCCACTGCACATTCCAGCACCTGCCCCTTCCCCTGACCTCTGGCTGCACCCCCACTTCCCTCTCTCCACTCCTTGGGGATTTTGAGGCCCTGAGCTACCTACCACCCTACCCTGAGCAGGCTCAGTCCTCCCTGCAGTTGGGGGGGTGTTCCTAGAGCAGTGGGAATGACCCAGAGGCTGCCTGGGGTGGGTGCCAGGCGCCAGCCTAACTGTCCAGTCAGCCTCTGGGGCTGACCTGTCACCTTGGGCCCAGACGGAGGGCAGCAGCTGCCCAGCCCCTCCCCTGTGCACACTGAGTCTGAGCTGAATGACTCACCGTGCAGGCAACTCCCTGTCCTCACTGGGAGGGGGGAATGGAAGCCTCCAGATGCTACAGCCACACCCCTGGGGGGATCACAGGCCAGGCCAAACCCCTTCCAAAGGGAACAGCCAGGGGTCAGACATCAGAGTCACAGAAGGTGAGCATGGCTCATCTGCATGGGCCAAGCCCACCTAGGGCCTTGGGAAACTCCTGTGGCTCTCCATGTGGCTCTCCATGTTCAGGATAAAGGGCTGTGCAGCGTCACCCGGAACCGAGTGTGGGCCTCTAGGGCTCCTGCCTGCCCTGGAGTACTCCCAGGGTCCAGGCCTCCAGCGCCTCCTGTCACCCAGAGAACCCTTAGGTCCCAGGGGCCGGTGGTGTGCCTCTTTCTCAGAAACTCCACCCAGAGGCTCTGAACCCTGACACGGCCACCTCTGGAGAGTTGGGGTCACCATCCCTCCGACTGCCCCTCACCCACCCTCATGGAAGAGTGGTTCATGCCCTCTCAGCCCTGGAGGTGACCAGGGGCAGAGACCTGACTTTGTGCCAGGGGCTTAGTACAGGTACAGGCACCTCCTCTAAGGTTGCTGTGACAGGCAAGAAAAGCAGGCTCAGAGAGTGAAAGAATGTGCCCCAGGCCACGTGGCCATCAGGTGGCCTGGCTGGGATTTGAACCGTCTCCCCAGAGCAGAGCCTTGTAGCTGTGCCTCCCTGGACCTCGGCTTTCAGGAGGGAGGCAGGCAGCACGGGCCTGTGGGACAATGCTATTTTTTGTATTTATTTCTGACCCCACCCTGTCGCCCACCCTGGCAGGCTCTGGGACAGACCCCGTTTTGGTTTTCCCCAGAACAAAGCGGCCTCTGCTAGACATGCCAAAGCGGAGGCTTCAATCAGAGCAGGTGAAAGGAAACTCAATCTCGCCTTTTGTTACTCAAGGAGGGAGTGAGGGGAATGGATTTGCCCTTGAACGGGGAGGCCATGGCGGTGGGGAGGGGTGGCTGTGGGGAGAGGGCAGGGGCAGAGATACCTGAGATGAGCCACCAGCCCCCACCCCCATCAGAGCGTCCAGACCATGGTCACCATTTTAGTATTCAGCGTGCACACACACACTCTCTCTCTCTCTCTCTCTCACACGCACACACACACACGCACGCACACTCACACACATGCATGTTACTCCCTGTTTCCCCACCACCCTCCCAAGTCCCTTCTAAGCCAGGAAGGTAGCATCTGACCAGCAGAGAAAAAAAGAAAGAGAAAAGGAAAGAGAAAGAGAGATTAGTGGGAAGAAAATCCGATTCTGGAGTTACCTTAGTTACCAGCTCCTAATGACTCGAGGGGCGGGCTCAGCCACCTTCCTGAGCAGGAGGACCCTCCCTCCCGGGCCCCTCCATCACCCCATTAATAAGACGGGGCCCTTGTTCATGAGTTCTGCTGCAGAAAGGGAAGAATCAAGGACTTTTCAATAAGAGAGAACTCCCTGGGTGGTTTTGAATAGTTGCTTTTTGTGTGGCAGCGAGGGACTCGTCCTCGGCTCTCTGCCCTGGCCGCCTCCCTCAGCCGACTCCGTCTGGAACCGCCTGCTCCTGGGTCTCCAGATGGATGAGCTTGTTTCTCCCGGAGCTCAATCCTTTATTGTTCCTGCCTTTCCCCTCCTGACACCCTCAGCTTAGCAGAGGCCACAGGCAGCCTTTGCATCTCAGGAAAGCAAGAGAATCCCTGAGGTCGTTCTAAAAGGGCTTAAAACCGGGGAGTGGGGCTCAGTGTGGTGGAAACAAAAGCATGCTCCCCACATCCAGGGTGCTGGGCCTGTCGGCCGGGGCCAAGCTCACAGCCGTTGCTCCGGTGCCAGTGGAAGGGGAATGAATGGAGGAGAGGCCGGCTGAGGGAGACGAGGGTGGAACAAGAGGGAGACGAGTAAATCCGTTTTATCAGACGCTGCATATCTCAGGAAAGCACATTTCAGCTCTTTTGGCTTTTGGCAAACTGGTCCTATCCTTTAATTTTCTAATAAAAAGGAATTACGTTTGCTGAAAAGGCAGTAACCAGCTTCGTGTCGATGTCTCTTGTGAGACCATAATTCCCATCCTGGGTGCTTCCTGGTTTCGGGGTGGGAGGTGGGCTTCTGTGGGCATGGATGATGCTGTAACAGGAGCCAAGGGGCAGGGACGCTGGGGCACACAGCAGACACCAGGCGGTGCCACATGGCTTTGCCCTGCCCGCCCCACCCTGACCACGTCCACTGCCAGCCCAGCCTCTAACCATGGGTCCAGACTTACCACTGAGACCGGGCTAGCAGAGGCCCCCGAGACGCACAGCAGACACTAAATAAACATTTGTGGAATGAATGAATGAATTCTTACTACTGAGGAGTAGCTGGCAGGTTGCTCAAAGGGTCAGATCCTGGCTGAGCTGAATGAATGAATGAATGAATGCTCTCCAGACTCTGAAACCACCTGTGTGGAAAGACTTACCCACCCTTCCCCCAAGCCCTGGCACTGAATTCACTGGAAACTTTGCCAAAAATAATATCCCTTCCTTTTTTTAATAATATGCGTTCATTGTTTAAAAGAGAGAGAGATGGAACAGAAGTGTGTGGAGTCAGAAGTTCATGTCCCTGCTGCTCCATGCCTGAGTCCCCCAGAGTCAAGGGTGGGACCCGTCCTTCAGACCTTCCTCCCAGCTCTGGGAATTCTGTGCATTTCCCATCTGGTTTTGGGGTTCGTTCCACAGAACCCTTGCACACGTACTGTTCTACAACCCTGCGGGGCCCCTTGGCCATCCCCCATTCCCTGTCCCTGTGAGAGAGCTGGACGTGGCTCAGACCTCCCAGGCCTACAGAGGGGTCCTGCCCAGGGGACAGGAAGCACGCAGTAGGTGTTTATGTATGTCCCCGGGGGTTAGATATATGGACAACTTTTCTGCTATTACAAGGCCCCTCATTCCAGTCCCAGTTTAAACAAGATCATGTAGGCAGAACACTTACACGGACAAGCACTGGATAAATGGTAGCCTTTCATTTGGGAGCATTCTGTATCCAGGTCTGTGCTTGGTTCTACATCCTGTGTGCCAGGCCCCCTGGCTGTGGGAGCCCATGGTTCCAGATGGGTGGGGAGGCACCTGAGTGGCCCAGCTGCTCCCTGTCCCTCCAGCGATACCCTCACTGCTGGTATCCGGGCTCTGCCACTGGATATGCCACTGGAAATGCCAGGGCACAAGCGTTTGCTCTGGGGCTGCCTCCAGCCCCCGGGTCCCAGGCACCAGGCCTCTGAGGTTCAGCAGCTGACATGGGAGCAGCCCGGGGTTCGTCCCGTCAGGCACGTGGGGGGAGACACAGAAATGCCCAATGTGTTGCTCATGTCCTCAGACCTGTCTGACTCTCAGTCCCTGGAGGTGGCCTGAGAACCCAAATAGTGACAAGCCCCTTGGGTACCAGTGATCCTGGCCAGGACTGGGGACTGGCACAAAGCATATAGTAGGGCCACGGACATCTTTTAGGCAGGGCCCAGATCTGCCGTGGCTGGGCAGTGGGAGAGTGGATGGGCTCGGGGACGGGAGGGTAGGTGGAGATGGGAATGGAGGGAGACCAGCACGGGTGTGGTCCCTCAGGTTCTGGTTTGGGTGGGGAGACCAGTCTCCATGTTTTCTCCGCAGTGCTGGGCACACAGTGGGCACCTGCAGACCTGAGCTACTGCACGAATGGTGGCATTGGTGCACACAGGGACGCCTAAGGAGCAGCAGATGTTGGACTTTGTCACTAACAGCCAGCTGGGCTGAGGGAGACCCAGCAGCCATGATGGTAGCATGGGATTCGGGTTCCCTAGGATTCAAAGACAACCCATTTATTTGCCCTGGGTGGCCCTCCCTGCTGGGAGCCTGGGCTTGCTCTTCCGTAAGGTGGGTTCCAGCCAGCCCAGTGCCCTCAGGGAGGCAAAGCCCCTGCACAGAACTGGTCCATAGCAGGCAGTTTATCAGGGGCAGCCTTGTGTGGTTTTCATTAAAAATCACTTTTTAATTACAAAAGGAAAGAAATGGTTGTAAATAAAGAAGAAAAAAACTGCAGAGGTACAGAAATAGGTCAGAGTCTCGGTCTTGGCTTCCCTAGAGGTCATTACTTTTACTAGTTTAATGTGAGTCTTCTGATTGCGTTTTGGGGGCATTTACACACACACACACACACACACACACACACACACCCTCCCAGTCTCCTATCAAATTAAATCTTCATTGAGCGGAACTGTGGGCTGAACCCTGAAGATTTAGAGAAGCGTCAGTCCTGGACCCTGCCATTAGGGGGCGCTCACGGTCCTGGTGGGGAGCCTGAGCCCTCAGCTGATTTTCCAGGAGGTGTGGGCCTGTGAGGCAAGGAGGTAAGAGGGGTGCACTAAGGCAGGGGCTAATTGTGGGTGATGGAGCAGGGAGGAGGCCAGGAAGGGCCTGCTGGGGCATGAGATGGGAACTGGGCTTTCTCAGAGATTGCGTGTTGTTAGGTAGAGAAAAGGAGAGGGAAACACTTGGGAAGGGAGGAGTTTGGGATGGGCTGACTTTAGAGTCCCTGTGGGACCGCCAGGATCACCCGCCCTTGGGGTCCTGGGTGCCAGGCCATGGAGTTTCATTTTTTTATTTAAGTAAGGGAGCCAGTGAAGGCTTTTAAGCAGGGAAGTGACCTGGTCCACTGCGTTTCAGAACAGTGCCTCTCTCCTGCAGAGCCTGCAGAAGGGTGAGCAGGGAATGCCCAGGGGGGCTTGTGCGGAGTCCAGGGCGGGCCAGGGCAGGAGTGGTGGCCGCCTGGCAGAAAACAGGGGTGGGCTTGGGCCTGGGAAGGTGAGAGCCCTGCAGGTTGGGGGCGGGGCCGGGCCCTGGCTGGGGGCAAGGACGGCTGTTCAGTTCCCACACGGGTGCCACGGGGGTGACAGGCCAAGGCAGGCGTCCCCCCTGGCCCAGCCCCTGCCTACCAGGCCACGAATGCCCCTTCCTTCTCAGCCAGCAGACCCTCCACCAGCACCTGTCAGCCCCAAGCACTGGAAGGATAGCTCGCTGGGCCTTTGTGTTTCAAGATTCCTCCTCCAGGGACATGGGTGATCCCTGAGCCTGGCAGATGCCCCCGGGGGTGCCACTCTGCCCCCACTGGCCACCTCTGATGCTCAGCTGCTCGCCAGAAAGAAAGACCTTGTCACAAAGAGAGGGAGGGAGAGGACGCGCTTCCGCGCCGCAGCCCATCTGGGAGCCAACGTTATTCTTCTGATTGAAGGAAACATCTGTTCAGTCCTCTTTCAGAGAGAGGCGGGCAGCAGACCCGGCCGCCCTGGCCGTGGGCGGGAGGTGGGGAACCTGGGCTGAGCCCAGAGCCCCTGCCCTATGGAGTTTAAGACAAGCCACCACCGTTCTCTGCCCTTCTGTGGACTCTGGTCAGGGGCTCCTGCCTCCCCAAGGATGGGGGCTCCTGGGACAAAAGCCATAGCCCACTCCAGAGGGCCATGTATGTCTTCTGAGGACCCCTTCATTATTTCACACACATGCTAGAGCCATGTTTTTGAAAGATATGGCTGCCAAACAAACTGCATTTATTACGTAATGATTAATTCATCGCCCCCATTTCTTATTAATCAAAGACATCCATAACTGCCTATCTAAGCTTTGGGGGGGGGGGGAAGAACCAGCAGGGCCTCGCACTGACAGCCTTGCAGCCCAGAGCAGGGGCACTCTGGGTTTGTGTCTGCAGCCTCATTTTGGGTAAATGCACAGTACCCCTAAGGTTTCTTTCTAGAAGAAATAGAGACAGCTCATGGGCCTCCACATGTCACTTCCCCAAACCCCTGGGGCTGCTCAGGATGTTTCATAACCCCCTCTCCAGCCATCCCTGAGCCCAGGCGGGCCGCCTGGCACTTAGCCACTGGCTGACTGGGGGCTTGTCAGAGGACGAGGGAAGTGGAGTAGGCCAGTCCCTTTCACTGGAGGCTGCCATTAGTGGCAGCCCAGGGAGGAGGCTGGAGCTTGGGCTGAGGCCAGGACCACTCTGGGCAGAGCTTGAGGTGGGGGCAGCTCACAGAGGGCTGTCCTGGCAGCTGGGGGGTTCCAGGGACATTTGACGTGCGCATCCTCTCACCTCCCAGGGGCAAGGCAGGCTTGTGCTTTTAGCCTTGGGACGGATGACACGCTGAGGTTGGCCCGTGCATCCACCTTTCTTTACTCATATAACACTGACCATGGCCTGGCACGAATCAGGAATGCCCCGCCCTTAGTCTTTACAGGTAGTGGGGATGGGGCAGATGCCCAAACAAGTCATTGTTATCTCATGTAGTGCCATGCCAGGGCTGCCCAAGGACATGAGGGACCAATGAGAAGGCACTTAACCCAGATGCATGAGCAGGAGTGATTAAAGAGGGCTTCCTGGAGGAGGTACTGCTCCAAGAAGGTTGGTTGGATGGTTTTTATAGGGATTTTTAGTCTACTCTTTAAACAACTACTTCATGCCACATGCCATTAGGTGCTCTTCACACGCATTGTCGTGTTTAATTTGCACCAACCACCCTGGGAGGTAGGAAATAAACTCCGTATGTTACCAATGAGTAAGCTCAGGATCAGAGAGGGGAGGTTGCTTGGCCAACTGGCTCAGCCATGATTAGAACTCCAAGAGGTTCTTAAAAGATGATAGGAGAGACGTAGGAGGATAGGAGGCAAAGCTGGCTTGCCTGGCAGAGGAAACAGCATGTGCAAAACCGTGGCAGTGGGCGCAGCTGCAGCGTGGAGGACTATAGAGGTCTATAATGCTGGAGTGAGCAGGGGCAGCCTCAGGTCACACAAAACCTTGAATGCTGGCAGCAGGGAGCTAGGGAGCCATGGCAGGTATGTGAGTCAAGGGAGTGAGGTGGTCCCCCTGCAAGTCCCTGGGGGCTTTGGCTCCTAATGGGACCCCTCCCGCCCACACCGCCTGCCTGCCTGCCTGTGCTCTTTTTGGCACCTGGCAGCAAGCGCACCTCACAGATCTGATGCATCTTTTCCTGCTTCTCACCTCAGGAGACAGCAGCAAGGCTGGCATCAAGCATCAGGAAAGTACACACAACACATCAGCCCCAGGGGGCCTTCTGGACCTCCCCCTCCACTCCTGCAGTACTCATCTCCAGCGTCCCTGTCCAGAAAGAAGCTGAACGGCGGCCAGCATCTGCCCGTCAGCAGAGAGTTCCCGCTCTTAGCACCAGCTCGCCTGAGCTGCCTCCAGGGACAGTCTTGCCCGCCTCCCCAGAGAGCCAGTGCTTCCGCTGCCGCCTAATAGCTCTCCCGGCTGGAGACGATCCTTGATATTTAGCCTGCGTGGCAGGAGCCTTAATAGCAGCAGCTCCCTCTCTGCTCCTGCCTCCTGAGCCCCAGAGCCGGCCCTGCTCACCTCCTGAGCCGGCAGAGTCCATCCTCCCTGCGCCGCCCGGGCATCAGGAGGAGGCCTTTCTGCCCACTCTTGGCAATATCGGGAGTGAATGAACAGGAGCATTTCGCATGTGGTATTCTCTCCCCTGAGATTCAGAGATGCTCCGTGAGAAGGTGTTATTAGCATTGTCCCCATTTTAAAGGCGAGGAAAC
Organism: Eulemur rufifrons; assembly: GCF_041146395.1. Lineage (NCBI taxonomy): Eukaryota > Metazoa > Chordata > Mammalia > Primates > Lemuridae > Eulemur > Eulemur rufifrons. Next base: position 4,787,992 of record NC_090991.1, read on the forward strand.
AGATTCAGAAAGGGGATGTAGTGGAGAAGGACCACTTTGGCTTCCTTCATCTTTCCCCGTCTTGGTTGCAGGAAGTGGGAACCGTGTTCCCTAGGCCTCGGGACCTTCGCCTCTGCTGGTCTCTCTTGCCTGGTGCACTCTCTTCCCCCTTCTCTTTTGTGTCTTTCAGATTTCATCTCAGGGAAGCCTTCCTGAGCTGGTATTTACTAAGGTTGGCCTTTCTGGCCATACTGTAAGCTCCGTGAAGGCAAGGACTCACCCCACCATTTTTTTTTTTTTTTTTTTTTTTTTTTTTTTTTTGAGACAGGGTCTTGGCCCCGTTGCACTGGCTAGAGTGCCGTGGCATCAGCCTAGTTCACAGCAACCTCAAACTCCTGGGCTCAAGCGATCGTCCTGCCTCAGCCTCCCCAGTAGCTGGGACTGCAGGCGCATGCCACCACACCAGCTAATTTTTTTTATTTTTTGTGGAGATGGGGTCTTGATTTGTTGCCCAGGCTGGTCTTAACTTCTGGGCTCAAGCAATCCCCCCCACCTCAGCCTCCCAAAGTACTGGAATAACAGTGGTGAGCCACTGCACCCGGCGTCACCCCAACCTTTTCCTGCTCCCCTCTGTCTCCCCAGAACCCAGCATAGGGTATGTAACTCCCACGGGGCCTCATTAGACCTTTACTGAACGAGTAAAGGAGTGAATGGGTAAGTGAATGCCTGTTCTGGTTAGCAGAAGGCCAGCTGCAGTAACTCGCCCACCCGAACATCTTCTAGGTGCTTATTCTTCACACCTGAGGTGGTGAGTGTTTCTGGTTGGTGGTGGACGGTTTCTTCCATGGGGTGACATGGCCTGGGCATGGTCTGTGTCAAGCTGGCAGAGTGTGGAGGGTCAAGCCTAGAAGGGGGTATCACTTCCACTCGGGTTCCATTGGCCTATCAGTCATGTGACTGCCCAGCTGCAAGGGAGGCTGGGAAATGTAGTCCAGCTGTGGCTCCAACAAGAGCAAACAGGTTTTGGTGACCCTTGAGTTTCCCATGCAGGTTACTATATTGGTCTCTCTAATTTGCAGAGCCAACCATTACTGAGCCCTTACCACCATACCCTGTTCTAAGCACTTTTCTCACATTGACCCATTTTATTCTCACAGCAACCCTGCAAGGTGGATATTATTAGCCCCGTTTACAAATGAGGAGGCAGGGGCTCAAATGGCCTCTTAAGGGGCAAAGTGTCTCCTGGAAACATACCATGAGTGTCTGGAGGTGCTGCAGCCAAAAGGCTGAGGCCCTCACCCCTAACTCTGCACACCAAATGCCATGGGTATTTGAACAGGGCAGGCCAGTGTCCAGAAGAAATGAGCTACATACGGGCTGAGCCACAGTTGCTGGCCTCCTTTTGCCTTGGTCTTCATGAGGGTTTTGCCCTTGTCAGGTGGAGGCAGGTGGGGTGGAGTACATCTCTGAGGGTCTAGGCCAGGGCTCATACTCTTCCTCATTCCAGGGGGAAGGTGGGCACACATGGGCTACTAACCATTGGCCATCAACTTGAGGCTTTGTCCTTCTGGCCCTTTTTGTCTGACAGGGGCTCTCCTGTTGGCCTTTCTGCCGCTTAGCAGTTGCCCTCTGGGCCCACGCAGGAAAGGTGGAGTGTGGTCGGTGCTTCTGTGGTGTCTGTACGGCGGGGTAGCTCCAAGGAGTGGCACCTTGTCAAGCCAGGCAGCCTCCCAAGGAGTGACATTTGATTGGGCTTTTGAGGCTAAGGTGAGAGTTTGTCAGAATGAGAGACAGGAAGGGCATGCCAGGCAGAGGGAACAGCTTGTGCAAAGGCTAGGAGCACCTGGCTTCTGAGGCCCTTCTGACCCACACTGGAGAGGGAATGTCTCCTAAACCTACTTGTAGTTCTTCTCACCTTAAGCTGGCGTTTCCCCCTTGTCTGTGCAGGAGAGGAGGCAGGAGAAGAGGAAGTGGGAGGAAAGGATAGCAAAAAAGAAGTTGAGGAAGGGAAGTGAACAGATAGTGACTGGGCTGACCAGCTGCTGGCTCTCTTTGCTGTGTCACCTCTTAGCCTTCTCTCCCCTTGCTGCCTCTCCGCAGCAGCCTCCTTGCTCTCCCAGTGTACAATGCTGCCTCAGGGCCTTTGCATTTGCTACCTGCTTGTTCTGACTGCAGCGCTCTTCCTGCCGTTGGCCACATAGCTAGTTCCCTCTCCCGCTTCGAGTCTTCCCTCAAATGTGACCTCTTAATGAGGCCTACCAGACCACCATAGGTAAAACTACAAACCTCCTCCCTCACATTTCCCATTCCCCTTAGCAAGTGTTTTCCCAGAGCACTGAGTCACTTTCTAAGGCCCTGTGCCACTTACTCATGTATGTTTTTGCTCATTGGCTGCCTCCGTGGCGTGTATCCCCCCACCTAACCTCAATATAAGCCAGCAAAAAAGCACAGGGTTTGGTTTTTTAATCTGGCTTGTTCAGTGGTGGAGCTCTAGCCCCTGAACGTAGTAAGCACTGGGCAAAATATGACCCCATTTCACAGACGAAGGGGCGGTGGCCCAGTGTTTTGCAGCCACGTGCGGGGGCCAGCACCCCGCGGGAGCCTCTGGCCCCGTAGACCCGCTTGCTTGTCCCCTTACGGGCGCGGGGCGGCGCGCAGGCACGGGTAGCCATGGTGACAGCGCCCGAGACTGCTTGTATTTCCTGCCTTTTGTGTTCTCACAGGCCCCAGCCCCCAGCCCAGGACACCGCTCCTGATTGGCCGTCATACGGCGATGGGGCGGGGCTAGCCGTGTGGGCGGGGCACCCGGGCAAGGCTTGTGGCTGGAGGGGGGCGGGGCTTCCGGAACAACCGCCCCAGGAGCCTGGCTTGGGGGGTGAGTGCGCCTTGATGGCGGTCCCCTAACAAAGGACGCTTCATTTCATGCCCCGGGCTCCCTCTCTTCGTAGTTTGTCTTGGTCCCTCAGGATCTGAAAGAGAGAGGCCCACTGAGTCAGCGCCCCCTAATCGTCATCACTGCACTTGGTGATCGGCCACTGCCGACCTCTGCCCAGGGACCGACAACCTCACGTGCCACGCTGGCCTCTCCCTCCCCTCCCCACCACAGGGCCTTTGCACGTCATTCCTGGACACTTTTCCTGGCCCATTCCTCAGCCCTCCTGAGGAAGCTTTCCACATAGGCCACCTGCCCAACTCTGCTTAGCACTTGTCTCCACTGTGTTTGTGCCTTTATTTGTGCATCTTCCTCCCACACCAAAGTGGGCAGGGCCCAGTCTGTGGCCTGGCACACAGTAGGTGCTCCGTTTATATTGTTGAATGCATCCATTCATCTGGCTGCCTGAGGCTTCCTTGGCTGGCCCAGTGCTGGCCTGGGACTTTGGAGGAAGGGAGACAGATGTGCCTTCACACCCAGACACAGAAGAGCTTGTCTCCAAGGCCAGGGCATTGGGTCAGTGTCTGGCCTGGACCCCAGGCCAGAGGAGGCTGGTTTGGTGTGTGCCCTTGATGAAAGGCCCACTGTGCTGGCCAGACAAGGAGCCCCAGGGGCTGGCCCTGCCTCAGGAGGAGGAGAGGGTCACAGGAACAGGCTGAAGGAGCCTGGGGTAAGGGCTGCTCAGCGCCCATTCGGACCAGACCTGGGAGGCCCAGCGTCTGACTCTTCCTTTGTGGATTACCTGTTGTGCCGTGTCTTGGCTTGACAGGGTGGGGATGGTAGGGCAGGAAGAAAATCTCCATAGCACCCTCCTCACAGCACTCCCACAAACCAAAAGGAGTTAAAGTCATGAAATAGGTTACACAGTTACACATGGATGTACAGATTTTGGTGGGCTTTGGGGTACATACATGTTCCGCCACCAACAGCAAAAGAAAAGTACAGTGCACGGCAAAGTTAATAACGACATGCTAAATTAGAGTTTTGTGAGCTCTGGTGGGTGCTGTGAACCACCCTAGAGTTTGTACCGGGGCAGATCCCTGGGCTCAGGCCACTCCCAAACCACAGATCTTAAAGGGTGAGTCTTAGGAATCTGCCTCTTTTCTAGCCTGTGTGGTTTGGATACTCAGACTTTTAAGTCCACTGTTTGAGAAAAGAGAATGACAGATGTTTGTGTCTCCGAACACATTCAAGCCCCTCTCCAAGCTCTAAAAAGTCCCTTCTACCATTCTCCATCCCAGAACCTGGGTCCAGGCTCAAGTCTAGACTGGAGGGACTGGATCCTTTGGGAATTAGAGAAAAGCTCTAAATCCTCTTGAGAAAAATGTGCTTGTCCACACACACACACACACACACACACAACTTTGCATTGGATCTCAAGGAGTTCTTACACCTGGGCTGGGTGGTCTGAAAGGCATGGAGACCTGTTTGGGGAAAGGCCTCCATGCTGACACCTGAGCCTAGGGCCAAAGCATATGGTTGTGCAGGTTGTATACTGCGCAAGAGTTCCTGGCAGAAATCCAACCACTGTCCAAGCTGTGCAGCCTGGTGCCTAGGGTGTCTTTTCTTATTTTATACAAAGGCATCCTATGACATACCCCTAAGCCCTGTCTTCACTTCTCCTGCTTCCCATGGCAACTCAGGTTAGCAGCACCGATGACATTATGTGTGTTATCAGTGAGGAGCTGGCCTTCTGTAAACTATTATTAAAGCCGTAACAAATGACCTGCAGCCTTTACCCGCTAATGTTTGGTTCCTGGTGCTCCCAGAGCCCTGAGCCTTTACTGGGCAGCGGTTGGGGGCCCACCTCCAGGCCTCAGCTTGGGACAGGAAGATGGGACGAGAGTTCAAGGCCTGTCTGCACAGAGTAGGGGATGGGAGTAGGGGGGAGAGCAGGAGCACCTACTTGAATGGTTCATGGGTTCACTTTATAGACCAGGGAAACTGAGGCTCTGAGAGGGCTGGTAGTTTGGAATGCAGAACGCCCACCTGTCTGGAGAGGCTTGATGAACAAAGGCTTTGGAGTGGGACAGGGAGGAGGCCAAGGAGGGAAGAGGAAGTAGCCAAAGCTATCCCACTGCACCTCACATCCTGCTGCTGGCCAGCATCAGTGACTGACACCTCTTCCTGGAGGCCTCTACGGGAGGGTTAGAGCAGGGGTCCCCAACCTATGGTGAGTTGTATAATTATTCCATTGTATATTACAACATAATAATAGAAATAAAGTGCACAATAAATGTAAAGCGCTTGAATCAGCCCGAAATCATCCCCCCCTTCCCCGTCTGTGGAAAAATTATCTTCCATGAAAATGGTCCCTGGTGCCAAAAAGTTTGGGAACCGCTAATAGAGGTCTCCTCTGGGCTCCCACAGCCTGGGCCCTGCTGTCACACTGCTGCCACCCTGGCCTGGCAGGCCTGTTTATGCACTGTCACCCCAAGAGCCTGAGGTGGTGGACAGAGCCCAGCGCGGGGTCAGCCTGTCGTGCACTGTGTTGAATGGTGAGTGGCTGACTAAGTGGGCTCTAGGCTCTGGCGGCTTTGCTGGGGTAGGGGTGGAGCAGAAAGGAGGGGCGCAGGCCTGGAGTTAGACAGAAGGCCAGGGGAGCATCGGGCACTGGTGTCCCCTGGCAGAGTGAGGTGGCCACCCTCACTGACCTGCCCTGGCTCGTCCTGGCTGAAGGGCAGCAGGCCCTGGACAGTGGAGCCTGGGGAGGGCAGAGGGTGGCAGATGCAGGGCAGAGCTTTCCATACAGGGGTGTCTCTGCACCATCAGGCAGGGTCCCCGACAGCAGGGGCTTCCCTGAGCCAGAAAAGGGGGGGGGTCCCTCCAGAGCCTTACCTGCCCATTCCTCCTGGCCCAGCCGTGCTGTCTCCCATGGGGCCTCATCCTCCTGACCCTCAGGTGTGTCTGGGTCACCCAGGGCTCTCTGACAAAGCCCAGCCCTGGCACCCAGTGCCCCTCAAGCCCGGCCAACACCCTCTGGCGCCTGCTTGCTTGCCAGCCCAAGGCCCGTCTTGCTGCACAGCTTGGGCTGGGCTGTTCTCTCTGCGCACGTCACCCTGTCCTGTCCCTGACCTCTCCCTTCAGTGCCACATTCAGCTAACAGATATCTGCAGCTCACCAGGGGTCCGTGCATCCTTCCACGCGCCCAGTCCTTGCGGGAGTCCCAGCGCGGGGCAAGGCCGTGAGGGCCTGGCCAGCCTCTGTGTGGGGGCTGGGTGGTATTCCAGGGCCTGCTGGGTCTGTCTGTGCTGGCTCCCCTGGATGGGAGCTCTGGAGCCTGGGAAGCTGAAATGCCTGTCACAGGTCCTGGCGTGGGGTGGCTGGGGATGCCTGGCCACAGCAGGAATGGGCGAATGAGTGAGCAGAGGCATGAGGAAACCATGAAGACACGGGGAGGCAGGAAGTGGGGGCGAGCCCACGGCCCTCCCACCCCACCCTCACTCCCTCTCCTCCACGGCGGCCCTGGCTTGTGTGAGGGCTGGGAAGTGCCGGGTACACGTCATGGGCGTGGGGCAGAGCTCACACTCGCGTCCCCTCATCCCCTAAGCCTCCCACAGACGCCTCGTGTGCGCCTGCTGTGTGGGCCAGGTGCTCAGGGCACGGTGGGAACAAGACAAACGGAAATCCTTCTCCGTGTGATGTGGATGCTGGAGTGGGGGGACACTGGGAAAAGCCAGTCAGGCCGTGGGGAAGGAAGCAGGGAAGTGGAGCTCGAGGTGGGGCTGGAGGAGGGGCTGCGGCCCGGCCTCAGTCTTCTCGCCTGCTCAGTGGGGGTGATGGGCTCCCCTGGCGAGGATGGGGTTTCGGACATACCCGTGGTCATCGTTGCGGGCAGCCGCCCACAGCCCTTCGGAGTCCGTGGGCCTCCTGTGCAGCCCCCAGAGGGTGTTGGTGGGCGCTTATGCGTACGCACCTGGCGGTGCTGGGCGCCGGCCCCTGTGGACACTTCGCCTTATGCTGGTAGGGTCAGGCTTGCCACCTCCAGCGCTCAGAGGGGCAGAGGGAGGCCCAGGGAGGCACAGCGTGGTCCCACACGTTCGGAGTGGGGGTCAGGGAGAACTGGCCTGAGGAGTGAGGCAGGGAGACCCTGGTCCCAGACACAGCCCCATAAATGGGGACAGCTGTGGAGGCGAGGAGCACAGTCTGGGTGTTGGGGTGCCCAGCCCTAGGCCTGGTTCCTCTCTAGCCCAAGGACTGCAGCCTTGGGGATCAGGGGAGAAAGGGCTCTCCTGCGGGGTCAGGGAAGAGTTCCTGAGCCTAGACTGACGGCCAAGGTGGATTTGAGGACGCAGGCCAGACTCTAGGTGAGGGGCCTGGTGTGGGAGAGGCTGGGGGTGAGGGGGTTGTGGACTTCGAGGGGAAGGCCACTCCTGTAGGAAAGCTCAATTCCAAGGAACCCCCATGGGGGAACCCTGGCCCGCAGCGGGGGTTGTGGGGTCTGGGCTGCCCCTTCGCCTCTGTCCCCAGCGGCGCCAGCCCTGCCCACGCTCTTCCTTCCTCCAGCCCCCTGGCTGTGCGGCCTTCTTGGGGCGGCAGGACCCCAGGTAAACAGCCCTGCTTCCTGCCAGCCGTGGCCGCCTCCTCTCCACGGAGGATTTTTTCCCCCTGACTCAACAGCAGCCGCCACTTTCAGCTCAGCAGAAGGGAAGTTGGGACTTGCATTCTGCCTCTGAAGCGCCTGTAATCAGCCACACACAGCCCCCGCCGCAGGCGCCCATCACTGCCGCTTCCGGAGACTACTTGAGATACACCTGCTCGCGCTAAAAGGAGAAGCAGTAATCCATCAAAACAACCCCGGGCGCTGGGGCGGGAGGGCCCGAGACTTGGTCTCCCCTCCGGAGGAACAGGCAGAGGCATCTGAAGTCCCTGCGGATCCTGGCAGTCTAGAGTCACAGGCCTCAGTCACTTCTCCCCTCCGGGCCTCGGTTTCCCCATCTGTCAAAGGTGCAGGGAGATGAGCTCATGCCTCTGGGCCTCCTCCTTCGCCCCCACCCTCGTCTCTCCCTTTCCAGAGACATTATAAATCAAACGGCTTAGAACGTAAGGCATCAAAAATTCTGAAACCTTCATCTATTATTAACGCTGACAGTAAATCCCCCCTCCGAGCATTTTACATAGCAACTGTTACCAAGACTCACTGGTGGAGCTGCCGCTGCAGCCGGCCGCATCCCAGCAGCTCCAGGCGGGATGGCAGGCCCGCCACCGCGCCTCACCCGCCCGGCCACCACCTGGGCACTCGACAGGCCCTCTCCGGGGAAGGGTGGGCAGGGAGCCCTTGGCAGAGGAAACGGTTGGCTTCCTGCTGGAAGGAGGTCCCAGCTGCTTTTGGTGAGCCCTGCCGGAAGCTTCCGGCAGACCCCAGCTCCTGCCCGGACGGAGATGAGGAGCCCTGAGGCCCCCAGGCCCTTTGGAGGCAGTGCCCATGGTCCGCGATGGGATCTGGGAGCCTCCCCTCCTTGCTGCCCTGGAGAGGGGAGGCCTGGGAGATGGAAGACAGAAAAAGGCTTCGTAAACTGTAAAGGGCTGTGCAGATGTTGTTTACCGACTCACCCACCTGTCAGCTAGACGTTCCTGAGTGCCTGTTTGTCTGCAGGCGGTATCTGGGCACCAGGGATTTAAAACAAAGACAAAAGGCCCATTCCCTGTCGCGTCCGGTTTGGTAGAAGACAGACACATCAACCCCTAATTGCAGTCGAGTGGGATAATCAATGTGTGTACCAGAAGCAGATTTGGTGGGGGGGTAGGGGGGTCAAGAAGGGCCCGTGACAGGAGCTGAGGCCTGGACAGGGTTTTGAAGGATGATAAAGGGAGAGTCTGTCTGTTCTGGACAGAGGGACTGGCGTATGCAAAGGCCCAGGGGCATGAAGCAGCCCAGCTGGCAGGTGGCTTATAGGCTGACCAGTTTGGGTGGGGAAGGGTCTGGTGGAAGGAGTAGGGGTCAGAGGGTGTGGGTCCTTGAATGCAGAGCAAGAAGGTTTTAATTTGGGGGCACTGGGGAGCCATGGAATGTTTAAACTGGGGAGAAACAAAGTTAGATTTGGTTTGAGGGTGGGCATGGACATGGCTCTGTCTCTCTGGGTCCCGTGTCGGAGATCCTGTGGGGGGAGATGACTAACATTCCCAAGTGCTATGATTATGACGCTCACTGGGCAGATGAGGATATGGAGTCCTGCACAGGTGAGAACACCTGCCCAGGCAGGAAGCAGGGGAGGCTGGCTTCTCTCTGCAAGCTGGTATCATGCACTTGCTGTGTGTTGGCCAGGGTGGTGCGGCTCCAGTCCTAGGACAAGGGTCTGGGTGATGCACCTGGAGAAGCAGAGGCCCCGGGGCGGGGAGCCGTGGCCCTTGCCAGGTCAGAATGGCTGACCCACGAGGAGTCATCTCAGATGCTCACTCGCTGCAGCTCCAGAAAGCAGGACACAGACTTCAGCCCAGCTGTGGAGCTGTCCATTGGCAGACTCTCCACCTAGTGACAAATGACATGTATGTTCATTGCAGAAAATTCACCAAACAAACAGAAGTCCCAAGAAAACAATGTTCCCTTGCAGTCCCACCCCCTCACCTTCCCGATGGCCAGGGCACATTTGGGGCCCCGTTGCTACAGAGCTAGGCAGGGATATATATTTTTAAAAATAGAAGTGGCGTCATATTCTTTCTGTATACGCTCTGGTGACCTGCTTTTATCACTTGATACATTGGGAATAGTTCCCCACATCTTCACATATTTTGGGGTGAAGTTTGCCAAGAGCCAAGCTACCCAGAGGGGATCCGGCTGACCTAGAATGTTCAGTGCTTGTTTTCAAGGGCAGAGGCCATCTGTGCCGCCTGCTGCTGCTCCCAGCACCCAGCACCCAGCACCCAGCATCCAGCATGGGACCGGCACCCAGTACGTGCTGAATGTAGAGTTGAAAAAGAAGTGAGTTTTCCGTCCCTGAAGCTGAGTGAGCAGGAGTTGGACGGAACCCTTAGGGATGCTGGGATTCGGATCTGGGGCTAAACTGAGTCTTGGTGTGAGATCTGTGCTTACCAAGAGCTCCAGATGTTCAGGGTAATAGGGGTGAGGGGTGAGGGGAGGGCTTCCTGGAGGAGGTGGGCTGCAGAACTATACAGATAAATAAATGTGTAACTGTCCATTCACTCATCTAATAGACATCCTCTAAGGGCTCCCTCCTGGTCTGAGCCCCGTGCTGGGCAGGGCTGGGGACCCAGACAGGGTTCTGCCCCCACAGTGTGGCTAAGCCTGAGGCAAGGCAGGCAAGTGCCCAGGTCATTGTGGCTGTGTGCTCTGTGCTGTGACAGTGGAAAGGCAGATAGTGAGGGCCTGGCGACCCAGAGGAAAGCCTTGCTAGTAGCCAGAGTGGGCTTGGCATCAGGGCCAGAGCCACCCAGGCTATACCCACTGTCCCTTGCCTTATGGGAACTCCTGGATGCCGAAGGTTGACAGCAGCTCATTTGGTGTCCTGGCCCTGGGTCCTCTGCCTTGGAGGGGGACCCCTGCAGTCCAGTGTCCACTCTCAGAGTCCCACACCAAGGTGGGCCCCTAGCTCCCACCCAGAAGCCAAGGATGTATCTTCCCAGAGTCCGGAAGCCACAGTTGGAATCCTGCTATGGAGCCTGGGCCTCAGTTTCCTCAGCTGTCAGATGGTGGCACAAGCCTTCTCTGCCCACCCAGGGAGTGTGTGAGGCTGAAATCAAATGTGTTCCAGATGCTGGTGCCATGGGGCTTAGGGTTATACCAAGGCCAGACTGAGAAAGTCCCCAGGGAGAAGCCCCCACCTCCTGGCCAAGAACCTGGGGACTGATTGACGGGAGGGAGCAGTTTGGCAACAAGGCACAGCTGTGGATGATGGTACTGGGGTGCGCAGGAGGGAAGCACGGCAGACAGCCCCTCACCAGAGCCCTGAGAGCCCCCTAGACCTGCATGTGCGGGCGACAGGCAGATCACTGCAATGGGAGTGTTTTGGAGTCAAACAGACCTGGGTTCAAGCCCCAGCTCCTCCACTTCCTGGCTGGGTGACCCTGGGCTAAGTTCCTTGTCTGCTCTCTGTGCTTAGAGTCCTCATCACTCCATTGGGGGTGGTAATAATGGTCCCAGTGTCGAAAGAGGTGACCCACACACGCATGCCTCAGCACAGGGCCTGGCACACAGTCCTTAGCAAATGTAAGCAGTCTCGTGCAGCTTTTTTTTTTTTCACTAGTGCCCAAGGAAATGGAGGTGGCAGATTCCTCACTGGTCTCTTAGGTTCCTGGCACGTGTGTAGCCACCAGATTCTACCCTGGAATGGCATGACACTGGTCCATTCATCAGCCCACATCATTAGCTCTCTCTGAGCACCTGCTCCATGCCAGGCACTGGGGCACGGTGATGGGACCAGACGCTGCAGGCTCGCTGGGAGGCAGAGTGACCAGTGCCTCAGTGGGCGGTGGCCGGAGAAGGGAGCGAGTCCAGGACAGACGTCTGCTGGAAAGTCACAGCAGGATTTGAGAGGAGGCGACCCCCGCGTGAGGTGACAAGGCTCACCAGCACTGCCAGGCAAACACAGAGGAGGTGCAGCATCCCAGGTCCTGCCCGGCGTGCGGAAAGGCCGGGAGGCACGAAGCTGAGGGTGAAAATAGCTCCTTGTGGGGATGAAGTGGGCAGCGATCACCCAGGAGCACCAGGCTGAGGAGGCTCGGGAGGGGTCTGGGCAGGGGCAGAGTTGAGTGGAAGACAGTGGCCCTGAGGAGTGACGGAGGGTGTGAGCGGGGACAGGGCTCGGGATGAGGGGCCCACCTGGCAGAAGTAGGTGTCACTCCTGCCCTGCACCTCCAGCCCCTACCCATCCATTCCGCATGTGTGCCTGCGGCCTGCCCTGGCGAGACCCCTGCCCTGGCGGGACCCCTGCCCTCGTGGGCGTGCCATCCAGCGGGGCAGACGGACAAGAAGCGTCCGTTTAGCGAGTGGCTAAACACACGGGGGATGGTTTTGGAGAGTGGTAAGGACCGTGGGGTAGGGGAGCCCCTCAGGCAGGGCAGTCAGGGAGGGCTTCACAGAGAAGGTAGCTTTGAGGCGAAGAGAAGATCTGGGGCAACAGTAGCCTGGACAGGGGGAACGGGGGTCCGGGGCCTGGTGTGCACGAGGAGCTGGTGGGAGCCGGTGTGCCTGGAATGCGTGTGGGAGAGGGCTGGGAGATGGAGCGGGGAAGGCGAACCCCTCCCCTAGGACAGCCTGGGCTGAGCTACGGGGTTCAGTTGGACTTCCCGGGACATTCTACTCTTATGGCCTGAAGCAAGGGAGCCTCCCCACCAAGGCAGGAGAGCTGGCTCCCGCTAGTAACTTTGCTGTGTGACCTTGAGCAAGTCATCCACCCTCTCTGAGCCTCTGAGTTCTGTAGCAACACAGAGGAGAATGAGGTGCTTGGTCAGAGCCCTCCCAGCTGTGACGGGCCAGGGGTTTGCTCCTGCTCTGTGGTCGGGGACTTGTGGGGTGGGCAGGCAGAGACAAACTTGGTGGAAGCAAAGCCCCCCAGTCACCGAGCATCCAGGGGCCTATCCTTTGCCGGCCGGTTCGCCTCCCCCCCAGGCACACACACTCCTGCCCGCTCTGCCCCGCCCAGCCCTCTCCCTCTCCAGGGCTGGGAGCAAGAGGCTCCCGTGGGCCTGGCCCGATGATTGGCGGAGTCGATAAAGGCCGCTCGGAAACCCTCCTGCTCTGGGAGGTTCCCCCGCCAGCATTTGTAGCTGGGATTCTGAGGCCAGAGCTGAGCCCTGGGATCATTTATCACACGGCCTCAAACAGTCCTTTCTGGAAAAAATGTTCTTTCCCTGGATTCCAACTCACATTGTCTAAAACAGAGGAATCGGCAGTACGTTTCCCCAGATCCTTCCCTGCATCCTTCAGCCTTCCCGCCCCTCAGGGTGGAAACGGCAGCCCTTAGAAATGCAGGCAGAGGACGCAGGTTTAAGACAAGCGGTGTTTTCTGAGCATGTGGCCAGGCATACTGCGGAGAGGGATCCTGGAGCCACCAGGCACAAGGCTTCCCGGGCTGCACTTGGCTTTGTGACCCGGGGCACGGGCTGCCTTAGACGTCCCCGCCCCCTGCCCCGAAACACTGCATCAAGAGCCTGTGGGTCTCCCTCTCTCCCTTGCTTGTTCTGGTGGGAAGTAATGATTGACCACTGTGTCCCCTGTGCTCAAGGAGCCCCTGGTAGCGGCAAGAGGGGCTGAACGTGGCAGGGGCAGAGGGGTCACTAAGGGGCTGTGGGAGCCAGAGAGGGAGCAGCCCCCTGTGCCCAAGTGGTCAAGGAGCAAGTGGCAGTCCCCCTGGGAGGCAAGGCAGGGAGGAGCATGCTGGGCGCAGGTACAGAGCCCCAGGGCATGGAAGAGCCAGGTGCGTTTTAACAGCTATGAGATCCCAGTGTGCCTGGAGTGTAGAATCCACGGGACTCACAGCCAGAATGTTTCCATTACAGAAAGCCAGAGAGGTTGGCAGGGACCAGGCCACGAAGAGCCTGGGACTCCTGGTTGTGCTAGTCAGGATGGGCTGGGTGTGCTGCAAAACAAACATCCCCAAGTATCAGCACCTTCAAATAGCATTCCTTTACTTGTGCCATGTGTCTGTGATCAGACAGCAGGGAGACTGCTCACTCATGTCACTCAGAGACCCCAGAAAATGGAACTGCGGCCATCTGGAGTGCTTGCACGGCACAGAGGGAGAGACTGTTGTACGGAGGCATAGAGCTTCCTCTCTAAAGCAGCCCATGTCACTTCCGCTTGAATTTCATTGACCAAAGTGGGCCACGTGGCCACTTCTTTGGGAGGTGGGGACATGCATGCTGCTGTTGGCCAAGGAGAACAGGACCTATTTGGTGGTGGTTCTGATGTTGGCCACACAGCCAAGATCAGAGTCTGTACTTTACCCTGCGCAAAGCCAGGCGCCTTGGGAGGGATTGAGTAGAGATTGGAGTCTCATTTGTTTTGCCTCTTTCATTGACTTGCACACAGAGCAGAGCATGAATCAGAAGTCAACAGCCAGTGAATTTCTATGAACAGAACATGCTGGTGTGTAGCTGATGTTCAAATCAAGAGAAAGAGTGTGGCCAGACCCCAGAAGTTCCTTGTGCCTCCCCTCAGGCATTTTCTGCCCAAGAGTAGTTCCGTCTGCTTGTGAATTTCACGCGTATGAAACCTTCTGCGTCCACCGTGTGCTCAGCGCACTGAGACCCAGCCCCGGCGCGCAGCGGTCCATTGCCGCTGTTGTGTGGTATTCTGCTGTGTGCATGTGCACAGGTGCTTCATCCCTTCTGTCTTTGATGAACATCTGGGTTGCTTAAAGTCTGAGGGTCTTATGATTAAACCCTGCCGTGAACATTCTAGAACACATTGTCCAATGCCCTGCAGAGCATTCCCACTGGAGGCGTGCCTCGGCAGGGGGATTGCTGCGGTCTCCACTGTACCTGAGAAGGCTCCCTGGACACACAGAAGAGACCGTGGCAGCGACCCAGGCAGGAGGGGAAGGGACAGATGTATGGGCCATGCCCTTGGCTTTCTCAGCCTCAGAATCCAGAAATACCCCCAGCGTGGCCTCATCTTCCACGGGACTTGGGGGTCTATATTGCACACATAAGCTGAAAGTCACATACAGTCGCTACCCTCAAACATCCTATAGAGCAAGGCCCAGACACGGGGTGTTCATCCCCAAACAGCAACATGTAGGCCTTGCTGTGTGAGTCACAAGGTGACATTATAGCATATTCTATTCATAGTACACAGGCAAGAATAACTATGTTGCGTGAGTGCACAGCCACCAGGTACATGTGAGGAGTACCCCCAGGCGTCACCCACCTGACACGTGGGAAGACTGAGGCCATCCAGTGAGTCAGTGAGGGGACCCCCTGCTGGGGCCTGGGGCTGGGGTTGAGCCAGCTCCACTCCCCACTCCCAGCAGTAGGGGATGAAGGGTCCGGGCACTGTTCGCTCACAGTAGTGGTGAGACCTGCCCTGCTGTATGCTCAGGGAGTGGCCAAGGGACGGTGATCCCTTGCCCAAAATAAAGCCAGATTGTTTGGGACCTTCCCCTGGGGCCATGCAGACCAAGTGGGAGGTGATGGGCACCATGGCCGGCAACCATGAACTTGGGTTCGTTTCTGGAAGACGCGACTTCCCAGCCTGGTTCTGAGATGCTCAGGCCGGCCTCTGCCCGGCAGGGCCGTCTCCCCAAGAACTCACACGGGGTGCTGCATGCAGCTGCCCAAGTCCTGCCAAACCCCCTTCCTTCCTCTGAGGCAGGCCGGGCTTCGCCGAGACCTCTAGACTGGGCCGGTAGGATGCATGTTTCCACCCCCCAAAACCTTAAGGGTTGGTTGGGTTTTGGTTTTGTTTTTGTTTTAAGAAACACACTGCACGGTGGTTATTTCGACTGGCGTCCCCCAGCCCCATGTCTGGGTGATCCAGGCATGGTGTGGTCCCTGAGACCCCCGCTCCTGGGGAAGGAGGCCAGGCTGTGACAGGGCGTCTGGGGAAGCCAAGGGGACGCCGGCCAGTTATGAGAGAAATGCATCTTTGTCACAGACACATGTGGGGCTCTTTATGTAAATTGTTTCAGCGCCTAACAGGAAGAAGAAAAATGAGGCTTTGATGCGAGCCACCGCCTCTCGGCCGGGCGCGGTGTCACTCAGGCGCATCCGTGGCCTGCTTCTATTAAGGAGCTGTCAGCTCTTCTCAGGCCAGAGACCCAGGGGGCTCTCTGGGCAGGAGGTGGCTGGGAGCTGTCTGCGGAACACAGGCATCGGCACGAGGGCGTGCCGGGGGCCTCCTCCCTGCTCCACCTCCAAGGCAGGCAGAGGGGACGATCGGAGGACTCCCCCAGCACTGTGCACTGTGCTCGGCCGGGGCCAGGGACACAAGCAAGCCCACTGGGGTCCACCGGGGTGACAGGCACGCAGACAGGCGGTGCTGGTAGGCCCAGTGCGGCGCAGCCATGGCACTGCATGGTGCAGGAACTTCCAGAGAACAAGCCATGGTCTCTGAGGGGCTGGAGAGCATGGGGACTTTGGGAGACAGTGGCAGGGGCCAGCTGGCGGGGAGAGGAGGCAGAGTCTGGTCTGCCGCTCTCAGGGTGACGGGGAGCCATGGGTTGTGAGCAGGGAGGGTGGGGTGGATGTGACACTGAGGGAGGCCTCGGATGCAGGAGGAGGAGAGAGGGAGGCGGGGACCAGGGAGGGACTGGGCAGGAGGGCAGAGCCCACACGGGGACGCACTGCCTGACGAGCCTGGTCCCAGTGGGGGAACAGGGAGGAAGGATCTCTGTGACACGGTCTTGGTGACTCAGCTCCAGGAGCCCCGTGCAGCCCTTCCCCGGGGTCCACACCGTTCAGAGCCCTGACTTCCCTAGTGAGCCCGGCAGAAACGGCCCAGGGAGGACGCGGGCCCCCCAGGTCCTGCGGAGCCTTTCGAATCCTCAGCAAAGATGGGAAGAGAGGCCCAGGCCACCGCGGCCCGACACTAGTGGACTGTGCTCTGGATCTTGGGGAATGTGTAATCCCGACATGGTAGCTATGGCAACTCTCTATTAACCAGAATTGGGTTCTACAGACTTCTTTTCTCATTCATTCTAGAAAATGTTGGTCTTTTTAAAAATCTCGCTGAAGAAAATATAGAAAATACCAAAGAATGTAAAGAAGAAGATGAAGCCACCTCTAGCCCATCTGATAAGAAGACACTGATGTTAGCGTTTTTATCCGTTTCCGCACTGTTTAACAACATTGGGATTGTGTCGAGTGTCTGCTTTTGCGTCCTGCTTTTTCCATAATGCTTCAGATCACAAGCACGTGCTGGGGCAGGAAGAGGTCTTTGCAAGCAGGGCTGCTGGGGCTGGCGTTTGGAGGGCCTGCTGTGCTATGTGGTGTTGCAGGAATCAGTCACCCTCTCTGAGCCTCAGATTTTGCCTCTGCAGGGAGAGATTGAAGATGGTTTCTCAGGCTCCTCCTGGGAGTCTCAGTGTTTTCCCTGCAGGGTGGCCTTATTCCAGCCTTGCTACCAGGACAAGGCCTGGTATGTTTGTGGCAGGATGGACACAGGGCCGGCACTGCCACGGAGCGTGCGGTTCAATCATGTGCTCAGAACCTGGGCTCACTCCTGCCTCAAGCACTTTCCCACCTGGTGATCCTGAGCCAATGACGTCGCCTTTCTGAACCCCCATCTCTTAAGTAGCAGAATTGGTTAGTTTTGATAGTTCATTGATTTGATGTAAGCAAAGCACTTGGCACATAGTAAGTGCTCAGTAAAGAGGAACTATTGTTACTATTAGGATTATGGGTACCTGTGATGTCACAGGTGTGATGTGCGGTTGACTCATGATCTTCCTGCAGCATTCAGCAGAATGCCTGGGACCTAGGAAACCCTGCCAGTGTGTGGCAGCTGGTCCCATGCCTACCTCCTGGCCAGGACTTTGTGGCTGTGACTTGTGTGGCTGCTCAGGGCCTGTGCTCAGAAGTGCCCTGCGCTTGGTGCATGCTGCTCTGCTGTCGCCGTCAGGAGGTCTGTGATGCTTTTTGAGCAAGGGGCCTCACGTTTTCATTCTGCGCTGGGCCCTGCAATTTATGAAGCTTTCCCCACTCTCAACAACAGGATTGGTCCGTAGGGCGGCCTGGCCTTGTGCCCCACGTGTACCCAGTGCTTGACAGCTATTTGTGGGGTGAAGGCTGGGGCCAGGTGGGCCCTGGTTCAGAGGAGAACATTACCCCGGCAAGGCCAGGTGGCTTGCCTGGGTCACATGCCAGACACAGGACCAGGCAGCACTCCGACCGTCACACAAGGGGCCACCAGTGTCACAGCAAAGCAGCCAAGGGCAGAAGCTGGCTCTGTGGAATGCCAGCCGGGGCGGGTAGGGCAGAGCGGGCCCCACCAACCTGCAGCCAGACCCGCCAGGGAGACACCGGACAGCTCAGGTTGGAATTGACTGACACCGAGCCAAGAGCTTGGGCCTCAGAACGCACGTGAAGAGAACGCGATTATACCTGAGGCAGGTGTCCGTGGCGGGTGTCAAGACGCTCAGGGGTCTGCCTCTCTTCCCGCGTGTCCTGGGGCGAGGTGGGCGGTGCCAGTCGGGGAGGCAGGCCCAGACGTCCTGCAGTACCCACCCGTGAGCAGACGGGAGGAGCAGGGCCCAGGCCACCTGGTGTCCAGCCGGGCAAGGTGACAGAGCCAGGCAGCAGAGGGGGCAGGCAAGGAGGTGACCAGGAGGCCAGAGCAGCATCCACAGGGGAGGCGGGCAGAGGAGGGTGTCCAGGACGCGGGCGGGGCCTCTGGCCGGCAAAGGCAGCTCAGCAGAAAGGAAAAGCAGAAATTCAAGGCAGACGGTGAAAGAATGTCTACTGGGCCTGTGTCTTCACAAGAGGGGGAGGAGGCAGGTGCTGGCATCACGTCCCCAGGAGGAGCCAGGGTATCAGGGGAGCCCATTGCGCCTCCACTGGGTCACCCTGCGGCCGGAGGTGCTGGGCCCCGGAGTAGACACTGCGGATGGGGGTGTCCCCCGAAAGGAGAGGGAAGCAAGGTGAGGCTCTGCCTTTTGAGCATCCTCGTCAGCCTTCGGGGGACAGCTGAGATCCAATCTGACTGGACAGAGTGGCAGCGGGAGCCGGCTCTCCGAGGCACTGGGGCTGGAAAGGTCTGAGCAGCTTGCTGAGGACAGGGCTCGAGGATTGAAAGTAATGGGGAGCCATCAGAGGCTTTAGAGCAAGGGAGCTGTGAGCAAGCCTGTGTGGCCACACGGGAGGCTGGGGACCAGGAGATGACATGGCCAGACTGTGGGCTGTGGCTGTGAGGTCGGGGCAGAGGGGTCTGATGGGGAGACCTTGGGTGGGGGCCCCCAGGACTTGTGGGGGCTTCCTCAAATAGGAGCCCCAGAGGGGCTGGGGTCCAGGGTAAGGTCTGTAGGGTGAGGGTGCCTCAGGATGCCACAGGTGTACTGGGCCCAGGTCTGGAGCTGCAGAGAGGGGTCGGGTGGAGGCGAAATGATGAGCTTTACCCCCAGGAGGAGGCCGGGGGCTCTGGAGGGGATGTGGTCACCCAGAACAGCCACACTGGGGAGGCAGGCCAGGCGAGCAGAGGGGCCAGTGCAGGCCAGAGGGCTTTGCTAGGCCCTCCAAGACCCTGGGGTGTGGCCTCCCCTGGGGCCAGGCAGGACAGCACCTGTGGCAGGAGGGGCGGGAGGATGAGGGAGTTGGTTGGGGGGGGTGCTGGGGACCAGGAGTGCCCACGTGCAGGCCCATCCTGAATGAGGCCTCTGGTCAAGGCCCGGGGTGCAAAGTCCTTGTCTACCTGCTGGGGAGTGGGGACAGCCTGTCTCCCAAAGGGCCGTGGGGCAGCCAGGCCTCAAGGACAAAGGCAGGCGAGGGCAGGGGAAGGAGCCTGTGGCTGAGAGCTTAATGGCCCCGAAAAAAAAACATAAAACCAGAGAATTATGGGGAGACATAAACAGAGCTGTCAGGCATTAGCTGCGGGGAGACGGCTCAGCCCGGGGAAGAGATGCTGGCGGCTGAGCTGGGATCCTTGCGTGTGCATAAAAAAGACAGAAGTTATAAAAGGAGGGAGATTAAGAAGACACTGCCTCCTCCATGCTTGGGCTCCCCAGCCAATTCTTTTCTCACGCCCCAGCCCAGGCCCCAGCCACACACTGGCCCTGAGGGCCCAGCCTGCAAGGCTGGCCAGGGCAGGGCCAGGGCCTGCCCGTGATGGAGGGGGCCACGGGGGGCACAGAATCAGAACTCCCAGACTGGCAGAGGGGCCAGGGAGCCAGGTCCAAGGACGCAGGCGGCGCCAGCCCCGACAATTTATGGGTGCTCACACACCCTGCCATCTTCACTTTCCCCGTTGCTTCTGATGTCATTAGCCAAGCACTAATGGGCTTAAATTTCACCTTAAACTATCCCTACTGTCCTCAGCAGATGACAAACGCCCTGCTCTTGCCGCTGCAAAGCTGCTGGGCAGCCTCCGAGCAGCTGACACCCCCCCCTCACATGCCCTTCTGGCCCCCAACAAGGAGGCTCCTAAGGACCCAGGGCTTGGGGAGATTCAGGTCAGGGGAATTCCTGGGGGTCTCTGGGAGGCCAAGGAAGGGGAGGGCTCAGGAAAAGGGACTTCTGGGGGTGCTTTGGAGGCCCTGTTCTGGCGTGGCATGGGGAGATTCGAGCCCTGGGTCTGGCAAGCCCACCCTGTGTGGCCTCATTTTCCCTGCCCAGGCATCGTGAGGGGGGTCGCAGAGGGGACCCTGGGAACTACCTGCCATGTTTTTAAAAGCCTCGGGGAAATCTTGTTTTGCTCGGGCCAACAAAAACAGCATTGGCTTTGCTGAGGGCTGGAATCCCATCCACCCATCCACCCACCCACCATTCATTCGCTCATTCACTCGTTCATTCCCCAGACATGTGGCGCACCAACCCCTGGCCTGTGCACGTCCATCAGAGGCCCCATTAGCTCGTGTTTTGAGCCCCATGAGAGAGAACAAGTTGGTGATCTCTAAATGCAGCTTGTTGGGGAGACAGAATCCTTCAGCGGTGCCCTGAGGGTGGGAGGGGAAGTGACCGGGGAGGGGAGCGTGTGGGCCTGGGGCCCATCCAGTCCGTGAGGGGGGCATTTACCTAAAAAGGAGGAGACAGGAATAAAGACAGAGCCACGGCAGAGAAACGCCAGGGCGGCCTGGGGCTTCCCTGCACATGTTTGCACACGTCCTCGGCCACCACCGCCTGCCGCCTTTGTCTCCCAGCAAGGGGCAGGTGCCCGAGAAGCCGGCTGGGGTTTATCTGCCATCAAAGCCAGCCTGTAGGGGGCTGGCACGCGGAGCTGTCCCTTTCCCATGGGAATCTTGATCCCTTCCAAGTCCCCAGCACCCGCCTTTCATCGCCGTGCTGGGAGCGGGCACTCCCACTGACACCCAGACAGCGATGCCAAGGAGGCCACTGCCAGAGGGAGGCCACCACCGTGCAGGCTTCAGATGTCACACTCTGTCCCTGCTGCACCCCCTGCAGTGAGACTGGGGTAAGAAGAGGCTGGTGCAGGCGTGAGCTGGAGATGGGGGCGGTGCCTGCGCTCTGAGTCACCATGGCCTGTGCCCCCTTGCCCCCTCGAGGCCTGAGACCTGCACTCTGTCACCTAAGGGCATTGACCCCGTGGCGCTCTGGCACACCAGGAAGTATAAGCCAGACTCAGGGGCTGGCGAAACATGGGAGGCTTGGGTGAGGCAGCTTCTCCGGCCCAGGAGGGTGAGAAGCTGCCCGGTAGTTGGGAGCACGG
This sequence comes from Eulemur rufifrons, assembly GCF_041146395.1. Taxonomy (NCBI): domain Eukaryota; kingdom Metazoa; phylum Chordata; class Mammalia; order Primates; family Lemuridae; genus Eulemur; species Eulemur rufifrons. The sequence continues at coordinate 4,809,177 of NC_090991.1, forward strand.
GCTTTGGAGGAATCCCTTCTCCCCCGCCAGTATCTGGAACCGGCTGCCGAGTCCTGCCAAAGTTCTGTCCCTGACATTTCTAGAATCTCACCCCTCCTTTCCAGCCCTCTGCCACCACTCTGGTCTGGCTCCCTCATTGGTCTCTGGGGGACTGTCCCAGCCTCCTCCTCACTGGCCTCCACACACACCCCCGTCACCAGTCCATCCTGCATCGTTGCCGCCACTGCAAACTTTCCAGCGCGCTCGTCTGATGGTGTCACTGTCCCCCTGGCTCACCCTCTGGCCTCCCACTGCGCTCACTGGTCTGTGGTCTTCACCGTGGCCCCGGGCCCCGCACCCCGGGCACCCTGCCCGGCTCTCATCTCTTGCCCTCGCATTCCACTTGCCAGCCGTGCCACACTCCCTGCCCTCTCCTGCCCTCCAGGCTTCTCCTCTTTCCCTCGGTAACTCCTCACGTCCCTCGTGTCTCAGGGGGAATGCTGCTTCCTCGGAGACACCCCTCTGGTCTCCTGTTCCCACCCAGGTAGGATTTAGGGCCCTTCCCCGTGCTCTGCCTGGCTCCTCACCCACGCTGTCTCTGGCTCCTCAGTCCCCAGCGCTTGTGAGGCATACAGTAGGCACTTAGTAACTGCTTCTCGGGTGGCTGGGTGCATGTGTGGGTGGACACATGGATGGAGGATAGGTGGACGGGTGGGTGGAGGGGCTGTGTGGCCTGGGGGAGCCCAGAGGCGCCAGGAAGGGGGCTTCTGGGCCTCAGCGACTCCGTCTGTGGGCATTCCACTGGCTCCGGCGCCTCGCGTGGGGGCTCAGCGCGAGCTCCAGTGAAGGCCGCGGCCCCTGCAGGCGGCGGGGCAGCACTCCACAGACAGTGCCTGCCTGGGATGGAGCAAGTGCGCCCCAGTCCCTGCAGTCCTAAAAGGATTGCCTTCTCCAAGGGGAATGTTGATACCTTCTTCCCTTCTTTTTTTTTCTTTCTTTTTTAAAATTTTTTTTCCCCCGCCCCTTCTTGTTCCATTCTTGTTTGCACCCAAGATCCTTGTCCTGAGATGCAGACGTGGAGACAGACAGGCTGAGTTCAAATCCCAATGTTGCTGCTCGCCAAGAAATTCCCCTTGCCTCCCAGGCCTTACTGGTGCTATCTATAAAATGGGGGTGCACGTGTGTTGCTCACAGTTTCCCTGGGCATTAAAACAATGTGACCAGGAAAAGGGTACCCAGGAAATATGAGACTTAAAATCCTAGCACCTGAAAGAGCAGCTTCTACCCCAGCCCCCGCCGCAGGGCCACATCTGCCCACAGTGTCACAGGGCTGTCCCCAGGCCTTCACAGTCTAGCCAGGGCTACCTCTGGAAACTGAGCGTGAAGCTTCCAAACCTTAGGACCCAGCTCACAGCCACGAATTGTTAATTATGGTAGGCATGCAATTAATAATTACAATTCATATAATATACTTTATAATTTACATATAATTTATAGAACTATATTGTTGAGTTAGGTAAATAATTGTTTACATAGTACAGTGCTTCTGTCACTTGCAAGCTGTGTGACTTTGGACAAGTGCCCGAACCTCTGTGAGCCTCTTTTGCCTCATCTGTAAGATGGGCTAAAACGTGTGACTGCTTCTTAGAACGGCCCGGTGTGCGTCAGGTCTGTCGAGAACTAGCCGTGAAGGTGATGATGACAGAGCATTTCTACCTCCATTTTTTCACTAGTTCTTTGCTCAACCCTATGAAGCAAGTAGTTAACATTATCCTTATTTTATGGGTGAGAAAGCAGAAGCCCAGAGACGTGCGGTGACTCACCTGGGGTCACGCAGCATTCGGCGGTAGCAGGGCGTTGGGTACTTGGTGTTCTTTCCAAAGACTCGTGAGGCTCTGGTCTGGAAAAAGCCAGCTCTGGACCAGGGTGGAACACAGGGGCCTTTTTAATCTTCCTTCCACGGGCCTGGGGCTGCAGGGGCCCCCAGCCAGTCAGCCAAGTCTGTTCCACCCAGTGTGCCAGCCAGGGAACACAGACAGCGGGACCCTGCTCTGGCCACTGCCCACTGGGCCTCTGAGCCAGGACGTGTCCGCCTACCCGGGCAGTGACCAGCTGCTCCTGGGGCCAGGAGGCCAGAGCCAGGTTTCTGTCACTCCAAGGAGCTACTGCCTTCCTGCCCCACCTCCACAGCCAGCAAGGACCAGTTAGGGATTTTCCTGAACTTTCCCTATTATAAAAAGTTATATAAACATTTACCTTTTAAAAATAACAGCTAACTTACTGCGCCCTCCTCTGCCCAGTGTTGCTCTAACAATTGTACATACATTATCTGATTTAATCTTCATACCCCCCCCTGAGGTGCAAACCCTTCCTCCTGTTTTGCAGACGAGGAAACTGAGGCATAGGGAGCCTAGTCACCTGCCGAAGGCCCCGCAGCTAGGCAGTGTCTGAGTGAGACTTGGACCCAGACGGGGCCTCCTGCCAGGCAGGCCTTCAGCGCACAGAGGTTCAGGCCTGCAGAAACCCAGAATGGCTGACGCCTTTCAATTTTGTATCATGTGTTGCTTTGTTCAGATGATTAAAGGAAAGCCTATTGTTGGTAGAACGAGAATACAAAGTATGGTGACACGTAAAACCAGGACTCTTTCTGAGTATAGGTGACCCTTGAACTACGAGAGGGTCAGGGGCGCCGACCCCCCACAAAATCAAAAAGAAAATTCGTGTATAACTTTGACTCCCCAAAAACTTAACCCCTGTTTTGTTTTGTTGACAGAGTCTCACTCTGTTGTCTGGGCGACAGTGCTGTGGCATCAGCCTAGGTCACAGCAACCTCAAACTCCTGGGCTCAAGCGATCCTCCTGCCTCAGCCTCCCTAGTAGCTGGGACTACAGGCATACACCACCATGCCCGGCTAATTTTTTCTATATATATTTTTGGTTGGCCAGATATTTCTTTGTATTTTTAGTAGAGACAGTGTCTCGCTCTTGCTCAGGCTGGTCTCGAACTCCTGACCTCGAGCGATCCACCCGCCTCAGCCTCCCAGAGTGCTAGGATTACAGGCGTGAGCCACCACGCCCGGCCCTAAAAACTGAACTCTTAACAGCCTACTGTTGACTGGAAGCCTTGCCAACATAAACAGTTGATTAGTTGATTGACACATATTTTGTATATGTATTATATACTGCATCCTTATAATAAAGTAAGCTAGAAGAAAGAAAATGTTAAAAAAAATCATAAGGAAGAGAAAATATATTTATTCAGTATGAGGTGGAAGTGGATCATCACGAAAGTCTTCATGCCGAGTAGGTGAGTGGGAGGAAGAGAAGGAGGGGCTGGTCTTGCTGTCTTGGGTGGCAGAGACAGGAGAGGTAGGCACATACGTGTAACTATTATTGACAAAAATCTGCATATAAAAATACGGAATCCGTGAAGTTCAAACCCATGTTGTTCGAGGGCCTGCTATACTTGGCCTTGGCAGCAGCAGGCACCCACACAGCACAGGGCTTCAGCCAGTCCTGGCTCTGTGTCCCCCAAGGCTGTGCACCCAGTGAACGTGTACAGGGAAACAGGTTTGGTTACCCCACCCCCTTGGGGCCTCAGTTTCCTCATCTGTAAAATGGGGGAATGATCCCCCTCTTACCCATTGCAGGATGCTGGGGAGCTGACTCCTCCTGGCAGCTGGCCCTCGTTCTATCCAACTGAAGAGGACACTGAGCTCAATCCACCAGCCTAGAGCCAAACGGCAAGAAAGTAGCAATGATTTGAGCTCCAAACTGTGCTCCTTCTTAAACCACCTTGCATAGAAAAAATCAAATACAACCCCCTTTTTTATATAAATGGGGCACCTGTACATACTTTCTACACTGCACTGTTTTTCACCCAACTTGAAGACTGTTCCCAATTAATACATGAAGCTTTTAATGAATTAATACCTCCCTCTCTTTAATACTCCACTGCATGGAACTTCCCACATGTGTTGCCCTCATCTCCCGTAGACGGACAGTTAGGGGATCTCCAAGATATTGTAGTTAATAGCTTTGTGCAGAAGACTTTGGGCCCAGGTCAGAGGACACATGTAGTTTTTATTTGGGTCTATGTTGGCAAAAAGCTCTCCAAGGAGGTTGTACCTGTCTACCTCTCCCACCCCCAGCTAGACTGGGCTCCTCTTCCCCACACCCTCACCAACCAGGCAGATGCAGCGTGATGGGTCTCCACCTGCTGTGCCAAGAAAACCAAATGGGCTGTTTACCTTGAGCAGTACTCAAGGGCCCAGGCATGTCTGGGGGCCTGAGTCTAGCCCTGTACCACTTACCAACTGCATGACCTCAGGCAATAGGCTTCACCTCGCTGGGCCTCAGTTTCCTCGTAAGACAGGGAGGATAATGGTACCACCTCATGGGGTTGTGACAATGCAGAGTTTGTAGATGCAAAATGCCTAGGACAGTGCCTGGCCCAGAAAGGCACAAGTGAGAACTGGGCTGTCATCACTGGTTGGGTGAGTCACGGGTGGGGGCCCAGACCCTAGGGTTGATGCTCAGGTCTCGTGCTTTGGGAAGGCAAGAAAGGTGTGGGGAACCATCCAGGGAAAAGAGTACAGTCAGCTTATCTCAGCGTCCCACTGTGCCAGTGGGGAAACTGAGGTCCACAAAGGCCCAGGGTGCGAGAAGTGATTGGAAGCTTAGCAGCGTGAAACTGCTTTTTATCAAATGCGTTGGCTGCCTAGAGGCAAATACCAAATGTAAGTCCTGAGCCTTACCCAGGCCACTACGGGGACCCAGATCTGAAACTAAAGGCTCAGGGAACACAGCCAGAGCCTGGTGCTGAGGTCCTAGAAGGCCCTCCTTGGACAGAACAGGAGCCACATCCGCTCCCCGAGCCCAGCCTCAGCAGACCCCACAGTCTTCCTGGGCTGAGATGGTGCCATGCCAGTTGTGGTCCACAGACCAGCTGCACTGGCCTCACCCGAAGGCTCGTTAGAACTGCAGAACCGCAGGCCCTGCCCTGACCCGCCGCAGCAAAATCCGCCTCTCACTGAGATGTGCACGTTAGCATTTAAGGACACAGAGACGCCAGCTGGGAAGATGGCCTACCTGCCTTGGGGTACAGGCCGCTGCTCTGTGGGCAGACGTCAACCCTCAGTCCCAGAATGCCCTCCCCAGCTCTGTCTCAGACACAGGCTGCTCCCTGGGAGCCAGAGAAAGTACAAGGCTTGGGCCTGGCCCCATGAACAGGTGGCACTGGAGGGCGCTGCCCTTTGTTGAGCCTCTACCAGCTGCCAAGCACATTATCTCATTTAGTCTCCCAATGACCCTGCAAGTTTTGCTGTTTAATTTCATGAAACACAGAGAGGTTAAGTAAATTGCCCAAGCTTACCCAGCAGATGTGTATGCAGGAGCTGGGATTCAAACCCAGAGCTCCTGACATCAGGGTCTAGCCATTTACAATCAGGGTGGGCATGGGGGCAGATAATGGCTCCCCTCGCCCCAAAGCCAGAGCCCCAGTGGCCTGTGAGCCCTCACAGCTGGTTGGCCTGGCTGTTGTAATTCTGACCTCTCTGTAGAGCCTCCCTTTCCGGAGCAGAAGAGGCCTGCAATTCTCCATGCCAGTGAGCCAGCCAAGAGGGATTCTCCTACAACTTTCCAGAACAAGGCAGTGCTGGGGTCAGGCCAAGTTAGCTATGTACAGCTGGAAGACGCTCTCCCCCAGATGCTGAGTGACTGGAAGCCAAGAGGGAGGGAGTTCTGGAGGGGTCTGGTGCAGCTGGAGGTGAGGCTGGAGGGGCCAGGCTGGGCCTGGGAAGAGGGAACCAGCACACGGAGCACAGGCAGAAAGTATTCTGTTCACCCTGGGGAAATAAGAGTGTCGTTCAGAACAGCCAGACGGACTCAGACAGTTGCCCTCGCCCCGTTTTCACTCTTACGTGCCCCTTCGTTTTGTGGCTGTTTGGGAGAGGGAGCATCAGCCAGTTGTCCACTCAGACACAGACCAAAGGCGCATATTTTCCATCCTGAGGAAAGCCTCCCCGGGCGGCCTCCAGGCCTGCCTCCCAAGCAGCGGCTGGTGCTCCTGGTCACTGCGATTCGTGTCTGGGGGCCAGGATCCACCCCGCCCAGGGAGAGGCACGCCGGAAATGGAAGCTCCCTTCCTGGCCGTGGGCACAGCTAGGTCACCGGGGGAGGCCAGGACCCTGTGGGCCCAGAGGTTCCTTGTCTTGAGACAGAGACCCCTGAATATCAAAATAGGAGCCAAGTGCTGGTCTGTTGTTGCGGGGAGGAGTATATAACTGCCCAGAGCCACTAGCCCCTAAATGGATTTGTAATTTATTCATCACAACAGCAGCTACACATTTGAAGAGCAGTGGTACGTGGCTAGGCAAGATTTATATTTGGCTAGGCGAGATGAAGAAAGGAGACCCATGTGGACTTACGCCTCATTGTAACAATTCTGCAGCCCCAGAGCCAAACCCCCACTTGGGAACCCTTAACAGGGGGCCTGGCCAAGTAGGCGGGGGAGTTGGTCATGGTAGGCCCTGTGACTTCTCTCCTACCCCCTGCCAATCCCACCCCCCTTCTTTCTCCCAAGAAAACAGCTTTCTGAAATTTCCAAAGGAGGAAACCAGGACCCCATGGAAATCCTACCCCCTGGGCTGCTTGTGTTCACTGCAGCCCCTTGGGTACCACCCTAATGTCCAGCTTGAGGCCCTACCCACTGGCCCAGGGCCTAGGCTTGTGGGGGAGGGGACCAGGGAGGCCCCCCACAGGGTGGAGTCTGGAATGGCCCCTTCCCTGCTCTGGTCTGTGAAATGAGAGGTGACGTCACCTCCTAGAAGGGCAGTTGGAGGGTTAGAAGTAAAATCTATCAAGACACCTTGGACACAGGAGGGGGCCAGACAGCATCAGCCTTTGATGGTGCTGCTGTTACACCGGCTCCCGCAGTCTGAGGGTCACTGAGAACTTTCCAGATCTGAAGGAGGCCATGAGCACAGTGTCTGGCTGAGGGGAGAGAAGCCCCTCGAGACGCCTCCCCCTATGACAGGCCCTGCTTCTGCTCAGGAGGCCCGTCCCCACCCCCCACCTTGCCTCCTGGGCAGGCTGGGGCCTCCCAGCTCCTGCTTTGGCCCACGGGTGTCCCCAGCCAGCCCAGCATCTGTATTCCTCTCGCACCTTCACCCCTCCCTGCCCAGGCACTCCCAGCTGCCAGCTTGCCTGGCTTCTTACCTCTCTGGGTTAATCCCCCCCCCCACCAGAGGCTGCTCCCTTGGGGTGGGGGCCCAGCCCTCCAGGGCCCATTTCCTGCGGCCCAGCCAAGCCTCAGAGAGAAATCCATCTCAGGTTCCCCAGCAGGCTTTGCTGCTCCTGGCTGCTGGAATGCCCTTCTCCTTTCTTAGCCCACCACTCCCCCTGGCTTCCCTTCTCAGTGTTCCTGGTGGCCTGCTGCCCCACCTCCTTCAGGTGGGAGGTGCTCAGGGGCCCTATGCCTGTGAGTCTCCAGGATTGGGCACAGAGCAGTCTGGAAAATGTCAAGTGATGGGGGGATCCAGTCAGAGACCCAGGGGGGCTTCTGGGCTCAGCCAGCGCCTCTACTGCTGCCCTCTTTGGAGGGAATGGCAGGCCAGGTTTGGGTGGGTGGCCTTTGGAGAGAAGGGTAACAGGAGTGGACATGAACTTCCTGTGGCCTCACGGGAGAGGGAAGAGGGACTGGGATGCTGAGCCCTGGGGAAGGGGCTGGGAGGGGGGTGCCCAGGTGAGCCTAATCTTGGGAGGAGGCAGTAAACTGCCTTCAAGAGTCCCTACTGTGCGCCCCTGGCACTTGCCCAGCCCCCGGCACTGGGCATCGGCACGGTGGGGTCTGCCCTGAAGTTGTTGGTATGGCCAGTCCGCTGCTGTTTAAATAGTGTGTTTGTTTGGAATGGCTTAGGGAGGGGACTGGAGATGGGGGGTCAGTGCCCCACTTGGCGCCGCCGCCGGAGGGTCCGCGTGTTAGAAGCTCCAGCTTCCGTAGATGACTGAAGAAGGGTGGGCTTCGAGAGAAGGCCGAAAACCAAAAGGGGGCTGGGGTCCCGGGCCGGCCCCCCTTTTTGCAGGGGGGAGAACAGAAGCCGCCTCTCGCAGCCACTCTGCGCGCGGGGTGGGAGGGAGAAAGGGAAGTGAGGGGACGACAGCGCCAGGCTCCCCGCCCCCATCCCACCCGTTCCAATATTTCGCAGAAAGGCACGCGGCTCTTAATCGGTCCTTTCCAGGCTGAGATTTAGCCGCGCGATGCCTGCGCAGGGGCGGGGGCCGCGGGCCGGGGGAGGCGCTCAGAGTCCGGAGCCGCCGAGCGAGGTGAGGAGCCCGCGTCCTCGGCTGGTGGAGCGGGCGGGCGGGCGCGCAAACCCGAGAGGCAGATATAGAAAGGGGGGCAGGTTAAAAATAACCCTCTCCGGCTGGGAAGCTCGCGCGCGCTCTCTCGCCTCGTTCGGTGCCAGAGGACTCCAGGGGAGGTGGCGTTGGGGAGGGCAGAGCGGGATTCCCCCTCCTCCGCCGGGCGGGGTGCCCGCCTGCGCGCCGCGGCTGCACGTGTGCGGGGCCGCGCGCCGGGCCCCTCTGCACCCGGCCGGTGGGCGTCCCCTCTCCAGGACCGGGCGCATCTGGCAGCGGCCCCCGCCCGCAGCCTTGCGCGGCTGGAGGGAAGCGCTCCATTATTCATTATTTACGAGCGTTAATAGGTTTGAGGCACGTGGGGGGGCAAGGGCGCAGTGGGGACCGAGGCTTTAGGGGAAGGGGTGGGGAGTGGGGGATTAGGGTAGGGGCGGGGCTGCGGCGGCCGCAAAGAAGAGGACTTGGTCTTGGGCCGGGCGATCTGGACGCACCTCTCCACCGGGTTCCTCCACACCTCCGGGTGCCGGGGCCGAGCAGGGCACCGGGAGGGCAGCGCGGGCCTCTGATTTTGCCTCTCGGCCCCTGTCCTTCGCGTCCTCGCCCTTTCCGAGGGCGGGGAGGGGGCTGCGGGCCGTGCGCGCCCCTCGCCGCCACCGCTGCCGCGTCCCCGACGCAGCCCCGGCCTCATTTATCATCATCTTTGGTCAAGTGGAGTGTGCAAGGAACAGCTGCTTCACTCGGCTGACTTCCGAGGGCGGCTACAGAGGGAATCAGGGAGATGAATGATGGAGGCTGGGGGGGCCGCAGCCCCCCGGGGTCCCCGCGCAGGCGGAGGGGGGCGGGGAGCGTCCAGGGCCGCCTCCGCCTCGTGGCGAATGCAGCGCCCCCTTCGCTCTATCTCACCTCCAATGACCGTAGATCGGGGACGGGGGGCGCCTCAGGAGGGGACCGGGCGCGGGGGGCGGGGGGCCGGAGGACGTGCGGGCGCGCTGCCGGCGGAGCCGGAGGTCGCAGTGACCTTGCTGGGGTCAGCGGGTTGGGCTGCGGAGGAGGCGGCGTGGCGTCTTTGGTGGCGCTTTCTGGATTGGCGCAGAGGCCGGGGAAACAAGGCGGGGGCGGGCGGGGGTGCGGGGGGAACACAAATAGAAGGTGAAATTTTACCTGCCCCTGAGGGAGTCCTGCGGATTTTCTCCCGGCAGCAGCAGGCGCTCTGCCTTTGTCTTACACGGCTGGAACATCTGTTGCAGAGGGGCGGAGAGGCCGCAAACAACCCCCACACACCCCGCGCGGCTCCCCATCCCCGGCTTGGCCCTAGCCGGGCTCCAGGCCTCGCGGCGCCACGTTAACCCTGCTGGCGCTGGGGCGCACGCCCGGAGCCCCTGCCGCAGTGCGCGGCGCGGGATGGGCCTTGGCGGGGGCCCCCAGAAGCCCTCCTCCCCCTGGAAAGGGCGCCATGGCGTCGATGGGGGCGAGGGCGGCTGCGGAAAGGGTTAATGGCCTAGTCGCAGACCCTAATTGTCGGAGCCGGGCCCGCTTCGTTTCAATTACCCTAAGTAGAGACTGAATGCGCAATTAACGAAGTCAGCTTGCCAACTGGAAAGCCGGCCTGCTTTCACATTGAGCAGAATACTCCACCAGCTGACTTGGACCAAGCAATTTCCTCCTCTCTCCCCTTTCTCTCTCCCCTTTCTCTCTCTATCTCTCTTCCAATCCTCCTCCCTCTTTTTCTCTCTCCTTAATAATAAAATTATACCAAGCAGTTTGTGGTGTGGCAGGCGGCCAGAAAAGCGTTTCTTTAAACGCCGCCGTCTCACAATTAGGCAGCGAGAGAATTTGACACGCCGTGGCGGCCTGACAGGCGGCTTCCTCCCCTGGGGACCGGGGGAGGGAGGGGCGCCAATTCCCCCGCTCCCCCAGGTGGAAGCGGGCTGGGAGGGGCTGTCAGAATGGCTGCGACAAGGGGGTGTCCCAGGCAGGGAGGCCTGGGCTGGCTCCGCCTAGGCTCCGGAAGGCGGCACATTCCCTGACTCCTCCGGGAAGCTGGGTGTCCTGCAGGAAGACTTCATTCCCCCTTCCTGTGTGACTGACAGGCACTCTGAGGCACACAGCTGTGCAGGGCTCTGCTGTTCTCTGGACAAGTCACTGGCCTTCTCTGGGCTTCCTTTAATCCCTCTACAGAATGAAGGGGAGCTTTGACCCAGAATGTGCTCTGCAGAAAGTGGCTTCTAGTGGCTCACAGCTCTCTGCAGCTGGTCTTTATGGCCAGGAGGGGGATGCAGACGACACCATGTGGAAACAGGCCAGAGACTCCTCTCTGGTTTGGGCCTCACACCAGTGGGCCCCAAAGGCACACAGGAGAGTGGCCAGCCAGGGAGCATGATGCAGGCGGCTGACGGATGGGAGTGACTTTGCAGGAGTCCCATGGACTGCCAGGGATTGGTGCCATGAGGACAGAGGACACTGACCACTGGCTGCAGCAGCTGGGGCACCTACGGTGGAAGAAGGCCCAGAGATTTGGGCAGAGTTGGGAGGAAGCTGCAGTTGCCTCCACTTTCTCTTTGCTGCCTCCCAGTGTCACCCGTCTGGCTTCCCCTGCCCGCTCCTCACATGGTTAAGCCCTCCTTCCAGCCTGCCCTGATCACCTCCTCTCCCCACCTCCCACAGCCCCCTGGGTGTCACTTCATCTCAGCGACACCAGGGCAGTCAGCTGTGTGTCTGTCTGCCTCGGGACAGCAGGGGCTGTGCTGCTTTCCTCTGTGTCCTCGGCACCCAGCTTGCCCCCCCCCCGCCCCCCGCGGTAGCTGAGCAGAAATGGGCTCCACAAGTGAATGAGCACAGGCAGGACCCGGGCTGCGCAGTAGAGAGCTCACACTTCGCCTTGCCTTCCTGGTGGGCCTTTGCATGATCTCTCTCTGGGCATCATCCCCCTGCGCTGTGGCGAGGGTTAGATAATGCACCCAACACAGAGCCTGACACCCCCAATCCATCTCATGTTCATCCAGCCGAGCAGTATTTAATGGACCAACTCTGGAGCTGGTTTCTGGGCTTGGAGCTTAAGGCCAAGCAGAGGAAGCCCCTGCCCTCATCAGGCTACATTCTAGTGAGAAACACATGTGAAACTGCTCATTGTACCATTAATTATGTAATTACTGCTGTGATGAGTGCCACAAGGGGCCTGGCAGGGGCCCCGGGTTGGGGGGGGCTCACTTGGTATCTGCTGTGGAATGCTCCAGAGGTCATGACCACCTCTGTGGGCCTCAGGCCTCCAGCCTGCCAGCCTTTGCAGCCCCCCACCTCTCCGTACCTCCTTTCCAAGGCTGCTGAGTGCAGCCCGCCTGCCTCCGCCCTGAGCCGGTGCGCTCACCCTCCTGCTCTCCCGCCTCCCAGCCTCACTGACTGCTGCCTCCGTCCGGCTTCCCCTGTCCCTCCTCACATGGTTAAGCCCTCCTTCCAGCCAGTCCTGATCACCTCCTCTCCCACCCCCATGGGGGTCACCTCATCTCAACAACACTGTGGCAGTGGCAGTGGTCCGTGTGTCTGCCTCGGGAAGCAGGGCCTGTGCTGCTTTCCTCTGTCTCCTCAGCACCCAGCTTGCCCCCCACCAAAGCTGAGCAGAAATGGGCTCCACCAGTGCTTAACTGGTTTGTGCTGGTCCCAGAGCTTCTCCCAGGCCAGGGAATGTTCTGGGTGCTCCTCCTGCTCTCATTCCTTCACGTTGAACACGTACCTGTGCTACTGAGCACCCACTAGGTGCCCAAATCTCAACCCAACAAAGACCTGCCACCACCCATGCAAAGTCCCATCTGCGTCAGTGACATCAGTGTTTGACACCCAGGAGCTTGTGATCAAGTACGGCCCACAGACAGGTTCTCTTGAACTCTGCAGTGGTAAAAAAAAAAAAAAAAGCAATTTTTTGCTTGGTTAACATTTTTTTTTAAATGAAAGATACTCCTTTTTATAAAATCCTGATTTCTGGCTTTGTAAAGGGAAAAAAACTCAGGAACTCTGGCACCCTGGGCTCCCATTCCTGCGTGGCCGCAGCCTGCTGGAGCTGCATGGGCTGCTCGAGCACTAGGTTTGGGACGGGGTCTCCAGCTGCCCCCACCCCAGCGGCCCACTGCACCCTGCGCATCCCCTGCCGGCCTTGGGGAGATGTTCTTTGTCAAATGAGTGAAGTGGTGCTGTGGTCACCACCCCCCAGATGTGCTCTGCACCCCCACCCCCTGCTTGTTCTGGGTATGTTCACAGGGTTAATGTGACATTGTGCACATTGTTCATTCAATAAATAGCGTTCTGGCCAATTGGTCTCTCCTCTTGAGAATGAGAACTCCCTGCTCTCATGGAACTTTCGTTCGAAAGAGGAGAGACCAATAACAAAGCAATTCAAGGTTTATTACAAGAAGGCAAGTGCTTTGGAGAAGAAATAGGGGCTAGGGTGCGAGGGGCGCACAGGTGACAGTCGAGCTTTGTTGGGTGGGGATTTGGGCTCATCGTGAAGGAATGAGAGCAGGAGGAGCACCTGGAATGTTCCCTGTCCCGGGAGAAGCTCTGGGACCAGAACAAATGAGTTGAGCACCGGAGGATAGCAGAAAGGGGGCTCAGGGAGGAGGCAGGCAGGGCTGCAGCCAGGCCTTGCCAGAGGGTGGCACTCAGCAGCCTTGGAAAGGAGGTGGGGGGTTGTAGACAGTGGTCGGGGAAGGCTACTTGAGAAGGTGACAGAGGAGCAAAGACAGAGCAGGGAAGGGAGCTGTGTGGGTATCTGGGAATGGTATTTCCAGCAGAAGGAACAGCCAGTGCAAAAGCCCTGAGGCTCAGGGAGGTAAAGGCTTGCCCAAAGTTACAAAGTCAGCACCTTTGTGCTGCACTCCCCCGGGGAGGTAAGCCACAGTCCCTCCAGGCACATGGGGTGGGGAGGACAAGGCTAGGGTGCAAGGCCAAGGCCGGGCTCTCTTATCCTTTGCTTCCTCTCAAAGCTAGCAGCCGCACTGGCCTATCTCATCTATATTGTGCAGCCTCTTGCGAGGGCAGGGACCTCTGGGCCCTGGGGTGGAGAGAGGAATGCAGCAGACTGGGAGTGCCCTGTGGGTCCCATGCGGCCCGCATGCCAGCCTCTGGGCCAGCCCCTTGGTCTTGCTGGGCCTGGGCCCCTGACTGTGTCCAATGGCATCAGCCTGGCCTGGGGGAGGCAAGGCCAGGGGCTACGCCCCACAGGGGGCACACAGGGCTGCCTGGGCTGCCACACCCGGCCCTCTTACCTGTCTGCATCCCAGCAGCCGCCCCCCTTTTCTTGTCCTTAGGAAAGGTGGTGATGCTTTCTGTCCAATGGTGACTAAAGTGATCTAAGAAAATAACAATTGTCCACAAGAGACTGATAAGTACAGAGCGGCTAATAGGTGGGCCGTGCTCCTGGCAGCCTGCCCAGGGGGGCCCTGAGCACCTCAGCTGTGCTGGACCCTCCTCGATGGCCAGCACCTCACAGTCTACCCTCAGCCCTAGACGGCAACCAGGGTCTCCAAGCATGGACGGCTGTGTCCCAGGCACGGGCACCGTGGGCAGGGGAAGTGGGGAGTGGACACAACTTAGCATCAGGGGACCTGAGCACAGCACGGGACACACACACTGTGTCCAGGGAAGAGCAGGCAGGCACGGTGTCCTCCTGGTGGGTTAGGCCCTGCAGGGAGGGTCCCATTCAGATGGCTCAGTAGTCTCAGCTGCCACCACAGCCTGGTCCCTAGAGGAGACAGCATTGGTGGGCTTCGAGGGGGAGCTTCCCGAATGCCTGGAAAGTCCAGAAGCCTCTGCTCCCCACTCAGACACCCTTCAGAGAGCCCTGAGCCCCAGCCTCACCGGGGTCCCTAGCCCCAACTAAGGAGCCTGGCTGGCTGCTGGGGCGGCCCCTGCTTCTCACCCCACTGCTGGCCTCCACGTTCCGTCCCCCAGGCTCTGCAGAGGACATGCTAGACACCCCATGGGGGCCGTGAATGAGGAGGGTACATACCCAAGTGTTGCCCCCTGAGGGTGGTCTAGAGAGGCTGTGCTTTGGGGTGGGGGCTGTCTTGTGCTCTGGGGTTCCTTACTCGGGTCCCTCCCCTCTGCTGGTCCAGGGCTCCTAACCTGTCGCAAGGGCCTGTCCTGTGGGCCCCTTGGAGACTCATCCCTTCCTCCCACTCAAGCCAGACCCTTAGGACTTAGAATGGACCCCACAGAGCAGCAGTGAATCTGGCTGGTGATTTAGCATTTCAATCCTGGTCTCATATCTACTCATCACCCACAACAGATGGGGAGGCCCGAGGGGGTTGCACCTTCTCCTCTCCTCCTGGACACACACCCCTCTGCCCCTTCTTCCTCAGGTTGCCAGGCCGTGAGTGGGTTGGGTTTTTAATTTTTTCCCTGCAGCTACAAATCAGGAAACCAGGTCATAAAACAACCTTAGGTAAGTAGGTGGGCTGGAACCTGCGGCCTCAGAGCTTCGCCCACCCCATTTCTTTCTCTTTTTCTTCTCCCCCTCCTCCCCCCTCCTCCCCCTCCCCCTCTCCCTCTTCCTGAGGACAGAAATTCCAGCAGGCGCCTCCACTGGGCTCCTGGGGGTCCCTGGGAGCTGCAGCAGCTTTGGCCCACCTGTGCCCATTTCCCTGACTGGGGGCCCAGCCCTGGGGTCTGGAGAGGCTTTGGGCCTAGTGACCTCTCCCGGAAGCTGCCCAGGAAACAGTAGTTGCCGTGGTGGTGACAGTGACGGCTAGTGACCATCACGGCCCCCCTGTAGATCTACCCAGGGTGGGTCTGGCTGCTTAAAGACAGGGGCACAGTAAGGGTAGAAGTGGGGGCCCTGCCTGCCTCACCCCACAGCACCTGTCTCCCGGCCTGCCGCAGCACACCTGCCTCCAGCGTGGGAATCTGAGTGGGGTCCAGGCGAGGGGTTTGGGCATCGCGCTGAGAAGCTTTCCTGTGGGCCTCCGCGGGTCCCTTCCCCTCTGAACCTCACTGTCCTCTGTGAAAGGGGAGGAGCAGAACGCTGAGGGGGGGCCGCGCAGAGGGGCGGTGGCGGCTGTGGGCCCACCCTGCCGCCATAGGTCATGGCGGGGCGGGCTGGGGTCTTTGCCTGAAAGAAGGGCTGTGCCCCAGTCTAGCTGCTGGGCCCTTGCACTGGAGGGCATCTGGGGTCTTACGAGGCCCCCGCGCTATTTCATGGTGGGGGGGGGGGGACCCATCGCTGTGTCAGGGAAGCCCTGGGGCACTGGATGCTGCAGGCCTGAGCTCACGCTCCTGTCACTTCGCTCCTGTCACTTCGGTCACAGAAGACAGACTTGCCCAGGTCGCTGTAGGGCTCAAGTGTCCATGTGTCTGGCGCTTAGAGGATGCCAGGACTTCCTCCCTCCCGCCTTCCCGCTTGCCGCCTGCCACCTACTTTCAGCGAGGACAGACAAGGCCTGGACCTGTGTCTGGGGGAGAGGGGGTGGGGCAGGGAGTGGGGGGCCCTTCCCCACCTCCCCTTCTCCCTCCAACCCAAGACAGAGGCCAGACCCACAACCTGCCCCCGTGGCCCCTTGGCCCCTGCCACCGGTGCAAAGGTCACTGTTGCTCTGGCAGGGGCCTTTTTCTGCCCCCTGCTCTTCTCGTGCCACTGCCTTCCCCTCTCCCTCTCCGTGTCCTTTCCTAGTGCTCTTGAAAAGTAATCATAATCATAATAATTAATAACAACAGAGCCCACGGCAGGCCTGAGGCAGCTCTTAAAGAGGCAGCACCCCATTTTCTCCTGGCAGAGCCGCAGGACCCGTGGCTCTGAGAGGCGCCTGTGCCTTTGTTCCTGTGTGCCTCCCGCTGTCTGGGGTTGGAGGGTGGTGTTGGGGTGAGCATTTTTGCCTGCTTTCTCCATCAGGCACTGGGCTTCTCATATTTTAATTGAACTGTCTTTTCTTAGAGATAGATGCTTTCACCGCATCCAGCTGCTCGTGTGCATTGGGAAACCCGCCTGTAATACCGTCGCTAAATTAAAAGACGAAGCAGCTGGACCGATTAAACAGGGAGGGAGCGATGGACGGAGCAGGCAGGGAGGGGACACTGGTAATAGCGCCCTCTCTCTCCCTCTCTCTCTCTCTCTCTCTTTAAATAATGTTTCTGGTAATGCATTTTGGAGAATGTGAAAAAAAATAAAAAAGCCGTAGAAATGTTAATGATATCCACAGGACACTCAGCAGGAAATGAGAGTGATCTGGGACTAATAAAAGCAGAAATGTAATTTGTGCAGATATACGAGGCAGCCTTCAGAGTGGTCCTGGGTTTGCACATTCTGGGCTCATAAACACCGCAGGGGAGGGCAGGAGGGAGCAGGCCTGGGGCCTCAGCCTGGGGCAGCCAGGGCAGCGGGTCACTGCCTGGGCAGCCCCGTGGCAGTCTGGCCAGCGCCCTTCTCACCCCTCTTGGTGGAGGTCGGGGCAGGAGGCGCGGGGCTGCCCACTTGGCAGGGAGCCACCAGGCGGCAACCTAGTGCGGCTCCAGGTCCTCTGGGTCAGTGTCACAGCAGGCATCTCCTGGGACGTTTTACCCAGGCCGCTGGGGGGACTGAAGTGGGTCAGGAGGGCCAGCGCTTCTCCTGAAGGATGCCTGTGACCAGTCCAGGGAGGGAGGGAAGGAGGCTTCGACAAGCATGGTGGGCAGGGGCTGGATGTGGGACACTGCGGCTGGGTGGCTCCTTCCCGGGATCAGGGCGAGCTGATCCCCAGGACAGGGGAGGGTTTGCTAGCCGTCCCTGGGGCTGCCTGGCTGCCCCGGACTTGCCCTGCTCAGGTGGATGGAGGCCCTCCTGTGTCCCCTGCCCTGGCTCGGTCCCCAGACGCTGAATGAGGAAGGGCCAAAGAAGAGGGACCTCGCTCCGGGGGCCGCCCCTCCCTCTCTCCCCAACTCCGCGTGTCTGCCTCTCCCCTTTCTCTCCGTCTCTCACATCCGCGTCTTCTCTGCCTCTCTCTCCCGCGCTTTATTCCTTCCTCACCCTCGCACAATCCTAGAATCGTAGCCTGAGGCAGGCCACCCCTTCCTCTTCGGGCATTTGGGAACAAGAACTGGAAAGTCCCGTGTCCCCTCCTGGGGGCCTGGGCCGTGCAGGCATGAGCTGAGCCCCCCTCTTCCTGCCTCTGGGCCAGCGTGGTTCTGGGTAAATCCCAGGCCTTCTGGGACTCGGCCAGTGGCCAGCCAGCCTCTCGACGGGACTCCTCTAAAGCCTGGGGAGCTCCTCTCCCTGCCATCCCTCCGCTGAGGGTCTTCTGGGGTGACCAGGCCATCCAGCCAGTCGGGAGAACCTCTAGCCTGGATGCCCGGGGTCTGCCTGTGTTGTAAATCCAGTTGCTCTGCCCTACAAGGTCCCACCACGCCACCCCGGTCATTTCCTGACCCAGGATCCTGCTGTGGGGCAGGTTAGAGCCCGCCTGGGCCCCAGCCCCTAAAATCATAACCAGATGGGCTCTTGGGTGCGGCCTGCCCTGGCCGTGACCTGCGGAGGTGGGGAGGGGCCCAGCCAGGAGGGACAGGGCTGCGTCCCCAGTGCAGGAGGGGCCGGGCTGGTGTGCTCTCCCACGGCTATGGGACTGCAGCTCGGTGGCACATTAGTATGCGCTCCCTCACTCTGGGCCACGTAATCTGTTTATGCACCTATGATATCAAAAACAGGAGGCAGGTGCTGCCGTCCTGCGTTCCTGGGAGTCAGAGGAGGGACGTTTTATGTCTACAGTGGCTTGGCAGCCCCTAATCGACGTCTGCTAGAAGGAACAGACAGATTCCAGATGGCATGGCAGTGGCAGAGGAGGTGTGTGTGCGTGTGAGTGCACGTACATGTGTGTGTACCCGCCTCTGTGTGTGTGCGTGCTCAGCGGGCCTCGGCAAGCGGCCTCCCGGCCTCCCCCAGGGCAGGGCAGGGCAGACCCTCTTCAGTCCCCAGCATGGCTGGGTCACGCTTGAACACGGCCGCACAGGGACTAGATTACGGGATCCAGCAGGCCCCAGGGGACAGGGGAGCGGGAATTGCTCTGCTAAATGATTTCGAGCTGTCAGGAAGGGCTGGGAGTGGTGGGTGGGGGACGGAGGGGAGGAGCGAGCCAGGAGGAGGGTTGGGTGGCAGCTCCCCAGTGACCTGGCTGTGGGCAGCTGGCTTTGCACCTCCTGCACCGGTGGTCATCCTCGGTGAGGTTCAGCTGCAGGCGGTGTGGGAGCGGGAATTACAGCGCACACCTCCCTGACACAGAAGTTGTCAATATGTGCACAGCGGTGGGGCGGCTCGAGAGGGGGAGGCGGGTGGGAGGTGCTTTCTGAGGCAAAAGGAAGTGGCCCATCTGAATGGCTCTCCCTCTGCCCCCTCCCCGCTCGCCCTCGCTTTTTCTTTTCACAGATAACCAGCCCGAGTCATGCAGTCTTTTCGAGAAAGGTGTGGTTTCCATGGCAAACAACAGAACTACCAGCAGACCTCGCAGGAAACATCACGCCTGGAGAATTACAGGCAGCCGAGTCAGGCCGGCCTGAGCTGCGACCGGCAGCGGCTGCTTGCCAAGGACTATTATAACCCCCAGCCTTACCCAGGCTACGAGGGCGGTGCCGGCACGCCCTCCGGCACGGCAGCCGCGGTGGCCGCGGAGAAGTACCATCGAGGCAGCAAGGCCCTGCCCACACAGCAGGCCCTGCAGGGGAGGCCGGCTTTCCCCGGCTACGGCGTGCAGGACAGCAGCCCCTACCCAGGACGCTACTCCGGCGAGGAGAGCCTACAGGCTTGGGGGGCCCCGCAGCCACCGCCCCCCCAGCCACAGCCCCTGCCAGCGGGGGTGGGCAAGTATGATGAGAACTTGATGAAAAAGACAGCGGTGCCCCCCGGCAGGCAGTACCCGGAGCAGGGTGCCCAGGTGCCCTTTCGGACTCACTCCCTGCATGTGCAGCAGCCGCCCCCGCCTCCGCCACAGCAGCTGCCGCAGCCCCAGCAGCCCCTGGCGTACCCCAAACTCCAGAGACAGAAACTGCAAAATGACATTGCCTCCCCTTTGCCCTTTCCCCAAGGCGGCCACTTCCCCCAGCACTCCCAGTCCTTCCCCACCTCCTCCACGTACTCGTCTGGCCAGGGCGGCGGGCAGGGGGCCCACTCCTACAAGAGCTGCACAGCGCCGACCGCCCAGCCCCACGACAGGCCGCTGACCGCCAACGCCAGCCTGGCCCCGGGGCAGCGGGTCCAGAACCTTCATGCCTACCAGTCGGGCCGACTCGGCTACGACCAGCAGCAGCAGCAGGCCCTCCAGAGCCGGCACCATGCCCAGGAAACCCTGCATTACCAAAACCTCGCCAAGTATCAGCACTACGGGCAGCAAGGCCAGGGCTACTGCCAGCCGGACGCGGCCGTCCGGACCCCGGAGCAGTACTACCAGACCTTCAGCCCGAGCTCCGGCCACTCGCCCGCTCGCTCCGTAGGCCGCTCGCCTTCCTACAGCTCTACGCCGTCCCCGCTGATGCCAAACCTGGAGAGCTTCCCCTACGGCCAGCAGCCGCTCAGCACTGGCGCCTTCCCCGCGGGCATTGCCGACCACAGCCACTTCATGCCTCTGCTCAACCCCTCCCCGACGGACGCCACGAGCTCTGTGGACACCCAGGCTGGCAACTGCAAGTCCCTGCAGAAGGACAAGCTGCCGGAGAACCTGCTGTCGGACCTCAGCCTGCAGAGCCTCACTGCGCTGACCTCGCAGGTGGAGAACATCTCCAACACCGTCCAGCAGCTGCTGCTCTCCAAGGCTGCTGTGCCGCAGAAGAAAGGTGTCAAGAACCTTGTGTCCAGGACGCCAGAGCAGCACAAAAGCCAGCACTGCAGCCCGGAAGGCAGCGGCTACTCGGCCGAGCCGGCAGGCACACCGCTGTCGGAACCGCTGAGCAGCACGCCGCAGTCCACGCACGCCGAGCCGCAGGAGGCCGACTACCTGAGTGGCTCCGAGGACCCGCTGGAGCGCAGCTTCCTCTACTGCAACCAGGCCCGCGGCAGCCCCGCCAGAGTCAACAGCAACTCGAAGGCCAAGCCCGAGTCCGTGTCTACCTGTTCTGTGACATCACCCGACGACATGTCCACAAAATCTGACGACTCCTTCCAGAGCCTCCACAGCAGTCTGCCGCTCGACAGCTTCTCCAAGTTTGTGGCGGGCGAGCGGGACTGCCCGCGGCTGCTGCTCAGCGCCCTGGCCCAGGAGGACCTGGCCTCGGAGATCCTGGGGCTGCAGGAAGCCATCGGCGAGAAGGCTGACAAGGCCTGGGCCGAGGCACCCGGCCTGGCCAAGGATGCCAGCAAGCCGCCCTTCCCGCTGGAGAACCACAGCGCCTGCCTGGACTCTGTGGCCAAGAACGCGTGGCCAAGGGCTGGGGAGCCGGAGGCCCTGCCCGACTCCTTGCAGCTGGACAAGGGCGGCAACACCAAGGACTTCAGCCCGGGGCTGTTTGAAGACCCTTCTGTGGGCTTCGCCACCCCTGACCCCAAGAAGACAACTGGTCCACTCTCCTTTGGCACCAAGCCCACCCTTGGGGCTGCTGCTCCAGATCCCACCACAGCAGCTTTCGACTGCTTCCCGGACACAACCACCGCCGGCTCGGCAGACAGTGCCAACCCCTTTGCCTGGCCAGAGGAAAACCTGGGGGATGCCTGTCCCCGGTGGGGACTGCACCCCAGTGAGCTCACCAAGGGCCTGGAGCAGGGCGTGAAGGCCTCGGATGGTGTTGGCAAAGGGGATGCCCATGAGGCCTCTGCCTGCCTGGGCTTCCAGGAGGAGGAGCCCCCTGGGGAGAAGGGGGCCTCGTTGCCCGGGGACTTCAAGCAGGAGGAGGCGGGTGGGGTGAAGGAGGAGGCGGGCGGGCTGCTGCAGTGCCCCGAGGTGAGCAAGGCCGACAGGTGGCTGGAGGACAGCCGGCATTGCTGCTCTGCCGCTGACTTCGGGGACCTCCCGCTGCTGCCGCCCACCGGCAGGAAGGAGGACCTGGAGGCGGAGGAGGAGTACTCCTCCCTGTGCGAGCTCCTGGGCAGCCCCGAGCATCGGCCCGGCATGCAGGACCCGCTTTCGCCCAAGGCCCCGCTCATCTGCACCAAGGAGGAAGTGGAGGAGGTGCTGGACTCCAAGGCCGGCTGGGGCTCACCATGCCACCTCTCTGGGGAGTCCGTCATCTTGCTGGGTCCTACTGTGGGCGCCGAGTCGAAGGTCCAGAGCTGGTTTGAGTCCTCTCTGTCCCACATGAAGTCAGGTGAAGGCGGGCCCGATGGGGAGCGGGCCCCAGGGGATTCCGCCACCTCGGATGCCTCCCTGGCCCAGAAGCTGAACAAGCCTGCTGTGCCCGAGGCACCCATCCCGAAGAAAGAGCCCGTGCCACGAGGCAAAAGCTTACGGAGCCGGCGGGTGCACCGGGGGCTGCCCGAGGCCGAGGACTCCCCATGCAGGGCACCGGCACTGCCCAAAGATCTCTTGCTCCCTGAATCCTGCACAGGGCCCCCACAGGGACAGATGGAAGGGGCCGGGGCCCCGGGCCGGGGGGCCTCGGAAGGGCTGCCCAGGATGTGTACCCGCTCCCTCACTGCCCTGAGCGAGCCCCGCACGCCGGGGCCCCCAGGCCTGACCACCACCCCGGCGCCCCCAGACAAACTGGGGGGCAAGCAGCGAGCCGCCTTCAAGTCGGGCAAGCGGGTGGGGAAGCCCTCACCCAAGGCCGCGTCCAGCCCCAGCAACCCGGCCGCTCTGCCAGTGGCCTCCGACAGCAGCCCCATGGGCTCCAAGACCAAGGACATGGACTCGCCAAGCATGCCCGGCAAGGACCAGCGCTCCATGATCCTTCGGTCCCGCACCAAAACCCAGGAGGTCTTCCACTCCAAGCGGCGGCGGCCCTCCGAGAGCCGGCTCCCCAACTGCCGTGCCACCAAGAAGCTCCTTGCCAACAACCACCTGCCCGCCACGTTCAAGGTCTCTAGCAGCCCCCAGAAGGAGGGCAGGGTGAGCCAGCGGGTGAGGGTCCCCAAGCCCGGCGTAGGCGGCAAGCTCTCCGACCGGCCCCTCCACGCGCTGAAGAGGAAGGCGGCCTTCATGGCGCCCGTCCCCACCAAGAAGCGGAACCTGGTCTTACGGAGCCGCAGCAGCAGCAGCGCCAGCGCCAGCGGCAATGGCGGGGACGGGAAGGAGGAGAGGCCTGAAGGCTCCCCCACCCTTTTCAAGAGGATATCTTCCCCCAAGAAAGCCAAGCCCGCCAAGGGCAACAGTGATCCCACCACGAAGCCCCTGCCCCTGGAGACCCCCGATGCCTGCATCAAGCTCGCCTCGCGGGCGGCCTTCCAGGGGGCCATGAAGACCAAGGTGCTGCCACCACGGAAAGGCCGGGGCCTGAAGCTGGAAGCCATCGTGCAGAAGATCACCTCGCCCAGCCTGAAGAAGTTCGCGTACAAGGCGCCAGGGGCCTCTCCTGGCAATCCTCTGAGCCCGTCCCTCCATGAGAAAGACCGTGGGCTCAAGGGTACAGGGGGTAGCCCAGTGGCGGTAGAAGAGGGTCTCTTAAACGTGGGGACTGGGCAGAAGCTCCCAGCGGCTTCAGGGACAGACCCGATATGCAGAAATCCGACCAACAGATCCTTAAAAGGCAAACTCATGAACAGTAAGAAACTGTCCTCAACTGACTGTTTCAAAGCTGAGGTCTTCACGTCCCCGGAGGCCCTGCCAACCGGGGGGACCACGCTGGCACCCAAGAAGAGAAGCCGGAAAGGCCGGGCTGGAGCCCTCGGACTGTCCAAAGGCCCACTGGAGAAGCGGCCGTACCTTGGCCCGTCCTTGCTCCTGAGTCCCCGAGACAGGGCCAGCAGCACACAGGGCAGCGGTGAGGACACTTCTGGTGGAGGAGGCAAGAAGCCAAAGACGGAGGAGCTGGGCCTGGCCTCCCAGCCCCCCGAGGGTCGGCCCTGCCAGCCCCAGACGAGGGCACAGAAGCAGCCAGGCCACACCAACTACAGCAGCTATTCCAAGCGGAAGCGCCTCACTCGGGGCCGGGCCAAGAACACCGCCTCCTCACCCTGTAAGGGGCGTACCAAGCGGCGGCGGCAGCAGCAGGTGCTGCCCCTGGATCCCGCAGAGCCTGAAATCCGCCTCAAGTACATTTCCTCTTGCAAACGGCTGAGGGCAGACAGCCGGACCCCGGCCTTCTCGCCCTTCGTGCGGGTGGAGAAGCGAGATGCATTCACCACCATATGCACTGTTGTCAACTCCCCTGGGGACGAACCCAAGCCCCACAGGAAGCCTGCCTCCTCTGCTTCCTCCTCCTCCTCCTCCTCCTCATTCTCCTTGGATGCGGCCGGGGCCTCCCTGGCCACACTCCCTGGAGGCTCCGTCCTGCAGCCACGGCCCTCCCTGCCCCTCTCCTCCACAATGCACCTGGGACCTGTGGTTTCCAAGGCCCTGAGTACCTCTTGCCTTGTTTGCTGCCTCTGCCAAAACCCGGCCAACTTCAAGGACCTCGGGGACCTTTGTGGTCCCTACTATCCGGAACACTGCCTCCCCAAAAAGAAGCCAAAACTCAAGGAGAAGGTGCGACCAGAGGGCACCTGTGAGGAGGCCTCACTGCCCCTCGAGAGAACACTCAAAGGCCTCGAGTGTGCAGCTGCCACCGCCACCGGGAAGCCCCCCAGGCCTGACGTGCCAGCCGATCCGGCCAAGCAGGGCTCACTGCGCACCAGTGCCCGGGGTCTGTCCCGACGGCTGCAGAGTTGTTACTGCTGTGATGGTCGGGGGGATGGGGGCGAGGAGGCGGCCCCCACTGACAAGAGCCGCAAGCATGAGTGCAACAAGGAGGCCCCGGCAGAGCCTGGCGGGGACACCCAGGAGCACTGGGTGCACGAGGCCTGCGCCGTGTGGACCAGCGGGGTCTACCTGGTGGCCGGAAAGCTCTTTGGGCTGCAGGAGGCCATGAAGGTAGCCGTGGACATGGTAAGAGGCCAGCCCTGCCCGGGTGGGGAGCGTGGGGGTCCCGAGCACAGGCAGTGGGGGAGCCCCTTGGCTCTCCGGTGTTACAGTGTGAGCTGAACATGCCTGAGTCACAGAGTGCGACCTGCAGACCGCAGAGCCCCTGTGGGGAGCAGGGCAGGGGGTGTTAAGGCCCACCTCAGGCTAAGGCAGGACAAGTTTGCCCACCCTGTCCCAGGAGACTTCCTGCTACAGCCCCTACACACACCCAGCCCAGGCCACCCCCACACTCGCCTGGCACCTTCCGACTCCAGCCCCCTAGACCTGCTGGTCCCCTCCAGCTGTCAGCAGAGATGCTGAGGCCCAGAGGATGCAGGCCTCCCGGAACCAAGCGTCAGGGGACCCAGGCAGCCCGCAAAAGCAAGGTGCCCACCCCGTGCCTGTCACCCGCGCTTCTCGGATGGAGCTGGGGCTCAGGGGAAGAGCCTCTGAAGCGTTTAACATGTGGTTGGAACAGGGGACCTGGGCACAGGGCCCTCCCCTCCGCAGGACAGCCTGGGTCACATGGCCAAAACGGGCAGGGCAGGGCAGGGCAGAGTGGCCCCAGAACCTCTAACATCTGTCTGAAACTGAGCTCCGGGGAGCCATAGTCACCGGGCGAGCGTCTGTGAGCAAGAGCTCTGGGCTGGCTCATGCAGGCTGTGTGACTCGAGCATGTGACTTAACCCCTCTGTCCCCCACCCAGAGTGGGTGTAAGGGTGCCCACCGTGGAGGGATCACAAGGGTTAAATGAGTTGCTGCCCATAAAGCTGGCAGAACCCTTAGTGCTCTGGGTTTGGTCCCAGTGGGGGCAGTCCTAGCAGTGTCACCGCCTCAGAGTGCCACCGGCCTCTTGCTCACTCGGGGACCCCCCGCCCCGCCGCCCCGCCTCATGGCAGGCGGCAGAAGGTGCCAGGCCCTGGGTGGTGGGCCAGCCTCGCCCCCCGGCCTATGCTCCTGCCCCACACGCTCAGGCCCCGTGTGGCCCCCGCCCAGGCTTCTGTGGAATGACGCTCCCGGCCCTGTGCAGGGGTGCCGGGCTCTCACCGCAGGCACCCGCCCTCCACAGCCCGTGCCCCGTCCCGCCACCTCCAATGCCCTTGCCCTCACCTGCCAAGGGGCAGCCCCCATGGGGCGCAGGGCTGGGGCTCGGGAGGCTCCAGAGGCCCTAGACGTTCGCTGCCTGCACTTGAGCGATTCAGTGACTCTCCCCAGAGTAGCCCCAGCCCGGAGCCTTTGTCCCTGACCCCGTCTGCCACCCTGCTGGCCCCTGCTCCTTCCTGGAACCCCCTGCAGCCACCCTGACCTGCCCCTGCCCCCGACAGCCAGCCTCGATGTCACCCAGATGTCACCCAGCCCAGCCGCACTCCTAGGGCTGCTCTGGACGCTGCCGTGAGGCTGGCCGGAGACCCCTCCTCGCCCGGCTGTGCTGCCCCTGCTCACTCCCAGGCGCGGGCGGCCTCCTCCCCGCTGAGGAAGTCCCAGCCCAACAGGACACTTGCAGCTTCCCAGGGCCAGGCCTGCCCGGCAGCAGATGGTGGCCCCACCAGCCCTGCGTCGCCCTCTCCCCTTCCCGATGATTTTTTGCCTCCTGCTTTCTCCGCTTTCTTGTCTCTCGTCACTGGCTCCTTCCCAGCCGCCTTGAAACAGGCTCAAGTCTCTCCCGTCATTAAAAAATAACAGTAACTCTCAGATGGCCAGCCCCAGCTGGCGGCCACCTCCCCTGCCTCATGGGCCCCCTCCTGAAAGCGCTGTCCACACTCGGCTGGCTGGGGCCTGCCTCCGCGCCCCACCCCCGACACACGTCCCACCCGGCTGGGATCTGGTCTTCTCCATGTCCCCCGCAGCCAGCACCGCCTGGCCTGAGCCAGGGGACACTGAGCCGCACACACACTTCTGTTGGACCAAGCAAAAGCGCGTGTCAGGGAGGCCCACGGCCGCAGCTGGCGGTGTGCCGCGGGGCCAGCCCTCATCTGCGCCCCGCTCCAGAAACAGCCTGGCAGCCTCCCGCCGCGGGGGGGCCCTGGGAAGGTCCGAGCCAGGAGGACACGCTCCAGCAGGTGTTTGCTGGTCACCTGCCAGGGAGATGGAACACCTGGAAGGATGGTCGGGGTCTGGGGCTTCCCAGGGTCCCTGGAGAGGGGCCGACAGGGTCACAGTTCAGTCCACCACCGCTTCCTGCCTGGGCGGCACCAGGCTCCTTTGCAGTCAGACGGACCCTGGTTCAAACCCCAGCTCCGCTGAGGGCCAATTTGTAACTCCAGGACGGTCATTCACTCTCTGTGACCCAAGCCCCAGGAGCAGGACTGTGGGGTGACACAGAGCATCCAGGACCTGCCTGGGGCACAGTGGGGCTCAGTGTGCAGCTAGGTCCCTGGCCACGCACACCTGTCAGCACTCTGTCCTCACTTTGGCTCTCTGGAAGACAGAACTTGTGTGCCAGCCCCCAGAGACGCCCTCCTCCATCAGGGGCCCCTCCTGCAGCCCCCCACAGTATCTGCCGTCTCTGAAGGCTCCCACGGCCTGGGGCCTCAGTTTCCCAGTCTGCCCCTTTCAACATTGCTGTGGACCCCAGCTCCTATCCAGCCTCAGGATACAGAGGGGACCACAGCCGAGCTGGGCATTGTTGGGGAGCTGGGTGGTATCTGCTGGGGTCCTGGTTTGGGCCCCTTGGCAGCCTAGGTTCCTGTGACAGAGCCATAGTCTGCACCCCTGTGGGGGTTGCTGGGCAGAAGGGCCTGAGGCCTTCCTCGGGCTCTGCCTCACTTTCTACATGTCTAAAATGGCCACGGAAAGGCCTGCCTCGGGGGTTGTTGGGGGCCTCAGTGCAGAGAAGCCATGAGCCAGAAGGGGTCCCGTTATCCTTTTTTTTTTTGACAGTGTCTCACTCTGTTGCCCAGGCTGGAGTGCAGTGGTGTCATCACAGCTCACTGCGACCTCACTCTCCTGGGCTCAAGCGATCCTCCCGCCTCTGCCTCCCGAGTAGCTGGGACTGCAGGCACGCGCCACCACGCAGGCTCCAGACCTTTAAACATCAAAACGCCATGAGGTGACCAGGTGCCTGTAATCCCAGCACTCTGGGAGGTGGAGGCGGGAGGATCGCTTGAGCCCAGGAGTCTGAGGTTGCTCTGAGCTATGACACGGCTACACTCTAGCCCGGTGACTGAGCAAGATCCTGTCTCAAAGAAAAACAACACCCTGAGGCCACTGTGGTTCGGGGACTTAGACCTGGTCCGGCCCCACCCTTGCATTTCATCATCCCTTTTGGGGTCAGGAACTGGGGAGATGTTAGGCCCCAGATGCCCAGGAGGCCATCCCAGACCAGCCTAGAGGGAAGCCTCAGCCCTGAGCAGAAGCTGAAAACCTGATATTCTAGAACGTGCCCCAGTGCCCCCTACTCCACACCGCCCTGCTCCCAGTGCAGTTCTCAGCCAGGCCCTGAAGGGTGGGCGGAGGCTCTCTGACCCTGGCCTGCCCCGCTGCCGGGGGTGGGATGGAGCTTCTGCCCCGGCAGCGCAGGTGGTAGCTGAGCCTTGGCGCTGTGGTTGGGAGCCCGGGGGAAACAGCGGCCGAGCGTCGGCATCACGTTGCTATGAGGGCGAGGCTTCCAGCCACGCCTGGCACAAAGTAAGCTCTTGTCATTTGTTTCAGTGGCTCAGCATCTGGGCACGGCCGCCACCCTCTCTGTGTCCCTCTTCACCTTGCTCCCCCACGGGCACAGTCACGCGGTGGTTCTGGAGTCTAGATGGCTTTGAGCCCTTCAGTGTCCCTCCCCAGGCCTCAGGTTTTGCTTCACTCTTCCAACGGCCTTAGCATGGCCATCCTGTCCTGGCCACGTCCCCTCCAAGCAGCCGGGCCAGGCACAGGGAGGCCCCCAATCTCAGCGGATGACTTTTTTTTTTTTTTTTTTTGATACAGTCTCACTCTGTCACCACAGCTAGAGTGCAGTGGCGTCATCACAGCTCACTGCAGCATCAAACTCCTGGGCTCGTGACCCTCCTGCCCCAGTTTCCCAAGTAGCTGGGACCACAAATGTGCACCACCACACCTGGCTCATTTTTTCCCTAATTTTAGTAGAGACGAGGTCTCGCTCTTGCTCAGGCTGATCTGGAACTCCTGACCTCAAGCGATCCTCCCACCTCAGCCTCCCAGAGTGATAGGATCATAGGCGTGAGCCACCGAGCCGGGTGACCTTGGTGAGACCCTGGAGGAGGCCAGGCGCCACACAGGTTTACATTAAATCAGCACGTCAGGATCGCCAGGTTCCTCCTCTTACAGATCTGAAACTGGGCCCAGGGAGGGTGACTGTCTCGTCCTAGGGGAGAACAGTCCAGTTCGAGGTTCTGTCTCCTGCTGTTAGAAAGGATAGAAAACGATGCTTCTTGCTGTCATCCTTGCCTGGAATGGGAGCCTCAGTTTCACCATCTGTAAAGTGGGGTTAATGAAAGTTACCCACCTCGAGGGCAGTTTAGAAGGAGCCAGGGGACAAGGACACATGCCACGATGCCCAGCGCACAGGAAGCACTTGGCAAATGCCGGCAGGCTGCCACAGCCATAGTGGCGACCAGCATCACAGACCTGAGAGGGCCCCTGAGCCCACTGCTGGGCCTCCTTCCAGCAGATTTTCAGAGAACGTCTTGGAGGGGTGGCAGCCACAGGGGGCTGGGCTCCACGGGACATTGACCTGCCTCCCTCTCTCTCCCTCAGACGTGTTCCAGCTGTCAGGAAGCGGGGGCCACCATTGCGTGCTGCCACAAAGGGTGCATCCACACCTACCATTACCCGTGTGCCGGCGATGCAGGTAGGAGCCAGCCCGCGGGAACAGGCAGGGCTTGCAGGCCGTGCCGTCCGGGGGACCCTGGCACAGCTCCTCAAACCCAGGCCCCAGTAGACCACTTGGTTTCCCTCCTCTGCCCTAGCAATTCTTTATCTCCTCCTTCTTTCTACCTGTACCCGTGCTGAGCAATGCCAGGGATGTGGAAAGGAGGCTGTTCCCAGGCACCTGCTTGAGGGATGCCCAGAGCAGCAATGAGGGAAGACAGACGCCTAAATTATAACA
This sequence comes from Eulemur rufifrons, assembly GCF_041146395.1. Taxonomy (NCBI): domain Eukaryota; kingdom Metazoa; phylum Chordata; class Mammalia; order Primates; family Lemuridae; genus Eulemur; species Eulemur rufifrons. The sequence continues at coordinate 4,838,543 of NC_090991.1, forward strand.
TGGAGAGCTGTTTGAGGAGCTGTTGTGGCCAAGGGGTGGAGAGGATCCCAGTCCTCAGAGAGAAAGGTGGACTTCGGCTGGGCCTTTGAAGGATGAATAGGAGTTCACAGAGCAGAGAAAAAGGAAAAGGTTATATTACAACAACAAAAACTGAATGAGTTGGGGTAAGATGAGGTTCAATGTGAGACTGAGGCCAGTGGTCTCCTGTTGGCCACAGGGACCACTTGGGGCAGGTTTTCAGCAGGGTAACGGGGTCTGTAGGCAGGACCAGGCTCCCCCAAATCCTCTCCCTGCATTCCCTCCTCTCACACATTTGTTTGTTCTACGGCCATTGAGCACCCGCTATTGCCATGCACACAGAATGACAGGTCGCACAGGCCAGAGAGGTCCAGGAGCCCCAGCCCTCACTGACCAGGTGGGGAACGTGAGCCTTAGAGACGTTCCTTATTTCATCCAAAGAAAGCAGTCGCTTGCAGCGTCATGCTAGTTAGTCATTGATGACAGCAACCCTTTAGGTGGGTAAGGACCAACTTTGGCCTGGATTCAAGCCCTGGCAGTATTCCTTAATGCGTGGTCTCGGGCAGGTCCACTGCCGTCGCCCCACTCCGTTCCCCCACCTATAAGATGGAGATTGTAATAGTCCCTTCTTTCTGGGGTTGTTTGGAGCAGGAAGTGCAGCCTCAGTCCTCTGCTGGCCCAGCCCCCACGCCCCCATGCCCTCCGTCCCTCCCCGTCCCTCCTGGAAAGGGAGGAGTCACCACGACCAGCCTCACAGTGATAGCCCAGGCACCTGGGGCCTGTATCACCCTCCCACACCCCACCTCCCCACCTGATGCCCTGCTGGCTCTGTCCTGGGCAGAGGGGACCACAGCCTGTACCCCGCCTGCCCGCTGGGTCCCGGGCCAGTGCCAGCCCCTGCCAACCCGCCCCGGGAGCACACGCAGGACTTTAAGTGATGACAGTTCCTTGGCGGGGGCTGAGCTGCCAGCACCCAGCAGGGAGGGGGCTTGCTGCAGCGGGGACGTGGGGGTTCTCGCTGGCTCCTCCCTCCCACTCTGAGCAGCGTGAACCAGATTTTAACATGGACTCAGCCACTTACCCAGGCACGTGGCCTCACTCCCCATAATAGCTACCACGAGTCGCATGGCTCCTTCCACAGTGATTCATTTAGCACCTGCTCCGTGCCTGGCCCCACGGCAGGCCCCACGGAGACGGCAGGCCGCGAGGCCGTCTCCAGTTGCATCTTTACAGACGGCTGCACAGCATGGCGTGGACGGCACCCGGACGTGGTGCCCTGCTTTTCTCCTTTCACACCCTGTGCTTTTGCCCACCCCAGCGCTGTCCAGCCTTCCAAGGGGGGTGGGACAGGTAGGAAAGCCATGGCTCTTGCCTACAGTTACGGAGACCAGAGGAGAGAGTATGCGCTGTGGGAGAGTTCATCCTATCTGACCTGGGAGAGAATCTCAGGAGACTTCCTTCCAGGAGGAGGTGACATTTGAGCCAGGCCTCAAAAGATCCAGGGAGGTGGGCAGTAGCTTTCCAGGATGTGAGCAGGAGAACTTTTGTTTCAAATGAAATCTTAGAAGGATTCCCCATATAACAGGATCTCTGTAGAGCCACATGGATTGAGGCCGGAAGAGGGCTGGGAAGACAAGACACTGACATGCTCAGGGCTGATGGACTACTGGAAAAGTCCAGGCAGGAAGGGACAGTTGCCTAGGACAGATAGAGCCATACGCCCCAGAGACTGAGTTGGCACAGAATCCACAGGACATGATGTAAGGGACAAGGGAGAGGGAGGTGTCAAGTCTGACACCATGTTGGGGAAGGGGCAGGCCCGAGCAGAGTGGGGATGTGCAGATAGTGTACTAGCTATTGTCGCTTAGCTGCTGGCCCTTCTGGGCCCAACTTCATGGCTCAAACACCATCCGGTCACTATTTTCCACCAGGGCACAGATGATGTGGGGTGGCTCTAGCTGGACCCGCTCCTTTCTGCTCCATGTGGTGCGTTATCCCCCAGCAGGCTAGCCTGGGAACACCCTCACGGTGGCAGCAGGCCTCGGAGAGGGAGGTCACAGACCCTCTCATGCCCTAGGCTCTGGACCTCACTACATTCTGTCGGCCAGAGCAAGTCCCAAGTCCAGCCCGTATTCACAGGGTTAGGAAATGCACGCCACCTCTCGTAGCTGCACAGTCACACCGCAGAGGACCTGGGTACAGGGATGCGGAGTGGGGGTGGCCGTGGCATCCATCTTCCGCACACGCAGTTCCCTTTGCCAGTTTGCATTTAGGCGTCTGTAGACATCTGAGCTGTCCGGAGACAGCTGGGCTCAGCATAGAGACTCACCGACCATCAGCAGACAGGGTCGTGGGGCAGGCGGGCACCGGCCTAGAACAGCCGGCCGAGGAGGAGGGGTGGCCCCCGGGGAAACCGAGGAGCAGCAGCCAGAGAAGGTGAGGGAGCACGAGCGGGCCTGGCAGCGAGGCAAGGGAGGACAGGGTGTCAGGCAGCAGGGAGGGCTGGTGGGGTCACTCTGGCCAGCCTGGTGGGCCTGGGGAGTAAGAGGGCACCGAGGGTCAAGCTGGCCAGGCTGCTCCGATGTCTGAGCAGGCAGGACGTCTGCCAGACCCAGGTGTTGGGTGGGTGCGAGGTGCCGACAGAGGCCTGGGTCAGGCTGCCGGCCTCTGCCCCACTAACTCTGCTTCCTGTCAGGCCTTATTAAGGTGGCCCTGTGCCCACCCTGCCAGTTAGCTAGGAGGCTCCCAGGCGCAGGCGGACACCCGGAGAGGGGCCAGGTAATTGACGGCTGGCTCTTCCCGGTGGCCGCCCTCCCCGATGTGGGCAGGGTGCCGGGGAGCGCCTGCCGCCGTCCCAGAGGGGCTCGGCGAGCCTGGGGTTCTAGCCCAGTGCTCTGTGGAAAGTCTAGTTCAGTCCCAGAACAGTGTCTGGCTTGCCTGAGCAGAGGGAGGGGACAGGCTGATGACCCCCTACAGCAGCAGTCCCAAGATGGAGACGTGGGCAGTTTTCGGCTCAGAGGCACCCCAGCTTCTGGCATGGGTTGGGCAGAAAGAAGGGGAGACAGTCTCCGAGAGGCCCGTAGCAGGCCCGCCCTGCCCCTCTGCCCTGCCTGCTGCCCACCGCCTGTCATGGTGCCACCCCCAATGTGAGCAGGAAGAATGTGCTGGGAACAGAGTGCTCCCTTGGCCAGCGAGGCTTCCTGGCTCTTTGTAGGCCTGGGGTTTGTTCAGAACGATGGCTGGCGAGGCTGGGAGGAAGGGTGGATGAGCCCAGAAAGGGACCAGGGCTGGGGGTGGGGATGCCAGGGGGAAAGGCCAGGGTCTCCCTAAGTGGGCCGGCAGGGGAGTGGGGACCCGCCGAGACAGCAGCACACCCTGGGCTGAGTGGGCATAGGGAGCGGCCATGCTCAGCTGTCCTCTCCGCCCCGTCGGCAGCAGCAGTGCTCTGGCACCCAGCTACGTGCTGGGATTCGCTCAGACCTGAAACCTCTCCGTCCCCTCCTCTCCCTGCCCCCACAGAAACAAGCCCCCGAATCCTGAGCACCCGCTGTGTGCCACACGTGTGCAGGGTGTTTTACACACACTCTTCATGGCAGGTGGCATAACGCCCATTCTGCAGATGTGGACACCAAGGCTCAGCAAAGTATCTGACGCTCAAATCCAGGCCTGTGACTCCACGACCCAGTATGTCCAGTGGTGTTCACTGAGACCCTGAGGCCTCTTCCAGGGGCTGGGCATACAGCCGGGGGAGGGGCCAGGCCGGGGCTTCTTGGAGCCTGCCTTCCAGTGGGCAAGGGACAGGGAGCAAGTGGTCATACATAGCCTGGCCTCTCCTAGCAGGAGAGAGGGGACCAGAATGGAGGGGAGGGGAGAGACGGGGGCAGTGGGTGGTGCTTAGCCAGGGAGTTAGGGGAGGTCTCCAGTGACAAGGAGTGGCCCACGTGGCAATCGGGAAAGACTTCCAGGTGGAGGAGGGGAGGCGTGGGAGGGCTGCAATCCTGGAGGATTTTAAGCAGGATCTGATTTAGTCTGAAAAGAGCTGCGGCAGCCGGCCCTGCGGGCAGTGGGCCGTCCTCTCCTGGCCGCACTGGGAGACCGCACCCTGTCCTAACCACTGAATCTTCTCTTTGGTCACAGGTTGCATATTCATCGAAGAGAACTTTTCTTTGAAATGTCCCAAACATAAGGTAGGTGACCACAGTGTTCCCTTGGGCCGGGGTCAGGCAGGAGAGGAGCCCCCCACCTCCCTTCTGCGGAGCCCCAGTGGGGTCCAACCCCCCCCCCCCCCCCGCCCCCGCAGGCCGCACTAATCCGCCAGCGTTGGGCAGGGGGACGCGCGCGCTGTCACAGTGTCACAAACTACACTTCATAGACCCGGCAGGTCCTAAGGGAGCGGCTGCCAGGGGCCGGGGGCATCCCTGGGAGGCCTCCCCACAGCTCTCCCCCAGACAGGGGACGCGAGGGCAGGCTGCGGCACGGACGGTGCGCAGGGAGGGCAGGTTGACAGCGTGAGGCCTCGGCCGCGCCGCCGGGGCGGGGCCTGTGGCCTGGGGGAGTTGACCGCGCACGGGGCGACGGTGTAACGCGCCGTCGGGCCTTTCCTTGCAGAGGCTGCCGTTGTAACGCACCGCAACGGCCGGAGAAGCCGCCGGAGCCGCCTACCCGCCGCCGCCGAAGGAGAGGAGCCGCCGGCGCGCCCTGGGCCTTTGAGCTGCTCCCAGCGCGGGTCCAGAGCCGATCCTTGATCTGGGTTCCGGATCTTGGATCCGGCCGCCCAGGGCGCAGACGTGCGGCCCCGCGTTGGGAAGAAAACCCGTTCCGGAGTCGCCTGCTCCCGAAACCGGACGGCACAGGGCGTCCTTACCCACACCCCAGGGGCCAGGCTCGGAGACGGGGGCAAGCGGAGCGCCAGACTCCTCGGTGCACTCGGCCTCCGGTGGGGGTGGGAGCCGGCTTTGGCCTGGGGACGCCCCCCCCACCCGCGAAGTTCCAAGACGACGTGGCACACATTCCACGTGGGTGCTGCTGCCGGGCGCCCTAGGGGTGGAGGTGGGGATCCAGACAGCCCTAGAAGCAGCCTAGGGCGGCTCCTGGCTCCCTGAGCGAGGCGGGGGTTAAACGAAGCCTTTCTGCAGAGGGCTAGGCCAGCGGGAGAGGGAGCCGGAGGCTTTGGGACAAACCATCCGAAACGTGTCCAAGCGCCCTTCCCACCAGCCTTTGCCAAAGCTTTCGTGTGGTTCGGCAAAGCCAGGGTAGTCCTGGGCCTGTGCTCAGGGGATGTGGGCTCCCCGGGTGTGGGCGAGACTGGGACATCCTTTGGCTTGTGTTCGTCCCTTTCCCAGTCCACCCCACCCCTGGAGCCCAACCTGGGAGCGCAAAAGGAAAGGAGACTCGACCAGAGCACACCTCCGGCGGATCCTCCCTCTGCACCACCGGGACCGCAGCGCCCACTCAGCACGGGAGCAGGGACAGCGCTAGATTTGTGTACAAAACCTGTGTACCCCTCTATATATATGTTACATAGAATGTATATATGTTGGGAACATGCTCGCTTCACCCGTGTGTCACCGCCGTGCGTCCCGCAGCAGAGTCCCAACAGGGCCCTTGCCAGGTAGGGGGCTCCCGCGATGCCCCTTCCCCATGCAGCCACCATCGGCCCGGGCCAGTCCCTGCCAGTCCGTCCGCCTGTCTGTCCGTGTCCTCAGCTCTGTCCACGCTTCAATAGGCCTGACGCAGCCCCCAGCCTGGGGCCGCCATAGCAATTTCCTGTACATATGACTGTAAAATGGTAAACGTGTGTATTATATCTGGCCTCGTTATATAGTGTATATATATGTATACATATACATATATATAATATATATGAAGACTGTAAATGTTAAGACGACTAGTGTTCTTATTAGTATATTGCTTCACACTGAAGATTGTGTGTATCGAGCTGTTTCTAAAAGATGTTTATTTTCCTTAAGAGTAAAAAACAGTCATTGCATTCAGAAAAAAAAAAGTCAATAAAGATACAACGATTGTTTTGGAAAGTCTGCAGCCCGTGGATTCTGACCAGATTACCCTGGGACAAGGGCCAGGCTTTGGGGGTGGGGGGCGCAGATGGAGTCGGGGAGTCTGCCCCTTACTGTAGGAACCAGACACCCCTGCAGCCCAACTGCCTCCCCCTCAAGGCTTCCCCAGCTGTGTGAGATGACCAGGGACAGGGTGGGGGAGCTGAGACACCCCGAACATACACAGAGATCCAGTTGTAGCTCCTGTCACAACACGTCCTTGAGGACACTTGAGTCTATCCTCCCATGTCACTCTGGGACCTGATGGGAGCAGAGCTGGCGGCGAGAAGGGACAGCTGAACCTATCAAGGCCCCAAGGTTGATCAGCCCAAAGGTGGCCCAGAGATCAGTGGGACAGGTCAGCTGGAGGTCAGCCAGCCATCCCTCCCCACCCCCCACGAAGGAGGTAAATGTCGTTGAGGTGGGTGGGGATAGGAAGCCCATGCCTAGGTACGGGGGAAGGCCCAAAGGGCACTTGCTGGGCTGGTCAGCATATCCGTCAGCTGAGGCACACACCCTCCTCCCCAAAGGAACAAAACCTAGATTATAAATAATTTCACTTTATTTCTCTGTACAAAACTCAACCTATGAAAATAAAGTTTGCAAAAGGCATAGTAGTACGTGAGCCCCGCAGGCCAGGAGCCCAGCGCACGCTGCTCTACACTATATACAAGTCTCCCCAGAAGGGAGAGACACGCCTTGGGGCAGGGACCCCCCTTGCAGGCCGGGAAGGCCACATTGGCCCCCCTCAACTCGGCCAAACGTACCCATCTCTTCCCTCTAGACAGGAGAAAAGCCACCAAGGTGCCCGCTCAGCAAGAAGTGGAGCCCAGCAGGCTAGGCCCCTGCAATGCCCCGAACGGCCACCAGAGGTCAGCACCGTCCCGATGGTCGCTCGTCGGACTGGGGAGCCGGCAGGGGTGGTGGGGTCACGCCCGTCCGGCCCCCAGAGCAAGCCAAAGGTCCCCGCGGGCTCCCACCCACCAGGGACAGTGCAGCCATGGCTGAACCGTGCAGACTGGGGTCTCCGGTGCTGCCTTCGGCCTTCAAGGCTCGGACCCAGAACACAGGCCGCATGGGCTGCGGCCGCTTGAGATGGGCGCAGGGCAGGGACGCCGCCTGGAGTCTAGCTGGAGGTGACGGTGGTCCCGCCGCCCAGGCGCATGAGCATCTGCTGGCAGTCGTGCAGCAGCCGGCGGTCGCCAAGCTTCTCGAGCGTGCGCGCCGCCTCAGCCAGCATGCCCACACGCTGCCCCGGCGCCGACAGGAAGCCGGGCGGCAGGTAGCAGGACGCAAGGAGCAGGGCCTCGGCGTGCTCCCGCCGCGTGGGCCGCGGCTCCAGCTCCGCCGCCGCGCCTGCGCACAAGCACACGGCCGCGTCGGGGGCGGGCCGCGCTCTGGCCACGCCCCCCGCGGCGCGCCGCGCGCAGAAGCCCCGCCTCTGCCCAAGCACACGGGGTTTGCAGGGCCGCTCTCCCCACCCCAGTCTCGGGCACACTTGTGAAGCCTCAGACCCCTTCCCGGGGCCTGTCCAGTAGAACACGGACTCAGAGTCACGCATGCGCGTGTGTCTCACAAATGATGTCTCAGGCCAGGTGTCACCACTAGGACACACACACGCGCGCGCGCACGCACACGCACGCACGCATGCATGCAATCGCCCTCACTATCCGCCAAGCCCCATCCGAGCCCTTCCCACCTGGGCAGGCGGACACCCCTGCGTGGGCAGCTGCCCCTCACCTCCTTTGCCACCCGGGCCTGCCCGCCGCCTCAGACTGCGGTCCAGGAGCTGGTGTGTCCGCGTGGGGCTGGCCCCCGCCATCAGCCGGGCCGTGGCCTCATGTAGGAACACCTGGGAGAGAAGGCCAGGGCAGTCCAGGTTGGGGCTCCCCCCATACACTGCTTCACGTCCCCAACGTGAGGAGAGGGCTGTGGGCACTCACCCTCCGCATGGCAGGCCGGAAGCTCTGTGCCAGACGCCTCAGGCCACTCAGGTCCCGCTGGAAGCCACGCAGCTCAAGGGCAGAGGCCTGGGCCCTGACACTGGTGCCCTGGGATGCCTGGGCAGGTGCAGGAGGCTGCTGCTGCCGCCACAGGCTAGTGCGCACCACGAGGAGCAGGTCACACAGGAACAGCTGCACGGCCTGGGGGTGGCAGGTGGGGCAGGGGTTATGGGGGCTCCAGTGCCCGGAGGGACAGGGTGGGGGCCCGCGGTGCCAGGGGCCGGCTCCGGGCTGCACTGCCGAGGCACTGCACCCGCCTCACACACGTGCAATGCAACAGCAATGCACCGCGGAGCCGCCCGCCTCTCTAGGCCCCCACGCCGCCCCTGCCAGGGGAGCAGCCATCCAGCCCTCCCAACACTGGCCTCCGAAGAGCGGCCCTGCCCCACTGCTCACCCCTCCCCTCCTCCTGGGGGCGGGGAAACTGAGGCTAGATAGGGGCAGCCACTCTCCCCTGGACTCAAGCCTTAGCCAAAAAGCAAAGTCAGCCAGGCCCCCAGTCCCACGATGCTTGGGCTAACCAAGTGGTCTTCTGTGACCCCTGAGGGGGAATGACCCGGGGTGGATGGAAAGCTGTGGCCGCTAGCCCTGCCAGGCCCCCGGCCCCACCCCGTACCTTGTCAATGGAGCTGCCGACTGGTGTGGTGGCCAGGCTGTCCCGCAGGTACCCACTGGCCTTCTCACAGATGGTCAGGCTGGCCGGGCCCGATTCTGCCTTTGCACAGCCCAGCAGGGCCCGTGCAGCCTTGAAGGAGTGCAGAGCCGCCCTGGGCAGGGGTCTCCTGTCAGGGCCAGGGCAGAGGAGTGCCGGTCAGACCAGGCTGCGGGCCCTGAGCTCCCCACTGCCCTGGTCTGGCTTCCTGGGGAAGAAAGGGTGGTGACCCCGGCCGTGGAGAACAAAGGCCAGTGGAAGCACAGTGCCAAGGGGCCAGGGAGGGTTGGGCCCCAGGGCCAGGGTAGAAAGAATCTGGCTGTGCACTCACTCAGACTCCTGCAGAGCACGGGGCAGGTGTTCCACCAGCGGGTACAGCCTCTCAGCCGCCTCCTCATCCCGCCGCAGCCAGTGGATCACCACGGCCGTCAGCGAGGCCCACCACTTGGCCACCGGGTCTGTGCCTGCAGAGGAGGAAGGGCCCCTGAGCCCTCAGCCACACTGCACCCGGGGCTGAGCAAGGAGTCAGGGGCAGGGGCGTGGGGTCTCACCCGTGGTGGCCATGCTGGAGCTGATGGAAATGCTGCAGGCAGGAGCGCCAGCAGCATCGGAACAGCTGTTCAGCAACTGCAGGTACCCGAGGGCATCTGAGAATTCCCTGTGGCAGGAGAGACTGGCTGTCAGGACAGATGGCAGGGGTCCTCAGAGTCCTAAGAGGGCGCTAGCCCTCCCCACCTGCTCCCCAGAGCACGCCCTGACCCCCTAGCTCTGCAAAGTGCCACTGTCTCCTCCTGCTAGGCCGGTGGGGAAAATGAGATCCAGGGAGGAACCAAGGACACACAGTGAGTAGATAGCAGTCCAGGCTCTGGCCACCACACAGGTCCCTGGACATAGCCATTCCCAGACATGCTGGAGGGGTCTTGCCTAGAGGAGGGCACAGGGACACTCACCTGTCCCCATCAGCTGACCCAGGGCTGGGGGTGGTGCTGGGCTGGGCCACACAGTTCAGTGCTTGCTCCAAGAGATGTTCCCGGAATAGCTGCGTCACCTGGGCCAGGGGATCCACTGTGGGGAGGAGGGAGTGAGGCGGCGAGGGACGAGAGCCTCACCCCTCCTATCCACATTCACTGCTACATGCTGGGGGCTCTTCCCTGGGCAGCCTGGGGCCACACCTAGGGCAGGTGAGAAGCGCTGGCTTGGCCCTGGGAGCATTCCCACCAAAGACAGGTGGAAGGTGGCAGATAACTAGCCGGGCCCGGGCACGGGGAGGGTGCCAGGGAGGCCTGCCCTCCACTGCCCCCAAACGGTGCCTGATTCAGTACCTTTACCAGCTCTGCCCTTTCCCTGCCTCACTTCCTCACTCCAGTCGGTGCTGCCTGGGGCCACCTCCCCAATCAACGACCTGCCCTCAAATCCCTGCCTTTGCTTCCAAAGAGCCCCCACTGGAACAGAGACCCAGCCAGACCCTCCCTTTCCTGTAGCCCCCACTGCAGCACCCGACGGCAGGGAGATGGACTGGGCTGGGCAAAGATATCCAGAGACACAGGAGGCAAGGAACAGGACAGGAATGAGGACAAGGCACAGGACAGGGTACAGGGAGGGGTGAGAGAGCACCTGGGTTCCCGGCCAAGCTGTACAGGCTCTCCCGAGGGGCACTGCGCACGGCCCAGTCCCCATCCACGAAGAAACGGTGGCCCACGGGGTGGCAGAGCCACTGCATGGCAAGAGGCACTGAGCCACTCTGTGCCAGGCAGGCCTGGCGGGCGCTACTCAGGAAGAAACGCTGTGGGGGAGGGGAGCTGGGCTGTCACACTGGACCCAGGCAGGGGCTCAAACCCAGACCCGGCCCCAGCTTGGCCTGGCACCCACCTGGTAACCAACCTCATCCTGCACAGCCCCTTGCCCAGCAGCCTCTGGGAGAGCTGCAAAGAGAAGCCCCAGCCCTGTCCCCACCAGCCCATCACCCACTCACTGTCAGAAAATGCAAGGACCGCGGGAGACTGGTCTTGACTCTCAGCGCGGCCGCCACATAGATCTCTGCCAGCGTCACCACAGACATGGCATCCCCCGCACACTCCGCCAGGTTCAGGGCACTCAGTGCCAGGTTGGTGGCAGTGAGGTGTCCGCCTGTGTACTTCCCTGGAAAGCAGATGGGACGTGAGGTTGGGGGTGGGCCGCAGTGGCAGGGGGCCCCCGAGCCCAGCTCCACGCCGATCATACCTGTGGTATGCAGCTGGTGCAGCTTATGGTACACAAGGGCCGCGTCTCGGGTGCTGGCGCGAGCATCCGCCTGCAGGGCGCAGTCCCTTTGCAGGCCCCCTGCCCAGCCTGCCAGCCAGCGGCCCACCCAGAGACGCTGCAGCAGGTGGCGGATGAGGTTCCAGAGTAGGCTACAGGCCAGGTCCAGGTGGGAGGTGGGCAGGGGCCGGCCCAGTGCTCGCAGGGCCAACCATAGCTGCTGGGTGGCCTGGGCAAAGTCCCCCTGGAGAAGAGGGTTTTTCAGGTAAGAAAAGTGGGACCAGAGCACCTCTCCTCTATCTCTGAAGAGCCCCGCGCCTCAGGCTCGAGATGAGTGGGGGTCTGAGGGCGACAGGAGTGGGGAGAACAGGGCAGGTCTGTGGTGTGCACAGAGAGCAGGGAAGAGGGGCTGGCACCAGCACCTTCCCAGCCCGGGGGCCCAGGTACTGCCCGGGGCCCTTCCCTGCCCACCCTGCCCCGGGCTGGGCCTCACCCGGGCCAGGTCCAGGTCGGCCTGCTTGCGATGTCTCCAGAAGTGCACGGCGGGGCCCGAGTGGGGCCGCGTGACTGGCTCTCCGTAGACAAAGAGAAGCACCAGGGAGACCAGCACCAGCAGCCCATTGAGGAGCCAGATCAGTGGGGGCAGCAGCCAGTGGGCCCAGCCAGGGCCATCTGTGGGCAGAGGGAAGGGTTGGGGACCCAGGTGCTAGGAAACTCAGAGTCCCAAGCCCACAGGCCTAGGGTCTACACCCCAAGAGTCCCTTCCAAAGATGCCCAGGCTGGCCTGTCCTACCTCTGCCCTCGGTGCCCAGCATGTTGCGGCCAGCACTGTGGTAGACACTGGTGGCATCCGCAGGGTCAGGAGCTTCCCAGCCCCCTAGCAGGGAGGCCAGCGGGTTGCAGGACAAGCAGAGGAAGACCAGTGTGCACAGGGCCAGGCGGGAGCGGTCCAGCATGCCCCGGCTGTGGGCAGACGGCCGCTGCTCTGGCTTCGCCTAGTGGGGGTAGACTGGGTGGTGAGGGCAGAGCCCCAGGGACCTCAGAAAGCGCGGGGCTGGGCAGGAGGGGTCAAGACGCCACCCGCCTTACTGTGGGACCCCACACAGCTCCAGGCCTGTTATTCAGTCTATAAAATGGGAAGTAGGATCTGTTAGGGGCCTCTTCCTGACCCTGTCCTGGGGCTCAGAGGATATTGCTGGGAGTGAGGAAGGGGGCGCCACTTCAGGGCCCAACCTGGCTGTCCTCAAAGGCTGGGCTGTCAGGCTCCGAGTCACTGCCACTGCCACCACTGCCACTACCCCTGCTGCCAAGGGACAAAGGGCTGCTCTGGGAGGGCGAGCCGGCATCTGAGGGTGGTGGCGTCAGCGTGTCCTCCACCTCAGTCTTCACGCCCTCCATGAGTGCATCTGTGCTGCCTCCACTGCCACAGGCGGACACCAGATCCTTCAGAGATTCTGTAGGCCAGAGAGGAACAGAGGTGGCAGTGAAGGCTGGACATGCTACCCCAAATCTGAGCCCAGGGCTCTAGGGGTGGGGGGCTGGGAACTGGCTTGGGAAGCTGGGACAGGGCTCAGTTAGGGTCAAACGAGGAGCTAGGGCTGTGCCAGAAGTGACCAATGGACTTGAGCTGAAGGCGGGGCCGAAGTGGGGAGGGGGCCTGGGGCGGGGCCAGAGCCAAGGGTTAGGTGGGGCTGGGGACGGGGCTAGAGCCAGGGGTGTGGCAGGGCTAAAGGAGAAGCCCTAGGCAGGGGCAGAATGAGGCCAGGACTCACTGCTTTTGTGGGCTGCAGTGCGCAGACTCAGGTTCTCCTGCTTGAGTTTCTGGTTGCTGTGTTGTAGAAAGCGGATGTAGTCTATGGCCTTGCGCAAGACAGCAGATTTATTCAGCTGCAGGGAGTGGGAAGGAGAGAGCCCAGGCGGCCAGTCAGGCCTGGTAGGAGGCACTTAGCAAGGGGGTGTGGAGCTGCTTTGCAACACAGCTGCCTCAGGACCTTTGCACTTGTTCCTTCTACCTGGAAGATACCTACCTCTCAGGACAGGCATAAGGACTAACGTGTAAACACACACAGCAGTGTCTGGCTAGCAGCTACTATTATCACCATCTTCATGCAGCACTCGCCCTTAGCGAGGCCTTCCCTGACCACAAGATTTAGATATGCGACCCCCACCACCCTTCTCCCTGCTTTATTTCCACCCTAGCATACGCTAATACTTCCTTAGCCAACCTGTGTATTGGCCACCACCCCCACCAGAAAGGCAACTCCTTCTCGAGGACAGGGTTTTATCTGTCTTGCTCACTGCTGCAGCCCCCAAGCCTAGAACAGCCCCTCCTTTGTGGAGGAGGCCCGTGGTAAAGTGTGACGTAATAAACGGGGCTGGTCAGGCCGGGGCAGGCTGAAGCCCAAGCCTCTGTCTGCCCAGGCTTGGCCTCGATCCCTCCCTTCCTTCCAGTCACCCCCCAACTCCTCCTTCCCCAGGGTCACCCGAGTCTGTGCCTCTGCCCACACCTTTGCCTCAGCGCCCACCACCAGGTCCTTGAGCTCGACGATCTTGTCATTGATGGAGGAGCGGTAGCGCTTCTCGATGGCATTGTGGGCTGTGCGCTTCTCACCACGGCTCTGGGCTGAGCCTGAGACCTTGCTGCCAGCTGCCAGCCGGTTGATGGGCAGCTTGTCAGCATCCACAACCAGTGGCACCGTTGCCAAGATGGTTCCACCACTCACCAGGGTCTGCAAGGCCAGGCAGGCATTAGCAGGTGGCATGCATGTGTGCAGACCCCACGCCCTTGTGCCCTGCCCACAGCACCCACCTGCAAGGGCCCTGTCTGCACAGCCGTGCCAGGGACCAAGGGGCTAAGGCCTGCCGCTTTTACAGTGGCCCCCACATCTGTCTTCATAGCCGTCAGGAGCAGTGAGTCTGCCTTGATGAAGTGGGGCTGCAGCAGGACCTGGGGGTGGTAGAGGGCTCAGCCATGTGTTGTATCCAGGCCAGGAGCTGCCACCTCCCCAACGCCTGGCAGAACCCCTCACCGGGACCTGCTGGATCTGTGAGGCCACAGTGGTCGTTCCTGGGGCCGCTGTGGGGGTAGCTGTGGCTGTCAGTAGCTGCTGGGGGGCTGCACTCTGGACCTGGGTGTGCAAGGAAACGGGCGGGACCCCTGGCGGGGAAGCCAGGCTAGGCAGCGGCTGCTGGGTGCTCGCAGCAGGAGGCCCTGCAGAGATAAAGCCTGGGGCTGCGGCACAGGCTGCCCCCACCCACTTTCAACCCACTCTTCAGGTCTCTATCACCATGTGGCCTTGGATTAGTCATTAGCCCTGTGGCTTCCTTTCTGGACAGCCCCTGCTTGGGCTTTGATGCAAACTTGCCAGCTTCCGACCAGGCCTCCAGCGGGAGGCAGTGCTTGACCCAGCAATAAGAACACAAGCACTGCTAGGAATAGGGTGTCTCAAGCAGCAGAGTTTTCTATTTGTAAAGCCTGCAAATTCCTCTACTAAGACCACAGCAAACACCTCTTCCTGTGCTCCTGGCAGCCCCACCCCGGCTGTCCCCTCCCGCCACACCCCGGCCCTTACCTGTAGAGAAGCCTCCAGGAGGGCTGGGGTAGCCCAACACAGGGGTGGAGCTGAACTGCAGTGGGGTTGGGGCTGGAAAGCTCTGGGGCAGAAGGGCCCCTGGCAGGGGCTGTGGGGTGGGGGGCTGCAGGATGCTTAGTGGCATGGACTCTTCCTTGATACCAGGCTCGGGGGAAAAAGTGGGCACAGATGGGTACATGTTCAATGGGGTGGGTGCAGGCTGGGGAGGGGACAAGGGTGAGGGCGCTGCTTTGGGTCCCCCCAGGAAGCCTTCAAGAGGGGAGCTCAGCGTGGCAGGAGGTGGGGACAAGCTGCCTGGGGAGCTGGCATCAGGGCTGGCCGGTTCTGTGCCTCCTTCCCCGTCCCCAGCATAGGGTGGGTCGAACAGGCCAGGGAAGTCACTCTCTTGGTTGTTGATGAGCTGAAGCATGTCTAGGAAAAGGAGACGAGGGTGTGTGAGTGACAATGGGGTGGAGACTGCCCCCCAAACAGGGCATCACACATTTGCATGAGCAAATCTATTTGCACACCTCTCATCTGCAAACAGCTGTGTATGTGTGGGCAATGCCACAGGAACAGAAGAGCCACCCATAGGAACCAGTGCTCCAGACAGATCGCCATCTCATGGGCCCCTGTACCCTCCAGAGCGGTGCCTGGTGCCACAAGTATGACAAGTAGCCCTTGCAATAAGTGGACGAGGTGGGCACATGAGGCTCACAGCCTTGCCTCACAGCCAGGCTGGGGCTGAGCAGGTTAGGCCCAAGAATTGAGACTTCAGAGCCTGAGCTCTTCCCACCACCCAATATCTGCCTGATCATCTGACACGTGCTCAGTCCACGGCAAACAGCAGGCCCATGTTTGTTCGTTCGTTCATTCATTCAATGAGCACGTGCCCAGTGCACAAGCTACACCAGGCACTGTTCCTGGCCGTGAACAAGACAGACAAAAATCCCTGCCTAGAACCAGGCTACTGTCTGGGGAGCTGGGAATGTCCTGCATCCTGACATGGACATGGTAAACTTTTACTCCTGTCTTCATGGACCATACATTCTAGAAGACATCACGTCTGAGTCTTCACATACATGCACACATGCACGTCCACACTGCACTGTAGACTCAGCCAGCTTCCAAGTGCTTCCCCAGGAGGTGACGAGCCCTTCCAAACAGCCTTTCCTGCCCTCTCCACACTCCGTCACTACCCCTACCCTAGGACCTGGCTTAGCAAAGGAGCACCCACCTCACCCAGGACAAAAGGAGTCCAGAGGCCCAGGTACAGCCTTGCCCTGGCCCCACAAGGGCCTCGGTTTCTCAATCTGTGAAACAGGGCCATGCCTCACAGATCCAGTAGGCCCAGCCCTTGGGAGGGGGATGGGACACAGTAACCACAAGGAGGAGGCAGCCTAGGGCAGGTGGGAAACAGGGCAGAGAGGATTTTCGTATGGGTGCAATGGGCCCCACACCTCACCCACCGGCCACTTCTGGTCTCTTCCTTCAGGGCTGCCCAGCAGGGTTCTCTGAGCACAGCATTTGAGACGGCAACTGAGAGGCTACTAGGAAGTGGGTGACCTCCCCCTCCTCCCAATTTACAAGGGGAGGACAGAAGCACAGAGAGAGGCAGGACTGGCTCAAGGCGCTCAAGAGGTAGTAGCGTCCTCCAGGACCAGACCCTCAGGGCAGCATGGGCTCCCCAAAGAGATATGACACGCAGGGCAGTCCCCCAAGAGGACCCCAGGTCAGAGCAGGGTCCACATCCATGCTGGAAGGACTCAAAGGAGCTGGGGACCCACGTCAGTAGGGTGGGTCTGGACCAAGAGCAAGGCCCACTCTGGGGCCACCCACATTGATGGGGCCAGGCTAGCCCCTAATCCTCCTGACGCATAGCTCTAAAAAGGTAGTGTGATTATTAGCCCCATTCTACAGATGAAGAAACTGAGCTGTAGAGAGGTGACTTGCTGGCCTAAGTTCTTACAGAGTCAGAGACAAAACTGACTAGACCCTGCCTGACCCAATGCCCCAACCGCTGGCCACTGCCCTAGGCTGCCTCAGATGATTAGCTCACCTCATCTTGGAGACAAAAAAAGGACATTGAGGTTCATAGAGGACCAGAAATAGCCTAAGAACATGCAGTGGGAGTCAAACCCGGGTCTACAAAATGCCAAATCTATTGTCTCTGCACCTTTCCTTACCCCACCAAGAAGCCAGAAGCAAAGCTGCCATCACCAACCCATTACTCAGTGTAACAGACTGAGGCTTGGGACTGAGCCAGCTGCTGGCCACGTAGTCAACCAGTATGTCTGTGTGTTTTGGGCACAAGCCCAGGCCCTGCCTACAACCAAACAGCCTCAAGACCCAGGCCTGGCCATGCAGGGCTTTGGTTTCACCTCTATAAAAACAAGTGCTGTGTGTCCTGACTCCTTCCTCCTCATACGGACTGGGATACACTCCCCACCTCAGCCCAACCGGGCCGTAGGCCCTCTCCCCAGGCTGCAGACCGGCAGCCTGGCTGGCTCAGCCCAGGGCCCTCTAACCCATTTGCAGTGGCCACCCACTAGGTCAGAGTTTTCTACAGCACCCATGAGCACAATCCCAGGGGCCCCAGTGCTCTCAGGGTCCCCAGCCTGAGCTTCTAGTCCTGTCCATCACCAACATGAGATTGAGCCTGGCCCAGTGGCCTCCCCTAACTGGGCCTCAGTTTCTTCATCTGTACAACAGAAAAGATTAAAACCCTTTTTGGCAGAGCTGCCTGAGGCTTTGCCCAGCAGGCAGCTGGCACAGAGTGGGAACTCAATATTGTCTACTGACAGGTGCCCAGGAAGGAGACTTACTGCAGGAAGGGACCTCCCTAAGGCCTTCAACAGAGCATGACAGGGGTGGCAGGCTCAGCCTCCCTGGGTCCTCAAATTGAAACCCTCCTGGTTAATGGACCCTCCAGGTTTATGCAGATCATAAAGTCATAATGTACCTTTTTTTTTTTTTTTTTGAGACAGAGTCTCGCTCTTTTGCCCTGGCTAGAGTGTCGTGGCATTAGCCTAGCTCACAGCAACCTCAAACTCCTGGGCTCAAGCGATCCTCCTGCCTCAGCCTCCCGAGTAGCTGGGACTATAGGCCTGTGCCATTATGCTCAGCTAATTTTTTCTATATATTTTTAGTTGTCCAGATAATTTCTTTCTATTTTTTAGTAGAGACGGGGTCTCGCTCTTGCTCAGGCTGGTCTCAAATTCCTGACCTCGAGCGATCCTCCCGCCTTGGCCTCCCAGAGTGCTAGGATTACAGGCCTGAGCCACCACGCCCAGCCATAATGTACTTTCAATTGCGGGATCTTCCACCCCTCACCCAGTCCTTATGAGCCCCTTTGATAGATGGGAAAAACTGAGGCCCTGAAAGAAAAACTGACAATGTTGACAATCTAGGGCTCCCACTGTCTGCCTGGAGAGTCTAAGATGGCCCCAAAAGCAGGGCCACCCAACAGGTAGGACGCCCTGGCAGAGAACAGGACAACTGGCCCTGTCCCAGATGTGGAGAAAACCACCCTCTCCCACCAAACCTCCTTAGGTCCCTGGGTGGTGCTGTCAGGTCTCTAAGCAAACCCTTCCCTTGGGGTGCAGAGGGGATGAATGAGGTTGGGGGGTGGTCCACTCACTTCCCCAGTGGGCCAGGAACTGGCATACCCTTTCCCTCGGAAGGGGCTCTTTCCTACTCGAGTTCCATAGCCTCCACGCCCGCCACCGCTCGTGAGAACCCGGGAGGCATTGTAATAAAGGGGTGGGGGTCCTCCGAAAAATACCTTCGAATGTGCAATCCATGGCTCCGCGGTCCGCGCCCGCCCCCTCGGGGCGTCCAGGCGGCTGACTCGGGCCCCTCCCCGCACCGACTTCACCTGTCAAGGCTCCGCGGAGTTTTAAAGCCCGATGAGCGCCTCGGCGCGCCCCGCCCCGCATCGTCCACAGGCCCCGCCCCGCCCTCAGGCCCCGCCCACGCCCCGCCCCCGGGGGCTGCGCGCCCGGGCATGGGGTGAGCGCACGCGGCCAATCAGCGGCCGCGCCTTCGCCTCACTAGGGCCCCGCCCCAGCCCCCGCCCCTCCCCCCGACGGCGGCCAAGACTCAGGTTTCACCCAGCGGCGCTGAATGGGGCCGGGGTTACTAGCGGGCGTCCGCCTTTAACCCGCTCGGCGCCAACATCCGCCGGGGTTACTGGCGGTCACAGCCCTCCCTCAACTCCCGCCCCTCCGTTATGGGGCCAGAAAAGGGAGGATGCCCCAACAGCCCGGAGCTCTGTGTTCGAAATCACTGGCTCACTGACATCCTGAAAGAGCCTCGACCGCTCTAAGCCTCAGTTTACTCCTCCAGAAAAACAGGACAATTATATCTCCCTGACACGGAACGGCAGAAGAAAGGGAGATAAAAATGGGTGCAGCACTTAGTACGTAAGAAGGGTTTAATTAAGGCCAAGGGCTGCCGGGTGGTGGCCGAGGTGCAGGGACCTACCCCTCACTCCAGCGGGATGTTGACGGTCTGGGATCGCGGGGACCACCGCTGATAACAGGTCACTTCTGGGAAGCTGAGGCCCAGAGTAAGAAAGGGAAACTTTTACCCCAAATTACACAGCCAGGGTCTCCAGATTACCATCATCAATGTCCCTCTGCAGGGTCAGTGAAGTCTGACCCTCTCTCTCAAGGTCTCACAGCCCTCTAGCTGTCGCCCAGTGAGTCTCAACTCACCTATTCATTGTGGGGCCCTGGGAGGCCAGGAAGAGACCCAGTTCCCTGCGACAGAGGTGGAGAAGGTAGGGGTGACAGGCTCTGGGGGTCTTTTGAAGGGCTGCCTGAGCCTGTCTCCCATTCTGTCAAAGGTAAAAGTTCAACACACACACACAGAGATGATCAGAACCTGGCCAAGTAGACCACCCACCCACAAGGCCCACCTCAGCCTCACATGCAGGATGGCTGTTCCCCCACACCCCCAGCTGTGCAGAGTGGCTGAATCCTGGGCAGGCGGCCCGGCAGCTCGGCAGTCAGTGTTGGGGGGCTGAGGGCCCTTGCGACCCAACTTCTCTCCCTTTTCATGAGCCTAAAGCAAGAAAACTCAGCCACGTCTCCCTCACACCCTGTCCCCAACCCCTCCAGGCCCTTCTTTCGTGGCCTCCGGAGGTTCCGGGACAATAGGGAGGTTCCAGGACAACAGGCACCCTATCCAGCATCTCGTCTGCCCCTCATCAGCCTGTGGGTGCTCACACTCCCTCACCCCCAAACCAAAACAAAGCCTTGCTCTTGGAAAAGTCTGACCTCACGAGTGACTCAAGACAGGGGAGAGCCTTGATCCAAAAGCAAACTGAGAGCTCAACTCCAGGCCTGAGTTCCCCAAAGCAGACCCCCCCCCCCTTGGTCCTTTCATTACTGCACTCCCCAGTTTCTGAGCCCAGAATGTGGCAGGACCAACAGGCCTGAGACTGGCAGGGCCTGGGCCACCGTGGAAGGTCAAACCCTGTCCCTTCCCCTTCCTTTTTGTTTTCATTTCTCTTCATCATCCTACTTTGTCCCCAGCCCATCCCACGGAAGAGGAGGGAGAGGACATTGTTCACTGAGCCCCCTGAGGGCAGCAGGAGTCAGGGGATGCTTTCAGAGGAGCGATGGGACCCAGGAAGGGAGGGCTGGCCTTGCAGGCAGAGGGCACAGCCTGAGCTAAGATGCAGAGGAAGGGGCTGGTGACATGTGGAAGAGCCTGACTAGACCCTATCTCACTCTCCCCTGGAGCCGGATCTGCTGGCTGATTTCTGCAGAAGCTGATCCGATTTCTGCAGAAGCTGATCATCGGGGTTAAGACTGGAGGTGGAAACTCTAGGCCAGCCCCGCAGCACCCCCCCCCCCCAGAGACAGAGCCAAGTGGGAGGGTCTGGGGCAGCATGCCAAGGCCTGCTCTTCCCCCCCACCCCGCCCCTCACCTGCTGTGTGACCGGGGCAGTCCACTCCCCCTCTCCCAGCCCCCACTCCAAGAACACTCAGGGGTGGTGATTATGGGAGAACAAGTGAGTAAAGCACCCACCACTCAGTGGGGTCTCAACAAAGGTTAGTTCCCTCTGTAGCAGCTGGAATGGTCTAGAACTGGAAAGTCAGGTAGTCAGTTGCTGGGTTCAAGCTGGAGCTCCATGACCGCTTGATGGGATCTTTTTAAGGGGAGTTAACAGGGTCTGACTAGGGTGAGCAAGAGTCACCTAGGGTGCACAATTTAAGGCGGTGCCTCTCTCGCCGCACCCTGGTCCCTGCCCTGGAAGCTAGGACAGCTGGTCTCGGGCTCGCCCACAGCCCCTGAACTGTGGCCGGCCGTGGGCGAGCTGAGTGCCGGCTGTCCCAGGGACAGTCAGAAGGTGCTTCTGGTTCCTACGCACTTTCTGAATGCGGAGAAGGGCAGCACAGACTGCGGGCCTCAGTGGGCCCCCCCCACCCCGGGCCCCAACGTCGTTCACCTTCCCAGGCTTGTGAACCCGACAACTCCTCCCCAAGCCTGGATTCCTCCTTCTTCCTCCTCTCCTGCCCTGATTCTATCGGGATTCAAGGGGAAACCTGAAACCCCACCCCACCCCTCCCCAACCCTCCCCATTCTACCTTCAAACATCCCCCTGAAGGCAGTTGGGGACAGCTTTTAATGACTCTGGCCTGTTGATTCTGTGAGGCTGTGACAGAAATCTTGAGAGCAAGAATTCAGCTCTGACCATGATAGAAGCCTACAACTCCTTTCAACCCGCACAAGGCCTTAAACCCCAAACAACCTCTGCTTGCATGCCTCCTGGGATAGGGAGCTCACCACCTCCCCCCCGAAAACCTGGTCCACAAAGCCCAGGTCCATCTCCTTCCCAACATCTACTGCCCTTCCCTAAGCATCCAGTGTGCCCGTCCTGTGCCAGGCACCAGGGGTACAGGTGCACAGCACAGAGACCTTTCCTCATGGAGCTGATGTGCCGATGAAGGAGACCAGTGCGATGCAAATGCACGGGGAAATGTGGGTGCAGGGGGCGATGAGCACCAGGAAGAAACTGAGGCAGGGTAAAGAGAGTGTGAGGGAGCCATTGTAGACAAGGGGGTCAGGACAGGGCTGTCTGATGAGGTGACATATGAGTTACATATGAAACAAAGGAGTAGGCCAGAAGGGAGGACTGCAGAAACAGCACGTGCAAAGGCCCTGAGGTGGGCGCAAGCATGACATGATGGTGGGACAGCATGGAGGCCAGTGTGGCTGGAGCAGAGGGTGTGAGGAGGGTGGAGGCTGGGGAGGCAGCTGAGGAGCTGGGATTCCAGCCCAGGTTTGTCTGTCACCTGAGCCAAGGACCCCGATTCTCCAGGGGATGGTGGGAAAGGGATTTGCAAGCTGTCCCATGCAATGCAGATCACAAAGAGTGCATAGACTGTGCCAAAGGGTAAATGGTGCAATTGGCGGTGTGTCACTACCACACAGGAGGACATGGGACATTGGCTCATGGGCTCCCCAGAGCATACCATCTCTGCCTGCCTGATGAAGGATGCAGGGTGGGGTGGGCACTCACCCGTGGCTCCAGGCACCAGGCTGCACCCTGCCTGCCTTCCTGGGGCCACCTGGTGCCTCCTT
This sequence comes from Eulemur rufifrons, assembly GCF_041146395.1. Lineage (NCBI taxonomy): Eukaryota > Metazoa > Chordata > Mammalia > Primates > Lemuridae > Eulemur > Eulemur rufifrons. Next base: position 4,860,678 of record NC_090991.1, read on the forward strand.
CATCCTCCTGATAACTCAGGTCGTCAGGTTCCAGTGTCCTCAGCTGGTCATGTATGCAACACGGGCACAGGCTGCCCTTTGTGTACCCGCAGCTGCCCCAGGGGAACCAGTGTGTGCCGGCTCTTCCCAGAATGGGATGGGCTGATGGCTGGAGCCCCGGGCGCACCTGGGCCCTCCTGATGGACGAGGAAACTAAGGCTCAGAGGGAGACCACGTGCCCAAGGTCCCATAGCTACCAAGTGAAGAATCTGGGACTCAAGCCCAGCCCTGCTGACCCTAGAGCCTATTCTTCAGCCCCTCACTCCTGCCACGCACAGGAGTGAGCCCCAAATGCAGCCCGGCTCTGTCCTAACCAGCTGTTGCCACTTGTCATAGTTCAGTTAGGAGACACGAGGCTCCTGAAGGCTTGGCTCTAGCACTGTCTCCTCCCAGAGGCCTTCCTAACCACCACCCCCCAGGCCCACTCATCTCCCTCACCAGATCAGAGGCCCGGCCCCAGCTGGGGCCCCTCAAGGCAGGGCCAAGGCCTGAACCAGCTCTGTGACCCCAGCCTCACCCAGCACAGGGCTGAGCACAGAAGGGACCACAGTCAGGAGCTGTGTGGATTCCAGCCACAGCCACTCCCACCACTGTGTCCTGCTGGTCTCCCTCCAGCCACCTCAGTGCCATCACCTGCGCACTCGCTCAGCCTTGCTTTCCTTGTCTGCTTTCTGAACATACCACACTAATGCCATCATACATTTGTCCAGGTGTTCCCTCTGCCAGAAATGCCCCTTCCGCTGTCCTTTGTTCACCTGGCAAATTCCTATTCCTCACTCAAAACTTGCTCTGATGTCCCCTCGGGATCCTTCCCTCATCTGTGCCAGTCCACACCAGATCCTCATATGCTGACCATGCTGTCCTGTGAAACTTAGTTACACATCCTCTTCCTGGAGCAACAGGTGTGCTGAATTGCCCTGAGCAGAACTGGAAAATGGAGATTAAACAAGACGCTGGGCAGCACCAGCTCAGGTCGTCAGCCCGGCACACGCTTACCATTCTGGCAGCTGAAAAACAACCTGTGCCTGGAGCAGTGGCGATTCTAGGGGTAGCCACCTGCTGCTGGGCAAATTGTTCACAGTCTAAATAGCAGTGCTATGCATTTCTTCATGTAAATTATATGTTTCTCCCTTTGGGGTCGTTTCCTTGCAACTTGTTGTAAAGGCAGCAAGATGGTTTTTTGAGAGCTGCCAGGCTGGTCTCTGGGAAAGATAAACCCCTTTACAACCTCCCCTACAATGTAACCCCTTTCCTCACAGCATCACCAGCATTGAGTTTTATTATTTTTATGTACTTTTGGTTGCTTTGCTTAGCGCTGTGACTGGAACCTTGAAGGCGCTTTCGTTTGCATTTCCAAGGATGCCTGAATGTGTTTGTGCAGCAAACCATCAACTGTGGCCAGAGATTCAGAGGCACCTGCTATACTCTGCCCTCCTCCCCTAGCTAGAAAAGGTGCTTCCTCACAGGTCTCCGCTCATTCACCCACCTCAGCTGCCACTGGGCCTGGGCCACAACAGGCTGGGTGGCCAGAGATTGTTAGGGAGTCAGGTGTCCTCATCTGTAAGATGGGTGAGGAGGTGACAATGGCATTTCTAAGGTTCCTTCCAGCTCTGGTCTCTTAACTTCAATGGAAGCTAAGGACAGGGCATTTGTTCCCTGTGGTCGGGGCCGGGGCTCCCCACTGGCCTGGTCCAGCCTCCCCTTGTCTCTCACACAGAGACCCAGAACCACCACATGGTGATGCTTAGAACCTGGAACCAAAGCCCAGAACATCCTAGGAACTTCCAGCACAGGCTTCTTGGATAATCACTGCTAACACATGTTGAACTAAACAAATCAGTTGCCAGGTACTGGTTAAGTGCTCTAAATGCTGACAATAACAACACTAACTGGCATTGGTTGAGGGCTTACTATCTGCATGCACTGCTTAAGACTTTGACCCAAATTAGCTCATCTGACCTCCACAATTCCAGGAAGCTCCACACCTGGAGCCAGCCTCAAAGACTCCCTTCCCTCTCACCAGGAGTCCCTACCCCGGTTTATAAGGCTCTCCTCACCCCTACACGACCACCTTTGTGGAGCACGTGGCACGCGGGTCCCACACATTGGGCAGTCCCAGTCAGCTCCCAGGGTCAAAGGCCACATCCACAGGGCCTGTGGCTGGCAGGAGACAAGGCCAAAGACACTTCCTCCGGCCAGTGCAGCTATTCCAACCTGGGCTACTCCTGTCAGTGGGGAACGTCCAGATCCCAGGCCTGTGCCTCACAGTGACCCCTGCCTGGAGCTGACCGGGTCACTTAGGATGTTTGTGTCCGGCTAGGTGACTGTCGGGCAGGAGGTCATGTCCAGCTCTCTGTCCACTGCCTCCCTGGACCCACTCCCAGCACCCTCCTCCCCATCCCCCAACCCTGCCCCCTCAGAAGCATTAAGGCTGAAGCCATGGGGGCTCAGAGGCAGCAAATCTTACAGTCTCCATCTCCTGCATTTCAGGGGAGGCCCCTGCAGTTCAGAAATGGCAGGGCACTTTCCGTAGGAGAAAGCAATTCATGACCACACTGGGAGGGCTTTCTGCTTTCTGCTGCCCTAAGGTTGGACAGGCTGGATCCCAAGAGGCAGAAAAAGGCACAGGAAGGGGAACACATCTGATAGGAGAGGCTCCTCTCAGAGCCCACTGCTAAGGGGCTCCAGATGCAGGATGAGGGAGAAGGGGCACCCTAGCAGGGCAGGCTGTGCCCAGGGTGCAGGTTCTGGCTGGACGGGCAATGACAAAGGAGGGGCAGGTCTGGCAAACCTTGCAAGTCTCGTATGCCACGATGAGACAGGGAACTTTATCTTAGGGGGATTGGGGAACCATGGATGGTTTGAGACCTGGGGAGTTATATGCTTGGAGCCGGGCAGTAATGGGTCTAGAGCTGCGTTTTCTAAGGACTGCTCATGCTTGGTGAGAATAGGGAGAGGACACACTGAGGCACACTGTATCCTGGTGAGAAGTGTGGGGTGGCAGAGTGGGCCCCTAGTGTGCCCTTTCCACCAGGGCTGGCCTGGACCTAGGAAACAGCCAGACACACACGGCCTGGAAGCAAGGCCCCACGCGGCTGGCCTGGGAGAAAGCACTGCTCAGGGCAAGGTGGGGCTGGCAGGGAGGCGAGGTGAGGCCCAGAAGGGCTTCAGGGCAGCAACCTGTGACTTGATATCTGGGCTCCAACAGACGAAGAGCAGATACAGAGGTGTGTAGGCACAGGAAAGAGACCCTCAGCCCCCTTCCCAGTGCTCGCCCAGAACTCTGTCTCCATCTGCCTCTTCTGCACTTATAAACTTGTGCAAGATCTGATAAATTAATCCTCAGTGGGAAGGTGAAGACCGCTGTGGGCTTAGTAATAATCCCGAACATGTGTAAGGCTGCTCTCATGTTCCACCCTCTCCCTACTGCCGCAAGGGACCCCAAAGCACAGAGTGAGGAAGGCAGGCTCCGGAGGAGATGGAGCTCACTGAGGTCTTGGTGCAGGGGCAGGACTCGAACCCAGAGAGCACTATAGCCAGGGAAGTGCCTTCACCCATGGACACCAGGACTCATGGTGGCAGCCCCACCCCAAAATGTATTCACATGACAGAGTTTGGCCAAGGCGGGTGGCAGGGCCAGCTGGGTGTGGCTTCAGGCCCTCAGCTTGCTCCCCGGTGCCAGCGCCCAGTCTCATGACTCAAAGGCTGAACTGGGCTTGAAGGGGGAGGCAGCCACATGGCCTCTGACTCCTCTGTGACCCACTCCCAGGCCCCCAGCATAGCCCCACATGGAGCAGCCTTCTCAACCCCCCAGCCCCAGTCTTAGGAGCCCAGTGGTTAAGAGCTTAGGAGCTAAGAGTATAGGCTCTGAAGCCCACAGCCTCGGTTTGAATCCTGGCTCTGCTATCATCTGGCTATGTGACGTTGAGCAAGTCACTTAGCCTCTCTGTTCTGTTCCTCAAGGCCCTCATCTTCATCATAAGTCTACCCACTTGGAGTTGTCAGGAGAATTCAATGAGATCGTTGACACAGTGCCTAGAACACAGTAAGTGCTCAGTTAGTGATCCCTATTCATGTTATAACCTCTCAACCTGGCAGCCAGAGGGAACTTATAACATACCACTCGAGCATGGCACGCCCCTGCCCCAACCCCCCATTGTCCTCCAGCCAGTCCAGCTCCCCATCCTGGCACCTGAGGCCTGCCTAACCTACCTGTCATCTCTTATGCCTCTCGGGGACCTGGCCTTCCCACCCCAAATCACCTCTCTCTAGACCTTATCGAACCTGCCCAGCTCCACACCTTGTAGAAGCTTCAAAAGCAGGCTCAGCCTCTCACCAGCAAGTCCCCTCCCAGAGCCTCATCCTACAGAACTAAATAAGGAGCTGGGCAAAAACTGGCCTTGGGTGTCCACTGCAGCAGAGTTTATGAGGCCAAACAACCTAGATGTCCATCAACAGGGATCAGGTGAATAAATGAGGGAATCTGATTGCTGTCTGACTGTTGACATGGAACCAAGCAGGTACAATCTGCTGTGAACCAATGGACCCTATTCTAATTTATTAAAAATATAGATTTGTGGGCCGGGTGCAGTGGCTCATGCCTATAATCCTGGCACTCTGCCAGGCTGAGGTAGGTGGATCATTTGAGCTCAGGAGTTCGAGACCAGCCTGAGCAAGAGTGAGACCCTGTCTCTACTAAAAAATAGAAAGAAATTAGCTGGACAACTAAAAATATATAGAAAAAATTAGCCGGGCATGGTGGTGCATGCCTGTAGTCCCAGCTACTCAGGAGGCTGAGGCAGAAGGATTGCTTGAGCCCAGGAGTTTGAGGTTGCTGTAAGCTAGGCTGATGCCACAGCACTCTAGCCCGGGTGTCAGAGCAGGACTCTGCCAAAAAAAAAAAAAAATATATATATATATAGATAGATAGATAGATTGATTGATTTGTGGTTGTCGGAGGCTGTAGGTAGGAATGGGAAGTAATTGTAAACAGACACGAGGGATCTTACTGGGGTCCTACAACTAGTGATGGTCATACAACTCCAAAAATTTACGAAAAATCATTGAATGATACACTTAAAATGGATGCATTTTATGGCATGTAAAGCATACCTCAATAAGATTTTTATTTTTAATTTTTTTTTTTGAGACAGAGTCTCACTCTGTTGCCCAGGCTAGAGTGCCATAGCGTCAGCCTAGCTCACAGCAACCTCAAACTCCTGGGCTCAAGTGATCCTCCCGCATCGGCCTCCCAGAGTGGTAGGATTATAGGCGTGAGCCACCATGTCCAGCTCCTCAATAAAGTTTTTAAAAAGCTGATGAAGAGTGTGCAGCCATCCCCCAAATAAACACACACACACAGAGGAAATAATCCCTCATATAATTAACAGGACTTATCTCTGGGTGGTGAGTTTAAAGATTTTATTTTCTTTTTGCTCACCTGTACTTTCTGATTTTTCTACAGTGAAAAAAGATGCATTGTGTAACTGGGGAGAAGAACAGGTGATCTGAATACCTGAAAAATCTGCCACTGCAGTGGGCAAACCTCAGCCCCCACCCGAGCAGGAAGGGGCTGCCTGGTCCTCAAGGGACATACTAGGGTCTGACCCCAAACCCCCCCCACCAACAATGGCCGCACATGTCTGGCCTTTGGGTCTGGAGAGACAATGTCTATCCATCAGTCAATAAGAAAAGCCCAGACACACCTTTGATTCTGTTGTCCAACTCCCCCGTGAAGGGAGCATTCGCGTCCTCATTTTTCCAGACGAGGAAATTGAGGGTGAGAGGGCTTGAGCAGGATGACAAAGAAAGTGAGTTGTGTCCGAGTTCAAGTCCTGACCCCAAAACCCATGTCCTCCCAGCTGGGTCATGGTGCTTCTCAGACTGCTCCCCTTGGGCCCAGCGCTGTGGAACTGGTAATTGAGTCAGGCTGGGGCCTCCCTAGGGCTTGGAATTTCAGGGTTCATCACTCCAGACTGCAGTGAAGGGCAGCCCTTCCCTGGGGGAGGCTGTTTTAGAAAAGCCCCACAATCAGGCCCTCTCCTCTGTGATCCTCCCCTACTGCAGCCCCATGAGGAAGGGGCTGAGAAGGCCCTGGGGTAGGCAGCCAGCCGGACTAATCTGCAAGACTGCGGGAGGGCAGGAGTTGGGGTGGCTTTGATGTGTCTGTTTGGCCAACCCCAGGGTGGCCACAGGGTCCATGGACTTGTCCATTCAGGTTGTGAGTCTATGCAGCTTGTTCTTGTGACCTTGGCCTCAGTTTCCTCATCAACCAAGAGCAACTTAGCCAGTGTTGCTAAAACTCCTGCACAACCACGGAGGGTAATTTGCTGCGGGGCTTCGGTTTACCCTGTCCACAAAGAGCCCCCAACTGGCACCTGCTGCCATCGTTGGCCTCCAGCGCCTTCTCTGTATAACAATCCGAGCGATGCTTTAAAAGGTGTAAGGAAGACGGTGCCACGGCTCTGCTCCAGGCCTCTCCCTGGGGGACAAGGTCCGGCCCATCCCCTCCACACCTACCTCCCCAACCTCCCTGCCTTTGCTAGCCTCTAACTCCTCCAACTTGGGCCCCGGAGCCCTGGCCTGGCAAACATCTTCCCCGCTAGTCGCGGGGCTGACCCTCAGGCTCAGCTCAAAACTCTCTCTACTCAGAGAGTCCACCAGCTGCTCAACACAAAGTAGCCACATCCCTGCCCCACCCTAAGGTGCAACTAAGTATCCCCTTGCAGATGTCCCTAGGGATTTTTGTGCTCTCAAGAAGAGGGGGAGCCTGGGTCTGTCTGTGAACACTCAGTGCCTAAGGTGGGGTCTGGCATTCAGTAGATGCTCAATAAATGTGCGCGGAAGCGACGCCCGCCCGTCGCAGACCCAGAGAACCAGACCCGAAGACGGGGAGAAGGGCAAGAGGCAACGCTGCGCACGCGCAAGAGTCCCAGCGCGGAGCTGAACTCTCGAGCCGGAGGGAATGACCGCGAGTAACCCCGCACCGACGTCACGGCTGGGGCGGGGCTTCGGCGACACCCAGGTCCCAAGCTCCAGCCGCGGCCGCCACAGGGCTGGGGATTCACCACCGGCGGAACGGCGCAGGGCCAGGCACGCCTGGAGGCGCACGTGCCCCGCCCCGAGCTGCCAAGGGACCCCGGCACGGCGCGGCCTGGCCCCAGAGCCCGCGGCCGAGGCGCCGGGGCGGGGGCCAGAGGCTCGGTGCGGCCCCGGACACCGAGGGTCGCAGCGCACAGCCCAGAGACGCCAGGAAGCCCGGCTCATGCACAGCACGGAGTGGGCGCCCGCGGGGCAGACAAAGGCCTGGCCCCCGCTCGCGCCGCCCGGCGCGGCTTCCAGCCCAGCGGCCCAGACGCACCTTCGATGTCGGTCAGCAGCGCCGCGTCCAGGTCGCACGGCTCGGCCAGCGCCTGCTCCAGAGCCGCCTCGCTGAAGGGCGCCTCGTCCATGGCGCAGCCGCCTCCTCCGGGCGGCCCGCCGGGCCCGCCGCCGCACACGGACCTTGCAGGGAGCGCCGCACCCGCTGCCGCCTCTCCGCGCCTTCGCGTCCCGCCCTGGCCTGGGTGGCAGCCCGCCGCCCTCGAAAAGTTGCTCAGAAACTGGGTTCCCCGGCGGCCGCTCCGTAGGGCGGGCGAGGCGGGGGCGGGGCCTCCCTAGGGAGGGCCCGCCCCCTGGTAAAGGGCCCCGCCCCGCCGGGAGAGACGGGGACCCCGGCTCCCGGGTGTGCGCCTAGGTCAGAGTGCCCTCCAGTCGTTCACTTTATCCAGCCTCGCGCACAGCAGCCTTGGGCACGCCACGGTCCCTCTCTGGGCCTCAGCTTCTCCAGCATCAAAAAGGGGGCTGAGGGAAGCCCCAGGACTGGCCCCATCCCTGAGGTCTCTGGACTTGGGAGCGAGGACCTGACAAATCTCCCTTCCTAGGTTTGACTCTCTAGCACAAGACAGGCTCGGATCCAAGTTAGGCTGTCCCAGGTCTGCTGCGTGGCCCTGGGCCAATTACATCACTCTATGCCTCAGTTTTCCTCATCTGTAACGTGGGCCTAATGATGCCTCTCCACCAGCCGGCTGGGACGTTAGTGATGACGGAGGGGGCACAGCCGGTGAGATCATCCAGCCCCCTCCCTGCACAGGAGTGGGGAGACTGGCTTCCTGAGGACGGGAGTGGCTGAAGGGAGAGCCTGGAAGAGGCTGGAATTTCCCATCCTGTCTTTGGTTTTTTTTTTTGTTTTGTTTTGTTTTTTTGAGACAGAGTCTCACTCTGTTGCCTGGGCGACAGTGCCATGGCGTCAGCCTAGCTCACAGCAACCTCAAACTCCTGGGCTCAAGCAATCCTCCTGCCTCAGCCTCCCGAGTAGCTGGGACTACAGGCATGCACCACCATGCCCGGCTAATTTTTTCTGGATATATTTTTAGTTGTCCATATAATTTCTTCCTATTTTTTAGTAGAGACGGGGTCTCACTCTTGCTCAGGCTGGTCTCGAACTCCTGAGCTCAAATGATCCACCCGCCTGGGCCTCCCAGAGTGCTAGGATTACAGGTGTGAGCCACCGCACCGGCCCCCATCCTGTCTTAATCTGGTTTCCTCCCAGATCCAGTTGTAGGGGCAGGAGAGGGGTTTGGGGGCCAGCAGGCCCAGTCCAGCTCTTGAAGGAGGAAGCTAGTACCCAGGAAGACCCAGAGAAACCATGTCCTTTCAAGCACACAAAGCTGCTGGGGACCCATAGCAGGGTTGGGCCTCGGTTGTCTGACACCAAAAACAGAGGGATGGAAGCCACGAGGAAAAGGCAGACTGCTTTGGACCTGAGCCAGGTTGCCCTGGATCATGACAGGCTGGGGCTAGGTCAGAGCAGCCAGCCTGGCCGAGGAGATGCCTGGAAACTGAACGCTGGGACCTGTGGCTTGGGGACAGAGCCAGGTCAGTCAGGTGGGAGGGAAGGGGTCCCAATGAGGTGGATTGAAATAAACCAGAATCAACACTCAGGTATCTGAATGTGAAAAGGCAGTGAGCTCCCTGTCCCTGGAGGTATGCAAACACAGAGAGGCACCCTTGGTGGGGAGCAGCCAGGGAGACTCAGAGGTCTGGACTCCCCGGCCCTCCTAGCCCTGGGCCTCAATGAGTCAAGCTGCCCTCAACACTGCCTTGCTCAGACTCCAGATATACCCTGTCTGACCACACCCCCAGTGGGAGTGAAATTAGTGGTGCACTTTAGAAGGGGGGTGCTGGGGAAGAGAGACGCCACAGAGGCCCACGTCCCTGGGGCTCAACCAGGACATGCAGATCTCTTTGTTCCTCTCCCAGAAGTGGCTGCTGTGGAACATGACCCAGAACAGGGCTGGCCAGAAGCCACTGAGGGTCTCCAAACCGCATCTTCCCCACAAGTAGCCCTGCTCAAGGGTCCACCCAGGACTTCACCTCCCTCCAGATGAACTCCTGCTGGGGAATGCAGGGAACACAGATGGTCTCTCCTAAGTCCCCCCACCCCACCCCCTACCCACCACCCCCAGGAGACACTCAGGAGGTCTTATGAATCTGGTGACTTCCTGAAAATTTAAACAGCCCTTCCCAGGGAGAGGGGTGGCAGGGGTGGTGCTGGGTGAAGCCTAAAAACCACTTTCTTCAGAGCCAGGCAGCTTTTCACCTGCTTGCTGTCTGACGTGAAACCACTTCACTTTTCTGAGTCTCAGCCACTAGACCTGTAAAACGGCAATACTCCTTCCTGCAGTTACTCTGCAGAGGCAGGTAGGGTGTTTTGGAGTCATCATCGCAACAGATCCTCCTCACTCTTCTTTTTCTTTTTGGGACAGAGTCTCACTCTGTCGCCTGGGCTAGAGTGCAGTGGCCCAATCCAGCTTACTGCAGCCTCCAAGTCCCGGGCTCAAGTGATCTTCCCACCTCAGCCTCTCAAGCAGCTGGGACTACAGACACAAGCCACCATACCCAGCTAACTTTTTCTATTTTTAGTAGAGACAGGGTCTCACTCTTGCTCAGGCAACTCTCAAACTCCTGACTTCAAGTGATCCTCCTGCCTCACTCGGCCTCCCAGAGTGTTCGGATCAGAGGAGTGAGCCACCGCACCAGGCCCAGCCTCACTGTTTTGTAAATGACCACCACATATGTAAAGAGCATAGCTCAATAAAAATGCACTCCACAACTGCAGGAGTTAGGGGACAGGGAAAGAGGGTAAATCAAGGTCAACAAGAGACCTACAGCCCAGAAAATGCCAGTTGAAACTGAAGCCTGGTTGAAGCCCCCGTGGGGCACGCTCCAAAGAAATGGGTGAAAGGACTTTACGTCTTTGCTCCACAGCCTGGGATTACCAGGGCAACCCTCAAGGTGAGGGTGGGGCTCCGGTTTTTCAGGGGAACCTGCTTGTCGTGGCACACACAGAGAACGTGGACACAAGCCCCTCCACCCCGGTGTGCCTAGGAGGAGGCAGGGGTCCCGGCCTGGCCTACAGTGACTCCTGCCAGCAGGTCCTGCACTGTCCACAGTCACTGAGGGCTTACAGTCTGCCAAACACTTTTCCTGCATTAACCCATTCATTCCTCCAGCAGCCTTAGGAGGATGGGCTGTTACCAACCATGCTACTTTACAGACGAGGAGAAGAGGAAATTGAGGCAGGGGGGCGAAGGGACGTGCCCGGGGCAGTCCGGGAGCCGGGCGGGCCGGGGCAGCGGCTGCGGAGCAGGGGCGCCGAGCCAGGCAGGCCCCGCCCGCGCGGGCGGCGCAGCCAATGGGCGCCGGCCCGGAGTGGGGTGATGCGGCGTCAACGCGTAGCTCCCGGGAGCGGGCCCTGGGTCACGTGCGCCGCGCCGGCTCCACCCGGGGCGGGGGGGCCGCGGCGGGGGCCTGCGGGCCCAGCCCCCAGGCCAGACACCTGGCTGGGCCTGTGGCCAGGTGCGTCCCGGCACCGGGGCGGGCTACTGGGCATCCCCCCGCTGTCGGGACTGGGTGGCGCGCCCAGAGCGTGGGATTCAGCCCAGGTCACCCAGCCGGTCCCCTGCCCGACCTTGGTTTTGCCAACTGGGAGAGAGGGGTTCACAACTCCCCGCTTCCTCTCCGCGTCTTAGAGACTGGCGGGCAGCTTCTGTGGTTTCTGAGCCATTTTGGGCGGTGTCCAGCACGGGCACGGCCTCTTCCCAGGCCACTCTTCCTGCCTAGCCGTGCCCTCGGTGCCCCGAGCTCATGGTGGGTGGAGGGGCAGGCCCTGGGCAGGAGGACTGGGCTGTGCCACCTTCGGCATTGCCTAGGAGCCTACTGAGACCCCTCCCTAATCCCGGAGGCCCCTGCCGCCATGCTGGAGCTAAGCTGGGACATGCCTAGGTTGTGGCCGACGGGGCCAGCTGTGGGAAGGAATAGCCAGAAGCACGATTTCCCCACCCCTCTTTCTCCATCGGTGTGAAATGGAGCCAGATGACTGTTGACATGGATGATTCTGGTCCAAGATGAACCTTGTGCTCTGATTCCAGTGTGGCCTCTGCCGTGAGCTGGCAAGTTCTTTCCAGTCCTCTCTGAGGCTCTGTGGCCTGCTCTGCCCCACTGAGGTGCACACCATGGTGGGCACCGCCAGGGTCCTGATGGGCCTCGACAGGCCCTCCACAAGAGAGCTGGGTGAACACGAAAAAGCTGGTCGAAGCCCAAACCCTGCCACTCAGCGAGGGGTGAGGTCCACAGACATGGAGAATGAAGGAAGGGACACCTGTTCCCTGCGGGCGAACTGGCTGTTTGGGGAGAGGCCAAGTACAAACTGAATGGGAATCCATTGGTAGCAGGGAGAGTGAGAGGTGACCACGGGTATCATCTGACTCCCACAGGCCAAATGCAGTCATAAGTGGATTATGACTTTAAATTGTCAAAACGTATACAATCACACCTGAGGGCTGGATTTCGGGCTTTTCTTGAAAAATGGAAGTGTTGAGCAACCCAGGGCGTGACAATGGCTGTCCCTTTTCAGTCAGGGCTGTGAACTCCTTTCTCCACAGTCCTTGGCCTCACTTATTAATAAATGAATACATTGATAATAAAAAGGCCCCTGGGGAATTGGATGTATCACCCATGATGCCATTGGACAGATCAGGAGAGTGAAGACCAGAGTGAGACGGTGACTTGGCACCTCAATGAAGCCTGCAACCCCAGGTAGGCGTGGGGGTGGGGAGGAGATGACACGGACAGTGGAGTCCCGTCGCTATCCGGTCGGTATCCAGAAGCGTTCCAACGACTCCCTTGTGCTGAAGGTAGAGATTTTGCTTCCTTTGGCTGACCTGGGCTCAGAGGCCCTGGCCAGACCCCTCTGGGGTCCACCCAGAAAGGTCTGATAGGGGCTCCTCAGAAGTAAACTGATGCAATTTCTGGGTGAGTCGTGCCTATCCGAGGTCTCTGATTCTACCCTCCCTCACCCCTTCAGGACCCAAAGGAGACCCTTTTCCTGGGGTCTTCAATGGTGCTTCAGTGGGCGACTAGTGAGCAGGTGGACCATGAGCCATGACAGGACCACAGTGTTCCCACGTGGCCTCCCAGCTTTCTGGGGAGGGGACTGCAGGTGGGGAGCAGCTCCTCTCAGGTTCTAAGGATGAGAGGCAGCCAAGAGCTGAGGAGGCAGCATTTGAGAGAGAAGTCCAGAAGTTTGTCTCTGTCCAAGTCTGTGCCCCTATTGTGTTCTGCCCCACCTCCCATCTCTGGCCCTCTCCATCCATACTGCAGTGACCATCTGTCATTTGTGTCTACCCAGATTTCATCCTTCCTCTGTTAACAGCCTGATTTTTCAGGGTGGGTTCTAAGGCTTTTGCTGGAACTACTGTATTGGGAAGGAGACAGCTCTCTCTGCCAGTAGGATGTCTGCCTGGAGCTGCAAGCAGCCTGGAGTCAACCACATGGAAGAGCCAACCCAGGGGAAGCAGAGCCAAGACTTACAGAGGGGCAGATTCCTCACCAAATTCATAAGCACCTGGATTCAGCTGTGCCTGAAGCTGATTTTCAGTTACATTAACCAATAAATTCTGTAAGGTTTTTTGGATAGGCCGGCGCCAGAGAAAGAAAGACGAGCAGAGTTGAAAGGGATAAGTAAAGAGGCTTTATTGGGGCGCTCCTGGGTGAGGGTAACGAGTCCCAAGAGAGGGACTCAGGCGAGATTTTTGGGTCTCGGGAGAGAGAGAGAGACCCGAAAAGTCGCATCGCCCAGAAGTCTGAGTGGGTTTGTGTATGTTTTTAGGGAAGGGGGTAGGGGTTTCTTTGGCAGGAAGATTTATGGTGGGGAGAACAAGGAATTGTCCCTTGCAGTTTTAGGGTGGGTATTGAGAAATAGGAAGGGCCGGTGGTATGTGTGGACTCCAAGAACCAAGACTCCTATCAGGGTAACCATCCAGGTGTGGTCGTCCTTTAACTTAGCTGGGCCTTGCAGGCATTGTCCTTGGCAGGTCTCGTGGGCTGCTTCTTTTTCCATTAGGGAGGGGAGGGGTGCGCGCCACCAGCCTTACAAATTCCTCTATCTGATTAACCAGTTTCTGCCACAATCAAAAAATGCCCAATGTGCCATCTCTAAATGAGGAGTTTGGGCCACAAACTACCTCCATCCTGGACAAAGAGGTCTTGATGCTGGTTAACTTTTCTCTAGCATTTCCCAAACTTCATTTCCTACAGAACCCCTCCTTTTTTGGGAACAGCTGTTAATGCATTGGGAAATGCACTTTAGCAAATGTCCTTGAGAGATCTTGAAGTCCCTGCCAGGAGGCAAGTCAGTTGAGTCAGAGTTGCATGACCACCTCCCTTGCCCTGTGGTGGGACTACCCACTGCAGCTGCTCCCAGGTTGAGAGCTCTGGGGCTTGGCTACTTGCTCAGAGCCTCCCTCACTGCAGGCCCTGGAAGACGGTTCCAGCACTTAAAGTGTCCTTGATTCTGGAAGTAGCACCAGGCTCCGAGCTCCCCAGGAGCAGGACCAGAGCAGCCCTGCCCCTTCCCTCCGGCACCCACCTGGCACACAGCAGGCTCTCGGGAACATCAGCTAAAACCACAAGCGGACCAGGTGTCCTGGCGAGTCCATGGTGGTGTCTGGGACCAGCCTACTCTCCACAGGGCAGGGACACAGCTCAGGCCTCTTTCAGTGCCCACAGTGCCTGGCACAGGGCTGGGACACAGCATGAGCTCAAGGTCCATACTGTCTGTTCAAAGGGACCTGGGGTTGCAGGCCTCCCCCACTTCAGAAGCCCACTCCCCTACTCCCCCTGGTATGGGAGCCTCTATGTCACTCTGGCCAGAAATAGGAAAGGCCTCTGCAGAGCTCCCTGGAGCCCAGGGAGGCGACTGGCCCAAGGGATCTGGGTGCTGCCACTTCTGGCTTGCGCTGGTGATGGTGGTGGTCCCAGTGTGGCCATGGACCTACCTGCCTACTATAGGCAGGTAGGGGAGCTCCATCCTGAGCCACCCTCCCAGAAGGGCTGGTGTTCAGGGTGGGGGGCGTCTTTCCTGCCTGCTCGCCCATGGCCCTGGTCTGGGAGGCCCAGCTCCGGGATCCGGTGCTGCTGGCTCTGCTGCTGCTGCTGTGCAGCCTTAGGCAAGCCACAGTCCTCAGTGTCTTCACCCGCACGGCGGGAGGCTGGGCAGATGTCTTGATGCTTAGTCCAAGTTCACTGGGTTATGATGCGTCCACCCAACTTGAGGGCCACCCTCAAGCTCCAGGAGGCAAAGGGACTAAAGGACTCTCTGGCTCCCCAAGCCACCTGGAGAAGGCACAGGTATTGCAGGCTCCCACAGTCCACCCCTCAGGACCCCTACGCCCCTAGGCCTGCCAGGGCCCTGCTTCCCCAGGACAGCTGCCTCCCAGCAAGAGCTGCAGGCGCCCACCTAGCACAGGAGAAGACAGGAGAGAAGACTTTTAAAAAGGGGGAGAGTGGGCTGGGGGGGATAGGAGGAGATGGGTCGCTTTTGGGGGGATGAAAATGTTCTATTAATAAAATTGACTGTGGTGATGGTTGCCCAACTCCATGAGTATACTTAAACCTGATTATACATTTTAAATGGGCAAATTGTATGCTATGCAAATTATCTCAATAAACCTGTTACCAAAGAAAGCAGGGGGAGAGTCTACCTGGCTTGGAGCAGCAGTTCTCAAGTTCAGTGCCTAGGGCGGGCTCTGCAGAAGGTGCTGACGCCTGGCCACCGTGTGGGAGCCCAGCAGGGGGCAGGGGGTGGGAGTGGGGCTGAGGGTGGTCAGCGTGGCTCCGGTCTGCTTGCTCAAAGCCTTGGTGCTCGGGGCAAGGGTGAGTGGCCTGCCCCTTCCTGCGTGGGCCCTGGGACGAGACACAGGAAGAGGTCTGGTCCTAGAGCTCTCAGGCAGGTGTGGCAGGCTTGCAGCTGCCACCACTGATGCCCCACCCTGGGCCGTGCCAGGGGTTTTCCTGGCCAGGCAAGGGGCTGTTGAGATATTTCGGGTGGTGGGGAAGGGGTGGAGCGAGGGTCCCCATGGCAGCCTCTGCTTAAGGGCAGGTGGTTAGACCTGGCAGACCCTTCAGACTGTCACAAGTGACTCGACAAAGATCACACAGGAACAGTTTGTTCAATTATTTATTTATTGTGGAGTATTTTACATGCAAGAACTCAACTAGAGAGATGGGATCTGGAAGGAGGGCCAGTGGGGTGGGTGGATGCTCTGGTGTTGCTCTGAGCCTCGTGTACACTGACCCGCCCTCCAGAACCAGCTCTGCCCATAGAAACACACGACAGTGACAAGAACACCAGACTTCCGGGACAAGTGGGCAATGAACTCAACACATTCTTCTTTTCCATAGCCCCCGACAATCCTGAGAACCCTCACAAATTAAGTGCAAACTTTAGGAAGTAAATGTCCACTCCCCTCTCCAGGGGAGCCTGGAGGTTTGTGCCGAGAGCAGCAGTTCTGACTTAGGGGTTGACGACTGCTGCTGGGGGCCGGTGGCTACAGGGGAGGTTTGGACCCACGGACAGGAAGGGCCGGAGCCGGGTGCTGGGGGAGGAGGGCACCGCAGGGCCTACAGGGAGTGTCTTTGAGCTGGACACACGCTTCTCTGTGGCTGGGGAAGACTGGCTGTAACCCCCCAGCTGTCCCAACAGCAGACTGTGGAGAGGCTCCCGGGGGCCACCTGGCAGCACCAGGGGCTGAGGCCAGGCTGCGAGTGGGTGCCTCCAAGCCATCCAGGGGCTGGCCTGGCCCCACTGGACCATCCAGAAGGCTGGACCCAACTGAGAGGTGTCCGTGTGGGGGCCAAGGGTGGGGGTGTGGTGCCCGGCAGCAGTCTGCCCTGCCAGCACCTGCTGCCACTGGGTCCTCAGAGCCCTCGCCACCACTCTCCTGGCTGGGCCTTGAGGATGACTGCCAGGGTGCCAGGTTCTCTTCTCCAGAGCAGCGGAGTGACCGCACAGGCCCTGAGACCACTGGGTGAGGAGGGAAGTGCAGTGAGCCAAGGCACGGTCACTCACAAAGGGGCTGACAGACAGAAAGACGGGAGGACAGACAGACGGTCACCTTTCCCTCTGGCCCAGGCCAGCAACAACCCCTTTTGGCTTCAAAACCCCTTGTCCTGTGCACACTGATAATCGAGCTGGTCGTTCTTTCAGCCTGGCCACAGTGCGCCTGCTCGGTTGTCTGGGGGCGCCTGGGCAGGGACC
This sequence comes from Eulemur rufifrons, assembly GCF_041146395.1. Lineage (NCBI taxonomy): Eukaryota > Metazoa > Chordata > Mammalia > Primates > Lemuridae > Eulemur > Eulemur rufifrons. Next base: position 4,877,356 of record NC_090991.1, read on the forward strand.
ACCGTGCCTGGGGGCAAACTGCACACGTGCCATTCGCTGCCGCCCACTGGCCAAACAGGTAGGCGGCAGGCAATGGGTAGTCTCCACGTCTCGGCACACAATGAACACAGAAAAGGTTAAACACATTCCCAAGAAAATATTTTGACAAAATAAATATTTTAACCTATAATCAGGTATAATTAGTGCTTACGAGGAATCCCAGCAATAATTTAGTGTAATTAAGTACATACTGTATCTGTGATTTCTAACACTTGTGGGAGGCTGGTGGCCTGCGCAGGTCCAGCTTTCCTGCCAGGGCTCTGCTCTCTTCCCTGACCAGGTGGCCTGAGGACTGTGCTCCTAGATGCGGGCGGGGGGCTCAGGACAGCACACCCCACCAGGGCTGAGCGGAACTCAGGGCACCTGGGCGGGACTTGCTTCCTCAAGAGCCCATCCCCTCAGCCTATGGGTCGGGTCTGGGTGGCTGTCTGGACAGGAGGTGGCAGCAGGTGCTTGAAAGCCACCAGGAGGGTGGCTCCAGGCTGGGAAGGCAGGAGACACATGTATGCATGGCCAGTGGCCTCCTGCCAGCCCACATGACTCCACCACCACCTGCTGCCCATGGGGCAGCCGGGCTTCTCCAAGCTGTGCCTGGCCCACCAGCAGGAGTCGGGGCGGGGGCGGGGGCAGCTCTGGGACGGGTACTAGGAACGGCTGTGCTGGGGCTCCCAGGGGGGCACCTGCCTCAGCTTTGTGCCCTGCAGGAGCCCCTCTCGCTCTCAGAGCCTGCAGGCTCCTGGCCTGCGGGACTTCCCTTTGCCCAGGCAGGGAGGCGCGCTCTGCCCTCACAGGGCACTGGGCCTGGTGCTATGGTGCTGGGGCTGCAGCAGTCTGGCTGCCCGAGGTCCCACTGCCCACTGCCACAGGCTTGGCTCTGGCCCTCACAGAGACCGTGCCGAAGGGCTGGGGTCCCTGGGTACACCTAGGCCATTCCAGCCACCTTCTCTGCAGCTCCAGTCAAGCCAGCTGTCTTCACAAGTCTCAACATCCAAGATGGCCTCAGGGGGCTCTGCCTTTGAGAAACGCTGATGAGAGAGGCACAGGCTGAGTCGGAGAGCAGAGGTGGCGGCTGTGGCACGTGCTGCTAGACAGGGCAGGGCTGGAATCAGGCTGGCCAGGCTCCGGGGAGGAGCTTCCTGGGCATCCCCTGAGGAACTGGAGTGTGACATCCCCAGCTGGTCCTGCCAGATGGGCCCCCAGCCAGACCGCAGGCCCCCTCTTGGAGGAAACTGGAGGGGTGCTAGACTGGGCACGGGCTTCTGGGTCGGGCAGCGCCCCACTCCCTGTTGGAACTGTTGGTGCTCGGCATGACTCCTGGCTGCAGTCTCTATCCTAACTGCTCCCCAGAGACCACGTCACTGGTCTCTGCTCAGGTGACACCCGGCCCCTTTTCCCTGCTTGGGCTAGTGCTCTGGCAGTGACCACTGCAGCATCTAGGCCATCTTGCCAGGTGGGACAGGCTGATCATACCAACGAGGACACAGGATGGGAACAGGTGTCACCAGCCTCCATCTGCTCAGCCCCAGGCTGTCAGCCTTCAAGGTTGGCTTGGGGAGAGGGTGCAAATTGGTGGCCAGGGGACATCTGAGGTGGGAGGAGGTCAGGCTGTCAGGACAGTCTGTGGGAGGACGAGGCCCAGACGGAGAAGCAGTGCAGGGGTCTTAGTGCTGCTCTGGCCACTCAGTCATCTGGAACCTCCAAGCACGGTGCAAAGCTGTCTGCGGCTGGGCCCTGGAGGTAGCAGTGTGCGGCTACCACAGGCCAGGCCAAAGCCCCGAGTGTGGCAGCTCACAAACCCACGACACTTTCCCAGACATGCCTCCCCGAGCAAGCCTCTCCACAAACCAGGGCCAGGTGTGCGTGTGAACGTGCAGGGTGTGCCGGGCCAGGCGGGGCCGGTGGAGCTATCTCAGCGGCACCCCTGCTGCCCTCCCGACCGCCTGTGGCCCTTCCCACGCCAGGAGCCTGCTGAGCCAGCTCATGCGTGGGCTCGGGCTAGCAGCTGAGTGATGGAGAGGGTCGAGGAGGTAAAAGAACCCCCTGTGGGCACCCACAGAGCCTTCTACAGTCCTGCCACACCACGTGCCACAAGGGGACACACAGTCCAAGGAGGAGACCAGGCCTGCGGGTGCAACTGTGCCCTGTTCTTCCACAGGCAGCAGCACAAACCCCCTCCTGGAAGAGAGGGGCACGGGAGGGCGGGCGTGCCAGGTGGAGGTGGGGCACACGGAGGGGGCCGGGGCCGCCCCTTCTCTGTAGGTGGGTGGGTGGCTGGAAGAAAGACCGTCCAGGTCTGCTCAGGAAACGGTGCCAAGGGGCTGCCCTGCCTGGGGCTGGGCCACTCTGCCCGCTCTTCCTGGGAGGAAACCTGGGCAGACGGGGCCGTGAGGGGAGGGCAGGGAGGGGCCTCTGGCTGCAGCTGTCCCACCACCCAGAGTGAAAAAGGTGGCTGAAGCTGATCCTGACTAGTGGGAGGCCTGGGAGCAGACACGGTGGCATTTCCATGGAGACACAGGTGTGCAGGCCGCGTGGGGGCTGGGGATGGGAGGAGTTGCCAGTGCCCGGTGTCCACAGCGAGCGGGTGGTGACCCGCCATCTGGGGAGGCAAACCACAGAGCCGTCACAGGGCGAAGAGGGCATCCTCTGACCGCTCCGGCTTCTTCTGGCCAGGAGGGTTTGAGGCTGGAGTGGGGGCCTCCACCGGGGGTGAGGGGAGGTCAGGAACCATTTCAGCAGCTTTGGCTCTTTCTTCAAGGAATTTATCGAACTCTGCAACACAAACCAAGGCAAGGGCCAGGATTGGTGGGGTCACCCCAGCACGAGCCTCCCAGCTCCGGCCTGTACCACCCAGCAGGGGGCAGGCAGGGGTGGCAGGGCCAGCAGCCAGCCAGAGCCAGGGACGCTGCCTACGGACCAGCCTGTTTCCTTTTCCGCTACCTCCAGGGCTGGTGGCGGGCAGTGTGGGGGAGGGTCCCAGTTGTGTCCAGCCACAGGCCTGCAGGGAACGGCTCTTGGAAACAGGGCACAGAGCACCTGCCGCACCTGCTGCGCCGCCCATCTGGAGGTTTGTCCATTTTCCAGGAGGGGCGAGTTCCTAATTCACCTGGCAGGGCCCATCGCACCTACCCCACCCTCTCCCGCCAAGGGGAGAGACTGCAGAGACGCTGGGGAAGGAGGCGGGGGAGGGGGCGGCTCCACGCCCACGCGGGCACCAGAGCTACGCCCCGGGCCTCTGGCGGTTCCCTGCCTGCAGAGCAGCTGGCCTTGTGGGTCTGGTGGGCTGGGAGGGCAGAGGGGCAGCAGGAGCCGGGCAGGCAAACGTGAGGAGCGGGGGAGGTGGGATGTGGGGGTCTGCGTGGGAGAACTAAGCCCCCGCTGCTTCCACTCGACCCTTCAGCTGAGGCCCGGGGACGCCCCTCCGTCGGGCTCAGCCGCCCTCGGCGCCCTGTACACCCTGTGAACTGTGCCACACGCGTCTGAGCGGGACTGAGCATCCAGGGCTCGGGACCCAGATGGCAGTCCGCACACACTGTTCACTAGCTCTGTGACCCTCTGAAAGTCACATGTTCTAACCTCCGTTTCCCAATAAGCAAGATGAGAGAAATGACACCCCACATCAACAGGCCTGGGCGGGACCGAGCCACCCTTGAAGCCCGTGGCTCAGGGCCCGACACAGTAGGTGCTTTGGCAGCAGGGGCTTCATGGTGATCCGGGCTGGTCCCTGCACAGCCTTGGGTGGGAGCAGCAAAGGGGCACTATAAGGCCATCAGCCAGGCCATACCTTCACTCGTGACGCCCTCCTCCAGGTCGTCGCCCTTCTGTGGGAGGAGCAGAGACAGCGGCATTACGGCACTGGTCCCCGCCCCACCTGCCCAGCCAACTCTGCCCACCCTTGGCCACCCCAGGGTGGCACTGCCCATGGCAGCCAGAGCAAAATTTCCTATTTCTTTCTGTTTCTGGATCTTTGTAAAAGAAGCACTGCTCTTCTTATCGGAGAAACAGATATTTTGTTTTTAAAAAACAAAAGCAAGAGCAAACAAACAAAAAAACCCAAATAGGTTCTAGATTTTGCTCCCCCAGAAGGGCCAGAAAGAAAAAGTCCAAAATCAGCGCAGGCTGGTTCTCCAGCCTGGGCTGCAGAGGGCAGGTCCCCTGGCCCAGCACTCTCGAGGCGCTGGGGAGAAGCGCAGAGGGGCGGCCACAAGCAGGCTCAGCCGAGGCGCAGCCAGCGTCGCTGCATGTGCTTCCCTGCACAGTGCCCACTGGCGGCCAGCCACGGGGTTCTGGGAAGACACTGTCCAACCAAAGCTGGAGACAGCAGGAGGCCTGGATAGACCAGGGCCATGAAGCCACGGCACAGAGCCTGGCACCCAGTAGGTGCTGTGGCAGTGAGGCTGTCCCTCCGGAAGCCATGTCCTGTGGCCTCCCAGGAGCTGCACCAGCCTCCTCCTGTGGCCCAGATCCTTCACCTGCTGTTGGCTCTGGAAGGAGCTGCCGAGGCTCTGTGCATTCTTATAAAGTGGATCTGACTTGATCTTGTTTGGAGAATGCAGCAGTTTCTTGAGCTCAAGGAGCTGCCCAGGGACCGGGGAAGAGTGGCGTGTGCAGGGGCCTCACTGGGAAGGGGCAAGGTGGGGAATTGACAAGGCCCCAGGCTGGTCTAGGAGACCTGGGTTTTTTCCTGGCTCTGCCACTAACCTGTGTAGCCTTGCTGGACAAGTCCCTTCCCTGTCTTGACCTTGGGGTACCCCCTTAGAAGGTGAGGACCCTGGCCCTTCTTGCTTGGCTTCTATGACAGAAACTATTTCTTTTCGAGGCACTCCCTTAGGAAGGATATCATGGGATGTTTCCTTCCTCTCCTGATACCTGGGTGGCTGCCTCCTTTGGCAGTGAGTGTCCTTGGAAAGCCTGGCCTTCCAGGGAGGAGGCCCAGAGCAGTAAGAGGCCCTGACCTGAGGGCTGCTGTGCTAGTGTGGGAGGTGGCCAAGTCACCATCCCACAGAAAGCCAGGCTGACCCTGTGGTTAAAGAACTCAAGAGGCTACTCTGCTCTGGGGACAGGGCCCCCTGAAGAGGAGGCAGCTAGGAGCAAGAGATGAAGTGTCTCCAGGTCTGGGGGAGGATCCAACTAGCCCATGACCCTGGGCGAGCCACTTCCCCTCCCAGGTGCACTCCTCCATCAGCCACTGGCCAGTAACCCCCACTCTGTCCCCCCACCAGGCTGCTGAGTGAAAGTGCTTTGTAAGAAACACAGGGAGGAGGCTGGCGCGGTGGCTCACGCCTGTAATCCTAGCACTCTGGGAGGCCGAGGCGGGAGGATCGCTTGAGCTCAGAAGTTCGAGACCAGCCTGGGCAAGAGCAAGACCCCGTCTCTATCAAAAATAAAAAAAAATTAGCTGGGCATAGTGGTGTGCACCTGTAGTCCCAGCTACGTGGGAGGCTGAGGCAGGAAGATTGCTTGAGTCCAGGAGTTTGAGGTTGCTGTGAGCTAGGCTGACACCATGGCACTTTAGCCCGGGCAACAGAGCAAGACTGTTTCAAAAAAACAAAACAAAACAAAACAAAAAAAAAAGAAAGAAACAAACAAACAAACACAGAGAGGGACCAGCTCTCCTTTCTCAGGACCTGCTGCTGGTTTCAGATGCAAAATATCATCTCCTTGCCCCATCTCTTAGGATGGAGACAGTGGTCTTTTGGGCAGGGATTCTTTTTCTTTTTTTGAAACAGGGTCTCACTCTGTCACCCAGGCTGGAGTGCAGTGCCATCACCATAGCTCACAGCAACCTCAAACTCTTGGGCTCAAATGATCCTCCTGCCTCAGCCTCCCAAGTAGCTGGAACTACAGGTATGCACCACCATGCCTAGCTAATTTTTAATTTTTTCCAGAGACCAGCTCTGGCAGTTGCCCAGACTAGTCTCAAGCTCCTGGCCTCAAGCAATCCTCCCGCCTTGGCCTTCCAAAGTGCTGGGATTATAGACATTAGCTACCGTATCCAGCCAGGGGTTGTTTTGAATCAAAAATCAGGCAGGGGGAATGACAGTGAATTAAAAACAAAACCACTGTGTGTATATTTCACATTAAAAAAAAAAAAAGAACCCCTCCCCCCCAAAAGGCACACACACACCCCTGAAATGGAGAAGAAACTGCGGGGAAGGCAAATGTGTGTTCTGGAGCAGCTGGAGCTGGATTCACGCCCCAGCTCCACCTCCCTGGGCTGGTGTCCGGCAGGGCCGTGTGGGTGCGGGAGGCCTCCCCACCACGGCTGGCCACCGGGCCTGGGAGTCTCCCCGGCACCGCACCGTGGCCGAGCGCTGGGGCGGCAGGTGGGCTGTGGCGAGCTGGTGGCCGCAGACGCTGGGCCTGCCCTGCACCTCCCTCTCCACCGACCCTGGCTGGGGGCCGTGTCCCCGGAGGCCTGTCCTCAGAAGAGCCTCTGCTTCTCCACACCCCACACGAGATATAAAAGTCGAGTCTCACCAGGTCCATCCTGAGCCACACCTCAATGTCGTCCATGACAGAGGGCTGCGCAACGGGGATCTATGGAGGCGGCAAGCGGTGGGCCAGGCAGCCCCGCACAGCCAGGCGAGGGAGACAGAACACCGGAACAAAGGAAATCGTCAAAAGCAACCCCAAACGAAACCAAAATGTACACAGAGCAAAAAACACGACTGGCACGGCACGCACAGGCAACACAGGGCAGCCACATGTGAAATGGCAGGTGAGGAAAGCAATGGGGAGCAAATTATAAGAAGCGGCTGCCCGGCAGGGCGGGCGGCAGTACGAGTTCTTGAGATGGAGAACTTTTTGACTACGTGCGTCGGCCCTCACGGCTGCCCAGCCCCTCTCACCTTAGGGAGGCCCCGTCCTGCAGCCTCACTCTGAGCTCAACAGCCGGGACAGCGTGAGGAACGCTGACTGTCCACTGCTGAGCCCAGCCCCGGGGGGTGACTGGAGGAGCCGAGAGAGGCCCCTGACGTGCCAGGGAGGCTGAGTGGCAGCCTGCCCAGAGCAAGGTGCAGATGCTCAGGGGGTCAGGGCAGCGCCAGCCCTGGGAGACGTTGCAGGTATTTCGAAATGTGTCCTGGTGCGTTTCTGAGAGGCACCCAGGAGCCACGTGCTCCGTCAGCCTGGGTGTGGCTCAGGGGACAGAGGCAGGCGCCCTTAACCACCAGCAGAAACACAGCAAAAGTGAGGGCTTTGAGGACAAAAGGGACTGTGAGGCTTCAGTCGTCTCCGTGTCTCTTTAGGGGGAAAGAATCATGAAGCAGGCCCGAATGCAACAGCTTCCTTTAGTCTCATCCTTTCTTCCCAGCTTTCCGGGGCGTCTGCGCCACGGCAGTCAAAGAAGAGAAGTTCAGCTGAGAACGGGGAGCAGCAGCCAGGGAGCCAGAGGTGTGACTGGGCCCCACACAAATGACGCACCTCATGGGTGCCTGGGCAGTTGCCACACCTGGGCCTCTGTGCCAGCGGCCTTGTGGGCAGAGATTCTGAAAAATGCATGTGGCTAATAACACTAAAGCTGCTGTTAGATATGACGTGATAAGTGGAGGTAACCTTTAATCCCCTAGAAGCCATGTTGATGGAATGTTGGCTCCCAGCCTGGAGAAATGGGGAGACGGTCCTTGATCCAGGTGACCTGCCGCCTCACCTACTCTGGGTCTGGGAGGTACCTTCTGGGGGCTCACTTGCAAGCCCACTATTTTTTTTCTTTCTTTTTTTTTTTTTTTGAGACAGCGTCTCACTCTGTTGCCTGGGCTAGAATGCCGTAGTGTCAGCCTAGCTCCCAGCAACCTCAAACTCCTGGGCTCAAGCGATCCTCCTGCCTCAGCCTCCCGAATAGCTGGGACTACAGGCATGCGCCACCACACCCAGCTAATTTTTTGTATATATTTTTAGCTGTCCAGCTGATTTCTTTCTTTTTTTTTTTTTTTTGGTAGAGATAGGGTCTCGCTCTTGCTCAGGCTGCTCTCCAACTCCTGAGCTCGAACGATCCACCCGCCTTGCCATCCCAGAGTGCTAGGATTCCAGGCGTGAGCCACCGTGCCCGGCCAAGCCCACTATTTCTAGAAAAAAATGCCAGCACTGTGTCCATACCTGGCTTCACCCCAGTGTGATCTAAGGTAAAAATAAAGTTAAACTAAGCAGTAAGAGGACTGCCTCAGCATTCACCAAATGTAAAAAATAACGTGACCTTCACAAAGGGAAAGAACAAAGAATGCATATCACCAGCCCTGATGTGACAACTCCAGTCCTGGGGGGTGACACCGGCTGCCTCGGCCGCTGGCAGGTGGAATCGGAGCAGGCTGAGCAGGCCTGCAGGGCCACCGGAGCGCTTCCCTCCCTCGCTCTGAGGAGCGTGCTCTGTGCCCTAACTTCAGACCCAACATGGGCGGCCCACGTTTCTCAGAAAGGCTCAAGTCTGTCATGACAGATTAGGAAGAGCCTGTCTATGTTGCTGTTTTATCTCTTTGACTTACTGGGGACTTAAGAATGTTGAATTGAAAAAATATCAGGGAGTCTTTATCATGCTGACGTGAATCCTAGGGACACAGAGCATGTGATCACTCACTGGGGAGGGCGTTCGCGTGTCCAGTGGATGTGCTAACAGTGCCTGAAGTGGGCACCACCTTGCCCATCACTGGTCGACAAAAGCAGGTGTTGACTTCCTTGTGGCCAGACACAAGCAGGGTGCGATCTGCTATTTCGCACTTGCTGGCAGGCCTTCTGCCTTGACACGTTCCTGGAACAGGAGATGCCAATTTTCATGATCTTGGTGCCTGTAAGTCAGAATGCTTGGCCTCTGGGAGGATGTGTGTCACGCTAAGTCCCCAGAACTGAAGCTTAGAAAGTCAGCTGCGTCTCCAAAGAGCAAATAAACCCCACAACAGCTGTTAGAGTGCACACTGGCCCTTTTTCTACACCTGTCCAGCTTCTATCCACTCAGGAGAAGTTGTGATCAGATAGCCTAAGCTTTTCAATGGGTTGCAAAGGCTTGAAAAAAAGCCATTAAGGGGTCGTGGGCCTTAAACTTCAGATTTCTATTGTAATTGTTTTGTTACTGTTAAAAAATAAATCCCTTGAGGCCTGGGATCACGTTCCAATTTTCTTCTTTGAAGATTAATCTTGAGAGCCAGCATACTCAGAAAAGAAACAGTGGTATTTGAGAAACTCATCCCCTCAAAAAAAATTCCCCAAAAGCTGGATCACGGGAACCCTTTTCTTCCCTCTCCTAGGTTTTTCCAAATAAGTAGTATGTTTATGGAAAGGCGTCCTGCAGCCCAAGCCCGGGGGCAGGCTGAGGAGGGCAGCCCCGGGTGGGGGAGGCTCCCCTGGACCCTGCGCTCACTGGCAGCCAGACCTGGGGAGAGGTGCTTCTCTCTCACCCCAGTTTCTTCACCAGAGAGTTCCCACCTTCCTCTGTCCTAAGAAGCCGCAGAGATCTGGGTGGAGAAGCAGGAGAGGGCAGGGCAGCACTTGGCCTTGGTCGCCCCCTCTGTGCAACAGGGTGACTGCCAGGTTGTATTTAGCTCCTAACGCTCATGACTCAGGATCCCTTCACTTCCAGGCTGGGCTTCTGTTTTCTAATTCCCAAACCCAGGGATGTCAGAAATTATTGGAACTGACTCGTTTCAGCATGAAAGGCACTTGGCCTCAGGGCGGGAACCGCTGTGGAGCAGGGTGTTGGTTAAGAGCGAGGCTTACACAATGTAAGGCAGGGGTTCACTGTCTTGCAGCCAGCGATTCAGACCTCCTGCCCTGGCAAATAAGTGCCTTGTGAGTATCATAAGCGGGCAAAGTTCATTCTAATAATGTAGGTGCTATCAGACACAGTACACATGTGCACTGCTATGACAATATGAACTGGAGAAGTGCTGAGGGGAAGAGGAGACTCCCTTGTCCAGGCCGATGGCGGAGGGGCCCTGGCTGGAGAAGGGGACACTGCACTGAGTCTCAGGGGCCCTTGTCTCTGCCCTGTGGCTTTGGGTGAGTCACCAGGCCCCCGGGAGGTGTCAGCACCCTCATCTCAGACAAAGGGCTGGCCCAGCAGATCGCTAAGAAGACTGTCGGCTCTGACGTGCCATGGTTTTAGCATCTTCTCGGGCCATGATCCCAGCTGAAGGCTGGTCCAAGGGGTCTGCAGAGGAGCGTAAGTTGGAGGAAGGAGACAGAAAGGAAGGAGAGATATAAAGAGAGAAAAAGAAAGGAAGCTAGCACGAAACACCCTCCAACAGAGATGGGCGCCTGAAGCTCAGCCCCTCTGAAGGCAGTGGGCAGGCCTGGCCGGCTCAGCTGCGGCAGTGGTGAGACCAGCCCTGCCCATCTTCAGCGTCCAGAGAGAAGTAGGCATCTCGGATGTCAGAATCAGCAGGTTTTGATGTGAGCGCTGGGTGAGGCGTCCTGCTGTCGGCTGACTCTCCTTGGAACTGCAGGCAGGGGCAGCTCTGCCTCAGGGACCAGGAGGGTCGCCTGCCCAGGGGGAGAGGTGTGTCTGGGCCTCCCAGGGATACTGATCATCTGTCCTGAGTGGGAGGGGCTTAAGAGCCTCCAGGGCAGAGTAGGGGTCCCTCCCTCCAAGCCCAAGCCTGGGTTTTGATGGGAGCAAACTCTCTTTACTAACTCTTTTTACTTCTGTTCTTGTTTTGACAACAGGATATCTTCCTGGCTGTACCCTGCGCGAGGGAGACACCCCTAGCTGGTCATCAGCCAGGAGAGGCGAAAGGACCTTGAGCTGGAGAGGCTGGGGCGGGAGGGCACAGGAGCCCTGGGCGCTGGCTCATGACAGATCTCATTTCTCTTCAACTAGTAATGACCCTGGTGTTGTTAGTTAACTTTTGTGTTGGACATTCATGTCCCTGAAGGCCCAGGAGAGTAAGGCCCCATGGGACGCTCCGTGGCAGCTTCCCAGAGCCCACGTCCACAAGAAACGAGCCATCCAGTTTTCAATGTGCCAGGCGCGGTTTCTGCAGCTCAGGTGTGCTGTTTCCAGAACGGCTGTGAAACACCCCCCACAACACTTCAACCAGCACCCCAGCAAGGCCGGGGAACCTGCGGCCTCGGGGCCACACGTGGCCTCCTGCAGCCTTGAGTGCGGCCCTTTGATTTGCTCTGTGAAGTTTGGATTCAGTTGAGGGGCCACATGTGGGGATCTGGAGGACCACGTGTGGCCTTGGGGCTGGAGGTTCCCCACCCCTGGAACACCTTTGGTCTCACTCATAGTACAAAAAGTTTCCAAGTAAAGAATTTGTACTTGGGAGGTTTGGACAGACTCACAGTTTCTACACTATGGGAAGTAAGGCAAAGCAATTAATGTACGTTGTTGTAAAGAAAAAAACTGCAGTCAGGCGGGCGAGACACCAGGTTAGCTGTTAGTGGAGTTTGTTTCTGGGAATTAGAGACGGGAGCTCTACGTGGGGCCAGGGCAGTAAAGAGGCAGCCTGTGTGGGCAGAGGCAGGCGCCACCACCAGCTGCCAAGGCCACACTCAGGGTAGCTGTGTGGGCAGTATCCTTTTTTGCAGGATGAATAGGCACAAGGGCACACAGGCTAGGCTGGATCTTCCCAGTGTGGACAATGGAGTGGACGTGGTCTCCAGGAGCCAGCCTGTCCCCAGAGAAGCAAACGAGGGCCCGGGCCAGGAATGACTACCTTTGCACCCAGATCAGGAGTGTGCCACTGCAGTGACAGGTGGGGGGAGACCTGCCCCGTCTGAGAGCGTGGCTGCGCAGAGGGCACCAGCCCAGACCGTGTGGCCAGCAGGCGCCCCTCACTCCCGTGGTTCTGGGCAGTCCTGCCTGGCCCACGTCCTTGCTCGCTGGTCACACCTTGCTCAAGCAGGCGGCGCCTGTGCTGCCTGCAGTCTGGGATCTGCTGGCCCCACCCCTGGCCACAGCCTGGCACAGCACAGAGGCGGCAGTTATGCGCCCCCTACCCCACCCCACCCGGAGGCAGAGGCCTGCATTTCCACTGCTTTCATCATCTTTCCTTCCCTGCATTCTCTCCAGCTCGGGCCCCACCACACAGAGCTCTGGGCTCTGTTACAGGTGAAGTGGTCATCCCAAGGCATGTGGCCTGGGATGAGGTCACCCTCTCTCCCTGCACCAGGCTCAGGGCACCTGAACAGACAAGGCAGGAGAGACCCGCCCAGGTCTCGGTGCCAGAAAAGCTCTGCTGCATGAGAACTAACTGCATGTATGACATCGAACCCCCCGGCTTTGTCTTCTTTGTATTCTGTTCCTACAGTGTTTGTGTATTTCTTTAAGAGGCCTCAAATCCTTTGGGGGGACTTAGTGGACACAAGTCACCATACTATAAAAACCCATCAAGCCTAGGACTGCCAAATCCACAGACACTGGGCTGGATGGATTTTCTGACTGGTCAGATACTTTGAATCTGTTCCCTTAGAACTGTCCCCTCCCAAACAAAAGCCACAGTAATTTGTGCTCATCCTGGAAAAGCGAATACTGCCGAGAGCCCCAGAGACAGTAAAAGGAAGGAAAATACCCTCCCCTCATCCCTGCTAATGTCCCAGACCCTTACGGCCCAGGGGCATGGACCACAGCAGAAAACCAGAGAAGGTGTTTCTGGGACTGGAAGTCTGTGGCTTAAGGAGGTTATACCAAAATAGGAGGGCAAATTTGGCACCCCTGTCAGAAAGAGAGAGCATGGCCTTGTACTGTCTGATTCACGAGGGCTCAGCAGGTGGCAAGAGGAAGGCGTAGGCTGTAACACAGGACAGGGGCTGGGTAGACGGCAGGCTCGGCTGGGCTGGTGACTCCTCACCATTCCTTGGGTTATGAGCCAGCTGTCTATGGGCTCCAGGTCAGAGTCCCCACCTCGACCTCTCTTCTGGGCCGAGGACAGAAAAGTCCCAGAAAGAAAAGTCACAGCAAGACCCAAGAGAAAGAAGTCAATAGCACATATTGTGGAAACAGAAAAGTCACTGTTCAGACTTAATCCTTTGTCATGTAAGGAAAGGTAACTTCATGCCCCTGCCCCCAACCTCCACCCCTGGCATGTGCCCCTTACCTGCCTGGAAAGAAGAAGAAGAAAGTTTAGTAACCAGGAATCCCACCAGGACACATATACTCATGCCCCTGGCTCATCTCCGTGAGGCCAGGGAAGGCCGAGCGCGGCTGCTTCTCTCCATGGGGCCAACTTTCCAAAGCACCAGCTTTTGCAAAATCATTTCTACTTTTTTCTGACTTATTCCTGCATTTTTTCTTTTTCTCCTTTCTAGTGGGCTATGTATTCCTTTTCTAAACTCTTAACTTGAACCCTGAATTTAGGTATATTCTTTACTGTCTTTTTTTAAATGATAAAGTAAAGATGACCGACTTGGTTGGACTTGCTTTGTAGAGGTGTGGCTACACAATTTTCTCCCCCTCTTTATTGTGTTCTGAATTTCTCCCTTGGCCCTATTTTCATTTCTAGGTCAGCATGGCTTGGGATGGGACAAGGTGCTGAAGTGCTGCACATGGGCAAGAACATGTGTGCACACACGGACACACACAGCCAGCCAGTGCCCTGCCGCCCTGCACCGCTGAGGCTGTAGCCATGGCATCACCCCACTGAGCAGCAAACACGAAAAGCAATCTGCCTACCACGGTGTGGAAAACTTGCTGCAGTCATCAAGACCTTTGAAAACAGGGAGCCAGTCCATGCCACGCACCCAAAGGGTAAAGGGCGGAAAGTCACCCACATCTCCTGGGCTCAGACCCAGGCCTGGACACTGATAATGACAGGGGTACAGCAGGACACACCCTGGCATGCACAAGGCAGGCGCTGGAGCCCGAGTGGGAAGCAAACAAGGTCAGCCTGGATGGGGGACAGGGCTGTTCCCAGCGGGTGGCCACACCAGGCCGTGTGCTGGCAGGCCCCCAGCCCAGCTCTCTAATGCTCCCCTAGGGGCAGGTGGCAGGACATTCTCATAATGGGAGAAACAGAACCTGGACGACTGCATAGATTTTGGGCATCCCAGTGGCACAGCCCACCCCTTCTTTGGAAAAGTAGGGTGCTGAGAACCCAAGGCAGCTGGATGGCTCTTCTGTGCCCCCTGGTGGCCAGTGCAGTGGGACACATGCCCTCAGATCAGGTTGGCTGGGCCAACGCAAGGGCGAGCTCCGTGCACCGCCCCCCCCCAGCTCCTCATCTGCAGGAGGGGCTCAGCAGCAGCGGGGGAGCCAGGTAGGAACTGCTGCCTGCCTGGGCCCACTTGGACAGGGGCTGCAGGAGGCTAAAAACTGGTATTCGGGAAGCAAACAGCCCTTCGTAAACCTTCCTGTCCAGGGGACAGGTGAGCATTGCCCTTCTCTAGCACAGCTGGGGACCTGACAGGAGTTCCATTTGTTGTGGGCAGCTGTTCCAAGGCCCTTTTCCTCCCTCCCCTGCAAACAGACCTGCTTCCACACACATCTTAGTTAGACAAAGAGGAGAAAAATCTCACGACAAGCATTAAGACATAACTCCTTTCCCCTTCGGTAATCTGAAATCTTGTAGAAACCATGGCTGTGTTTGGGGGCTCAAGCAGGTACCATCCTCTACTTCGAAGTGCCTCCCCCTTGGCTTTGCTCCATATCTAGACATGGAGCTTCCCAGAACGCCGCCCAGACACCACCAACCGCTCCAGCTCCCCAAACAAATCCTGACCCTCAAGTGCCTTCTAATGGGGTCGGCACTGCTCTGCTGGGCCGGTGACAAGTGACCACCAGAGATGTGGCTCAGGTCAGTACTGTCCTTCTGGTGCAGGTCACGGTTTTGTCAGAGCACTGCCCACCCCCAGGGCACTGTAACAGGTGACCAGGGGCCCTGTGGTAGGAAGAGAAGGGGTTCTGGAGTTGGACACCCCTAGGATGGGATCCCCCTTGCCGTCTACTCTCTGAGCGCCCCTTGGCCCATCTCCCACCTCCCCAAGCCTGTTTCCTCTGTGTATCGTGAGAAAGCTCACATGGGGGGTGACCTCATGGGGAGGGGAAAGACTCAATGAGCCACTGCCTGGTAGCACACAAGGGTTCCACGCATCTCTCCTCAGTGTGTCCCTGCCCTCCGTGCAAGCCAGCTGCTGCCAAATTATCCAGCTAGCTTTGCCAAACTGCCCGACTTTCCCTCCAGAAGCCTCCAGGCAGGAAAACAGGGTTAAAGACCTACCCCTTCCGAGCACTGTTTTCGACTGTCTAGTGCAGAAGCGAGTCCTCCAGCAGCCTGGGGATCCTCATAGGTCACCCTGGGGACGAAGCAGCACACGCGGAGTGAGTTCTCCCCCAGTGCTTAGTAATCACTTTCTATCCCATGGCACCTTCCTCAGATGTCCTTGGAAAACTGTTTCCTGTGACCTTGGCATTGGGCAGAGGCTAAGGGCTCATGCCGCCTGTCTCCCTGCAGCTGAAGCTAGGAGACCTAGGTCCCAGCTCGGGTTCAGCCACTAATCTCCTCTGGGATCTGGGATATTATGCACCTCAACATCCCTCTCTTGAGTAACAATAATGGGGTATCTCTGAAGCTCAATGACAGGATGTCAAAAGTGCCCTGAAACCCCTCAGAAGGACAGCTAGACAAAAGCAAAGTAACTAATTCTTATTTTATAAGCAGCAGCCTCAGCAGCATTTGACAAGGAAGGCATTCTCTGGGACCAGGACAGTCACTGATTTTGGGGGGTGTCTCCCTCCACTCCCTGACCCCGGAAAACAGCTGCATCCGTTTTACAAGCCACTTCTGCTGGTGAAGAGTGCGTGGGGCCGTGGGCTTCTGGTCATGATGTTGAGTCCTGAGCAGGACTCAGGGAGCCGTATGCACCAAGATGCTGGGTCCGTGGTAAAGGTGGGGAAGGGTGTTGCTCACCCACCTCTAAGCTGAACAGAAAGTGCAAAGCATGCACATTGCCTCCCTGAGATGCAGGGGGGTGTCCACTTTGGAATCAACTCCCCCAGTTCCACGTGGTTCATCCTTGCCAGAGCTGCTGTGGGAGAAGCCTCTGCCCTGACCACTGTTTTAGGCAGGAAAATCTTGCTGCTAGGAACCTGGTTCAGTCCCTGCCTTGCTGCACCCTCCTGCTTCTGAGCTCCTCCTGTGGATGAGAGGCTGGGCAAGGTGGGGTCTGCAGCAGCAGCATGGGGAGGAAAGGGAAGAGAAGAGTCACCTGCAACGCTGACAGAAATCGCACTGCGGTCCATCTCAAGGGTGGGGGGAGGGGGAGAGAGAGAGAGTGTGTGTGTGTGGGGGGGGGGGGTTGGCGTCCATTCAACACCTGCATCTAAAGCCAAGCCCTCACAGCTGTGCTTCACAGTTCCTGGCAGTCCTGGACCTGGGAAATCAAAGGCCTTCTTGTGCTGGCCTGTGACCAAACCTGGGTCAATCTCCCCAATATCTTTAGAAAGCCACTGGAAGGGGCCCCACTTACGTCTTTCGCTGCTCGGCCAAAGAGTTCCCTCTTGTCTGGGCAAACATGTCAAAGCCATCACGGGGATTACACTGCTGGAGTGAACTGAGGGTGCCACTGACGCTCTCTGTCCCCAAGTCTGTGGCAACAAAACAAACGGGGGCAGATGAGAACCAAACGTGGATTGTGGATTTGGTGGAGGGCCCCCAGGCTAGGACACC
The DNA here is from genome assembly GCF_041146395.1 of Eulemur rufifrons. NCBI lineage: Eukaryota > Metazoa > Chordata > Mammalia > Primates > Lemuridae > Eulemur > Eulemur rufifrons. The sequence goes on from NC_090991.1 coordinate 4,893,987, forward strand.
GGCTGGGCAGTTCAGGTCCCATGGGCTGGGGGCAGGACTCTCCTAGGCACTCCCACTGCACCACATGCAGGAACTGCCAGTGCAGGGCCCAGATGGGGGACAGAAGAGCCACTGCCTGCCAAGCTTCTCAAGGAGAGGAAAGAGTCATCACAATGAAAAGGAGATTGCTGGTGGTGAGAAGGCCAGGACCCGGGCCAGTGCACCTGCGTGTTTCCCATAATGCCCTTCTAAGGTAGGCCTCTCATTAACTCAACCACAATGTCCAAGGACCTGGGTCATTTATTCACGTAGTAAATATTTCTTAGGCACCCACCATGCTCAGAGCTAGAATTCAAGTGGACAAAATGGAATCTGACATGGTCCTTGGCCTTAAGAATCTCCCCGAGTAGGCAGGAGACAGACAGACAACAGGAGTGCTGGGCTTGAGACATTGGGAAAGACACAAAACCAACACAGTGAGTCTCTGAGGATGACTGAGAGTATGCTGGGGAGAAGGGGAAAAGGCAGGTACAAAGGCACAGGTCTGGAAGTTCAGGGTGTGTGAACAGTGCTCACGGGCGAGGAGGAGGTGGCTGGAAAGGCAGGTGGAGGTGGCTGATGAGGCCTCCAAGGCTAGGTAACGCAGTGGATGGTGAGATGCTACACATTTTTTAAGAAGGGAGGTAGCAGGATCTAATTTGAAGGTTTTGTATTAAATCTGGTAAGCATGTAAGCTGCATAGACTGAAGGCAGAGAAATCCGTTCCAACAGGGAAATAGTGGCTACAGATATATGCAATATTGAGAAGCTAGAATTACAGCAACACACAGGCCATTAAATAAAAGCTAACTTCAATTCAAAGGAAGTGAAGGTAGACAGAGAAATATTAAGAAAAAGGGAAAACAAAAAAGGCAGAGGAAACAATTTTGAGAGCCATGCTTATTAATTATTTTACTACTATAATTTTATTATAAATTGGTACCATCCAGCATAACCGAAGCACCTAGGGTCATATACACACTTTCAAACTGAATGTACTGTAGAAAAGTGGTGAATTTCTTTTGTTTAAGTTCCAGACAATGGAATGCTTTAGGTTGATGGCATAGTTCAAGGAGAACAAAAGTGTCAATGCCACCGCTTCCTATTTCCAAGCCCACTGCAGACATTGCCAATCAATCACAGACTGTTCTAAGCCCTGATGTAGCTGTGGCATCTTCCTCAAACCTGTGTTCCAAGCAGCCAATGAGCTGAAACCTATTGGCCATCCTTGACCTAGTTAATATTGAAAAGGAAATCACTTCAACCACAGGGAATGTTCCAGATAAAACACAACAGACTACCTTTCTTTAAAAAGCAAACAACTTCCAAATCCTTGGAACTTCCTCTGCACCTGCTTTTCAATACAGGTTTAAACATCAAATTTAGGGAAAGAAATTAAGAATTGAAGGTAATAGGTACAATTGGCCAGGACTCAGGAATATACTTTCACATGGATTACCCAAAAGGCTCTCTTCAGGCCTTCCAAGAAGAGGAGAAGTGGCTTAGAAAGGAAGCCAGTGGTAGGGGCCCTTTCTGCCGCCACGAGATACTCACCCAAGCCTGCAAGCTGGGAGGAGAGAGAAGATGGGGGTGCTGTGTTCCCCACCATCGGGCTCACCACAGCTGGAGACCCTGGCCCCAGGTCTATTAAGTTGTCTTCAGTCACTTCGTTCAGTACCTGTCAGAACATGAGACCGGCAATGAGCCCCAGAGCCCTGTGTCGGCTCCAGGCTGAAAGCCGGCAGGCAACTGTGCAGGGGTCCGAGAGGAAAAGCATCGGGCTGCACCAGTCCGGAAGCAGTGCCCTTTCCCTCACCTGCCTTCAGGGTCCGCGGTGTGCCCCCGCTGTCAGTGAGCCTCCTCCCTGTCCCCACTTGAAGGAGGCAGCACGGAGTCACCAGGACAGTGACTGTCCCTGGGAGCTTCCTTGTCACCTTCCCGTCAGGGGTGCCTGCTAGCTCTTCCCCAACACCCCATCAACCAGAGCTTGCTCTTCAGGTACCCAAATATTCTAAACCCCGTGAGAAAAACTAGAAGAGAGGCCAACCCAAAGCAGGTCTCCCCAGCCTCTATAACGTGGAGGGGTGGGCCCAGCCTCTATAACGTGGAGGGGTGGGCCCAGCCTCAGGCGATGAGAGAATTCTGAAGGAATACTTACCCCATTACTGGCGTTTTGAACTGATCGGCCCGACCTGTACCGTTCAAACCTGCCAGAGAAAGAGAAAGCAGAAGTGAGGAGAGAGGATGCCGGGACACGCCAGTGGGTGCTCGCTGGTCCTGTGCAGAGTCCCTGGGACCAAGACCAGCCAATCCCATTTGAGGGCTGGGGGAGTAGACCCAGACACACACAACTTGCCACACTCTCCTCTGCGTGGGGCTCCCCCCGGCGAGGATCAGCCTGTCACACGGCACCCTGAGTCAGCGTCAGGGAAGGTGGTGGCTGGCCCATTGACGAGCTGCCTATGAGCACCCCAGGGTCGCCTCACACACCCAGATCCAGGGTGCTCCTCTCGCCCCTGGAGGGAGTGTGGGTTGGCCACTTTACCTCGAGGGTCTCAAATGTCCAGGCAGTAACCGTAGACCCCTCCCTATTTCCCAGAGCTGTGCTGGGGAGCAACTTGGTAGTGTTGCTAAAATGCCCCAATTCAACCTCTGGGGGAAAGGGATTAGGGTTTGCATGGGGCGGGCACCAAGAGGAGGAAGACGGCCTGGTAAAATGGCCAGTAGCTGCGGGGAGGTCTGGGCCAACCGTGGAGGGGCTGCTGGCAGGGCAGGGCGGGCAGGTCAGCCAGGGGGTCTCCTCGCACCCAGTCACGGTGCAGACAGGACTTGGGTTTGAAACGTTGGGAAGGCCTCCCCTCTCCCACACCCAAGTCATCCTCATACCAGGTGGGGATCGGAAGAGCAGTTGTGAGGTGTATGTGGGGTAGGGGAGAACATATCATGCTCTGCATCATATTTCAAAGCTCCAAAACACCACGGGCAAAGAGGTAGCCAAGAGATTTTTTCCAGCTAGAGCCCGAGAAACTGGGCTTTAGTGAGGTACACTGCTCCACATTTGTCTCCCAACTTGCTGGGGCCAACATCTGGTGACAAGGGATCCCCAGGAGGAACAATCTGGTTAGGCAGTGAGTGTCCACTGTGGCTTTAAGAAAGACTTATGTCGGCCAGGCACGGTGGCTCATGCCTGCAATCCTAGCACTCTGGGAGGCTGAAGTAGGAGGATCGCTCGATGTCAGGAATTCAAGACCAGCCTGAGCAAGAATGAGACCCCATCTCTACTAAAAATAGAAAGAAATTAGCCAGGCAACCAAAAGTAGAAAAAATTAGCTGGGCATGGTGGTGTGTGGCTGTAGTCCCAGCTGCTTGGGAGGCTGAGGCAGGAGGATCGCTTAAGCCAGGAGTTTGAGGTTGCTGTGAGCTACGATGACGCTGCAGCACTCTAGCCCGGGCAACAGAGCAAGACTGTCTCAACACCACCACCACCACCAACAACAACAACAAAAATAAAGACTTATGTGGGTTTTTGCAACAGTGGTCTATAAGGATAATGAGAATATTAATACATCTGAAAAAATTTACTCCTGTGGCACCTTCCCCACACTCTCTCAGAGGAAGAATTAGTCTTATCAAAGGCACTCTAACCAGGACAGTCCCTATGGGACACGGGCCCCAGACTTTGCCTCTGAATTCTTTGTAATGCTAGGACTGGCAGACTCGTGGGTGAAAATGCTCACATTAGCTAGCTCCTGTTATCCTATTCTAGCAGGGGCTTAAATGGGTTTAACAGGTTAAAACCCAGGCTACTTCACATGGAAAAATTGGAACCACATGGTAAGACAAAGGGGCTTCAGGGTAGGAGTCAAGGCCCCTCAGATCGCTCCTATTCTCCAACTGACACACTGGGGCTCTTGGGGCCCCACACTCCCACTGCAGAGGTTTCCTCACCTGTCAGATGGGCACAGGCAGTTCCCATCTGACCTAGCTCTGCTTCCATGGTCAAAAGCTGAGACAAAGCCCGGGTTATGAAACCACAGCAGTCACCCTTTAAGACCCCAAAGGGCAGTGCAAATGCAAATATCCATCACACTGACCCTAACTCACGCCAGATCCTTGTCCTCCTGATTAATCCACACTGCAAGCTTGAGTCAGCTGGTGTGGCAGAGGGGGCCAGGACCTCAAGTCTGCAGGAGACTCCGGCCACTGTCCCACCCTCTCGGCCCTCAGCTTTAAGGAGAGAAGGTCGGGCTGGTCAAGGTCCTTTCTGGTCCCGACACTGGGTCATTCAGGAAAGCCCAAGGTGTACCCATCAGAGTGATGAGATGGGAACTGTGTTTGCCATTATACTTCCTATTTAAAACTAGGTCTAAATAAGACATTTTGGACTTTGGCTTTGGAAATGGAAAAAAAAAATTGCAAATTTGTTACCTCAAACCCCAGAATGATTTGGCTGCAGAAAGAACTGATACGCCCTACCCGCTTCCCCCGAACACTCTGGATGACACTGACATTTGCAGAAGGAAAGCTTTTTTTCTCTTTTTAAAGATGGGAAAGAGGAGATCCTTTTTCTTAGTAGAGATTTTATTCCCTTTAATCCTTTTCAAATTCAAAGGATCATCAAAGGAGCAGGTGCAGAAGCTCTGGGGCCCAGATGTCCCCCAAGTCCTGCTCCTCCCTGGGCAGGGTGGTGGGAGAGGCCGCCTGCAGCCTGAGGCTTGCAGAGGGCAGAGCCTGATTCTGCACGTCAGCTTCCTGCTGCTTCTGCTGCTCCGCTCCCAGGAGAACAAGAAGCATTTTCCCTGTCAGCCGGGAACAAATTAGCATCTCTGATGAGTATTTTCCAACTCTAATCTCTCTCTCTCTCTTTTTCTCTCTCTCTCCTTTGTTTATGCAAGAAATCCTCCTGTTATGGCAACAATCTTTTCAAGGGGGAAAAAAGAGGAACCTGGCTCCTACCTCTCATATCGGAGGAAGACGTTGTTGAGGTCATCGTTGACGTGCAGCAACTCCTCTGTGACCTCCTCGTTGGACACGCGAGAGATGAGCTCCACGATGCGCTGCTGCATGGCCCGGCAGGTCCTGTTCAGCTCCTAGGGAACACACATACCTCTGGATAGCCTGCTGGGTATGCTTTTTGTCACATTCTATTGCCTTTGAAAAAAATTTGTACCGATTCTTAAAAGTCACAAAAGGAGTACATGCGTCTTCATAATACCAGACGTGTAGAGAATACAAAATAGAAGGTCCTGCCGCACTGTCTGCCCCTCCTGCCCCAGAGGGAACGAGTACTCTTTCGGTAGACAGACGAACGTCCACAGAGACTCACTGTTGTGTCTATATGAGCACATGTTTACATAAATATTTAAAAATATTAAAATGTGATTCTTTGTAGTTTGCTTTTTCTCTTCAACAAAATATTCCAGATACCTCTTCCCATCACTTTGTGCAGATTTCCCCATTCCTTTGTGTGTGTACCATAGTGTGTCTCCCATTCTTCTGTTGCTGGGCACTTACGTGGTGGTCTCTCTTTTTTTGGCCAACCCAAATAATGCAGCCATGAACATTTGTACACATACATGCTTACACACTTGGGCCAGCACTTCCATAGCACAGGTTCCTTAGCAGTGGAATTTCTGGATGAAAAGGTACGGTCACTTAGAATATTAATTGGTAATAGTAAAAGGCCTCCAAAAAGATAACATCAGTTTATTTCCAGCAACAGCATGAGTGTATTTTATGACTGCATAAGGTACATTTTGGTGGCTTGTCTGCCACCCTGCTGAGGTCTCAGAAGCTCAGCAAGCTCCCACACAGCCACCTGGCAGGCCAAAGATGACACTCACTCCCAGTCACCACGGGAACCCTCTCTACCCTGGGAAGCAACGTCCCCCTGAAGACAGAGCTTTCGCACACTGTGGCCTGGCTTCCACGAGCCTTTCCTGCTCTAGAACGGCAGCCTCACCAGTGCTCTTGTTTCAACTTGCTGGTGGAACTCCCTCAACTACCTGCCAGGCTCCTTGCCATCCTGTACGCCAGACTGAGGACACGACAGAGCAGGGAGCTGGCAACCCTGCCAGGCCGGCCCCTCAGCACCCGTGACCACAGGAATTGCCTGTGACCGAAGCTCCAGGTCCCAATGGGCCACACAGGGTTAAAGCAGGATGAGATGCCGTACCCACCCACGTGGGCACTGGAGGGAACAGACGAGCCTGTGAGGTAAGGGGACGAGGCATGAAGGAGAAGTCCCTCCTTCTCATAGTTTGGCCTTAAAACCGCCTCATTTTGAAATCGTTTCTGGTGGAAATAACTGATCTATTCATAGCAGACACAGGCAATCTCTGTTTAGCTCTGCATCTTGTCTCATAATCTGGCTAGCTTGGCTCCAAGGTTCTCCCTCCTACCAGGTCATAAACTCCGTGAAGGGGCTGTTGTCATCTACCTACCCACCCACGGATGCCCATAAGCCCTGCACTAAGCCACACACAACGGACAAGCTCAGCAATTGTCTGGTGAATCACAGCACCAAGGTGGTCAAACAAGCAAAGCGGGGAATCAAAGGCGCCCCTTCCACATACTCCCTGCACCCCGAGACACAGCTCTCACACATGGGGGTGGGCTCCTTATCTGCCTTTCCCTCTGACTGAAGCTGGACAGAAGGCCAGGACAGAAGGCCTCTCTTCCCTGCTTCCCCAGTACCTGCGGCGGACACTCGGGAGGCACTCCCCAAGTGCTTTGGAGAGAATTAATTCATGAAGGCAAATGGCATTCCTCCCATGCACACTCTGTCCAAGGTATCAGGATAGTGTTCCCTCACATACACTGCTGGAGGGCCCTGTGTGTCCCAGGCCTGATACTGCAGGTAGTAGCAAGGTAGGGACCTTGACACACCTGCTCATCACAGAGCAGATCAGCCTTTGTGGCCTGCACAGTCTGCTTCTGCTGTCTCTCTTCCCGCGGCTGCTCAGGACCCAAGGGCTTCCTCCCTGAGGGTGGAGACAGCTGTATTTGTCAGGGCAGAGGAGACCTAGATTTAGGCAGCTGTATACACAAGAGTCTAGAGTTCACCTTAAGAAAAATGCTCCCTTTGGAGACTCTGGCTTACCTTGGTGGGCCTGTCTATCTGGTCATGGCAATTGCTGCCCTTTGTCTTGGTTCTACCTGGCTCTCGTCCTCTGCACAGCCAGGATGGGGCTGTGAGTCTCTCTTGGTCAATGGGGAAGCAAGCCCAGTGTCTGGACCTGCAGATTTCTCTTCGAACAGACTCCCACTCTTGGTTTTCTTAAGACTCCAATCCTAGGTTTTGGAGAAGGCAGGGTCATCCCTAGGAGTAGGAGGCTTTGAGCAAATCACCCGACACTCACAATCTCTCTCTCTCTCTTCCCTGACAATGAGGTGCTTTAGGTGACAATGGCTCCCAGGAACCAGCTCAGGTCACAGCAACCCAGCCAGATAACATTCCCACCAGCAGCAGAGATACACAAAGGGGCCCCTTTCTGCATCTCTGCTGCTGGTGGGAATGTGGCTGGGGCTGGAGGGGGGAAGGAGGTGTCCAAGGCAGTCAAGCTGGGGTTTCCACTCAGCTGGCCGTGGGAACCTTGACTCTAAAGCACCTTGACCCTTGATCTCCCCAAACCACCAGCTCCTCATCACTGTCCGGTCTCAGTTACCCACGTAAGCTCGGCCTTCTTCCCAGTACCCTTCCTTTGGAGAATGGGGAATTCCTGTCCTTCTGGAATCTAGTTTTCCCTCCCTAGGACTCACCCCAGGCCTCACTGAAGCAGCAGTAAGCATTTACACACATGCGGGCGAGTGCCGGGGTTGACAACAAGAGGCAAACACTGGAAATTAACTGCAGAGGTCACTGATATCCGGTGAGGAGTGAAGTGCACAATGCCCACTCCATGCCACTCTGAGTGGCTCACATCCCAAGGCCAGCCAGGAGAGGGGCACTCGAGAACTGGCCTGGGCCTCGAAGCCTGGCCGGGTCTCCGTCGGTGACAGATTGCCACACAGTAACTGCCACAGGCGCAGTGGACTGCCGCAAGTCACACCCAGCCACTGGGCGATGACGGTGCACAGGAAAACCGACACACAGCGGAAGCCCTGATTACAGAAATGAAGGGTGCCCACGAGTGATACTAATGTGAGGCCAGGCCCTCAACATGAAAACAAAATAAAAATGTCCAAACTTATGAAAGAAGCGATCACATTAGATCACGCAGAGGATTCCAACAGCCAGGACGGAAGTGAATGACGTAAAATAATCATAGTATTTCTCACACATCATGAAAGCGCAGTGAGCATCTACTCAGGGCTGACAAGGGAGCACGGATTTAGGTTAACTTTTATTATTTTTTTATTGAGACAGGTCTCACTCTATAAAACGTTAATGGTAGAATCTAGGTGGTAAATATACAATGTCCACTGTAAAATGCTTTCTACTTTGCTCTATGTTTGAAAATGTCCAACACAGGAAGCACCGGGTGGGAGAGAGAGGAGCTGACCTCCGTCTCCCCACAGTGCACAGGCCCCAGCTGACTGCTGGGGAGCAAGTGGCCCATGCCTGGATAAGCTCTCCAAGTCTCCGCCACTCCCCGGGCTGGCTTGTCCCTGTATACGGTGAGGGGTGGTGGGCGCACGAAGTCCCGCAGAGTGCCAGCAGAGCCGCCTCCGCAGCCTCCCCGGCACGGGGTCAGGCCCCCCGCCCCCAGTGGCAGCCAGGGCAGCTCTGCTCTTATCTTTTTTAAACATTGCCATTCACTGTAGAATTTTATTTGTAGTGGAAAGGATTCCGTTACCTTAAAAAAATATCCAGAAAGTATGAGTTGATGTGATCTGGGCTTGGAGGCAGAACGAGACCCAAGGGCATAGGAGGCAGTGATCTCATCAACTGTAAGCACCAGGAACATCTGCTTTGGTCTTGCATCTGCTGCCTCTCTTCCCACTGCCTTCCTGCTAGGGTGCTGGGCAAGACAGTCCCCAGTCCCACAGGCACAGCCTTCCATGCTCCGGCCCTGCAGGAGCGTCCTGAGGGCTTTTCACAGAGCTGTGCCCAAAGACAGCCCCCAAGAGCCTGCATCAGGGACGGGACTTCTGCATCAGGGGTCTCCAGGGTCTCTGCACAGAGACAGCTTTACCAACTCTTGGCTTCAGCCTTTTAACTTACAGTCTCAAAAAAGAAGAAAAAAGAAAAGAGACGGGAGGTGAGAGGAGGGCCAGACATTAAGATTCCTGCCACCACAGTGACAGCTGGCCGTCCGCATGGCCTCTGTGCAGTCATCACAGCCAGACCCACAGCAGGCTCGGCTGGGCGACCTTCCTTGGCCTTGTCCGCCTCCAAACCACCCAGACAGAGCAACTCTCTTCTGGGCCTAAAACACCTGAAAGCCTATGGCTTGCCTGGGTCACCCCTCCCGCGGTACAAAAGTGGGGACAGGAATTTCCTAAATGTCGAAGATTTCAGCTTTGGCCTCCTCCTATCTCTGGTTCTCAGCAGAGGGGGAGAACAGCTGGTCACTTGTACAAAAGCCCTGCGTCTACCAGAACACCTTATTCAATATCCTCTCTTTTCTGTCTAATTATTCCCAATGCCTTTATCTTTTCTTCAAGGGACATTCTCATCCCCACCTCACAAAACAGTCTTTTAATCATCTTTACGGGTTTCCTCTGAGCCTTCTGCAAGTTTGAAGGAACATGGGATAAGATCCTGAAGACCTGTTTTCTACTCCTGTAAAGAAGGGAGGGAGAAGTCTTTGTTGATGAGAAAGGGAGAATAATGAAGCTAAACATGTAGAATATAACTATATTTCTCTAGAGAAAACAGCCTTGACCATTTTGTCTTTGTAGAAATAAGATGCAAGAAGTAAGAGGGGATATACCATCTGTTACTTGAAGACACAACATGGAGGAGGGCTTGTTTTATTACACTATCTGATGGATGGCTGCATAAGAACATACATTTTGGCCAAGCGTGGTGGCTCACGCCTGTGATCCTAGCACTTTGGGAGGCCAAAGTGAGAGGATCACCTGAGGCCAGGAGTTTGAGACCATAGCAAGTAACATAGCAAGACTCTGTCTCTACCAAAAAAAAAAAAAAAAACAAACAAACCCAGAAAAATTAGCCAGGCACAGTGGCACATGCCTGTAGTCCCAGCTGCTCAGGAGACTGAGGCAGGAGGATTGCTTATTTGAGGCTGCAGCGAGACTCTGTCTCAAAAAAAAAAAAAAGGAAAAGAAAAGAACATACATTTTTGCCATCATTAGGTTAATTAAAAGTTATTATTAATTGAAGACAAAGCTTGAAAGGCTAAATCAGGAGAGAGAGAAAGCACTGGATGGCAGAATCAGGATCTTTAAGTTCCAGAAAGCTGGACTCAGGCTTTCAGCAGCTAAGGACATGCCCTTTAGCAGGGATGACGTGGGGTCTTGGATTTCAGGTCCAGACCCAAGTGTCCACGCACAGGATGAGGAAGACATGGCTCAACAGCCACGCAAGAAGGAGAGGGAGCAGTGTTTTACAGGTGATGGAAGCTCGCCATTTTACAGTGCTCACCCCTTCTGAAGAACTGCCTGTTCATCTCCATGGTGGGCTGCCAGCGGCCACATTTGTTCCATGTAGAGACTGGGCAGTGGGCAGGGCTCATGGCAATCTCCAAATATTTAAGGACCTACCCATGTGAAAGGGGAATTAGTTTTGTTCTGTTGTCTAAGAAGACAGACAATGGTCAAAGTTACAGGGAGAAAGAATTTAGCCCAATGTGTGAAGGGGCTTTCCAAGGATAGTCACGGAAGCTGCAACTTGTGAGGCCCTGCCTGTGCCCAGCCCTGGGCAAGGCGCCACCACGGTGAGAGTAACCGCTCCAGTCAACGAGCAAGAGGGCGGCTCAGGGAGTGCGGGCAACTTGCCTGGTGTCACCCAGCTCGTCAGCGGGAGGGCAAGGACAGGAACCCAGTGATTCATAAGCCTGTGCTCTCCCTGCCCTCCTGTGCTGCTTCCCAAAGTCCACTGAGATGGCTGTTGGAAACAGAAGTACCTCCACGGGCCGCCGTGAACAGCCTGTCCTTGGGGATGTGGAGGAAGACCAGGCGGCGCTGGGTAAGATGCCGTAGAGGAAATCTGAGCACGGGTGTGGAGCGGGACTAGCTGCCTAGGAGGTCTCTCTCAACTCAGAGAGTGAAGGATTTGACGCAGAGCCTGCGAGGAGGAGTTGCTGTGTTCACTCCGGGCATCCTGCCTGCCCTTCCCTCCGGGGCTCCAGCTGAGCTGACAGCGCAGGGTGCTAGAGCGGCCTCAGCCTCTCCTCAAAGACCAGCTGCCCACCCGCGAGTCTGCAGGCAAAGCAAACCGTTCCCACCAGCAAGCTTCCCTGCCGCGCTGGCTGCGCTGTGGGAGCTACACCCGAGAGAGTTTTGTGACGCGCAGGAGGCAACTGGGATATACGCCGCCCACAATTATGATCAGCTACACCGGTGCTTCCAGGCCCGACACCACCAATTACCTCTCTTCCCCTTCTCTCCGCCTCCTACCCAGCAATTTATACTCAAGTCGGGAGCAGCGTCTGTTGGCGGAGACATTTGAGTTGGTGACAAATGTGTTTCTTTCCACGGCCCTGGCCAGCACGCTGAGCCCTGGACCGCTTCTGCCCTGAGCACTCTGGCTGCCCTCCAGCTTGACAGAGGGTCCTGGGGAAGAGTTCCGATCCCAGCACTTTCTAAGCAGGCGGCGGCATTTTCCCATGCGTAAGGCTCACTGTTCAGTGTGGCTCAGAACCTGCCCGCTGGCTTCTAACTGCCAGGGGAAGAAGAGGAGGGAAGATGTCAGGGCTGGCTGAGGCGTGCGGTCACCAGCCAGGCAGGAGGGCCGTGTCTGTGCACAGCTGTTCACAGTGCTACCCAACCTCTGAATCTCCTGTGCTGGAAGGACAGCCTTCTGCTGGCACCCAGAATTGTTCTTTTCCTGTTTGATTTATAAGATAGCAGTGAGGGCTGGTAGGCTCAGAGTCGGAACAAAACAGAGGGAAGGAAAACGTCATGGGAAGCAACCTATTTTTGAAAACTAAGAGCTGACGCCAGGAGATTAGGTTCTGTTTGTCTTGGCTGATGGGCTTGTTTAAAAAAAAAGAAAGACAAAAAACCAAAAAAAAAAAAAAAAAAAAAAAAAACCAAAAACCTTGCAGTCACTCACACACTCACACACACACACACACACACACACACACCACAAACACGCATGTGCTCGTGGAGTATTCCTGCTGTCTGGGTCTGCTCTGGCTGTCTGGAAGCATCTTGGCTTTGTTCAACACATCCCCTGCTGCCAGGAGCTCAGCTCTGTCCGAGCAAACCCCCCTGTCAGCAGGAATTCCGACGCTGACACAGCACAAAGCTGCCTCAAGAGGCCCTCTCAGTTTCTGGACTGACCTCAGATTCCTGTGCATCTGGCTAATGCCGGCAGAGCCCTCCCGCGGCTGGGAGCGGCGGCCAATGACGATGCACCGAAGGGAGGCTGGGGCCCGTGGAGTGTGGCGCATGTTCAGCCGGACCTGCTGAGCCGAGGCAAGCCCAGTCTGACGCAGGTGTCAGGAGTGAGGTCTGGGAGCGAGGGAGAGGCCACTTGGGGCTCCTCGCTGGGGCCGGGCCAAGGGTACTCATCGCGGCTTCAGGAGCAGCCGGAGGTAGTGACATGGAGATGCGCTGTTTCCCAGTCTGTCTCCCGCACAAAGCTGAGCTCCTCCAGAGCAGGGGCCGCAGCTCACACGCACATCTCTGTGCCTGGTGGGCTGTGCTCTGTGTAAGGCCCAGAGCAGGTCTCCACCCACCCTCACCCCCACAGCAGTAGGAAGGGGGCACTACAAGACACAGCTGGGGACCAGGCTGAGCCACCCCAGGCATGGGCACTCCTAAAGGGCAGGGCCTTCACCGGCAGCGAGTGTGTGCCAGGAGCAAGGTGGGAGGTGTGGCACTCAGGGGCCAACACTGACGAGAGCTGGACAAAACAGCAGCAGCAGCAGGCACGTCACAAGGCACTCACGCCAGGTCACCACATTCACACCAGGTCGCTGAGCCAGTCTGGCTCCTAACCTGTCCACGCAAGCACCTCACCCCACAATGAAAAGATCGGCCACCTGCATTCACAGTATCCTTTCTCCACTCTCCGGGTCACTGCCTCTAAGAGTGATGGCGATAACGGCTTCTACCTGTCTCTAGGCAACATGAGGCTGAGTGTGGGCCACGTGGACTTAGTCCCTGTCAACGACAAGGCCACTGGGCCCATCCCTCTTCACACTGTGTCCCCGAGTGGGGCCTGCCACCAGGCCTTGTGCTTCCAAAGATGAGTCTCTCCTCACCTGCAGCAACTCCAGATCAGACGAGTCCTCCTGCCCGGGGACCATTTCTGTTAACATCTCAGACATGACTTTAGTGTTCCCTCGAACAACATCCAGTTCACTCCGCAGCCTGGCGATCTGTCGGGGGCCGGGAAAGGAAAGCAGGAAGGAAAGTCAGTCAGCCTGCGCCTGGAACGTCAGAACCGGCTTGCTCCCCAGGCTGGTGGCAGTCCCCTCCCTGGGAATCTAGGCCACCCTTCTGAGTACGCACTGTACAGGCCGCCTTATCTCTCTCCAGCCTGCCTGCCAGGGCAATGGCCACAACAGCCTGTCACCGTGCCTCTGCCCGTGACGCCGAGGCAGCGCTGTGCAGTGAAGACGCCAGGTCCGCAGTGCACCAGGTCGGCTCTCCATCTCGGCCTCCCGCCGCAGCACTCTGAGCAGGAACTTAACCTCTCAGGGCCTCCGTTCCTGCTTTTTAAAATCCAAGTGTGGGAGGGCAGCAGGGCTGAGATCCCCTAGGGCTGAGGTCCTGTTCTACAAACCTCAGAGTTACAGACTCCGCGCCCAGGAATTTTATCATCTAAATACTATGATGCTCTGCAAGGCTGGCCAGTGCCAACAGCACTTTTCAGATATGGCAAGAATGAAAGAGGGAGAGCAGGAGAAGACCACAGTGGAGACCCCATCTCCAGCCCGCTCCCTACCTGGTAACACGGCCCCTTGAAAAATACCCGACCTGCCCATCCATTGGCACTCCTCAAAGCCAGGAGCTGGGCCAAGGCCTGAGCCTCCCCTCCTGCGTCAGGGACACCTTCTACCCTCGGTCTCCAGCCTGGTGGTTCCGATCAGCTCCTCCACTCTCGCAACCCCCACTCCTGTCCCAGGCATCCGCAGAAACCACAAGGACCTGCCTTGTGCAGAGTGAGGCACCAAGAAGAATCCTCACAGCAATGCCCATCTGTCCTACACTCAATGCTGGGAGACCAGTCCATGCTGGGCGGATGTCAGGGACTGCCCCGTGACACTGGAAGAGCCCTGGAAGACTCAGCGAGCACCCTGCGGCTCGCTGGGGCCTCCATAGCAGCAGCAGCATCCAGAGACGAACCTGGATCCCTCTGAGCTGCAGTTTCCTCGCCTGTGGAAAGGTGATAATAAACCACACCTCACAGGGCTGCTGTGAGTGCCCGCACAGGCCCTGGCTCACGCGGATGCCCTCTACTATACAGTACGGCCTCGTTCCTGCTCCAGCGTCCAGAGAGCAGAATTGTGACGTCGCTCTTCCCGCACGCGCTCCAGCTAAAGCAGCGCGTCTTCTCCTCAGCGAAACCTTCTTCGACTCTCCCCGGCCATCCCGAGGTCGATGTGAACACTCCCACCTCCTCCCTGCGGCCCCCACGCACTGCACGGCCTCACACTGCAGCAGCCACGGCCGCTGCCCCGTGCTGGTGGGCTCCCTCGCAGACGCGGAGCTCCTCAGGGCAGGAACTCCACTGGGTTCAGTTCTGTACCCTCACACAGGGACCTCGATCAGTGGTCAGCCAGGGAGATGGTCTAGGTCCCAAGAGGCTCTGTTCAGTCTCTGGCTCTGCCTGGTGGGGGGCCCAGGGGTCTCCTCCCAAGTCTTGGATGAAAAGAAGTTTCTGGCGAGGGAGGCCCAGGAATGCTACAGCTCGTGACCATGAGGGCTCTAAAGCCTTAGGGCTTCTCGGCCAGGCTGGGTGTCCACCTGTCTGCCTCTGCTTCCGTCCTGCCCTGGGAACAAGGGCATCCCGCACCACCGCGTCTCCCCCGTTCCAGGTTCTCCTCTCGACCGCTCTGGCCACCGGGAGGCCTTTCTCCAGCACCCGCTGCCCAGCGACTGTCCCACTTTGAACACTTTCTGCCTTCCCTTGGAGCAGAAAGGGAACAGTGCACCCCTAAAAGACCTTCTTCCCCACGGTTCCCCTTTTTGGCCGTTGTGGGTAACGGGGAAGGACAGAGATCAGTGAGGCAGGCCACAGTTAGCGCAAACCCCACTTGTCAGCTGCGGGTTCGGACCTCCTGCCTCCGGAGCACACACAGCACCTGGGTGGCTAGCACGGGGACCCCTCCGATCTGCCTGTCAAGCCCACGGCTGCCCTGTGGGGTAGGAGGGAAGGTCACCTGTTCACTGACAGGAGACTGAGGTTAAACGTCCCGACCGAACCCTCACAGTGAGTAGCAGGGTGGGGGTTCACGGCCAGGCCTGCGTGACTTTGAGTTCGCTTCTCCTGCTCACACCTCTAGCAGAGGGGCGAAAAGGGCACGGCCCTGACACAACACTGCCATCACCTACACACAGTTGCATGAGGTTCCATAATTGTGCCATTGTCACAAATAGTAAATAAGGACTTTGAAAATATAAGCACTGGGCCGGGCGCGGTGGCTCACGCCTGTAATCCTAGCACTCTGGGAGGCCGAGGCGGGTGGATTGCTCGAGGTCAGGAGTTCAAGACCAGCCTGAGCAAGAGCGAGACCCCATCTCTACTAAAAATAGAAAGAAATTATATGGCCAACTAAAAATATATAGAGAAAAAATTAGCCGGGCATGGTGGTGCATGTCTGTAGTCCCAGCCACTCGGGAGGCTGAGGCAGTAGGATCGCTTAAGCCCAGGAGTTTGAGGTTGCTGTGAGCTAGGCTGACGCCACGGCACTCACTCTAGCCCGGGCAACAAAGTGAGACTCTGTCTCAAAAAAAAAAAAAAAAAGAAAGAAAGAAAATATAAGCACTGGATAGATTTTTTTTCAAGTCTGACCAATTCTCAAATTTTAACTAAAGGGAATTCTATAGGTTCATCTAAAGAGCAATCTCTACAACTCATCTAAAAAATCCAGTTTGGGGTTAAAACTGCATTAGCTTATCAGGGAGGAACTGGGGGAAGGCGGGCAACGTCTGGGACAGAAGCCGGTGTGCGCTGCAGGGAGGCCTCCCTGATTTTAGCCTCCGCCTCCACTGGTGCTTCGCTGACTGGGGCACTGACATTTCTTACAGGACAAATCTAAGCCTCTGCGCCATAGACAAGCTTGTTTGCAACTCAGCTGAGCCCCTGTGCTTTTGGTCTCGCTTTCTGCCACTATTTCCTCCCTGACCCTGGCCCTCCATAGGCACCTGCTCTCCAGTCAAGCCACCTGCTTCTCCCCGAGAGAGCCCTGCACCTCTGCCGTGCCCATGCCACTGCCGTGCATGAGGCCTCACCTGCTTCAGGACCCTCGGCGTGTCAGCTCCCTGGGTGCCGTCCCAGGCACTGCTCAACTCCGGGCTAACAACACGGAGCACTCGGCTCTGCTCCCCACCGGAGTGTGAGCACACTCGGTCGTGACTATCTTGGCATCTGTGTCCCCCAGGGACGGGGCCCTTCCATCTCTATGTCCCCAACACCTAGCACAGTGCCTGTCCCGGGGAGGCCTCCGTCTGTGTCTCCTGGGAAGACGAGTGAGGACAGTCAGCTGATTTGCCTCTGGCCCAGAAGAATGCAAGTACCTGTTCTGAGTTGGCCGTGATGGGGCCAGTCGCGCTGAGAGCCGGGGCCTGCGGAGCGGAGTAGGGAGCAGGAGGCGGCGAGGAATAGGAGCCGGCACTCGTCCTCTGCTGTGACTGGGACCTGGGCATGGTCGTGGCTGGATCCACTTCAGGGACGCTCTGGCACGGCAACAACAAAGTCCTCTGTTCACTTGGGCTGCCTGCAAGCTGGGCCTGGCACCTGCCCCACCTGGGCAGCACTTCCCGTCAGAGCTGCCTGTGGAGAGGGTGGGGGCCCAGCCTGCTGCTGCCCTGGGGAGGCTTGCGGAGCCCGTGAGCCCAGCCGCTCCAGCCGGGAAGTGGGGCTACCACGGCTCTTCCCTCTGCTCACCTCGCAAGGGGTGTGCGGCAGACAACAAAGCAACTCCAGCAGGCAAGGCCAAGAGCGCTCTGGGAGTGCTCTCGTCACGGCTCCCACTACTAAGACCACCTCAGGATCCGAGTGAAGGGAGGGCTGTTACTAGGTTTTGCTAATCATGAATCCTTATTTGGTACCATAAGATTACGTTTTGGCCTTTACAAGTAGACTAATATAAATAGTTATTATGCAATTTACTGAATGTTCTTTGTAATTATAGGAACAGCAACACTGCTCTGTGTCATTATTAGAAGAATACAACAGGTTATGTTTATTTCACAAAGCATAGTACACGGTTTGGAGGGATCATGATGAGAGTAATGCTTTGGAAAGTGCGATTTCTTGTGCTTTCCCTTTGGGCATCTCAGATAACCTCTAGAACATTAACTCACGTGTCCCCACGAGAGACGTGCACAGACACGCGGTCCTTCTCGAGGCCCACATTTCAGAGATGGGCAGTGGGGGCTGGCCAGTGAGGTGTACTGGGACGAGGTGCCTCCCCCACATCTTGGAGCTTTCCTGCTTCCCCCCCTGGGCTGGGAATGGAGCTGATTCCCAGCAACACTGTGAATGGCACGGCCCGCAAGTTTTTCATCCCGAAGCACAGAGCTGCGCCATCCGCGGCCCTTGAGTTATTGCTGGCACCGTAAGAGCTTCAGCAGATGCCGCTAAATGGGCCTTTCCTGGGCTTTGAATCCCAAGGCTGATGGAATCCAAGGATGTCTGGACTGATGCTGAATGCTCGTAGCTCAAAATAAATTTTAGATCCATTTGACTTGTACCACTGAAAAACCAGAAAGCTGCTCTTTGCCCCCGTTAGTGATGTCAGCTCCTCTACATTGCTCTGAGGTGTTCTGGTGGGGATCCTAGGGGAATGGGGACAGGATTCCCACATTGATTGTATGGGCCTCTGAAGAGCAGGTGCTAACGACCCCCACAGGATGGCTCCACCCAGGCAGCCATTTCCATGAAAACTCTGAACTGATCTCGCTATTACGTCCCCGTCACGGTGAAAACAGGGGAAGGTGGGGGTGGGGGGAGACACTGCCGCCACTGAATCACCAGTCAACCAGCTGTCTCACTCCTGCATTCCCCTCGTTATTAAAAAGGAATGCCCTTGGGCTTTAAGAAAGCATGACGACAGGCTGAATAATTCAAAGGGAGCAGCAGAAGGGTGGTGGCAGCGGCCTGGCTGGCCTGCTCTGCAGTAGGGCCCCCTAGAAAATGCCAGCTGGAAGCTTACCCGCTGTGGCGTGTGTATAGGAGACAGAGCGTCCAAGTCTGCCATGGGGAATTCAACCCCTTTCCTCTTCAGCTCCTCGTATATGTGCACGACACCAGTGAGGTCAGGACTGCTTCGAAAGGCATCAGCCCAGGCCTGGGAGGACAGAAGAAGGCCTGTTAGGAAGCATTTCTCTCCAAGGGCTGTCACACTGCCTGAAAATCCAAAGCAGCCCACGTCCTCTCCTAGGGACCAATGCTCTCCTACGCGCGAATGCAAATTGCACTGGCAGAACTTATTCTGTTCCACGCCTCCTGCAATCGCTGCCACGACACAGCTGGTGAAATCCTGGCTTTCAGTGGTGCTGCTGAGCGTGAACAAAAACACAAAACTTAATGCAGCATGTATTTCCTTGGAGAAGAGACAGAGAAATAACACCTAAGCACTGTGGCGCATCCTAAAAAGCAGGCATTTCCCTAATCACAAGGAAATCAATTGCTGGGGCTGTTTAGCTGAAGGGAGTGGAAGGCGCAGCCTCATCACCTAGTGGTGGGACGCCCACCCTCTGTGCAGGAGCCACGGCGGGTCTTTGCGCACGGTCATCATCGCACTCTGCCCTGAGAGCTTCCATCAGTGGAATTGGGAACCGTGGGCAAATTGAGCAGAAAGGAGAGGAGAAATTCATGTGTGATACGAAATAAAAGCTAACTCCAGGTTTCTGCAGTAGATCAGAGGCCACTAAAGCCAAGATTGCCTAGCCCAGCCCCCTCGATGGCAGGTGAGGTGACTGCGGTTCCGTGGAGGGGGGCTGACCCCCAAGGGTGCTGCTCCCTGCCCCAAGCTTCTTCCATCATGTCGTGCTGCCAACAATGGCAACATACATGTGCCCAAACCAAAAAAATCCAATGGACAGCATGACCACTAGATTCTCTTAAACGAAAACACAACACAGACAAGAAAGAGCAAAAATTCAAAAAGATTATCATTTTCATTGATTCGTGAAACTCTTAAAATTTTTTTTTTAAATATTCTGTTCTTTAGAAGTTACAGAATGTATCAGAAAAAGCAGCATATCCAAAGGGCTCCCCAGAAATGGGACCCAGCCCTTTCCGTGCTATCCCGGTCACCGCACATACCCAGCGGAGGCGGCAGAGCCTCTCGTGCCCGTGCTCCATTGCCAAGTCTGTTGTCGTCAGAGCATTTAACTGCCTCCCTGGCTCCAGCAATGCGCTCCAACCAATCCTGAGGCAGCCACAGAAACTCTATCTCTAACCAAC
This sequence comes from Eulemur rufifrons, assembly GCF_041146395.1. NCBI lineage: Eukaryota > Metazoa > Chordata > Mammalia > Primates > Lemuridae > Eulemur > Eulemur rufifrons. The sequence goes on from NC_090991.1 coordinate 4,913,725, forward strand.
AGACCCACGTGAAGTTAAAAGGTCAGTTTCCAAAAGGCCTTCTTAATTACAACCGATGCATCCACTTACTACAAACAGTGCTGTCAGCCTGGCTTTCTCCTTGACGCACTTTGTTAATTTGCATGCTCAGGGATTTGACACCCTGGATCAGGACAGCTCCTCTTGGCCAATACTTCCTTCTGGATGCTGAGGAGGGCGAAGAAGGTGCAGCGGAGGGCTGTCTGGAAGGCCCAGCTGCCCGCAGGCTCCCCAGGGAGCGCCCCGCAGCCCCACCCCTGCCAGCTGCCCTGGCTGCCTCCACCTGCTTCACAATCCAGCGAGTCCTGTGGCACCAGCACTTTAGTTTAGGGTCCGACTTTAGAGTCTAAAGACCAGCCTCACAGCCCTCCGTGGGAGGCTGGGGAAGAACGCATGGCAATTCTTTCTGGTGCCACTTCATGCCTCTGCACCTGGGAGTACAAACAGCTCCAGGGATCTCTTTCAATTCATCTTGCTCCACCCAAGTCAAATTTGAGATAACGGGAATGACGATGAAAGAACCATGGTGGTTCTCTCCAGTCAGAGGATACTTTCTCGGGGCCTGTTCTTCTAAGGCACTCTGCTGCCCCCATGCACACAGAGGCAGCCCCCCAGCTGTGCCTGCACCTGGGGGGGCGGAGAATGCATATTCCAAGTTGGGCCAACAGATGCTCCTCCTCCCGGGAGCTCGGTCCCAGGAGAGGGGAGACAGAACTACCCTCTACAACTGTGGGCCCTGGGAGGCAGCCATGTGCCAGCCCAGGATGGGGAGCACAGACGGCCTATGTTCTGGAAAAGGAGCAGCTGGTATGTTCAGAGGTGCAGACATGCAGAAGAGGATTTGGAGGGCCTTCGTGATCCGTTCTGTCCCTTCCCAGGCCCAGTCACACCCCTAGTCTGGGTGATCTGGGCTTCCGGGAGGCCCCGCCTTATGACAAACTCTCCTCTTTGCCTATGCAAGCTGGAGTTGGCATCTGTTACTTGCAACCAAGCAGTCTTGGCTAATGCACCCCCTTCCCACCTGCCATGATTCCAACCCCTGTCTGGGACCCCTGTGCAGTCTGGGTGAGGTGGCTGCTAACAGAGCATATGTTCATGACAGCAATCTCCAGCGAACAGGATTCTGACGCCAACAGAGGAACAAATGGGGTGTGGGGGTGGGGCTTTAAAGGAACAGTCATATGTGAAAATGCAGAGATGGGAGAAACCCAGAGATGCCGTGTGTCCCTAGCCTCTTCTTGGGACGTGCCTAAACAAGGGTGCTCCTGTCTCCCTCCCCAACAGGTCAGACACCTACTGAAGGCACACATCGAGTCTCTCGCCCTTGCCCAGAGAAGGCAGTCCATCAGCATTTGTCAGGTTAAACTGAATTCTGTTCTCACGGTTACTAAGCATCCTATTTTCCTACTTCGGAGAACAGAGGAAAGATGGCCATTTAGGCTGTCAATAGACCGAAGTGACAGTGATGAAGCAGGGCCCCTGGAAGGCTGACCCAGTTGAGGGCGCTTCCCAGGGGAGATGGGGCGAGCCTCAGGGTCCCTAACCTGAAGCCCAGGAGCAGCAGGTGGGTGGGGCAGGCCGCCCACCCCAAGAGCCACCTTCTCAGAAAGCAAAGTGACATGGCAGCACAGGCACCCTCTGAGGACTGTCACAGGAGCTAGCCAGTTAATGGCCAAGTGGCCACCTCCCTGGAAGCCATGCTCTTTATATAATTCTCTCTTTTCCTGCCTGTGGCTACAGGATTAGGGGGTTGAAAGACCCAGAGGAAGGTCTAATGAGGAAAAAAAGAAGAGATCAATTCATGTTTTTATCTCCTTCATTCCTTTGGATTATACACCAAACCCCAGACTGAAACCTTACACAAATGTAAACCATATCCTACTCATTTCTGTGTCCTTCAAAGTTTGACAAAGTTTTGAATCAGCAAATTTCAGATCAATAAACAACTGCTGATTTAAACTCTGAGTTCTGTTATGCCTTTGGGTAAAAGAAGGCTTCTGTCATTTTCTGCTTATGTTTCCAGGCCCAACTTCCTGTTCCCAGTGACAGGGTCCCTGCAGAGTCACTGTCTACACAGAATGTGGCCAGAGCCCAGCCACCAAGTCTCTGCCACCTTCACAGAACACAACTCCTCCAGCCCCTCCCGGCCCTCCTGCCCCACACCCATCCCCACCCGTCCGCTCACTTTCTTCCGTGGAAAGAGTGTTTTTAGACTCTACTGCTGGGGCTCGGGGAGGGGAACAGGGAAGGCGTGACCACTCTGAGGTTACTCTACCAGGATGATACCATTTCTGTCCCTGAAAGCAAGTTCAAGGGAAAAGCTGAGGGATGACATAGAGCAGGTGTATCCTTGTTATCTTCTCAACAAATGCGACTTAACGCAAGCAAACAAAAAGGAACGCAAGCCAAAACAGCAGCTGAGGGGCTGGGTAAAAACAGGCTGAAAGCCGGACGCTGCCAGATGTGGCGCCTTTGGTAGTCCAGGGGCCGGGAGCAAGCGTTGGCAAGTTGCTAACCAGGCTGCTCGGCTCTTCCCACCCATCCTGCCAGGGAGACTGGCTTCCTCCAGAAGGCGGATGCCTGTGGGGCCTCACACCCGAGTCCGGCAAACAGTCCCAGAGCCATGCTGCTGCGTGGGTCACCCACTGGGCTGGGTCTCCAGGAAAGCAGAAGGCAGCCTTCTTTGCGCATTCTGACGGGCAGGGCCCTCTGGAGCACATGAGCCCGAAGCATTGAATTTTGGGGGGAGCTGGGGTAGCTACAGATGGCTGGCAGGCAGCCGGAAGGCACGGAAAGCCTCCAAGTGGAGAGGGGTGGAATGCGGCGGGGGGAGGGGGGCTGGACATCAGCTGGGTTCTCTTTACGGTTGGCCCAGGGAGGGGGCTGCTGAAGGCAAACATGTGCCACTGGAAATGCCACTTCGGTGGCCAATCCTAAGCTAGCCGTGCCTGTGATCAGCACTCAAGGAAGGGACTCAGGCAGGTGGGCTGGGGGCAGGCAGATGTGCCAGGACCAGCTCTGCCACCCACCTCCCTATAAGCACAGGGAGACTTCAGGAAAGGTGGTCTGGAGCCCAACCTCCCTCCTGCCCCTCAACCTGCTGCAGCCCTGCTTCCATCCTCAGGGGCAGCCACAGGGGAGGTGGGCCCAGGCCAGTGGTGGGTGATCAGAGCCATGGGTTCCACCTCTGCCAGGAGCCCCAGCCATGCTCCATGGGTAGGAGGGGCTGTTGGGGTGCAGCCCCTTCACCTTGAAAGCTTTTCAAGTGCCAGTATGGTCAATCTACTTTCCTGGAATGTAAAGTGTAGCATTGCATCCCACCCCCAAATAATCAAAAGCTGGTTCAAGTCCTTCCTGGCTAGGCCCTGGCTCTCTGTCACTTGCAAACCTTAGTTTCTCCTGTTTAACTGCTAGCTCCCTGAAGGCAGGGCTGGGACTGACCCAGCCCCACTTCCCAGGCAGCGGGGCTTGGAAGAGCACCAACAGCATCCCGATACCAAGGATGGTGAGGATGACTCTGTTACTGCTCTGGCACCCACACATGTAGCTGAACCTCTTTTCAGTCTAGCCATATGTTTTTCAATCATTTATTCATTCATTTAAGACAGTCTTGCCCTGTTGCCAGGCTGGAAGGCAGTGGCATGATCATAGCTCACTGTAGCCTTGAACTCCTGGGCTCAGTGATCCTTCTGGCTCAGCTGCTCCCAACTAGCTAGAACTACAGGCTCAGGCTACCACGCCTGGCTAATTTTTTCTTATTTTTTTATAGAGATGGGGTCACACTATGTGGCCCAAGCTGGTATCAAACTCCTAGCCTCAAGCAATCCTCCTTCCTCAGCCTCCTAGAGTGCTGGGATTACGGGTGTGAGCCACCACACCCAGCCCAGTCTAGCTGTATTTATATGATAGCCTGCTACCTACTCACAGGCTGGCAAGAAAGCGAAGGCTCTGTCACCCCTCAACCACCCCATTCTTGTCTCATGGTGGGAGCAGTACTTTCTCTCCCAGAAGAAATTATCAGACTCTCTAGGGAGCTTGTACAGTTTTTGGAAGTATATTCAACATGCAAATAAGATTTTTTTTCCTCAAAGGGGTTAAAAAAAGGTTGACCCAATGCAATACTCATCAGATGGGCTATAACGAAGAAGATAGAAAATAGGGCACGTTGGTGAGGATGTGAGGCAACTACAACTCCTGCATGCTGCTGGGAGAGGCCACTGGGGAACCGAATCAGAGCGTGACATTCCCCACGACCCAGCAACCTGGCTCCTAGGTGTTAGGCTGAAACATAGGAAAGTGCTAATATTTGACCATTTTTGACCAACAAAGATGGCACATATTCAACTTAATACACACCTGATGAAAATGAATACAAATGCTTGCCAAAAGACGAGCTAGATGCTTGTAGCAGCATTTTTCATGGTACCCCAAACTGCAAACACCAAGTGCGCATCAACAGTGGAGGGACAAACTGCAGCGCGTCCCCATGACAGGACCTGGCACAGCAGAGGGAGCAACGGGAGAAAAGACCCACGATCACAGGCAACAACTCTCACGACACCCACAAACAGCAGAACCAGCCACAACAGGCAACGAGCACTGTTGTAGGAGCCCGTGTGGCTGAAGAACAGGAAAAACTCACCTGTGCTGTGAGAAGTTAGGCAAGTGGCCATCCTGAGGCGTGGGAGCTTTTTGGGTGCTGGTCATATTCTGCTTTGCGATGTAGGGGCTATTTACATGGGAATGTTCAGTTTGTAAAGATTTATCAAATTGTATGTGCTTTTATATGTGATTTCCTGTATATATAGTATAATTCAATAAAAACCGAAAAAAGGGCTCGGGATCCTGTTTATTCTTTTGGTCCACCCATCACAGAAGCCGAGCCATCCCCAGCTGTCTGCTGCCTGCTGCCTGTGTCGGGGGGCCATGACCAAAGGTGAGAGCCCTTCAGGAACACTGCAGACCTGGAGAGGAAGTGCTCTCCCCCTCAGGTTATCAACCTCCACCTAGGAGTACCTTGCCTGAAGCCCCTTGTGCTCCAGAGCTGGACCAGGGAACTGCATCCAGTGCGTCTGGGCCAGGCAGGGGCCCCTGAGGCACCTCAAAACCCCGTTCTGCTCAGGTTCCCAGGGCTGCTGCACGCTGCAGCTGCCCGCCAGTAGGGGGCGCCTCAGAACACGGGTGCAGGCCACCGCACCGGGCATGCTGATCTCATGGGCTCAGGGCTGAGAGCAGGCAGGTAGAAACCCCAGGCCCCGTTGCACAGATAAGGAGGTAGAAGTTAACAAACTTGTGCAAGGTTAGAAGCAGGGCTGGGTAGAAGGTGGAGGGAGTTGGAATGTGGGGAAGGGGTGATCCCAGTGGGAACGCTTGGACGCCAGGGTGGGTGGGCGAGGATAGGCATCGTCTGGGGCAGAGACGTGGGCCACAGCCACTGCAGAGGCTCTGTCTGCCCTCAGCCAAGGTCCCCACACAGCAGGGGCAGTGCAGATCATAACCTTTGTGACCACCCCACCTGGCCCAGACAGGCCTCAGGGTTACGAAATTCTCACCCAGGAAGTGCTCCTTCCAGGTCTGCAGCCACCGTAGGGCCTGCCAAGAGCTGTCTCTGCATAAGGGGTTCAGGCTGGGGTGCCCCCTCTTTTGTGAGAAGCAGCCACTATTTGTTTTCCTGACATTGATTCCTGGGGGGTTGAGGCAGAGAGTATAACCCCAGGAGGAAGGGATGTTGGGGGAGGGGAACATGTGTCCGTGCACGTGTGTGTGTGTGTGTGTGTGTGTGTGTGTGAGACTGAGAGAGAGAGAGACAGCACAAGATGCCGGGTGGGCAGGATTGGGGGAGGGGGCGAGGGACAACCCTCCGGGAGCACGAGACGGGCTCTGCTGTCACCCACACTCCTCCCCTTCCTCAGAGCTATGGTGAACTACATTCATACATTCATTTTTAAAAAGTACTTTCTATGAACCCACTCTACACATGCCACTGCCCTAGACCCTGGGAACCATGTCCCTGGACTCTCAGGGAACCAAGAGGGAGGCAGACAAAACAAAAGTTAGTGAAGCTGAGAGCTTGAAGACCCTGAAGGAGAGTGCTGTGAGCGAGAGAATGTGTGTGGTAAATCGGTGGGGAGGCCATCTGAATGAGGAAGAGGAGCAACTGCTCCAAGAGCCGGGGAGGGACTTTTCAGGCAGAGGGAACTCAGGCACAGAGAACAGACAGGGGCAACGGACTCCAGCTCGGGCCTCCTGCTCCACTCCAGCCCCGTATCCCAGCAGCACCTGGAGAGCCCCGAGCCCACCCTGACCACACTGCCTCTGCCGGGCTGCCTCCCTTTGCCCTTGCTGGAGCCCACGCCTACCCCCTGGGTTGCTCTCTCCTCTTGGCTCCTGCAGGCCTCAGTCTTGCCTCTGCCACAGCACTAATCACCCGAGTTGGATGTGCTTCTTGACTTATGTGCTTCACCTTGTCACCAGGTGCTCTGTCTAAAATCCAGGTTTGTGTATACCCCGGCTCAGAACCCTTCAATGGCTTCCACTGCCTTTAGGACCAAGCACAAATCCCAGCATGTATGGCCACAAGCCTCTGACCATCCTTCTGGCCCTGCATCCTGCCTGCTCCTTCCACCCCCAGCCCTAGACATTCCTCATTACACCCTCTCCTCCATGTGATGGTTTTTACAACATGTCCACAAATTCTTTGACCCTCCTCTCTTCAAGAGGTGGAGTTTAATTCCCCTACTCTTGAGGTTGGACATGGGCAGCAGATGGCCAGGCACCCAGAAAGCTTCACGGAGGATATGTCAATTGGCTGGAGAACCACCAATTAGGGTTTTATTCCAACGGGATGAGTATTAAAAAAAAATAAGTATAAGTATTTTGCACCAAATATTTAAACATAGAAGCCTCCATTTTTTTCCTCCAAATGGTGGGAGAGCATGAAGACTCATCAATAACAGACTTCATCTTACTCTGCTCCAACAAAGTGGGCAAGGGAAGCAGACCTACCTGGATCAGAGCAAGCACTTTGTCCTGTACAATGGTGGGAGGGTTGTTCTTGGGAGAGATGATTTTGACCAGAACACTGTCGATGAAATCTCGGTTGGCCACAAGGATGTGGAAGCGGTGGCCACAGTTCTTCACACATGTCTCCAGCACCTGATGTGGGGAGGGAAGGCAAGAGGTCACCCCCTTGGGAGCTGGAGGAGACACAGGGGACTGAGGAGGGCAGCTGAGTTTCCACCGCCCCCTGTCTGGCTTCTAGATCAGCTTTCTGACATGTCTCCTCCAGAGCCAAACCTAGATGGCACATGCATTCCCACACTCTAATTCAGACGTTCCTCGGGGGATGACAGCAGCCCCTTGCTGATTGAAGTCTCCTGTCCCTGCTCAATAATCAGGCAATTAGTTGGTAACTGAGGCACCAGTTTTGCATGAGAAGGATGCTAGTATTTTAATGGGATCAAAATGACTGAGTGGTCCCAGAAAATTAGCATTTTAACTCCTCTCTTCGGGCCTCTGGGTGTAAGGCATTAGCCAATGGGACACAGGCTCTGTCACAAGAGGAGGCTGCTGTGACAGCTTGAATTGCCTAGTGAGTTACTGGCCCTTGTATGCGAGGAAGCAAACATACACACATACCCCACACACAGCCCTGCTTCTGCAGCTAAAATTGGCAATGACAAAGGATAGTCCACCCTTGACAAATGGGCCTCAGTTACCATGTGGCTTTAAGGTCCATGTTTGATTCAGACCCTGCCTGCTCCTCCTTTGTCCAGGAAAACAAGTTACGTGGGCCTTAGCTGCTCAGAAAAGCTCAGCGCATGGGTTCTAGCCAGACAGGCTTGAATCTCGCCTTGAATCTCCGCTCTGCTGCTTTTTCCCTGAATGGCCCAGGACGGTTTCTCTGAGCCTCATCTGTAAAGCAGGGACAATGAGTCCTCCCTTGCAAGATTCTTGGGAAGATGCGAGAGAAAATGTTTAAAGTACCCTCATAGGGTAGGGAGCCAATAAATGATGACCATGATTCCATGATCACTGTTCAGAAAGCTGCTACACATGAGTCAAGGACAGCTGCTTCTTCTCCCACAGGACAAGTGGAAGGCCCCTTGGAATTGACAGGTACCAACTAGCAGGGCGTCTCCAGCCTCAGACACGGCTCTCTGAACTTCCCAGCTCTCTATAAACCAACCCATAGCATTACCTGGCCCTTCCGACGACACCACCCCCCAGTGCCACATCTACTAGCTGGGGAACACCTCCTCCAAAGGATGTCACCACGTTGGGTGCGGTGGCTCATGCCTGTAATCCTAGCACTCTGGGAGGCCGAGGCGGGTGGATCGTTTGAGCTCAGGAGTTCGAGACCAGTCTGAGCAAGAGCGAGACCCCGTCTCTATTAAAAATAGAAAAAAATTATATGGACAGCTAAAAATATATATAGAAAAAACTAGCCAGGCATGGTGGCACATGCCTGTAGTCAGCTACTCGGGAGGCTGAGGCAGGAGGATCGCTTGAGCCCAGGAGTTTGAGGTTGCTGTGAGCTAGGCTGACGCCACGGCACTGTCGCCCAGGCAACAGAGTGAGACTCTGTCTCAAAAAAAAAAAGGATGTCACCAGCAACGGGGAACATTTCTGACTGCCTCTGTCACTCTCATTCGTCCAAACTGATCTGACACTGGTTAACTCACGCAGCCACTCCACAGGTCTGGGTCACACAGTCGGGCTCTGCCTTGACAAAGCGCAGCTGTAAGAAAGATCCGTGACTACGACTGACTGGATGCCAGCAACACGCCAGGCGCTGTGAGAGACGCTCCCAAGTGACACGTAATTTCACTGCGTTCTCACAACTAGTGATAAGTGCTTCTCCTTAGGTGGACTTCATCATCCCACTTTTTAGAGTTAAAAGGTAAAGACACCGGTCTAGGTCCACACTGTCAGCCAGTGCCAGAGCAGATGGGAGCCCGCTCAGCCTCCGCTGGAGCCCTGGTCTCCTTGTTCACCTTGGGGCCACAGAGCCATCCCGCCCTCACAGCTCTCCTCCAAGTCACAGCAGCTGAGAGTTCCTCAGGCGACAGGTAGCATGTGCTAGATTCCTTGTTCCCTCATTTGGCCCTTGAAAGAACCCTGTAAGGTGGGTACTGTCCCACGTTAGAGGTGAGGAGGCCGAGGCTTGGAGAGGCTGTGCAGCCTAACCGAGGAGGCCGGAGCTGGGGCTCTCCCCTGCAGCAGCTCTACGGCCAGCCGGAGTCGTCCCCGCCCCGCTGCTGCCTACACCACGGGACACTCTGGGTTCTGCTTGGCCTGCCAAGGAAACCCTGAAGCTTAGCATCCTCACAGCCTTAAGCAACCGTAAGTTTTATTCAGTGAAGGAGGCACTTGCCTTTCTTAGCCTCTGCTTGTGCCTGATTCTGGGTGCCCATGAGATAACTGGCACTGTCTCTCTCTCAATGACCTGTGGGGCCTGCAGAGATGAACCAGAGGGGGATCTTCCTGCTGCCGAGGGGCTTACAGGCACTCATCTCCCTAGGGTTCTCTAAAACCCTCCTCCCAACTCAGGCAGTCAGCTGCGAGGGCCAAGGGAGGTGGCAGGAAGTATGCTTTATTCCATGAGGAGAGGTAGGAAAGGGCAGGGCAGCGGCACGCAAGTGGGTGGGAGAGAGAATCGGGAAAAGAGGCACAGGGCTGAGGGGCAGGGCAGCCTGGGCTCTGCTCCACTCTCAGGGCAGCGGTAGGGAGGGAGCAAATCCTCAGCTTTTCCTGACAGCAGCCCCCAAGGCCGGTGTATTCCAGCCTGGCCTTGGAAATGCCCCGGACAGAGATGCATGCGGCCCCAAAGCCCCTCTGAGCAGGAGGTACAGGGGGTCCTCCCTGGGCTGGCCACCTTGCCAAACAGGCCCCTGAAGAGCTGTCCTTATGGGTTGTAGAGTGTGAAACACAGTGGCAATTTTCTAGAACACAGCCAAAACCCACAGAATAAGCAAAAGGGGCCTCGAAGCAATCAGAAATGGACATTTCAAGTCCAGACAAAAAGATACAAGCAGAGAGCCCCTCAGGACCTCCTACTGACTTTCATTTTGGGTAAATATTAACAATCTTGGTGGGTACAGACAGGAAGTTAGGAAAGGGCCACAAGAAACAGGTGGGCTGGGAGCAACTAACAGGGTGAGTGAGGCCATAAATCTTCACAAGCTCTTTGCGCGAGCCCTGGCAAAGTGTGCCAGGCTGGGCCTTCGGTGCAGGGGTGACAGCTCTGCCCGTTTTATGAGCCTCCCAAAGGCAGGACTGGATTTGTAGCGAAGACCTGACCATCAGGAAAGGTCGAGTAATGTCCATCGTGCCCTGCTGTAGGAAGGCAAGCAAAAAGAGTCCACTTTAGACAGATTTCCATCCCACATGGTTACCATGACAATGGCCGTATAAAGGGAGAAGCTTTAGACACCATGAAAATGCCCTGATGTGTCAGCTCATTCCCTGGAGATCTGAGTTACTGAAAACAATTCATACTGGGCATCACTCTGGGTTGAGCAAATGCTGTGGTTCAAATTCTGAGAAAAAAAATAATAAAGAGCTTTCAATTCCATATTTCTCAATTGGTCTTTTCTCCTTTATTATTCAAATCCCAATTCCCTGGCAGAAAGAACTCTATTAATAAGTTTTTGGTTTTTACTTGGGCAAAAAATCCAAACAGTTTCTCTGCTTTAAAAGGAAACATGTTATGGCTGTTTGGGATAAATAACCCACTATTTCAAACCTACAGAGAACTCGACCTGCTGACCTGTTACGGTTTCTATTTTAAGAATTCACTGTGGCCCAGATTTCGCCACATCTGAAACACTGTTAGCTTTCAAGACAGAAATAACACCTGAAGTTGTCCCTTTTAATTCTCTGACATCTTAAGGAAGGGCAAAACTCCAGTCTGTTCCTTACTAAAAGGAGTCACTTGGCTGACTTTTTCAAGAGGCTTTGCAGCTGCTTGCAGTTTGTACCCCATACAAAGGACCATCTCATGATGGCAATCCATAGCTCGGCAGCTTACTGGCTGTGAGGGCTCTCTGAGCCTCAGTTTCCTCATTTGTATGAGGGGAGGACAAAACCTATTTTGGTGGGAGGTGATTTGAAACGTCTGCATTAACATCTGAAAAGCTGAGCACAGTCCCAGGCAGGTACTCAATAGGTAAAAGTTAACACTCATAAAGAGGAAACTGACACCCAGAGAAGCAGTTGGCCCCAGTCTCAGATCAGGCTGGTGGCAGAAAGGTGACCCATCCCCAGGCCTTGGCTCCTTTGCCGTGGGTTTCTGTACCTGACAGGGCTGTCCGTGCCTTATCTTCTGCGGGCAAATATTTACCAAACTGAAGCCCACCCTGTTTCAGAGGAGGGCAGGAACCCAACTTCACCAGCCAGGCAGCAAGCCATTCGGAGGCCGTGCCAAGGGGGAAGCGGGAAGGCCCTGTGAGGGGCAAGGCGGGGAGCAGAGAGCTCCCCAGATGCTTTCCCTCGCCCAGGGGCAACACTCACTGTTAAGGCCAGCATCACTTCTCTGTAGTTCCGGTTCCCATTGAGCCGCTTCTTCAGGGCTCGGATGGCATCCTTTGGCCTGGAGAAAAGGTCAGACGTGTTAAGATCCTTGCAAATCCCACTCTGGGGCACTGTCCTACAGAGTCACTCCCATTTGTGTGACCTAGCTATACACAAGGTTATCTGCTGCAGCATGTTTATAAACATAAAAGATTGGAAACAAACTGAAAGTCCGTCAATGCAAAACAGGTTAAATTAAATCATGGCTCATCCACACAAGAGAATACTATGCAGCTGCAAAAAAGAAAAAAGAAACTCCTTATGCACCAAGATGGGCAAAACTCACAGACACGTACATAAAGTCCTTTGCAGAACAGTGCACACGGCATGCTATTGAGTTCTAAAAGGACGGCAAACACATACACAGCACACGTGCCCGTGCAGGGAACAAAATCTTGGAAGGAGCCTGGTAACTGTGGCTGCCCCTGAGGAAGGAACCAGGTGGCAGGGGCCGGGGGAGGGGGTTCACTGGATTGCCTTTTTGTGGGCCTTTTGAATTCTCTATCATATGTAAGTATTATTTATTAAAAACAGTAACTAACCCATTGGTGTGTGGGTAGATTGAAGAGAGTTTTTCCAGAGAAACCACAAGAGAGACACAGAAGAGAGTGGCTAGGTCCTTGCTTAGGCCTGGCTGTTCAGCTATTCCTGAATTCCACGGAACTCCTTTGCCCAGAGAAAGCTTACGTGAGTCTCCTCAAAACCCAATGAATCATGTGTTTTTAGGTAACAGATCTGATGTAGATTCCCAGAGGGCAGCTTGCAGAATTATAGGCAGCCCCAGTTACAAATAGGCCCTGTTCAAAGCTTGCTCACAAACTGATTATTCGCAAGTTGGAATAAGTTCTTCCTTCAATCACTGTTATACCTGAGATTTAGGATCCCCAGCCAGCCCTCTAAGCACGCCTATTACTTGTAGGTCTTGTGTCTAACATGTTATTTAATTTATTCTAACTTAAGACTCAACAAAGTTGTGGAACTGAGAGCTGTCCCTGGCAGTCCCTGGCATGAAGTCTCTGCCCTGTGATGCCACACCACCCTGTGATCTGGGGAGACCCCAGTCCGGCTGCAGGCCAACCCTCTGTTATCACAAGTGGGCTCTAGCCTTCTACTACTCTGCGTATCAATATATCTTAGTCTTTCCTAGGTTGAATGTTTGTAAGTCAGGGACCTCCTATTCCTACAGTTCTAAAATATTATGACTATTTATCAAATGGAAGAGCCCTTCCTAATATGTGAAGGTCACACACATTTGAAGTCAGGGGAAGGAAGAGTGGAAGCTGTGCTAATCAGTGTTAATTCAGAGAGAAAGTCACAGGAGCAAGGCAAGCAAGACTTCTGGAAGAAATTTTAAAAACACCCTGAATCACCTATTTTCCATTCCCAGCTTGAAACATGGCTGCCCTGCAGGAATTCTCGGCTCCTAGGTCAAAGGGCGGACGGGACATTCTCCAGGGGAATGGGCCCCAGCCAAGTGTGCTAGTAGTATGGCTGCCGTTTCCAAACAGGGATGCTGATTTCTGCAAATAGGAAACGTAACCAGCTCTCTGCTTTGCGGGCTGTTTGTGGCCTGAGAGCCAGTGAAAAGTGGCTACTGGCCAGCAGCACGGACTGATTTCCTTTCCCCAAGGCTCTGCCAAACCTCGGTTGTTCCTGACCCATCGCTGCCATCCCTCTCAATCCGGTCTCTTTCCTGTCCTGAACTTCACAGAGCAGGAAAACCGGAACAGCCCCTGAGGGCCGCAGTCCCTTCTGGCTGGCAGGGCACCTGCACCCTCTCCCCGAGCGGGGCCACTGAGTGGGAAATCAGACAGCAGGCTCCTGGGTGAGGTTTAAAATGAAAATTCATCCCCAGGCTCCGGGACGGAAGTACTGCCGAGAGTGATGGGTGAGCACAAAAGCAATATTTATCTCTCTCCCCGGGGGAGAAGCTTCAGAGAGGAGGATCAAAGTCGTGTCAGAGGAATCACAAAGTTTCAAGGAGCTGCAGCAGATTAGACAGCGTGGAGTTGGAAACCGGGAAAAGAGAGAGATGCACGTACGCGCCAAGAGCCACGGTGGAGCAGGAAGAAGGGAGGGCCCGTGTGACATGGCGCCATACCTGGTGGCTCTCAGGGGAAAGGTCAGGCCCCTCGGGCAGTCCCAGGCCCTCATGACCTGGCCTCTGGGCCATCTTCAGGCTCCTCAAAGTCTCCTTGGACCCCATACTTACAAAAATTCTTCGCTGGACTGCAGACAAGCTGCTTGTCATGCCTCTGGCCACAACCTTTACACCGCTTTGTCCTTCATCTCTTGTGAGAAGAAGCTTTCTCTTCGTCACCCCCAGGAGGACACGGCTGCTCCTCCTCCATGGGCCTACACACCCTCCGCAATTACCCTGCTCCACTGTGTTCATCCGAGTCCTTCCCTGTGCCCCTCCAGCTTAGAGGCCGGAGCACAGGCAAAGACTCTGTGAACCGGGGAAGGTCCAGAGACAGTCGGGAACACGACCCAGGTCAGCGGAGCCTCGTCAGAGCCATGCATCGGAATCACCTAGGGAACAATTCTCAAACCCACATGCTTGTGCCCTAATTAGGTAGGTCTGGGGTGAGGCCTGGTAAACAGGGTCTAAAACACTCCCAGGTGGGTTATTCAGCCAGCCACTCCGGGTTAATGACCAAGGGACTGCCACACAAGGCCTCATGTGTCAGCAGCCCTGAGGCTGGCAGGGAAAGCCCAGGGAGAGGCCTATGGGCAGTTTACCAATCTGCACCCACAGGACCACAGCGTCCTGCTGGTAAAGCAGCGATGCAAGACATGCAGGCAGAGCTTCAGTGGCCAGAGCCAGGCGAGCCTGGGCTTGCGTCCCATGTGTGCCCTTCCAGGTCGTGCTGCAAGGCCTGTGGCAATGACCAAACCACTCTGGGCCGTAGTTTCCTCAACAGTAAAACAGGCTGTCTCCACCTTGTAGGGCCGTTGAGGGGGCTGCACGAGATGATGCAATCCAGGGCTGGGCCCAGGGCCTGGCACATGGCAGGTGCTCAGAGACGGCAGACGGGGTAAGGGCAGGGAACCCGCAGAGATCATCACCAAGGACCAGACAGACAACTGACACCCCAAATAAACATGATGACAAAAGCCACGGCCAATGGAAATCTTGAAAGGAGAAATAGCAAATCCATATATACATAGCATGGATATGGAGATCTATTTAGACAGCCAGATACTTTATATGTGTTTACTCTTTTAATCCTGATAACAGCCCTATGAAATAGGTACTATTGGTAACCCCATTTTATAAAAGAGAAAACTGAGACACAGGGAGATGAAGTAACCCCTCAGGGTTGCACAAATGAGTGGTACCTGATTCCAGACCAGGCAACAGCTCCAGGCTCTGCCCCCCAATCCTGCCAATCCCACTCTACTATGCTTCCCGCACATCCGCTGCTCACCCGCCCTCAGCCTGGGGGCTCTACCTTCCCCCATCCCCACCCCGTCATCCCTACCTCACCTGGCTGATGCCCTGGCATCCTGTAAGACTCCAGTCTGGTGTCACCTCCTCCAAGAAGCCTTGGTTGCCAACAGCCCCAAGGCTGGCTGCTGTGTTGTGCTTGTCTCTCTCTAGCTATATACAGCTTCTCTCTCCCTCTCTCTCTCTCTCTCTGAGAACATGTCCCGCTGTGTTCTGATTATGTTTACATGCCTGCGTCCCTCATCACACTGTGAGTGCCTTAGGGACTTCATTCATTTATTCACTTATTTAACAAATATTTATCAAGAGCCAATCATGGGTGCACTGTGCTAGATGCTAGGGACAGAATGGTGAGGAAAACAGATGGAACTCCTGCCCTCATGGAGCTCACAGTCTCATAGGGATTACAGGGCAGGACAGACACTAATAAACACCACACAGACCCCTAAGTTTAAACTGTGATGAGCATCAGTATAATTCAGGGTATTATGAAATCATATAATGGAGGACTTGTCCAAATTGGAGCGAAGGGTGTCAGGGAAATGAGGTTCAAACTGAGATCCAAGAATGATGGGAAGTACTTAGTAAGGGAGGTGAGGGGAACAGGTAGGACAGCAGGACAGAGGACCTTCAGGGAAGGCCATGAGGGAATGAGTGGGGTGCCCTAACATCAGCCCAACTTGTGGGGGTTTCTCCCACTCAGGAAGAGATTTGTTTTTTTCAGAGACAGGGTCTCGCTCTGTCGCCCAGGATGGAGTACAGTGGCAGTGGCATGATCATAGCACACTGCAGCCTCCAACTCCTGGGCTCAAGAGATCCTCCTGCCTCAGCCTCCTGAGTAGCTGGGACTGTAGGGGTGTGCCACCACGCCCAGCTCAGAAGAGATTTTGGCAGAATCTCACAGCAGAGGCAAGGACAGAAAATCCTCAGGAATCACCGAGATGCTCTCACTCAAAAACACAAGAACAGGAGCTTGGGCCACTTGAGGAAGAAGGTGTGTGTGACCGGGCTTTCTGAGAAGTGAGGATTTGAAAAAGAAGGCTTTAGACCCTCTGGAATGAGGAAGCTCCTGGGCTTCCTGGGCTTCCTGACCTCGAGCCATAGAAGCATTTGAACAATTCACTGGAAAATAGGAGTTGTTGACATATTTGTGTATTGCTCAAATTTGTGGAGAATTTCAAACGGGGCAGAAGACTGTGGAAAAGTTCAAGGAGCTGAAAGGTTGGGGGACTGAAGGACCCAAAGTGCAGCGGCAGGGCCAGGGTTTCTCAGCAGGGCTGGCTGAGGGCTCTTACCCTGAGGGCCTGGAAGGCCCCGAGGGCTCGTTAGCAAGGGGGTAACTTGCTGAGTTCTGCAGCAGGAAGGGACTGAGGGAAGGGCCAAAGCAAATGTCCAACTCTAGGGTAAAGCATAGACCTCAGAGAATGAAGCACCTGACCTTGACCTTTCCAGCCTAATTCTAGACACTCCTTCTCCCCTTCACATTGCCCTGTCCACCGCAGACCGCTCATATCCCTCAACATGTTGGTCCTTTTCATGCCACCCTTAGCTACAGGGCACACTTCTCCTCCTCCTGCCATCTTTGAAGCCACAGCACAAAGCCAGCCCTTCCTGGAGACACATGTGCCTGCCTTTGAGGCTGCGGCATCGGACACACGCCTCAGCCACAGCCCTGGCCCGTCCCCCCAGGTGAGGCCTCTAAGGCAGGCTGCACAATCACTGTGGCCTCCTGGAGCCACTACCCCTTCACCGGCGGGGTCAGTAAATGGCTGGACAGCTGGATGAACTAGTGAATGCGTGGTGTCTGAGGGAGATGTGAGCAAGAGAGGAGCCCAGGTGGGTCTGAAGGAGGGTGGCCATTCTGAGCCTGGTGACGATGGTACCAGAGATGTGCAGTCTCCAACAGTTATCTGTGAGTCATATATGTATGCCAGGCACCCAGCTGATCACCTACTTTTGGCTGGCAAAAATATATTGAATACCATCTTTCACTGAAGACTCCCACGTTTCCACCCAGCACAGGCCACTGCCCAACTCCAGTCACCTGTGCATCCCCCATCAGCATGTCCCCTGGGAGCTCAGCTGGCAGCTCGGATCTACTCCCGATCTCTGCTCCCCGGCCTGCTTCATCTCAGGAGATGGAGGCTCCGCCCACGGCTGTTCACCCAAACCTTGCAGTTATCCTCGACTCTGCTCCTGTCCCACATGGGCCAACTCCATCGGCTCTACCCTCTACACACATTCAGAATCTCATCAACTCTCACGCCCTCCGCACCCATCGCCCCAGGCAAGTCGGCCACCATCTCACACCAGGATCACAGTGGAAACCTCCTCACCGGGTTTTCTGCTTCTACCCTTGGCCTGACCCACCCAGGCCATTCTGAATACAGTAGACACAGTGATCTCTTTCCAACATAAATGAGACCAAGCCACTCCTGCTCAATCCTCCGATGCATTCCCCTCTCACCTCAAGTCAAAGCCAGAGTCCCTTTGGAGCCCACACGGATTCCCAACATGTCATCAACCTCATTTCCGGGCACCCTCTTCCTCCATCCCCCCATTCTGGGCCCATCAGACACCTTGCTATTCCTCAGACACACCAGACACCCTCTGTCCCAGGACTTCTGTGCTTGCGGCTCCCGGAGCCTGGACAATTCTTCCCTGTATGATCCTCACCCCTCACTCCCTCATCTCCTTCAAGTCTATGTTCAATGTCACCTTCTCAGTGAGACTTTCCATGATCATTCTAAGTAAAATAGCTAATTCCCAGTCTTCTCTCTCCCATCTCCTCCCACAGTCTTGCCCCCATCTGACCAGGTCTCCTGTTTAACTGTCCTGTTTATGGCCTGCCTCCGCGCTCCAGGGGCAGGAGTCTGTCTTACCCTTGTGTCTTACGGCACAAGGTAGTCACTCATGAAATATTTGCTCAATGAAAGCAGGACCAAATTTAAGAGGCTGGTCCCCAGTTCACACATGGCAAGTCCAGAGAGGGACAGTGCCGAGATGCCAGCCCAGGGCTGCCTGAGTCCCAGCCGCTCTCACTGCCACTCTGGAGATGGTTTAAGAGGGCATGGCTATGGTAAAGTAAATGTTTATGGTGTGGATTGAGGGCTAAATATAGACCAATTTGGAAGAAGCGCAATTAGCGTGTAGAAAGTGGAAGGAGAGGATACAGGAAACAACAACAACAGATCCAGTGGTGTAGGAAAGCAAGAGGGACAACTTGTGGGTTAAGTCACCTCATGCCAGGAGCTGCTCTGTGTCACACAGGCCACTTTCTCACTCCCTGCCTCACCTGATCCATGCCCGGGGCCTCCCTCCATGGACACTGTGGCGCTCTGACTCCTGGGGCTCTCCTCCAGAAACCAGGGCAGAGACAGCCACACGTGTGAAGGAGAGAGAGGGGCCAGGAGGAGGGACAGGAAGAGGTGATAGTCTGGCTGCAGAGACTGATGGCCACTGGGAACCAAGTAAGCAAGTAGCTTCATTTCCACTTGTGATTAAAAGCAGGTGATTAAAGGAGGTGTCACCGCTCTACCCTGAGCACTGCCACAGGGGAAGTAGGGGGAGGGATGGATAGGAAAGGACAGATAATTAAGAGTGTCAGCTTATTAAATGCCAAAGCAAACAGACTAAAAATAGAATAAATCATAAAACCCACCACCCTTGGGCCCTGGCAGGCTTTGAGTGACCCCCAAAAGCCGAGAGAGGCTTCCCAGGAGGGACACACGTACCCTTCCTCCGTCTCATTGATGATGTCACAGATCTCCATGTTCAATGTCCAGTCTTCACTTTGCAGGGAGCCATCTGTTGCCTTTTCTGTGGAATCAGAGAGAAAACTGGTTTACATTTCTCCTGGAACAAGGGGCCCTGGCAGGACATGGGAAGAGACTGGCACCACCACATTCTCTTCCCAAGCCGACGGGCTGAGCCAACAGAGTCATTGTGAGGGTGCTGCTTTCACAGGGAAACACTCAGAGAGAGATGTGAGGTTGAGGGCTGGTGTCATAACGTGGTCCTTCATTCACCAAACTCCAGACTGAAAAGCTTATGATAGGCTTAAGCCATCAAAAATCACTCAAATCACAAGGAAGTTCACTTTATGAGCCCACAGATTCTGAAGACAAACTACCCAGGTTCAAGCACAGGCTCCGCCCCTTACCAGTTGTGTGACCTTGGGCAAATCACTTAGTCTCTAGGTGCCAAAGCTAGTGAAAACAATAGTACCTGCCCATAGAGTTGTTATGAAAATTAAATGGGTTAACATACGTAAAACACATTTTTTTTTTCCTTTTGAGACAGAGTCTTGCTTTGTTGCCTGAGCTAGAGTAAGTGCTGTGGCATCAGCCTAGCTCACAGCAACCTCAAACTCCTGGGCTCAAGCGATCCTCCTGCCTCAGCCTCCCGATAGCTGGGACTACAGGCACTCGCCACCACATCTGGCTTATTTTTTGTTTCTATTTTAGTTGCCCAGTTAATTTTTTCTATTTTTAGTAGAGACAGGGTCTCACTCTTGCTCAGGCTGGTATTGAACTCCTGATTTCAAGCGATCCTCCCACTTTGGCCTCCTAGATTGCTAAGATTACAGGCGTGAGCCACCGTGCCGGGCCTACATAAAACACTTAGGATAAAGCTTGGAACACAGTAAGCACTATGTAGGTATCTGCTATTACAATTATTAAAAATCAACTTCAGTAGTTAAAAACTACATTTCAGATAAGGGGAAGGAAGAAGGGAGCATCATTTCTCTAGCCACTGCAGGCATGTGTTGGGTGCTTCATGTGCATTATTTTATTTCATCCACAAAATGATCTCTGACCATTCAATGGGGAAAGAACAGCGTTTTCAACAAACTGTCCTAGGAAAATTGGGTCTCCATGTGCTAAAGAATGAAGTTGAACCTTTGTCTTACGCCATATAAAAACCCTTTTGTCTTACACTATATATAAAAATTAACTCCAGGGCGTAAGAAAAAAAAAATTAACTCCAAATGGATCAAAGATATAAATGTAAGAGCTAAAACTATAAAACTGCAGAATGTTTTAGGGAGAAAGCCCAGGAACCCCAGGAGCTTCCTCATTCCATAGGGGGAAAGCTTCACGACATTGGATGTGGCAATGATATCACGGTTGTAACACCAAAAATACAGGCAACAAAAGAGAAATTTTTAACTACAACAAAATTAAAACTTCTGTGCATCAAAGGACATAATTGACAGATTAAAAAGGCAACCTGAAGAATGGAAGAAAATATTTACAAATCATATATATGATAAGGGGTTAACACCTAGAATATGTATAGGACTCCTATACCTCAACAACAAAAAAACAAAACTATCTGGCCAGGCGCGGTGGCTCACGCCTGTAAATCCTAGCACTCTGGGAGGCCGAGGTGGGCGGATCATTTGAGCTCAGGAGTTCAAGACCAGCCTGAGCAAGAGCGAGACCTCATCTCTACTAAAAATAGAAAGAAATTATATGGACAGCTAAAAATATATATAGAAAAAATTAGCCGGGCATGGTGGTGCATGCCTGTAGTCCCAGCTACTCGGGAGGCTGAGACAGGAGGATCCCTTGAGCTCAGGAGTTTGAGGTTGCTGTGAGCTAGGCTGACACCACGGCACTCAGTCTAGCCTGGGCAACAAAGTGAGACTCTGCCTCAAAAAAAAAAAAAAAAAAAAAAAAACTATGTGATTAATATATGGGGAAAGGACTTGAACAGACATTTCTCCAAAGAAGGTATATAAATGGCCAAGAAGTATGTGAAAAGATGTTCAACATCACTAAGCATTAGGGAAGTGCAAATCAAAACCACAAGGAGATATCGCCTCACTGTCATTAGGAAGGCTACTATCAAAAAAGCCCCAGAAAACAAGTGTTGGTGAGAGTGTGAACAAATTGGAACCCTTGTGCACTATTGATGGGAATGTAAAACGGTGCAGCTGCTATGGAAAACAGTACAGTGGTTTCTAAAAAAATTAAACATAGAATTACCATAAGATTCAGCAATTCCACTTCTGAGTATATAACCAAAAGAACTGAAAGCAGGGTCTTGAGGAGATATTTATACACCCATATTCATAGCAGCGTTATTCACAATAGCCAAGGGGTAGAAACAACCCAAGTGTCCATCAACTGATGAATGAATAAGCAAAATGTGGTCTGTCCACACAATGGCATATTACTCAGCCTTAAAAAGGAAGGAAATCCTATCACATGCCACAACATGGCTGAACCTTGAGGACCTTATACTAAATGAAATAAGCCAGTCACAAAAGGACGAATACTGCATGATTCTATTTGTACGAGGTTCCTAGAGTAGTCAAATGCATAGAGACAGAAAGTAGAATGGTGGTTGCCAGAGGCCGGGGGGAGGGGGAAGGGGAGTTAGTGATTAATAGGTACAGAGTTTTAGTTTGGGGAAAATGAAAGAATTCTGGAGATGGAGGGTGGTGATGGTTGCACAACAGTATGAATTTACTTAATGACACCAAATTGTACACTTAAAAATGGTTAAAACAGTAAATTTTAATGCACGTATTTTACCCCAATAAAGAAAGATCACCAAAAAAGAAAGAAAAATTATATATAAGCCAACAGATTGTCGGGTGTGGGGAGTAGCAGGATGGGGATCGCAGATCGGGCCCGAAGCCTCATTGGACAGGAAACCCGGGGCCTGGAGAAGAAAAGGGAAAGGTCCAAGAGCTCAGGATTGTCAGTGGCAGAGCCAGGACAAGAACCAGGGCCACTTGGCCCCCTGCCCTTCTGGGCTGTGAGCTCCACGAGGACAGGGACTAGGCCCATCTTGTCTTCCACTGTGTCCCCAGTGTCCAGCACTTTGTAGCTGCGCAATACATTTATGTCAGATGAATGACCATGTTAACATTCCTTCCTCTATGTTAGGGGTTCTCAGCCCTCCCTGCACATGAGAACCACCTGGGAGCTTCCAGAACATACCAATACCTTAGTCTCATGCCCCAGAGGTTCTGATTTGAATGGTACAGGGTGGGACCCAGGCATTAATATTTTTAGAAAGCTACCTAGGTGATTCTAGTATGTAGCCAAGGCTGGGAATCGCTTTTCTCCAGTTCACACCCTCCCCCAGTGCCGTCTTCTAGCTGGCGAGTGAGAGTCAGAGACAAGAGGTTTCGCTGGGAGTTCACACAGTGCCTGGCTGGTTCTCTCCGGCTTGTCCCATTGTCCTGCATGCTCTGCTTAAAGAGGTATGATGTCTGTCACAGCGCAGTGGGGTGCCACTAATTTCCTCCACAGCTCTTTGGCAACGGGCTATAAGCACCAAAGCGCCCAGAGTGCTGTGGCTGTCCTCTGTCACAGTTCAAGCCGGACTGTAACACGACTGGTGCCTGTCTGCTTCTCCCATCGTAATGGCCACATTGTTAATGACAGGGTCTTAGCCGTCTCCCTCTCCTCAGCTCCAAGGATGGTGCCTGGCACATCTCAGGCCTTTGTCAATCTCAAGTAAATGGCACTGGGACCTTGTGGATATACTTTGCCTTAAAGTTACAGAAAGAGCTTTCTCAGAATAGTCTGGTCAGATGGGATTTTCTGTACCCTCTTCCGGCCCTGTTATCTTCCCTTTAAGAGGGGTGAGGAGGCAGTGGGGGCAGCTGTCAACGTATGAAGTAGGGATGAGGACTTAGAATCCACTCTCTTGTCCCTCCAGTGGAAGAGGGAGCATCAGCAATTAATATTCACAAAGCACGTTAGATTCTGAAGCAATAGGGAATAATGGTTCTGTGCAGAATTTTGGGATTGATTTTTCTTCCCGCCTGGTTTGTAGATGCCAGTCTGCCTCACAGCATATAGAAATCCAGAAGGTTCATTTCATATTATTGGGGCACATATCCGACGAGCTTCCTACCCATCCAAAGCCCTTCTCCTTCTCCGCCCACAGCTGGCACGGAGTGCCCCTGAATGCTGTTCCTCTGGGCCGGCCCCTCTGGGCTCCTACCCACACTCTTGAATGTTGGGGAGGTAGATAAGTTGGCTGTTTTCTTCTCCATTCTCACCAAGAGGATGTTGCTGAATGCAAAATGCTAAAACAAGCCCTCTTTTGCCTTCTGGTGTTCTCTGCCTCTGAAGTCACTATATTTAACTTCAAAGTGTAGAAGCAGCAGCCAAAGAGCCAAGCCGCTGGGTTGTGAGGCTCCTCCAAACAGGACTGCCTTAGGTTTCAGACCAAATGGGAGGGTGGGTGGACAGAAAAACCACGCTCAGAGAGTGCTGCCCGGCTGTCAGGGGCAAGGCTGCAGGGCCTTCTGGCCTGGGTCCTATGCCAGGCGAGAGGCAGCCTTTTCTGAATGGAGGAAATGCCATGGCAACAGCATCAGGATGCTGCTGCTCTTGCACGGCAGGTTTACTGGGAGCTGTATCTGACTGCCCAGCTCAGGCCTGCCCTGCCCTGTCCTGTCCAGCTAGCCCAGGCTAGCCCCTGGCCGTTCTCACCAGAGAGGTCAGCACTTTGCAACGTTGGGGTCACCGGTGCTTTGATCTTTATCCGTCCCCAGGGCTGGCTTGTGGGAATGACTTGCCCCATTACTCCCTGGAGCATTGTGTTTCTGCTGTTGCACCAGGTTTTATTTTAGCTTTTGACAATTTGTGTGACAAAAGAAATGAGATTGAACTATGCTTTCGTCTGGCCTGGGGACAGGACTGCGTGAGGGAACTCACATTGAGTGGCCTCAGTTCCAGGGGCAATCAGATCCAACTTTGTTCCTGATTTGCTGGGAATTCTTTTATGAAGAGAAAAATAAGAACTGATTTGAGCTCCTCTGTCAGCCTGACTTCCCTCCTCTGTTTCAGCAGAGCCAAATACCCACGGTTGTGTCTATGTGGCATTTCCAGCAAAATGAAAAGAAAGAAGTGCTCTTTTTGAGTTGGTTCTTTATAATCAAAATGAGTATATATCTTTCAACTTGAAAACTCAGAATCCCAGTAATTGAATAGAACGCACTGACCCTGAGGATAAGTCATCATGCCTTTGAACCCCTCCCAGTGTGAGAGGAAGGGAGAGGGTGAATATAAGGTTAATGGATTCTGCTGCTAAACCGAACTTGGAAATGAGGTTTCATTGATTTAATATTTCCTCTGTTAAGCCTCCCAAGACTGTGTCCCTTTGTGGCCCTAGCAAAGTTCGATCTCGGCACTTTCTTCCCCATGAGAGCCTGTGCACAGCGAGTTCTGTGAAGGGGACAGGTGACTAGCCGGCCTCTCCGCTTGCTGGCTCGGAAGGGTAGCAAGCCCAGGCCTGCAAGCAGAGCCCTTCCTTCAGGATGAGTCTCCTCTTGAGGCTGCTGCATTTATGGCCACAAACACGCCCCTACTGTGTGTGACCCAGGCAGTGAGTCACTGTTCTGGGAGTAGACACCTGAAAGGGGAGGGGTGTTCAGAGCCAGCCGCAGGAAAAGCAGGGGCTGGAGGCAGATCATTTCATTGCCCTGGTCCCCACACCCAGGCCCATCCTGTCTCTGGGTGAAGCCTTCAGGCACCGAGGCACACTGCTGTCCCAGTGACTGCTTTGTGCCCACCCTCACCCCCAGCCTTCCTGGAGCCTCTGCCCTCAGTCTTTTCCTCTCTAGGCTAAACTGGTGCTTTGAGCCACTCTTCCTGGTGCCTGCCACCGCCCCTACCTACCCTTCCCAGTCCTGGCTGCCCTCCCCTGGCTGGCTCTGATTTCCCTTACAGGCCCAGGTATACTGGCTTTGTGACTTGGACTATTTTCCACGTGCATGAAATGGGTGGGGAGGCGGCAGTGTGACGCTGGCTCAACCACTGCTGACCTGAGTTCTCATCCCTTTCCCTCCCTCTCCACGTGCACTTCCCTCACCTTGCAGGCAAGTTGCAAATCCTGCCTCTATACCTGCCAGCCTGGCACCATGTGTGGGTGGGTTTGCTTTTTCAGGGTGGTCAGAAGTCTTTAGGTGCCAAGTGTGACAAATAAAGAGGTTGAAAAAGCTGGGGATATATCTTTTTTGGAAAAAAAAAAAAAAGCAATAAATAAAACAATGAGGCTTTTTAACGCAGACTGAAGGCTGTTGCACAAATGTTTTGAGCAATAGCTATATTTTTGGAGTGTGCTGTCATCGCTTGTAAGTATAGCTTTTGTTTGGATGTGTGAGTTCTAGTATGTTATATAAAAAGCAAGTGTCTCTTCTGCATAGCTGCATCTAGTAAAACAAGGACACTTCCAGCTTGCACGAGGTCATCTATCTTATTCTCTGAGTATCAGCACAAGTGTGGGTTGTATTAAGCTTTTGTTAAAATGGTAGTGATGGTATCCCTCTCATGCATTGAGAATTAGGATGGGGCAGTTTCAGAATTCATCTAAGATATCAATTGCAGATCTGCACGCAGGCTCTGCTCGCAGGTGGAGCAATATCACGCAAATGCCCAGGCTTTAGAGACAGACCAGAGACCAGATATTGGTACCAGTATCCAATTATGTGATCCTGGCCTACTAGGTGTGCAGTGGTGGCTCACTGTGGTTTTTTGGGTGCATTTTCCTAATGACTAGTGAGCTTATGCATCTTTTCACATGCTCATTGCCTATTTGTATATCTTCTTTCGAAAAACGCTCAAGTCCTTTGCCCATTTTTTAATTGAGTAGTTTTTTTTGTTGTTGAGTTGTAGGAGTTCTTCACATATTCTGGATACTAACCACTTATCAGCTATCTGTTTTGTAAATATTTTCTTCTATTACGTAGTTATCTTTTCTCTCTCTGTCTCTCCTTTATTAGAGATAGGGTCTTAATCTATCACCCAGGCTGAAGTGCAGTGGCTTGATCTTAGCTTACTGTAGCCTTGAACTCCTAGGCTCAAGCAATCCTCCTGCCTCAGCATCCCTAGTAGGTAGGAATATAGGTACATGCCAACACATGTGCCTAACTTTTTATTTTTTGTAGAGGCTGGGTCTCCCTATATTGCCCAGACTGGCCTCAAGCAATCCTCTCACCTTGGCCTCCCAAAGTGCTGGGATTACAGAAGTGAGCCCCATGCCTGGTCTTACTCTCTTGATAGTGTCCTTTAATGCACAAAATTTTTTATTAAATCCTATTTATCTGTTTTTTCTTTTCTTGCCTATACTTTTGGTGTCATAGACAAGAAATCATTGCTAAATCTAATGTCAAAAAGGTTTTCTCTTGTTTTCTTCTAAGATTTTTATAGTTTTATTATTATTATTATTATTTTTTTTTGAGACAGAGTCTCACTCTGTTGCCCAGGCTAGAGTGCCGTGGCATCAGCCTCGGTCACAGCAACCTCAAACTCCTGGGCTCAAACGATCCTCCTGCCTCAGCCTCCCGAGTAGCTGGGACTACAGGCATGTGCCACCATGTCTGGCTAATTTTTTCTATATATATTTTTAGTTGTCCATATAATTTCTTTCTATTTTTAGTAGAGACGGGGGTCTCACTTTTGTTCAGGCTGGTCTTGAACTCCTGAGCTCAAACGATCCACCCGCCTCGGCCTCCCAGAGTGCTAGGATTACAGGCGTGAGCCACCACGCCTGGCCCAATTTTTATAGTTTTTGCTTTTATGTTTAAGTGTTTGGTCCATTTGGAATTAATGGACCTTTCACAAAAAGATTGTTCTTTCCCCTCTAAATGAAAAGAGTATGCTGTCACCCTTGTTGAAATCAATTGACCATACATGGGAGAGTTTATTTCTGGGCTCTCTATTTTATTCCATTGGTCCATATGTCTGTCCTTATGTCAGTACCACACTATTTTGATTACTGCAGTTTTGTGGTAAGGTTGGAAATCAGGAAGTGTGAGTCGTCTGACTTTGTTCTTTTTCAAGGTTGTTTTGGCTATTTAGGGTCCCTTGAGATTTCATGTGAGTTTTAGGATAAATTTTTCTATTTCTGCAAAAATGTCATTGGGATTTTGATTGGAATTGCATTGCATCTATAGATCACTTTGTGTAGTATTGTCATCTTAAAAATATTGTCTTCCCATCCATGAACATAGCATATCTTCCATTTACGTATTTCTTCTTTAACTTCCTTCAGCAATGCTTTATAGTTTTCAGGGCACAAGTTTTTTTATCACCTTGGTTAATTCCTAAGTATTTTATTCTTTCTGATGCTCTTATAAATGGAATTTTCTTAATTTCCTTTTCAGATAGTTCATCATTAAAGTATAGAAACACAACTGATTTTTGAGTGTTGATTTTATATCTTGAAGCTTTGCTGAATTTATTTATTGGCTCTAGTTTTTTTTTTTTTTGTGGCATTTTAAAGGTTTTTCTACATATAAAGTCAGATCATCCATAAACAGCAATAATTTTACTTCTTCCTTTCCCATTTGAATGTCTTTTCTTTTTCTTCCCTAATTGCTCCAGCTAGAATTTCCTATACTGTGTTGACTAGGAGTAGTGAAAGCTGACATCCTTGGGCCTACACACACACACACACACACACCCCCCCCCCCCCCCCACACACACACACATGCTTACAAAACTTAATCATACACTGTGAGCAAACAAAACTGAAGAGAAAATCTATTTGAGTCCTCATTCCACAGAAAGGCAGGGTATCTGCTGGAGGTTGAAAGCAGGAACCATAGCAGGGTCCAGAGGACTTTGCGAGCTCTGAGGAAGTCCCCTCGGACTTCTCTGGTCTGGAAACTTCACTCTAGCCTAGTCGCCTGTGCTTAACTCTCATCCGACATCCTCTCCAGAGCTGCCGATGCTACCACGCCCAAGAGATGCCCTCTGATGGGCTCCAGCACCTGACACTACAGTCCACACAAGGGCTGAGCTTTTAAAACAAGTCTAATGTTGTTCTGAGAGGTTCTGCAAACCTTACTGCCTTAATGAGCCATAAGTACATTATTGGCCCCCTACGTAAACCTGAAACTGCCTGGAGGCAGGACATCTTCATGTGTTCAAGAAGACCTGACCTTGTGCTGATGAGGGCCCTTTAGAAGTAAAATGATGACTGTAAATCCTTTGGAGGCCCCTGGGTGACAGGCACTGGGCAGTTTGGTGAGATTAGAGCTGGAATCCCAACTGCCCCTGCTTCTCCCTTGGCATTTAGAAGCAGGAGAAAAGTGCATCACAGCGGAGGCTATAAGCAGGGGGTATGAACTCAGATTTGGTGAGTCCAAGTTCTGCCAATTACTGTGTGACCCCAGGGCAATAACCTGGCCGTCCCAAGCCTTTCGGACTGCTGGAACGTGCTGCAGTAATAGCACGCTCTCACACAGCTGCCCTGAGAGGAAACCAACACAGAAAACACCCAACGGAGCCTTTAAGAAAGAGGACCTTTCCTCACTCTTCTATCGTTATTACAGCTCTTCTGAAAGGGGCTCTGCCAGCACCCTCCCCTCTGTGCCTCGTCCCTTTGCATTCCTGTGTCACCACTGCCACCTACAGGTAAATGGCCATCCACAAGCTATGCCCACCAGATCCAACGCCCTGGGAGCTCTCCAGCCTTTCAGGTTTCTGGGTTTCTGAGCCAGGAGAGTTGCATGCCCAGAAGCCACAAGGGGCTCTCCTTCCAGAAGGAAGCCCCCAAACTTGGCTGGCCCACCTGCAGGGTGAAGGAGCAGCCACAACACAATTTCCTTAAGAATCCAAATGTTAAAACTCCAAGAGGTCTTAGAGACCATCTAGTAAAAAGATTCCCACATTTCCTGGGTCCCAGGAAGCGGGGCATGTCGGGAGGGGAGGCACGGTGCTGCTCCTAGCTCCCCACGGAGCTTCCTGCCCTCTAAGCTACCACTGAACCACTGGTCTCAAGTCTTCAGGGAAATAGCGCTTACTCCTTTCACACACAAAAAATGTAGAAACAGAAGGGAGAATGAAAACTCAAATTTATTCAGTTTGGGCCAGGTTCTTTACACATATTACCGCATTTAACCCTTATGTCCCCGCTCCAGGAAGGCCATTTCTTTCTAATAGGTGAAGAAAAGGAAGCCTGAGAAGGGATTAGCCCAACACTGTGCAGCTAGGAGGTGGCAGTACTGCCCACCCCACAACCCAGGTAGACCTGGCCTTGGACCTCAACTTGTCCCCAAATAGAGGGTGGTGGGGGCAAAGAAGACTCTGGCCTCTAAAACACACTGCTCCAGAAGTTTGGATGCAGCCCACCCTCTTGATTTTGCAGGTGAAGGCTGAAGACCTTAGGCTAAAAGAACCAAGAAGCACCCGAGTAAGGAAAAAAAAAAAAAAAAAGTATAAAAGAGAATGCTGGTGAAAGGGTCAAGTTCAATTAGATGGAGCCTCACTTTATTCCCTTCTTCTTATTTTATTAATAAACTTTTTATTGCGGAATAATTTTAGATTTGCTGAAAAGTTCCAAAGGTAGTACAGAGAGTTCCCATTCACCCTTCTCTAGTTTCCTCTAACTGTAACATCTTATATAACCACTGTACATTGGTCAAAACTAAAAAATTAACATCAGTGCAGTACTATTAACCGCACCCCAGGCATTATTTGGATTTCTTCAATTTTCCACCAATGTCCTTTTTCTGCCCAGGATCCAATCCAGAATGCCACACTGCATTTCGTTTTTCCTTCTTTTAAACCTCCTGTTTTCTTTAAAGACTGACAGACTCCTAAACTCCCCAACTTACTCTCCTGTCAGTTCTAAAGGGCAGCTCTGTGAGAGCCAGGATTCCACACCCAGGCCTCATTAGGGCACCACATCCTCCCACTCCCCAAACAAAGGAGCCCTTCAGGCCAGCCAAACAACAGAGAAAACAGAAGCTTGTTAGCCACACAGGCCCGAGGCTGCTGACCCAAGTTCTTTTTTAACTGGAATTCCCTTGAGGGAGATCCACAGATTTAAAATGCATCTGGGGTGTGCTCTCTAGAAGCAGAGCCACCGGTTTGATGTATTGCCTTCTTTGTACTTAAGGGAATATCTTACGTGTGGAGTAAATGAGTGTGCAAGACAGAAGCTGGGGGAAGAGGCTGATTTAGGGCTGGGATGGAAACGGCCACCTAGGGAGGAGGGGCCTCCGCAGGAGCCAGCCAGGCCAGGATGGTGCTAGGCCCAGCCTAGCAGGCTGCTCTCTAATGTCAGGCAGGTGGGCCAGCGGGCTAGGGGGATCAAAGGTCCTCTGGGGCCTGGTGCTCAGGTTTGAGTTTCTGTGCTAAAGCAGAACAGATAGACTTGGGGCGGCGAGGACCAACTGCCCTATCTTCCTTTTCACCTCTCTTCTCTGTGCAGGCTGTTTGCTGCCAATGTCCTCTTCCCCAGAGAGGCTTTCAGGGGCTGGTCCCTTTGCTCTCATGCCCACCGGCTGCCAACAGCACTCTTGAGAGAAGAGAGGAGACGTGCCTGAGAATTCTGCAGTGCACTGCATAGCTGCCAGCCCTGTCTCTAGCTGCTCCTGACTACAGGGACCAGAGGAGATGTGAATGCCATTCCTTAGGGGGACAGAATATGCAAGGCCATCCAAAGACTTCCCAGCTCAATTCAAAAACTTTAACTGTGAGGCCTCTCCCTGCCAGGCACTGTGCCAGGCTGGGATGGAAAGAAGCAAGATGGAGCCCCTGCCCTGAAGGTGCTCAGCAGGAGAGACACGTGGACAGACAGCTAGGACACAAGGTGACGAGCGTTAGCACAGGGGTATGTGCCACCAGATGAGGAATAATCTGGGAAGCTAAAGCGGGGAGGGTGGCTGTGAACGCTAAGGAAAGGGCATGGCTAGACGGCGAAGCAGGAATTTGAGGAGAGGGGCACTGCAGGCCATGTGGACTGCCTGCCAGGGCCAGGCCACAGTGAAGGGGTGGGGAGAGGAGGCCAGTGCAGGAGAGTCCTTTCATTTTCTGTAGGGAGTCTGGGCTTTCCGCAGGAGGCAACATGGAGCTTTTCAACAGGAGTGACAAGAATATTTACGTCTGAGACAGATCGCTGTGGCAACAGCACGGGAGCTGTGCTGGAAGGGAGACTGCAGGCAGGAAGCAGAGGGCAGATTGTCACAGCTGCTCAGAGGAAAAAGCAGACAGGACAGCACGTTGGCCAAGGGCATGGTTTTCAATCTGAGGGACTGGGCGGTCGGTCCTGGCTCTCGGTGACCTGGGGCACGTTTCTTACACTCTCTGAACTCCAGGGTAGGCATCCAAAAAACAGGCAAAATACTCACAGGGCAAGATCAAACGAATTAGTGATGTAAGACACCAAACAAGGAACCTGGAACACAGTTAGGGCACAATAAATAATGCGCTACAATTCTTAACACGTGTACTATATGGACCGGACCTTGGGAAAGACAGAATTCCAGTGGGGAAGGCAGAGGGGAGGGTGGCTGTCTCCAAGTCTTCCCCTGCAGCCTCCAGACAGAAAAGTATGGTAGCCACCCTAACTCCCTCCTGGAGTGTGGGCAGAGAGGACCAGGACAGGGCTGCATTCTGTTGGCCAGGCACCAACCAGCCTGAGAGGCCAGCCAGGGACCCTCAGCATCACCATGAACAAGGCTATAAAAAGGAAGGTCTCCTTTCTGCCTCAAAGAGCAATTACAAAATTCCAACCCATGAGAAAGACTCCCCAAAGTTCCCCAGGGCTCATGCCTGCTGTGCTCATTAAAGCCACAGTGCTTTGACTAACTCCTGCAAAGAGCTGTTCTTCAGAACTAGGTAAAGAGAAACAGTCTCCTTGCCACCATCACGGCATCTGCAGGTTTCAAAGGCACTTGGGGGGCGGCAGTAAAAAGCAACCCATCAGAGTAGGACTCAAATATTAGCTGTTTTTCCCAACCAGAGGCCCAGCCTTGGGAGGATTAGGAGCTAATAGTCAAAAACACCCATGTTAAAACAATGAAATTAAATTTTTACACCTAAATTAACATGTATTTTTAAAAGAATAATACCCACTGCTGGGAAGGTTATAGTGAAACCAGAACATCACATAACTGAAGGTAGCATGCATTTAAGAATTCGTGGAAAAACAATCTGGGCAATAGATATCAAGGGACTTGTTGTAAAAGCTTCTTATCCTTTGACACAATAATCTCTTCAGGACTCTTAGCAGAAAGAACTATGTCAAAGAAAAAAGCCACATACAACTCTGCAATCCCATTCCTAGGTATATGCCCAAGAGAAATTAAAACATGTGTCCACATAGAAACTTGCTTACAAACGCTCACAGCAGTATCATTCACAATAGCCAAAAAAAAAAAAAAAAAAAGGAAACAAAAAGAAAAGAAAACAACCCAAATGTCCATCAAGTGATGAATAAACAAAATGCAGCATATCTATACCGTGGAATATTATTCGGCAATAAAAAGGAATGAAATTCTGACACATGCTACAACATGAATGAACCTTGAGGAAACTAGGTTAAAAGAAATAAACTAGTCACAAAAGGACAAGTACTGTATGATTCCACCTACATGAGGTAGCCGGAGTAGTCAAATTCATAGCGACAGAAAGCAGAATGGTGGCTGGCTGGGGCTAGCGGGAGGGAGAAGTGGGGAGCTGGTGTTTACTGGGTGCAGAGCTGCAGTTGGGAAGATTGAAAGGGTTCTGGAGATGGAGGGTGGCCATAGTTACGTAATATGTGAATGTACTTAATGGCACTGAACTGTGTATTTGAAAATGGTTAAAACAGTAAACTTTATGTTATATACATCTCACTACAATTTTTAAAATGGGAAAAAAGACCACATATTATAAGCTTCCATTTATATAAAATGTCCAGAATAGGCAAATCTATTATATAGAGATAGAAAGTAGATTGGTGATTGCCTAGAGTTGGGAGGGTTGGAGGAAATGGGAAGTGATTGCTAATGGCTTTGGAATGATCAAAATGTTCTAAAACTGATTGTGGTAATGTTTGAACAACTCTGTGAATATACCACAAACCACTGAATTGTACATTTTAAATGGGTGAATTGCATGGTATGTGAATTATATCTCAATAAAGCTGTGAAAAAACTGGAACAAGCTACCAGGAACATGTTCAATGTAGTATTATTTAAAATTCCTAAAACTTCTCAAATAGGAAATAGAAAAGTCATGGTTAAATAAATTACAGTACCTTGGCTCAACTGAGTATTATATACCCATTATGAGTAATAATTATTAAAATCATACAGAAATATTCTGTAATGGTATAAAGAAAACAAAATTGCTTTAAAAAAAAAAAAAAAAAAAAGGCCAGGCGAGGTGGCTCACGCCTGTAATCCTAGCACTCTGGGAGGCCGAGGCGGGTGGATTGCTCGAGGTCAGGAGTTTGAGACCAGCCTGAGCAAGAGCAAGACCCTGTCTCTACTAAAAATAGAAAGAAATTATCTGGCCAACTAAAATATATATAGAAAAAAAATTACAGGCGCATGCCTGTAGTCCCAGCTACTTGGGAGGCTGAGGCAGGAGGATCACTTAAGCCCAGGAGTTTGAGGTTGCTGTGAGCTAGGCTGACACCACGGCACTCACTCTAGCCAGGGCAACAAAGCGACACTCTGTCTCAAAAAAAAAAAAAAAGGCCTGTGGATAGTGCCTGAAAGAGAAATAGGATAAAAATAGGATAAAGTGAAAACAATGTATTGAAGTATTTGGCTTAGAGGCAAATCTTTAAAATTTTTTTCTGTTATTGTTGTTATAAAAAGAAGAAAAGGGAATATTATACTGCAAAAGACAAAGGGATAAAATAGCAAACTCATAACCAAAACTAAAAGCCAATTATTTAATTCTTCCATCAAAAACAGCAACGTACGAGGCATAAGGCTGGCCTGAACACAAGGAAGCCTTTCTGAATATATAGATTATTTTCTCTAGGGATAAAAGAGAATATCTCTCAAAGCCCAATATCTCTCAAGAGGCATTTTATTCAGACCAGGCCGCCCTGTTAACTCTCCCTTGTCCCAGACCGGGTTACCAGGGTGCCCAGCTAGTCAAGGAGAACCAAACTGAGAGCCGGTTTGGGCTGGCACAGGGGAAATGCAGACATAATACGCACACGTGATTTACATTCCAAAGCCAAACACAACAGGATTCTGAATCATCTGGGAAATTGCTCCTATCCATCAACACAGAAAACTCAGGAATATCAACAGTGAGAACAAACAGGGGAGATTACATTTAAATGTAACCATATTTAAATATGAAGAAAAGCCCAAACACAAGCATGTATTCCTGCTTGTACAATATTCAGGGCTAATAGACTTATCGCGCACAGGTTGTGTAACTTATTAACAACAATGTGACTTTAAACAGTAGTTCTAACTGGGTCACCTTGAATAATACAAAACAAGCTTGCCAAGGGAAACATGCAAATAAGATGATCAAAATCCAGCAGGGAATGGGCATTTTCCTAGCTTTTTGGCATTTTTATTGTAGAAAAAGAAACATAGTATCTATTTATCGTCCTTAGCACTAAAAAAACCAGCGGCACGATATTGCATTCTTCAGTGGGGTGGAGTCCAAAGGGAAGGGCCTGACATTGTTCACCACACACTGCAACTGAGTCAAGCTGGCATATAAATAAAGTGGCCCAGCCAGGTTTATCACGTGAGTCATGGGCACAGAGTACCCACCACCCGTGCAGTGCAAACCACAGGGGCAAACAGCAGAGGCCATGGGAAGAAGCCTCTCTGCCTCCCTCCCCCCGTGCCCCCGTCTCTCTCTGAGGCCAGGACCTGCAGGCAGAGCCCTTCTCGATAAAGAATTCCCATCCTCCACATGCCGTGTCAAGTGAAACTTTCCTAGAGAACATGCCGGAACAAACAACCACTGGCCTTCTGAGAACGGCTGCAGAAAACACTGGGAAATCTTAAACTTTCAGTCGTATGACTAGATATTTTATGACATTAATAATTATGATTAATTTATTTTAGATGTGATAATAAGCTGTTGGTTATATTAAAAAGAGTCCTTATCTTTTAGGAATACATACTTAGGTATTATTTATACATGAAACTATATGACGTCTGGGATTTACTGCAAAATCACCCAGGACAGGAGAAGTGTGTGGGGCTACAGATGAACTAAAATTCCCTTGAGTTGACCATTGTTGAAGCCCGATGATGAGTACATGGGGGTTCATTATATTAGTCTTTTTCCTTTTGCATGTATTTGAAATTTTCCATAACAAAAAGAAAAAAATTCAGTAGGAAGAGGCATAAAACCATTCATAACGTTGACCCAGCAAAACACCCCTAAGGAAAGAAGTGAGGGGGAGGGGGAAGCTGATTCTGCAAAGATGCATAATTGAGAAAAACTCTGCTGTTCCCAACAAATGAGAGGATGGCTGAGCAACGAGGGTACATCAGTAAGGCAAAACATGCTACATGGCTTTTAAAAATGATAAATACTTCAGCCTAGTCGCTAAGTGGAAATCGGTATAGGAATGCTAAGTGGAAAACAGGCGGCATACAATATTATGTGCGTACTAATCACCACAAGGTAAAAATGCGTGCTCAATAATGGAAAGGGTCAAAAGAGAACGCAGAAGGGGACATCCTCCCTTTAACACTCAGCTCGTAGCCTCCTCTCAGGGAGGGTCCCAGCCGCCCCCATGTGCCTGTGCACGGCACGCACACTCCAAATGAATCAGCCGTGCTCTTCCGGGATCCCACGGCCCTCCCCCCCGACTCTCACAGCCCCTACTGCTTGTGTAATGGCTCCTCGTGGACCTGCCTTCCCTGACAGACCTGAATCCTAGCAGCACACAGTAGGTATTAAATAATGTTTGCCAAACTGAATGGAATAAAAATTGATGTCTGTGTCTTGGGTTTTTTTTTTTTTCTTTAGAGCTATTCCCGCCCACAGTAACCATTCAGGAGAGGCATTCCTCAGTGATTATCAGAGAACAATGCTTCCATTTCTGATTCACAAAGTGCTTCTGCTACCCTGGGCTTGTGAAGTCAACAAGGCAAAACAAAATCAAGCAGACTTCCTGTCCAGATCCTTGCTGGACCACAGAGAAAAATCTCATTTTGTTTTGCAAGCTTGTAACAAGTCTCATTGCTATGGTTTCTAATACCAAGTCTGAAGATATTCCGCGAGCTTCGCTGGGAGAATGGGCCTTTCCTTGGCCACTTGAAAGGGGACGGCTGTATGGCTGCTGTCTGTTGCTGGTGACAGTGCTGAAGGGTATAAGAGCCAGAGCGCAGCCAGGACAGTGGCTGCTCGGCAGCTCTGGACTGGGAAGACCAAGAACTGCCCATCCAGACTCCAGACTGCACTTGAAAGGGCTTCTGCAGGCAGCCGCACAGCCAGCACCATGGTGCTTAACCACCCAGTCTGGATGTTTCTCTAACCCTTCTGCTTTAGGGCTGCTCTGAGCAGCACACGTTTGGGGCGGGAGGCCGGGGAGGGTTGATATGGATATTCAAGAATGTTGGGAAGGAAATCTGTAGACTGTCATTTTTCAGAGCTGCTGCTCTTAACTTTTTTTGAATAAGATGGGGTTTTTTGTTTGGTTTGTTTTTTGTTTGTTTTTTAGAGACAGGGTCTCACTCTGTTGCCCACGCTGGAGTACAGTGTCACGATCATAGCTCACTGCAGCTTCCAACTCCTGGGCTCAAGCGATCCTCCTTCAGCTCCCAAGTAGATGGTACTATAGGCATGCACCACCATGCACAGCTAATTTTTTTTTTTTTTTTTTTGGGTAGAGACAGGGTCTCACTATGTTGCCCAGGCTGTTCTCAAACTCCTGTCCTCCAGCAATTCTCCTGCCTTGGCCTGCCAAAGTGCTAGAATTAGAGGCATGAGCCATCACGCCCAGCCAAGAATTGGATAAGATGTTAAAGGAAAAATATATTCCCTCTGATAATCTGGTAAGACCTTTCCAGAAAAGCACACATACATATATAATACTACACATACTTTCAACAGGTTCGTCACCAATCCCTGCCCCAGTCAGGTACCACTCCCACCCTAGAGCACCACAGGAGCTTTAGCTGTAGCTTTGTTAACAAGAACACTTAGAAAAGCTAAACACGACATGAATTTCCACAACAGCAAGGCAGCTGCGATGTGAGAGGCACCTACAGAACGTGATGTGTGGCAGCACTCTGGGGAGGGGCTCTGTGTCTGTGTCTTCATGAAGACCACCAGCAGCAGGATACACAGAGCCCATGCCTGGACACACAGAGGAAAGCAAGAGCACTGTAGTTAAGACATTCCATTCCAGATCTTCAGAAAGGGCGCTGCCAACCCTGATGTCCTCAAGGCCGTCAGACCATGAGACAGACTCTTTTTGTTAGACTAGGATGCTGACACTCTCCTTATTATGCAGAGTCATTTTACTGAGGTTTTCCTCAAATGCTTCAGAAAGTACAGTATAGAGAATTGCCAACACACAAGTTTTAGCACATTCTCTTAACAAAAACAATAACAATAAGAACAAGAAAATTGGTCCAGGTAGCTCAAGGGAATGACCAAATCCAATATTCTTATAAAAGGGGGTCTAGGATTGTGTGGAACATAACTTCGAATGTGGCAGGTACAAGGAGGACCACTCCCGATACTCTGAGACTCCTGGGTTCCCCAGGTCTGACTAAGTCCATCCCTTGTCCAAGAGATGAAACACTTTCCTATCAGCCTCTTGTAAGCAGCTCATCAATATGCCATGAAAATGTTCTGAAACAAGCTTTGATCACATCACTGCCCTGTTGTAGCCCTTTTTTTTTTTTTTTAATTTTTTTTTTTTTGAGACAGAGTCTCACTCTGTTGCCCAGGCTAGAGTGAGTGCCGTGGCATCAGCCTAGCTCACAGCAACCTCAAACTCCTGAGCTCGAGCGATCCTCCTGTCTCAGCCTCCCGAGTAGCTGGGACTACAGGCATGCACCACCATGCCCGGCTAATTTTTTCTATATATATTTTTAGCTGTCCATATAATTTCTTTCTATTTTTAGTAGAGATGGGGTCTCACTCTTGCTCAGGCTGGTCTCGAACTCCTGAGCTCAAACGATCCGCCCACCTCGGCCTCCCAGAGTGCTAGGATTACAGGCGTGAGCCACCGCGCCCGGCCTGTTGTAGCCCTTTATTGTCTCTCCTGGTAATGGTGCAAGAAGGGTATGTCCTATCTTCCAAAAGGAATTTAACGTAGTTTTTAAATAATAATTTATACCCAAGGCAAACAAAGTAAAATAAAAGCAAGATTGAAAACTACATGGAGGCTGGGCGCGGTGGCTCACGCCTGTAATCCTAACACTCTGGGAGGCCGAGGCGGGTGGATCGCTCGAGGTCAGGAGTTCGAGACCAGCCTGAGCAAGAGCGAGACCCCGTCTCTACTAAAAATAGAAAGACATTATATGGACAACTAAAAATATATATAGAAAAAATTAGCCGGGCATAGTGGCGCATGCCTGTAGTCCCAGCTACTCGGGAGGCTGAGGCAGGAGGATCGCTTAAGCCGAGGAGTCTGAGGTTGCTGTGAGCTAAGCTGACGCCACGGCACTCACTCTAGCCTGGGCAACAGAGTGAGACTCTGTCTCAACAAAAACAAAACAAAACAAAAAAAAAACCTATATGGAATAAAAAGAAGAAATTTTTTACCAAGAACCAGAGAGAAGACAGTTAATGCAATTAGACACTAATCAGGCCTGGGCTTCCTGGTAGCCCGGGGAAAAAAGGAAAGACAATGAGTTTCACAGTCCTCACTTTCTGATTAGGGGCAGAACAAAAGGCATTTCATTAGGAGAGGGAAAATTTTTTTCCTGACACAAAGTTTTGAGATTAATTTATTACAGTCATTCTTCTATTATGGAATAATGAATAGCACAATATAGAATGTCTTTAACAATAGTTTCACATAAAATACAAAATGTTCTTCCTATAACTTAGGCTGGCATTCACTGCCCTTCACAATTTGTCCCAGTTACTTTTGTAGCCTCATTTCCTACTTTCTACTCTACACCATTTCCACAGGGAAACTACACATTCAATCAAACCAGACTCCTCTTTCCCAGAACACATCATCACCTTCTCATTACTTATTTTTATTCGCCCTACACTCTTTAAATCCTGCCTCTTCTACAAAGATTTCTCCAATTCTCTAGTCAAAAGAGGTCTTGTCCCACCACACTTCCCATGCCCCTGTACCGCCAAGCAGGACAGAGTACCACCAAAGCAAAGCCACTCAGAGGAGGCAGCAGGATCTTTGGAGTCAGACAGACTGAGCTCAAATCTGATTCTGCTGCTTATTGGCTGTGAGACCCTGAGCAAGTAACTAAATCTCTCTGAGCCTCAGTTTCCACATCTGTAGAGCAGCAACAATAATACACCTTGCAAGCTTTTGTAAGAATTAAACGAATGAAGTAAGGGCCTAGCACAGGGCCTGGCACATACGAGCCCTTAGGAGAAACAGTGGTGGCAATGGCTGCATAATAGAAACTTGGGTATCTATCTTCTCTCCCCCACTAGAAAAGGAGCTCCCTGAAAGGCAATATGATGAAGTATCTCGCAGAAGACCTTACACAAAGGGGGGGCTTCAATAATGGGGTGTCAGAGTTGTCTGCAAGTCTGACTATTCGGAATTACATCAGACAGCCTGACACACAGTGGATTCAGGCCAGATCCGGGTCTGGAACGCGAGGCTCCGGATTCCCAGGCCACACTTCACCTGTGTATTGCTG
Source organism: Eulemur rufifrons (assembly GCF_041146395.1). Lineage (NCBI taxonomy): Eukaryota > Metazoa > Chordata > Mammalia > Primates > Lemuridae > Eulemur > Eulemur rufifrons. The sequence continues at coordinate 4,953,315 of NC_090991.1, forward strand.
CTGCCCCTTGAGGGTCTCAAGCACATTGACCTCCTGTTTCACACAATAAAGATCCTCTTCCACACCAGCAAATCATTCCTATCATACAGGTCTCCAAATACCATGCAAATCACATTATTACAACCTGGGGTGGCCACCTTTCCCAAAGATCCCATTCTAGGGGAGCTGGTGTGTATTTAATTGTTACGAATGTATATCACTGACCAATGCCTTGATGAGCTATGGATAAAATCTATCAGCACTTGATGGCTAATTTGGTATAACATGAATACTGTGAGTTCTAATAACTCACAGGAGACTACTCCAGTACTTACCAGCTATATGTCTTCCATACTCATAAAACAACCGTAATTACCTTTCATGGGTGAGATGTTCTCGTAATTCTTAAGTGACTTAACCCTAGAAAGTCTAAGGAAAAAGCTAATTTCAAAGAATTTTTGTTTCAAAAGTAGAAGATAAGACCAAGAACCTATGAATCTGCCTTCTAACAAACATGCGAGCAAACATACACCCCTGCATTTCCTGGGGAACTAGGCATTGCAGTGATGCTGTCCCTGGACAGCAGTATAAAACTGTTTCACAAACAATTGAATCTTCTATTTTGGAAGCTCTATTTTGGAAATGTTGTGGGGGGGAAAGCCAGGACTCCTGGGGCGGGCAAGGAAGGGTGAGGAGAGTGCTTTTGAACCATATAGATCTAGATGCAAGTCTCACTTAAAAATATTAGGATAAGCTGTTTAACCTCCTTGGGCCTCAATGTTCTCATTTTTAAAATGGGGATATTACTACTAATGAATATGGAAGTGATTCTCCCATTTTATTGTGCATCCAAATCATCCAGAGAGTTTTTTAAAAATACAGTTACGTGAGTCCCATCCCCAAAGATTCTGTTTCAGTGCATCTGATGTGGGGCCCAGAAATCTGTGGGGATTTAAATTATTTTTCATTTTTAATTACACAATATGTAAATACATTTCCCCCTTGTAAAATATTAAAACATTACCTTATCAGTTATGATTGCATTCAGCTGCAAGCAATTAAAAAACTAACAGTCGCTTAAACAGATGGGGGCCATTTTTCTCAGGGAACAAGAAGAAATCTAGAAGCAGGCAGTACAGAGCTGGAGCTCAAGGATTCCACGAAGGACCTTGGAACTTTTTGTTTTCTTGCTCTGCCGTCCTTGGCGTGAGGCTTCCATCATTTCCATCCTTCCAGCTGCACGGCAGACGCTGCTCTACCTGGCAGGGGCTGTGAAGCAGGCAGGAAGAACATGCAAGAGCCAAAGGACTTTGCCATCTTATTTAGTAAGAGGTGCTCTCACTAAGAGCTTCTGCCTCCAGCCTATGGACAGAACTGTGTCATAAAGCCATCCCTAGCTGCAAGGGAGACTAGATGAGAGAATGTTTTAGCTGGGCATGTAGCCACTCCAAACAAAACCAGGGTTCTGTCAGTAAAGAAGAAATGAGGAACAGGTACTGGGGACTTGGCGAGCAGTGTCTACTGCAATTACACATGAGGTTCATGGTCCCTTTGCCCCTCTTTCCCCGATCCCCATCAATCCTGGTCTCATGGGCATTTTTGCCAAGCTTCCCAGGAGGTTCTGATGCCCCTCAAGTGTCACTCTGGAAACCACCACCACACTTACAGACTTACGCAGAAGTTCAGATCTGGGTTTAGAGTGTTCAGTCTAGTGGAGCCATAATGGGTATCCAACGAATGTTTACTCTCATCCTCTTTTCTCCCCTACAAGTCATCCAGAAAATCTCACCTCGTTTGTTACACCCACATCTCGAGTTTGGTCCCAAATGGCCTTGCTTAGTGTCTAACGCTAGGGGGTGTAAAATTGGCTTGTTTTAAAAATCAAAGCCATCCTTCAAAGGATGATGATCTGCCACCCCTGACAATATTTAAAGAATGGGACTGGGGCCCAAAATATGGCTGAAGCATGAGACCCTCACTGAGGTGACAGCATCACCCCACGAGGTGACTCACTGCCTAGACGACTTACTCTCATTCCATGAACACATTCAGCAGCTGCTTAGGGAAAAAAATCTGAGAGTAGGCAAGTGTGCATCACACATTAAATGGGGAAAAAAATCAACATACAAAATAGTGTGTATGGTTTTATATTAAAAGTATATAATTATACAAAGGAAAAAAGCCCAGAAGGCTAACCCCCAATATGCTAACAGTGGGGGTTAACATCTTAGTGGCAAGAGTAATTACATCTTATTCTATTTTGTTTTGTTTTGTTTGGGGGTGTACTTTCTAAGGGAGTACTTTCTAAAATTTTCTACCAAAAATATGTATTTCTTTCATAACCAGATTTATGATTTTTTTAAAAAGTTATCAACCTGTACAGTCATCAGGAATAACAGTATGTCATATCTAATCTTATCTGGCCTTTGTGTAAAATTAAATGGCAAATAAGGAGGACCACAGCCAAAGCAAGGGCATGTCTGTGAATGTAGGGCACCGTGACAAGGCTGCTGGCTACGATGGCAGTGTTTTAACATCCTAAAACCGTTCAGATTTAACAGGGGAAAACACTCCAGAATGAAACACAGGCTCAAGGTTCTTGTGATTTCCTAATCGAGAAGCTGCAAAGAGAAAGGCGGGTTCATTACTCAGCCACCGTGCTGCACTCAGCTGCTCTGCACACAGCAATTAGAGTGGAACTCAGGGCTCCATGCGCACTGCATACAAAGCCAGCCACCCTCTGGGAGGAACCAAAATGTACAAGACCCCACAGCATGGCAAGCAGCCAGCTATTAAGAAAAGTTTCTGCAATCAGGGTATATTCTCAGCAAACCCCTGCCTGCAATTTCCTCAGGAAGCCTCTGTGGCTATCAGACAAGCAAACTAATAAATATACGATAAGCAAGATCTACAAGTTGGATGCTGTTAACTTAGGGGAGGCAGCCGAACCGTGAGTCGGGTCTAGGGAGGTAACTTCATACCTAAGGCTCTATTCTCTATTCACCCTTTCCACTCTAGCAAATGCTTATAATCTGCTGGCAATTAATAGCCTTGGCTGAGCTTCTAAAACAAAGCTGCCCCCAATCACTAGAGACTCCCCTGGTTTAAATTGGGTTTGCTGGGTTCTGAGCCTCTTCCTCCAAGTCTAAATGAAAGAAAAGTGATCTGCACGTCCACTCTTGCTGCCCTTTCTGGTCAGTAGACTTTGAGCCTGCTGAGCTGTGCTAAGGCCCTGGTCACGGTGCCTGCTTTAGGAGGTAGCTTAGAGGACTGGAGAGAGCAGAGGACGGTGTGCCTAGAAGCCTCAGTCCTGGTCCTAGTGTCCCCTGCTCTCCCTGGGTCTCTATGGGCTCTGAGGCAAAGCTGAATTATGTATCTGACTACACCATTTCTAAAATCTGTACTGATGATGCCATAATGCTCCAGGAACCTTTAGGACATAAGAAGCTAGGTCACAAGTGATAAAATACAGTTGGCAAATCAACATAAAAATATTCAACCTTAGCAGGAATTAACAGAAGTGAAAATTTAAGTGAGATGCACTTCCACCTATCAATTTAGCAAATTCCAGGGAATGACTCACTGCTGGTGGAGCCTGTCTCATGCAACAGTCCTAACCAGTCTCCCAGAAGGGAAGTCATCCCCTCCTGCCCCGCCCAATCCATCCTCCACCCAGGGAATTCAGATCTTAGCCTATCACTGGCCTGCTTAAAGCCCCTTTATGGTTTCTCACTGATGTTAGGACAAAGTCTGCGTTCTGCCGCCTGGCCTCGCTTGATCCTGCCCTGCCTTCCTCTCCGGCCCAATTCGCTCCACCTCCCACTGTCCTCGGCTCCCCCAGGTCTCTGTCCCTTAGCAGCTCTGGGCATCCACACATTCTGCTCTCTCTGCCTGGATATCTAGGACAGTCTCTCCCCACCATCCCACATGCTTCCACCCACGTTAATGTTTAACACCTTCAGAATGTGACCTAAAACCCTTCTTCAAGGAAGCCTTCCACAACACTGCTCCGCAGGCTAGTGCCCCTGCCCAACCCGGGCCAGGTTAGTTTGGGCCCCCATGAAGGCTAAGCAAATGTAAAGCAGTAGAAATTTTTTGGAGAATAAGAAACTTAAAAACGAATATACCCTTTGAGGTAGTAATTCTATTTAAAGGAATTTATTAGAAGTAAATAATCTAAAATGCAGACAAAGATGTAGGCCCTTAGATGTTTATTGCTCGTTAATTTTAACAGCAAGGAAAAAGAAAGAAAAGGAACCATCTAAATGTCCAACATTAAGGGAATGGTAAATTGCAACGTAGTCATCCACATAATGGAATATTATGTAGTCATTTAATAATGATATTTATAAGCTCTTTTTTAATTAAAAATGCTTATTCCATATTAAGTGGGGGGGCAGGCACAAAATTGTATCTATAGCCTCATCTCTGCAAAGAAAAATGCTTTAATAATACAGGCAGAAAATATGCCAAAATGTTTATAGTAGTGACCTTTGTGTAGTACGATAATGAATATTTTTCTCTACTTCTCTACATTTCTTCATGCTTTCAAATTTTCCAGGGGGAGAAAAAGCTCCTTAGGAGCCTAAGTTCAACCTCCTCAATTCTTCTGCCTTGCTCCGAAGCCGCCTCAGACCGCAAGGGCTCAGAGTTGAACCGGCGTCTCATGCCCCCGCAGCACTGATCTCCCACCATCCTTCTGCTGAGGGTCTCCTGACCCAGAGCATGCTGTGACAAATGCCAGGGGAGCAGAAAGGAGGGCTGAGGTCATCTGTCCTTGCAGCCCCAGAGGAAAAAGCAGAGCAATGCCTGGCAAATTGTCCTTCCTCCAGTGGTCCCTATACCCAGAGCTGTCTGGCTGCCCTAAAGCAGGCTGTTCAATACGAGCCCTTCCTCCCACGGAAGCAATGATCACAGAAGCCTAACGAACTCACTCACCTGGTTTCGTAAGACATGCTACGATAATCCCATTCGAGGTACGCCTACATTTTTACTTTTATCTTTGGTAGGAGTCAACCAGTAAGGAAATGTCAGCCTGTATGTCAATACCCACCCCTGATGAATAACCAGCCACAATCAACGCCTCACCCCTGGTCCCATCAGGCTTGGATTAGGGCAATTTCAGAGGTTAGGATGGGGAGGGCCAAAGATCTGTATCAAATGGGGGCTGGTACACATCAACCAGATGAAACAAAGGTTCCTTCCTGCTTTTCTGTGCCACCACAGGGGGAGGGCCTTTCCCAGTGATTGAGGACCCCATGTCACGCAGGCTCTGCATCACCCACTGGTATCATGGGCTCTCAGCTCACTGGCAGCTTTCTAAGGCTGACAAACTGCCCAGCATTGACACACAGCCCACATGCTACAGTCTCTTTTCCTGTGGGCTGTAGGAACGAGAAAGTGCAAGGATAAATGGCACTAAATAATGCAGAGGTGAACACCACTCACGCAGGAGCATAACAAAGGACATTTGAGAGAGCTGCACAGTGGAGGGGGCATGTGGAAAGGTTAGCACTCCACACCAGGCTCCAAATCATAGCTCTTAAGCTTAAAGGCAGCTCCCGCATTGGGCTCCTTCATGTCTCACCAGTCCACCTGCATCTGACACCGCTTAATAGAGAATTACACTCCATTCCTGCCACTCACAGAAAGGTCTCCACTGATGTCCACACAAAGGCAGTGCCACATGCTTGGCTGGGATTCTGCCATACGGCAGCTCTGCTTTGGAGGGCTCTCCCCAGAACACACTGCCGCTAAGAGCAGAGATCCCCTCTGTGTTATCCCTCACACCCACCGTGGTGCAATGGAAAGAGCACCCAGGAGTGGCAGGTGGAAATGAGAGGGAGGCAGGTTTCAGATAAGATTAAGAAAAGCCTTTCTGTTTAACTGGAAAAGAGGCAAACAGTGGGATGTGCTGCTTGTGAGATGGTGAGCTTCCCATCACTGGAGGTATACAAGTCTGAGCGGGCAGCCACCTGGCAGGACACTGTAGAAGGGATGATTGCTGTGCCAGAGATGTTGCCCTCAGCAACCCACAGGGCTCCTTCCATCTCTGAGACCCTGGGTGCCTTTGATTTCAGTGGAGCTGCCTGAGGCTGCCTTCTTCACTGCTAACGTAAGGCTGACAGCAGTCCTGCTCTGACTAGGCTGCTGTACACAATAAATGACTGCCAGGAGAGGCACTGGGGGAGAATAAGGGAGAAGTTCAATCCTTTACTGGAGAACAAAGTGATGGGGTGCTCTGGAGAAGCCAATGAGACTCAAGATAGCCATGAGATTTCAAATCCCTCCAGACTCCACTTCTACCCACATACACATAAATGTATTCCAGCAGACAGACCGTCAGAAACCAACACCACCTAACATTTACTGACTTCTTATTAATACCCTAGATGCCTCACCTCGTTACTTTATTTAATCCTCACCATAAGACTAAGGCAGAAACTTTTAATCTTCACTTTCTACGTACGGGGCAGGGGAGACTCAAAGAAGCTAAATGAATTGCCAAAACTCAACAAAGCAAGCAATGGGACCTGGAATATTAATCTACTCGTCTGACTTCTGAACCTAGGCACTTCACCAATAAGTTATAATGTAGCCACTCCGTAAGGGGATGAAAATGATAAAATGAAGAACTGTGATATGCAGACAGCCTCTAACTGATTCGTTTCCACCCAATACTGAAGTATCTTGCATCTGAACTAAACCTTTCCCAAGGTGTGCAAACGGAGGTGGGCCCTCTCTGGTGGGACCTTCCCTCCCTATCATTGCCTACCTTTTGGCTCTGAGACTAATACTGGGCAAAAAGTTGGCAGCTGACTTTTAGAGCTGAAGAGAATCTTAACTCTCATCTGCGTGGAGGCCTCTCAGACAGGCTGTGCCCAGCCACTGCCCAAAGGCACCTCACTGTACTTGTGCAGACCTTAGCAGATCCTATGCAAAAAACAAGCTTCAAAAACAGATGACATTATGAGATAACTAGAAATTTTGAACACTAACTGGATACATGATAGGGAATTACTGTTAATTGTTAAAGTACAATCATGGTACTATGATTGTTTTTCAAAAGAGTTATTTTCTTTTAGAGATATATACTGAAACATAGTCTGAAATAATATGATTTGGGGGGCTTATTTCAAAATAATATGAGCAGGGAGAGGGAGTAGGTAGGCACATCGAAAAAATATAATAGACTATGAGTTGATTAATTATTGAAGTTATATGAAGGGTATGTAGACGTTCGTTATACTGTTCTATTTTTGCATATGTTTAAAATTTTCCATAACACGGAGTTTAAAAAGTAAATCTAAATTTGAAGATAAGACTGATACATTCAATATTCTCAAAGAAAATTTAAACTATAGAGCATAGATTAAATGTAACAGAAGTACAGGTAAGGGAGAGATTCAGACTCAATAAACACATTTATCGGGTGCTTGTTATATACTAGGCTCTGCAGTAGGCTTTGCACCTCAATTTCCTCATCTATAAAATGGGAGCGTTAAGATTCCACTTCATGCTCCTCTTCTACCATGTGAGGGTACAACGAGAAGTCTGCAACCCAGAGGAGAGCCTTCACTGGAACTCCACCATACTGGCATCCTGATCTCAGGCTTCTAGTCTCTGGAACTGTGAGAAATAAATTTTTGTTGTTTATAAACCAAAAAAAGAAAAAAAAGTTGTCACTCAGATGAGATGAACGTATACATGTCCGGCACTTAGAAGAGTGGCTGGCACTTTGCAAGAGTGCCCAATATACGGTAGCTTTATGCAACCGTATGCAGTAAATATTATTAGAACCACTTTATAGATGAGGAAGATGAGGCTCAGAAAAGTAAGGTAACTTGTCCAAAAAGTAATGCTGCCAATAAGAAGCAGAGCTTGGGTCCTAGAACCAGTCTCCCCCATGCTCAGGGCGGGGCTCTGCTCAGCGCATCCCAGCCAGGAGAGGTCCTGTGACCGGAGAGCGTGGGGAAGGCAGGCTTGAAGGGAACAAATGAGCTGTGACTGTCTAAACAAAGAGCAGGAATAAAGTAAGCCTAAAAGAACTAAGGAAGAAAAGCATTCAAGACCCTCAGCAATGCCATTCTGATGAAGTTCTAGGCAAATTCTTCTCCTAATTAAAGACTGGTCTCCACAGCTGTCATTGGGGTGACCTTACTAATTCAAATAAATAGCCACGAGGTTTCAGAGGGAACAATTTTAACTCTGCTTTCCATAATAAGGATTCTGATTACAGCCCAAAGCTTTAGCTAGTTAAGTGTGTGGGGTCAGTCTCATAAATTGTTTTCTTGGCTGGATCCCAAGAAAGTCAGGCTGTCATTCCAGCCACGGGGTGATTGGTTTTGCATTCCTACCCAAAACAGAGGCTTCTCCATGACACTTCTTGCAAATCATACTTGTAAGATCTATACCACTGGGATTCTCAATCTTCTGCTAAAATCTATTCTAATGTTTTCTTTGGGCAAAACTATACCATTTAAGATGGCTGTCTAGAGATGGTACCCCAGAACACACCCACAGAGGAGATCATTTCTCCAGTGGACAGGTAGACAGCGGCCATCTCGGTAGCAAAGCCCTCTATGTTAGCTAACTGCCACTTCTCTGAGCACCTGGGGAGGGGATCCTGGCCCTTATAGCTCCTGCTCCAACTCGCAATTCTGCTCTTCACATGATGAATGTGGCACCACTGATAAGCAAGTTGCAGAGGCCTTTGTAGGGTGCAGGAAGAAGACGGGTTGCAGTCTAAAAACGCCATTCATGTCCTGGCTCTGCCCTCAGATGACCAGGGGTGACTCTCTTATCTGCTTGGCTTCCCTGTTTAAAAAGTTGGATAACAAAGAACCTCACTGCACCATGAAAATGAAACATGTAAATAAGCTAGACAAAAAATTGAGTATTGGTGTGATTGTGCTCACTCTCATTAAGCCAGAACTAGATCAGATCTTTCAGAATAGGGATTCCAAGCCAGGAGGTCATACCCAGGGCAGCTCTCCAAGCCTTCCTTGGGGGTCTCTGACCTGCCCGTCCCCAGAGGCAGCGTGGAACAGTGGAACCAGCCCAGGCAGTGAGTTGCTCAGGCCTAGGTGTGATGTCCAGCTCTGCCACATTATCTTTGAATTTTCTATTCCTGGCAATTTTACAGTTGAAATGGATTAAAAAAATAATAATAAGCCCGGTCTACTCGTCACTCTCTAAGTTGACTGGAAAACAAAAATCCACAGATAACCTATGAACCTCATTTTGCCTTAAGCGTTTCAGCCTCTTTCCCATAAAAACATAGCACAAAAGGGCTGATGTGAACTTTTTTCATTTGAATGTTCTGCCTTGCCCTGCTCTTTACTTCCCTCCATTACAGGCACTCATGAACACTAACAGCTCCTAAAATGAGAGGCAGGAGATGTGGACCAAGGAATCTAAGGAAAAGCTATAATCCCATTCACCAGCTTCTGAAAAACGAGCACTGGCTGAAAACAGCAGACAAAGGTAAGGACCAGACGACCCTGGTCTGCCTGACCCAAAATCAGCTTGTTCTTTCTCACAAGGCTGCATAGCAAGACTCAAGAAATAACAGCAGTAATAATGGTGGGGCCTTGGGGTCTGTCAGACCAGGGCTCAAACTCTTGGCTCTGCAATTTATTGGCCCCAAGACCTCAGGCAAGTTCATTAATTTTGGCTTTAACTCTCAAGTCATTTCATATGTAAAATGGGGATAGCACCTACATACTTTGCAGGATTGCTATGAGAATCAGAAATAATATATATTTAAAGGACATGTATAATAATAGCTACCATGTGTTAAGATCTTATTATGTGCTGATATATACATTGTCCCATTTAAACCTTAAAACAACCCTGTGAGGGAGCTATCACATCCCCCATTTTTAAAGGTGAGTCTATCTTGGTTCAGACTAAGTAATCTGCCTCAAAACATACAGTGTCAGTAAGTGTTGAGCTGAGACGGGGACTTGGGTTTGTCGGCCCCAGAGGTTGTGTTCTTAGTGCCGTATCGGTGCTCAATGCACAGCAGATAGTAAAGGAAAGGAAGCTGTCAGAATTCCAGCCGAGGCTTTTGCTACCTTTACTCACAGCAGCCCTTTGATGGGGCACCGTCATTCCCATTTTACAGGTGAGAACCTGGGGCTCAGATAGATTAAATCTCCTAGAGTTAAACAAAAACTCCCTTATCTTTTAGAGACATATATTTAAACATTTACCTATACAATTATATGATGTCTGGAATCTGCTTCAAAATAACACAGAGTGGGAGGGGAGGATGATTAGATGACACGAGACTGGATTGGCCGGATGTTGAGAGTTGTTGAAGCTGAGTCATGGGCACATAGAGGCTCATTATACTGTTCTCCCTATTCATGTTTATGTTTGAAATTTTCCATAATAAAAAGATAAAAATCAAAAGCAAAAAATCGCTTGGCAAGGTGGCTCATGCCTGTAATCCTAACACTCTGGGAAGCGGAGGTGGGAGGATCTCTTGAGCTCAGGAGTTGGAGATTCAAGCCTGAGCAAAAGCGAGACCCCATCTCTACAAAAAATAGAAAAATTAGCCGGGCGTGGTGGTACACACCTGTAGTTCCAGCTACTTGGGAGGCTGAGGCAGGACATAGCTTGAGCCCAGGAATTTGAGATTGCAGTGAGCTATGATGATGCTACTGTACTCTAGCCAGGGGGACAGAGCCAGACTCCATCTCCAAATAATAATAATAATAATAATAAACAATAAATACATTTAAAAAATCACCTCATCTCTTGATGAATGCGTAAGGCTGAAGTGAGTCTCAAACTGGGACTGGTGTCTGTCCCCAAATTCTGAGTTCCCCCAAATCCATTGTAATAATCACTTTAAGACACGCTTTCTTCTTTCCATCCTTGCTACATGGGTCCAAAGCACTACTAATTTGAGCCGGGAAGTTAGGAAAGCAAGTCAGTCTCCAATGAGGGTCAAACAGTGGCAGACCAGCGTGCTATAGGGCAGTGCTGAGCCCTGCTGCCTGGAGAGTACAGGAGGGGCCTCAGCAAGGTAGCAGCGCTTGGCTGTGTTGAGGATTTGGGTGATCGGAAGGAGAACATAGGAACGTGAAAGCAAAGGAGGGAGTGCAAATGCACAGAGAGTTCAGCATCACTTCCTCCGGTCTCTCTTCCCAGAGCCTACCCTCCAAACAGAAATCTGATCACATCTTCCTCCTGCTTATTAAAAACTTCCCACAGGCTGGGCGTGGTGGCTCACACCTGTAATCCTAGCACTCTGGGAGGCCAAGGCGAGAGGATCGCTTGAGGTCAGGAGTTCGAGACCAGCCTGAGCAAGAGTGAGATTCCGTCTCTACTAAAAATAGAAAAAATTAGCCACGCACAGTGGTGCGCACCTGTAGTCCCAGCTATTTGGGAGGCTGAGGTAGGAGGATTGCTTGAGCCCAGGAATTTGAGGTTGCTGTGAGCTAAGCTGACACCACGGCACTCTAGCCTAGGTGACAGAGCAGGACTTTGTCCCAAAAAAAAAAAAAAAAGATAAAAACTTCCCAAAGCTCTCCAACTTAACTCCAGGTGAAGTCTATTCTTCACAACCTGAAAGTGACTAGCTCTAACCAACCTGCACTTCCACCTCCCACCCCTCACTAAGACCCTACATGAACACTCACAAACCCATAAGCCTTTTGTCTCCAATGTCCTCTCTTCCTAGCACATCTCTCCCTCTCCTGAAAACTCCTGCAGGAGACCAGCTCAGATGTCACCTCCCTTGTAAAGGCAGTCCTCACTCTGCCCCAGCTCAGCGCACACCCTTCTACTGTCAGAACACCCCCACACTGCACTTGGGGGTCTGCCTCCCAATGAAAAGGTGGGCTCTAGGGCAGGGAGAGGCAGCAGATAAGATGATCAATACAAGGTTGGCTATTGTCACTACTAGTGACATAAATAATGCAGCCCCTGGGCGGCAGGCAGGAGCTGTGCCAGCCGTCACAGTGCCTGGCACAAAGCAGCTGCTGGGAGAGGCTACGGGGTGAGTGGACAGGTGAGGACAGCAGGACGCTGAGCAGAGGGCTCCCTCCCGACCTTGGCTGACGCAGCCTTGCTGTGGTGCCCTTCATGTGTCTGTAAAGCTCACGGCTGCAAGAAGCTAATTTAGTGCCTAAAAATGCTGTAACAGTTTCCTTCAAAGGTTCCAGACAAATGGAAAATGACACTGACAGCTTGATGCTCCCCTCACCTCCATGGCTGCAAACCTAAAGAATATTTATGATCCATGGGATCAGAGATTTGGTGTCTCAGAAGCAAAGAAAGGTCGTAAGATGAACTTGCACAGGCCATCTGCTCCGGGGTGGGGAAAGAGATGCCCATATTCAGAGTTATTCTCCCCAGTGCACCAGGCACCTGCTTCTCTTGCGAAAATGTACGAGCTAACGCAATGATTTTTATTTAACTTAGAATAAAACCAACGTCTCCTACAAGGAGGTTGAAAAGCTGAACACAAACATGCCAACTAACAGGGAGCTACGGAAGCCTTCTGGCGGGGAAACAGGAGGCCCTGCACTTGTGCTCCCCATATTAAATGCTTAGTGACAAGGCCTAACGGAGGAGAACAAATGCTCCTGGAGAGGTCTGCATGACAGCACAGAGAAAAACTAGTGGGGGGGCCAGCTCCCCGCCTCCTCCATTTCTCACAGGCCGGCTGCTCCTGCAATTCCCAACACCACGCTCCTGACATTCCAGCAGATGCTGCCTGCGCCGCTGCCACCGCCGCAGCCGCCACGCTAATCCTTCATCCTCGGGGGCCAATGGGAATGTAGGATTTCCCATTAATCAGGGCCACGGACACCAAATAGCTCATATGACCTTTGCAAATACCAAAGGGTGGATTTAAAGCAGAAACTGGCAAAAGGTAATGCAAAAGTCTTTAGCTTTCCTTTCAGAGATGATTTTATGCAGTCATTAGCCAAGAAACACACTGCCGATAGGACCAACAAGGTTAAAAATTAGGTAGAAACAGCCAAATTGGAAGTGAGACAGCCACCAACATTTCAACACACACACACACACACACACACACACACAGTGTTTCTTGATGAATTATTTAACTTACATGAAAAATATATATGGCTCAGAAATCTCCTAGCATTGGATTGAAAACGTCAAACTGGGAGCTAGCAGTTCTCAGAGAACAGTTATCTATTGAAACAAACATGGATTTCATTGCGTGATACCAGCTGGACTCCGTCAGACAATAAATAGCTAATACCAGGCGGGTGAAGTGGTGCTTGCCTGTAGTCCCAGCTACTCGGGAGGCTGAGGCAGGAGGATCACCTGAGCCCAGAAGTTCAAGGCTGCAGTGTACAGTTATGCCACTGCATTCCAGCCTGGGTGATAGAGTAAGACCCCATCTCCAAAAAAAAAAAAAATAATAAAATAAAAAAAATCATCCAAAATTAATAAAAAGAGCTAGTATTGCCACAGACCCTCTCTGAGGGAGACCCACATTATGTGGGATTGAACGCATTATTAAGCTTCATTACATACACACCCATTTTCCCTCTATTTATAACCTGTAAATCTTAAAAAGTCAATCACTGATATTTTAGGAGCAAAACTGACCCCTTAATATTTCATGGAGATTTTCTCTGCATGGCTATAATTCAGCACCACACAAAAGTGGATCCTAAGTAAGCTTAATAAAATACAGGACTCTGGTTTTTTCATTTGAAAAAAGTAATTACAGAAAACTTGAAGAAAAGAGAAAAGAAGAAAAGCCATTCACATAAGCCTGCTAATTCAATTTTTTATAACAGCTTTATTGAGATATAATTCACATATCAAAAAATTCACCCTTTTGAAATATACAATTCAGTGGGTTTTAGTACATGTATTCAGAGTTGTGCAACCATCACCACTATCTAACTCAAGAATATTTTCCTCATCCCAAAAAAGACTATAACTATTACTAGTCACTTCCCATTCCCCTCTCCTCTCAGCCTCCTACAACCACCAATCTGCTTTCTCTTTATATAGATGCACCTATTCTGGACATTTCATATAAATGCAATCACACAATATGTAGCCTTTTGCATCTGGCTTCCTTCGCTGAGCATAATGTGTTCACCTAATTCAGTATCTATTAGCACTTCATTAGATTTCCTTCCCATCTTGATTCTTATACACTTAAAACTTAATCCTTTGTTAACATTACAAAGTCAAGGCTGGTTTTTGCTGAAAAATCAGTTACAGACCCTAAGCTAGGATGGTGGGTCCAGAGGCTGAAGGAGGCCTGTTTTGTTCTCTAAATGCTAACCCATCATGTTGGTCTAATTTTAACAGGACAATTCCACACACGAAATATAATCTTCAGCAAGGAGCAGAAGATTCTTGAACCCTGCTTTAAATAGGAACAGCTACCTACCATCTATTGAGCTCTGTTTGCAAATGTCATGAGCTAAATTGTGCTCCCCGCAAATTCATATGTGGAAGCCCTGACCACTAGTACCTCACAATCTGACCGTATTTGGAGACAGCTTCTTTAAAGGGGTGATTAAGTTAAAAATGGGGCCCTCATCCAATCATGCGTGAACAGAGGAATGACCACATGAGGACACGGCAAGGACGGAGGCCCTAGAAGAAGCCAAACTTGCCAACAGCCTGATCTTGGACTTTTAGCCTCCAGAACTGTGAGAAAAATTCTGTTAAACCATCCAGTCTGTGGTATCTTGTTACAGTAGCCCTCCCAAACATCTCATTTAATGCCCCAACACACACTTTTAGAAGTAGAGTTTTTATCCCCATTTTACAGATGAAGAAACTCAGGCTCAAAGAGGTTAGTGGAGCTGGGACTCAAAGTGAAGTCTGTGTGATTTCAAAGCTTTCACTCTTTCCAGAAAGTACAACATGCTGTAATTTATTTTTTATTTTTTTCTAGCATAAGCAGTCATACTGTTAAACATAAAAATCTCTGTTCCGTTTTTCAAAGATCAATATATACTGTTTCCTGAATATACTTGGTTACAGTCCAAATTCAGAATTCATTCACTTCAGAAACATTTTTGAGGGAAGAAAAAAAATTTAATGAATCCAGTGTTTTACATGCATTATCCAATTTGAGCTTTAAACAATTCTAAGAGATATGCATTAGTCACAATTGAGGAAACTGAGGCTCAGAGACATTAAGTGACTATATAATGACACTGTATTTGTCTTTCATTAAGTTTCCCAGTCTAATAGTTTCATTTTGAAAGACCAGCTGAACTAGATTCTATTCATCAACCTTTCACTGAGACCTGCAGTGTTGGGTGCTCCAGATACCAAGGTGAAAGCACCCTGGTCCCTACCTTGGAGGGAGTGTGAAGCCCAGCCAGGGAGGGCTGTAGCTCTCCAGGGCCACTGCCAGCCCGTACACAGCTTCTGTGCAAATCAGAAAAAGGCACCCCTTTCTCAGAGTGGAAGCAGCCCCAGAGCAAAGCCTCTTGCTAAGAGTGAGATCAGCGGAGTACACAAAGAGAAGCAGCCTCCCTCCCACACCCCTAGGGACCACAGCCACCCACGATCTGCAGGCAGGCTGTCCCTGTGGGAAGGGAGCTGGAATACAGAGCCAGGCCTGCTCAAATGGGTAGTGGGCAAAGCCAAAAAATAAGAGTGCCAACCAAGCAGAGGTCAAAACACCAGAAGAGGCCACATAAGGAGTAAATGTCCCATAAACCAGGTGAATGGGGAGCTGGGGCCAGGAAGCCAAAGCAGGTCAGAGACACCTTGTTTTATGCTCTTGGGGACCCTCCATGGGGATTTCATGCCATGCATTTCCCACACAGGTGCCTTCTGGTCTAGACAGCTGCTCTTGCCACCTGCCACTAAGGGTCCCCACCATCACCTCTTCCCAGTGCTAGGTGATGCTCTGGAATGGGAAGCAGCAGTTATGGCACTCCTACCAGGAAAACCCAGCTCGCCAGCAACCCTTTAGGCCTGACATCATCAGAGACATTACTGAGCATCCAGCATGGCAGAGCACAGGGCCCACTACAGGAAATGCCACATCACAAGGCTTCATCTCTGACAAGAGCCTGTCCCAGGCCCCAGGAGAGTCCAAACTGAGTCAGGAGAATAAATGCTACAAATCGCCCCTTCAGACAGCTCAGAGTCTTACAGGATAAATACACCTTTCTTCTACTCTACAATCTGATCTGTGCCAAGATGGGTACATGACAAAAATACACAGGGAGTAATCGGGGTACCTGAAGTGAGGACAATGGCTCTGTGGTCAGAGGTCTCAGTAAGTGTGACATCTGAGCCTCACCTTGCAGGAGGAGCAGAACCTCCCACTTGAGCAAGAGGAAGAGGAGAGAGCCATCCTGAGGAAGGAAATACAGAAGCAAAGGGGAGGCTGGTGGTGCGCCCCAAAAAGGTGCAAAGTCCAGGGTGGCCAGAAGCTAGAACAGCACTCCCCAAAGGGTGGGTCGCAGACCACCAGTGGGTGAGTTGAGGTGGGCCAGGGCAGTCGTGTTACATATCATTGAACCCAGTCTTTGTTTTATTTTGTTTTTTTGAGACTAGGTCTTACTATATTGCCCAGGCTTCCAGGCTGGCCTCAAACTCCTAGGCTCAAGCGACCCTCCTGCCTCAGGCTCCCTAGTAGCTGGGACTACAGGTGCACACCACCACATCCAGATGAATCCGTTCTCTTGAGATTTCCTGCCCCAGCTTGGTGCTAGAGCTGGTGGCCACCACTGTTCCAACACTTTGTTGCTCCCTTTTCTAATGAGAGTGGGCCTCAGCTAGGACCCTTAGTAGGCAACGGGATCCAGCTAGAATAACCTTGCTTTGATTTCACTGTATTTTTAAATTTTTATTTTTATTATTTTTATGTTACTTTGGATTAATGCCAAGTGTAACTGGTTTTCAACTTACAGAAGTCCCTTAAAAGTAGATTTGCCCAAGTGAAAAATTGAGTCAATATAAAGAAAATAATCTATAAATGATAGCACTAGGAGTGAACAGGAACTTTGAGATCTGGGAAACCTAAGGCCAGAGTCTCCTTGTACAGGGATGAGAAGGAGCAAAAACTGCAGTTTCTTCTTTTGGGTGGCCAGTGGGCTGGGAGGACCCACCAGGAAGGAGGTGCTGTTTCATCTGTGCTTTTAGGGGGACGATTTCTGGGATGGTGTCTCCACAGATCTACCTGGAGCCAGCCTAGTAAGCCAGGTCATGGCTTTAGTGTGGGGCAGACTTCGATTCAAGTCTTGGCTCTTCCATTTACTCCCATGTGACTCAGCCTTGTCCATAAATCCGAGAAAGTAATACCCACTGCCTTGGGGTGCTGCAAGGAAAATGACCAGCACCCCTCAATGGATGGCAGTTCCCTCACCCACCCAGCCCCTCCTAACTTTCTGGCAGGTAACCAAATCAGAGACCCAGTCTCTGAGAGTGTTCTTCAGATTTGGGGGAAATAGAGTCTTACTGCTCTGTTCCGACCCTAATTAAAGGATATATCAATACAAAATGCCTGGTCCCACTTTATCTTACTGGTTTAGAGACAAAAAGGAGTAACATTTAGTACTTGGGAAGAACCTGTGGATTCTCAAGGATCACATGTCACGTGCAGGAAATTTGAGTTTGGGCATAGAAATATTTGGTTTACTCGTGACTGGCAGGCAGATAGGGCAAATACACTTGATATACTTCATATGAAAACCAACTGGAAAATTGTGACCAAAAGCGTTCTTAGAAAAAAACCTTTCAAGAAGGGCAAAGGTCCTGGCTGGCCTTTTACAGGGCGGGGAGGCCAAGGATGCAGGAGGAACAGGGAGCCCCCGCAGCTCCAGCGGTGCGCACTTCCACCTCTGCATCTCCATGGGGACGCCGTGCTTAGGAAGGAAGTTAGCCACAGGCAATGAGCTTTAATCCACACGTCTCGGAGATGGATTTCCGTTAGACGGCTTGTTCCAACAACAACTGAATGCCTTTTCTCCTCCTAGGGTATGTAGAAATGTAAAAGATATCCAGCATTGACGAGGGTATAGGGAAAACAGGCGCTCTTGCATTCTGTTGGTGAGAGGCTAATTTAGAGCACCTTTTTGGAGGGCAATTTGGCAGTCTCCATCAAAATTTCAAATACTCCTGTAGTCTGACACAGGCATTTTATTTCGAAGAATCTAAACCATAGAAACGTAGAAGTGTACAAAGATATGTTGCTATTAGGAAAAAAAGCCACTGCCCCCAGCAGGAAAATGGCTATATAAATTATGTATTTACTCTGTGGAATGCCATGCACAATGAGGTAGATCTAAATATGCTGCCATGGAAAGGTCTCCAAAATATACAATGACATGACAAAAGCAAGCTGTAAAATGAAGCCTATAGGAGGATCCCACGTACACAAAAGAACTTCATGGAACAAGGACCACACACTAAGCAGCTGCCAAACATTATCCCTGGGGAGCCCAGTGGGGCTGGGAAAGTCGGGCTTGCTCTTTATACATTAAATACTTCTATATTTTCTAATTTTTTTAAACAAGAATGGGTACTTTTGTCAATACCCATCCACTGAAAGGCAAACAAAGAGACAACAGCTTTAGGATGCCCAGTTAGCATAAAGGGCCAAAGAGAAGGCAACCTCTGGGCGAAGGCTGGAGTACAGAGGGTGGGAACGCTGGGCCTGCCACAGGAGGCCCTGGGGCCACCTTGAGGCTCACTTTCTCCTCTGCCCACCCCAGCGACAGGAAAGCTGGAAGGGTGTGGGCACATTCTCAAAAGCAGCCTTTCCACCACCAGACAGGGCAGCAATGGGGCTGCTGGGAGGCCATATCCACAGACTGTCCCCACCCCTTCATCAGCCTTCCTCCTGTCCCTTGGTGGAGCCTGGGGCAGGTACTATCTCATACCCTTCTTCCTAAGACTACCAAGTTTTGAAACTGAAGACCCCTTAGAACATTCTCTCAAACAAGAGCACCTAGGTGATAAAGTTCAATGACAAGCTGAAGGGCATCCTGTCCCTTCTCCAACTCCTTTCTTTCTCTGGTCTACTCCTATTCATCCTTCAAAACCAGGTGTAGGCAGTGCTTCTTAGGAAACTTCCTTCTCCCACCACAGCCTGGGTGGACTAAGCACCTCCCCTCTGAGCCTCAGGGCCTTGTCCCCACTTCTACCACAGCACGCACCTTGGGCAGTGAAACAGTGGACTCATGCGCTGGTCTTTCAGCACAGACTCCCGTAGGGCAGTGATTGTGACACACATCCCCAGCACCACATAGGAGGGCACTCAGGGGCCCAGGGCCACCTGCCTGACTGTAGAACCAGTGGAGTGAGCTGCGCCAACAAGCAGGCATCTCCTCCTGGGGGACATCTATTCACAAAGGGTCAAGATAATGCCATCAGCTCAACTGAGGGCCATAATTTCTGCTGTCACTTAGCCACAAATGATTCCTGAAGTCCCTCTGTTCTACCACTGACTCTAAACCCGTGAGGCTAGGTGGCCACCATCCCTCCCAACAAAGCAATTTTGAGTGACAACAACCACCCAGCACCACCTAGCAAATATGAAATGCTGAAGAGCAAAACATACTCCCCAGGAAGCGGAAGCTCTGCCCTCCTCCAGATATGCATCCTTCACTTAGGCTCTATGTGGGTGCTTCATAATATACCCCAAAAAGGTACACAACCACCTCACACCCATTAGGATGGCTACTATAAAAAAATTGAAAATAACAAGTGTTGGCAAAAGCGTGGTGAAACTGGAACCCTTGCACACTGCTGGTGGGAATGTAAAATGGTGCAGCTGCTGTGGAAAACAGCATGGGAGTTCCTCAAAAAGTTCAAAATTGAACTACCATAAAACACAGCAATTCCACTTCTAAGTATGTACCCAAAGAATCAAAAGCAGGGACTTGAAAAGATATTTGCACACCCATGTTCACAGTAGTGTTATTCACAATAGCCAAAATGTGGGAACAACACCAGTATCTACCACTGGATCACTGGATACACACAATGCGGTGCACGTGTACAATGGATGTATACAGCTCTATATCAGCTTTAGAAAGGAAGGGATTCTGACACACGCTCCAACGTGGATGAACCTTGAAGACATTACACCAAGTGAAATAAGCCAGTCACAAAAAGACAAATATTGCATGACCCCACTTATAGGAGGTATTCAAAATCACAGAGACAGAAAGCAGAATGGTGGTTGCCAGGGGCTAGCGGGAGGGAGGAGTGGCGAGTTAGTGTTTACTGGGTGCAGAGTTTCAGGTGGGAAGATAAAAAAGTCCTGGCGATGGATGGCGGTGATGGTTGCACAGCGGTGTGAATGCACTTACTGCCACGGAACTGGACACTTAAAAATGGTCAAGATGGTAAATTTTATGTTATGTGTATTTTACCACAATAAAAACAAAGTCTGCAGGGAGTCGTTCTTGCCCTTAAGTGTGAATTAATCGGGAAGCAGCAGTTTGGTTGTAGCAGTGTTCCTGGAAGGTGCTAGAGACAAGCAGGAGTGCCCAGGCCACTTTCCCCACCCAAGCAGGACAGAGAACCACAGTCCCCCCAAAGGCACTCACCATCCATTTGAGAGGCAGAGCCTTAAGTGTTACCTGGCCCCTAGCCCAGGAAGCAACCTGTGCCCACCAGCATACACATGGATGCGACATAGAGACAGTTCACACCTGACCTCACTGACCTGCCCCACCCCCAGCCCAACGCCAGAGGAAGCCAGGTGGGGTGGGGGAAGCAGGCAGTCTGTGTCGTGGGCCTCACTGGGCTTCAATCCTGTTGCTTGTGTGATTCTGAAAAAGTCACGACAGAGGTAAAGACACTCAGCTCACATGGTGGAGAAGGTTAAATGAGATAAAACCTTAAACGGACACAGCACAGCTCCCGGCACAAGCAGGTGTCTTTAACTGTTCGTTCCCCTCCCCCTTCTTCCACCCCACACAAGCACGCCTCCCCTTGTGTGCATGGTTAGCTGCTCTCAGGGCAGGCACAGGACATTATTCATCTTTGAATTCAAAAGCCCACCCCACCCTACACAGTGCATTTAAATAAACAGTCAGATAATTACTAAATACATATAAAATATAAAGCCACTGCAGCTCAAGGGCTTCTGGGCCAGCTTTGTGGCAGTAGGAAGATTTAAATTAGGTCTTGAAGGGTATATGAGTCTAAACATGAACGAGAGAGATGCAAGACTGCCTTGCAGGGGCAAAGACCATGCTGGGCACAGGCAAGGGGAGGCGGGAACACAGAGCATGTCCTGTCCACAAGAGAAGAGACAGGAAGAAGTCCGGTCAGTGAATGAGGGCCTCGAACACCAGGCTACATTTATAAATCATTCTAAAGGAAATAGGGAGTTCCAGGAATTTTCTGGTAGATTTGTCCAAAGTTTTGAGTGGCCCCAGAGAATAGAAAGGGAGGGAGAATGGAAAGAAGGAGAGAAGCTGGGTGGTTCCTGCAATGGCCCAGGCCTGACCAGGGTGAGACCAAGTTAGAGGAGGTGAAAACTAAGACAGGGAAACCAATGCTAAAGACATGATAAAGAAAAACAAACAAAACCCCTCACACCAGTACTAAGCTCTACAGCCAAGAGGGGCCCTAGAACTGCCATGGCCCAGCAAGGCTCCTCCATCCATCTGCCCAGCCCCTTCCTGGCCTCCCTTCCTTTCGCTATTGCTCACCCTAGAGCAGTGTGTCTTTATGTTTAAAAAGTATTTATGAAATTGAAATGAGTGCATTTCATGGGCACCTTGTCAGAATGTGCCATTACAAGTGACATTTTTGGGTGTCAGAGTTTTGGGTGTCTCATCTGCTGGTAGATCTGATTTGCCCAGTTGACAAGTGAGAAGACTATGACACCAGCAATTATAGAAACAAACTCAACCTAGAATCTGGAAATCAAGCTGTTCTCTCGTCTCTGCTATCACACACAGCAGACAATATGGTGGCCCACTGGCAGAGGGCCCTCACTTCTCAAACCACAGCAGCTCAGGGGGACTGGCAGGACCCCAGACTACATGACCTTCCAAGATGGTAGGAAGAGAAAATAATGTACACAGTTTCTCAGGACTAGAGGAAGAAAGCAGAAAACCTCTTCAAAATATCACTAGGATTCAACACAAAAGAGCACATACTGTACAACTCCACTCATATGAACTTCTAGAACAGGCAAAACTAATCTATGGCAATAGAGGTAAGATCAGTGGTGGTCTCTGCAGATGCGCTGGAGGGGAAGATTGACTAGAAAGAGATGAGGGGATTTTCTGGGGTGAGGTTGACCATCTGTATTTTGATGAGATATGGGTTACAACATGTATGCATCTGTCAAAACTATAACAATTAAGATTTGTGTATTTCACTATAAGTAAACTATACCTCAATGAAAAACATTAGAAGGCAAATGGCAAATATATATATATATATAAAAAATACACACACAGAGGTAAATACATATATATAATACATACACATACATAAATACATATATATGTGCATATGTATGAGAAATAAAAATAAAATCCTAAGCCCCCTACCAGGTGAATGGACCCCTCTTGGCCAATGGTACCCCAGAGAAATCTAAAAAATGAGTTCCCAGCCATGATGGGATGGGAGGTCGGGCACACCTTGTTATACACCCTCCCTCCTAACCACCATTGGGCTTTCTTTCCTAAAGGTTAAACAGAAACCAGACCTTTGGAAAACACTTGCTTCACCACTGATTTCAACCTACCTTGTGACCGCCTCTGTTTTGCAGTTTTGACACAAATAACCAGCATTCTGTAAGGACGGCCTTGCTGAAATAACAGGAACACATCTAATCCCGTAATTTTCTAATATCAGCTAAAGATCAACCCTTTGAGCTCTCACGTGAGAAATTTTTCTCCACCTGCGCTGTGAGCACCTACTAGGCTTTTCCACCCTAACACGTTCCTCCCTGATAAAAGACCACTGGCCACAGAATGGTCCTGGCCAGTCCACAGAGTCTGCCCACGGAGTACCTTTGTGTCCTCTGCTTCACCTTTTGATGTTAGAGGGCTGAAAACTCCACCCTCAGATCATGCTAACGCCACCATTTTTTGAACATGGGACCCATGAGGAAACACGAAGCTCAATTGCTCATGCGCATGTTTCTCCTTTCATAAATGTTCATGATTCCTCCTACAGCTTATTAAACATGTATATTCAGCCACCCTGCTCAGCATAAATTTCTGTTCCCTTTACCCCTCCCTCAAAGTGCTTGCTCTTGGCTTCTGCCTGAGGCTATGCTTCCCAGCCTGTTAGACTGGCCAACATGCAGGCTGCAACCTTTATGAGAAACAAAGCTCTCCTCTCCAAATTTATGAACCTCATGATTCCTCAGTTCACGTGTGTGTGTGTGTGTGTGTGTGTGCGCGCGTGTGTGTGTGTGTGTGTATATATATAAACTGGATTCATAAGAAAGTAGAATCTCTTACGGAGAGCTAACAGTCTTAAGAAAAACTAAAAGCCACTTGGATTTGGGCCGTAAACTTTAGGCCTGAAAAATGAGCTCAGAGAGCCTGTTCTTCAAACCGCACTCTTCAAATGAGTAAACAGACCAGACATGACCTACCCAAAGTCACACAGCAATTCAGCAGCAGAATGGTGACCAATCCCAGACTTCTCAAGACCTAACCGGGAATTAGTTTCTCTGTTCTGGACCAGTGCCACAAAAAGCAGATGAAACAGAAGACCAAAAGGTGATTTTATGAACTAATTTCATTTAAACCATCAAACCTAGAACTAAATAGTTCCCCCCAACCAAGCCTGGTCTAAACCAGGAGATTAACTTTCAAACAGTAAAAAGTATTGACCTTCACAAGGCTGAGTCAAGAACTGCCCCTCCATTAAATGGTAGACACTCCTGCCTGGCTTACCCTCTTTGCCCATGTACAAATATCCAGATGACTGGCAAAGGAGAAAGACATGTAGGAGTCATAAAACTGAGTCACTGTGTGACTTTGGCAATTGGTTTTTGTCCTCAGTTCCTGGTTCCTAGCATCCAGCACCTGAAACCCTTGGAATCTCAGGAGTGACAAGTATCTTTTTGTATGCTAATGAGATGACTGGTGGCTAGGGGTCCCTAAATAGCTTCAGGATGGGGCTGGTTCCCAGAAAGACCAAGGCTAGTTTAGAAGGTTGGAACTTTCAGCCCAATCCCCATCCCACCCCACCTCCAGGGAGGAGAAAGGGGCTGGAGGTGAGTTAATCATCAATGGCCAATGATTTGATTAATCATGTCCATCCAATGAAACCTCCATGAAACCCCCTAAATGACGGGGTTCAGAGAGATTCCAGGTTGGTGAACACGCAGAAGTGTTGGGAGGGTGGCAGGCCCAGAGGGCACGGAAAAGCTCCTTGCCGCTTCCCCACACCTTGCCCATCACTTCCATTTGGCTGTTCCTGAGTGGTATCCTTTATAATGTAAATGTAAGTGAAGTGTTTTCCTGGGTTTTGTGAGCTGTTCTAGCATATTATCTAACATGAGGAAGGCAACTTGGGAATTCCCAGTTTATGGCTGGTCGTCAGAAGTACAGGTGATAACCAGGAACTTACAACTGGCACGTGAAGTGGGGGCAGTCTGTGGGACTGAGCCCTTAACCTCTGGGGTCTGCATCAACTCCAGGTAGTTGGCATCAGAATTGAATTCAATTGTAGGATACTCAGTTGGTGTCAGAAAACACACACACACACACACACATTTGGTGTCAGAAGTGTTGTCAAGGTAAAAATAGCACAGACCTACCCTCTCTGGGCCTGTTTACCCACCTATAAAAATGAGAAGTTGGACCAAATGCCACTAAGGCCCTTCCAGCCAGACTCCTACAATTCCTTGAATTGCTGGTTTAAGAACTTCCAGAGTTAACATGAGGGATTCTCACTCTCTGGAAGGCACTGGCAAATTCAGCTTTTGAACCCCAAGCAACATCATTTCTCCGGCCACAGTTCCTATTTTGACTAATGATATGCCAGAACTCTGTGTGACTTCTCCTTTGAGGAGCAACAAAAAAAACCCAACAGTGTCCTATTATAGGGCCCTGTCCTTGTCCCCAGCTCTCAAAGACTTACAGCCCAATTCTCTGAGATGAAAGAATCAGTCTCTCTCTATTACACTCAATTTTAAACCAAAACCCGAAACAGAATTTTTGACGTGCCTCCCAGACTACAAGCCTTGTGCTTCATTAATGATTAAAACAGCAGGTGGTAATGTCTTAAAAGCAAGTTGGTCAGTTAGTCAACTTAGCATCTGCTTAAATTCCCTCTCTTCCTCCATCCAACACTGTAATTCTAAAGCAAATCCAGAGAGAGAGTAAAAGACACAGTCTTCTATTATTAAGAAGAGACTCAACGAGGTTGTAAGAAAGCACATCCTTTGACCAAACTCTCAGAAAAGTTTCTGGGCTGAGGAGGACATTTGTAAACTGAATTATGCTAGGAAGACTGAAACTGGGTGAATAATTTCTAACACTAAGGCAGGTCTGGATTTAAAACAACTATTAGATTTTCAGCCACCAAGTTCATTCAGGTATTCATTCACTGAATTCCACAAACATTTACTAAGCTCTCCAGGTTAGTGGTTAAGGGCACCAGCTCTGGAGGCCCCAGGCTTGGGTTCCAGTCCCTGCTCTGCCACCTATAATCCACAGACCTTGAGGGAGGTACTTTACTTCTAAGCCTCAGTTTCCTAGTCTTATACAGTATCAATGATAGTATCTGCCTTACGGAGCTGATGTGGGAATTAAAGGAAATGATGAATGTAAGGTACTTAACCCAGTACCTGGTGAGGAGAGTCATACTGACTAGTACTAATAGCATTATCATTCTTATCTTTAAGGCATTTTGTTAGACTCTACTGAAAAATAAGGGCATGACACCAAACGCACAGGCAATAAAACAAAAAATAGAGAAATTGGACTTAAAATTAAAACTTTTGTGCATCAAAAGACATCAACAGAGTAAAAAGGCAATCCCAGAATGGGAGAAAATATTTGCAAATCACGTATCTGATAAGGGATTAATATCCAGAACGTATAAAGAACACCTAAAACTGAACAACAAAAAACAAACAGCTGATTAAATATTGGGCAAAGGATTTGAACAGACAGTTCTCCAAAGAAGATACACAAATGGCTAATAAGCATATGAAAAGATGCTCAACATCACTAATCATGAGGGAAATGCAAATCAAAACTACAGTGAGATACCACTTCATACCCATTAGGATGGCTACTATGAGGAAAAAACAACACAAAACAAAATACAAGTGTTGGCAAGGATGTGGAGAAACCGGAAACCTTGTGCACTGCCGGTGGGGATAAAAAGTGGTACAGTAGCTTGATAAATAGTATGATGGTTCCTCAAAAAATTAAAAATAGAATTACCATATGATCTAGCAATTCCACTTCTGGGTATATACCCAAAAGAATCGAAAACAGTGACATGAACAGAAATTTATACATCCATGTTCATAGCAGCATTATTACCAATAGCCAAAAAGTAGAAGCAACTCAAGTGACCATCAGTGGATGAATGGATAAACAAAATGTGGCACATACCTGTAATGGAATATTATACAGCCTTAACAAGGAAGGAAATTTTGACATGTTCCCATATAGATGAAACCTGAAGACATTATGCTACATAAAATTTGTCAGTCACAAAAGGATAAATACTATATGATTCCACTTATATGAGGTTCCTAGAGTAGTCAAATTCACAGAGATAGAAAGAACGGTGGTTGCCAGGGGTTGGGGGGGAAGAGGAAACAGGGACGAGCTCTGGAGACAGAGGATGGTGATAACTGCACAAAAATGTGAGTGTACTTAATGCTACTGAACTATAAACTTAAAAATGCTTGTATATATTTTACCACAATTTCTTTTTTTTTTAACATTTAAAATTTTTTTTTATTTTTTATTTCAACATATTACGGGGGTACAAATGTTTAGGTTACGTATATTGCCTTTGCCCCACCCGAGTCAGAGCTTCAAGTGTGTCCATCCCCCAGACGGTGCACACTGCACCCATTAGGTGTGAATATACCCATCCCCTCCTTTCCCCTCCCGTCTGCCCGACACCCAGTGAATGTTATTACTATATGTGCATTTAAGTATCACAATTTCTTAAAAAGCAAGAACAAATAGAAACAGGTGCCCTTATGGAACATTGAGTCTAAATGCTGCTTGGGAAAAAGTATAACATAATAACACATTTTGGTTTTACATGCTCACTTGATCCTCTTAACAACCCAGGAAGGTGTGACAGCACAAGTATTTTTGCACTCCCCTCACCACCACCATTTACAGATTGGGAAACTGAGAATTAGAACAGCTACTGGATTCACACAAGGGCAGTTACACAGAGAGGCAGAGATGGGACTGACTCCAATCCAAAACAAAAAGTGCTAAATGCTGGCAGAGAAAAAAGAGAGGGCAACAGAAGTCCACATTCCCATTGAAGGAACTGTGCTATCTTTCTGGAATTCCCATGTGGAATCAGTATGGCACCTTCTTGTCCAAATGGAACCAGACCATGCTCGTTGTCTAAAAGGCAACACAAATAAAAGCTCTGGAGCTAGACTCTCGGGGTGTAGAAGATGGCTTGGCCTACATAAGCCAGGAAACCTTGGGCAAGTTTCTAAGTCTCCATTTCTTCACCTGTAAAGCAGAGATAATACCACTGACTTAATGGTGTTTTCAGAGAAAAAAACATTTAAATGAGATAATGTGTACACAGCACTTAACAAGGGGCCTGGAACATGGTGAGGGTCCAGTGAATGATGGCTAATAATTTTAGCATTAAAAGATGCTAAAAAGCTTGGTTCAGTGGCTCATGCCTGTAATCCTAGCACTTTAGGAAGCTGAGGTGGGAGGATCCCTTGAGCCTGGGAGTTTGAGACCAGCTTACAAAACCTCGTCTCTGCATAAAATAAAGAAAAAAAAAAATTAGCTGGGCATGGGCATGGGCCTGGTGGTGTGCACATGTGGTCCCAGCTACTCGGGAGGCTGAGGCAGGAGGATCGCTTGATCCCAGGAATTTAAGGTTGCAGTGAGGTTTGATGATGCCACTGCATTCGACCCAAAGTGAGAGAGCAAAAAAAAAAAAGATGCTCAAAAACTAAGGGTGACAGAAAGGAACCTGTGGAGTGAATAATTGTGCAGAGTTTACTATACCACAAGATCACAAGGAAACAGAAAGACCCTGCCCTCGAGGAGTCTCCAGTCTTACTGTGAAGACAAAGCAATAAACATAGGATAAGATAAATAAAGCAGGAAACAGAACCAGGCAGGAGGGAAGGAATCAACAAATTTGTATATATTAGTTGACTGCAGGACACTGTGCTAGGGACTTTATACATATTATCTCATTTAATCTTCACAAAAACCTGGAGGACAAGTAATATTCTTCTCTATTTTATAGGTGAGGGAAGAGCCAAATGAATGATATGTACACTAAGCACTGTGAGTTCAGAGGAGATTCATCACCATAAACAGGGTGGTCTAGGAAGACTGCCTGGAGGAAGAGGCAAGGGCTGATGATTGGAAGGAGAAAATCAAAGGGAATCTTCTAGATCAGAAGGACTGGAGGGAGCACTAAAATAGGTACCAAGTCTGAGAATGGTTTTTAAAAGGCCTCTCTTCTAACCACAACAAGCTGGGTCAGCAGGAAAATCCTGAAGGATATTTTTTATCTTTTCAGACTACTGGGTTAGCCCAAGTTTCTAGGTGATTTATATGCTAGGTCAAGAGCAACAACCCTTAACTGACGCTCCTCTGGGCACTGCATTTATACCCTCTTCCTCGCCTAATAGCCCAAGTCAAAAATAAATAAATATATAAAGGTAGATTATACAGAAATATGCTAAAGTGGTTATACAATGTTGCATCTCGAAGGCATGAGAAAATGGAGAGTGAAATACAGAAGTATTCTGTTACGTGAAATCAAAAGGATCTTAACGAATTTGTTAGGAAGTACATTATGGGGATTTTTTTTCTTTGTATTTTTCTATATTTTCTATCTGGTTATACATTGTTTTTTCAAAAGCACGATTATATGAGAATTTTAGATATCCCAAACAGCTCCCCTCTAAGCAGTTCCTTCAGAGAAGCCCTGGGAGTATCTCAGCTCCTGTCCTAGTCATGATAAACAGAGCAGGATGAGGAGCAGGCTGACTCCCCCACATGATTTTTGATGTCAGGGGTTTTATAACCTGTCCAGGCAATGAAGGACAAATGCTCTCAGAACCCCATATTTCTTCCTGGTGCTCCATCAGCCTGCCTCGGCACCCTTCTGTCTCTGACGGGGGCTCATAAGGAGTGTCCCAACCCCTGACCTCGGAGGAAGTGGCACCAACTGCTGCTGACTTCCTTGTAGGATCCCCCCCTCCATTCTGCACAGATGGGGGCTTTGATGGTAAAAGAGAAAAATGATCTTTTGGTGACTGCCAAGGAGAAATCTCCATGCCTCTGTAATAATATCCATGTTACTTTCCTCCCTAGAAATCTTTCAGGGCTCTCCAGTGCCTCTAAAAAAAAAAAAAGAGTCCAAAGTACTTGGCTGACATGTGCAGTGACCCCCCCCCAGTCAGGCCTCATCCCACCTGACAGTCTCACCCCCCACCACTCCCCTTTGCCGGGCAGATAGAACCAATCCCATCACCCTCACCCATCCCTTAACATTCAGCACTGGTTCAGGCTGTCGTCTCTGCCAAAGAGCCCTCGGAGCCTGCCTTCCCATTTCTACATGAACCAAATCCCTCCCATTCACCAAAGCCCTGCTCAGCAGCCACAGTCCGCAGTCTCCTGAGTCCCTCCTTCCCTCCCACAGTGCTCCTCCTCACCTCCCTCTTGCTGCGGGCAGCACAGTGTAATAGGACACCAGCTCTGGAAACCGGAATGCTGGCTTCAAATTCTAGCTCCCTTACTGCTAGTTGTGTGACCTTAGGCAGGTTCCATACCTTCTGATGGCCTCAGTGTGCCCAACTGCAAAACGGAGATAATAACCTTATTCACAGCATTGTTGTCAGTACTAAATGACTGCAAGATACGTAAAGTGCCCACTTCTGTCTCTGGCACATAGTAATATAATACTAAACTTTCAAAAGAAAGAAGAAGAAACCTTTATTACTATTACTACTGGAGGTGACTCCTCCCCTCCTCCATTCCCTTACTGCATTTATCCATCCAATCTTGCAACCACTTTCTATCTTATCTGATTTAGATACTGCTCTTTGCTCCCTTACTAGGCTGAACACACTAGTAAATGCGTAGCTTGGTACCTACAGATAATCAATATAGGGCCACTGAATGAATGAACGAATGAATGCATGAATTTTAGTCACACTTTTCATCTTTTTACGAGAAAACCCACATTTAATGTTTGAAGAAAGATAAAGAAGAGATTAAAGTGGAACTTTTAATCTAGAGCAACAGTTCTCAAAGTGAAGCACAGCATCAGTACCGTCAGGGAACTTGTTAGGAATGTAGAATGCTAGTTCCCATCCCAGACCACCCTGGGGGCGGGGCCAGTACTAACACAGCGTTTAACAAGCCCTCCAGGTGATTCTGATGATGCTGAATCATGAGCTCTGAGGGCATGAAGTAACACACATGGCGGCACAGAATGGGCACTGGATCAGGAGTGCATGCCTGGCTTAACTCTGGCATTGTCCTTGCACAGGTCTCTTAACTTCTCATAGCCTTATTTCTTATAAGTGATACAGGAACATTAACACCCAAATAACTAAATGTTGTAAAGATTAGATGAGACTCCGTGTACAGAGTTTGCATATAGTAGGTGCGTAATAATTATAAGTTCCACCAGGTACAGTGGCTTGCACCTGTGGTACCAGCTACTCAGGAGGGTGAGGTGGGAAGATTGTGTGACCCCAGGAGTTCAAGGTTACAGTGAGCTGTGATCCCACCACGGCACTCCAGCCTGGGCAACACAGTGAGACCTAGCCTCTAAAAATAAATAATAATTTTTAAATTTTTAAAATAATTTAAAAAATAATTATAAGTTCCTTCCAGTTCTCTTCTTGTGTATCTCACAAGGTTGTAAAGATTACATAAAATGACTGAAGCAAAAGGGCTTTGCAAATTGCCAACTGTTGTAGCAATCTGAGGGACAACAAATGATCCTTGGTACAAACAGCCAGGCTAGAGTTAAGCACCTGCATTGACAGGTGTTTAAAGTAGTTTATGTCCAACACCACTCAATCTACAAACAAAGACTGTGCAACAGAGTATCTGCCTCTTCCCTGTTTATTAAAACAAAACTATGAAGGCAACAGTTGCCCCCACCCCCAATATGCTCGTCAGAATTAACTAACTACTCACTGATCTTTGAATCTAAATGGATCTAAACTTTACCCCTCTTGGAAAAGGATTTTCTGAAAACTTTTTGCAGCCAACACAAGGATAACTGAAAACATGTGAATAGCACCATGGACCTGACTTGGGGAGCTCCCCATGTATGACATCCAACTTCAAAATGGTAACATTTTGAAACTTGTTACAGAAGAATAAAAATCAAGAAATAAAAGTGAGTGCTTTTTCTTCCTCCACATTTCTTAGCCTCTCACACCTCAGGTGGCTTGCGCTCTCTCTGAGCCATGCTTTCTACTTAGGAATCATCTTCCAGAATGAAGGGCAGGATGGATGCAGGAAATGCACAAATAACTAGGTCAGACTATGGTCTTAGCTGCTCGCTTGAGTTGGGTGGACCAAGTGTTCAACCAGATAGCACCCGCTGAGACCATCCTTATGAGGCCTAGGCACTAAACAGAGTAATAATCACTCCACCAACCACTCAGACCCAGGACACCTTTTGTGAGCGTGTCGCCTCCACTGACAGATCCCCAAGAACAGCTCATTAATAGGTGTATCCCCAGAGCCTGACACAGACCTGACACCCAACAGGTACTTATAAATGCCTACTGAAGTGGACAGACTTATTAAGTGTAATTATTTAGGTAGAGGCCCCACACAGCTGTGGAGAGGTGTTCTTTTACGAGTGGGGAAAGTGAGGTCCAGAAATACTAAAAGTTGAAGTTACTTAAAGATTGAGGTCTTTGATGCTGCCCACCCAGAGCAAGGCTGCATCCTGTGACCCAAACCCTACTTGTCACTGCTCCCCACAGCCACCTTTGCTCCACTCAGAGTGGTGCTCACAGATGTGCCTATGCCACCCTATCTAACTGTCCCCAGGCCCAGGAATTCTCTTCTCTGCCTGTGGAGTTCCCACCCATCCTTCATGAACAGCCCTCAGACTCAAAGGAGTCCCTGTCACCGTAGCCTCTTCTGAATGCTTTCAAACTCCTTCAGCACTTAAAATCTGCACTATTCATCATTGTTTCATGTATCTCTGTTTTCTCTCCTGAAACTATAAATCCCTCGAGGACAGGAACAGGCTCTCCCTTTTACCAGCTGAGCAGTTATTTCACTGCTCTGAGCCTCAGTTTCCCCATCTCTAAAGTGGGAAAGATAGTAAAATTTATTCACAGAAAAGCTATAAGAAGCAAATGATGGCTATAGAACTGCTTTGTGCAAGCTCTAGCTACTGTTTTTAATCATTAGCCTTGTTGCTCACCTACCAATACTGACAATCCTAAATGTCATGAAAATCACTCTTATGCCTTATCACAACAGTACAGCACATACATTAAACCTCATTCTGTCCGCTTAATCATTTACCTGAACTGTACCGAACTTACTGAGACCTTGCCCATTGGCTACCCGGCAATGGGGAACCTTCACCATCTTTATGGTCAAGTGTCTTTTATAAGCAATAGTGGACAGTAGGGCCTGGAAGCGTATTTTCCTTCACAGGTCACAGATGGGCCAGGTGTCTTACACCCTAGGGATTTTCTATCCCTAGATAGAAAATCCAACCCTAACTTAATTATTCTGTTATGATCAGTGACAGCTATAATTTACTGAGCTTCTACTATGTTCCAGATACTATGCTAAGTGTTTTACATACATCATCTCATTTAAACCACACTACTCTGTGAATGTGAATCAATCTCTCTCTCTCTCTTTCTCTCTCCCGCCCCCTCTCTCCCTGTCTCTCAGAAGATAGCCAAACTAAGGATCGGAAGGGATACACAATTTTCTGGAATCACACAGCCATGAAATGGGCAGAACCCAAATTCAACTCAGGTCTTCCTGACAGAAGTATCATGCTCTTTCCACTGCTATATATTCCTATCTCCCTTATATTTGTATTTTAAAGTCCCCTTTAACATCTACCCCTCATCAACTACCATGTCATTTTTAAAGTGTAAAGGGGACAGAGAAGAAAAAAATCCCCCCAAATTTACTAGCTTCCTCTGTTAACTGGCTAGAATTCAATACTCAACTAAAAAATGAGTTTTTGGAATATGGCTGTAGTGAAAGAGCCCCCGAGGAAAGTAGGAAAGGAAATGAGGAAGAAAGGAGGTGAGAATCAGACAGACACTTGAGTGGGCAGCAGGGGACAAAATGTTACAAAGGTGGGAAAACACTCTTTTGGGGCCCAGTGCCTATTGTCCCTTATAAAAGATACGATACCAGAAAGGCTCCTAAATGCCAGTTAGCCAACAGGAGACACCTCAATAATTTTACAGGCCCCACTAACGGCTGAAAAGTAAGCTGGAAATTTATAAGCCAGGCGGGAATAAATCACTACTGCCTAAACCAGTCAGGCCTATAAGGACACCAAAGGACCTTGC
The DNA here is from genome assembly GCF_041146395.1 of Eulemur rufifrons. NCBI lineage: Eukaryota > Metazoa > Chordata > Mammalia > Primates > Lemuridae > Eulemur > Eulemur rufifrons. The sequence continues at coordinate 4,987,000 of NC_090991.1, forward strand.
TCATAAAAGACGTTTTACCAGTCCTTCCACCAACCACGAGTAACCTGGTTTTTAAAGAAACTAATCAGCATTCTTAACTGATCACTTGACATAAGCCACTGCCTGGGGTGAAAAGGTAAGTCATGCTCTTTGCTCTTGCTATATATTCCTACATCTCTTATATTTGTGTTTTAAACTTCTACCCCTCATCAACTACCTTGTCATTTTTAAAGTGTGGAGCTTTACTAGCTTTACTAGCTCCCCCTATTAACTGCTATTTTAGTACGGAAATCTCATATGGTAGCCACTATGGTGTCCTTCACCCGCACTTTGGGCTTTCCCTAGCCAGGCTGCTGGTCATCTCTGGTGCCCCCAGGTGCCCAGAGCCCTCCTATAGGATTAACAGATACTGCTGAGTACCTCTCTCCACGGCTGCCACCAAAAGATCTCAGCTTTGGCAAATTTAATATGGGGTGGGGGCGGTGGAGCAGCAGGGAATGTACAGAGACAACCACAAAGAACATCAAAACTTTAGTATTTGGAGGGACCTACTACACCTCACCTCCAAACACCTCATTTAACAGATAGGGGAACTTTAAGCCAGAAAGGGCACAAGGTCATGGGAGAGTCACTGGCAAAGCCACTACTGGAGTCCAGGCATCCTGATTCCCAGTCCAGCGCTCTTATCATTAAAGAACACAGCCTCCCTTCTTTCCTGGGAGGCACTGCAGGCATGCCATCCCCCTGCCAAGATAATCACCCTCAAAGAGCCCCTCCCCCCATCCCAGTCCCTCCTACAGCCTAGCTGAGTTGCAGCTCAAATTAGCAAGTCCTGGAGTAGGGGGCATTTTCTGGGACGGTGCCCAGACTGAGGGCTGCTGGTACTGAAGAGGAAGGACAAGAATGGAGGGAGAAGGAGGTGACATCCCACAAAGGGTTTGAGAGAACTGGTCCTGGGGGCAGTGGCAGTGAGACTGCCAGGCTGGATAACGGTGCACGCAGTAGCATCTCCCAATAAGCAAGGGGTAAGCAGATCGGCAGTTGGCACCACCTCTAGGAGAGACAAGAAGGACTGGGCCCTGATGGGTAGGTAAGGTCAGAGCATCTCCCGAGTTCAAGTTGGGCCTCAGGGGCGCCTCCTGGCAGGGTGGCACCGGCGCCCGTGACGTGGTACCGATGCCTGGGCAGAGGCCCTATGACATGGATGCCCGGCCCACCCGTGAGATGGCACTGGCGCCCAGCAGAGGCCCGCGGTCCTCACCAGCCCTGTCAGCTGCAGCTGTCGCCCAGCCGCCCGCCCCCCACGCGGCCTTACCGAGGCACTGCCCCACCGGGGTGCTGAACGGGTTCCCCAGGAGGAACTCCATCTTGGGCGGACAACTCGCAGCGGCCCGGGCCCCCTGTGTGGCGCCGCGGTCTTCGCAGTCCCCAACCGCGCTCCAGACCTGACTGACACTTGCCCTCGCCCCACCCTTGGGAACGCAGACCGCGGGCCCCTGAACCCGCCCCCTTGTCGCGTCTCTATTGGGCAATAGCTGCACAGCCCTCCTTCGATTGGTCGTCACACCTCCCTTGGCAAAGCCCCACCCACCCCGCCGTGTCCGATTGGACTGAGAAGAGAGCTAGGTCACCGGCGTCCCTGTCAGGCGTAGCGGCACCTCCCCTAGCCCGCCTCCGAAAGAGAGGGTGTGCATTTTGATCTATCTGCATATTGGTTAATCTAGAGGATCCTTGCTATTATTGGACAAGAGAAGAGTCAATCATTCAAACGGGGGGGGCGGAGAAGAGGTGGATCTAGGAAGGGACCCGCCCATAGAAAGTGCTGATTGGAGAAACATTTGTTTTCCCCACGGCTGGTTGGTGTTAAGACTTTTTCCCCGCCCAGATATGGGGTCACGTGACCCGTCAACTTTCACCCAGGATGTCTGCCTCCCGACTTCCCCTTAGCAACCGAGTGGCGGCGCTTGGTTCCCCAGCAACCGGGTGACGCGTCTGCTACATGGAACCAGCCCGGTAGCCGGCGCTTGAGAAGGTGAGAGCGGGAAGCTGAGGCTCCAGAGGACTCGCGGGGGCAGACAGCGCCCGACTTAACTCCTTCCCCTGACTTTTTTCTCTAAGGACTCTGGCGCGGCCCTTCTCCTTTGTAAAATGAGCACACGGGTCCTCTGCCAGCCACTTTACAGTAGCGCTGAGACCTCCAAGACACTTTAGTCCTGGCTTTTCAGACCTTCAGATAAGAAAGAAATGCTAAAGGTGCAGTTCCTCAGGGAGGAGGGCCAGAAGGGTTTTTGATCCATTGATAACGTTTTCCAGAACAGCCATCATATCCAACCTCTTAACTATCATTAGATTGTTTCATCTTGGCGCTAAAGTGTTTTGGTTGTGAATACGTATACTCAGGTTCCGCCTCTCTCTGTCAGTAACTCATTGTATGACTTTAAACAAGCTCCTTCCCCTCCACGAGGACCTCAGTTTCCCAATTTGGGAATTAAGGGCATTAGGACTCCCTTCTTTAATGGCCTCCAGAGCGGACATATAATTAATAATGCATGTGCACTGAGTATACAGTAAGCACTCAGTAAGAGGTTGGTTTGCTTTTTATTAATTCATGGCCAATAGGGACTATGTTTTTCAGATCCAGCTAACCCCAGGTTGTTGTTTCCCAGGAAAATTCTCGATCTGTTTCTGTGTGAGGAGGCTACTCCATTGACAGTTGTGTAAAACGCTCTGCTGCTTCCCTCACCTCCTACCTCCAGTCTTCACTAGCAGCACTATTCTCAGGCAAGTCAATAGGAACCCAGGTTGGGGGATAAATTACTTGTAAAATCCACATCAGAAGGACTGTTTGGACCTTGGCCCTGACCCAGAAGAGCTGGAGAAACATTGTGAGCTGTGACAATGACAGTCCCTAGTAGCCTGGGTACAGTTGAGTCATAATTAGGAAAATGGGCTGTTCCTTATACTCGTTGTGTAAACTTGGGCATGTTAATTAACCTTTCTAATTAGCTTCTGTTTTCTTATCTGGAAACTAGGGATCATTAGTCCTATGCATAAATTAAGTTCCTAGAAATCTCTCAAATCCACATCTTACCACCACCCTGGGGATCTCTCACCTCACTACTCTTGCAATTTTCAGTACTGCAGCTAGAGTGATTTTGGGGTTTTGTTGTTGCTGTTGTTGTTGTTGTTGTTGTTGTTTTTTGTTTGTTTGTTTTTTGAGACAGAGTCTCACTCTGTCACCCCAGGTAGAGTGCAATGGTGTCATTGTGGCTCACTGCAACCTCAAACTCCTGGGCTCAATCAATTCTCCCGCGTCAGCCTCCTGAATAGCTGGGACTACAGATGGGCACCACGACACCCAGCTAATTGTTTTTTCTATGTTTAGCAGAGACGGGGTCTTGTTTTTGCTCAGGCTGGCAATCCTCCACCTCAGCCTCCCAGAGTGCGAGGATTACAGGCGTGAGCCACACTCCTGGCCTAGAATGAGGTCCTTAAAGTTACAATCTGATCATGTCACTGCCCTTATTAAACCCTAGGAGCTTTCCAGGGATCCTGGGATAATAATAAAACTCCTGCAGACCTTTCCAACCTTGCGTCACTTCAGCCAAAGTGGAACATGTCTGTTCTCTCCCACCACAGTGCCTTCGCCATGTAGTTCCCGCCTCCTTCTTTCCTACTAATCCTTCAGATCAGCCCTGTCTCTCCTGGCCACACCAGATGCCCCTAATTATGCTTTCATAGTTCCCTACAGACTTGTCATGGTTTGTAATACAATATTTGTATGATTGTTTGGTTTATGTCTGAAACAGAGGTAGGGGGATCTGTCTATTTTATTCACGGCATGTAGTAGTTTAGTATGTGTGTGGACTAAATAAATGATTTTCTGCAAATGTAGAAGGAAAGAATTATCCATCTTTTGCAGATGGGAAAGCCAAGACTTAGGTGAAATGAATTGCCAAAAGATGCACAGTCAGGATTCAAATCCTGCCCTGTTGTACTTAGCAAATAGTATGTCTAACAACAATCTCACATTGCACAACACAGCAATTGCCAGGCTTGACTGAAAGCAAGCTTGATCTCTCACAGGTACCAGGCAGGCCTTGATGACAGGTGGGAGGGATGAGAAGTCAGTTAAAGTTTTGAAATCAGAATTAAGAGTCATCTGTCAAAGTATAACACCATTTTTGGGAAAAAGCCCAAACACTTTGCAGATAACATTTGCTGAAAACAATGCATTAAAATTTCCCCAAAGGCAAGTTGATGGCAAATTATGGGAAACTTTAGAGAAAACTGTTTCAGAAGAATGGGGAGCTAGCGAGAGGCTGAGGGCTGGGAACCATCTCTGGGGGTTGAATCAGTCACCCTAAGGAGGTGGAGCCAGTGTGGACAGATTGGAGAGAGTGGGAAGAAAAGGGCTGAGTTCTTGGAGGATGGAAGGCCCAGGTGGAGAAAGGGCAGGGGGTTCAGGGCTGTGGAGGGTATGCCTCCTCCTGGGGCAAAAGGGAAGGACACACAAGAATTAAAGGCATTGAGATATTTGATTAGGAACAGAGGACACATGTTTGCACAAGTTGCACCCAAGTGGATGGTGGGGGAAGAAGGAGGGAGAATGTTAGAGGGAAGTCTCTAAGACCAGGTGACAGGATTACCAGCCCAACATCAGGAGTCTCTCCAGCAGAGCTTACTGTGATGCAAGGCAGGGCACAGGGGCTGCCCAGCATCAGGGCAGGGGGACGGGAGGTTCAGGGAGGCCTGGATGTTGGGGAGGCATGTGGGTAAAGGTAAAAGGTGATGCTGCCAGGGAGGTAAGGAGCAGGTGGAAAGCAGAGGGGAGGACTGCATTTCCAGAGGCCTCAGGGGGCAGAATCCCAGTAGACTGCCGGAGCATGTGGCTTCTTGAGGTTCAGCCCTTCTGGATGTCCTCACCAAGAGGGCTGGTGATGATGAGAACAAGGTCCAGCCAGGAATCAGGCTCAGGGTCAGCCCAGGGCCAGCCTTGCAGGGTGACTGACCAAATCCACAGATCCCCCCTATGCCTGAGGTATCTCAGCCAGGGCCCTTTGGACCAGTAGCAATGGAAACCTACTGGAATTAGCTTAAGTGGAATAGGATCTACTGTGAGAAACCAGGAATCTCTCACGGGGCCTGGTCTTGGGGACATTAGGGACTGGAAAGCCAGTAAGGAGGAGGCACCATTTGTCTGTGTCAGTCTGTTTGTCCTTGGTCTTTTACTTTTTGGATTACTCAGGTTCCCATCTCTGCTTCTGTCTGTGCATCTGCCTCACCTGCCTCTTGCTCTCTGGGCTTGATCACATGCCTGGCCAGCCCATGCTCCCAATCCCTTCCCCAGCGGAAGCAGCCCGCTCTGATGGGGATGCTCACCCCGGAGCCTCAGGCTCACATTTCCCAGGGGGAGAACATGAATGGGAAGCTTGGGTCAGTGCCTCCCTGCACACTGGGGGTCAGCTTGTGGGTTGTGGGGAAGAGTATGCACATGACTGCCAGGAAAGGAAGGGGGACAAAGGGATGGGGAGCTATAGGCTCACATGCCTGGCTGGGGCTGCCCAGGCAGCATGGTCTATGGTTGGCACCAACAAACCTGAATGGGGATGGGCAACAAAGCCAGAGGCCTGACACAGGGCCCTGGGCTTAGGGGAGCTGAGCTCCACAGGCTAAGGAGACCAGTGTGGACACCAGTCCAGTGGGTCCAGGTAGGGTCCCAGCTGTGCTTGTGGGGTCAAGGGCTGAACCTCTGTGAGCAGTCTCAGATGGTTGCAGGAAGCCCTGGAGCAGCCTTGGTGCAAACGTACTAGCCGCAAGGTGCAGCAGGCTCAGGGCCAGGCGGGAGATAAGCCTCAGAGTGCATGTGGCTGCCATGATGTTCCATGACACCTTAAGAAGAGACCTCAGCCAGATCCTGTCCCCAAACAAAGGAAGAAGTAGGCTGTGAATGAGGAATGTGGTGTTTTCTAGGGAAGCCTTTGGGGAAGATGAACCAGCCGCACGACTCAATGGAACCGAGAGTGATGGACGACGACATGCTCAAGCTGGCTGTGGGGGAGCAGGGTCCCCAGGAGGAGGCTGGGCAGCTGGCCAAGCAGGAGGGCATCCTCTTCAAGGATGTCCTGTCCCTGCAGCTGGACTTCCAGAGTAAGTATGCTGGGTGGATAGGTGTGGCCCAGAATGAGGCCCCCCAGCTTTCTCTCCTCCACCTTCAAGCGCCGGATTCCACACAAAGTCAGAGGCCGAGGCACCCACATCAGTATTAGAGCCCACCCGGGTTATAAGGCACAGGGGTGGCATAGATGTTTTAAAAGCTTCATACTTAGTGTCATCACCATTTGAATATCCATAAAACTCCTGATTCCGAATAAGAGCAGAAAAAAAGATAAAATTGTCCCACTCCAAATCTAAGTGAACCCCCAAGACCATGCTGTTTCCATCACACGACTCCACACTGGTGTCCTCGGGGTGGGGTTCCCTGGCAGGCAGAACCTAGGAGGTCCCACGTAGCCAGCAGCCAGGGGTGGGAAGTATGGGGAGAAGGAGGAGCTGGCACTGGAGGAGCAGCTTCAGGGGACATGACTGAAGAAGGGCTGGACATAAGAGAGCCATGAGGCAGGGAAGCACCTCAGGAGTGCCAGGACAGCCCCACGGGAAGATGTGGCTTGGCACCAGGCAGATCCTCACTGCCTCAGTGTCCCCATTTATGAAATGGGATAACTGCAGTCTCTGTCGCAAGTGCCAGTTGGGGGACAAAGTGAGATAACATGTGCATAGTGCCTGGCACGCTCGGGAGGGCCAATGAGCCAGGGCACAGTGAGTCCGGGCAGAGAGGGTGCGAGGGGGAGTTAGAGAGGTGGGCAGGGATCCTGAGACCCTCGTATGCTGTACAGGCCAGGCCACTGCAGAGTGACCTAGTCTGACTCACCTTCCTGCTCTGTGTGGGGGAGGGAGGCTGGCTGGCATCCAGTCAACAAGGAGGGACCCTGCAGTGGGCAAGGCGGGCAGGGCCCAGGCCCCAGCCCCACGAAGCCCACAGGCCTCCCAGAGTGTGGCCTCCAGGGCTGACCACCCAGAGCAGGGAGGGCCCTGAGCCTCAGCCCCTCAGCCCCTCAGCCCCTCAGCCCCACAAGGAGTAAAGGGGTGCAGGATGGCTGCCGCAGGAAGGGCTTAGCGGCTGACCACTTTCCTTTTACTTCCCGTCCCCCACCTAAGGTTCCTTCAGCCAGTATTGCCTCTTAGATGACAGGTACTGTTCTAGGCGCTGGGATTCAACTGTGAGCAAAAAAGACAAAAAACCTTGTCCTCATGGAGCTGACATTCAAGTTGGGGAGACAAATAAGTAAAATGAAGAAGGAAAATAATACTGTATGCTAAAGATAATGTGTGCTATGTAGGAAAAAAAGCAAAGGGAGGAGAAAAGGGGAGTTGGTGCAGGATGCTGTGTTTATAGGGTGGCCAGAGGCCTCACCAAGAAGGTGACAATGGAGCAAAGACTTCAAGGAGGTGATGGAGGGAGCTGCACAGAGATCCATCAGGGAAAGCATGTGAGGCAGCGGGAGCAGCCAGTGCAAAGGCCCTGAGGCAGGCTGGACCTGGCCTGATCGGGGCCTGCTAAGGAGCCAGTGTGGAGGCAGGTCAGAGAGGTCATAGGGTCAGCTGGTATTGGCCTTGGAGCAATGGAAGGTGTTTGACTTTTACAGTGAGTGAGGTTGGGGCCCCCAGAGGGTCCTAAGAGGCAGTAGGACAGGACAGGACTTAGGTTTTCACAGGACCCTGCTGGCTGCAGGAGGGTAGACCGTGGGGGCCAGGGACCTAGGCAAGGATCTAGCGAGACAGCCACTGCTGTGGTCCAGGGAGTGATGACGACAGGCTGGGCAAGGTGGTGGCCACAGAGGTGGATTCAGTGTCTTCATCGAAGATTAAATTGGCTTTTCTGGCAGTCTTGTCATGCTGGTGACTCATCTAGAGCTAACTGCCAAATACATCTCGGTTTGTTGTATTGTTTTGGCTTTTCCACATGAACTGCTGATGCCTAGGAAAAAGCAGCATGCAGGTGTGACAGGGCACCCCAGTGCGTAGGAGCCCCCCAGGGGGAATGGTACTGCAGGGAACTGCCCAAGGGCAAAGCAGGGCTGGGGGGCTCTCAGTGTAGGATCAAGGCCAGAAAAGACACCTGGAAAGTCCAGACCAGAATTGGGAGGTGGCTGAGAGCCTGGAGCAGAACCCGGAACCGGAAGCCCAGGTAGGGATGGTGGCCAGGATGGGTCTGGGAAGTCTGGCCACACACAGGGAACTGGAGAAGCCAGGAGAGGCAGAGCAGAGCAGTCCAGCTCCAGGGGAAAGGTGGTGGCCCCTCAGGGCCTGGGCCTGAGAGCACTGTCCCCACCCCACGGCTAGGAGCGGGACGTACCTCCCCGCCAGCACCTCCACAACCTCCGCCTCACGGGCCCCTCTGAATGCATATTGAAACTGCCTCACCAGATGTGTGGTTGGTAACCGCATTAATTTTTAAACCCCTTTCACTTCTGTATTATTTCCGTTTCTTTTAATGAGCATATTCTAATTTTATAAGTCTTAGAAATCATTACAAAAGCAAATATAGAAAAAAGGGGACATATAAACAGAGCTATATGTGGCTTCTGGGAAAAGCTGGTGGACAAGTTTAGCCTCTAGAATTTTACATATACAATATAAATTTATTTATACCTATGTGTTATTCAGAACTCTCCTGGCTGCCAGTGACAGAAGCCAAGCTCTGGTTTACCCTCCGCAAAGGGAATGAGCTGGCTGTGTGGCCAGGGAGCTGGTCTTCAGGGGCCACAGGGTCCAGGCACTCCCACGATATCGGGAGCCTGCCTCTCTGTTGTATGGACCATTTATCCCGTCCCTACATATGGGCACTTGGTGTTTCCCCCGTTTTTCTGCCCCTCATGTGCCTGTACGTATTTCTTTGGATACACACGTAAATCTTTGAAGATATATTCCAAGTAGAGAAATTGCAGGTCGAAGGGCACAAACATTAACTATTTCAGTAAATGTTGCCAGGTTACCCTCCAAAAAGGCTGAACTAGTTGATTAACCCTCCCACCAACGGAGATACGCTTTGATTATATTTGTCACACTGCAAAAGGAAGGCCCCTCTGCCTGTGTCCTGTGTCCCAAGGCAGACTACCCTGCTGGGGAGCCCCCAGCCTGGCCCCAAAGACAGCTCGAGTGTCTCTTGCCGTGGGAGGGTCCAGATCACCCTCCCCTCCTACTGACCACCCTTCACTCACTGCCCTGCCAATGCACTTATTAGGTCCTCCTGGGGCTCTGAGTGGCAGCCGTGATTTCTGCCCACCCCACACAGTGATAGGGACATGGTGCTCCTCAGTGCTCAGCCCGCATCTCCAGGGCACTTGCATATTCCAGGGCAGGGCCGAGGCGCTATGGGGTCTTTCGCATGGTTGTGTCTCAGTCCTCCACTAGGCTGGTACAAAACTCTAACCCTAGCCCAAGGCTGGAATCTCCTCCGATTATTTCAGACATCCTCCGCATAGACAACCTCTGGCAGTTTGAGAACCTGAGGAAGCTGCAGCTGGACAATAACATCATTGAGAGGATCGAGGGCCTGGAGAACCTCACACAGTTGGTCTGGCTGGGTAAGGCCTCTCCTGTGTGCGTCTGCCCTAATCAAAGGTGATGCCCTGCCAAGGTCATTGCCTCCCCAGGAGACAATAACCATGTGTGACACTCAGCTGCCGGCCCATTATTAGCCCTGGTACAGCAGAGGCTCTGTCTGCTGGGAGCAAGAAAGCTGCTATTTTTTAAAAGTCTGGGGCTTACTCTGAGCAAAGCACAGCAAAGATGTGCTTGGACACACTAGGACAGAGTATTCTGCTCCCTCCTGCCCAACCTCACAGTCTGGGTGGGGCACAAAGGGGCAGCTGTGGACTTCTATAGAACCTAGACTCAGGTAGGCAGATGGCCACCGACATATTTGGCTGGTGGGGCCCAGATCAAACCGGAAATAATCATCGCAGAAGCCAGTGTACATTGAGCACTGAACTACATGTGAAGCGTGGGCCTCTATGCCTTCCGTGTGAGTCTCCCAATCCGCACGTCATTCTCATAGTAGAGATGAGCAGACTGAGGTCACAGCAGGTAAGCGGGGACATCAGGCTCCGAGGCCGCTGCATCAGGCCTCACTGCCTAGGCCACAGGGGGCTTAGTGAACTGTGTCCATCTGCTGGCCTCTTAGGAGCACCCTCACATCTGGCGAGGGGCAGGTGGGCACCCAACAGGGAGAAGGGGGTGGGCCTGAGAGCTCTTCATACACTTTGTCTTATTCAGCCCCCTAACAGTCTCAAAAGATGAGTGTCCATTATAACCCAACCTGCAGAAGAGCAGCAAGGCTCAGAGAGCCCAGGGCACCTGCCCAAAGCTGCACAGCCCGGAGGCCCCAGAGCTGGGACTCATACCCACGCCTGTCGGAGCCTGCAGCCCACATTCCCGCCATCCTGTCAGGCTGCTTCCCAGTAACAAGGGCAACCTGGGGCATCCATGCACCTCCCAGTTTGGAAAACACTCTCAGCTACATTTGTGCCCACAAGCACAAGCGCACGGCAAGCCCCGCCAGGAGTACGCCGCCGTTTCGCAGACGAGGCACCTGAGCCGGAGAGGCTGACCAGCTTGGCGGAGCCGCGTGCTACAGGTAGCAGAAGCAGACCACAGCCAGGTCTTTTGGCTCCCGGGCCCAGGTCTCATCCCAGGCACCCCTCCACACCCCCCAGCACCCATCAAAGCTGATTGCTGGGCTCAGTGGCTCTACATTGCCAGGAGTCATCTGGGATGAAGACAGTGGGCCTGACTGTCCTGACGGTGCCCAGGCCAGCCCAGACCCTGAGCCATGCCCCCACCAAGGTCTGCCATGCACAGGCCATCTGAATGTCGTGGTTTTAGGCAGGAGCTACCAGGCCCAGCTGTCTCGAAGACATAAAGCAAGTGCCCTGGAGCCCCATGAGAGCTCCTGTCTGTCCACTTATCCAGACGGAAACTTGAATACTGGTCCCCTCCCTGACAAGAGCTTGTCTCCCCAGCACCCAGAGCCCCTGCACACACGATGGAAAGTTGGCTTGTTCCTAGAGCCCTCGCAGCAAGGGTCCTGTGGGCTTATGCCCAGTGCTCTGTGGTGTGGGGTTCGAGAGCCAAGAAGGCAAGTTCTGGTAAGGGGGTCTCACCACACCCCCCTCGGGGAACAGTCAGACGCTGGCCTTTGTCCAGCCACAGCACTAGTCAGTCCCCCAGGGACCCAACCACAGCCGGAAGAGCAGAGCTGGGTCTGTGGGGTGCTGAGGTGGGGTGGGGGAGGTAACACTCGGATGGGTCAGCACAGCCCCCCACACCTACATTCACAGGCCCTGCTGGTGGCCCACACAGTCAGCTGCCGCAGCGCTGCTGTGCAGGAGGCAGCCAGCACTGGCTCCCGAGAGCTGGCCGTGCACATCTCCCCGGCCTCGCTTCCAGGGATGCCACGTTGGTAGCTAGGAATTGGCCACGGTGGGAGTATTTGCACCACAGAAATCAGCCACGGCTTCCCCTACTCCATCATGAAACATTTGCCAGCACACCACCAGGGGTGCGCCAAGCCTCCCAAGAACAGAAAGGAAATAATGCAGGCTTGGCGTTTGTTAGACACCAGTTCAAACCCAGCTCTGCCCTGTGAAGTATCTCACTTTGCACTAGGTACTTCTGCTCTCTGAACCCTGGTTTCTTTGTGTGACCTCTAGCACATTACCATGAAGTCCCTTTGAGACTCGGTTTCCTTATCTATAAAATGGGGATGATGATACCTGTGCTAGGAGGATTCAGTAAGGTAATGCATTCAAAGGGTCTTCCATAGAGAAAGGAACAAAGTGTTATCATTAGTCTCAATGTCAACTCGTGAGCACCCCTTATATGCAGAGGAGGCTAAATTAAGATGTTGTTAAACTAACTTCCCAAATCGCCTTTTTTTTTTAATTAAAAAATTTTTTTTAGAGACAGGGTCTTGCTCTGTCACCCAGGCTGCAGTGCAGTGGTGTCATCACAGCTCACTGTAACCTCAAACTCCTGGGCTCAAGCAATCCTCCCACCTCAGCCTCCCCAGAAGCTGGGACTACAGGTGCACCCACCATACCCGATTAATTTAAAAATTTTTTTTTGTAGAGATGGGATCTTACTATGTTGTCTAGGCTGGTCTTAAACTTCTAGTCTCAAGTGATCCTCCCACCTCAGCCTCCCAAAGCACTGGGACCAAGTCCGTGCGTAAGACACCATGTCCAGCCCCAAATCACCTTTTAAATGTGATCGTTTCCGGTTGTCAAGATCGTATTTCCAAGCCCAGGAAAAACTCCCAGTTTTGGCTTCTAGGCCATTGGTATTTCTGTACGAGATTACAGCCCCACCCACCAATCAACCCTGGAAACCTGTGGTGAGGAAAATTTATTTCCAAAGTTGTAGAACTTGGACTGTGGAGGATTCTGAAATCTCCTTTGGGATTGGGGTTGGGGAGGGAGCCTGAGGCAGCTGTGATATAGTGGAAAGAACATGACCTGCCATGTGTCCAGGGAGAAGCCCTAGATGGACTCTGGCCCCACTGTGGTTAGCTGTGTGGCTTTGGGCAAATCACTGAGCCTTTCTGAGCTTCCACCGCCCAAATGATCAAACAGGGAAAAAAATTCCAAACTACCACTCAGGGCTCTCGTCAGAGTATTTCCTCTGGCACAGCCCTTGACAAACTGGTAAATGCTAAGCAGATAGGAAGTGATCTTACTAAAATGCCACAGTGGGAGGGAAGGGGCTACTCCACAACTGTCTGCTCCCACCCCCAAGTGCACTGCTTTAGACCTGCTACTGAGCGTTTTCCTCCCAGAACTTCAGTAGAGCATAGACATAAATATTTGCCCACATGTGCCCTGCCAGGAGATGACTGGCAGAACTGGAGAGGGCGGTGAATGTTTGAGGCTGCAGGGAAGAATCCGTGCCAGGCTTCTAGAAAATCTAGACAGTGAGTCAATTCCTGGCCCCAACAGCTCGATGCTGGCTCACAGAGCACTAAGCAGCCCCGATGGTTTTCTTTCAGGACAGTCTATCCGCTAACCCAGGCACAGGCCCTCACAGCCCTCCCCCTTCCCTAGATCTGTCCTTCAACAACATTGAGGCCATCGAGGGGCTGGACACACTGGTGAACCTGGAGGACTTGAGCCTGTTCAGCAACCGGATCTCCAAGATTGACTCTTTGGACGCCCTTGTCAAGCTGCAGGTGTTGTCGCTGGGCAACAACCAGATCAGCAACATGATGAACGTGAGCGGTGGGGGAGGGCTGGCTGCCGGGGCTCAGAGGGAGCTGGGCCACGAGCTTCGGGTCAAGAAAGGGGTCTGCAGCAAGGGGAAGTGCAGGCTGAGCGTTCCAGAGCTTGCTCTTTTCCTGGAAAAGCCAGAAATCCAATTACTCCATGAGGAATTTGATAATGTTTAAATACCGTACTTAACCCCACACAGTCCCTCTGTGGGGACCGGTTTATGACCTCTGGATCAGTGGAGTCGCTTTCCTGAGTCTCAGGCGCATTTAACAAACATTGTTGCTGTTGGTTGTGGGGCATATGTCCTGTGCTCAGTGGGCACAGAGACAAGATATGGTCCCTTCAGGGGTGACCAGCACACACCCACATAAAGATACAAGGTGTCCCACGGAGCAAGGCCTGTGGGTGGTAGGAGGGCACCCAGAGGTGCCAGGGGTGTGTATGAGTGACAGTGGACACTGGTATTTCAGGGGAAAGCGGGCTGCACCCCGCATACCCCCACCGTGGGCTCACAGCAGCCGGCTGGGGCTGAGACCCCAGAGGGCTGGGGGTGTGGTAGCAGCTATAAGGTTCCTATGTCAGAGATGACCCAGCAGTGACCTTACCAGGTGGCTCATGGCTGCTTCTCCAGCCCACCAATCCCGGGGGTCGTCCAGCATCCTTTTAAAATTCCTTTTCTGTTTACATCCATCAGGCAGCCTGGGTTCAGATCCTAGCTGCACGCCAGGGTGGCTTAGACGAATGGCCTAGGGTGGGTTGGCACTGAGTTGTGACCTGTATTTAAGTCTGTCCGGCAGGGACAAACCCCAGAGGTGCTGTAGTCTCAGAAGTTTGCCCTGCACCCAAGACAGGAGGATGTGAACCCAACTGAGGCTCACGCTTTCTACAGCTCGGTTTCCTCGTCTGTCAGATGGAGATAGTGGCCATTACCCACCTTCCCCGGGCTCTTGCGGGAATCACAGGAAGTTATGAACATAAAGCACTTGGTTCGGTGTCAGGCTGGAGTGTGTTCTTAGCAAATGGAAGACAGTTGTAGCCAAGGTCTTTCCTACAAGAGTATCGGGACAAGAGGTGACCTGATTCAGACTCACTAAGAGATGATTAGAATGTTGCCCTCCAGCAGAAGGAAAAGGCTTCCCAGCGGGAAGGAAGGGTGTGGGCAAGGGCCTGGGGCACTTGGGAATGCCACCTGCACAGCACCGCTGAGAAGCCCCCTGTTCCTGGAAGAGGTCAAGGGTGTGTGGTGCAGGGAGGGGCCGAGGGCATGGCTGGGGCCTCACTGCAGACGGTCAGAATGGCCAGAGGAGCAGTGGAAGCCAAGGAGACTTCTGTGCTGACGCCTGTTCAGGGACAGGTCTGCATTTAGGAAGGAATCTGCCACCGTGAGGACGCATCCGAGGGGGATTGTGTGAATGGCTTCAGACAAGGTGGTACCACCAGAAAGGGGGTGGTGTCTGCAGGTAACAGGAAAGCTTGCCCCAAACTGGCTGTAGCAGAGCTGAGGCAGAGACCTGGGTGCAGGCGGTTTGTTTGGGGTGTGGCTTCGGGAAGCCAGAGTAAGAGAAGGGGAGAGGAAGAACCAACATGCAGGGGTGTCACTGAGGCTGCTGCAGGCAGTGAGCACTGACCCTCCTGGGCCTCGGGAGTACCCAGAGTGCCTCCTGAAGTGACCGCCTAGGGACTGGAGCCTCAGGCACTGATCCCCCTAACAGCTGAGGGACACCCCAGGGGGACTCCCTCCCTCCCCCCAGGCTTCTGGGCTGGGTGGGCTTCTGTGGCTTCGGAGACCTCTGTGAAGCAGACAGTGAGAAATGAGATGGGACGCTGTCAGCAACAGTCTATCACAGCTGCGGCTGAGGCCCAATAAGCTGAGGACCTGCTACAGACAACAAGGACATTAGCTGCATGATTATTGTCGCAGTGAGGGGGGTTATCAGTGGAGCTTCAAGGACACAGGTTCCTTCTGCCTCTGGGCTCCGCCGTCCTCAGCATCTCCCCAAGGCCGATTCTCTTTGTGGTTGCAGTCAAGGCCACAGGCTTCCTTGTCTACATCTGGCAGGACGTAGAGAGCAAGAAATCTGCCCCCAGCAGCAACCCTTCGTTCTGATCGGGCAGTCCTAGGGCCTGCACTGACCCTCAGACCAATAGCATGGTCAGGGGACAGCCAGGCTTGGTGGCTTAGATGAATGGCCTGGTCAAGCACTGAGTTGTGACCTATATTTTTAAGTCTGTCCAGCAGGGCCAAACCCTGGAGGCCGTGTAGTCTCGGAAGTTTGCCCTGTGCCGCATGGAGGATCTAAACCCAACCAGTGCCCTTTCCAGGGTTCAAGTCCTGATCGTCCAGCCTGCCCTCTGCCCCGTGGGGGCAGGGAAACCAAACACTGGCCAGGGGGATGGCGGAGTGAGGCATGGAGGGTGCAGGCAAATGAGTCAGGGGCTGAGATGTGGTCTCTGTGTTCAAGTCTCAGCACTGCCACCTACCAGCTGCCTGACCTTGGCCAGTGAGTTTGAGTTCTGGGTGCCCATTTGCCCATCTGTAAAATGGGAATAATAGTAGTTGCTACTTCATGGGGTTGTTGTGAAGATTGACTCATGCCCAATACAGGGCCTAGCACATAGTAAGTACATGGAAAGTGACATTATTCAGGAATTTTCAGATTAGGGGTTAACCCCAAACAGCCTCAAACCTTGGTGCTTGAAAATACTTCTGAGCATTTAGCAGATGTTCCTGCCTTGGTAGGTCCTACATCCCAGGGCTTACGTGGGAATGAATCTCCTCCAGTTTGTTTTCCTTTGGACATTCGGAGGCTTCAGTAGATCTGAGGCTGTGTCCCTCTGAAGGCCCAGGCCTGGGCACCAGGGGATGTGGAGGGTGTGGAGGGGATCATGCCTGGGCCCTGCCTGAACACCCCACTTCCCCCTTGGCCTTGGGTATTCTCCCATCCTGCCCCTGCAGGGACTGGACAGAAGGAAATCCCATCACCCTTTCCCAGCAGGGTGTTGGGGGCCAGGTAGCCCCTTGTGCACATGGGAGAAGCCAATAAAGCCAGTCCCCAGAGAGAAAGAAGGCCCATGGGGAGGAGCTGCCAGGGAATGCTGAGGTGTCTGGGCCAGATGTTCCTAAGGCCTGGCCACATCCTGGGGACCCTGGGGACCCTGGATCGTCTTTACCTGATCAGGTACTGGCCTTCTTGGTTACTTGGCCCGGAGAGTCCTGACTGATGCCTCTCAGGTATTGGCTCCTAACCCTGAGCATCTTTAATTTTAGTCCTCATCCGCACCACTTATAGGACATCTAATTATATACTTTCTTGTCATCTGTTTATTTATTAGGCTTATTTTTGTTTCTGCTTCTTGCATTAAAAACAAACACAAGGGCTGGGTACAGTGGTTCATGCCTGTAGTCCCAGCACTTTGAGAGGCCAAGGAGGGAGGATCACTTGAGGCCAAGGGTTCGAGACCAGCCTGGTTAACATAGCGAGACACTGTCTCTATAAAAAGTAAAAAAAAAAAAAAATAGTGGGCATTGTGGCGCATGCCTGTAGTCCCAGCTACTCAGGAGGCTGAGGGAGGAGGATCACTTGAGCCCAGGAGTTCGAGGCTGCAGTGCGCTATTATGATGCCACTGCACTCTAGCTTGGGTGACAGAGTGAGATCCTATCTCAAAAAAAACAAAACAAAAACATAGACGTTTAATCAGACATTTGAGCACATAGGGAAGAGCTTCGTTCACTCCTGGCCTCTGTCCCAGCTTCCCCTTCCAGAGGCCCCTGCTGCTTCTGAGTTGCATGTGTGTCCTTCCAGGAGTCTTGTGTTTAGATACTGGGTGTGATTGTCACGCCTGTCCAGCTACCCTCCAAACACCTGCCTTTGGTGTCCCCTCTCCTCCCAAGTCACCAGTGCCCCCTCTCTGCTGCATCATTCCATTACTCAGCCGCAGCATGATGTGTTTCTCGTTCCCTGTAGGTAGATGTCAAGGTCGTTTCCAACCTGTTGCCACTATACACAGGCTGCAGTGGATGTCCTTGAACAGGGGTTACTTTGCGCCTGGATGATAAATTCTATCATCTGTAATTCTATCCATCTGTAAGATAAATTCCTAGAGGGGAATTGCTAGGTCAAAGGATATGTGCATTTTAAATTTGGATGGATCATGCCAAATTGCCCTCAGTAGAAGTAGAACTACTTATTACTAAAAGCCCACCAACAAGGATGAGGCAGCCTGTTCTTTCTCACCTTCTACAACACACTTTGTTTTCAAATGTGTCTCTCTTTGCCATTTGAAAGACAAACAATGGAATCTCACTGGGAGATCTCTTAAAAATTAAATCAGATCCTGTCTCCCGCACATGGTACACACTTAAAACTCCAGTGGCTTCCATTGTCCTTAGAATAAAATCCAAACTCTTGACTGCAGCCCGCGTGGTCTTAACATGAACCAGCCCCTGACCTCGTGTCCAGTCTCGTTTCAAGTCTGTCTCCCAGCCCCTCCCCACCAAGCTGCAGCCACCCTGGCCGTGGCCCAGTTCTCAATACATGCCAAGTCCTTTCCTGCCCCAGGGCCTTTGCCCGTACTGTTCTGCTGCCAAGAGTGTGCTTTCTGCTCTTCCATGGCTGGCTCCCTCAGGTCTCAGATTAAATGTCACCTCCCCAGAGAGACCTCTGAGTCCCCTAACTGAAAAAGGCCTCCCTATTATTTTCTCTCATGGGGCCATCTCCATGTTCCTTATAGCACTTACCCCAACCCTAGTGATCTTATTTTTAAATCTGTTGCTATAAGAGCAGGGACCACATGGGCCTTGTTCACCACGATATCCCCAAGGCCTAGCACATGCCTGAAGCCTGCTAGGTGCCTAATAATGTTTGTTGAGCAAATGAACAAACAAATGACTGAAAGAAATTCATTCGAAAAAGCATGCTAGGTTTCTTTTCTATCTTTTCATAATATAATGTCTAGGTGTTCAGAATATGCTATCCAATGAAGTATTAACTATCTGGTTGACTTTTTCCACATTTTACTAAATATAGAGTATAGGAAGAACAAATAGCAGTTAGTGGAATGTTCTACTGGCTGTTATCCCATGAATCCAAGGTTAACAATAAATTGGGTTCCATTTAATTTAAGATATTTGGACCTTTTGCGGGCTTTACGATGTAAAAAGCCATGCCTGTGTGAGTGGCCACTGATGGCAGCTACAACTACCACTCATGGAGTAGGTCGGTATCTTCTAAATGCTTTTAATAGCTCGTTTCATTTGGCCTTTACATCACCTATAACACACACACACACACACACACACACACACACACATGAATCGTTATACCCGTTTTACAGATGAGAAAATTGAGGCTCACAGATATTAGATAACATGTCTAACATCCCACAGCTAGGATTTGAACCCTAGTCTGCTGATTTTTTGGAAAGCCCATGGCTGACCAGCGTCAGTACTGCTGCCCAGCCTGGAACCCCCACCCTGCCTGTCACCCCACCTAGTGCTGACGTTGCTGTGGCCAGGCTGCAAACTCTGAAAGATTGCTGAGGAGAGAGGCTGCAGGTGTGTTCTCAGCTCTGCGATGGCCAAGAAAACGGGTCTTTCTCCCCCGCCTCTCCCCAGATCATCTACCTGCGACGGTTCAAGTGCCTGCGCACGCTCAGCCTTTCTGGGAACCCCATCTCGGAGGCAGAGGATTACAGGATGTTCATCTGTGCCTATCTTCCTGACCTCGTGTACCTGGACTTTCGGCGCATCAGTGACCACACGGCAAGTGTCTCCCTCTGTCTCGCAGCTCTGTGAGACAGAGCCGTCAGGCTCCCAGGCTTCATGGGAAAGGGGTGTTGAGGGGTAGCCTCCCCCATGCACAAGTAGGAGGAGAGAGCGGGCAGCTCCCCGTCTCCAGCTCCCTCTCCCTGCCTCTGTCAAAGCGAGTCCCGCAGCGCCCTTGCGGGTACTGTCTCATGCATGCTCCCACCCGCCGGGCTCCTTCCAGCATTGTCTCGGGGCCACCTCAGAGCCGTCCTGCACTGGCTGGTTTTCCAGATGAAGATGCTGAGGAGGCCGAAGGAGGGCCAGCGATTAGCTAGGATCACTGGCTCTCGGCCCAGCCAGGATTCACCCCAAGTCTGTGTGACCCCAGGAGCAATAGTAATAGCTGAGCTCTGGAAGGAGTCGGGCCACCGGAAGCCCAGTTCTGGCTCTCAGAGGTGGAGTCTGGGCTGGAGATAGGGACCTGAGTGTCACCCGAGGATCGCCTTGGCTGTACGTGAAGACATGGGCACAGGTGAGATCACCTGGGGTGCTCAGAGTGAGCCGACAAAGGGGCGAGGACATTCCCGGCTGGGAAAGAGCCAGGAGGAGGTGGAGCACAGAGCCAAGGGCCAGAACCCTTGTGACCAGTCCTATGGCCTTTGACTCACTTTACCTCTCCCATTGTCCTTGCCTAAAGATGCCAGAGGGCCTGCCTTGAGGCCTGCTGGGGGGCAGTGGGCAAGTGCTCCGAGGAGGACACCAACTCCGGTGGAGGGGTGCTCCACCACTGGGCCCCCGCCCTGAGATAGCCCCCAGCCTCAGTCTGCCATGCTGCCTTCCTTGACCTCCCTCAGACTCAGACAGCTGCGAAGGGCCACAAGGAGAGGAGCAGTTCTCCTCCACAAGACCTCCTGGCTTTCACAGCCTTCACGAAGGGGACCCGTGCGACACCCCTGCCCATGTGCAGGAGGCTGCGGGATGGCCGAGGCAGTGTGACTCGGAGGAACCAGGCATCCTCTGGTAACGGCACCTCTTCCTATTCCTGGGTCAGAAAGAGCTGGCGGAGGCCAAGCACCAGTACAGCATCGATGAGCTGAAGCACCGGGAGAACCTGATGCAGGCGCGGCTGGAGGACGAACAGGCCCGGCGGGAGGAGCTGGAGAGACACAAGGTACCACGCAGGCAGGCCGCATACCTCGGCCTGGCTCGGAGATGCCCACGTGAGGGCACTGAGCTTGTTCAGCAGAGGTGGGCGGGGGTCCCCAGGCTCTGAGAACACAGGGCCTGGTGCCCTCTCCCCACCTCACTCTGCCCAGGGCCAGCTGCATCGCAGCCCAGACCCCGACCCATGTCTTCACTGGCCTTCTCGCCTCCAGCCCAGGGCTGGAGAGAAAGTGCGAGACAATCTGTCAGAGCTGCTCCTCTCCTTAAGGCTCGCAGGCAGTTCCCCACGGCATGCCAGAAACAGCTCAAGCCCTTAGCTCAGATGGGTGAATTCATGACTGGGCCCTGCTGGCCTCCCTCCCACCACTCCCCACCCCTCCCTGCAGTCAGACTGGGCCACATGTCATGTTCTGGAAACAGCCCGCAGTTTTTGGCCTCTGCACCTCCGCACGTGCCATTCCCTTTGCCTAGAATACCCCCCCCAACCCCCTTCCTCAGAGGCTGGAGCCCAAGTGCAGCAGCCCCCCATCCATGAAGCCTTCACCAGCCCCAGTGCCTGGCGCGGCCCCCCACCGTGTGCCCTCGCAGGGGCCTGTGAGGTGCCCTAGGGGGCCCTCCTTGGAGTCACCGCCCTGGTGTGTTTCTGCCCGCAGGCTGCATTTGTTGAGCACCTGAACGGCTCCTTCCTGTTTGACAGCATGTACACAGAGGACGTGGAGGGCAAGAAGCTGTCCTACCTGCCCGGTGTCAGCGAGCTCCTCGAGGCATATCCTTCTGAGTTCACAGCTGGCTCCTCCGACAGAGCCTGGTCCCTGTGTCACCAGCCTGCCTTGGGCAAGTCCCCTTCCACTCTGGGCCTCGGTTTCCCCATGTCTCTTATAAGACCTTTCAGAGCAATGTACTCCTTGAGACAGGTCATTTGAGCGGCATGGGGCAAATGCTGTCTAGATTTCGGGGACATGTTGAGTGTCTGGTCAACATGGCAAGGGTCGGCCGTGCTTGGCAAGTCAGGTTTTCGGAGGTGGAGAGATTGACTGAAATGCGCACCTACAGCAATGACCCTTATCAGCCACTCTCATTTGTTCCTGCTGTGCACTTGCCTACAGAGGATACAGTTTTCCCAACCACCCACTAGACAAGTGCCATGATTAACTCCATTTCATAGTTGGGGACGCTAAGCTTGCAGAGGCTACACCGCTGTGTGAGGTCGCGCTGTCTGTGGGGCCTGGGAGCCTGCATTCTTCTCTCCAGTCAACCAGAGCCCAGAGGGTGTGGTCAGTACTTGTCATATGGCTATGGCCATGACAACCAATAAATAGGTTTAACTTGTAAGTGGAGGGACTCGGGGTAGACTGGAGGAGCTCCTGGATCTGAGAGCTCTGAGATGAGGAACCAGTCATAGATGGTGACCTTCACGGGATAGAGAGAAATTCTCTCAAACCCCGACATTCTGAAAAGAATGAGGGAGGGGCTCCCAGCCTGGCCTCGCCACCCACCAGCTGGGTGACCTGTGTTTGCCTCTCAGCTCTAGCACGGTGTGGCCATGTGACTTTGGGCAAGGGTTTCCACCTCTCTGAGAATCGGTTTCCATCCCCCCAGGATCACCGAAGGTCCTCTGGGCATTACCTGCCTGACTCCAAGAACCTCTACTAAGAACTCCGTAGGGTAGGTTCTGTTGTACCCTCAGCTGCAGATGAGGAAACTGAGGCCTGGAGAGGTGAAGTGACTTGCCAGAGTGGGTCCCAGAAGCAGTGGCAGAGCCAGGACTTGAACCACGTGGTCTTCCCCCAGCTCAGATACAGCAGCTGAGCACCAAGACAGGCCCTCAGGAGAGGTGCCCTTCTAGATAACACGCCAGAGACAAAAATGCACGCTGCCCATTTCCCCGCCCGGGCTGGCTCTCCGGGCTCGCAGCCCCTCCCTGGCCCCTCAGCTCTCCCAGGAGTCGCTTCTGGGGCTTTCTTAGCATGTCTCTCCTCTGCCCTGTGGACTCCTCCTATGGCCCCTGCCTCCCCCCACAGAGGCCCGTTCCTGAATCCTGCAGGCTGAGGGCGGGGTTGCCCCAGGAACCACATTATCCTCCAAACCTGGGCTGTCTGCAGTTTCTTCATCTGTCAGACGGACCAAGTGAGACTGTGGGTCCGAGTCCCACACACCGTGTTGAGTACACGGCCTGCACTCTGCTCAGGGAGTTACCCACGCCTTTGTCATACACCCCCCGCCCCCCGCCCCTGGTGGCCCGCTCCTGACACAACCATGAGCTTCCTTAACAGCCACTCACCTACAAGGACAAATTTGTCGTCATCTGCCTGAGCATTTTTGAGTATGGCCTGAAACAGCATGAGAAGCGGAAAATAGAGCTTGACACCTTCAATGAATGTATCCATGAGGCCATCCAGGAAAACCAGGAGCAAGGCAAACACAGGATTGCCGAGTTCGAGGAGAAGTACTTGCTGGTAGGCCCCAAGGCCGCCCTGGCTCCTGCTCTATGGTGCCAAGCCCCGACCCCCACTGTGGAGGGACTGCAACTCCTGTGCCCTATGATGACCCCTGAGGCCCACGGTCATCATCCCCATTTGCCAGGGATCACAGCTAATAAGTGCGAGAGCCAAGGTCCACCTTACCCAGAACCACGGGCCACAGCTTCCCTGCTGCACGATGAAGAGCTGTGTGGGGGGCCTGTGGGTCTCTGGCACATAAAATGGCCGTGGGATTCAAGGTTGTCCCCATCCCCACCTCCGTATCATCATCATCACTATTAATAACTATATTAGTATGACCTTACTATTATGATGAGGATGATGACAACTACTACTTTTCTTTTGTTCATTCATTTAACATTTTCTGAGCCCCACTCTGTGCCCAGCCCTGGCAAGCTGGAGCCATGCCAGACATGGTTCCTGCCCTTGTGGGACTCAGACCCAGGCCCAGGCCCTCCCCACTGAGTGAGTGAAGTGGTCAGTGCTAACCCAGAGGGAAGCCCAGGAACCTTGGGGGTGCCCTGAGGGTACCTTAACTCAGGCTGAGGCTTATAGGACAAAGAAGAGTTGGACAGGGAGAAAGGGCTTCCACCTGGGGGAACAGCAAAGGAACGCCCCAGGTGTTTGGGACCTAGCCTACTCAGGCCACAGGGCCTGGCCCAAGCAGGTGTCATTGGAAGGGCTACCAATCTTTGTACTTGGTGGGAATTGTTTCTTTTAGTTAGCGTTACCTTTTTTTTTTCTTTTTGAGACAGTGTCTTGCTCTGTCGCCCAGGCTAGAGTGCAGTGGCCTCATCATAGCTCACTGCAACCTCAAACTCCTGGGCTCAAGTGATCCTCCTGCTTCAGCTTCCTAGTTAGCTGGGACTAGAGGCATATACCGCCATGCCCAGCTAATTTTTCTATCTTTTTTTTTGTGTGTGTGCAAACAGGGTCTCGTTCTTGCTCAGGCTGATCTGGAACTCCTGGCCTCAAGCAATCCTCTCACCTCGGCTTCCCAAAGTGCTGGGATTACAGGCGTGAGCCACAGCCGAGTTAGCATTACTTTTAAAGACAGGATTCTCAACCTGTTCTAAGTTACAGATCTTTGTGAAACACTAAGGAAAGCTATGGACCCTCTTTCTCCTCAAAAACTATTCTCACACACCAGGTTTGCTTATAGCATCAGGGGTTTCAAGGAGCCCATAAAGCTATTCCTCGTTGTGAACATTAAAGTAGAGAAAAATCCCCTGGGAGGGCAGATCTAACAGAGTTGGTGATGGACTCCATATGCTTCCCAGCCCTCCCCACTCCCCCACCCCATTCTTGTCGCATTAGCCTCACTAACGGGACCTCACAATCTGTGGGATTTAATTCTCCAGACCCTCCTTATAATGTTACAGGAAGGAGTGTTACTGCATTCAACCAGAAGTTCGAAACCATCAGCAGAGGAACACACTTGGCTCACATATGTGTTTTATTTGGCCTGCAGAGGGTTTAAAAACGTTTTGAACATTTTGCTGACATTAGAAACTGGCAGAGTTCACAAAAAAAATTGTGGTTGCCAGCTTCTCTGGAGGCAGTTGTCATTCAGTGCCTGAGCGGTGGTTGTCCCCTCTGGACAGGCCATGTCTCTAGTCCCCCAGTCCCTGCCCAGCCTTTTCCGCCCTGACATTTCTTATCTGATCCCGGTAGCCGTTGGGTTTGGGACACCTGGATATTCATGGGCCGGCTTCTCCTGAGGCCTGGCCCGGTGGCCTGGCCCCTCAGCGGCAAGGCCCTCTGAAGAAGCAGGACGTGGGCCAGGCCAAGCCTGGCTCGGAAGGAGCTGCTCTGCTCCGCGGATCCAGTGTGGATCGGGTGTGTGCCTTCACGGCAGGCCGGCGGCTCAGAGGCCACCTTGGACGAGCTGGCAACCCCCCGGGCTCCCCTCCTGGCGCTTAGAACAGTGGATCTCGCCAGCCTGTGCACAGAGTGCGTGAGGCCTGGAAATATGGCACCCACTTAGGCACCCTGGGGTGTGGCCTGGCACAGGGATTCTCCAGAGCTCCCTAGGTGCTTCTGATGCTCCGTCTAAGCTGAAGCCACTGTCCTACCGGTTTTCAAGACCCCACATGCCCTGAGAGCCCCCCTTCCCTCCCCTCACATGCCCTCTCCCACAGCTTTGTCCCGCAATCTTCCCACTCCCCCCGCGCCCCATTACGCCCTCTGTTGCACACGGCCCTGCCCCGGGCCCGGTGGGGCACGCCCCAGGTCATGGTGCAGTCATACAAGGCTTGGGACTCAGAGCCCGCACTGGTGACCCCGGGGCACACCATGGACCCTCTCCTGGCCTCCATTTCCTCAACTGTAAAATGGAAATGACCACGTTGTGGAACTGTAGGGAGGAACCTGCGCGACAAAGGGAAAGCACTTGTGCAAGTCCTGAGGCCAGCGAGTCTGCGTGCGGTCGGGTTCCCTTTGAATAGGTAGTACCCGCACATGGCACAGAACGAGAAATGCCCACGAGGAGACACAGTCTCCCTCCTTACCGCGTATCTGCGTGAGTGTGTGTGTGTGAGAGAGAGATGAAAGTGTGGCATGCACTGTTCCGCACTTTGCTTTCCTGTGTCATCTATGCATCTTGGAGAGTCTTCCAAAACGAAAGAGCTGCTTCATATTTGTTATAGCTATAAAATATCTCTTTTCATGGATGAACCTTAATTATTTAGCCAGTCCCTACTGATGGACAATTAAGTTTTTTTTCCAACCTTTTGCTCTTTCAGTGTTGCATTGAATAAGTAAGTGCAAGTTTGACCTGCAGGATGAAGTCCTAAAAGTAGCACTGTGCATTGGGACTTTTCATGGTTATTGGCCATCTGCACCCCACAGAGCCCGTTCTTCCCACAGCCCTGCCAGGCCAGTGTCACAAGCCTTCTCATGTTTGCAAATCTCATGCACCTTCGGTACGAGTTTAATTTCCCCAAGGTGGGTGAGCAGCATGTGTTCTACAGCCATTTGTATTTCTAGTTGTGAGAACTATTTGTTCTTATATTTTGCTCTTATTCATTTTTCTATTTGCTTTTTGTCTCTCTCTTTCGGTACATCTTTCTTTTTTAAAATATGATTACTTTGTAGGAGCTCTTTAAAGATTGAGATTAGCCCTATATCAGTGAAATGAGTTGCAGATATTTTTCCCATTTTGTTGTTTATTTTGCCACTTTGTCTGGCGTGCTTTTGCCATTCAGAATTCTAAAAAAAAAAAAAAAGAGAGAGAGAGAGAGATTTTGAGACAGGGTCTCACTATATCACCCAGGCTGGTCTCAAAGTCTTGATCTCAAGCAATCCTCCTGCCTTGGCCTCCCAAGTAGCACATGTACATTTTCTTATGTAGTAGAATTTATCAATCTTTTCCTCTGGTTGTACTTGAGAAAGACTTCTCCACTCTGAGATTATTTATTAAAAATCCCCCATGTTTTCTTCTAGCACTTTTATGGTTTTATTTTTTACATTTGAATCTTCATCAGGAATTTGTTTTCATGTAAGGCTTGAGGTAGAGATTGAGCCTGGTTTTTCTCCAGATGGGGTAGCCATTATTATGAATATCATTCACCCCACTGAATCATGCCATTACTCTGTCCTTCTTCGTGATAAATACCAAGTGTCAACAAAAACAAGCTGACGCTGCACCCAGTGTTGGTTGTGACCCCAGGCCCTTTGCTAGTGAACAGCTGGTACTCAGCGCCGTGCGTGGACCCCAGGCTGCTCTCCAGCCGGTAAGCACCTCTCATTCCACACCGTTCGGCATGTTCACCGCTGGCTTCCGCTTGCTCACCGGGGTTCTGTGCGGGTTCACCTGACTTCCTCAAAGACCGAAGCTGTCTTTCCTTTCCAGTGTCTCTCCCAACCTGTGCCTGTCACAGGCCTTTTACAGGAACCTCCATTAATCGCGCCTCGCCAGGCGCATCACATACCTGGCCTCTGCCCCCTAGACTTTGTGAAGCACAGACTCTTCTCCCCGTTTACAGTGATGACACCGAAGCCTAGAAAACGCAAGTGGCTCTCTCAAGGTCACCCTGCTAATACGTGACCCAGGCAGGATGCAAATGCAGGTCCACCTGACTCTGAAGTTATAGGGCAGGTAAAATTCTTCCTTTACCCTATTAGGGCCTCCAAGTGAGACCAGGAATTAGACTGACATAGGATAGACTAACAGGAGAAAAACATACAAATTTTGTTTAGTCATTTTCACATGTACATGGGAGCACTCACAAGAAAAGTGAAGACCCAAAGAAGCAGTTAGTGCCAAAAGCTTATACTAGATTGGACAAAGAGCAGTAAATTGTGAAAACATGACAAACCAAAGGGGTCTGGGCTCGGGCAATTAATTGTGGAGCTTGCCTAGGCAGATAAGGGTTAGTTGAACAAGGTTTGTACAGATTTCTCTCGGCCCTGACTCCCCGTCTCTGGTGATAAGAATGTCTTCCTTCCTCCTAGCACAGGGCGAGCGCCTTTTACATGGGAGTTTCATCTCCTGCTTTCAGGAAGAAAAGGGGAGGTCAGAGTGTCCTCTTTGCATCTGCTATTTTTAAGTGCCTAAAGTAGTGAACATTCCACAGCAGCATATTCTGGGGCTCCTTCCACCTGCCCAGCAGCCTCTAATAAAAACTGGAGCTAACAGGCATCGAGCACTTACCAGCGCTCACGGGGTTCTCTTACTGGTGTCGAGGTATGGGTTTGGGCTGTTATCATGCCCGCTGTATAGTCAAGGAGACTGAGGCATGGAGAGGGTGGGCAGCTTCTACAAGCTCACAGAGCTGGCCAATGGCAAAACTGAGACTTGCCGACTCCTGAGTCCAAGTTCTTACCCATAAAACCAAATTGCCACCTGCCACTAACTAACCATACTCAGTAGTTGATTATTGCTAAGGCACAGGCTTTTGTTTCCAGAGTTTAAGTGCCATTCGAGAAGAGACTGAGATGCCCAGCATTGAGAAGAAGATCATGGAGTGTGGCGAAGACATCACGGAGCTGTTCAATGTGCTCATGACGCTGGAGATGCAGCTGGTGGAGCAGCTGGAGGTGAGGCTGGGCGTGGGGTGCAAGTGCGCTGCGGCTGCAGGTCTGCGCTCGAGCCGCGGCCGTCCCGCGCTCCTCTGTGGGAAACCTCCAGTGCCACTCAGCGTGTCAGGCTGAAGCTTTCTTGCTCATCAGTCCTGTGTTTGCTTTTAACACATTTTAATAATTTAGATTAGAGAAGATTCTGGTGGAGAATGAGAAGTGAGCTCATTACTCTGGAATGTTTGCCGCATCGTGGGAGAGCCCAGACCCTCAGCAGGGAGGGGTGTTTGATTAGGCTGAAGGAACTGTTTGGGTGCTTGCAAGACAAAGTGGACCCCCACTTGGGGACCAAACAAAGGCTCCTCCGCATTGCAGCCTGTAGTTGCCACCCCTGGGCGATGCGAGGAGCCTGCGACTCAGCACTGAGTAGTGGAAATGAAAAGTGCTGCTGTCTCAAATTCATTCGGGGCCAGGGTGACTTGCGTGTTCACAAGGCATCAGAGGCCGGGAGTCTGAAGTGGCGTGATGAACTGAACCGCGTCGGCTGCCGCCGTGGCTGGGCCAAGAGATAGCGCCTAATCAATTCCTCACACGTCAAGTGACACCTCGGACATGGGATAGATTTCCCCATCACATCGCACGGCAGATGCTTGTTCCCCACTGGGGAAGCTGCAAGCGCTGCAGAAGCAGCCTGCAGCATGGGGCAGAGGGAGGCAGCAGCTCCCAGCGTTTTCAGGCAGGGAGATTGCTTTCCATCATCCAGACATTTCCCAGAACCCGGGCACTGTCATACTTGTATTACCAGCAGCCCAAAAGCTGCAAGGGCAGTGACACTTTTCAATGACCCTATTTTTATTTACTATAACAGCACTTACATACATTTGGAAAATGCACAGTGTGCTCGGCCTGCAGACAGTCCTCAGGCTCCTGTAGAACCGCTGCACCCTTGGCCCACCTTGCAGCCCCTGGAATTTATGGCAGACGGCGGGGGTGCTCCCAGAGTAGCAGGCCTCTCAGCTGCATCTTCCATTGCTCGCTCAATCCATACTGAGTCCCATCTAGGCCTTAGGTGCCTTGCTAAGCACCGGGCAACAACTAACGGTAGAGGCCTGGGGTAACAACCAGCTGTCAGGAGGGCCTTCTCGCTGCCAGGCACCTCGCAAATCATCTTGTGTGAAGTGATTCATTTAACCCCACCGCAGCTCTGTGAGACAGGTACTATGTGGGAAACCCATTTCACAAGTAAGGCGGTTGAGGCCCAGGGAGGTAAACTTTCCCACAGTTACACACAGTGGTGGAGCTGGGATATCCACCCAGGTAGTCTGGTTCTTGACAACTCACTTCACTGTTTTCCTGGGGTGGTGGGTGAATGCCACTGAGAAGCCCAAAGGAAGGGGGTTAGTTAGCTCTGTGTGTGTCTTGGGGATGAGGGCAGTAAGACCAGGATGGACAGGTGTTCCTGGGAGAAGGACGGGCACAGGCAAAGGTCCGGTGAAAGCACAAGACGTTCAGGTGGCGAGTGAGTTAACATGCTTGCAGAGCAACAGAGCTCTGTAGAGAGAGTTCCCAGACATCTGCCCAGGAAGGTCAAGGTGCGTGGTCTTTATCCTGAAGTTCAGTGATTAGAACAGGAGACCGCTAAGTGCTAAAGAGTACCTTTTGCTCTGATGCTGGGTGTCTTAATATGCATGTTAACTATGTTATCATTTCCAGGAGACTATAAACTTGTTCGAAAGGAACATCATCGACTTGGTGGGACTCTTTATCGAAAATGTCCAAAGCCTATATCCTTTCTTTGATGACTTCCCCATGGGGAGGTGCCACGGGGCCTTTGGGTTGTCCTGGCCTCTAAAGGAGCTAGGGGAGGGGCACCTGTATTTGTAACAAAAGGCAAGGAAGGGTGAAACTTCTCTGAACAGTAAGCAGAATACAAATAAGTGGGGTTCCCTCCCAGATGGCCATCTGCAGGGACCCCTCTGCCCTCCCACTGCCGCTGGTGCCCTGAACACACTGGCAGAGATAGTAAAAAGTCAGTGCTCTACAGTCATACTTTACTCTTTACCAGAAATACCTCCTCCCCGTTTGAGTTACAAAAAGATCTACACTTCCACCAAGATGATAAATCTGTCATAGGATCCTATTTAGTGGAAATCACCACCTGTGAAATTAGGGGAATGTAAAACCTCCAGTTTTTCACCAGGGAAAAGGCTCAGCTTCAAAGGATGCAGATTTGGCAACCACTTATAATGTTCAAAAGAATGTTCCATGGGGTCCAAGGGGGTTTCCCTTCCCTCAGAACAATCGGTCTTGTTACGATGGTTTGGAGTAGAGTCCTGGCGTGTTTGTTCTTACGTGGGTGAAGCTCATGGGGAGGTGATGCCCCAGAATCACCGCCTGTCCCTGTGCTGCAGACAAAACACCCTGGGGGTGAGGCACCGTCCACGTTGCAGACACTGACAATTGTGTATAATGAGCGGGTCAGGTTAAATGTTGGGGTTAGGAGCCGACATGTGGAGCATGACCAACCCTTCTGCCACCTGAGCTCAGGGCCCTGCCACGTGGGGGGCAAACTGCTGTGCCCCACCCAGAAGTGACTGCCTGGTCCTGCCCTCCTGGGACTCACAGTCCAGCAGGGAGACAGAAGTTATGTAGGTAACAAGTGGTATCAAAGGTACAGGGTGAGTAGCAGTTAACCCAGGGCGGGTGCCAGGAGCCTTCCTGAGGGAGGGTCCACTAAGTGAGGACCTGAGGGTGGCCAACCAGACCATGTACGGGGGTGGAGAGGACACTCCAGGCAGAGGAGGCAGCCGGTGCAAAGGCCCTGAGGACTGGCCGCAGAAGTCCAGTCCGGAGAGGAGGCCTTTAGGCCAAATTAGAGAGCGGGAGGCTTCCCGCAGCTTTGCGCAAAGCACATGGGCTCCCGACTGTCTACATCTTCGAGCTCGCTCTGGCTGCCGTGGGGAGCAAGGGCGAGGGTGCAGAGGCCAGCGGGCAGTCCACTGCGGTGTCCAGCGGGGAGGCCGTGGGGGTGGAGAGAAGTGGACGATGGAGGGACAGCCAGGCACCGAGGGTCCGTGATGACCAGGTGTAGGGACAGGCACGGGGGTGTTGGGATGGCTCCGGGGTCTAGTGCAGGTGGGTGGACGGCGGTGACGGCACTGATGCACCTCGGAGTTCGCCTTCAGCCCTGCAAGTCTGTTCCCCTGCAGCTGCAGTGGCCCCGGCCCTCGGCGTGCTTGTCCGAGGCCCCAGCCCGCGGTCAGGGATGCGCCGGTCTGCTCCGCCCCTGGCCTTTGCTTAACTCCCGGCTGCACGATGGCTCAGTGCCGGGACCTGGAGAACCACCACCACGAGAAGCTCCTGGAGATCTCCATCAACACCCTCGAGAAGAACGTCAAGGGCGAGCTCGACGACGACTTGCCTGACGACGTGCGCTCCGTGAGTGCGGCGGGTGGGGCGGGCGCGGCGGGGCGCGTGAGGCTTGTAGGAGTCCGACAGACTCGGTCCTGGCCCGCTCTGTGGCTCGAGTAAGACTGAAAACCTCCTGGAGCCTCAGTTTCCTCATATGCAAAAGGGGACAGTAACCTGCTTTGCAGAGTCGTTGTCAGATGAAATAGGCTAAAAAAATAAAGCACCAGGCTGGGCACCCTGTGGGGCCCAACTAGAGAGGAGCTCATGATAATTAGGTGGTTTCCCCTTTCCAAGGGGTTGGTTTCCAAAAGTTCAATTCTGTGGGGATTTCTGGCACTTTCTAAGAAAGGCAGTTACAAATAGGTCTGAGATTTCCCCCCAGGTCTTCTTCACTTTGGAGTCTCTGTGAAGTGCTACAGCAGGGCTGGAGACCCCGGCCCACCCCGCCAAGCCCGCCCCAGCACTATTTCTGATCCAGCGTGACGCCATCCCAGTTTCCACAAGCACATCCAGTGATGAATGGTCACACAGTCGGCAGGGTCACCCCGGGGCACCTGCCTCGTCCCTTGGGTCTGCACACTAAGAAGGCTCTCCAGGTCTTCTGCGTTGGGGCCCAGTAGCAGCGTGCGTGTGTCTCTGGGAAGGAGTGCAGGTGACGGAAGGGCCAGTCTTGACACCTTTATCGGGGCTGGCTTTCGCTCACGCATCATTCATCCCGCTGCCAGTTTCTCAGCTCCTCTCCACCTCCGTGCTACCACCGAGGCCAGCCACTGCTGTCCTTGCCCTGGACCACTCGCCTCTGTGCTGTTCTCGTACAGGCTGTCCTCCACACAGCAGCCAGAGCAGTCCTTGAAGACCCAAACCACATTATTTCACTTTTGCACAACACCCTCTAATGGCTTCCCATGACTCAGAGTACGTGTTCCCCCACAGTGCACAGACCTCACAACTGGGCCTGCGCACCTTGGCAACCGCCCCCCGACCCTCTGAGCTGTTCCCCAGTGTCCAGCTTGCTCCTCTCAGTTGATTTTCCATCTGGCACACGTGCTCTTCCCTCAGGTCCCCACATGCCTGGCTTGTCCTTGTCATTCAGATCTCAGTTCACATATCAGCTCCATGAGTCCTTCCCTCATCACCTTCCTGCAAAACCATTGTCTATTGCACACCCCATTTATCAGGTGAGAGTCTCATCACAATTGCAAACCACCTGGCTTATGTCAATTTGCTTTTGTGACTATTCACACTACATATAAGCTCACGAGGGAGGCAGGAAGGGCCTTTTCACCACCACCTACCTCCCCAGAGCCAGCAGCCGTATACAGAGTCCAGTGGAGACGCCAGGCTGTGTCTATGGAATGAGTGTGGGTGTCAGCCGCTGGGCTGAGTCCTGCAGGCACAGAGGACTAGCAGACCCCGACTCCCGCAGCCTCTGTCTTGGGGCTGAGATAGAAACCCAACACAGCAGCATGGCGGTAGGGCCACTGTGATGCCAGCCTTTCCTCCTTAAGCTGCTAAATTTGGCCAACTGCTATTGACCAGGTACAGGCAAATGCCACCTTTCCCAAGCCAGGAAGATAGGCTTCCCTGAGAGAGAGCCCACTCAAGAGTTTCCCAGACAGACCATCTTGGTGGGTGGAGTTCCCTCACGGCACAGCACCTGGGTCTGTGACACCCACCGGGCACAGGGCTGAAATATGCTCACTCCCTAATGACTGGGACACACAGGAAAGATGGGTCCCAGAGGCCCATGGCAGAGAAGCTGGCTGGGCTGGAGCGTCCGGTGGCCAGTCCTCCTTCATGCCTGGCTGGCTCTGTCTGGCGCCTCTGACACCCATTCCTGTGGCTCCAGGAACGCATCAGCACCTGCTGGCCATCGTGCCTAGTGATGAGAGCTCTGCTCACTGAGGGCTTGCCATGGCCCAGGCCGGATGATCACGCATGGTCGCATTTACTTCACCAAGGGACCCTGTGAAGGAGGTACTCTTGTTGTCTCCAGTTTACAGATAAGAACACTGGGTAAGACTGTGGCTTAGAGAAGTCAGGTAAACTGCTCACGGTGACAAACCCTGTGAGGACCAGAGTCTGGATTCAGACTCTGCTGCCAGATGCATAGCCTGGGCCACTGTCGCAGAGCCAGTGCTGCTCCCCTCACTGCAGGCTGCAGGTTGGTGGGCACTCTGGGTGTGCCCATGGCCCCAGGCTCTAGGCCATGGGGCGGAGCCTCTAAGCTAAGGCCTGGCTGCCTTGGCCTCGCTGGGAGTGCTGGTGTGCAGTACTGCCTTCAAGGCCTCAGAGGGGACAGCCACCCCTGCCCTCTGTAAGCCAGTTGGAGCCTCTGTCCCTTTGGGAATGTCCACATTTGCAGCAAGAGGTGTAATTAGGACCTTACACCATTGCCTGTCTCCTTACATTTAAGCAAAAAAACACGGCCTATTGTTCTCAGGAGGAAAAAGTATGCCCTGACTATAAGAAGTAATAATACCAACAAATAGCCGACATTGACTAGGGGCCTCCTGAGGGCCAGCCCTGTGAGAAGCAGTGGATACAAATTTGCTCTTTTAATCTTACATCAATATGGTAAAGTAGGTACTGTATGGTTCCCTTTTACAGACGAGGAAACTGAGGCGCAGAGATTACAGTAATCTGCCCAAGGATACGCAGCTAATAAATGGTAGAGTTGTGATTTGAACCCAGGCAGTTTGACTCAAAGCCTTTGACTAAACGTCTACTGAGCCTTTAGCAAGATGCGGGTGCTCAGAGGAGGGGCTAGGGCCTTGAGTGAAAAAAATCTGGCTTCTGTTACCTGATTATCCGTGAGCGTATCATACACCACGTTTGAGGTTATCTCTAAAACTCCTCTGGTTCCGTTGAGCGACTGTTATCAGCTCATGCCATACTGAGGCCAAATCTGTCCCATGTCCGTACTTTCAAGTCCTTCCAGCTTTGAGAGGAAAAGCAGAGTGTACACGCTGAGGAGAGGGCCTGGGGTGGCCGGGGAGGGAGGGCCTCGCAGCGCCGTTGGCAGGGAGAAGCCGGCAGGGAGGTCAGACATGCTGCCTGCGTGCTCTGAATATCCATGTGGGCGCCCAGCTGCAAGGGCAGGGCAGTGCTCAGGCCTAGACCGTGGGGAGGACCTTCGAGTCCCCAGAGAGTCTGCTCGAGTGACAGCGGTCTGACCCAGCCAGCAGTCCATGGATAGGGCAGCTGTGAGGAGAGTCCAGCCAGCGCCAGGAGGCCCCCTTGGCATAAGCCAAGTTGCTCCTTTGTCTATGGCGGAGGGGGCCACTGGGTCATTCTCTGGTGCAGTGGTCCTGGGGAGGGGCACCAGCTGTGCCACTCTTAGAAGTCACTTTGAAACAAATGTGTCTTCACAGCATTGAGGACCAAAGAACAGGCTGGGACAGCCCAGGGAGCCAGGAGCAGCTGTTGCTCCTCACAAGTTGTATGCAGCCGCTGCCTCTACCCTAGTGCTTTCAACCTGCAGAAACTGGAGGCGGATCCGGAATATTCTACCTGAAAATTCCTGTGTACTTATTGTAAGAGGGAAAATTAAGGGAGCTGCCACTCTAGGCCACCTGAAGTCCAGAAACAACTTGCAACTTCCATTTTAAATAATTTCTTTAAACCAGATTCCTTTTGTTTGTATTTTACAAATACCACATAGTTTTTCATAACCAATTTTAGTCTCAGATGTTTCTAAGCAGACTTCAGTTTCTGTTGTCCTCAGCTTCCAAAGCTGCTTTCCATATATTCAAACTCTGAGGGGGATGATTTCCCTGCCTGGCTTAAGCTATCAGCTACGACCCACATTTGAGAACGAAGGATGAGAACCTTTTCACACCGGGTTGATGTTGTGATTGTAGCTATTTCTAAAGTAACTGGGACACCCACTGCTGAGTGTGCTGCTCAGGCTCATGGAGAGCAGGTCTTGCACATCTGTGAGCCATTCCCAGAGCCCGGCCTGCGACCTTGCGTGTGCGGAGAAAGAACTTAATAACTTCTTGTCATTTCTTCCATGTGACTATACTAATTGGTCCCCCAGATACCCTGTTCCCCACATGAGCTAACTTGGCTTTTCCCACAAGGGATTCTGTGGAAAACCAGCATCCCACAAGACGTTAACAAGCATTACTCTGAGAAGAAGTCTGTGGCCAAATAAGTTGGAAGACCAAGAGAGACAAAGTTAAAAAGGTTTACTTTCCACAGGACTTGGCAGCACCTTCAGAATACTTTGTGTGGCCTGTGCGTCTTCAGGAGAGGCCTAAGGGGTACTGACTTTCCCAAATGTATTTAACCAAACAGTACTCTTTTTGCAGAAATATTAACATCTCAAGGTTCCACAGAACATATTTTGGAAACCATTAAGTTAACTGCTACTATAGGAAAGAAAAAAAAAACAACCCACGTATACATTCCACTTGCAGTCCTCTCTACAATATGGAGAATTTAGGTCCCTTGCTGTCCTTGGTATTACAAAGTATGATACCGCTGCTTCAAGGTGGAAGCAACTGCTTACCGCGTGCTTCAGTGGCCTCCCCTGCTCTGGGAATGACTCCACTCAATTTTCAACCATTCCAGCACACAACGGCCACAGTGTCAACACCTACAACAGACCGGCCTATTAGAGGATCATTGTTTTTAACAGCTTTTTACAAGGCAGCAAATAAGGTCAGGAACAAGAGAAGGCAGGAGACCCCAAAGAGGATCGAAGGTTTGATCTGGTTGACGTGAAAGGCAGTAGAGTCTACTATGTGGTGAACACCATCGGTTTGCAGGGGCCACTGTCCTCAGAGCAGCCCCCAGACCCTTGGGCAGCCTCACGTTTCCCGCTCAGCTGGCAGAAGTTTGGGGCAAGTCAGATGGGAAAGCAGCTGAGAGAGAAGCATGGTGAGAACAGACGTCCTGAGCGAGGACACCCCTGGGCAGCCGTCACCTTCTCCCTGGAGCTAACATGCTCCTGATAAGGAACGCAAGGATGCCGGTTGGCCCTTTCCCCATAAAACCTGCCAGCACTCGGGTCGGGGAAGTGGTTGTCACCTGAAGATGAGCTGGCATAAGTGCACCGGTAGAAAGGTGGGCTCTCCACTGGGCATGTGGCCAGCACAGCCAGGGGACTCCCAGGTGTTCCTTTTCTAGTTAGCTCTGACTTTGTCCTCAGAGTGTAAGGACATGCATGATCTCATCTGATCCCTCTCACTCACCAGCTTTTTGTCGACAAAGATACGACTATTAATGCTGTCGGGGCGTCACATGACATCCATCTCCTGAAGATTGACAATCGAGAAGACGAGCTGGTGACCAGGATCAACTCTTGGTGTACACACGTGGTGGACAAGGTGAGTAATGCTAACCCATCCTAGCAGGCCGTCCCGATTTTTCTAGCTACCAGCCAGAAAGAAGGTGGAAATCTTCCCTAGGTAGTGTGTAGTATTTTCAATACGGAATGAAGAAATAAAATTAAGGATTGTAGCATTCCACACTGAAGACTTAATGTTGCCGAGAGATTTTAAAACCCCTGTGCCTCCTCATTTCTCTAACTCCTACCTCAAATATGCGGAGATCAGCAGAACCCGGAGGGGCTCTGCAGTCAGTGCGGGATCACGCAGATCCCAAAGAACTATTTTCCTTTCCCTCATCCTGGACTTGGTAGCAGATGTTAACCAGGCATCTGATTTAAGGACGGTGGGCTTTGGTCTTGCCCCCCAGATTCACAGGGATGAGACCACGAGGAACCGCGAGCGAGTAAAGGAGATCAGTCAGTACATCGACCACATGCAGAGTGAACTAGACAACCTGGAGTTCGGCGACATCCTGGACTAGGTGCGTGCCAGTCCCAGGGTCCCTTCCAAAACACAGCACCAGGGCCAAGCAGGAGGAGGACGTGCACACACTTCATCGACAGCCTCAGGAGACAGTTACTGGGAATTTCTCAACCCACGACTCCCCTAACACCCTTCTTCCCCAACCCCTGGAAAAACTTACAAACGTAGAGAAAAATAAAGGACCCATGTCACCTTTCCCCTATTCTTTAAAAAAAATAAATAAATAAAAATTCATGTTCATGTATGAACAGGAGAAAGAGCAGGATGAACAGCAGGTCCTTGGCCCGTCTACAACAGCCACTCCCACGGGGGCTGGCAGTCAGCTAGACTCCCGGCCCTGGCATAACGTCAGACGTGGCCAGCGCCACTTCCTCTGGGGTGTGTGTCAGAGCGGGCAGCAGCTGTAGGCGAAGGGAGGCCGGCTCTCCTTGAGAGGAGCAGGGAAGCGGGAGAGGCTGTGGCTCCCGCCGCACTGCTGGGGGCTGGGCCCGCCCACCACGGCAGAGGCAGCGGCTCCCTTGGCCTGCGAGCTTCGCCAAAGGGACCTGAGGACCCTCCAGAAGCGAAGAGTGCAGGTTGGGCACCCCAGCTCCACGTCACCGCTGCAGCCTAGGCTTCAT
The DNA here is from genome assembly GCF_041146395.1 of Eulemur rufifrons. Lineage (NCBI taxonomy): Eukaryota > Metazoa > Chordata > Mammalia > Primates > Lemuridae > Eulemur > Eulemur rufifrons. The sequence goes on from NC_090991.1 coordinate 5,024,570, forward strand.
CTGTGACAGTGCCTCCTCAGAGTGACATCACGGGCTTCAGGGCCAGTATGTGGGAAGCGTGGAGGCAACTGGCATGCGGTCAGTGCCCTGGGAACAGGGGTGAGGCCACTTTGTTACTCAGGTGTACAGGGACACAGGGCTCGGGAAGCCTCACTCTCCCCACTGCCCTCTCACCGGACCTGGCACCAGGAAGCATTCCTGCCTCCCAGGACCGTGCAGGTGGCCGTGTCGGGGGGACTCGCAGGACCCCCGTGTGGAAGCCGAACAGACACATGCACATCAGGTGACCGCCAAGCCTGTTAGGGCATTTAACCCAGAAACAACTTTCTATTTTCAAGAGTAAATTATTTTTTCTAGAACAGTAGGAACAAAATAGAAACAACCAGCTTACACCAGGAAGGACTCACTTTCAAAGATTTTTTGATTAAAATCCAGCAAAAAAAAAAAAAAAAACAACAAGCCTTCAGGCTGAAGGCTGAAGAACACAGAGTTGTCTGTGGATGACATGGCTGCTTCCCCAGCGTGAGGATCCCGAGCACGGGCAGCAGGTACCAAACGCGCCATGGGAGATAACGCTGCTTAACCTTGGTGCAACCCAGGCAAAACAAGAATGGAGAAGCACAGAGGCGCCCGTGGAAACAGGGCTCAACACGTTTCCAGGGTGGAGAAATATTTAATAAAATCACGGTCAAGAGAAAGTCACTTGTACAACTCATCTCCTTCATTCACTGCTGCCTTGGAATCAGGCTGACCTCTGGACGGCGCCCTGCGTCTCGGGGCTGTCTCTCGGTGATGCTGAGCGAGGCTGAGCCCTGAAGGTCAGAAGAGCCCTGCAGGTGAGGGGAACCTCACAGGCCACAGGAGCCCCCCAGGGCAGGAGAGCCTCCCAGATTGGGGGAGCCTCCCAGGCCGGAGGAGCCGCAGCTGTACGGGTCCGTCGTGCAGGGCAGGCGCTGCCCAGGCCTCACTCCTGCAGGAGCTTGTGCTTGACTGTGGTGCTCTCGGAGCAGAGATGGACGAAGAGGGCGCCGGCGGCGGTTCGGGCCCGCAGCTCCTGCAGCTCGTAGTCATGAGCCCACTCAATGTTGCCCCACTTCTGGATCTGAGGGGAGGACAAGACAAGCTGCTGGGCGAGTGGCTGGCGACTGGCTGCCTGCTGGCCAGGGCCACATCCACCCCAGTAGCTGGTCTGAGGGCCGTAGCCTCAGATCTTGCCAAGACACGTGAGACATGCATGGAGGGGAGGCAGCAGGTAAGAGCACCCAGGTGGCCAGAGCAGGCACCTGTGCTCTCGGGGCACGGATGGTCTGGGAGAAGAGCAGTCCAGGCCCATGGCCAGTGGCTGCCCACTGCTGGGCAGGCTGGCCCCGGAGCGATCCGTGGGACTGCTCTGTGGAGGCATGACCGTGTGCCCTCACTTCTCCCACACTTCATCCTACTAGAAGCCAGCATGAGGCAGCCTCTAGACTGTTATCCTCTGTAAGCTGCCTCGCCATGATGGGCTACAAGCGCCCTCGGTTCCCTGGGGGTGGAATGGATGAATCAAGCAAGGCCTCACGGTGGCTTCAGTTCTGCCTCCTGGGGAAGTCGCAGTACTACAGAGGCCTCTGCCCTGCATGCTGGGGCGGGCTGCAGATTCCCTCCGGGCTCTACAAGCAAGAGGGAGGAGCCCCAGGAACACAGTGCCGCTGTCCAGACGTCAGTGCAACTCCAGCCCAACCCGCCGGCTCCTCCCTGGCCTGGCTGCTCCAGCCGGTCCAGGAGCTCAGCACCTGCCCCGCCTCACAAGCTGTCTGCATTACTGGGCTGCCCAGTCTCAATGGGGACATCTGTAATACGTCATCTGAAGAGCATTTTATACTTTCATTTTATACCATCACATACACAATCTAGGTTATTACTCATCTCGTGGAGGATCAACACAGAATGATGGTCTGGCTTCACCCACAGTCAAAAGCTGAGGCCAGACCCGAAGCGAGGTTTCCTGGGTCCCCACCAGCCCCACAAGTCACCCCCTTCCCATGTAATTGGTTCTGACACCCTAAAGTAGCTAGCCACTGCTGCTGAACAGGAACAGTTTTTCCCCTGGTATTTTTCTGAGCAGAAGACTACATGGACTTGGGAAATGCTGACATTACAAATAGGTTTTTATCATACTAGGAGCCAGCTCATAACAGCAATTAACCTTCTGAGGTTGGGGGAACAAGAACAACAACAATAAGACTACAAAGACTGCCATAATTTTCAGAGTTAAAAAATGTAAATGAGAGTGCAGCAAAACCCTAATTCTGAGCCACCTAAATCAACACTCTGTGCAGACAGCAGCTACCCCTGTGCTCCTCTGCCAGCCAGATAAAATGCGAGGGTATGAAGGCTTGGCCAACTCAGGAGCACAAATGGGTCAGTCGTCTCAACAGGGTGTGTTCTGCAGGGTGTAGCAAGCCCAAATGGCCTTTAGCTGTCCGTGAACCTCCATATTCAGAGCACGGGCTGAAGGTCTTGGCCCTGGAGTCCCCAGACCTGGCTTCCAACCCAGGCTGGAACATTTTCTGGAGATGCAACCTTGTGCCTTGGTTTCCTCCTGTGTAAAATGGGAATAACCACGGCCCCCACCTGAGCAGGCTATCGAGAAGAGGAGGCGAGGCAGTGTGGGGAGTGCCAAGCACAGCAGCAGCATTTACTATTTTTTTTTTTTTAATTATTACTACTTGACAATACTTTTATTGGTCCTTAGTTTTGGTTTCTGTATGTACAGAAAAGAAATAAAAGCCAAGTGTATACAAAAATATTTCAGGTGGGTTAGCCACCCCTCCCCAAGTTAGCCTGGATCAGGAACAGGTAAGGCGGGACCTGAGGTGCCACTCCTCACCTGGTACTCCTCCTCCAGGCGTGACAGCAGCACAGCCCGCTCCACCGTCAGGTGCAGGTCAATCAGGCCCAAGGTCAGCACCATGGACTTGAGCTGGGTCACTACAAACTCAATCCCTGTGGGGACATAAGCAAAGTCAGAACCCGAAACAGGGTGGCTGCTACAGCCTAGCCTTGTGAGTCCCTGCAGCCCTAGCAGAGGACAGGGGTGACCAGTGCAAAGGGCTGGGAGGGGGAGAACATCCCAGGGCCCCTCTGGCATTTGGCCCACTCTTCTGAGAGAGCACTCTGGTTTTCCTTGGGGGTGATCCTCCTTGCTCTTACCCAGTGGCCATGTGACCTGAACCTGCCAATCACAGCACGCCCCCCTCCGCCCCACCGAGTGAGTGCTTGACAGATGGGCATGTGACCGGAGCCAGGGTGATGAGATTTGAACTTGAAACTTCTGCGGGAGAGGCAAAACCCAACTTTCGGCTGGAAGGGTGTGGGCGGGGAGTGCTGACTGAAGCGTCAGAGCCAGCCAGCCTCCAGGCTCACGGCAGCCCTGCAGCTCGGAGTGCCCGGGGAAGGGCATGGACGGGCTTCAGATGCCGATGGGCATCACGCCCACCCCTGCACCCCAGGACACTTACAGACCTTGTAGGGCCCACATGTTGTAAGATGCCAGGTGGCTGACGAGCACCTCTCGCGTCTTGGCCGGGATGCTGGGTCCCATTATGCTGGTGGAGGAGCCGATCTCCACACTGTATCTGAAAGGAAAAGGTATGTCCCTGTCGGGCTGTGGCCTAAGAGCAGCACAGCTTTTAACCTGAAACAAAGACCTAAACCTCTGAGCACGTGTGTGCCCCTTTGGGGCATATGGCCAAGGAGCTAGTCTCGAGGACTCTAGCAGCAACTGCCACTGTGGTTAGTGGCCTCCTGACCTGATTTGCCGTCCCCCAAGAACAAACCCCCAAGGAGGACCAAGAAACCGCCTTAAATGAAGGCATGATTGATGGGTCATATGAGCAGGGGCTCAGTCACACACAGCTGCCCGAAATGCTAATTCATTTGCCTTGGAGTCTCTAGAACTCTGGGCTACATGCTTTTTAAACCTCTCTAAATAGTTTTTCACATTTGAGGGTGTGAAAGATTTCTTTTAAAGACTGTTTTCCTTAAAAGGATGTTTGTATATGTCCTTTATCATGCAATCATTTTTTTCAAACATTTATCAAGCTTCTATAATAAACAAGGCATTGTTTTTGGTCTGTGATCTATGGGACATGAGCTTCTTCAAGAGAAAATACATTTTCAAGAATAATAACTATATAAAACAGAAAAAAACAGAGTAAAAACATTTTTTTTGTAATTTTCTTCCATATCACTGATTTTTTTTTCTATTGTTTTAAAAATATTCTTGCTGAAATTTCTAATAATACAAAACTGACAATGGGAAATGGCTAGGTTTTTGTGTAAACTATTAAGGAGGGGATATCTCAACTGCCACAAAAACTGGACGACTCTGTACCACAGCAAAGGTCTCCAAGCACCTAAGTTATTGTTATATTGCATTAGATTCCAAAATGACATTGTATCGTCATGTTTCGCACACAGTACTGCTGTCTGACTCTTCAGAAAACTGGCTTTGCCTTTCTTTTCCTTTAAATCCCAAGGATGCCTGGCACATTGCGAGCACTCAGGCAACACGTGGCAAATGAGTGGGGCAGATCGACAACAGCACTTTTGTGAAAAATGCTGTACCAAGAAATACACCTTGTAAGCTTATGAATACTATGGTCAAGGTAGTGCCATGAAAGCCAGCCCTTCCACATTTCCCTTGGGATGAAACGAAACTGAATTGACTTTGCCACCATATCAACAGTCTGTTCAGTTTTGCACTCAACAGTCTTCCTATTAAGGAAAAATACTGGACATCATCAGCTCCTAGAAACCACAGCCCACAGGCGTCACCCACAGTTCTGCAGGAGGCAATCCACACTTCCCCATGTACACATGGATCACACACAGTTTTGTGATTTTCTTTAATCGTACAATAATTGTGATGAAGATAAAAGTAACTGCCAGATCTGAGCATTTACTGTGTGCTAAGCAGGATGCTAAGCACTTTACATTTCATTTCATTTCATTTCCTCCTGCCAACACCCTAGGAGGTAGGGATTATTAGCCCCACTTATAGACAAGGAAACTGGAGCTCAGAGAGATCTACTCATTAGCCGAAAGTCACACAGCTCAACAGTGGCAGAACTGGGACTCAGACTCACACTGCTGCTCTGACCCACTGGAAGAAGGTGGCCTGGGGACTCTGGTGCTTCACTGAGGACACAGAGCTGCCCCTACTCAGTGTGCATCACCACATCAGGCGCTCAGTGCACAGCAGCTGAAATGAATTTGAGGACATTTTTTTCAAGGTGACCCAATCCCTGAACATTGAGGGGAGTGGAATCCCAAGGGTACGCTGAAATCAGAAAGCCGACATAGCTAAGAGCTTTGACTGTGCAGTGTGGCCACCGGACCCCACGACCCTGCCCAACGCTGGTACCCAGTCAGTGTTTTCTGCGGGGCTCACATCTTACCTTTTCTCGGCCCATGCTATGATTGGATCCCACTCATTCTTTTGAAGTTCCACTAATGTCTCTGGCTCTTCCACCCTGTAGCTAATTCATTGTAAAAATCACCTTCATTAATAAAAAAGTACAATTCCTTTATTCAGTGATAGAAAAGGAAAAACATAAAGGGCAGCAGCAAAAACTTCACCCCCACCATTCCAGTCCCACGAGTCTTTCCCTAAAGCAGTGGTTCTCAAAGTGTGGCCCCAGCGCCAGCGGCATCGGCACCACCTGGGAACTTGGACACGCACGTGCACAGGCTGCATCCCACACCTGTAGAAACAGAACCTCTGGAGGTGCGACCCAGCAATCTGTATCGTAACAAGCCCTCCAGGGGATTCTAAGATAAGCTTGGGTTTGAGAACCAGTGCCCTAAGTACCCCCAAATATTTGACAGGCCCAAGCTTGCGGCACTGTATGTTCCAGCCATTCTAAAGCAGATCCAGTCTGTTAGCTGCAACCCTGAGCCACACCCACTTGACCCTCAGATGCTGAGCATGAACGCTGCGCCAGACACCACTGCCCCCGACCCTCGGCCCCTCCAACAGGCGATGCCCCTGGCCACAGGCCAAATCGCCTGCTTATACCCACTTCCTGGCTGTAAGCTATGGATGCGGCTGCTGGCATGGACACCTGACCTGAGGGGACTAAGCTGGAGGCCAGGCTGTGCCACTTATTTTGGCCAAGAAACACAGAGACGAGTCAGTTGCGGGGGAGCTGGGCTGCAAGGTCTCATGAGATGGGAACCCAAGCGGGCACTGCGGAAAGCCGCAGTCTGATGGAAGCAGAGTGGGGAGAGAGGTCACGTGTGCAGGAAAAGCTGCGCCGCCACGAGGAGCAGATAAGCAGACAGACCTTCCTGCCCTGCCGCTCCGCCTGCTCCGGTGGGGCAGAGGGAGGAGCTCCGGCATCTCATCTTCCACCGCCCATCCGGGTGGCCCAGCTCTCCTGCATTTCCCGTCAGGATCCCTGCATAGCTTTCGAGAAACCCCCTTTTGCCTGAGCTAGGTCGAATGGATTTCGCTCCCTACAATCAAGTGACCCTAACGAATGGAGTGAGCTTTCCCACTGGCCATGGGCCACCCCTGCCGTCAGCGCTGATTTCCTGTGTCATGGTGAGATGACTAAGGATCCTGGAGCACTCGGGCCAGCAGCCTTGGCACTGCTCAACCACTTCAGTTGTTTCTTCAACTTTCCTTCAGTATCACTGACCATTTAGCCAATAAACACAGAACAAGAGGAGATTTCTGAACGGGGGGAGGCAGCTCCTGCATATCAACATCTGTAGTGACAGGATGCCTACAAGAGAACTTGCCCGTGGGCAGAAGTCCAGGGTCATGGGCCCCACTAAGGACTAGCAAGTGACCCCTGTGGTCCTGGTGTCTGCAAGAGCTATATACACACCCCCTTGGCCCACCCCAGCCCAAGGGGCAGCTGCTGGGCTGGAGAAGAGGAGGCTCCCCCAGCGGGCTGCAGAGCAGCCAAGTGCCCACGTCAGGGAGGCCGCCCTCCTGTCCTGTGAGGTAACAGAAAGGGTCTGCCTCTTCTCCCACTGATAACCGTCTGGGCAAATGAGGCAAAACAACCCCAGGGACTCGCTCAATCCGAGGGGAATGCCTATCTACTTGTCAATTACCAGATGGTGTCTGTGTCCAGAAACTTCACAGCCGCCTGGATCAGCTGATCCTTGTTTCTCTGGGTTGGGTTGTCCAAGGATGTGTTGCACAATGTGGTCTGGATCAAAGGCAGAAAGCGCCTGTCACCACCTGCTGGGCTCAGGCAAAAGCCCTGCTCTCCTGAGGACGCTGCATCTGACACACAGCTACACGGCGAGAACTGGATGGCACCACCCCGAACAAAGCTCTCAGCCCGAGTGCCCGCACACCACGGCAGCAGCACAGCTCCCGAGAGCACGCTGTAGCCAGGCTCCGTGCTGAACGCTTTGTGTGCATGTTCACGGGACCCAGAGGAGCCTCACGGTGGCCCTAGCATTAGTGACCTTCCCCAAGGTCGCATGTTCTTTACTACCAGGCTCTAGTGTGTTTAATTTAATCCTCAGACCAACCCTTTGCAGTGGGTACTATTATTATATCCATTTGAGAGATGTGGAAACTGAGGCCCAGAGAGGTTAAGTACATCGTCAAACACAGCAAATAGGACACGTATCAGTGTGGCAGTCAAATCTGAATGAAAGGCTTCACCAGCTGGCCCCCTTAACGCCTTAGAAAACAAGGAAGCGAACCATGCAAGCTGAGATCAAGATTATTTTTCCAGATTTACATTGTCAATAATAGGTTGCTTAGGTTACTCTAACTATTAGCTTATACCCCTAATTGCCCTAATTTCATCAGATAGTCAAGGAGCAGGCTGGCACCTCAGCAGGCCATGATGCTGACGGGAAGCCCAGCTGGGTTTGCAAAGGTTGAGCACAGCAATGACCAGGAAGCCAGCAACCAACTCCCATATCGACTGAGTGCCCACTCTGTGCCAGGAACCATGCCCAGCGCTTTCTATGCAGCATCTCATCCACTCCTGATCACACCTGCATGAGGTAGATACTGTTATCAATCACCTTTTATAGATGAGGCACATGGGGCCGAGAGAGGGGCAGCAACTTGCCCCTCTCTCAGGTTGCAGTTTAGAAGCCACAGAAGCTAGACCTTAGGGATCTGGATCGCCCCACCTGTCCCCAGTCAGCTCTAGTCCCTTGTGAGCCCCTCTGTGGATGAGGGGCTGGCCAAATGGAGGGTCTCCCTCACTCACCCATCTGCCTCCAGTGGTTCCTACATTCAGCCAACATTTACCGAGTGCCAACTAGACTTCCTGCTAGGGGCTATCTAGACACTGGGGAGTGAAATAGACGTGGCCCCTGCCCGCCTGTTGCTTACCAGGCAGTGGAGAAGACAGACAATAAAAGTGCAAACACAAAACAGACAATTACAGGTTGTGTAAGTGCTGATGAAACAAATGACCAGCTGCTGTAATAGTAAGAGAGCTGGGCAGTCAGCGAAGGTGACATCTGTCCCGAGACCAGAGGAGAAACCAGCCATCCAGCACGGCGTTCCAAGCAGAGGGAACTGTAGGTGGCCAGGCCAGCCAGGGAAAGAGTTTGGCACATTCAGTGACTGGGAGGAGGTGAGTGTCCCTGGAGCCCAGGCAGGCAGAGCCCGGCCTCCAGGGCCTTGTCAGAATTTGGAAAGGAGTCTAAATCTTTGCCACGTAGACTAGGAAGCCCCTGGCGGGTCTCAGGGTGTAGGTTTGCACTGTGAACTTGTTACCAGGTGCATGGTGTAGTACTTGATGGTGTCCTGCTGGGAGTCCCATTCAGTGGCCACTGCGATGGCCAGGGCCTCGCTGGGGACCGTAAAGAGCTTGGCTTGGGGAGTTTTCAGCTTCCTGTGGTCCAGGTTTATCTCAAAGCCACCTTGAAAGATCAAATGAAAAACTCTCAGGGATTGTTAAGTGGAATTGAGTGACCATTCCTATATTTAGCCACTTGAATTGGTGCAGACAAAGACAAGTCTGCGTCCCTTACAGAAACATATGTGACAAAAGCAAGAAGGATAATCTCACCACTGAACCTGCTGAAGATGAAAAATGTTTCCAACCATTCATAAAAAAAAAAAAAAGGCACTCAAAATTTCAGACACTCACCTTCACCCTGTGTGATGCTGACATTCTGATAAAATCTCTTCCTTTCTGTAAGAAAGATTTTTCAAAAAGGTAGTTTAAAATAACGGCGAGACAGCTCAGGAAGCGACAGGACCAGCTTGTATCATTACTGCTAATGCTGATTGATTGGCTTGATTTTCATATCCCCATTCAAGGTCTGCCCTACTCTACATGGTATAATCAACGGCTTCTGATTGAAGCCGGAGGAGGCAGCATTGGATCTCCTGGGAGGGAGGAACAGGACATGCTGGTCATGCCGCCACCGGTCCCCCAGCCCGGGGACAAGTCTGATCAGGAGCAGCACCAGCTGCAGACTGTGTGGCCTGACAGACTTCCCAGCCCCTCCTGCTTTAACACCTGAGCAGCCTCCTCCACCCACCCCTACCACCAGTGCAGCCCCCGTGCCAGCCACACCTCGCCTGGAGCCAAAGCCAGAGACCCATTTCAGGCAAGACTCTGATGCCTCTAAGAAGAGGTGAGTGGAAAGCCAGTGTGTGCGTGCATGTGTGTGCCTGTGCGGGTGTGCATGCATGTGTGCACGTGTGTGGTGTGCAGGCAGGAAGCAGAGCTCCCAGGAGCATTTCCCACCCCCTCTTTCCAATTAATTAACCTAATTAACCAGCTTGCTTGTGTATTCAACAGCAACTCCAAACATTTCCTTGAAGAAGGGGAAAATCTTGTGTCCTCTGTTTTCTTTTGAAAATAACTTGAATAAAATCTTACGTGAAACTATAAACATATTCTCCCTCTCTCACCCTGGAGGGATTAAAAAACCAAGAGCACTTCATAAGGAATTATGCAGATTCCCTCAACTACTAAAGAACAAACAGGACACATTTTGGAGTCTATAAACTATAACTCAGTCTCTCACATCTGTGACAAACACAAAACCTTCATTCATTCACTTGTGTTTTCATTCTTTTACACATTCATTGGGTTCTAAAAGCCTTCAGAGACAATAACTGAAGCTACTTATTGGAAATAACGATGCGGCATGTGCAGGAAAAGGAGATGAATTAAATAGTTTGTTTTTAATGCTTAAAAAAAAATAACCAAGCTTACATTAAAATTTCACTAATTCAAACAGACTACGAAAATTTAGAAGAACTTGGTGTGTCTGCATGGAGGGGGAAGGTAATGGAGGAAGAGAAAGGGCATCTGGTTGGGTTTACTCCAAACATTATTTTTATGTTTTCTATGTCATATCAGTGTTTCCCATCCTTCTCATTTGTTATCATTAATACTTAAAGACAGAGGGACCAGAACTGCATTCCACGGTTGCATTTACTAAACTAAGGCCCAAATTGTTTTCCCTCAAAAATATCTGTATGTCTACCCTGTGCCGGGCACTGTTTTTGGCACTTGGGATACGACAGTGAATAAAACAGACAAAATCCCTGTCTTTATGGAGTTTAAATTTCTTTTTAAAGTGATCAGATATGGCCACCAAGATGATGCTGTCTTACTATGGCATGATTTACCACCTTTGTCTGAAATCATAACACTGATTTTCTCACATATTTGATACCAAAATTGACACGAAATGCACCAACCTACAGCTTTTAAATTTCCTTTACTTTACATGCTATCCTGGCCATATTCAAATGGCAAGTTAGACATGGGTCTGGAGGCTTCCTTTCCCCTCTCTGGTCTGGATTGAGGTACCCGGACCACACCTGTTGTGGTTTCCAACACATGGGCTGGGCAACACACATAAAAGCCAGGCCAGGCAGGAAGTTGGGAAAAGCTCTGAGAGCTCTGACTCAACAGTAGGGAAAGGGTCTTCCCGTGGTAGCAGGAGACCCATGAGCAGAGAGCACAACCTGCCAGTGAACACTCTAGCACACCGCCACTCAGGCCCGGCAGACAGGCCCCAGAGACCAGGGGCAGAGGAATGGACTCAGGCCAGAACCTGCTGGCACAGGCCGAACCATCGAAAGCTGCCGGACAGCTAGGGTTCCTGTGAGAGAAGTCTTTTTTCTGCTTCGCTGGCCAGGCCCACCTCTGTATCTGAGTAAGAAAAGACCAGAAGGGAGTGCGACAGATGGAGCGGCAGGGCAGGAGCCACCAAAATTGCTCAAAACAGGAGAAAACCATGCAGAAAAAGATACAGCAGAAGGGCAAACGGAGCCCAAGGGCTGCCGGCCTCAGATGAGAAGGCAGGTGCACGCATGGGCGCGTTTTAGAGAGGGGCTCTCCTGAGTGACGCTGACACTTAGAGGGGCAAACTTGTCTTCCAGCAAACTTTGGTGAGTACTGACCACGTTCCAGGATGTGTGATGAGTCTTGCGGAGGGGATGTGTGCAAAGCTCATCTCTGCCCTCAAGCCATTTGCCGTGTAGTGGGCAGACAGACACTGAACCAGGCCAACAATAAAGTGACTTCTGTGATGGCGAGGTCACCTACAATGATGGAAACACGTACTAGGCAAGCCTGACCTCATCCCGGGCTGAAGGGAGGCCTCCAAGCAGATTTAATAGGCAACCTGAAGAAGAGGCAGGAGTTACCAAACTTTATTTTATTGATTCATTTTTGGAGTGGGTATTGTGGAAGTAGTTTCCAGAAGAAGAAACAGCTTACATGAAGGTCCAGGGCTTCAGGAGAGTGCAGTTCTGGAGCACTAGAAAGACAGTCGGAAGGACAAGACTGGCTACCCAGCAGGGAATGGTTAGAGATACTCAGAGAGGGAAGCAGGCGGGTGGGCAGCTCTGGGGGGACTGAGGGACACAGAGGTCTCAGCAAGGAGGGCAAAGGGAGCCAAGTAAGGGGTTCACGTAGGTAAGCAAGAACACGATCTGGACAATTAATTTGGTGGGATTTATGCTCCCCAACAATGTCAAAAAGACAGAAGTTCTTCACTTGGGCCCTCAAAGATCATGGGTCACGTAAGACAAATCATGAGACCACCGGAAGCCTGTCAAACACCCACATTTTCAGTGAATACAGGGTTAGCCAACATCAATGGGAATACCATCTTTGAAGATGAAAAAAAACCAGCCTAGCTTTGTATGATCATGGAGAACTAGGGTCTATTCTGAGCATGAATCACTCCCTTTACAGCAGCAGCAGTCCCCAACCGGTTTCATGGAGGACAATTTTTCCATTGACTTGGGGGCGAGGGTAGGGATGGTTTCGGGATGATCCAAGTGCATTACATTTATCGTGCAGTCAGACCTCTCTGCTAATGATAATGTGTCCTTGCAGACTCTCCCCAGCGCTAGCATCACCTCCTCAGCTCCACCTCAGATCATCGGGCATTAGATTCTCATAAGGAGCCACGGCCTAGATCCCTCGCAGGCACAGTTTACAGCAGGGTTCGCGCTCCCATGAGAATCTAATGCTGCCCCTGATCTGACAGGAGGCGGAGCTTATGTGGTGATGCCAGCGATGGGGAGCGGCTGTAAACGCAGAGGAAGCTTTGAGCACTTGCCTGCTGCTCACCTCCTGCTGTGCAGCCTGGTTCCTGATAGGCCACAGGCGGATACCAATACCCGTCTGCAGCCCAGGGGTTGGGGACCGGATACCAATACCCGTCTGCAGCCCAGGGGTTGGGGACCGGATACCAATACCCGTCTGCAGCCCAGGGGTTGGGGACCGTGGCTTTATAGAACATCTATGGCAAAAACACACATAGTGCTTTTTAAGAGAAAATTCTGTGAACTATGTAAAGCAATGGGTTTGTGAAAAAGTGTTGAATTTAAAAAGTTGGCCACAAGAAAACAGGCCATATAAGCAGAGAACAACTGCTCGTGTGAAGAGTGCTGAATTGGAAATTAATGTCCTTTGGGTCCCTTTTTCCCATGAGGTTGCTTCAGTCCATACAAAGAAACAAGCAGTTTTCTGCATCACTCACGTCCCCCTACAATCCTCCTGTCCTGGTCTTTATAGACCAATGAGTGATCATCCTACCAGTCACAATTTCCGGGCGGGCTTTCTCTTTGGAGATTCAAAGACTCAGGAACTGCAACTCCCACAATGCACCAAGAAGAGGAAGTGCTGGTCTCAGAGTGTTCCCAACGCCTTTATCTTTTAAAACAGTGCCATCTGGCGGGCCTTAAAGCTGAAGTTCTAACTCAGGGCATCCCTCCATCCTAGCTTAAGGCAGCTCCAACCATTTCCAGGTTATCAAAATTCTTCAGTCTAAATATATAAAGAACTCTTATAACTTAATAATAAAAAGACAAATAACTCAATTAAAAAGTGGCCAAAGAATCTGAATAGACATTTTTCAAAGGAATTATAAAAAATGGCCAATATGCCTGTGAAAAGATGCTTGGACATCATTTAACACCGGGGAAATGCAAATCAAAACCACACGGAAGACCAGGCGCAGTGGCTCACGCCTGTAATCCTAGCACTCTTGGGAGGCTGAGGCCAGTCTCACAACTGGTAAGGTCTTTGTAGAGCACACATGGGCCTGATTTGTGCGCCTCCCTCTCACTGGGCCTCATACATTCATTCACTCCTATTTTCTTTCATATTTGACTACCTACCATGTACCGCGTAGGTACTTCCAAGAGCCTAAACTAGTAAGTTTGCAATAGAAAGGAAAAGAGACGGTAGATCAAGTGCCACCATAATGGAAAGTGAGCATCCACCAACTTAAACCAACCCTTTGCTTTTGCCAACTTGGTTAACTCCTGAATGTGTCCCCTGTGCTTGTGCTATGCCACCCTGGAATCCTCTTCCTTCTTCTTCTTTTTTTTTTAATACACTCAGGTAGTGGGATGCCTGCCCTCTGTCCCAAGAGAAAGAGGGAGGGCAGGGCCCCCCAGAGCTACCTTACCCTGCTTCCTTCTTTACTGGCCCTTCAAGGCCCACCTCCAGGCCCTGCACCTGAACTCTGATAGGCGAAACCTCAGCTGCTGCTGCATCCAACCCCCTTCACCATTTGTATAAAGTTATGGAATTTACCAGCCAGAGGAAGGGCCCTCAGAGGCAACCTAGCCTTTCAATTCACAGAAGAAAATGAGGCAGTGGTTTACACGTCCAAGGTCACACAGTCCTTTAGAGCTTTAGCCAGCATCAGATCCCAGATACGCACTCCTGCCACAATGCTAAACTGGCTTTCCTAAAACAGGCAGTGTAAACAGCAAGGTCCCTAATACCTTGCTGCCACCTCTAGGCATGTTCTAGATACCCAGTACTCTTTCTCCTTCTCACCAAACTCCTACTTATGGATCATGGCTCAACTTAAATGCTTTTCACCCAAGACCCTTTCTAGCCCCTGAACACCCCTAAAATGGGAGTAGGTGCTCCTTTGTGTGTCCCTTATCACAGGATATTATAAGCTACTGTTTAATCAGGACGTTATAATCTTTTGCATTTGACAGTGAACATCATTCAGGTGGTGCCATGTCTGTCTTGAAGACCACTGTGTCTCCTGCCTCCAGCACAGAAAGACTAATTGAATGGAAGGAGTGTTAATACTCTTCATTCATTGAAGTGACTCACTCCTACTCTTACCCTAATCCAGGGGTGGGGAACCTGCGGTCTTAAGGCCCCCTGTGGCCTTCTAGGTCCTTAAGTGCGGCCTTTTGACTGAATCCAAATTTTACAGAACAAATCCCTGTATTTGTATTAAAACATTTTTGTGCATCTTTTATATTTTTATTTTATTTTAAAAATGAATGCATTTAAAAATACCAAAGAATAAAACAAGTTTCAACGAAATAATCCTCCCAGATTGGGCAGCACAATTAGAACATTAGGAAGCCATGGGGGCTAAATTGGTGGCTGCTATGCTCATGATTTAGCTCTAACTTCCCCCACATGACTGGTGCCACTACTGTACGAGGCTAGTTGGCAAGAGTTTATGGGGATCGACTATGCTACTCTGTTACCAGCTTTTGACAATGGTGCACTGTGTTTCTGTTTGAAGTGGAATCTGTGAATAGTTGCACAGCTTGACAGTATTTTTTAATTCTGTCTTATTAACAGCCCATCATGTCAAAGAAGACCAAGAGAATGCTGAAGGAAGAAAACAGTTTTTAATGAGGATTGGGAATTGCAATATTATCTTGTTTCTGCTAAAGATAAGATGATTTGCTTGCTTTGTGATATTGCAATATCAACATTAAAGAAATTCAATGTTCATCAGCATTATAACACTCATAAGGACCACAACTATATATATTTTTTTAAATTTTATTTATTTATTTATTTTCTTGAGACAGAGTTACTCTGTCACCGTGGCTAGAGTGCTGTGGCATCATCATAGCTCAATGCAACCTCAAACTCCTAGGCTCAAACAATACTCCTGCCTCCACCTTCCAAGTAGCTGGGACTACAGGGACATGCCACCACGCTCTGCTAATTTTTTCTATTTTTAGTAGAGATGGGGTCTCGCTTTTGCTCAAGCTGGTCTCCAACTCCTGAGCTCAAGTGATCCTCCCTCCTCGGCCTCCCATAGTGCTAGGATTACAGATGTGAGCCAACTTGCTTGGCCAGGACCACAAATATTTCAAATTAGAGGGAGAAGCGCAAAAGGTTATACTGCAGAAATTAAAAGATGAAAAGCAAAGACAATTCTTTCAAGCAGCAATAAGACCTGGAAATAATGCCACTGGAGCAACTTACAAAGTAGCTTATATACTGGGGGGGAAAGGGAAGCCATTCAGGGATGTATTAATAGAAATTGTGAAAGAATGCATTGTCGAAGTTGTAGGATGCTTAGACTCCAATAACATTTCAAAGTACAAACAACTGCCTCTTTCAAGGAGAACCATAACTGATCCTCAGCATGAATTAGCCTTCAACTTAACAGAACAACTTCATACAATACTTCAAAAGGAAAATACATATTATTCAATTTCTTTGGATGAATCAACTAATACTACTGACTTGGATACTACAGAACATTGAGAACAGGTATCTTCAACAACTTTCAAGATAAATGCCATGAAGTTGGACTGAATTTGGTAAATTTAGTGAGTGTATGTAAAGACAGTGCACCTTCCATGACAGGAAAACATGAAGGGTTTATTGCACAGATAAAAAAAGTATTAACAGATTCAGGTGCTTTCATTTCTTTTCATTGTATCTTGCATCAGCAAAATCTCTGTGCTAAAGCTACTATTTTAAGTGACACTTTGCAACAAGTTATATGTATTGTTAACTATACTCTTGCAAATCCAACATGGCATCCTCAGTTTTGTAACTGAGGCTAACGTGGAAAGAGGAGGTATTCAGTGTAGATTTGCAATATCATTCTAAAATAGCATGCATTGGATATCACAGGGACAGGTATTAGCCAAAATTTTATCTTTGGGATAACAGATAGTTAAATCTTATAAAGAACAGAATCAGCAATGTGAATTATTGAAAGAAGATTTCCAGAGGAATGCAGCATTTCTGTGTGATATGTCAAATCAAAATGACTTGAATATTTCTTTTCAACGTAAAACTAAGCCTATATATGATATGTGGCAAAAAAAAAAATCCAAGCATTTTGGAAAAAAAGCTATCTTTTTTCAAAACACTGCTTTAAAAGGAAATTTTGGATGAATATTTTCCCCAGTTACCAAAAGTCATTGATGAGCAGCATTATATATGCAAATCATTTGAAGAATACACAGCTGTTATAGACCTATTAATTGGAAAACACAATGAAAGTTTCACTGACTTTGAGAATCATCATATCACACTCAAATTAGCATTTCAGCCTCACCTAGTTGATATCACTAAGGCACCTAAAGAACCACAGATGGAATTAATTGAGCTCTCAGTAGATGACATTTTAAAGTCATTGTTTGATGCTGAGAAAGATCCAATTGAAATATGGAAAAATACAGTAGAATACCCACCCCTTTGGCAACATTCTTGAAATATGCTTTCTTGCTTTTCAACCACATACTGCTGGGAATCTACATTCTCCTACCTAGCCCAAATCAAGATGCCCTTAAGGTCACAAATGACTGATACCTGTCTAGAAGATCAACTGAAATTGTGGACCTCCATGCTGCAACCAAATATTCAAATACTTTCCAACAAAAAGCAGATAAAACAAAGTCATTAAAAAGGTCAGTTAACTTTAAAATTAACAAATAGTTTTCATTTTTTGAAATTATTAAGTACATAGTAATTAGATTTTTACAAAATGATGTACATTTTTAAGTATATCTAATTAAAGTTTCTTGAATGTGGCCTTATTTGATTACAGCTAAATTAATGCAGCCTTCTAACCTGAAAAAGTTCCCCGCCCCTGTCCTAATCCGCTTCCCAGCAGCAATGAAAGAGCCACTACCTTCTTCTAGGCCTCATCAGAGGCAGAGGTGGAGGAAGGAGGCATGGTGTCAACTCCTATTTAGGAGACAAGGCTACAGATATCAGAGGTTTTGGTAGGAGGGAGGGCCAGAAAACCTACAAAGACCCGGGGATGGAGGACTGAAGGCCTGGGTTCTAGGTCCCTACTATGCCGGGTCTTGTGCTGAGCACTGAGCACACAGAAAGCAGTCATGCCGGCTGGCCTTTGCCCTCCACAAACCTCTCAGAGTCTGCTCTGTAACCTTGGCAACGTCCTAATACAGAGCCCAAACTTCCCCGTTTGAAAACAAGGATGACACCTGCTTTCCTTATTAAAGAGAGGAGAGCCATAACCTTTGAGAAAAGCTGCATGGGCCAAATATCAATGACTGTCTCATACTGTGATGCGCTGTGTCCCCTCGGGTCGTCCCTGCCCTTGTCTGGGTTTCTCATCTATACGAAAACCCGATTGGCCTGAATAACCTCATGAGCCTGACACCTGCCTCCGTCACCCTGTCCTGCACAACCGAAGCCTGAATCCCACCTTAGCCTTGCTCGGCCCCCAGCCAAAAGAGCACGTGTCCTGGCCTCACCTGTCGGGGGCGCGTAGGCCCGGGCCGGGGCCGGGGCCGGGGCCGGGTGGGTTGGCCCCGGCCCCACGGAGGCTGTGGGGCCACCTGCGGGCCGGTTCAGGAGGCGACGCCCCGGGTCCCGCAGTCGGAGGTAGCTCCTCCACATCGCGCCCGAGGGCCTGAGAGGACGCGCGGCGGGAAACCTGGGAGCAGAAAACACGGAACGAAGAGACCCCCCAAGGCGCACGCTCGGGCTGTACGGAAATCTCACTGCCTCTGCAGAGCCCTCAGCCTCCCCTGGACGCCGCCATCTTCCGCATGATACCAACGGCGCGCCGTCGCCAGCGCGCGCCTCCTGCGCACCGCCCCCCCAGTCAATCAGCATCACAAACGCACCTCGCCCCGCCCCCTCCCACGCCGTGCCTCAGTCAGAAGACTACAAGTCCCAGCGGGCTTCTCGCGCACCCCGCCACGTGTTTTCTCCGCCCGCCAATGGGCGGAAGCGCCGCGTGAGCCTGCTCCCGCCCTCCCGGCTCGCCCGAGCCAATCGGAAGGGGTGGTGTGTGTGTGTGCGAGGGCAAGTGGGGAGGGGGACCCAGCTCAGGACGGGGAGGCCCTGCTCGCAGGTTTCAGGGTCCCGGTGGCGGCCGAAGCGCTTGGTCCGCAGGCGGCGGGCAGGTGGTCCCCCCTCCCGCTCCCTCCCCGCGCGTGCGCGCCCCAGCCTCTCCCTCCCCGCCACCCTCTCGGCTCCCGCGCGGCGGCGGCGGTTCCTCTCCCCCTCCCCCCAGCCCTGGCTCCGGGGGACCCCGCGATGCCGGTCCGCACCGAGTGTCCCCCACCGGCCGGTGCCTCGGCTGCCTCCGCGGCCTCACTCATCCCGCCGCCGCCCATCAACACCCAGCAGCCCGGCGTGGCCACTAGCCTGCTCTACAGCGGCTCCAAGTTCCGCGGCCACCAGAAGAGCAAGGGGAACTCGTACGACGTAGAGGTGGTGCTGCAGGTGAGCGCCGGGCCGGGCCGGGCCGGGGCCCGAGGGCCTCCTCGCGGCGCTCACGGGCCGTGCCCGCCCTCGGCTCCTGGAGCCCGCAGCCGCGGACCAGGCCCTCGCCGCTGGGGCCTCCTGCACCCGGCGCTTCCCACCCGGGACCTACCCAGCTGGTGTCTCATACTCCGAGCCCCAACCCTGACCTGCCCCCTCGGACCCGGAGCCTGTCGCGACCAGCTCCTGGCCGACCCCGAACACTCTCCCAGACTTGAAGCCCGTGACGGCCCGCTGAGGATCCGGAAGCCCCCATGACTGGCTCCCCTATGGCCTGGATCCTTCCTCTCCGTGACTTGTCCCTAGACCAGCCCTGCCACCAGTCCTTCTCAGTCTCTGAAGAACTCTCTGTTGGTTTCCCCAGATTCGGGACGCTCCCCATGGCTGGGCCCATGTCAGATTCTCCCAGACCTGAGACGTGCGCCCCCCTTTCCACACTCCCGGGAATCCTCAGACTCTGGGGTTTTCCTCTTGCTGAGGTTTCCTCCTCAGGAGAGTTTGATCAGCTCAGACGTGGGAGCACCCTCCTTCCATTGGTTGAGCATCCAGTCCACAACTGATTGGTCAGACTCTGGGCCCTCTCAAGACCAGGGACTCCCTGGGTGCCGCTGGGTGGGGCTCCCCACAGTGTGTTAGGATCTTGCCACCCACTGCTTCAGTCTCTTGTGGTCTGGGCACCCAGCTCCTCCCAGCTGCCCCCAAATCCAGGCCTCCTGCGGCAGGCTTCTCACACTCCCTCCTCCTGTTCTGTGACCATGTCCAGTCTGCTCTCGCTGGCCTCTCCACCAGACTTGCCCACTGCATACCTTCGTCTTGCTCGTTCCTAGTTCCAGGGATCCCTCTTGCCATGTTCTTAACTTTTCTTTACACAGGGACAGGGCTTCCTCCCAGTCTCTGACACCCACGTGCTGGGAAACCTAACTCACTCAGTTTTGTTTTATGTCCAGTCACCTCCCCCCATTTGACCTGGATTTCTGAGTACCTGCTGCCAGTCCCTGATCAGCTTTGGAACTGCAGCTTCACCTGCCTGGCCCTTACCCTCTCATGCATGACACCTTTTCCCAGCCAAAGGGGATTGGTGGTAGTGACTACTCCTTTTTATATCCCTTCTCTGTATCTACCCCTGCCTGCCTGAGGACCCACTTTCCCCTCCCTTTTACTTCTTTTTCCATAGTCTGACACCCCACCTCCTAGGCTGTTCCCCAAAACCCCTCCAAACATCCCCTTGAAAGCCCTTCCAGAAGCTCTGAGGCTCTGTATGCTGCCTCACTGCCCCAGTGTGTGAGGTAGAACATACAATGTATCTGTTCCTAGTGCTTTTGCCCTTTTTAAATTTTAAATCTTAGCCTCACTTCTGAACAAGTAGGTCTCCCACCTAAACTACAATGAGGGTGCCTTTTCTTTCTGCCAATGTAGAGCATTCGTCGCTCTTTTTTTCTTACTGCTTTGTGGGAATAAGTAGTTTTCTTTGGTTTTGATTAGGAAAAGTTCACCTTTATGTTAAGTGTGTCTTTGGTCTATAAACTTAAAAGTTCTGTTGTGAGCCATGATATTTGTTGTAATTGAAAAACTACTATGGCTGAAATATTTCCATCTTCATAACTACATGTCTAATCTGCTGGGGGGGTTGTGCTTAAAATGTGAGAATCTAGTATGAAGGTATGAATTTGTGCGCATTTTTTAATTTGATGGTTTCTGATGTGGTAGGGGACAATGGGCAGGGTAGCTAAGCGTCAAAGGGAAGTCTGCTTTGGTTACTGCAGCAACTCTTCCCTCCTGTCACCAGTGTGGTGTTTCTGAACTCCTGTCAGGGGTCAGTCTCCTTGTGAGCCAGTGGAAGCTGCGATTAAGTTGGGGTGCAGCTGAACCTGCCCGACATCTGGATTGGCCAGCTAATTGATTGTTCACCAGTCAGTGGCTTGTGAATTGCCTCATCACCTGGTTTGTCAGCCAGGACTAGTTTCTCAGACTCAGCCTTCTTAGAATACTCTTCCTGCCTTTTTTTTTTTTTTTTTTTTTTTTTTTTGACAGAGTCTCACTCTGTTGCCTAGGCTAGAAGCTCACAGCAACCTCGAACTCCTGGGCTCAGGTGATCCTCCTGCCTCAGCCTCCCAAGTAGCTGGGACTACAGGCATGCACCACTACGCCTGGCTAATTTTTTCTATTTTTAGTAGAGATGGGGGGGGCGAGGGGGGTCTCACTCTTGCTGAGGGTGGTCTCGAACTCCTGAGCTCAAGCGATCCTCCTACCTCGGCCTTGCAGAGTGCTAGGATTACAGGCCAGAGTGCTAGGATTACAGGTGTGAGCCACCACACCTGGCCTCTTCCTGCCTTTTATAACTCAGCTGCTTTTTTCCTTTCCTTCTTTCTTTCTGGCTTTCAGTACCTTTATTTAGATACTATTCATCCATTTACAGTGTACAGTTCAATAGTTTTTAGTATATTCACAGAGTTGTGTAACCGCCACCACAACCCAATTTTAGAATATTTGTATCATCCCCCCAAAAATCCTCATACCCTTAGCCATCACCCCTTTCCAATCCTAGGCAACTGCTAATTGGGGTTGGTGGGGTTTTTTGTTTTTCTTTTTTTTTTTAGTTTGCCTATTCTGGACATTTCATATAAATGAAATTATATAGTATTTGTTCTTTTGTGACTAGCTTCTTTCAATTAGCATAGTGTCCTCAAGGTTCATCCTTATGGTAACATGTATCAGCATTTCTTTCCTTTTTATGTTGCATTGTTCATTGTGACAATTGTCCATTGTATGGATATACAACATTTTGTTTATCCATTGATCAGTTGATGGACATTTGGGTTGTTTCCACTTTTTGGCTATTATGAGTAATGCTGCTGTGAACATTTATGTACAAATTTTTATGTGGACATACATTCCATTTCTCTTCAGTAGATAGATACCTAGGAGTGGACTTGCTGGGTCATATGATAACTCTATGTTTAACATTTTGATAAACTGCCAGTGCTTTCCAAGCAGCGGTACCAGTTTCCATTCTACCAACAGCGAATGAGGGTTCCGACTTCTCCACGTCCTCACCAACACTTGGCTGTTGTTCATCGTTTTCATTGTAGCCATCCTACTGGGTTTGAAGGAGTCTCTCGTGGTGTTGATGGGAATTTCCCTAATGACTAATGATGTTGTGCATCTTTCATGTGCTTTTTGGAGCACTTTCTTTTTTGAGATTTCAGTTTAAAGAATTCTTCCAACCTTTGTGAGGTTCTGACTGGGTCTTTTTCTTTTTTCCCCCTCTTACTATGACTACTCTTTCCTCCTCTGCCATCTAAGAAGCCAACAGTAGGATGAAGCCCAGGTCACTGTGAAAGGAATATTAAAAAGCGCAGCCGTTGGACACAGCTGTGCTGCGAGACCTTCTAGCTGAGCACGTGCCCTGTTATCTTTCTCACTGAGATGCTGGCCTGCCGTTTGCTTAAGCCGTGCGCACTGTGGTGTGAGTTCGCCAGCCATCTTCAGGATCAATTTGGGCAGAATGAGAGAGACACATGGTTGAATGGAGGCCAAGCTGAAATTCTGATTCTCGAGCATGTGATAATCCATGCAAAATGTTAGCCAATTTACAGTTCAATTTTTAATTGTATTAGCAAGTATCCTTGCCACCTGATACCCTTTGCAGCAGCTGTGAAACCCCAAACTATATTGAATGCAGTAAGAATTGCATACATAAGATTTAAAGCTTCACGTTAGTATTTTGTGTCCTTTGGTAAAAGTTCTTTGCTGAACCATGTTAGTGTGGTCAGCTGTTTTAGATAATGTCCAATGCCAAGGTCAGCAGATGAGGCTAGTTAAAATGCTTTGGCAGTTTTCACATGGAATACCTTTGTCACCAGCACCAAACTGTGAAGGCACTTTGGCTTCATTGAAGCTTGTTTGCTTTGATGCTGACATCATCTGGCTAAGTTCATTACAGTTTTTAAGGATTGCCTGAGTATTTGATTTATGGTACAATGATTTTTTTTTTTTTTTTTTTTTTTTGAGATTGAGTCTCACTTTGTTGCCTGGGCTAGAGTGCTGTGGTGTCAGCTTAGCTCACAGCAACCTCAAATTCCTGGGCCCAAGCAATCCTCCTGCCTCAGCCTCCGAGTAGCTAGGACTACAGGCGAACACCACCACACTTAGGTAGTTTTTTCTATTTTTAGTAGAAAAGACTAGGGTCTCACTCTTACTCAGGCTGGTCTCGAATTCCTGACCTCAAGGTTCAAGCAATCCTCCCGCCTTGGCCTCCCTGACTGCTAGTATTACAAGCCTCAGCCACTGTGCCCGGCCTGATTTACGGTATAATTGGAAGTAGTTGATTCCCAAATCTGATAAATGCCACAAAACCTTTCTAGTTTCTTGAAATGATACCTCACTTAACGTTAAAATCTCAGTGAGCTACAGGTACCATTGTACTTTGTTTTGCTTTAATTCAGGGATTTACTTTGTAAGTGAATCCAATTGTCATGAAATCTGAAACTCAGCCTGTTCAGGATGAGTCCGTATGTATTTGGGTGAAATGTACTAGCTATTATGCATTCAGCTGCAAGTAACCATATTTTGCATTTCAAAGTAGCTTAAAGAATAGGCCTATTATTTCACATTACGAGGAGTTTAGAGGTGTCCTGGCCCCCAGTTGGTTAATTCAGGGGCCCATGGCAGGTCAGTTCCTTCCATCTTTCTGTGCTGCCATCCTCAGCATGTCCTGGCCTGTTTCTCCTGATCTCTAGGTGGTTGCCTTGGGACTGGACACTGCTTGCAGATGCTGCCACCACCAAGGGAAGAAAAAGCCATTTCTTCCTCGTGCACCTGTTCAAAAGCCAGTGATCTCTCCTAGATGTACCCGGGAGACTTACATACATGTCTGATTGGTCAGAATTGGGTCACTCACCCCTTAACTGATGACTTGCAAGGGGATGGGGCACATGTTTGCCTTAGATCATCAGGGTTAACCAGGCCCTATGGGGTAGGGTAGGTGCCAGAACAAAATCTGGGCTCTGCCCAGAAAAAGGAGGAAATTGGTTGTTGGTAGGCATCCGGCAGTCTCTCAGCAACTAGCAATTGGTGGCCGCTAAGCCTCCAAATCTACTGGGTCTGCCATTTTTATTTATTTTAGGCTCCTGACTCTTTTCTTTAAGAAACACAACATCTGTATCTGAAACAGACAGAGCATGCATTCACAGTATAGTCAGATTTTGGGTTGCATTTGGTTCATAACTGGAATCTATCCCGTATAAGTCTTTATAAGATGCTGTTTCTGAATATTCTGTCCATTTCATAAAGAAATAATGCAGGATAATGCATAGTGTGAAAAAATAGAGGAGGAGTAGACTTCCTAGACCAATGACTGAGAACATAGAAATAGAAATAGGTTAGAAAGACATTGGAAAGAAAGTCAAGCCCAGGGTTAGGGATGACACCATGTGTGCAGGTAGAGACCGAGACCTCACGCCCAGCACTGCACAAGGTCTGCAGATGGCCGGGAGACTTGTATTGAAGACAGCACAGAAAATGAGGTTTGAGCAAGCCCCCTGTTCTAGAAAGGCACTTTAGCCTCAAGATACTCACCTGAAGGAAGTTGAGAGGGTCCTGGGATCAGTTTGCTATCGCAGAACAGTCCTGTGTAGGGAGGACTCGGGAAGATTCCCAAGGCCAGGTGAGCCTTGGGCTGTGCCAGGCACACCCTGACCACCTGGTCACTTACCTGGCACTTCCTTCCCTAGCCTGGCGTCACAGAATTTCCAGAGTACCCCCCAGCGTGTCTCCTAGTGGGTTCATCCATTTGTAACAGGTTGTGTGTCCTTTCTTTCCAGCACGTGGACACGGGAAACTCTTACCTTTGTGGGTACCTGAAGATTAAAGGCCTTACTGAGGTAAGCACTTACCATGAACTGGAACTGGAGAATCGGTGGCACACTCAGCAGTCCCGTGGGGTTAAGGGTAGGCAGTCGCAACTCTTCGAGACCTAATTAGACTATTTCTAAGCATCGTTACTGTTTGGAGAACATAAAGCTGGTAGTTTTGATGTGTCCTATTGGGAAATATACAGATGCACAAATATTTTTGAGAAAAGTTTATAGATATTTCATAACGCCACCAACACTATTGATTTTGTTTTTAATCCCCTTTGGGGAAAAAAGCGTAGTAAGACTACAACCACCACTCTCATCATAAGTTTACAATTTCTGAGATAAGTGTCAGTCATACAAGAATTGAGGTTTTAAGTTCTTTAAACCTCTTAGTTCATCAGAACAATGAAAAGTGACCATCCATTTTCCAGCAGAAGTACCTGCTATGTCAGAGTAGAGTGTTTCCTTTCTTTGAAGCAACTTTTGAAACCTCAGAACTCCTGGAAGTTTAGAAAGCAAGAAGGAGACTCCTTTCTTTTTCATCAGCAAGGAAACAGGAAGCAGAGAAAGGTGGCTGGACTGGCCGTGGACTCCACCGCGAGTGCGTGGGCTGGACCTGGCTGTAGGGCCTTTGGCCTTTTGTCAGCTCTCATGGCCTTGACGACCCAGCAGTATTTGGATGGAGAGCTGTGCTGGACAGAGCAGTGGAAAGGGGCCAGGGCAGCATTCTCGCTCTGCCCCTTCCTGCTCGTATGACCTTTAACTTCTCATTTCAGTGTCCTCATCTGTAAAATTAGAATTAAAAATCCCTGCTCCAGAGCCAGCACAGTGGTGTGTGCCTGTAGTCACAGCTGCTCAGGAGCCTGAGGTGGGAGGATCAATAGAGCCCAGGAATTCCAGGCTGCAGTGAGCTGTGATCGCGCCTGTGGATGAGCTACCTCACTCCAGCCTGGGGGACAGAGTGAGACCTTGCCTCTTAAAAAAAAATCCCTACTCTGTCTATTTGGTGGACTTGTCCTGCAGGGAGGAAACAATGTTAGAGGAAGTGGCAGGCTCGACTGTGATACTAACATGGGATACAGTTGTAAAGTCCTGATCCGCCTCAGCCTGGAGGCAATTGTTTCTGTCTCCTTGATACCATCTGGTTCTCCTCCTTTTCTATTAGAATTCTATTTCTATTAGGATTTGAGAGCTCAGATTCTTAAGTTTGATTGAGAATTTCCTATGATGTTTGTTGTTTAGACAAAAGGTACCTTTTCCACCTCTAGAAATGTATCCAATCAAATAGGAGTAGAAAATGATAGCAAAGTAAAGGGTTCTAACCTTTGGGTTTGTGGTAAGAGAAAACATACTAAAACAGAATATGTTCAACTATCAGGCAGCCAAAGGCATTTGTTAATTAGATGCAGAGCATAGACATTGAACTTCATAAGGAAAGCTGCAAAATGCATAAGACGTTGGAATGTTAACACTAACTCCAAACCAGTCATTTGGGTGATAGGAAGCTGCACAGATATGGTAAGTAGCATTAGAAATCTTGAACTAGTGTGCAGAAATGCTAACAGTTATAACTCTCCACCAGGAGCAAGTAGCCTCTCTGAGTCATGAGCAGCAGTCAGGCTCCCTGGAGGAGGAGGTACTGGCACAGCCCTTCCTTGAGGGCCAGCCCAGGGGGAGCCCTAATCTCTTAACTGCAGAAACTCATCCCTCCTGGCAGGTCCCTTGGTCTGCAGATGGAGTGGCCTCCACAAGCACACGCCCTCCCCAGGGGCACCTGCTCCAGGAGGAGCAGTGGACTGGGTTATGCACTGCCTGATGAGCATGTAGTTAGAGCAAGGCCTGTGCAGGCCCAGGGTGCTTAGATTTCTTTTCTAATAACCTTTTTTTCCCCCCAGCTTTATTGAGATGTAGTTCACATGCCATACAATTTACCCATTTAAAGTGTACAATTCTGCTGGGCACGGTGGCTCACGCCTGTAATCCTAGCACTCTGGGAGGCCAAGGCGGGAGGAACTCTTGAGGTCAGGAGTTTGAGACCAACCTGAGTGAGAGTGAGACCCCGCCTCTACTAAAAATACAAAAATTGCCAGGCATGGTGGTGCATGTCTATAGTCCCAGCTACTCGGGAGGCTGAGGCAGAAAGACACTTGAGCCCAGGAGTTTGCAGTTGCTGAGAGCTGTGATGATGCCACGGCACTCTAGCCTGGGCAACAGAGGGAGACTCTGTCTCAAAAAAATAAAATAAAATTACAAGTCTAATACATGGTTGCCATAGATAATTAGTAAAATGCAGAAGACTTCGAGGAATCTTTTGAATGAATTTTTATACCTATATTATCTGTTTTTGTTTGCTTTCCCATTTATAGTTGCTAAAATATCAAATATATAATTTATTTTAATCTATTTAAATGGTTTGGGTTTTAGTTGTAGTAGTTGTCTTCTTCATGTATATGGTGTGGAAAATTAACTATTGAATTGGAGATAATTTGCCTGTTAGCTACCTCACATTCACAAACAAAGCACAGCTTTAAAGTTTGTGTGCCTTCTAGAAATGAAATCCCAGAACTGTAAAGAATGGATATTAAATAACACTGTCTTTGCATTTCGGAGCCAGCGACTAGTCAGGAAAGGAGACCTTTCTTGGGGAACTCAGCAGCCGGTGGGGCTATCTGGGAGCCCAGCCTTGCAGGGATCATGGTCAGGCCCTCCCCTAACTCATTTGGTGTGTTTGGAAAGGTTGGAAACTCCAGCTGAGGTTATACTAGACTTGTTCAGAACCAGAGAGACAGGTTACACTAACCACACTCACAAGAGACTGATGTATGAACAAATGTGCTGTTAAGTCACAGAATGAGGTATATCATGTTCAAGAAGTTTTGACTGGCCGGGCGCGGTGGCTCACACCTGTAATCCTAGCACTCTGGGAGGCCGAGGCGGGTGGATCATTTGAGCTCAGGAGTTCGAGACCAACCTGAGTAAGAGTGAGACCCTGTCTCTACTAAAAATAGAGAGAAATTATATGGACAACTAAAAATACATATAGAAAAAATTAGCCGGTTATGGTGGTGCATGCCTGTAGTCCCAGCTACTTGGGAGGCTGAGGCAGGAGAATCGTTTGAGCCCAGGAGTTTGAGGTTGCTGTGAGCTAGGCTGACGCCACAGCACTCTAGTCCGGGCAACAGAGTGAGACTGTCTCAAAAGAAAAAAAGTTCTGACTTACTGGCCAATTGAATGTTAATCTGTCAGAAGACAGGTCTACTCGGAAAGTCAGGGCACTAATCAACAGACAGTTTTGGGTGAGCCTAGAATCAGTGAAAGGATTTCTTGGAGAACTTAAATGACTGATGACAGCCAGGCCTGCTGTGGGAGGCCCATGCCCTACCTGGGGCAGTGGGTGTGGGGGTGGTTGTAGGGAAGGTGCTGGCTATGGCTCTCCCTCTCTGACTTGTTTTTTTTTTTCTGATATCCCTCTTGCTGACATGGTTTTTTCTTTGGCTCTGTAAATTAGCTCCAGTTTGGCTGTAGTCAAGTGCTTGAATTTCCTGTTCCTGCTCTGAGACATATTTTCTCTTTTTTGTGACTTCTGTACCTATTGAATCTCATTCATTATGTATTTATTTTAATTCTCAGAGTTTGCGGGTACCCTGTAGCCACACTCAGTACTGCTTAAAGTGTGTTTAGAAAGAAGTCAGTGCAAAATCACTAGGGAAACTAATGATTTAAACCAGCAGTCCCCAACCTTTTTGGCACCAGGGACTGATTTCATCGAAGACAGGCGGTGATGCGAGCGATGGGGAGCAGCTGTAAATGCAGATGAAGCTTCACTTGCCTGCTGCTCTTCTGTGCAGCCCGCAGCCCCCACCTCTGTTCCTAAGTATCATGGAAGACAATTTTGCCATGGCGGCATGGGTGGGGGGTGCGAGCTCTGTGGCCCATGGCCTGCAGATTTAAACCATAAGTGTTTTAGTCTGAGGGGTGGGTTAGTCGGTTGGTTGGTTTTTACAAGGGCAGAGTAATGGTAGACTTTTTGCTGTTTTAATTTTTTGTGCCTACTCATTAGCACATGAACAAAGAGCAAATAAAATTCGTGTCGCACTCCAAGCAGCCATGACAGCTTGCTTATTTCTTCAACAGCGTGTTGCTCAATGGTTGTGATTTTACATTGCAGATGTGATTTGCATATATTTTCTTTCAGATAAATTGTTCTTAGTTCATATGATAGGATTACATGTATCCCTATATGTCAAAGTATTCTACCAAAAAAATCCACTTCTGGAAATTTGAAGAATTGGTATAAAAGGGAGAAATGACTGAGCCAGCTTGAGAACTAGAGGGGTCTGTGGTCTGATGGAGGCTCAGCTGTCAGTGTTGTGTTTGTGGAGCCTCTTTGAGTGTGTACCTTGAAAAGTAAAATCTACTAAGTTATTTTCTGCTTCGGATGCTAGAACATTCAGGACATACTTGTGGAAATCATTCACATTCTTTTCCGAGAGACCAACATGTGATAACACCTCACAAGTGAAGTCAGAGAAGGGTTCTGTGCTTATAGCTAAGTCCAAGAGACGCCGGACAATTTAAATTCAGATTCATTTCCACAGCTTCTTGGTAAATCAGCTGGATCTAACTCCAGTTTGGACTGTCAGTTAGCAATGTCAGAGTATTGGGAAGAAGTTAAAGAAAGGCTGATTCCTTGTAAGAAGGCTGAAACTCTCATTCAACATCTTGTTTTAATATTTGGGCTTTTACCATAGGAGTACCCAACCCTTACGACCTTCTTTGAAGGAGAAATAATCAGCAAAAAACACCCTTTCTTAACTCGCAAGTGGGATGCAGATGAAGATGTTGATCGGAAACACTGGGTAAGTCAGTCTCTGATCTGCTCTGGTTGCCAGGGACTGCTGGAGCACTGAAGAAGTACTGGCAGCCAGAGACCTCATTCCTTCCTGGGAGTTACGGGGCTTTGCAGCCAAATGGACGCCTGTTCTGCACTCAAACCTCAGTTGTTCCACCTTCCTTAGGAAGAGAGTTTGGAAACTCTCTGACCTGCTTCTTAAGTAGCAAGTGGTTATCTAACAAGAGCAACCCCCAGAGTTCCAGCAAAAACTTTGTCTAGCTGTCAGAATCTTCACAGTATACTCCTGTCCTTCCCGCCTGTTTGTCTTCTGTCCACTGTTCCTTTCTAATCACTTCGACTTGGGGAAAACCCTGTGAAACATGCAGCAGTTACCCCTGACTGTAGGATTGCCATGAGACAGAGATGCTGCTCTGGGAACCTGCCCTCCCGCTGGCCTATCCGTGAGGGCAGAACCATATTGTTTCTTTTCACCCGGCTCCTGGTAGACGCTGTACACTCTTAAACACACCACTGAAAAATCCAGCCTCCCCTCTTTTTAACTGTCAAGTGTAGAACATTGTCATTTACCAGTAGTGAACACTTCATGACAATTTAGAGTTACTGTTCTGGAGTCTTTTCATTGGTTGTCACACAATTACTGTGTCTTCAAAAATCTATTTTCCAAGCTATGATAATAGCCTTTGGCTTAGTTGACCATGGTGATGATGAAGTTTTGTTTAACACTGAGGAAGTCCCATGTGTTTACCTCCTGTAAACCAACCAGAAATGGTTATGTCAGTAATGGAGATTGTAGAACTCATTCTCCCATTGCCCCTGATGCCTGGCGTCTAAACTCTTCCCTGATTCTGGCACAACTGTCTGGAGAGAACTCCTACTGCATCCCTTTCCTTATTAATGTTTTTTACTTGAGTGAGGAAAGGAGCATATATCAAATGCTGAGGTTCGGTTAAATTTAAATTTAATTTTTAGCTTTTTTGAAAGCTACGTGTTTTGACTGTTAAAGCAAATGGACACTAAAGCTAGACAGTCATTTGTATCTCCCTGTAATACAAGAGAATGAACAAGATCCAAGAATCCAAAAGGTCAGGAGACCCCAAGTGGTATGTGATGGTGCCTGGTACCAGAAACCAGAGTTGGAGGTGTCCCTGGTCCCACCAGCACCCACCCCTGCCCATTGCTGGGCTGTTCCGATGTGACCTGCCACCTCACGAGATGGCTCCTTCCTCTCCTGGACCGCCCCAGTGTAGAAAGTCCGTCCTTGTAGTAAACTATAGCCTGTCTCCCATTCAACTTTCTTTCCCATTTCAAATTGGTTCTACAAAAAGCAAAGTCTTTGAGGCCCAGTAACAACTTGGTTCTAGGCTAGGTTGACTGCAAATTAAATACCCGGAAAGCAACTTGTAATTTTCCCATTGACTTCCGTTAGAGCATTGGAAAATATCTGGGACTGCATCCTCTGCTAGGATGGACTGAAATCTTTTAGGTGAGAGAGGGACTAAGAAGGCCACCCTTAACACTGGCGTGCTAGGTGTGGTGGCACAAGGGAGCCGGGCCTGGGGGACGTTTCCTCCTCCAGCAGTTGTGGCTGCCTTCACAGTACTCAGCATTCCCCACACCCCTCCCAGCTCACAGAGGGTTCCCAGATTTCCAGTTGGGACTCCCGGGGCTCTATACTGCACCTGTGTTTGTCTAATACACGTCACCTGTGCCGTCATTTTTCCATTGTAAACTAGAAGCAGAGACATTTTATTGCACCCTCAGATTTTCCTGAGTGGTATTTAAGTTGGTATTATGGTGGTACCATAAAGTCAAGGTTCCATATATTTAATCTACTTAGGATAAAAATATCTGTGTGACAAACTCTATGACTTAATATCTCTATCTTAATTTTTTAAGATGTTTTTTTTAAAATTAAAACATGCTTATTTTAAAATATTTGAAAAAAACAAAAGCTAGAGGAAAAAGAATCATCTGTAATGACAACGGCTAAAACTATAAAACAGCTGTTAACCTCTTCCTGAATCCCTTTTAGGTATATAGTATATACTTTTTTGTCTTTTTATAAAAATAGGATCATAAGATACAGTTTTATAACCTATTCTTCCAGTCTACTTTTCTAACTTAACCATATGCAGTCAGCCCTCCCTAGCTGTGGATTCTGCATCTATGGATTCAACCAACCATGGATTGAAAATACTTGAAAAAAAAATTTGCATGTGTACTGAACATGTGCAGACTTTTTTCTTGACATTATTCCCTGGACAGTATAGTAATACCACTATTTACATGGCACTTACATTATAGTAGGTATTATAAGTAACGTAGAGATGATGTAAAGTATATGGGATGGGCCAGGCATGATAGCTCACACCTGTAATCCTAGCACTCTAGGAGACCAAGGAGGGAGGATTGCTTGAGGCCAGAAGTTTGAGACCAGTCTGGACAACATAGCAAGACTCATCTCTACAAAAAAAAAAAAAATTAAAATTAGCCAGTTGTGGTATGTGTCTTGACCCTATCTCTAAAAAAAATTTTTAAATAAAAAAATAAAGTATATAGGAGGATATGCATGGAGTATATGTAAATACTATGCAATTTTATATTTATGAGACTTGAGCATCCATTGATTCTGGTATCCACGGGGGTCCTGGAACCAATCCCTATGGATACAGGAGGACAACTGTATTACCCATTTCTAGTTTCTACTTAACTGGCTGGGTCAAGCCCCTATATCATGTCAGACGACCAAGCTTCACTAAACCCTCTCTATGTGGGGCAAATAGGCTATTTTAAGTTGTTCTGCATGACTCTTTTTGCTACTATGGATTTACTTACCAAGATCTCATTAATTTAGCCTTCCACTGTGTGTGGGTAAGGTGTTCTGAGAAAGGCCCAGAATTGCGCCCATTCCATCCTTTGGTCTTGTCCTTGAGTGCTGTTAACTAGACAGGCGTGGTCCCAACCGGTGCCTTAGCTGGAGTCCAGGCATCTGCCCCAGAGCTGAGGTCTGCGTTCACTGGGGGTGACCATGGGGCCCCTGTCCAGGACTCAGCCTTGGCTGCCCTTGCCAGGAGCTTGTCACCACCTGTCATGCCACTGGAAAGGTGACTGCACCTGGGCACCTAAGAGTAGTTCTGACACCGACCTCTCCCTCTGTTGATCAATTTTCACACTCTCCTTTTTGCTTCCAGGGCAAGTTTCTGGCTTTTTATCAGTATGCAAAATCATTTAACTCAGATGACTTCGATTATGAAGAGCTAAAGAACGGGGACTATGTCTTCATGAGGTGGAAGGTACGGTCCGACCTGGCGGCCCTCCGGACTCCCAGCATGCCAGCACCTGTGATGCGCCCACACATCTGCTCTAACCACGGGCTCCCTGTGTCCGTTGCTCATCACAGTTGTCTTTGTGGCGGAGTCTTTAGGTGCTTGTAAAAAGCAGGCGCAGCTCCAGGGCACGCCCCAGTTAACTGCCGACAGCACAGACAGCTCCTGTTTGCCCTGTTTGGTGTCTGGCAGGTGGATCGAGGCTTCGGTGGTGGTCATCCTGTTTGTGTCTTCTCCCTGTCCTTCCTCCCACCCCAGGGGCCAGCTGAAGCCCCAGATTGACTCATGTCAAGTATTCTGTGGATTCAGGGCAGAGCCAGACTTCCTGTGAGCTTAGTCGTCTGTCGTACCCTGCTCCCACACAGGCTAAAATGCCATCCAGTGCCGGGTACCCTCCACCATGTCCTTTCCCCAGGGCTCAGGACAGTCTCTGCTCCTCTGCTTCCCTCCAGCTCAGGAAATGAGGGACCAGAAATGGAATGTGGGTTTTCCACTCAGCAGCCCTCAGAGAGCTCCATCTGGCTGACTTGGTAGATTAGCTTTTAGCTGAGAAGTCATTTGTGCTCCCTGCTCTGATAGCACAATATTTACAAGCATAGGATAGCAAAATCATGAAGCACGCTTGTTAAAGAACTT
The DNA here is from genome assembly GCF_041146395.1 of Eulemur rufifrons. Lineage (NCBI taxonomy): Eukaryota > Metazoa > Chordata > Mammalia > Primates > Lemuridae > Eulemur > Eulemur rufifrons. The sequence continues at coordinate 5,058,246 of NC_090991.1, forward strand.
TATGAACATACACCCACCTCCATCCCCAAGCCGCCAGTCTGTAGGAAAAAAGTTGTTTTATCTTGAAATTGTGCCAGTGTTCATAAGGACAGATCATTTAGAGTAGTCTTTTCCAGTCTCCTTTGTATCGCTCACCATTTTGGGGGTGTGGGGATCACCACGCTTTAAGTGGATGTTGCCAGATGTGGAGTAAATGGTGAGCCCTACCCTTGTGAGCGTGCCGTCTAGTGGGAAACATGCCAGCTGAACAACCTGTTAAAGGAAGCATCTCGTTCTAATTTTAAAACGAATGTTTTAAGAAAACTTGTGGGCCAGGTGTGGTGGCTCACATATATTGTAATCCTAGCACTTTGGGCAGCCGAGGCAGGAGGATTGCTTGAAGCCAGGAGTTCGAGACCAGCCTGGGCAACATAGCAAGAGCCTGTCTCTACAAAAAATTTAAACATTAGCCAGGCATGGTGGTACACACCTGTAGTCCCAGCTACTCAGGAGGCTGAGGCAGAAGGATCACTTGAGCTTCTAGCCCAGGCAACAGAGTGAGACTCTGTCTCAAAAAAAACCAAAACAAACAAAAACAAAAAAAAAAAACTTTAAAAAAATTGTTAAAACTACAATTTTAGAGGTTGAATTGAAAGGAGGAGAAGAGTGTTTTAAAATTTAAAAAGCAGCCGGGCGCGGTGGCTCATGCCTATAATCCTAGCACTCTGGGAGGCTGAGGTGGGAGGATTGCTCAAGGACAGGAGTTCAAGACCAGCCTGAACAAGAGCGAGACCCATCTCTACTAAAAATAGAAAGAAATTAGCTGGACAACTAAAAATACATATAGAAAAAATTAGCCAGGCATGGTGGCACATGCCTGTAGTCCCAGCTATTTGGGAGGCTGAGGCAGGAGGATCACTTGAGCCCGGGAGTTTGAGGTTGCTGTGAGCTAGGCTGACGCCACGGCACTCTAGCCTGGGCAACAAAGCGACACTCTGCCTCAAAAAAAATAAGTAAATAAAATTTAAAAAGCAATGGAGTTGTTTTTTCTCCAAAGAATTTCTCAGGATGGCTCATCCGTGGGCCTCCCATGAACCTCCTGAGGCCCTGGGCCTTCTGACCAGGGTAGTAGGTGCTGGACGCGGCCTCCCAACTCGCGTGTAGCACATTTGCCTCTCTCCTAAGGTGCCTGATCAAGAACAATACTGTTCTGACTGCTTCGGACGAGGTTCTGAGCCCCTGGAGGGGGCGTCACAGGGGCTCCTGGCAACTGATCTACCCTCAGCCCACAGACCTACAGAAGTGACCCACTTTTCTAGATGTTATTAAGCACCTAGCAGTGGTTCTGGGATCTGGAGCATAAACTTACTCTTCCCAGGTCATTCTGTCTGTGGTCTCTGAAAGGTGGAGAGGCAGGCAGGTAGATGGGTCATATTGATTTGTTTATCAGAAGTTTAGACCGTGGTCCCTTCTCTGAGTTGCTGATTGTACAAGCTCAAGACATATGCCAGGAGCACAAAAATGCGCTTCAGAAGTCAGGCTGAGATCTCAAGGCTCTCTGTCACCCAGCAAGTCTGGATTAGACCAGGAGATCATTTTGGGTTTTTTTGTTTGTTTGTTTTTTGTTTTTTTTCTTGGAGTGGTCCTTAGAACCCTCTGATCCTTAACAGGGAGGTCCCAGGGGCTGGCCAGAGAGTGCTATCTGTCACTGACCGTCTTCCTCTGTGTGCAGGAACAGTTCCTGGTCCCAGACCACACGATCAAAGACATCAGCGGTGCTTCCTTTGCCGGGTTCTACTACATCTGCTTTCAGAAGTCGGCAGCCTCCATAGAGGGCTACTACTACCATAGGAGTTCAGAATGGTAAGGGCCCCAGCAGTCAGCGGCCATGCGGAGGCTTGCCACCCCCAGGCTCTCCCTTGGCTCATCAAACCCAGAAGATCTCCCAGCCTGTCCTGTATAGATTTCACGCTTTCTTTGGATGCTGAGGACCTGTTTAAATGATCTCAGTGGCTCATCCCCATCCACAGAGCAGAGTAAACGAGATGAAAATGAAGTATTAGGTGAAGGAACTCACTTTTAAATACTCTTAAGCAATACTTTTATCTCAATCTCGTTGGTTTTGTATTAATCCTCCCAAAATTGATCAGTAACTAAAATGTGATTTCATCCATTTGTGGACAGTGTGAATGTTGATGGCAGCAGCCTTTTTAAATTTTGTGGCACCATTCCTTCAACATGGGCCTGAGTGCCCTCGGTTTCTGTCTCATGGCCTAGGGGCCACGTGAGTTGACAGTCCTGTCCTGTGTTTCATCCACAGTGAAGGACAGAGCGCCGCCTCCAGTGCTAACTTTGCCGCCTGTCTGGGGACTGCTGCGCCCTTGCTGCTTTTTAAGCACATGCTGTCCCTAGAGGGCAAACCATGTCAGAAAATACCTGATTTCCTCTCTGAAGGTAGAAACACTTGTTTCTCTGAAGGTAGAAACACTTGATTTCCTTTCAAATTTTTCACATTCTGGTGACTTGTGAGTGATCCTACCCTAGACTGAATTGAATTCCTTGTTCAGTGGCAGCAAAATTGTATCTGCAAGTAAATAACCAGTCCTGTAGCCATGATCATTAGGCTTTCAGTAATTGTTCTGTTTTCAAGTGAGTTTTTAAAACTTTTCATAATCCTTTTTAAAAATAACAGCTCTATTGAAATATTATTTGAGTACCCTGCAACTCATTTAAAGTGTACAAGTCAATGGTCTGTAGTATGTTAACAGAGTTGTACAACCATCGGTTTTAGAACATTTTCATCACCGGAGGAAACCCCATATCGCTTAGCCAGCACCCCCAACTCCCCGGCCTCTTCCAGCCGTAGTAGGCAACCACTAACATACTTTCTCTGTGTACAGATTTGCCTACATAGAATCCTACAATATGTGGCCTTTGAGCTGGCTTTTTCCACTTAGCATAAAGCTTTGAAGGTTTATCCATGTTACAGCATATATCAGAACTTCATTTTTATTGTCAAATAATTTTCCATTGTATAGCTATACAACATTTTATTTATCTGTTCATCAGTTAATGGACACTTGGGTTGCTTCCACTTTTTGGTTATTGTGAGTGAGTAATGCCGCTGTGAACACGGGTGTACAAGTATCTGAGTTCCTGCTTTCGATTTCTTTGGGCACATACCTAGGAGGGAAATTGCTGGGTCATACGGTAATTCTATATTTAACTTTTTGAGGAACCGCCAAATTGTTTTCCACAGCAGCTGCACCATTTTACTTCCCCACCAGCAGTGTAGGACGATTCCAGTTTCTCCACATCCTCCCCAACACTTGTTATCATGTCTTTATAATTATAGCTGCCCTAGTGGGTGTGAAGCAGTATCTCATCATAGTTTTTATTTGTATATTCCTGATGGCTAATGCATATTCCTTTCCTGATAATTTTTGGAGTAAGAAATAAACATTTCTTCTGTGTTCTTGCTCACTCCTATGTGAAACACGTAGGGGAGAGCTAACATCCCAGCCGTCGCTCTAGGTGTGCCCGGGAGGTGTCATCCAGCATGTGGCCTGTCCACCGCTGTTTCTTCTTCGTCTGTGGGACTCCTTGGAGCACCCACCAGCAGGGGGAAACAAACACCTCAGATTGCTCTAACGTTCTCCAAGCTTAATACCACACCCAGGGCAGCAAGAAAATGAACTGAATGGTGAAATAAGGTTTAGGGTAGTGATGAAATGATTTTTTCCGTGCTGTCTTTGGAATGAGAATTAGGATATGCCTGTCCTGTCCATGAAGTTCTTAGGGTACTATAGCCTGGCTTTATATGGACAGAGCTGAAATGCTTCAAGCAGGAGAGGGTCGGGTGGCAGCGTGACGTAGGGGCCAGGTTGTGGGTCTGCACCTTCTCCCAGAGCTTATCGGGCTCTTGTTTTTGTAAGACATACCATAGTTGCTTCATGACCAGAGCAGAATGCTAAAAAACAGTTCATCTTGTGCATGGTTCAGGAGGATTAACCAAAAAAAAAAAAAAAAAAAGGAAAAGAAATCAAACTAAGTTCAATTTGAGAAGTATAAAATGAATTTACATTTCAGTCCGAGTATGTGATTTGTTGGGTGCTCTGGTTTGGGTAGGTTTTCTAACATACTTTGCTCAGTGTGCATTGGATGACTGCCTCCCATTTCTGTCTCTTCCCCCACGCAGGTATCAGTCCCTCAATCTAACTCACGTTCCTGAACACAGCGCACCTATCTATGAATTCCGGTGACAGCGGTTCAGAACAGCAACCAAATAAAACTGAACTTGGCAAAAAAGAACTTTGCTGAGAAAATTGTGTACCTGCCAGAACCAGGAGAAGTGTGTTCCTGTTTCTTCGCGAGCAGACTCGCATCAGAAAGCATGAGTGTTAACCCACGGAATCCAAGGAGCGTGGCGGACCGGCGGGGCAGGTGAAGGGAGTGGTCTCTGTTCTTCCTCCCTCTCCGTGGTAGTTTGGTTTTCATCTGTTTTTAAGCTACCTTAAACGCACTTTCCTTCCTGCACAGCTAACTTCTGCATCACTGAAATTCCCGTTCCTTCCTCCATCCCACCTCCAGCCGCGTAGAAGAACTGCTCCTGGGTCACCCGCAGCCTTGGTGCTCGGTGGGCCCAGGCCTCCCTCCCCCAGTTCCTTTGTCCAGTAGCTCGAGAGAAGGCAGAGCCCCTGCACCTCTGTGCCCCCAGCGCTCTGTGCAGGGAGCTGGCGAGCCGCAGCAGCACCTGCCACCAATGACGCAAGGGGCGGAGGCCAAACGGTCCCTGCTGGGCCGCCTCAGTCTTCAGTTCTGATGGCTTCATGGGCCAGCAGGGGCTGCCGAGCCTGGCACTGTTCACAGTAAGGTTCCCTGGGCCTGCCGTCGGGGTCACTAAACATGAGGCTTCCAGATCCCTGGCAGGAACAGATTCCAGTCCTGCTTACTCAGTACGTCTGCTCCAAACTTTTGAACTTGAGGGCAATACTAAACTTAAAAATAAGAGTTTTTTTATTACAAAATTATTTTTATGGTCCCTTTAACAAGGACCCTATGGCAAATGCACAATTATTCAGAATTACATTTTATCGTTTTCACATTGAAAACAGCAAATGTTGACTTAGTAATTTTTATATCTATATCTATATGTATATGTATATTTAATCAACCAGCAGTTTTGAAACTAGTCATCCTGGTACAAAAGTTTTGCAACATTGCATAAATTATAGTGCTAAACACAAGAACTGTTTTTGGGGCCAGTTTAGCATTTGTACCTCCTCCTTTTGCTACTCAAAACAACAGTGCTTCATGGCGACCTTTTCCATGAGGCAAAAGGGGTCGTGATTCTCCAAAAACAGTGACTCTGAAATGTTGGGACGGGGTGGGGAGGGGCGGGAGACATGAACACGCTCAAATAACGCGAGGCTCACGTGCCAAAGTGTGTGTGTGTGTGTGTGTGTGTGTGCGCGCGCGCATGTGTGCCATTTTTGTTTCTTGTTTTTGTTTTTTTAATGTTTAACAAGCTTAATAGGTTGGCATCAGTTGTAGCCCGAAAATACGGGCAGGGCTTTGGGGAATTGGCATTTTCTGGTGGTTTACAAGATTTACTGCGAATACAAGAGAAAAAGCTTTAAAAACAAGATAGCATAACCCGCAGGAGCAAAGCAACCTGGAGGTTGCACGTCCATGGGTGGTGTAAGAGAGCGTAAAGCCCTACGGTGAGATGAGACGAGAGGTGGGGACGATTTTTTTTATTAAGAAGTGACTTTCCTTTTGTTGACGTATGTACTGTATGTTACTGAGATTGAATGTTAGGGGAAGCCTTAAGGGAGAAGCAGTTGGGAAGGTAGCCAGTGGGCCCTTGTGATATCTAAAGTCTGCAGTCCCGGGGCTGCACACAGAGGGGCAACCCACTTGTTCAGTAAGGGCAGGCCTTGGTTCCCTAAAACGTTGCCTCCTGAGGGGAAAAGTAATTCACATCCATTCCCAGAGATGCATCAGAAAAGTTTCCTCAATCTTAAAGCTCGACAAGGTGTCAGAGTAGCTGCCTCTGTCCAAACCCAGCGGATCACACTCATGAGGAGACACTCACTGTGGCTTCAGTTAAGTGACAGAGTCACTGAGGAGTGAAGGGGGCCGCAGGGCCGTGCTGGCCTCTCCCTGCAGGACAGGCCGTCACACTCCTCAGTCCTGCCCACACGGCCTGCTAAGCAATACCATCTGCGTTTCGTGAGCCTCCCGGCCTCCTCGGAGCACTGAGGGGAGAGGTCATCCCTGGAGCTTGTTGGTGGCTTGTCATGTGGCTCCGAGGGGGGAGGGAGGACACTGCTGGTGTTCTAGCCAGACAGTCCAGGTCCTGTTGTAGAATTTCTTTCTTCCTTCCCTTTTAGCTAGATAATAAAGTGCACCAGTTAGTTGTACTGGGAAAAATGAAGAAATGATACTTTTACTTCAGACATATCTGTGATGAAGATTTGTTCACTTAAAGTCTGCCTGCTGAGGATAGGGAAGGGATTAAGTATTTTTCCACCTCCTCTTAGTGACTCCCCAATGACCAACATCAACTCCTTCTCTTCTTTCTCTCTGTTCCTGAAGGAACTCTGGGGAATCATCCTCATCCACATTTATGCTTTCCTGAACCTTCTCAGTGGTTCACATGCCTCTGATACTATGTGCAATATTTTTGGCTGACACTTGTATCCATCATTAAGAGATAAGCGCAGATTGCCGATCTCCCACCATCTCCCTGCACCCAGACAAGCCTGCCTGAGGGATTTGGCCGTTCTTACCCCTGCTCAGAAAGCTTCCATTCTGCTGTCCCCAGCCTCGCCCTCTTCCTGGCTGGACTTCCACCACCCCATCCTTGGAAAGTTTAGATAGCGTTTCAGCTGCAGCCCAAAAGTAATAAAACAATGCCTGATTTTAAGTAAAAAGTCAGTCTGTGTGCTGGTTCTATTGGTAATGAAATCACAAACTCCAGGGGAGCAAAGGGGTTTCCAACATCTTTTGCTTTCAGAAACAGAATTTATGTTCTCACTAAGGCCTTGAATTGATTTTTTTTTCCTCATAAAATAGTCTGATAAGCTAATGTTTAAAAAGAAATGCCATTAAGTATGTTGCATTGTGGTTTAAAATTACTAACGAGTTCTGGTAAGGAAAAATAATATTTGATTTTGAATCTTAAATGTTTTTAAAAATTAGATTTGAATGGGTACAAAGTACGAATATTTTGTTTCTCTATGGAGGACATGTGAAAAGGGTTTGAGGGTTTGGGATGGGGAGAAGTATTTTGCAGAGCTATCAATGTCCAAATAATTTTTAAAAAAGAATAAAGGTATTTAAGCAGTGAGTTTGTCCTATTCCTTTTTTTTTTTTTTTTTACTAGATAACTTTATTGAGTTCTTTCAGTCTTTAATGGAACAGGTAATTTCTTTGCTATATTACTTGCTCTAGAGCATAAAACACTTGCTATTTCATGTATTTAAAAAAAGATAAAATCTAACAAAAAGAGTAAGAAAGTTAAAAGTATTGACCAATTCCACTTTTGAACGTTAATATAAAAATTCTAAGGCCAGCCACGGTGGCTCACACCTGTAATCCCAGCAATTTAGGAGGCCAGGGTGGGCAGATTGCTTGAGGCCAGGAGTTCAAGACTAGCCTGGGCAACTTAGCAAGACCCCATGTCTACAAAAAATAAGAAAAATTAGCCAGGCATGGTGGCGCATGCCTGTAGTCCTAGCTACTTGGGAGGCTGAGGCAGGAAGATCACTTAAGCCCAGGAGTTTGAGGTTACAGTGAGCTACTATGATGCCACGGCACTCTAGCCTGGGTGACAGAGCGAGACCCTATCTGGAAAAAAAAATTCTAAATAAAACACTAGCAAATCATATTTAATACATAGTATGTTAAAAATAATCCTGCATGATGAAAGAGAATTGATCTTGGGAATGGAAGGGTACTTAAATATAGGAAATCTATTTATATGTAACATCAGTAGGAAAATAAACTATATGAATATCCCAGTCATTGCTTAAAAGATATTTGAAAAATTAGCTTTTGTTTGATAAAATATTCTTGTAAAAATAGGATACTTCCTTAATATGGGTAATATATTAAATGCTAACAGTATTCTTTAGGGTGAGATCCCAGAGACAGTTATCTAACAGATAGATAGATGAAGCACCTACTGTGTTCTAGCACTGTTTTTTGAGTTCTGATAAACGCCTCCTGTGGAACTTAACCTTCTAGTGGGGAGGAATAGCGAACAAGACCTTGTCCTGTGTCTAATGGAACCAGTCCCTTTCCTGCTTCCCGACTGTGGAGCTCGCAGCGCTGGCCAGAGACCTGCGGGCGGGAGCAGGGAAGGCGCGCGCTCTTGGGGAACAGTTTCAGTGGTCAGGTTGCTCCTTCCTTTCCTTTCTGGAGGTTTTCAGCTGCTTAGCGCTTCTATTTGAGCTTACTTTTGTTCATTTCTGTATTTGTTCAGAAATGTGGAAACATTTTTTCACATGTGCGAAGGGTTTATACTTTAACACAGAAAATGTGCAGATGGAGCTATCTGTTCACTGCCTGCTTCGCAGTCCGGCTGTTCTCGGCGGTGATTGCGGTCCTCAGAGAAGATGCCTTGCAAAGGGCGAGGCCCCTAACTCAGCCGTGTCACCTGATTCTGACAAACCACATGGTGTGGTTTCAGGTACCACCTCCCTGAGCTGCATTAAGGGACATAGCTAGAAATGTTTGTGTTTTCGAGGAACTGTTTAAAGTGTTGAAAGAGGTCTAAATTTTAAGCAAGTTGAAATGCTAAGGGAATTTACATCAATGGCAGGACAAAGCTCCCCTATGTGTGTCAAGTATTGTGTGATCTCATATTGTCTAAACAATGGTAACAAACTTTTTTCTCCTATGAGACACGGCGTCAAGAAGGTAACAGACTGTTCACAATGCTGGACTCATACAATTTAAGACACCACTGTTGTTTCTTTCCTAAAGTAGAAAAGTGTACCTTTAGGTCCTAACGTGCCCTCACACGCATCAGCTAACGTCTCTGAGCTTGAGTTCCCTCTCCTGGAAAGGGGGAAGAACAGCTTCCCCTGCACCAAAGAATTGTTGAGGATTCAAGGAGATGCTCCCAAAAGCACTTAGTAAGTTCTAAAAATGCAACACACAAGTAAAGTGTTATTTTTGCTTAGTAATATTAAAATACTTACTGAAGCTTACCACACGTACTGCCGCATTCTAGGTATTGGGGATGACAAAGTGTCTCCCTGCCCTCAAGGAACTAATAGTCTAGAACAGCCAGCAATACCGGCTTTAACATCTCAATTCTTACATCCCCCATTTTTAACCTTTAGTTTGCTTTGTTTTTAGACCATCCATAGGAACAGGAGAAACTGTGGAAATTGTGTAGGTTAAGTGTGAAACCAACTCCAAGACGGGACAAAAGGAAAATTATGAACACGACTGCGGTCTCCGCTGATCTGAACCGCACCCGCGAAGGGACGCACTGAAATTGCTCGGTAATGAAATAGGCAGCTGGCTTTGATACTCACGGGAGTGGGGGACTACAGATTGTAGTTGAACAGCTTTTCCCTCCAGATTTTTCTTCCAAAACATCTAGACTCTAAAGATTGAAACTCCTTATTTGTACATAGTGGGAAAAAGAGGTAAGGCTTCTCATTTGTACAGAAGCGTATGCTGAATTCAAGTTTATTTTTGCCATTTTTCCTTCTGGTTTTTCAGCATGCTTCATTTTTCGATGCATTAGTCATCGTTCCTGTCCACAACTGAACGTGGCTGCACATGAGAATCACCTGGGAATGGTTTAACATTCTTGTGTCAGGCAGTACCCAGGGCAGCCCTGTGGCACCTGCTGATGTTCTGAAAGCTCCAGGTGACTCTAACATGCAGCTGAGTTTGAGAGTGACTGAGCCTCCCCCACAGGAATGAGAGGCTTTCAGGCTTGTGGTGTTGGTGCACTAAGTGTGGCTTCTGGCCATTCACAAGGCCACACCCATCTGCAAAGGGGCTGGGAAACAGGGCCCAGCTGGGCAGCTAGAGGGAGAGGGAACTAGACTTGGTGAACAGGTCTGTCTCTGCGGGGTAAAACTGTGGCTGGAGCAGGTCTGGAGAAGAACAAGAGTTCTGCTTTGGACATGTTAAGTCTGAGATAAGCATGGGAATTCCAAGTGGTGATGGATATAGGAATTCAGAAGAAATGAATGAGAAAGGTCTGGACTGGAGATAAAAATGTGGGCTCTAGCAGCATCTAGGTGGAGTATTTAAAGCCGCAAGACAGGATGGGATCACCAAGGAGGTGAGCGTAGACAGGGTGTGCTAAGAATGGAGCTCTGGGGCCCTCCAACATCAAAAGCTCACAGCAAGAGGAAGAACAGCCAGTGGGATAGAAGGCAAGCTGGCATTCTGGAAGCCACGGAAGAGAGACAGGGGAAGGAGGCATCAACTGTCGACTGATGCTGTCTTGACCTTTGTGTAGAGCAGTGTGAGGGTCACTTCTGACCTTGAGGAGAGCGGCCTTCACGGAATGGTGGGGCAAAAAGGGAGCAGAGTACGTTTGAGAGAGAAGGTAGGCGAGAAAGCAGAGACAATCTGGCCGCACCACGGGTCAGTATGTAGGGAGTCCACCTGCTTTGTTTCCTGGATTTCAGTCCAAAGGCTTGATATAAAGCCCTCAGATGTTAACTCTCCACAGAAGCACAGCTCGGTTTGAAAGCACAAACAGCCCCACGTGCTGCCCCCCGCCCCCGACTCCAGATGTCTGAGTTTGCTGCAGCCTCACTGAAGTGTGCCCAACTAGGATTAAAATGTTCCTTTTCCTGCGTCAGAGTCAACCTCCAGAAAATGCCCCAGGTAAAAACGGACATTTGCATCACAGGTACATCATGCTCCCCACAGCCTGCCCCCACATGGTAGCTCCTACCTTTGGTGGATGCCCAGGCGCAGGGGGACAGGGTGTTGGTGTATTCCAGGACTGGCTTCACTGATGCCCAGCCCCTCGAGAAGAGGTTCAGCAGAACCACATGTGTGCATTAGGGGCTTCCCGGCCAGGATAGCCCCCAGGGCTGACACACCCTCCCCAGTCACAGCCCCGCCCCCAGCAGCTCCCCGCCACTACCCAGGGAGCAGGGCAGCTCATTTGTTGATTAGGATGGATGACATCTGCGGGGCCTACCCAGTTTATACTGGTGAGGAAGGCCCAGCCATGACTGAGTTTGAATTTCCCACCAGTATGTCTATATGGCAACTAAGAGTTGGATTGAAAATTGAAATTAACTTTTAAAAATAAGCCAGGCATACGGGCATGCATCTATAGTCTCAGTTATTTAGGAGGCTGAGGTGGGAGGATCCTTTGAGCCTGGGAGTGGGAGTTTGAGGCCAGCCTTGGCTACATAGCAAGACCCCCATCTCTACATCATCATCATCATCATAATGCAATCCTTTTGTAGTTCATAAGTGTGATGGTTGGGTTTTCACGATCATAGGTGAGATGTGCCTCCCTCAAACCATGTTATGATGTTGGCACATTACCCATTTGACATGAAAAAAGAAATAATGTGCCGTTTCTCACATACAGTAGGGTTGTACCCATTCTATCTTTTGCTGTGGACTTCCCATCTTTTTGTTCACTGATCTAGCTCCCCAGCCCAGCTCTGACCTCCCTGAGAGCAGGGCTGGTGTGTCATTCATTTCTCCATCCACAGGACCCAGTGGGTCATGCCCACCAAATACCAGCTGAATGGCCAACAGCTCTGTTAGTCAATTCGATCGAGCAGACAGGCACTGCCTCCATCCCTCCACTCCACAGTGAGGTGGTGGACCCGAGAGGTTACCTGACCCTCCCACGGGCACCCCGCAAGTTCACAGAGGGTGGGGACAAGCACCATCCTTGTGGGAGTCATCTGGCAAAAAATAGGTGCTCTAGAAATATTTGTTCAATAAATGAATGGATTTGAATGAGGAATGCTGTCCCAATTAGATAATTGTAATTGTAAAGGGTGAAGTCCAGATTTACCCCCAGCCACTTTGCCAGAATTTGTTCTGAAATGCTTTCTTTTTCTTGTGGTAAAATATATATAACAAATATACATAAAATTTACCATTTTAACCATTTTTAAGTGTCCAATTCAGCGGCATTAAGTACATTCACATTTTGCAACCATCACCACCCTCCATCTCCAGAAGTTTTTCATCATCCCAAACTGAAACTCTGCACCCATTAAACACTAACTTCCTGTTCAAGTCCTTTGCCCATTTTTTTTAATCAGGTTGTTTTTGCAAATATTTTCTCCCATTCTGTGGATTGCCTTTTCACTCTGTTGATAGTGTCTTTTGATGCACAAATCAAATGTTTCTATAGTTCTAGTAGCAGCCTCTCCAGAAACATATAAACTCCATCTCGAGGGTTCCTTGGGCAGCATGAACAGCGAGGCTTATAGTTGGCCTCCCAGGTTAGGGTTTGGAGGACCCAGACCAGGCTAGCAGGAGAGGCAGTTGCCTAGAGGAAGCTTGATGTGCTCCCATGACCCTTGACATAGGCGCAATTTCCATGTTACTTGTGAAGAAACCAAGGCCCACAAGGATTGTCACAGAAGCAGATACAATGGTAAAGATGCCAGGACTCTTGGAAGGTGAGTCGTTTTCCAAAACTCTTCCATTTCCTCAACTGTAAACTGGAAGTGAACATGCTTCTGTGGGCACAGGGGTGGTGGTAAAGGAGACCCCGAGAGCCACGTCACATAGCAGTTGGAGGCAGAGAGGACTTACAGACCCACTCCTGGACCAGGGCCCTTCAAGCCTCCACATCTTCACAGACCTCTCCAGTTCCCAGATTGTTCTCACCTCTGTCATCTTCTTTGCTTACAGAAACAACATATATATTCTACCTTACAGTCTGTCACATTACTGTGGGGTCACTGCACTTGGAATTGAAAGCTCTGGGTTCAGATCTCAGCCCTGCCATGGAATAGCTTGAGCACCGGGCCACTGTGCATAGCATGTGACCTCAGTTTGTAAAATGCAGGTGAGAGTGGCAAGGTCAAAGCTTGCACAAGTTCCTACCTGGCCCATAGCCTGGTGCATAGTAGGTGCTTAATAAATATGGGTTGAATCTGAGGAGGGATGAGAGACAGATGAGAAGTGACTTCCAACGGCTCTGGCTTTCAAAGAGAACTTATGAGCAAGCAAACTATATGCCAGGTGCTCTACAGTCATTATCTAATTTCATTTTTATAGCAACCACATTATTCCCATTTTTAGGATGTAGAAACATGCCCAGAGGGGTTAAGAAATTTAACCAAGCTCACACAGTTATGAACCTGGAATTTGAACACAGGTAGTACGATTTCCAAGGACCTGTTCCTTTTCCCCAACTTTTTATTAAAAACATACAGAAAAGTGAAAGGGATAATTCAATAGTACCCACATACCCTTCCCCCAGGTTCAACAATTGTGAAGAGATTGCCACATTTACTTTAGTATGCTTTCTCTAAATACATACATATTTTGAACTTCTCGAGAGCAAGGTGCAGACATCATGAACTTTCACACTTACTATAGACTGATTGTCTGTGTCCCCCACAAATCCACATATTGAAGCCGTAACTGCCAATGTGATGGTATTTGGAAATGGGGCCTCTGGGGGTAATTAGGGTTAGATGAGTTCATGGGGGTACCGTACTATTCATGGTGGGATTAGTGGCCTTGTAAGAAGAGACACCAGTGAGCTTGCTCTCTGAAAGTACGCACTGAGGAAAGGCCATGTGAGGAAACACTGAGAAAGCAGCCCTCTGCAAGCCAGGAAGAGAGCCCTCACCAGAAGCTGACCATGCTGGCACCCTGATCTCAGGCTTCCAGTGTCCAGAACTGTGAGAAAATAACTATCTGCTGTTTAAGCCACCAAGTCTATAGTATTTCATGACAGCCCAAGCATACTAAAACAACCCCTAAATCCTGCGTGTGCCTCTGCTAAGAATAAAAACATTCTCCAACATAATCACACCCAAGAAAATTAGCAATATCTCCATAATATTCACTATCCAATCCATAAATTTCCCCCAATTGTCCTCAGAATGTCTCTTTTTAAATTTTTATTTATTTCTTTTAGATATGGGGTCAGGATATATTACCCAGGCTGGAGTGCAGTGACACAATCATAGCTCGCTGCAGCCTCCAATTCCTGGGCTAAAGCGATCCTCCCACCCCAGCCTCCTGAGTAGCTAGGACTACAGGAGAGCACCACCAGGCCCAGATCAGAATGTCTTTTTATAGCTGCTTTTTCAATTTTTTCACCCAGAATCCAGGCAAGTTCCACACATTGTATTTTACACCTTTTACTCTAGAACAATTCCCTTGCCTATTTCCTCCCAGTCATTGACAATTTTGAAGAGTCTAGGCGACTTGCCTTATGAAATGTTTCACTTTCCACATCTGATTCTTCCTCGTGTCTAAACTCATATCTAAACTCAGGTACGGTATTTCTGGCAAGAATCCCACATAGGAGATGCGGTCTACTTTATAGCGCACCATATCGGGAGGCATCTGATAGCAGGTAGCGCTTGGTTAAGGTGGGAATGGAGATTCGCTTTTAACCTCGATGCAAAATAAGGGCCACCAGGCTTTCAGCTTAGCCCTTTTCCTTTACACTATCAAAGTCAGCTGCACCCAGGGACACGCAGTTCAGGGCTCATCACCGGGAGAGTCTCTCTCTTCCACGCCCGGCTCCTGCCAGTCTTAGCCGGGCCCAGTACGACACGGCCCCGCCCCCACCAGGCCCCGCCCCGCCTAGCGGTCGCAGCCGGGCCCGCCCGGCAGGCGGAACCGATAGTATCTGGCACTGCGCTCGACGTCGCCCGCACGGACTGTGAATCCGGGAGCACCGGGAGCCCACGAGGACGCTGTTCTCCGTGGCTTCCGGGCGCGCACTGCTCTGCTGCTGCTGTCAGACCAGAATTCTCGGTGCCGCGGTCGTCGCCGTCGGCGTCCCCAGCTCTGCCGCTGCCATGGGGATCTTGGAGAAAATATCGGAGATCGAGAAGGAGATCGCTCGGACGCAGAAGAACAAGGGTGAGGGCCGGCCCGGCGGGGCCTTCTATTCTGCTCGCCTCAGTTTTCCTGTCTGGAAAATGGGGGAACAACTCCAGTGGTAGAGCCGGGGCAGGCTCGGAGGCCGCGGAGAAGTGCCGGAGAAGTGCTGAGGACGCCCATCGCGCCCAAGGCAGGGCCAGGAGGGAGCGATTCTCACGCCCCGGTCTGACGGCAAATGGCCACCAAGAGATCTGATCAGTGCCAGACCGGGTGTCCGAGTAGAGAAATCCCGAGTTGCTGAGCAAGCATCTGACCCAGAGAAAGGCAGGGCTGGTGTTCAAACCCCAGGCTCCCAATGGCCAGGCCTGGGGAGTTCGTGCTGATGCCTTTTGCGCTGGGAGGTGCAGGAGGAGACCTCTAGGGAATCAGGACTCTGGAGTCTGGAAGGCCTGGGTTTGAACCCCGGTTCCACCACGTATCTGCCGTGAAACCCTGGAAAGTCACTTCACCTCTTGGAGCCTCAATGTCCTCATCTACAAATGGGGACAATAACCCCCTGCTCCATCTTAGCTCACAGCTAAGTTAAATTACATGGCGTTTGCAAAGCACTGGGCACAGGGTGGGCACTCAGTATTTAAAATAAACACCGTAACATAGATAGCACACAATAAAGCACCAAATCTGGACTTCAGATTATGAGGGCTGGAGGAGCTCAGAGAAGAGAGGTGAGAAGAATGGTGACACCAGGAGGAAGTGGGACTTGAGCTGGTTGTTAGGAGGCATTCCGGATGGGAGGTACTGCTGAAGTAAAGCTTGGTGTGGTCCAGGGACAGTAAGAACAATGTAGATCAGCAGGGGGCGTGTGGAGTAATGAGACAGGCGATTGGCTAGGCCAGTGCCTGGCCAGTCCTGTGAGGTTCAGGCTTGCAGGGGTGGGAAGCAAGACATGCTAGGTGGCTGGTCTTAGTGTCTGTCCTCCCTTAGCTCCATTTAGGTCTGAAGAGTGAGGAATTGGGGGGCTTCTATGACTCATTCATTTTGTAAGTCCTTCCTGAGCCTATACTACGTGCTAGGTACGGTGGTTAAAGCAGTGGACACCCAGGCAGGCACATCGCTGCCCTTGGATCTGACCTTCTAGTCGACAGTCTGTAAACTAGTAACCAAATAAATAAGATAATTTCATCAAGCAATAAATGCTACGAAGACAAACTAGGGTAATGTAGCAGAGTGTTGGGGGTGGGGTGGGGCCAGGGCCTACTTAGGTAGGATGGTAGAGAAGACCACCATGAGGATGGGGCATTTGAGCTGAGACATGAATGAGAAAAAGGAACCAGCCATGCAAAGATCTAGGGAAAGACTATTCCTAGCAGAAGGAACAGCTAGTGCAAAGGCCCTGAGCCAGGAGCAAACTTGGTGTGTTCAGGGATCAACAGGTCTGATGCTGGGGTGCAGTGATGGGAGAGGAGGGCGCCAATCATACAGAGCCCCAGAGGTCATGGGAAAGACACTGGGTTGTGTTCTAGGGCAGTGGGAGCTAGTGGAGCGTGCTAAGCAGGGGAGAGATTCATCTGATTTCTGTTTTAAAAGTTCTCTCTGGGCCGGGCGCGGTGGCTCACGCCTGTAATCCTAGCACTCTGGGAGGCCGAGGCGGGTGGATCGCTCGAGGTCAGGAGTTCGAGACCAGCCTGAGCAAGAGTGAGACCCCGTCTCTACTAAAAATAGAAAGAAATTATATGGACAACTAAAATATATATATACAAAAAATTAGCCGGGCATGGTGGCGCATGCCTGTAGTCCCAGCTACTTGGGAGGCTGAGGCAGTAGGATCGCTTAAGCCCAGGAGTTTGAGGTTGCTGTGAGCTAGACTGACGCCACGGCACTCACTGTAGCCCGGGCAACAGAGTGAGACTCTGTCTCAAAAAAAAAAAAAAAAAAGGCCGGGCGCGGTGGCTCACGCCTGTAATCCTAGCACTCTGGGAGGCCGAGGCGGGTGGATTGCTCAAGGTCAGGAGTTCGAGACCAGCCTGAGCAAGACCCCGTCTCTACTAAAAATGGAAAGACATTATATGGACAACTAAAAATCTATATAGAAAAAATTAGCCGGGCATAGTGGCGCATGCCTGTAGTCCCAGCTACTCGGGAGGCTGAGGCAGTAGGATCGCTTAAGCCGAGGAGTCTGAGGTTGCTGTGAGCTAAGCTGACGCCACGGCACTCACTCTAGCCTGGGCAACAAAGTGAGACTCTGTCTCAACAAAAAAAAAAAAAAAAAAAAAAAAAAAAAAAAAAAGTTCTCTCTGGCTGCTATGTGGAATGTTATCTATAAGCCCCAAAGAAAGTAGCAGGGAGGCCTAGGGGAGGCTAGAGATGCTGCCGCTTTGGCAGTAGTGAATGAAAAGGATGTAAAGGTGATCAAGACTTAGTCCTTTCCCTCAGAGGTGCTCACAATTTTGAGCTAGGATGACGGAAGGGCTGTGTGAACCTGCCAATTGCGGAACCCATTCTTGACCCTTTCTCACCACCATCAGTTCACTCATTCTCTTGCTAAGACATTTCCTGAGCACCCAGGCCCTGTGCCAGAATCTGGGGATACATGACAGTATACAATTCCTGACCTCTTGGAGCCAGGGAAGTAAAGAAACAAAATAGTTTCAAAAAGTGATAAGGGCCATCAAGTGAGTAAACAAGATCATGAGGCAGAGGGGTGGGATTTACTGTGGATAATAATGGCCGACTTTTATTGGGTGCTTATAGTAAGCAGTGTTCCTAGTGCTTTCTTTAAGCCTCACAGCAATCTGATGAAATAGTTATTACTGTTAACATCCCTATTTTGTAGATTAAGAAACTGATGCACAAGAGGATTAAGTAACTTTTCCAAAGCAAAACGGCCAGTAATGGCAGGATGAGATTCCAATACAAGCTCTCACACTCTGTATGACACTGCCCGGCAAGGCTGGGCAGGGGAGGCCTCTTTGAAGAGGTGTTTTTTGAACTGCACTTCTAATGGTGAGAAGCAGCCAGCTCTGGAAAGATCTGATTGAAGTGGAGGGAATAGAAAATGCAGTGGTCCTGAGGCAGGAGTGAGGTCAGCATGTTCTGGGGAAAAAAAAGCCCTGTGTCTGGAGTGCAGTGGAGGAGAGAGTGGTAGGAGACGAGTTGAAGTAGCCAGGGGCCAGGTTACTTAGGGTCCTGATTTCCAGTCTTAACCACAGCCCCGTTTTATAGCAGATTTTGTAATGCCCCTTTTATTGTTCTGCGATGAAATTCCCCATCAATAATGTAACTTATATACCCACAGAATTTGGCAAAAATCAATGTAATGCCCTAATAGTAATATAAAGTAGGAGAAAAAGGAGAGTAATTTATAATGGAAATAGTGTTTATTGCAATACGTACGTAAATGCTGGGGTGCTGCCAAAACGTAGTGAAGTTATAATGAAGCCGTGAGCTGCTCCCACCTCTGGGTAGAATCACCAGGGATGTGGCAGGCACGACACGGACCAGTGCAAGTGTGTTGTGTTGGCCACTCACATATCCTGCAAGAGGCATTGCTGTGACAGCTTGGTATCCCAGAAGAGTGAGCAGCTTGAGGTAAAGTTTCAAATACAGTCTCCCTTCTATGTGCACAGGAGTTGCATTCCTAGAAATTTCAGTGTATATTAACATTGCAAAAAATGCCCTGTGTTCATATGTGAACAGGGCTGGGTTCTAGGCCCTGGTGATCCCAACCCGGCTTTTCCCTCTGTGTGTCTCTGGGACCTGAGCAGTCATGTGGGGCTCTGGACAGTGCTTGGCTGTGCAGGACTGACTCATCTTGTAGGGCAGCTGGTTTCCCTGGCTCCTGTCCAGTAGATGCCAGTGAGGACTTCACCATCAGAGTGAACATGAAACATCCCCCAGAATTTCCAGAATGCTCCCCAGGGAGTAGTGCTGCCCCCACTGAGGACCACTGACATAGAGTGGTGAGGTCTCAACAAGGAGACTAGATATTATTCTAAATGAAGTGAGAAGCTAAGGGGGCCTCTTAAGCAGACGAGTGGTTTTTCTTTCCGGTCTCCTTGATGATGATTGCATGTGGTTCCGATGTTCCCAGCCAGCACTTGGTCATCTGTGGGGTCCCATCTGACCTACCGGGCTTGAAGATTCTGGACACTTAACCTTCTCTCTTCCTTTATATCCTTTAGCCACTGAGTATCATCTGGGCCTGCTGAAAGCAAAACTTGCCAAGTATCGGGCCCAGCTCCTAGAACCATCCAAATCTGCCTCATCCAAAGGAGAGGGCTTCGATGTCATGAAGTCAGGTGATGCCCGTGTGGCGCTGATTGGATTCCCCTCTGTGGGTAAGGTCAGTGATGGTCAGTGCGGGCCTTGTCGGGGAAGGCAGGAGGTCATCTCCCAAACAGATGACTATCTGTGCCTCCCCCAGCGCCTTTCTGGTGAGCTCCAGGGACAGAAGACCCGGCCTCCCCCAGTGTTGGGTCCCACGAGTTCATTGTCCTAACACAGAGAACATTCTTTCCTCTCTCCGACAGAAATAGCACCACGCAGTCTCCCAACTCAGCCATCGTGCACAAACGTTTATCGAGTATGTGCTTTGTGCTGGGCACTGTGGCAGGGACCAGACAGGCTTCTCTCCCTGCCCACATAGAACTCCCATTCTCAGGGAGAAGGGACAGTAAATGGGGCGTGTCACATGATGAGGAGTGGGGCCAGCAAGTGACGGGGGCAGAGGTCCTACTGGTTACACTGGGGTCTGGGAAGGCTTTTCTGTCAAGCAGATACTTGCGCAGAAGCCTGAAGGAAGTGAAGGAGCTTGTAGAGCCCTGCCTGAGAACATTTCAGATGGTGCCCAGGGTACCAGGCCAGCTGGTCTGAGTGAGTGGCGGAGAGAGCAGTCGGAGGCAGTGCCTTGTGGGCTGCCCGGAGGCTTTTGGCTTGGAGTGAAGAGTGAAGTGGAAGCTGCTGCAGTTTTCTAGAAGATTTCTTCTGAAAGCTGCTCAGTGTAATGTAAAATGCATATTGATTTACATTTATGTGGTGAGTAAGATGAGTGTCATTGTGGGATTTTGAGAAGAAAAGAGACATAATCTGATTGATTTTTTTAAAATAAATGTATTTTAGAATAGTCTTAAATTTACAGAAAAATTGCAAAGATAGTGCAGAGTTCCCATTTACCCTACATCCAGTTTCCCCTGTTGTTAAAAATCTTACATCATATAGTTGTCACACCTAGTGAATCAATGTTGATCTGGGTTTTTGGTTTTTGATTTTTTGGGGGGGAGAGGGGGACAGGGTCTTGCTCTATTGCCCAGGGTGGAGTGCAGTGGCTCACTATAACCTCAAATTCCTGGGCTCAAATGATCCTCCTGCCTCAGCCTCCCAAGTAGCTGGGACTACAAGAATGCACCACCAGGCCTGGCTAATTTTTTTATTTTTTGTAGAGACAGCATTTTGCTATGTTGCCCACACTAGTCTTGAACTGCTTGCCTCAAGTGATCCTCCCACTTCAGCTTCCCAGAGTATTGGGATTACAGGCCTCCATTCACCACCCAGCGATCTGTTATTAATAGCTCAAGTCTATACTTTATTTGGATAGGTTTTCCCTACTGTCCTTTTTCTGCCCTGGGACCCCACATCACATTTGGTTGTTATGTCTCCTTAGGCTCTTCTAGACAGTTTCTTAGACATGCCTTGATCTGATGGCCTTGACCGTTTTGAGAAGTACTGGTCAGGTATTTTGTAGAAAGTCCCTCAATTGGGGTTTGATGTTTTTTTCTTGTGGTTAGAGTGGGGTTGTGGTTTAGAGAGGAAAACCACAGAGGTAAAGTGCTGTTTTTATCACATATTAAGGGTACATGCTATCAACATGAGTTATCGGTGTTGCTGTTGACCTTGACCACCTGGCTGAAGAGGTGTGCATCAGGTTCCTCCCCTTGCCGTTCTGTACTCTTGGCAGGGAAGTCACTATGGGCAGCCCACACTTAGTGGTGTGGACTCATACCTACATGAGGTGGGTGTGTCTTGTGTCTACATAAATTGTTTGAAATTCTTCTGCATGAGAGATTTGTTTCTTCTCTCCCATTCATTTGCTTTATTCAATCATTTGTTGATATCAGTATGTACTCATGGGTATTTATGCTTTGGGGTCTAATACCATACCATGTTCTTTTCATGTTCAGATTGTTCTAGCTTTGGAACTATTTCAGCTGGCTTCTTGGACATACTCCCATCATTGTGTTCTTCCAGCACTTCCTCACTTTCTGACACTGCAAGGTGCTTAAGGTTCTTGTGTATTTTCTGCCCTGGCCTAGAATCAGCCATTTCTCCAAGGAGCCCTGGTTCCTTTTATTGGAGAATATTAGAAACCACAGTCTGGACGCTGACTTACTTTTCAACAGAACCACTCTGGCTGCTGTGCAGATAGCAGGCCAGCGCAGGGCAAGGTGGAAGCAAGGAGCCCAGTGGAGAGGCTGCTGGAATACAGACCACGTGAGCCACGGCCAGGGCACTTGGGTCAGATGCTGGGGAGCAGCTTCTAAGTCAGTACAGCTAAAAGAATGTGTATTGAGCCCATTACTTGGGGCCAAGCATAGGGGACGTTGGTAACAGCTACCATTTCTTGAGTACCTGCTGCAGGCTGGGCAACGTTTTGTTTTGTTGGTTTTACCCTCTGCCTATATAATTGGTATGTGTATCAGAGAAAGAGGGAAGGTGATTGACTGCTAGAAGCCACTGTAGTTAAGAAGGGCCGTGCCCCTTGGGGTCTGAGCCCTGTGCCAGATCCCACCTGCCGTGTTGGGAATACAGGCTTTCCCACCATGGGATGGCCAGGCTTCTCACCCATGGGGGCTAGACAGGATCAGGGGTGTCCCCCAGGGTGGTTGCCTGGTGTCTCAGCAGCCATTGTTTTCAGGGCTGTTCCATCTATCCATATCTATCTCCTCCACCAGGTTTTCATTGTTCTCGAGTTTTCAGGAGCTCCCCAAGGCTGAGGGTTTCTGAATTTGAGGACTCAGTGTGTTTCCTTCACACGTCCCATCCTGGGTTTCAGAGATCTGAGGGCTTGCAAGGCAGATGTGCCAGCAAGGAGGCAGGGTCTGGGCAGCGTTGGCTCTGTTGCTTCTCAGTCTCAGGCTCCTTGTTCCTGGGGCCCTGATGATTAGGATGGAGTGGGAGGCACAGGGCTGGGCTTCTTCCCCTCCTGGCTCTGCCCACTGCTTGGCAGGCCCTCTTGACCATAGCATCCATCGCTGAGATGTTACCATATTTCCAGTGAAGGACTCGCTGGGCCTTATCTTTTTAATCCCTGCCACAGTCCTTCAAGGTAGGGACCGGGTTGATGCCCGCTCTGCATGTGAGGACCCTGAAGCTCAGAGGATGTAGTATCTTGCCCAGTCCCAGGGTCCCCCAGCAGAGGTGGGATCCAAAGCCAGGTCTCTCCGACTCCCAGCCACAGTGAATGGTGGCCTGAGTGGTCATATCCAGATCCTCTGCATCCCCCCTTGCTCCCCACAACGCCTCTCTCCTGCCAACTACCGGGATGTCTCTGCCTCAGACTGGGAGGTTGCCATCTACTCATATATCTCACACCCTCCTCAGGTGAGCAGCACTTCTAGGTACTGGTTTCACCAGTACTGTGGGGCTGCCTGCTTTAAGTTCTTTGGGGCCAGGAGGGTCTGGAGGGTTGTGTGGGGCCAGGGAAAGGCTCCTGATTTATGTGAGAAATCCAGCCAGGCGCCATGGCTCACGCCTGTAATCCCAGCACTTTGAGAGGCCAAGGCAGCAGGATCACTTAAGGTCAGGAGTTTGAGACCATCCTGGGCAACATAGCAAGACCCCATCTCTACAAAAAATTTTTAAAAATTAGCTGGGCACAGTGGTGCACCTGTAGTTCCAGCTACTCGGGAGGCTGGGGCGGGAGGATCACTTGAGCCCAAGCATTCAAAGATGTAGTGAGCTCTGATCACACCAATGCACTCCAGCCTGGGCGACAGAGCGACACCCTGTCTCTAAAAAAAAGAATCCTGCAGAAACCAAGTCTCTTTGTCCACCAAAGACAGGGCTGAGGCCTCCAAGGAACATAGGAGGAGCCCTCTGATGCCTGTCCCGTCCTGTGCAGGGCCAGAGGCAACTCTCCCAGCTGGGGCGGTTCTTTTCACACCCATCCAAGTCGCCTGCACCTAGCAGGCACTCAGTTCCGAAAGACTCTCCCAGAAGGCTGGGATAAGACTCCTCAGTGCAATGACCTCCTCTTTCTCCTAGTCCACCTTCTTGAGTCTGATGACCTCCACAGCCAGTGAGGCTGCATCCTACGAGTTCACCACTCTGACGTGTATCCCTGGGGTCATTGAAGTAAGTGGGGTGTGCTGGGCACAGAAGGCGAAAGGGTGTGTGCTTGCGTTTGCACTTGCATGTGTCATGTATGTGTAGGTCTAAAGGTGGGTGTCCCTGCATGGGGGCAGGCTCTGGACTGAGCTGCTCTGCCCTCAAGCACTGGCACTTCTGGGGATCCTGGCTGCTGGAACCCTGGAGACGCCTGGCCGGGCATGGAATCAGGAGGTCAGGACAGCATATGGCGGCTCTGCCTGGTGCCCCTTTGTGTTCCCCGACCGCCCTAGCTCTGGTCACCAATTGCTGGTTGGCTGGATCCTTCCATCTCCCATGAAGCTTCAGAGCTTTGGGTGGTGTTTGCCTTGGGAAGCTGGGTGTTATGGCCTTGAGTCTCCCACAGGGATGCAATTTATTTGTGAAGAGTGTCACCCTCAGTGATGAGTGTTGTGGGACTGGGGAATCTCACCAGCCTTCCGCAGATGGCAGCTGAGCGCGTAGTCTGTGGTCTGCACCAGGCTCAGGCAGCCACAAGGCTCAGATTTGGCCATGGGTTGGCACCTGCGTTTCCTATAGCTCCTGAGCATGCAAGTGGGGCCACTGCAGGTGTCCTGGGTCCAAGCAGGCCCTTCCCAGTGGTGACCCAGCCTCCCCTTTACCTTTTATGTCTTCTGCATCCTAGTACAAAGGCGCCAACATCCAGCTCCTGGACCTTCCTGGAATCATTGAAGGCGCAGCCCAAGGTGGGAGGCAGGGACGGACGTGTGGGAGACAGGGTGGGGCTCTGTCACTGATTGCTGAATTGGGTGTGGCTGTTGTGATCTCCACGGATCCGTTTCTGTTATCCCGTTTTCCAGAAAGGACAGGCTCAGTTCAAATGCTGGCAACACACAAGCTTTGTGATCTTAGGCAAGTGATTGAGTATCTCTAAGCCAAGCCACAGTTTCCTCATCTGTAGAATGGGCATGATAATATTGAATTCACAGCATAGTTTTGAGGATTGAGTGAGGAGACGTGCGTGCACATAGCCCGGGGCCTGCCACACAGAGCGGTGAGGGCAAAACAGCCGTCATTATCCTGTTACTGCACCTATGGCGGTGATGCCAGGTTTCCTTCTAAAGTAAGTCTCCACAAGTACAGCAGCGTGTGGATTAAAGAGAAAGGCCAAGGATGTCAGCTTGGGGGTGGCTTATGGCATGTGGTAGGTCTGTAAAGGACAGGAGTCCAGGACGCCATGGGCCGGGCAGGATCACACAGGTCCTGCCTATGTCACTGTTGCCTTGCCAAGGTGTAACCACATCCCTTCCACCTGTCCAGGGAAAGGCCGTGGCCGGCAGGTGATCGCTGTGGCACGCACAGCCGATGTTGTCATCATGATGCTGGATGCCACCAAGGGAGAGGTTCAGAGGTCTGTGGGGTGGGGCATGGGGCAAGCTTACATGTCTGGGGAGGGCCGGTGTGTCCTTCAGCTCATGGTGGGTGGTCTGTGGGGTGCTTGGCCCTCTCATATATGGGAGTAGTGGCAGGACTTTCCACGGACTAAACCCAGTGAGACCCAGCCTGGGATGGCCTCTCCTTGAGCCTGGGCCCAGCCAGCATGAGAATCTTGGAGCTGGGGACCAAGGAGCATGGCCTGGTTCTGGCTCCTACCTGTAGAGGCCTGTGTGACCTGTCACTGCCCAGAACCTGCCAGGGGCCCAGCCCCAAGCGGCAGAAGCATGGTTCATCCATGCCTGCCAGCTGGGAGCACACCAGACCAGGGGGGCTCCTAGGGACCAGAGGAGCACCCTTGTGTGGTCACCTCATGGGGGCTCATGCCACTTGCCTGTGCACACCGACTATACACCAGGCCAGTCTCCCGTGAACTGTGGCATTGGAGTTTAGAGGCTCCCCTGCAGCTCTGGGGTGCTGGGAAGGGAGGGGAGAGTTGGTTCTCGTCTGGGTAGGCAGGGGCTTCCTGTGTGATGTGGAAGCTGCCTCTGTGGGCAGCCTGTGAGGGGCTCGTGGGGTGCTCTGCCCAGGTCTCTGCTGGAGAAGGAGCTGGAGTCCGTGGGCATCCGCCTCAACAAGCACAAGCCCAACATCTACTTCAAGGTGAGGCTCCTCTGGCCTGCGGGGCGGGCTGCGGCAGGGTTGGGCTGCGCTGGCCTGCGGCCATGGGGACCATTGCCGCTGCCCCTTGGTCAGCAGCTCTCCCTTTCCTTCTCTTCTTCAGCCTAAGAAAGGTGGCGGCATCTCCTTTAACTCAACAGTGACGTTGACCCAGTGCTCCGAAAAGCTGGTGCAGCTCATCCTGCACGAATACAGTATCCTCCCTCCAAAGAGAGGAACGGGAGGGCAGCCGCGGTGGCAGGGCAGCGGGTGGCTAACGAGACAGGAGGCTTCATGGCCCAGAGACCCCCGATCCACCTGAGCAGCCTTCAGGAAAGCTGCAGCCCAGCAAGGCAGCTCCTGTCTCCCTCTGCCTGTGTGCCTGCTAAGCTCTAGGCTGCCGGGCTGCAGCCACTAGCTTAGCAAAGGCTTCCCAGCTCCTCACTGAGTACTAGGCACTGTGATGGCCAGGTGACATCAGGAAGAAAGACAGGGTGTCCTG
Source organism: Eulemur rufifrons (assembly GCF_041146395.1). NCBI lineage: Eukaryota > Metazoa > Chordata > Mammalia > Primates > Lemuridae > Eulemur > Eulemur rufifrons. The sequence goes on from NC_090991.1 coordinate 5,084,188, forward strand.
AGAAACAGCCTCTGAGGACCGGGGGTTCCTGACCTGGAGCAGCCTCAGGGAGAGTGGAGGGCTCTAAAGTATTGTTGGGGGCTGGTTGGGTCCTGAGGGTCCAGAGGGGCCCCAGAGGCAAAGTTGTGCTTGGCTAATGGCAAACTCTTAGAGTCAGACCTATCTCATGGTGGGACAGGTGGTGAGCCTCTCGTCACTGGAGGTGTGCGAGCAGAGGCAGGACAGCCCCCCCTATCCCCCCAGAGGAGAGTCCCGCATGGGGAGAGCAGCTTTAAGATCATGCTTCTGGCACTGAAGCCCGGGGTTCCACCGAGATGTGTTAACAAGCATATCTTTTTCCTTGCCTAACAGTGAAGATTTAAGCAGTTTGTTGATTGAAACTTCTGTGTATTATGGTTCCTTTGGAGGAGGGAAAATGAGAGGACTCCCCAAGCTTTAAAGTCTTGTAAAGTCTCACAAGCAGATGACTGCCAAGGTCCCTTCCAGCCAACATATTTCTTGCTCAGCTCTTTGGGGCCCTCCGCTGAGGGGGCACAGGGGCTGCTGGCACACAGGTTGCCCCCTTAATTGAACCCCCGCAGAGATCTTCAATGCAGAAGTGCTCTTCCGAGAAGACTGTTCCCCGGACGAGTTCATCGACGTGATTGTGGGCAACCGGGTGTATATGCCCTGCCTGTATGTAAGTGGCACCAGCACCCCAGGGGCGCCACGTGGGACGGGGAGCCCTGGCCCTGCATCACTCAGCCATTCCTCTGATGCGTTTCGTGAGCGCCTGGGGCCCAGACAGCTGAGGCAGGCTTCTGGGAGGGGCACAAATCCTGGGACTCTCCCGCCCCTCCCCTCCCTCTTGGCTGCTTGAGCCTTGCAGACATGGAGAGCTTGAAGCCAGGCTTCCAGCTCAGCCTTTCCCTCTGGGGGCACTGGCCGCCCTGAGGCGGCAAGGGGAGGAAGGCTCAGCTCCCGTGCCTTGGCGAGCTGAGGAGGAACTGTGGGCAGGTGCAGGCCCACTGAGGGCCTTTCCCACCTTGCCCCCTCCCTTCCCCACCACCCACCTCCACCTTTTCAATCTCAGGTTTACAACAAAATTGACCAGATCTCCATGGAAGAAGTGGACCGCCTGGCCCGAAAACCCAACAGCGTGGTCATCAGGTGAGGCTGCTGCACCCCGCTGCTCTGCTGTCCCATCTCTGGGTTCTGAACCAGAGGTCGGGCCTCCCAACCGCCTTGGCCATGGGGAGCAGAAGCCGGCACAGTCTTCACCAGCACACTGCCCTCGGGGCTGGGATCGCCTCTCCAGGGCAGAGCACGTGGTCACAAGGCCAAGGAGAGGCGGCAGGAGGCGCCCCTCCTGATGGCAGCTGGTGGCATTGGCCCATCCAGCCCTGAATGGGCATGGGCAGGGTGGGCGATGTCTGGTGGGCTGGCTCTGGTTAAGAAAACAGAAGGATTTGATCAACCCAGGTTGAATGGTTAAGAGGCTTCTTAGCTTAGGGGTGTGAACCTACCTCTCCTGGTGCTCTGAAAGGTGCGGCTTCTGTCTGACCACAGCTCAGAAAGAAAAGGGAACTAAAGTTCTCAGGCAGGCAGGGTCCACCCACTACTGCCTGGCGGGGTTCTTCTTTTGGGGCGAACGGATTCATGTGCCCCACTTTCCTGGTTTCCCAGCTCAAACAAGGCACTTGGCAGCTTCACAGCGAGGCTTGGCTTCCAGAAGTGACGCTCAGACACCCAGTGAGGGTGGCCAGTGCGAATGCCGGGTGAGGATCCTGGCTGGCCAAGCACAGGCATTTTGTGCGTGTTGCAACCACTGCAAAGAGCAGGGTCCCTCCCACGGAACAACCTCAGCTCCTCTTCTCCTCCTGCTGTATCCCAGGCCCTTCGGGGGCTGCCTGAGGACATGCCCATCCTCAGGGCACGAGAGCATTTCTAAGGCCCACAGGCCACACTTTTACCTGCTTCTGTTCACAACAGCTGTACGAAGGTCAGGACGCCACTCATGGTCACACTGCTGCAGACAGGGTCCACCCTAGGACTGGGTGCCACCAGAGCCTGAGTTTTTCCCTGTTCATGCTAAAATCCCTGCTGCTGCCCTGGGCCCCTTGGCAGCCCCTCTCTCCTCTTGGGGAGGGGTGAGCTCTGGATGTCAGGAGTTCCCAGCCTCTGCCCATGGTCCATCACGGCCCCTGGCCTGTCCCCCCACAGCAGCCCAAGTCAGTCACAGATGCTGCGGGCCCGCCACAGAGCACAGCTGTGCTGGCCCAGGAGAGACGCTGAGCAGTCGGGTGTGACCATGTTTGGTGATCAGAGGCAGCTGAAGCACCAAGCTGCCATCAGAATAACAGGCTTATTTCCCCGTGGACACCAGTGGGGCCACCCTGGCCTTGGCACTTATGCAGGCCAGTGGAGGTTGTCCCCTCCAACAGTGAGAAGCAGAGACCTCTGGCCTCCGACCCCATGGGGGCCCTGCCTGACCGGCCGCCTTCCTCCCTGCAGCTGCGGCATGAAGCTGAACCTGGACTACCTGCTGGAGATGCTTTGGGAGTATTTGGCCCTGACCTGCATCTACACCAAGAAGAGAGGGCGTGAGTTGGGCAGCCTGTGGCCCAGGAAACAGGCCAAGCCTCCCGCTGCCCAGGGGGCCGCCAGGCCTGCACACAGCACCCAGAGGCTCCAGTGGCGGCCCAGCCCGGCAGCGCTTTTCCCATCTCAAAGTCAGGCATTGCTCCACCTTGGCCTGAGCCCGTAGGGCAGAGTGCCAAGTTCTGGTCTTGAGGGTTCCCTGAGGGTCAGGGAAGGCAGTGGCCTAAGGCTGCCTGGAGTCCCCACCAGCTGTAGCACTCACTGCCCTCCTGACCTCCCCCTCAGGGGCAGGCCCCACGTCTGGGGTTTCAGGCAGCTGAGTCCACGGAGCCATCCTGTGTCCCCACCCCACAGTACCCACACACTCACACACACCGGGGACCCAGCAGCTGACTTCGGGGCAGTTTGCATCAACCCTAACTTTGTCAACAAGGGGAGAGCCACAGCGTCCCCAACCAGACTCCAACAGCCACTTGCTCCCTGCCCGTTCGGATGCTCCAAGTGCTTTGTCAGGGCTGTCACAGCTGATGGGTGGCAGGCAGTGTGAATCCTGGACTTTGATTTATTTTGATTCTCTGTGTTAAGGTCAAGGTCGTAAAAGGTGGCACAGGGAGCTCTACCGAGGTGTGCTGCATAGCACGGGGGAAGTTAGGCCAAGGCTTGGGACACCAGAAGGACTTTTGCAGCCAGCTCTTCCCTTACGGAAGGAGTCACAAAGCAGCAGGGGCCATGAGGTGTGGCCGACATCTTCTCCCCATCTCTCCCTGCAGAGAGGCCTGACTTCACGGATGCCATAATTCTCCGGAAAGGAGCCTCTGTGGAGCACGTGGTGAGTTGACCAGGCCTGCGTAGACAAGGGGTGGGGGCTCCTTTCTACGCTGGGGCACTTCCAGCCAGCGGGGCTGAGCTCAGCTCTCCTCACTCTTAGAAGCTGAGGCAGACTCTGGATTTAGGCAGCCTGGGGTCGTGTCCATACCACCCCTTCCTAGCTGCGTGCGGAGGCTCCGTCCCTCTCCTGCGAGATGGGGGGATGCTGCCCACGCCCCTGGATAGTTGGGAGGCCACACTGAATGAGGTCCAGCATGGAAGGCACTCAGCACGCTGCCTGGCACTGGGTAGATGCCATAAGCAGTGGTCCTGTCACCCTGCTCCCAGGGCCATGGGCTCCTCAGGCCACTGCCCTTCAAGTGTTCAGGTCAAAGAGAGCAACTGCCCTGGGGCCTTTCTTTATTGCTGTTCTCGCAGTAGGGCTGGAGCTGGGAGTCCAGGAGGGGCCCCCAGACCCCTTCCCCCTCCCTCAGTGGCAGAGCTAGCTAGGGCTCAGAGTGGCCACCTCCCATGGCCCCCACTCAACCCCCCTGCCTGGCCTGCCCCTCCCTGCCCCAACATCCTGCCCCCAACCTAGGATGACTCCAGATATTTCCTGTACTCAACACAGGTTTACTGAGCATCAGCACTCAATGAAATAGCTCCAGTTCCTGTCGGACTGGGTCCTTTGGGGTCAGCAAATGCCAGGCACCCAATCCCAAAGTCACACATACAGGTGGGGTGGGGTATGGTGGGGTGCCAGGTCTACACAGAGGTCAGGAGGGCAGCTCGGAGGTGACCCAAGCTGGCTCGTCAAACAAGGAGGCTCTGGCAGTGTAGAGTTGGGGTAGGCTGGGCGCGGTGGCTCACGCCTGTAATCCTAGCACTCTGGGAGGCCAAGGCGGGAGGATCGCTTGAACTTGGGAGTTTGCAACCAGCCTGAGCAAGAATGAGACCTTGTCTCTACTAAAAATAGAAAAATTAGGTGGGCGTGGTGGCGGGCACCTGTAGTCCCAGCTATTCGGGAGGCTGAGGCAGGAGGATTGCTTGAGCCCAGGAGTTTGAGGTTGCTATGAGTTAGGCTGATGCCACGGCACTCTAGCCTGGGGAACTCTGTCTCAAAAAAAAAAAAGAGTTGGGGCAGGGAGTACCCCAGGCAGGGGAGCGGGCCTGCACAGGCCCCCAGGCTCTGGGCTTGGGAAGCATGAGTACATTTCCCCGTCCAGAGCTCTGTCACCTGAACGTGACCCTGCAGGAGCAGGTGATGGTCCAGAGCCCAGGTCACACAGCCATCCTCCTGGGCTTTTGTTTTCTTGGGTGTCGTTTTCCTCAAGCTCAGGATCTGTATCATAGAGGCAAGGGACACTGTGAGACCCAGCCGTCCCTGCAGCCCCTTAGAAGGACAGTGGTGGGTGGGCCTGCAGTCTGGTCTCATGCATTCGTTCATTCAGCAAGCCCAGCCCCTGGCCTCTGGGTTCTGGTCTCAAGGTGCTGACAGAAGTGAGGCTAGACCATCACATCTTCCTCAGGGCCTGGGCTTGAAAGTTAGCATGCCAGGCAGGAGCCAGGGAGACTCCAGATGACCCTCCTGAATCCCTTCAGTCACGCACAAGGAGCTCCTTGTTGGAGGCTGCATCCCCCAGGCCTGTTTGAGAGCCGAGGAGCCCAGCAGGCTGTAGACACAGGTGCCTGGGAAGAAGTGCAGGGTGTTGCAGGCAGCAGGGATAATAGGTGCAAGGCCCGGAGGCACGAGTGAAGGAGGGGAGCACAGGGCAGAGGTGGCAGGTGCTGGGCCTGAGAGTGAGGAGAGGTGGGGGGTGTCCCACAGAGGCCTGCTCCTTCCATTGTCACCTCCCTTCCAGCTTGCCCTCCCCAGGTGCCTCCCTCCAGGACATTCAACTGTCCCAGGTGTTACGAGCTGTAGGTAAAAGGCCTGCCCTGCCCACAGAGTTCATTACAACCTGGGTGCTGACAACAGAGACCCAAAGAAGGTGAAGCAGGTAGACATCGAGCCAACCAGACCCAGGGTCACACCCTAGCTCCCCCACCCTGTGCCTCAGTGCCCTCATCTGGGGGTAACTGACCCCCAGGGCTATGGCAATGCACCCAGTGCTCCTAAAGTTCTCAGGGTTTCAAAAGAATCCAGTGACTGGGTGACCCTGCATTTTAAATTCTGCCTGTGGGTTTAATTTATTTCTTAGGAATGGGCAAGCTGAATAAAACATAAAACCCATTTATAGGCCAGAAGAGACCAGAATCAGTTGGCTTCCCTCTTGTGTCAGGGAAGTGTTCCTGTAGGCCTGACATCTGCTGCTTCCCCTGGGAAGCCGGGCTGAGCCCTTGGTCTTTGACCTGTAAGACTTGTGGGCATGTGGGAGGAGGAGCAACCCTGCAGTCTTCTCCCTGCCTGCCCCACTTGACTGCCACCATCACCGTGGCAACGACGGGGCAATGGCTGGCTGCCTCCTTCAGGGTCTCCTTCCTGAGAGCGCTGGGACGCCTCGGACCTCCCTCCCTACCCAGGAGTGCTGTCAGCCTACAGCTGTCTAGGGGGTGGGGGTGGGGGTGGGGTGATGTGCCACAACTGGGGCTGGGAGGACTGAGAGACAGTGACCAAGCAGTGGTGACTCCAAGCTGTCACCCTGTCCCATTCTGAAGGAGCATCTGTTTCGGTGAGGCAGGCGGAAGGCTGCTAGCAGCCAGGTCTTCAACCTTGCTCTGGCGGCTGTGGGCACGTTGCTAACCGTGCACTGCAGCTTCCAGGCAGGTGTGGGAGTGGGACCCGCTTGCAGCTGGGACCAGGAGGCTGATGGGAGTCAAGCAGGAGTCATTTCTTGACCCAAGGCCTGGACTGTTGGAGCACCTGCCATGGTGCACCTGTTGCTTTTTGGCACATCCCCTGTGCTTTGGGTGTGTGGCTGAGCTCGGGTGGGGTTGGGTGGAGCCTCGTCTTCCTATCTGACACTCTTGTCCTCCAGTGCCACCGCATCCATCGGTCTCTCGCCAGCCAGTTCAAGTACGCCCTGGTGTGGGTGAGTCTCTGGGTGGGAGGCGGGGTCAGACCCAACACAACATCCAGAGCAAGGCATTCACACTCCCTGCTCAGTGTCCCTGTCCTTCTGTGGGGACCAGTGTGTCTGTCCTGTTCCACGGAGTGTGCATGCCGACCCAGGCTGGACATAGGCCTCCCCAACCTTTGAGATCAGGAATGGTCCCCACTGGGGATGTCCTGCTATCTGGGGCCCCTGCTGTTCACACACCTCCACCTTCCTCCAGTGACATCCCCCTTGGCCTTGGCCAGTCCAGGCTGACATGACCCCTCTGCCCCCATTCCTCGCCCAGGGCACCAGCACCAAGTACAGCCCGCAGCGGGTGGGCCTGACCCACACCATGGAGCACGAGGATGTCATCCAGATCGTGAAGAAGTAATGTCTCCTCCAGGGCCTCCCGCCCACCGGCCTCATCTCCCTGGGAAGTCGGACCCACTGGGACACACAAACGCCCCAACAGGGAAAACGCAAACACACACACCCCAGGAAGTGGTCCCTCAAGTCTCTGCGGTTTCCGGACATTTCTTCAGTAGGCAGATGATGAAGTATGTTGGGGCAGAGAGGCAAGATGGGGGCATTTCCCAAGGTTGATCCCTCTGCTGGGGGCTCTGAGTTTGGGGCCCCGGGCCTGCATCTGGACCCCCAGCCCCTTTGGGCAGTGAGGGGGCAGGTGGCCCAGCTGCCCCCCAACCGCAGCCCAGCACAGACGCACGCTTAGTGCCGGGCGGGGAGCTGGGCCTGCCTGAGTCCCTGGAGGCAGTGGTCACTCTCAGGGCACCTGCTGCTCCCTCAGCCCCTGCCAGCTTGTGGGGGGCCCTCCCAGGATGAAACTCCCCTGTCCCCCACACACAAAGGGCTGTCCCATGGTGGGAACCAGAAGGCAGTGGCTTCAAAGGCCCAGCTCACACCCTCCACAGCCTGAGTGGTGTCTTAAAGTGCCTCCCCCATCCCCCCTTCTAGGGCAGCCCCTGCCCAGCACAAAACCCCGGGACCTGGGTCTGCACCCCTGGGGTGGGGGCTTCTGCATTTTCTGTATTTTCTCTCTAAGCTCCCAACTCTCCTTTCTGAAATAAAGGATTAAAAACCATTCCGTTTGGACTAAGAAACATTTTGTAAGCTTGGTGAACTCTGTTGCCAGGTTGCTGGGCGGGGGGAGCGATGAGCTTGGCGGCCTGAGTGGGTGTAGCCTGGGCCCATGGTGCAGGCCCAAGCCTGGGGCAGCAAGGAGAACGCAGGGGTCCTCACCAAGGCTGGGACGGGCCCTGCCCAGGAGGTCAGCCAGGGTCTGCAGGCCCAGACCACCCTCTGAGGGGTCTGGCTGCCGGGGTAGGCAGCATCCCCAGGAGGCCCTGTGAGAGCCCTTGGGATGGCAGAGGGGCTACCCTGTGACAGCAAGGTGGCCGGGTGCATCTCCTGTTGCCTCAGAGGCCAGGGGCGGAGGGGCCAGCAGGTGCTCGCTGAGTGCCTAGTGTATGCCGGGGGCTGTACCGGGCCACCCCCACAGCACGCTGTTCTCCATGGGAGGTGACTCGCTGTAGGCTACACAGCTTGTGAGTGTAGAGCCAGAATTTATTAATAGGACCTCTGAGTGGCAAGGAAGGCTTCCTGGAGGAGGTGCACCTTTTGGAGTGGATGCAGCAGGTACGTGTGGCTGCCAGGAGGGGCCGAAAGCTCCCTTGGGAGGCCTCGGGCCAGGCTGGAGTGTGGGACAGGCCCACTGCTCAGCTCTCCAGGCTGTTCCTGCCTTCTCTGTCAGCTGCTCGCTCCTTTCCAGAGACAAAACAGGAATAATAGACATCATTAAATATACATGGGGCCCCAGGCGGTTGGCGTGGTGGGCTGGGCGACACTGATCTGCTCTGCTGGGCCAGCCGTGCTCCTGGGGCCCGCCACAGGACCCCCATTAGGCGGCATGCAGGCGGGGAGCAGGCCACGGGACCCAGGTAAGGGGGCCCTAGTTCTGGGTCCTTGGGGTCTGCCACTGGCCCCCCAGATTGCAGGGGAGAAGGCAGCAGGGGGCAGCAGCAGAGCTGGGGCCTGCCCCTAACTCACTGAGCCTCTTCTCTGAGCCTCATTCCTCCACCTGGGAGATGGTGTGATGATGCCCACGCAGTCCCCTTCTGGCGATGAGGGCACTGAGGCAGGTGAGTGCTTGGTGGCTTACCTCAGCCCCTGTCCCGGCTGCCCCGAGGCCTGACCACGGAATCCTAAGTGAGGGTTTCTACCTGCGAGATGGTCATTCCCACTCCCCACCTTGCAGGTCAGGCCTCTGGGCCCAGGCAGAGGTAGGGAAGGCCCTGAGTTCACGGGGTGTCCGGCCAAGTCCAGGCCTTGGATGGGATCCAGGCCTATTCTGTCTCCCAAGCTGGCTAGGAAAGGGTGGGAGGTGAGGCTGGGGGTCTGGAGGTCCTCAGGCAGCGAGGGCTCAGGCCAGAGGCTCAGCCACTGGGCCATGCGTGTTCCTCACTGGGCCGGGCCTGTGCCTGTGGGCCAGAGTAATCCAGGTCTCCATGTCGCGTCCTGGCTGTCTAGGTCTGTGGTCAGCATGGTTGTACCGCCTACACCTGTGTGTGACGGAAGGGGTTGTGCAGCTGCGCATGCCCAGGTCACTGTGAAATGGCAGCTCACGGTGCCCTTAGGGCTAGGGAAGCCCCCTAAGAAGCCCCAAAGGTCCCTGACCCACCTCCCCAGGGTAAACTCCAGGCTTGGTCCCCACCCGTCAGCCACCCGGTTCCTATCACTCACCCTCCCTGGCAATCACAGGGGGGGCCTGCACCCTTGCTCAGGCCTGTCCCCAGGCAGCAGGCCTGTGCCCAGTCCCAGGCTGGCGCCCCTGTGGCCTCCCAGGGGTGGCCTGGCCTGCAGCTTTAGAAGACTCAGGTGTGCAAAGGAGCCAAGGGAAGGACCGCTCGTCAGTCTGTCCCACGCCTGTGCATTCATCCGTGCTCCACACCCTCCTCTCCAGCTCAGATTTTCCTTTGCCAAGAAAGCTGGGTTGGGGCCTCTTCCTCCCGCTCTGTCCCTCTCCCGACAGCTCGCCCACCCCAGCCCCACCTGCTGCATGTCGTCCCTCCGAGTTCCAGACCTGGGTCCAAACTGCCTCCTTGACTCGCCACTGCACTGTTCCGCAGCCACTGCAAACCCACCGTGTCCCAGACCAGACGTGGCATTCCCACGTGGCCCCACCTCAGCTCAGAGACAACTCCTCTGCTCTTCCAGCCGTGCCAGGCCAACCCCAAGTCCACCCGGCTCCACCCTCACCCCAGCCCCATGCACACCCTCACCAGGGCCAGCCTGTTTCAACGCATCCTGAATGTGTCCACTGTACTCCCTACGGCCCGGTCCCAGCCAAGCCACTGTCCCCGCCCCATCCCTCTCCACACGGTGGCCCAAGAGTTTCTTTCCAGACCACTTTCCAAGAAGCCATGTAAGGCAGGCGTTGAGCATGGACACTCTGGAGCCAGGCTGCCTGGGCTCAATGCTGGTTTCAAGCTGTGGCCTCAGGCAACTTACATAACCTCTCTGGGCCTGTTTCCTCGTCTGTGAGATGAGAATAACCGTGCCCACTTCAGAAGCTTGTGGTGAGAGTCCATGAGTTCCGTGTGGCCTGGCAGTTCTGAACACAGGCCCTGTCGCTTCCTGGCTGTGGGCTCTTGGCTGAGCAATCTAACCTCTCTGAGATTGAGCCCTTCATCTGCAAAACGTGAAGAACAGTTTCTATCTTGCATGTGAGAATCTAGTGAGATAGTCCCGAAATGAATTCAGCACGAAGCCTGGCACACAGTAAACATTGGCAGCGTTGGTTATTTTCATACTTTCAAAATGCAAATCTGTTCATAGCAATACTGTAAGCTTAAAGCCTTGCTGTGGTTTCCCACTATTTTAGGGATGGTGACCAAAGTCCCAGCTTCCACTGCCTCCTGGGGCTGGTCCCTGCCTGCCATCCTGGTCACTTCTCATTCCACATGCCCCTCATCACATGCTCCAGACGTAGGACTTTCCTTGAAGCCATTCCTACCATCTAGCCTTTGCACATGCTATTCCATCTATCTGGAATGCTGTTCCCTCTTCTGTGTGATTGGCGCCCTCTCCTCCTTCAGATCTCGGCTCAGGGCTGCCTTCTCAGGGGAGCCTTCCTGGACCTCCAGTGCAGTGTTTGCCCACCTGGTCATGGCCTGACCTTCATAGCTCTTGTTCGTGTAGCTCTTTGTTTAAAGTCTGTGTTCCCTGTGACATGGGAAACTCCATGAGGGCAGGGAACATGTCTGGTCCCACTCAACTCTGTGACCCCCTAGAGGCCAGCACAGTCCTCGACACGTAATAGATGCACAACTAATATTTGAGGCATGACTGAATGAGAGACTTGCTCCCTGACACCCCTCTGTGCCTGTGCAGAGGCTGGGGGCCCTGAGAGGGAGGCAGCCCCTGCTCACCACTAGCCTGAGCTTGAGCTTGCGCCCCCGAGACCAGGAGGGGTCAAGTGGGTGGGCCTTGCCACCAGCAGTCACCCAGACCACCCCTGCTCCAGAGCAGACAGGGCAGTGGCCTGCACTGACAGTGCTGACAATCATAATGGCCACTTACCCAGGCCAGGCACTGTACCCAGCTCTCCGTTTCTCATTTAACATCCACGTCAGCCCCAGGAGGCGGTGGCACTGGTAGCACCTACACCTATGGATGAGGCGACCCCGGTGCAGAGGCTGTGTGACTTGCTGTGGGTCAGATCCGGGACAAGAACGAGACCTGACCCAGAGCTCTGAGCCGCCCGGCTCTGTATCTCCTGGGCTCCGTCTCTGGGTGCTGTGTGTCTTCCTCCTCCTATAGCTGGGCTTGCCTCTCTGGCCCGCAGTCTCTTCATCTGGACGGTGGGGCTCCAGAGTGAAAAGAAGCCTGCCCGAGGGTTTGCAGCGGGACCTGGGCAATGGAGGCCTCTCAGCCTTCCCTCTGGACAAACTCCAGGCAGACAAAGACCCCCAGTAGGGCAGGGGGGGGTTGTGGCTCTAGGAGGCGTCCTTGAGCCTGAAGGGCCAGCCCTGTTCCACTTCTCCCCTGCAAGTCTCTAACGGCTCTCTGCCTCAGTTTCCTCAAATCCCACCTGGAGCTGGGGTAGGGGGCGTGGCTGGACCCTGTGGCCTCCGGCCTTGACTTTCTTCCTGGGAAACCCTCTAAAGGGGTGTTTCCACTCGCTGTCTCCAATTCCTTTTTTTCCCATTTTTTTTTTCACTTTTTAAATGTTACTTTTTTCTTTGAATCAGAAATGCATTCATATGGTTCAAAAATCAAACTGCTAGAGAAAGGTTTACAGTGAGAGAACCATTCTCACTAAGTTCTTGCATATCTTTTGCGGTACTTCTGTATGGAAATAAAAGCAAATACAAACTTATATTCTTAACCCTACACACACACGCACACACTCCCTGAAGAAAGAAGGCCCAGGTATACGCTGCAGACAAGGCTGTGCCGCAGCCTGCCTCCTGCATCAGCGGATCCTGGCACTCACTCCCCATCAGGACAGAGAGATCTTCCACATTCTGTGTTCCAGCCACGTCATCCTAGAATCCATCACGGTCTATGGTAGCAATGAGTGGCTCTGTGTGTGCCCCGATCCCCCTGTGCACAAACGATGGATAGGACAGACTCCCAGTGGTGGATTCCTCCCTCCCTTCTTCCCTTCTCTCTCCCTCCCTTCTCTCTCCCCCCATCTTCTTCCCTTCCTTTTCTTTTTTTTTAAATCAAGATATAATTCACACCCCATACAATTCACCTGCTAAAGGCACAATGCAGTGGCTTCAGTGTGCCCCAGGTAGGCCCACCCTGTGACCGACCACCACGCTCCTGTCCTTCTCGAATCCTCTCCCATCAGGTGTAACCTCCCTCACCCCCACCACTGCACCGGGACCACCCTCGTCACGGTCACCCCTGGAGCTCTAAGGAGCTGCATCCAGCGGTGAGTTCTCCATCCTCAACTCACCTGGCCCGCGAGCCCGTCTTTCGCAGGGGCCCTGCCCTCCTCCGCAGCCCCAGCCCCCTACTCCTTCCTGGCTCTCCGCCACCTCCTCCGCTGGCTTTGTGGTGGTCACTGACCACCTCCTTGGCCCTGGAACAGTGCATCCCTGGGGCTCATTCCTTGGCCTCTCCTCCCTCTGCACCCATTCCCAGATGTCATCCTCCAGAACTGTGGCTTCAACGCCAACTAGATGCCGATGACTCCCTAACTGATGTCACCAGCCCTGATTGCTGTGATGGCCCCTGACAGCTCCCTGGCAGTGCCCCATGGACATCTGACACTCACACATCCAGAGCTGGCTTCTGGGCCCTACCTCCTCAACCCCTCTGCCCGCAGCCTTCCTCTCCTCAGCCGATGATGGCCTCTCCATCCTCCCCGCTGTTCCGAAAGGAAACCTGGGAGCCACCGCTGACACCCCCTCAGCAAATCCCGTCGGCTCTGCCTGCCACATATGCCCAGCATCCCACCACTCGAACCCACCTGCACCGCGGCAGCCTCCACGCCGGCCTCCCTGCCTTTGCCCTCACCCCTGCAGTCAGTTCTCCCACGGCCCAGAGGCTCCCAGGAAGACTGAGGTCAAATTCCATCCCTTCTCTGCCAAAACCCTCTCACAGCTCCGCCTCCCTGGCCGTCAAAGCCAAGTCCCCACCGTGGCTCCCCAAGGCCCCACACCTGTGCCCTCAACCTCCGACCTCGCCCCTCAGCTGTGCCCCTACTACCCTCTGGCCACCCTGGCCTGGCCGCTCGTCCACCCCTCGGGCCCAGGCGCTACCCGCAGCGCCCCCTCTCTCATCCTGCCCAGCGGGCCTTCCCTGACTGTTGGGTGTCACACGCCCCCACTTCATGCTGCCCTCCCGGCTTGCTTTCCACCCCTATGTTACTCGCTGTCCTTGTTCATTGACTGCCCCCCACCCCCAGACGTCGACTCCATGGGGATTTTTGTCTGTTTCGTTCACAGTTGCTTGGACAGAGCTTAGACAGTGCCTGGCACACAGCACATGTCCACAGAGGCTTCTGAATGAATGAATGCATGAACTCTGGCTATAGGACCCTTGGGGACAGGGGACAGGCTGACTGAGGAACCCAAATGAGGGCCCCAAGCAGGGACTCAGCTCATCAGGGAGACCACCTCGGAGGCCTGGCTGGGTCCCTCCACCTCCCGAACTCCTGGCAGGAACAGGCTCTGGGGTCAGCTCAGCTAAGCCCGGCTCTGCCCAGCGTCCTAGGCCGCCCCTCCTGCGTGACGGCCCAGCCACTCCAGAGCCGAGCTGGCACAAGGCCTGGTGAGGATGGTAGCTCTGGACCTAGCCAGACCTGGCTTCTGCTTTCCCAAGCCAGGTGACCTCTAGCAAGTCCCTTTACCACTCTAAGTTTCCCCGTCGGAGAATGGAGATAGTAGCAGTTCCTACCTCACGGCCTGTGGTGAGAATCCCGTGAGATCGTGTGCCACACGCCTGGCCAGGGCCTCACTCTGGAAACCGGCTCCAGGAGGCGAAGCGAGCATCACCACCTCTAGATTCAGAAAAACATCTCTGCCTTTCGTTTTCCCTGAAGCAGGCAGCAGCCACAGCCCAGGAAGAGGAAGGAGCGTGCACAGCATAGGAGGGGGTGGTAGGGCGAGCGCACTGCAGGAGGCCCACTTCCTGTGCACCGGTGCCCCAGCCCCTGCCGGGGAAGCCGCCTGATAGCCCCCGTTTCCATCGAGCCCTTGCCCCTCCCCACGACTGCCTGCCCCAGGCACCACCAGCCCCTGGCACGACCCCTCTGGATGGCTGGGCACTGGCTGGCTCTCAGCGAATCTCAGGGAGGAGCAGGACGACAGTGGAGAGGCGGGCAAAGCGGACAGAGGAGAGGCAGACGGAGAGGGGAGCCTGGCCTGCTGCATGTTCCCTCTCAGCCCCTCACCACTGGCCTGGGAAGTCCTCTGTCTGTCCCCGTTTCACAGCTGAGCAAGCCAAGGCTCTAAAGCCACTCACCCAAGGGCACAGAGTTGGCAAGTGGCAGAAGCAGGGCCAGAACCTTGCTGCTCTGGTCTCCTGTGTTAAACCCTCAAAAAGCAAAGCATTAGATCTGGGACTCAAAGACTAAATTGCAGTTCAGTGTGTCGGAGCCTGACAGCAACTAGAGGTCTGCAGCCACCCTGGCCCTTGCATGTCCTGATCCTTGGGCACAGGGAGAAGAAGAAAGAGGAAGAGGAGGAGGAGAGGGAGAGCTGGTTCTGAGGCTTTGGGCCTAGGGCTGCCACCCCACCCTGAATGTTCCCCTGCCCCCTACCTCTTTTAGTGCAGATTTTCAAAAGTAAGACTGGTCACCAACTAGACAGTGGGCACATGGCCTTGGGTCAGGTACCCAGCTGAATCAATCAGCGGCACCCAGGGAGGGCAACCTACTCAGCCAGGGCAGAAACTGGGAGGAGAGGACAGGCCTAGGCAGGGGCCTCAGACAGGCTCCACCAGGAGGCATCTCAGCGCCTTCTACTGTCCAGCAGCACCATCAGGCCTTGCTGCCTCCTGGTGAAGGAGACAGGGCACAGCTTGTCACTCCCACTCTACAGATGAGATAACTGAGACCCAGAGAGGGCAAGGGCTTTCCTGAGGCCACATAGCCAGTCGGCGGCATAGCTGGGGATCAGAGCCAGGCCTGCCCCCCCAGGAAAGCCTCCCAGGGCCCTGCTGGAGTCCTGCTGAGACACCCCCACCTTGTCCTGGCTCTGAGCTGGCAGCATGGCTCTCCCCCATGTATTATTCAGCTGCTGAGAGCCAGCCAGCTCCCATTACACTGACCGCAGCCCTGGGCACCTGCCCTGCCCGTTCCCCTCCTCCCCAGCCCAGGATCTGAAGGGTCCACGGTTGTCCTCCAAGGTGACTTGGTGGGCTTCCACCATCCCACCCTGGGCTCAGGAAACCAATCTCCACTTCCAGTCCAGTGCCGATTTGCTGGGTGACTTAGGGCAGGTGGCGTCCTGTCTCTGGGGCTCAGTGTCTCCCTCTGTGAAGCCGCAGGGACCCAAGGGCTCCCTGCAGGGGTTGCACCAGCTGAGGCACAGGGAGGGCCTGACCAGGAGCAGCAGCGTTGTTGCCATGGTGACTCTAAGGCCGGGATGTCTCCCGGCACAGCCCGGACAAGCTTCCCCCATCCCAGTAAACGACTCCCACCCACTTTCCACCACCGCTCAGGGTGAAACCCAAGGCGGCTCTAGAGGAAATGAATTATGGATCTGCCCTCCCGGAATCCTGCCGGCCGCTGCCACAGCACCCTGGCCAGTCGCTGCTGCTCTGAGCCCGCAGAGGCCGTGCGTCCAGCACAGGCAGGAGGACCAAGCAAGGCCCCTGTCTCGAGTCCCTGAACCTGTGATACCGGCCTCAGGCTGCTGGGGCGTGGGTGGCCACCATGGCTAAGGAGGAAGATGAGGAAAAGAAAGCCAAGAAAGGGAAGAAGGGGAAGAAGGCCCCGGAGCCAGAGAAGCCCAAACGGAGCCTGAAGGGGACATCGCGGCTGTTCATGGGCTTCCGCGACCGGACACCCAAGATCTCCAAGAAGGGCCAGTTCCGGAGCGCGTCGGCTTTCTTCTGGGGCCTCCACACTGGTCCCCAAAAGACCAAACGCAAGAAGAAGGCCCGCACCGTGCTCAAGTCCACGTCGAAGCTCATGACGCAGATGCGCGTGGGCAAGAAGAAGCGGGCGATGAAGGGCAAGAAGCCGTCCTTCATGGTGATCCGCTTCCCCGGACGGCGCGGCTACGGCCGCCTCCGGCCGCGCGCCCAGTCGCTCAGCAAGGCGTCCACGGCCATCAACTGGCTCACCAAGAAGTTCCTCCTCAAGAAGGCCAAGGAGTCGGGCAGCGAGCAGGCCACGCTGGACGCCTGGCTCCAGCGCACGGACTCCCGCGCGGGCTCCCGCAAGCTGCCCTTTCCGTCGGGCGCCGAGATCCTGCGGCACGAAGGCCCGCTCCGCAGGTTCCCCCGCAGCCGCAGCATCTACGCGGCGGGCGAGCCCGTGGGCTTCCTGCCCTTCGAGGACGAGGCCCCGTTCCGGCACTCGGGCTCCCGCAAGTCGCTGTACGGGCTCGAGGGCTTCCAAGACCTGGGCGAGTATTACGACTACCACCGCGAGGGCGACGACTACTACGACCGGCAGTCGCTCTACCACTACGAGGAGCAGGAGCCCTACCTGGCAGGCCACAGCCCCTACGGGCCAGCCTGGCCGCCCTACGGCGACCGCTACTTCGGGTACCCGCCCGAGGACCTCTACGACTACTACCATCCCGACGACTACGGTGGCTCGTTCTACCCGGGGTACACCTACGGCTATGGCTACGGCTACGACGATTACGAACCCCCGTATGCGCCCCCCTCGGGGTTCTCGTCCCCTTACGGCTACCACGACGGGTACGAGGGCGAGGCAAACCCGTACAGCTACCCCCTGGATCCCTACGCGCCATACCGGCCCTACGATGCACCATACCGGCCCTACGACGCGGCATACCCGCCCTACGACCTCCCGTACGACACGCCCTATGGCGTGCCCTACTTTGACACCTACGGGGTCCCCTACACCGTCCCCTATGCCGAAAGCATTTATGGCGGTGGGGGGGAGGCCATCTACCCTCCCGAAGTGCCCTACCTCTACCCAGAGGAGCCGGCCTTCGTGTACCCTTGGGTACCGCCACCCATCCCGTCGCCCCATAACCCATACGCCCACGCCATGGATGACATCGCGGAGCTGGAGGAGCTGGAGGAGCCGGAGGAGGCGGGCGGCGAGCGGCAGAGCACCTCCTTCCGCCTGCCCAGCGCTGCCTTCTTCGAGCAGCAAGGCATGGACAAGCCCGCCAGGTCCAAGCTGTCCCTCATCCGCAAGTTCCGCCTCTTCCCGCGGCCCCAGGTGAAGCTGTTCGGGAAAGAGAAGTTGGAGGTGCCGCTCCCACCCTCACTGGACATTCCACTGCCCTTGGGGGATGCGGAGGAAGAGGAAGAGGAGGAGATGCCCCCGGTGCCCTATGGCCACCCTTTCTGGGGCTTCCTCACTCCGCGCCAGCGCAACCTCCAGCGCGCCCTGTCCGCCTTCGGTGCCCACCGGGGCCTGGGCTTCGGCCCGGACTTCGGCCGGCCCCAGCCTCGCCCAGCCACCTCGCTGGCGCGGTTCCTCCAAAAGACGCTGTCGGAAAAGAAGCCCACCCCGCGGCTCCGGGGCAGCCAGCAGGCCCGGGGGGGCGGCCCCGCGGTCAGGGAGGCGGCCTACAAACGCTTCGGCTACAAGCTGGCCGGCATGGACCCGGATCGGCCCAACACGCCCATCGTGCTGAGGAGGGCGCAGCCGCGCGGTCGCAACAACAACAACGCCCACCGCGCGCCCGCGCCCAGGGCCCGGGCCCTCGCCCGCTGGAGCGCGCTCGCGTCCCCGCCCGCGCCCCCGCGGCCCCCCAGCCCGCGCCCGCCGCCCGCCCCGCCCTTCTCTCCGGTGCTCCCGCCCCGGCCGCGGCCCGCCTCGCCCTACGGCTCGCTCCGCTGCCGCCCGCCGCCCTGGGCCGCCCCAGCTCACGTGCCCCCTGCGCCCCAGGGGAGCTGGTGGGCCTTCGTGGAGCCCCCTCCCGTGAGTCCGGACGTGCCCCCCGACCTGCTCCCCTTCCCCGGACCCCGGCCCTCGTTCAGGGACTCCCGCCACCCAGGGGCGCCCTTGGGTTTCCCCGGGGCCTCCCCGCAGGCGTCGCGGAGGCGGGTCTGGTCTCCCCTGCCGTCCCCCCAGCCCTCGCTGAGGAGCCTGCCGGGCCCGGGCTACGGCTCACCCCTGGGGCCCCGGTCCCCTCGGCTGTCCGTCCGCCCTGGCCCCTTCCAGCCGCCTTTCCCGCCCCCACCCCGCCGACCCCGCTCGCTGCGGGAGCCCCCGGTCCTCGGTCGGGCCTCGGGGAGCCTGGGTCCACCCCGCTCGCCGCTGGGCTCACCCCGGCCGCCCTCGCCGCCCCCTCTACTCGGCCACAGCCCACGGCGCCGGTCGCTCAACCTGCCGTCGCGCTTCCCACACTCTTGGCGGCGCCTCAGCGAGCCACCAACACGGGCGGTGAAGCCGCGGGTGCGTCCGCCCTTCCACCTGCCGTCTGGTGCGGGGTCCTGGCGGGCGGCTGCTCCACCCCTGGAGCCCCGGGAGAGCCCGAGAGAACCTGAGGACTCCGAAACGCCTTGGACGGTTCCCCAGCTGGCCCGCAGCTGGGACGCGGATGTGCCTGCCACCCAGCGCCCACCCTCCCCCTGGCCAGGAGGCGCAGGCAGCCTCCGAGGCTTTTCCAGGCCACACCCTGTGCACGAAAACCCCTTCCTCAAGCACTTGGGCCCCGTGCCACCTCCGCAGCGTGAGGACCCAGCTATAGCCTCCACCAATGTCTTCTTGGGCAGACACCATGACCCCGGGCCTGGACAGCTCACCAAATCGGCTGGACCGAGCCCTGAGAAGCCTGAAGAAGAGGCCACCCCCGGGGACCTTCAGCCACCAGCAGAGCCAGAGCCTCCTATCCCGACACCCCCCAAGGATGTCCTTCCAGAAAAGAAGACATTGAGCCTCAGCCTCTCGTACCCACTGGCTGCATGTAACCAGACAAGAGCCACATGGCCACCATGGCACCGCTGGGGGACACTGCCCAGAGCCCCAGCCCCCTTGGCACCCACAGGTGCCCCAGGTCCCCTGCCCAAGGGGGGCCAGTGGCACCAGGCAGGCCCTGGGCGTTTTGCTGTGGTCATGCCTCGGGTGCAGAAGCTGAGCTCCTTCCGGCCAGTTGGGCCTGCCACCTTACAGCCCACTGACCAGCCTGCTAAGGACCGTGAGCCCAGCCCTGAGCCACGAGCCTGGAGTCTGCGCTGGTACCGCCTCTGGCTGCCAGTGGATGCCCACCGTCCCTGGCCACGAGTACATACCTGCCCCCAGTCCTGCCACCTGGGCCCCAGAGCCACCTGCCTGTCCCTCAGGGGCCTCTGGGAAGAGGTTGGCCCAAAAAGCTGGCAGAACAAGGTATGGGGGCACAGATCAGAGACAGGGGTTGGGGGTTCTGGCCCAGAAAGTAGGACAGGAGAGACCGCCTGAGGAGCCCCTAAACTTGGTGAGCTGCTGCCTGCTTGGGCCGTAGTCTCCACCTCTGTAAGTTGAGGAGTATGGCCTGGTCCTCTCAGAGGCAGGCCAAGGACAGAGACATAGGAAACCTTCTGGGGTGCTTTTGGGAAGGGATCTTTGTCAGTCCCAGCCTGGGCCCTGGACAGCCCTGCCCTGGTCCAGCCTGGATGGCAGGTCTGGCCCTCAACTGCCCCTCAGAGATTTTGGCCAGGTCAAGTGCAAAACTGCAGGGCTTGCCTGTCCATCCTGCCCACCCACACATCCAGGTCTGTGCTGTTTCTCCTGCCTCCACTGACCCTCTCCCAAACTGGGGTCTCCTCTCTCTTCTCAGGGCTCCAGCTGCCCTTCGCACTCCCCTGGGCTGAAAGATTCTGGAGTAGGTGAGGGTGGGAGGCTCACAACCCAACCTTCCAGTCTCCTCATTGCAGAGTGGGGAAACTGAGGCCCAGGGGTCACACAGTGGATGGGGGACTGAGCCGGGAGTCTGTCTGGGCCCCTTGTGGGGTGCAGGGCAGGCAGCCCATCTGAGGGGTGCCCAGCCCATGCCTGGCTGCCATACTCATGGCGGAATGCGAGCCTGATGCTGGGGTGGTCACCGGAGCCTCCCCCGGGACACCCGGAATGGGCGGGGCAAGCAGGGGCGGCGGGTGCTTCTCAGCCTCTGCAGACGGTGCCCGGCAGAGCGGGCAGCCAGCCGGGCCCCAGCAATGGCAACTGGAGCAGCCTGGCTGTTGGGGGGGCCCTGGCCCCGGCGGCGGGTGCCCCGAGCTGTGTGGGCTGCAGCATTGCGGGAACGGGACGCGGGGCGCCCAGTGGTGAAGGGCAAAGATGCCTGGGCCCTCCTCACCCTGGAATATGTGAGTGGCTGAATTATTCAGGGTCTGTGGCCAGTGGAAAGCACATGGGCAGGTGGGTGGGCCAGAGGCCAGGGCGGAAAGGGTGATACTCTCCATGCCCTACTTAGCAGCCCAGCAGCGGGCACGCAGGGCTCACTCCTGGTGTCCTCTTTCCTCGCCTGCTCAGGGAGGGGTGCAGCTAGGGTGGGAGAGGCTGAGAGTGTACCTGTGTGCTTACAGTCATGCGGGTCCCGTGCAGACCTGCGTGCCTCAGTGTGTTTGCGAGCATGTACCACAGCCGAAAGAGGAAAGCAAGTGTGTGTGTGTGCCAAGGTCTGAGCAGACGTGGCATCCATGGGGGTCAGGGTTGTTTGTCCCCCCTCTGCATGTGTGCACATATATGCGTGCACATAGATGAGCACAGCGGAGAGCATGCAGCCCAAAAGGTGGCATCAGGACTTCTATTCTCAAGGCCCTCAGGGTGGGGAGGGCCCCAGCTGTCCGCCCATGTGCACATGCCAAGTGGAGAGTGTGTACTCCAGCTGGGCCCCACAGGCCTGCATGCATATCCACAGGCCTCCTGCAAGACCACTGGTGGGAACTGTGCAAGCTGCAAATGCCATCGTGTGTGGGACCACACGCAGGTGTTTACACAGTTGCCCCAGGACAGGCGTGGGCGTATGGTGCTGAAACACGCTCCATCTCTGTCTTCATGGAGGCCCCATGAGCCAGGACATGAGTGTCCATCAAGGAATCACACAAGCCAGCACACGGGGTCTGCTGGTGCAGGGAGAGCTGAGACTGGGAGGGAGCCAGTGCGTGCACACGTGTATATGCGTGTCCCTGTGCTCATCCCCCCAGGGCAGGACCCTTGGGAGCTCCCGAGAGCACTCACCCCAGGAGTACCCAGGCGCTGAGGGCAGGCTTGTGTCTCTGCGTGTGATGGTCTTGTGCAGCTTCCATGGGCCGTGGTGTTCGGTAGCAAGGAGGCCTGCCTTGGGGTTCCCTCTCCAACAGTGGGAGCAGGCCCCGGGTGTGTCCAAGCCAAGGGCTTCTGTGGGGTGCCCTCCAACCTGCGACACGGCCCGTCTCTTTCACAGATGCACTCCATCCGCAACCTGCCATCCGTGCGGTTCCGAGAGCAGTGCGGGGAGGATGGTGTGGAGGACATGACGCAGCTGGAGTGAGTGGGCAGGGCCAGCGGGGTCAGCAAGGGTCACCATGGGGCACCCACACTCCCAGCCGGACGTGTCCTACCAGGAATCCCTCACCTCCCAGAAACGCAGAGCCTCACTTTCCCCATTTGTAAAATAGGTGTCATGAAGTGTCACAAAGACCAAATATGTGCTCTGTAAGTCACATGGACCTGGATTCTAATCCCGGTCCTACCACTTACCAGCTGGGGAACCTTGGGCAAATCACTTCACCTCTCTGTGCCTCAGTTTCTCATCCACAAGGTGGGCGTGGGTGGCTGTTGTGATGGTGCTGACACGTTGGAGGTGCCCAAAATGTGGCAGCTGTGGTGGTCAGCAGCATTATTCAGTCATGGTGACTCAGCCCCCAAGTCTGCTACCCCCAAGCCACCAGTGAAGTAGGCACAATGATTATCACACCCACTGGACAGATGAAGAAACCAAGGCACAGAGAGGTGAAGTAACTTGCCTGAGGACTCACAGCTGGTTGGTGTCAGAGATGAGACTTGAACTCAGGCCTATCTGACCAAGGTGTTGCTCTGAGTAGGGGGGGGGGCCCATGCCAGCTCTAGGGGCGCTGACAACCCTCTCCATGCCCTTTCAGAGACCTCCAGGAGACCACGGTGCTGTCCAATCTCAAGACCAGATTTGAACGGAACCTCATCTACGTAAGGCCTGGGGCTGGTCCTGCCCTGGGCTCACGTCAGGAAGGCAGCTGCCTCCTGGGGCTGGGTGGGAATCACAGATTTCTCCTGCTGGGCCCCAGACCTTGGCCTCTGGTTTGAACTCTGGGGTTTTTGTCATTTCAATGTAGAATGGAGAGTCTGGAACTCTAAAATCTGAAGTCCTGAAATACAGAGTCTTGGAATGGTGGATGCCAGAGGCAGAGACCAAGAGACAGGGAATCCAGAAACGTGTGGCCTCCCCCAACAGGGGACCCAACAGATAAAGCTTCCGGAGTCCTAAGATCTGTAGACCTGGATCCCGGAGTGGGAGCAGCCAGAGGGGTGGAAGAGAGAAAGACAGAACAGAGGGCCAGAGGCCCAGAGCCACAGTGTGGAAGGCTGGGACACCCGGGACAGCTCTAGCCACCTCAGGATCCCCTGGGCTCCCCAGTTCCCTCCCTACCCCAGGCGGTGGAGGTTTGCCCTCAACAGGAGGCAGAAGGTCCTGGAGGCTGGGCCTGACTGAATAAATGAAGCAGGCAGGAGCCCTCATGACTACCTTTGCAGGATCATGGCTGTGAGGCTTTGCTTGCTCCAAACTGCTCCCGGCCTCAGCCTGCAGTGCCTGAGATCCACTATCAGAGCGCATGCCCCGTCATGCTGTTAGGGGGCTCTGAAGCCAGGCAGCCAGACATCTGCCCTGATGGAAACAGGCATCCAGCCTCTCAGAGCAAGGGAGGGAGGGACAGAGGGACACACAGGAGGCATGGCACTGAGGCCACCGTGTGCCCAGCAGACGTACATCGGCAGCATCCTGGTGTCGGTGAACCCATACCAGATGTTCGGAATCTATGGGCCGCAGCAGGTGCAGCAATACAGCGGGCGGGCCCTGGGAGAGAATCCCCCGTGAGTGGCCCTGTGGCTCAGACCAGGATGGGGGTGGGAGCACTTCCCTGAGGGGGTGAGGGGTGGATGGGATTCGCTGCCCGGTTGGACGCAGATTCCCCCCTGCCCCCTGCTCTTTGGGAGTGCAGGGGCAGGGGCTGGCTCCAGTGACACCTAGTGGCTTATCTCTCCAGGCACCTCTTTGCGATTGCAAACCTTGCCTTCGCCAAAATGCTTGATGCCAAACAGAACCAGTGCATAATCATCAGGTGAGCCAGGCTGTCTTTATGTGGGGGATGAACAGGGGACCCCGGGCAACAGGTCTGCATCTAGCCAGACCTGCCGTTGGGCCTCGGAAGATCTCTCAGCATCCGGGGCTGGCCTGCTGCGCACATCCTCTTGCTTCATGGTGGGGTTGGGACACCCCAGAAGAGGCAGTGAAAGGTTGAAACTCATTCTGCGCCTCTGCCCGGTCAGTGGAGAGAGCGGCTCTGGCAAAACTGAGGCCACAAAGCTGATTCTGCGCTACCTGGCCGCTATGAACCAGAAGCGGGACGTCATGCAGCAGGTGAGCGTGTCTGCCCATTGCTTGGTCTGTCTGTCTACCCGGGACCCTCAGCCAAGCGCCTCCTTGATGAGCACACCCTATGTGCCCCCCAAGGCTCCTTTGCCCCACTTGGAGAGGGGGGCCTTGTCCAGGGCTGCTCCTTCTGCCACCCCTCCCAGGGAGGTGCCTGGGGAGGGGCGTTCCTGCCTGCCTGTGTTTCCGCGGCAGCTGTGGGTTCCAGCTTTCCTAGTCTGGATCAGAGTAGAGGCCACAGAGGCAAAAAGGGTCATCCCGTCTCTCCCGCCTGGTTGTTCCTGTTCCTGGGGATGGCCCCAGGCCCACCATATTCTCACGCCCAGGAGCTGTGCAGCCCCTGGTGGTGAAGAGGCAGGACAGGTCTGAGCATGGGTTTGGGGCGGGGTGGGGGAGGCAGCAGAGGCCAGGGGTGGAGGTGTCAGTGGACACCACGCCGGGGCCTGTGCAGAACTGGAGGTTTACCGACGAGGGCAGTGCCAAGTCTTCTGAACCTGAGAATGTTAGGCCCTCATCTGTTCCCTCAGTAAACATTTGCTGAGGGCCTACTGTGTGCAGGCCCAGGCTAGGCGCGGGGGAAGAGGCAGCAGCAGCCCAGGCAGGCACATATTTACACCTTATGGGCTTGCACTCTGATGGTGGAGGCAGAAAGAAAAGAAAAATTATATGTGTGTGTGTGTGTGCGCGCGCGTGCGTATGTGTGTGTGTGTGTGTGTGTGTGTGTATGTAAGCAAATTACATGTATGTGAAAGGGCGGTAAGTTGTGGAGGAGGGCAGGGAGTGTTGGGGCTTGTGATCGTACGCATGGCGGTCAGGGGAGGCCGTGCTGAGAAGGTGAGGGAGTGGGCTCTGAGGACAGCTGGGGCAAGAACAAAGAGGTAGAGGGAGGAGCACGTGCAAAGGCCCTGAGGTGCGAGCAGGTGTGGGGCGCTCAGGGGATGGCACAGTGCCAGTGTGGAGTCCAGGCGAGGGAGCATGGGGATTCAGGCCAGAGAGGTGGCAGTGGGGTGGTGAGCACAGCTGGAGCTGGGTGCACGTCAAAGCCAGCAACTTACAGAAAGACCTGACTGGGGTGTGAGAGAAGAGGACGGCCCACGGGCGACCTAGGCATTCAGACTGAGCACAGGCAGCAGGGAGGTAGCTGGGCTGTGGAAGGGCAGGTTTGTTGAGAAGAGGTGTCTGCTGGGTGTCCACTCAGAGATGGCCGGGAAGTGGCAGATGCACCACCAGTCTGGAGCTCAGGAGGCAGGGCTGGCCCACCAGCTCAGACCTCCCCGACCCTGAGCCCACAAAGGTTTGCATATCCCCATCAATGGCAATCCAGCAGGCTGACCCTGAGGGCATCGGTAGGGCTGCTTAGCCCTCAATGGGGAATAAGTCAGCCCAGGCTTTGTGGTCAGGTGGGGTCCAGCCCGGCCCAGCCCCCTCTGATGCCTGTCTTGGCTGGCCAGCTGCTCCCCTCCCAGCCTGAGCCTCTGGTGGCCAACCAGATCATCCCTTTGGTCCAGGCAGACTTTTCAAAACCTTTCGGGTAAGACTTCTGGAGGGACTGGTTAGGCAGACAGGGAAAGAAGTGTGCCTCGAGCACCTCCTTTGTGCCAAGCACAGCACTGGGTGTCTTCCGTTACTGTCACACTGGAGCCTCCCAGCAACCCGGGGAGGTTGGTACATTTGTGTCCATTTATAGATGGGGAAACTGAGGCCTGGGAAGGGAGATGACTTGCCCAGTGGAGGAGCTGGGATTTGCAGCCCATGGCAGAGAGCTGTCAGGGAGGATGGTTGGAGCCATGGATGTGACTGGGTCTGTGAGTTTCTGTGCCAGGCACACAGGAGATGTGAGGACACCCCTGCCAGCTGCGATGCCCAGGGGCTCCTTTCCTAGCCATGGCTCTGCCCTGCTCAGGTAATCAAACAGTCCAGATCTAGGGTCAGTTTTAGGCATGGCTGGCTCTAGGGTCTCAAACAATGTCCCTTGTCTTGGCTCCACCCTCCCCCATGTATGGGCATCATCCTCAACCTGCTTCCCATTGGTCAGCAAAATGGTGCCATAGTAACACACTCAACCCTCCCAGCATTTCAGAACAAGTCTCAGAGCTCCCTCTCATTGGACAGGTTTTGGTCATGTGTCCTCACTGGAACCAGTGATGTACTGAGGGAATACTGTGCTCTGACTGGCTAAGGCCTGGGCCACAGTCTCCGCCCCTCTGATGTCTACCCTGGCTTCATGCCCCACCCTTTGCTGGACACCGGGAACGGAGAAGCAGCCGACCCACCCTCCAGTGCCTTCACGGGGCTCCAAGACTAAGGGCCAGTGCAGGGAAAAGTCCAGGCAGACCTTGACCCACTGAGCAGTCAGGCCAGCCCTGGTCTGTTTCTGGGCCTCAGTCTGCTCCTTTACGCAATGGGCACAGTATTTTCTGGACTAAATGGGACGGTGGGCATGAATAAATGAGGGAACTGGCACTGTCTGCGAGATCGCAGGTATGATTTCTGTGTTGACTGGGCCTCCCTTGCTAAGAATTTATCCTGGCCGGGCGCGGTGGCTCACGCCTATAATCCTTACTTGAACCCAGGAGTTTGAGGTTGCTGTGAGCTAGGCTGACGCCACGGCACTCACTCTAGCCTGGGCAACAAAGCGAGACTCTGCCTCAAAAAAAAAAAAAAGAATTTATCCTGAGGAAATTCTTCAGTGGAAGAAAATGCCACGTACACACCAGGAACATTCTCATCACAATGTTGTCTGTGATCGCAATCTCACGGACTCTAGAGTCCCTGGGCACGTCCCTTCACCTCTCTAAGTGTCAGTTTTCTAATCTGTAAAACAAGGGTGATGTTGGTACCTACCCCATAGGATTGTTAACAGTGTTATAACCAGGGCAGTGTGGCCGGCGCATAGTAGGTGCTGAATAGGTGCGAGCTGTAATCAGCTGTGGCCACCCCGAGGGAGTTCTGTTCGTGCGTGAAATGCTATTCCCTTTTTCATTCATTTCGCACATATTTTGTGAGGGTCTGCTATGCACCGTATCCTGTGTAGATGGGGGGGACTCAGAGGTGCACCAGCACCAGATTCCTGCCCGTAGGGGTTGATGTTCTATTGGGGAGACGGACGATACTCAAACAGACAAGGATGGCCAGGCGCGGTGGCTCACACCTGCGATCTCAGCACTTCGGGAGGCAGAGGCGGGCAGATTTGGAGATTGTGCCGCTGCACTCCAGCCTGGGCGAGACTGTCTCTAAAAGAAAGAGACAAGGACAAGGAAATGAGAGTGTGTACCACCAATAGTGCTGAGGGCTATGGAAGGAGGGAGTCTGGTGGGCCAGGGAGGCCTCCCTGAGAGAGGTGAGGGAGCCGTGCAAGGGTATGAGAGCAGCGGCTGCCAAGCAGAGGGACTGGCAGGTGCAAATGCCCGGAGGCAGGAGTGTGTCTGGTGTGGAGCGAACAGCGAGGAGGGCCTGGCAGCACCAGGGAGGGCAAAGGAGGAGGGGATAAGTCCCACCTGGGCTGGGCCCAAGTGAGGTGGGAGCCATAGGGGGAAGGTGACCTAATGCAGGTTCTCGAAGGGTCCTCTGGTGGCTGCATGGAGAGCACCGGAGAGAGCAAGGGCAGCACCAAGGAGGAGGGCAGGGAGCCCTGGAGACCGGTGGCTGGTCGTGGCCATGGGGGCGGGGAGAAGAGAACATCCCGGAGTGTTTTTGGCAGGCAGAGCCAGCACACACTCCCATACCCTGGGGGCCGCACACCAGTCCCCAAGCCCGGACACCTGGAGTCTCTGAGGTTCATGGGTTTGCACCTCAGGGGCTCAAAGGGGTCCAATCCCTGCACGGTCTGAGGCTCCTGGTCTCCTGGTGGGGAGAGGTGGTCAGTCCTGCTGGTGACCCGCTTCTGTTCTTGTCCCTCTCTCCTCCTCCTCCCTCCTGGGCGCTCCTGAAGATAAAGGTACTTGGCACGTGTGTGTGTGTATGTGTGTGTGTGTGTTTGAGTGCACACGCATGTGTGCATGCGTGTGCACGCTCCTGTAGCTGGAAGGACGGGCAGGAAGAGGCATCCAAAGGCTGCAGCTGGGGGCTTGTGGTCAGGGCCTGTCGTGTGTGGGGCCCAGGGGCTGTGGGGCGCGGGAGGGCTGGGAGAGGGAAGCACAGGGCTTGCCATGTGGGAGTTGGGCAACACGGGGTGGAGGGTATTGGGGGCACAGGGGAGACCCCAGGATTCTACAGGGAGCCCACGTCCAGTCGCCCCTCACAAAGGAGGGTCCTTGAGGAGGCCTGAGTCTGGGTGCCCCCAGCCGTGCCCCCACTCAGGCCCCCAGAACACAATCTGCTTCTGTGGCGCAGATCCTGGAGGCAACACCCCTCTTGGAGTCCTTCGGTAACGCCAAAACTGTCAGGAACGACAACTCCAGCCGCTTCGGGAAGTTTGTGGAGATCTTTCTAGAAGGGTGAGTGGGATAGTAGATGGGACTCCCGAAGGCGTCACAGCACCTTCTATGTCCTACCGCAGCCCCTCAGGGCCAACGTGCCCACCCTGCGAGCTGATTGTGTCTCCCACCCAGGGGCGTGATCTCTGGTGCCATAACCTCCCAGTACCTGCTTGAGAAGTCCAGGATTGTGTTTCAGGTGGGCCAGCCCTGCCCGGGCCCCAGGGGGTGGTACGGATACTCAGAGCCGGGCGCCTGGGGGGTTGGATGGATGTTGAATTAACGAACAGATACGCGTAGGTGTAAATGTGTATGTGAGCCCGAGACCTGGTCCCCTCCCCCTCCCCATAACTATGGTGGCTACTCTGGTCCCAGAGCACAGCAGGTGCGCTCCTGCCTCAGGGCTTTTGCACCTACTGCTCCTTCTCTGAGGAGCACTTATCCCCTAGACACCTCTTTGGCCAAACCCCTCACCTCCTCCCAAGTCACCTGCTCAGGGAAGCTGCCCCATGTAACACTGCAGCCCCTGTCCACCCCAGCAGAACTCCCACCCCTCCACAGCTTTATTTCTCTCCAGAGCACTTTTCACCATCTGATGTGTGAGACCAGGGGCTTCTGCCTGCCTTGTTCCCAGCTGTGTCCTAAGGGCCTAGGATAGGAGCTGGTACTCAGAAAGTGCTGAGCCGTCTGGAGGCCCTGTGTGCGCACATCTGGGCTGTAGATACATGTATGTAGGCGTGGGTGGCCAGTGCACACAAGAGAGGACAGGCTGCCTTTCTCGTATTTCTCCAACCAAAATGAAACCCCACCGGAGCCCTGTCAGCCCCCAGTCACACCAGGCTCCTGCCCTTACCCGAAGCTGGCACCAGGCCGAGAGCCTTTGCCCCTCCCAGAGGTGACCACTTGCACCTGTGGGCCCTCGTGTATGTTTGTACTTGTGGGCGTGCCTGGGCCTGTATGTGTGTCTCGGGGTCACCTGGTGGGGGGGCTCCCTTCTCTGCACCCATCCCCCTACTCTGCAGGCCAAAAACGAGAGGAATTACCACATCTTTTACGAGCTACTGGCTGGGCTGCCTGCCCAGCTGCGGCAGGCCTTCAGCCTGCAGGAGGCGGAGACATACTACTACCTGAACCAGGTGAGCACAGGGCCCCCAGGCCTGGTCCTCCCACCCCATCACCCCTGTGGGGCCGAGGGAGCTGAGTTGTGGGGTCCTAATGGCCAGCAAAGGTGATGGAGGTTTAGGGAGGGTAAATTTGGATTTAAGGTGTCTCATTGCAGGGAGGGGGACAAGAGTCTTCAGGGTCCAAAGCAGGGGTAGAGGAGACGTACCTGGCTCTTCATTTCTCTGGAGTCTGGAACAGAACCAACCAGCCTAGAGCTACCACGTCGCCTCTTTGTGCCTCAGTGTCCTCATCTGTAAAAGGAGGACAAGCCAGTACCACCATGCGTGGATGTAGTGAGGCTTGGATGAGGAAATGTACATAAAGAACATAGCACAGGGCCTGACGTGTAGTATATGCTCAGTAAACATTGGTTACTGTTTTCATTATCTGGGCTGCCAGAAAGGTTAACAGGCAACAACACTTGCCGCACGTTACCCACAGAGTAACCATGAAGCCTGTCTTCAGCCCGGCTCAGAGCTTCTGGGCCCATGAGAGTAGAATGAGAGCTGGAGTGACAAGCTCGGGCCACTCCACCAGTAGGGCAGAGCGGGAACCTGGAGGGCTCCCAAGTCCTACCCAGGGTCCCTGAGCCCCAGCCCCTGCCCTCACCCAGGGTGGGAACTGTGAGATCGCAGGGAAGAGCGATGCGGACGACTTCCGCCGGCTCCTGGCCGCCATGGAGGTGCTGGGCTTCAGCAGCGAGGACCAGGACAGCATCTTCCGCATCCTGGCCTCCATCCTGCACCTGGGCAACGTCTACTTTGAGAAGTATGAGGTGAGGGAACACCACAGACTGCCGTGGGACCCCCAGGACCCTCGAGACCGGTCATCTTTTCAGGGGCTTATGAGCCTTCTATATTTCCCCTCCGGGTTACAGTATGCACATTATCATTCGTTCGCTCTTTCTTCTTTCCTTTAGGTTGTTTATCTTTTTCTTATTAATATATGGGAGCTCTTTGATTTTTTAATTAAAAAAATTTTTTTAGAGATAGGGTCTCACTCTGTCACGCAGGCTGGAGTGCAGTGGTGCAATCATAGCTCACTGCAGCCTCGCATTCCTGGGCTCCAGCAATCCTCCTACCTGAGCCTTCTGAGTAGCCACCATGCCCGGCTAAATTTTGCTATTTATTTTTTAGTTGTCCAGCTAATTTTCTTTACATTTTTAGTAGTAGAGATGGGGTCTCACTCTTACTCAGGCTGGTCTCGAGCTCCTAAGCTCAAACGATCCACCCGTCGACCTCCCAGAGTGCTAGGATTACAGGCGTGAGCCACCGTGCCCAGCCCCCGAGATGGGGTCTTGATATGTCACCCATGCTGGTCTCAAACTCCTGGGCTCAAGCGATCCTCCTAACTCAGCTTCCCAAAGTGCTGGGATTATAGGTGTGAGCCATGGCCCGGCTGGGAGCTCTTTACATATGTTAAGGATATCAGCCCTTTGTTTCCGATATGAATTGCAAATATATTTTCCAGTTTGACATTTATGTTTTGACTTTGTTTGCAAGTTTTTGGGCTTTTTTTTTTTTTTTTTTTTTTTTTTTTGCCACGCAGATTGTTTTTAAATTATTTTAGGCAAGTTCACTTATGAATCTATTCTTGTATAAATTTTTAACTTTTTGTCATTTTTAGAGAAATCTCTTTAAAATGATAACAGCCTTCTCCCGTGGTTTTTTTCAGGATCTTTTATGTTTTTTGTGGGTTATTTTTAAACATTTAAATCTTTGAAGCTGGGTGCGGTGGCTCACACCTGTAATCCCAGTGACTTGGGAGACTGCGGCAGGAGTATCACTTGAGGCCAGGAGTTCAAGACCAGCCTGAGCAACACAGCAAGACCCCATCTGTAAAAAAATGGAAAAAAAATTAGCCAGGTGTGGTGGTGCACACCTGTAGACCCAGTTACTCGAACAGCTGAGGTGGGAGGATCGCTTGAGCCCAGGAGTTTCAGGCTGCAGTGAGCTGTGATTATGGTACTGCATTCCAGCCTGGGCCACAGAGCAAGACTTTGTCCCTAAAAAAATAAATAAGTAAGTAAATAAATACATTTTTAAAATAAAAACATTTTAAATCAATCTTTGATTCATCAGGAATTTATCCTGGTAAGGTATGAGGTAGGAATCCAATTTTTTTTCCAGATAGTTACTCAATTGTCCTAATCCCTGAATTTTAAACATACCTCTTGAGGCATTATTCCTTTCTCTCTGGGATCATCAGCAAGTGATACAAACAAGCTGAAATAAATAATTTAAAGCAAAATAAATAAAATTAAAAAATACCTCTCTATCATGTACTAAATTCCTATATTCATTTATGTCTAATTCCAGACTTTCTATCGTGCTTTGTTAATCTATGTATGCACTGTGTCTATGACCAACACTTTTAATTCCTGTAACTTTAGAATATGTTTTTATTCTCTCATAAGGCCTCCTTCACTCTTCTTCTTTTCCAGAATTTTCCTGGCTATTCTTGCTTCTTTCTGTTTTTTATATGAACTAGAAACTCAGCTTGTCCAGTCTAGAGCACCCTCTGTTGGTATTTTGCACAGACGGACGCGCAGGAGGTGGCCTCAGTGGTGAGTGCCCGGGAGATCCAGGCTGTGGCGGAGTTGCTGCAGGTCTCCCCCGAGGGCCTGCAGAAGGCCATCACCTTCAAAGTGACCGTGAGTCTAGGGGCACCCGCAGTCTGACCAAGCTTCTGGCCAGGGCCTGGACAGAGCTGCCTTGGGCCCTGTCCTTTGAGGGCTACCTCCCCCTCCCCCTCCTCTCTCTGTCCCTGTCCACTGAGTGGGCCAGGCTGAGAGCCGGATAACCTCAGATCTCAAAGACTTCCAATCTCCAGGTCTCCGCAGAGGCTATTCCCTCTGCCTGGAATGCCCTTCCTCTTTGCACACCTACTCATCCTTCAAGACCCAGTGCTGGTATCCTCTCTCCCAAGAGGCTTTCCCTGGCCCTGGCTGCGTCAGTGCCTCCTCTGGGCTTTCACAGCCCTGGGCCCATCCCTGTCCCCCAGGGCTGATCTCATTGTATCGTTGTGTCTGCGTCTCCCTGTGACACCAGCAGCCCCCACTGCCGCCAGCATCGCTGGGCAGAGGGGGTAGGCGGGTGCTCTGCCCAGACGATGGCCAGCAGTGTGCCTGAGACCAGTCACACCATCTTTCCAGCCTCCCTTCCCCATGTCCCCAGACCCCCAGTTCTCCGGGGGCTTTCTGGAGGCAATGGCCAGCCTCCTGTCACTCAAGAGCCGTGTCCCTCCCCAGGAGACAATGCGAGAGAA
This sequence comes from Eulemur rufifrons, assembly GCF_041146395.1. NCBI lineage: Eukaryota > Metazoa > Chordata > Mammalia > Primates > Lemuridae > Eulemur > Eulemur rufifrons. The sequence goes on from NC_090991.1 coordinate 5,116,732, forward strand.
GATCTTCACACCCCTGACCGTGGAGAGCGCCGTGGATGCCAGGTGAGGCCGCACCTCTCCCTGCCTGAACTGCCAAGTCTCCACACCCCTGCCCTGTGTCCCACCCACCCTTGCACCACTTCTGCTCCAGGGACGCCATCGCCAAGGTCTTGTATGCACTGCTATTCGGCTGGCTTATTGCCAGGGTCAACGCACTAGTGTCCCCACGGCAGGACACGCTGTCCATCGCCATCCTGGACATCTATGGCTTCGAGGTGGGCTGCATGGGGGGGAAGGGGCGGGGGAACGTAAAGCGGGGTCTCACCTCCCTCAGGGTCACAGGCTGCCCTCTGTCTGTCTGTCTGCCTACAGCAGTGCCACCCTCCCTTCAGGGATCTCTCCCTTATCATCATGTCCCTTGACTCCTTCCGTCTTCTTCACTCACCCCCAAGGACCCCTGAGGCCTTCAAGGGCCAGGCCCAGTGCTGGGCAATACTAGGGACCCTGAAAGGACCAGAGCAGGACCTTGCCCTTGGGGAGACTGCAGGTGGGGCTGGGGCTGGGTGCAGACTGACACACAAGCCTTGTGATCAGAGCCATTAGAGAAGCAGCCTAGCCCTGGGGGAGCCCCCCAGAGGGCACCCTTAACTCAACTGGGCAGGGATCAGGGAAGTCTTCCTGGAGAGGGAGGAGACATTCCTGGGAACCAGTAAAGCCATTCTAGGTGGAAGGAACAGCATATGCAAAGGCTGGGAGGTATGGCAGGGCATGACATCTGGGGAGGTGACTTCACGTGTGGGGTGACTTCTGTGTGAGTACACAGTCAAATGCTGAGAGACGGCAAGAGCACCACAAAAGCAATGGCAAGGCCGGGCGCGGTGGCTCATGCCTGTAATCCTAGCACTCTGGGAGGCCGAGGCGGGCGGATCGTTTGAGCTCAGGAGTTCGAGACCAGCCTGAGCAAGATCGAGACCCCATCTCTACTAAAAATAGAAAGAAATTATATAGACAGCTAAATATATATATAGAAAAAATTAGCCGGGCATGGTGGCACATGCCTGTAGTCCCAGCTACTCGGGAGGCTGAGGCAGGAGGATTGCTTGAGCCCAGGAGTTTGAGGTTGCTGTGAGCTAGGCTGACGCCACGGCACTCACTCTAGCCTGGGCAACAGAGTGAGACTCTGTCTCAAAAAAAAAAAAAAAAAAAGCAATGGCAAGCACTCACATGGCGCCTATTACGTGCCAGGTGCAGTTCTAAGCACTTTATGTTTATTAATGCACTTTATCCTTATAACAACCCTATGAGGCAGGTACTGCCAGTATCCCCATTTTACAGATGAGGACACTGAGGCACAGAGCAGTTGTTCAAGGTCACATAGGTAGAAAGTGGCAGAGCTAGGATTTGAACCCAGGCAGAAGGCTACAGAGGCCGGGCCCCTGGCCACTGCCTGTGCAGTCAGGACCAAAACTGTCAGGCTCTGTCCTGTGTGCAGGAGGGTTCTGAGAACGGGGTCTGTGGTTGGGCTTCAACTTTTTGAAGCTGCAGCCGTGGAAGGCAGGGCCCAAGGTGGGGACGAATGGGCTGCTGGAGGGACCAGGCCCAGCCTCCCCATCCCTCTGGCAGGACCTGAGCTTCAACAGCTTTGAGCAGCTGTGTATTAACTACGCCAACGAGAACCTTCAGTACCTTTTCAACAAGATCGTCTTCCAGGAGGAGCAGGTGTGCAGGCCCCATTAACACTCCCATCTGTCTTCACTGGCCGCTGGGCTGCCTTGGAGACCCACAACAATGTGCTGGTCCTTTAAGGGCAATTCCAAGGTTGTCAGTGGAGGGAAAGGCATTATAAGCAGAGGCCCAGCATACACACAAGGACTGTGTTCTGGAGGGAAAGGTGCCAGGGTGCTGGGCCCAGAGAGGAGTCCTCTTGGGAGGATGTCCTTCTTGCCCTCTGCTGGACTGTCCCAGGCAGAGGGAGCAGCAGGGCCATGAAATGGCTTATGTTGCCCTGTTAGGAGGTGAGCTCCCTGTTCTAGGAGGTATGCAAGCAGGGGTACCCTTGGCCAGGCTCCTTCAGATGGATTCAGCCTGGGAGGTAGGGTGGGTGGGCCCTGGGCAGGGTGGGAGGCTGAGCCCCCGCTGCCCACTGCCTGCAGGAGGAGTACATCCGTGAGCAGATCGACTGGCGGGAGATCACCTTTGCAGACAATCAGCCCTGCATCAACCTCATCTCACTGAAGCCCTACGGCATCCTGCGCATCCTCGATGACCAGTGCTGCTTCCCCCAGGTGAGCGATGGGCACTGTGTGAGCCTAGCCAGGTCACTGAGATCTCTGAGCCTTGTGTCCTCATCCTACCCTGAGTCCTTCATTCCTCCCTGCTCTGACCTTGGGGGCAGGGGAGGCGGTGGTGAGCAGTTGGGACACCTAATCTTCCATTCACAACCTGGGGTGATTGAGGCTGGACAGGGTGCTGTGGGTGTCCAGGGGAGGGGCTCCATCAGCCTGGGTAGTCACAGAAGGCTTCCTGGAGAAGATAACCTTGGGGTTGGGCCTCAAATCCTGATTGCAAAACTCAAGGACGGATGGCAGTGGGACTAGAGAGTGCAAAGGCAGCTGGGAGTGGAATCAGCCACACCTGTTTGCAGGGGTCCACTTAGGCCTCCAGTTCCTGGCTGAGGCACTCTCCCCTGACCTAGGGCGATGGGCAGCCATGGGAAGCTACAAGTTGTTCCACTCCAGTGCCCACGGAGGAGCAGTCAGGGCTGGAGAATTTCCCACCAGGCCAGGAACAGGCTGTCCAGGCCGCTACCCACCTACTGACTCTTGCCTGCCCCCAGGCCACAGACCACACATTCCTGCAGAAGTGCCACTACCACCATGGCGCCAACCCACTCTACTCCAAACCCAAGATGCCATTGCCTGAGTTCACTATCAAGCACTATGCAGGCAAGGTCACCTACCAGGTGAGCCCTGAAACAGCTGGCATGGCTGCTGGTGTCGCAGTTCCCCCAGCTGTTGGAGACATAGGAGCACAACAGGGCCCCAGACATTCCCGCTTGGTTCCAATTCTGGCTCTGCTATTCCCCAGCTGTGTGACCTTGGGCAAATCGCTTAACCTCTCTGAGCCTCAGTTTTCTCATCTGGAAAATAGGGATAACAATAATGCCCATCTCACTGGATGGGTGTGAGAAGCCAACGGTGAGCTTGAAAGAGTAGCTATTATCAATAGAGGTGTCACTGTGGTCACCCTCATCACTATTATCTAAGGCACATTCCTGCCCTGGAGGTGTCTCAGGCTAGGATTCCAAGCCTCTGTACCCATCTGGGCCTTATTTTTCTCAGTGTCCTCCCCTGAGGTCAGGGCCAAGACCCAGACTGGTCACATGAAGCCTTAGCTAATGTCCTCCTACCCCAGCAGGAGGGGCTCGAGGAGAAGGGTTATAGCAGCTGGGAGCGTCCAGTCCCTCCTGGGATAGACGGAGGCCTGGAGGGGCAGGGCCAGGATTCCCTGGGGAATGTGAGCCTTTGACCGAGCGGAGGGAGGAACGGAGGAGGAGGCGCTGATGTACGCTGGGGTGAGCTCTCCCGCACCCTGCCCCGCAGGCTGCGCGGGATGGGGGTGGGCAGGGTCCAGCTTGAGCCGCCCGCTGTTCCCCCTTTAAGGTGCACAAGTTCCTGGACAAGAACCACGATCAAGTGCGCCAGGACGTGCTGGACCTGTTCGTGCGCAGCCGCACGCGGGTGAGCGAGCGCCGCCTCCCGCGCTGTCCCCGCCCCCAGGCTTGGCCCCGCCTCGAGCGCCGGCCGCCCGGGCCTTAGGGTTGCCCAGTCCTGGCTCCCCCTAGCCGTGGCCAGCCACGGTCCCGGGCTGCCCTCTGACTACCCGCAGCCCGGCGGCCAGACCCTGGCCCTGCTCCCACCCCTAACCCTGTACCCACCCAGCCTTGGCCTCGCTGGGTACCTGCCCCATTGCCGGGCTCATTCTCGCCTGGCTTCCTGGCTTTCTCGCCAGACAGCTCTCCCGCCCTGACGTCCTCCCGCCGCTGCCCGCTCAGCTCTGTCTATTTGCCCAGAGCCCTCCCGGGCGGGCGCTGCCATGAGGCCCTGGGCAGAGCTTGGCGGACCCAATCTGAGTTCCCTGGAGGCTTGGGGGAGGGCCTGCATCCCAGCCCCACTACCTGCCAGCAGATGGCCCTATGACAGAGCACAGGCAGGGTCGCGGCACCTCCCCTATCTGGCCCTCTGCTGCCTCCTCCTGAGGTCCTTGCCAGAGTTCATAACCATGTGTATAACAGGCCACCTCGGGGCCAAGCACGTGACACGGTCAGTGACTGTGTGTTCCCCATACTGCAGGGAACAAAAGCCCAGTTATGGGATGGGTCCCTTGGAAGGTGCTAAGCCCCCTGTTTTGAGAAGCGTGCAAGCCGGGACAGAGGCCTCGCAGAGAATGGGGGTGGGCATAGGTGGGGGGTGGTTCCAGTTGGTTTTCAGATCCCTCCAGCCCAGAGACCTGACTCCCTTTGTTCTCCCTTTTTCCCTCCTTGTTTCTGTCTCTTGGCCCTTACCTCCCTGTGTCTTGCCTACCTGTCACCCCATCTCTCATTGTCTTGACCCTGACCTGCCTGCTGCAAACCTCGGCCCAGGTGGTGGCACACCTCTTCTCCAGCCACGCCCCACAGGCTGCCCCTCAGCGCCTGGGCAAGAGCAGCTCCGTTACCCGGCTCTACAAGGCGCACACAGTGGCCGCCAAGTTCCAGCAGTCGCTCCTGGATCTGGTGGAAAAGATGGAGAGGTGGGGGGACAGATCACCCAACCTCACTTTAACCCACCCATGACCTTGGGTGGGTGAGCGCCCTCCTTTCCTGAGGCCTAACACTGCCCTCCTCCTGCCACTGCCAGGTGTAACCCCTTGTTCGTGCGTTGCCTGAAGCCCAACCACAAGAAGGTAAACAAGAGCTAAAGCCTCTAGGAGAGCCAAATAGTCCTCCCTGTACTGTGTGACCTTGGGCAAGTGGCTTGGCCTCTCTGGACCTCCATCTTCCCAGCCTACCATGGTGATTATTCACCATTGATAGCGCCCTTTGCACATGAGTGGGTCAATATGCAGACTCCCTCTCTGGGCATCCCTACAGGAGCCAGCTCTCTTTGAGCCAGACGTAGTGATGGCACAGTTACGCTATTCAGGGGTGCTGGAGACTGTGCGGATCCGCAAGGAGGGTTTTCCGGTGCGGCTCCCCTTCCAGGTGTTCATCGACAGGTATCTTGGTCAGGGTAGTTCCTGAGCTCCACGTACCCCTATGCAACCACCCATGGCCCCAGGAATACATAACCCAGGCAGTACAAGGCTTGCCATGCACAGTTGCTCAGGTTGTACACTACACAAGACCACAACATGATAGCTATTATGGGGTAGATATATTTATTAATTTACCTTTTATCATAGTTTTATTATGTCTGGGTAGATAAAAAAGGAGTGATTTTAATAGTTATTATAACAAATTTCCAGCAGATAGCAGTAAAGTATCTTGTTCTACTAAAATCATCTATTACAATTTTCTGACATCCAGAAGTAGTCTTGAGGATGGAGTACCCTTTTCTCTCTAGAAGACACTATGAGTAGAACCACCACTGGGACTGGGCCTCCTGGACACAGGGGCTGGGGGTGGTAACCCCATGGTCTAGTAGGCACCTGGGATAGGTCTTAAAGCCCCAGACTGAGTTTGGGCTCCCATAGGTACCGCTGTCTGGTGGCTCTCAAGCACAGCCTGCCAGCTAATGGGGACATGTGTGTGTCAGTGCTGAGTCGCCTGTGCACAGTCACGCCAAACATGTATCGTGTTGGGGTCAGCAAGGTGAGTCCCACCCACAGCCAGCCCTTGGAGATTCCAAGTTCGGAGGCTCTAGAACTGCAGCCTGTTGAGTCAGAAATGTCCAAGCTAAGGACTGTCATCCCTGAAGCAATCCAAGTGACTTTGGTGCATGGATTGCTGATCCCACCTCCAGACCTCTGCGCAGGTGGTTCCCACTTCCTAATTCACCACCACCCTTTGGCCACCTCTCCAACCCAGCCCATCCCCCAGCCCAGCTCCCGGAGGCTGCCTTGTCTATTCTGTCGCCATGGACTTCCAGAGAGGGAGGGGGCCCTAGTCCAGCCCCCGAGCTCTTACCTGCTTCCTGTCCTCAGCTGTTCCTTAAGGAGCACCTCCACCAGCTCCTGGAAAGCATGCGGGAGCACGTCCTGAATCTGGCAGCGCTCACGCTGCAGCGCTGCCTCCGAGGCTTCTTCATCCAGCGGCGTTTCCGCTCTCTACGACGCAAGATCATCTTGCTGCAAAGCCGGGCCCGTGGCTACCTTGCCAGGTACGGTCCAGAGATGGCTTCAGAGAGGCCATGGCTGACCTCAGGTCATGAGCTCCCTGTCCCTAGAGGCATGCAAGCTGAGGGTGGGGGCCCCTGCAGGAAGGGTGGTCAGTTTCTCTGTCTCCGATTTTGGATGCCCTTCCCACCTACCCCCAGGCCCTTGTGACTGGTGGATGGGAATGCATCTGGCTGAGAGGGGCCCTACCCTGCATGTCAGGGCCCTTGAGACCATACCCTCGTGGGAAATGCACGGTCAGGCAGGTATACTCTGGGCCCTGCCACTTCGTTCTGTGCTCCCCAACCAGTACCGGAACTGGGCGGCATGGCAGGAGGCGAGCAGCGAGCGAGCGAGCAAAGCTTCATCTGTATTTGCAGCCGCTCCCCATCACTCGCATCCCCCCTAGCCTGGGTGGAAAAACTGTATTCCCTGAAACTGGTCCCTGGTGCCAAAAAGGTCGGGGACCGCTGACTTAGTTGGCCGTGTGACCTTGACCAGTCACTGCGCCTCTCTGAGCTCCAGTTTCCCTTTGTGCCAGAGGGACCCAGAGTGAAGTGTGGGCACTGGCTCCAGGCCAGGCTGCCAGGGGCACCCCTGCCCCTCAGCCACCCTGCCGCCCTGTGGCTCCAATCCCTAACCCCCGTCTCCCTGCCCCAGGCAACGCTATCAGCAGATGAGGAGGAGTCTGGGGAAGTTCCGGTCCCTGGTGCACGCATACATGAGCCACCAACGCTACCTCAAGGTACAAGCCCTGCCCCATCTGTGCCCAGAAAGCAGCAGAGAGGGGGAGGAAGCACTTGGCACCCCAGAGGAGACTTTTGGCCTCAGATTCTGTGAGGTTCAAATCCACCCTCTGCCACTCACTGGCTGTGTAACATTGGGAACTCTCTGGCCTCAATTTCCCCATCTGCACCTTAAGATGGTGGAGAAAGTTAAGTGAGATGTTGCCTGTGAAGGATTTGGCCCGGTGCTGGGTTCACAGTGGGGTCTTCAGGAATTGGGTACGATTAGGATTTGTCGACCTACACATCACTGGTTATGGTTTTGTTCTTACCTTCACGCCAGTCTTGGCCCACTGTCACGTCAGCTAGCCACCAGAAAGACAAATGCAATTCCCAAAGCACTGAAGACACATGTAGCCTTTGCTGAAGGTTTTGTGGGCCACAGCGGAGGGTTTTCTATCACACAGTGCTCGGCCACTTCGCAGACACCCTCCTGTGCCTCTCTCGTCCCCACAGTTTTTCTCCCTCCGCCCTTTGCCTCTTGCTCTCTCTCCTGTCCCCTCCCTGTTTCTCTAGCCACACCTCTGCCTCCCCTTCCCCATCTGTGAAGTCACCTTCAGATGACAGGCAAGATGCCCCTTGCTGCTTGTGTGGCCGCCCAGGCCCCGAGCCTGCCGTGGCCTCTGCCCGCCGTTCCCCACCTTGACCATCTGCTCTCCTGCAGCTGAGGGCAGAGCGGAGGCGCCAGGTGGAGGAGGCGCGGCTGCGGGAGCAGGAGGTGGGTGTGGGGGGTCCGGGTGGCAGAAGGGCCAGGGAGGGAGGCCAGCAGGTCAGGGGTGTGGCAGGCCTGTCCCTGCCCCGTGTGATGTTCCTGCAGGAGCTGAGCAAGCGGGAGGTGGTGGCCGTGGGGCACCTGGAGGTGCCAGCCGAGCTGGCTGGGCTCTTGCAAGCAGCGGCAGGTGGGTGAGCCCTGGGCAGAGGGAGGGCACGGGTGGACGAGGGAGCAGGCACCATATGCCCTCCTCGCTCCACAGGCCTCAGGCTGAACCAGGCGCCCAGGGTGGCTCCTGTGCGGAGTCCCCGGCTCCAGGCCGAGCCCCGTGTCACGCTGCCCTTGGATATCAACAACTTCCCCATGGCCAAGTTTGTCCGGTGCCACTTCAAGGTAAGGGCTGGCACAGGCCCAAGTGCCCTGGCCAGTGGGCCCCGACCAGTTAGAAGTGACATCGTGCTGGCTCCTAGCTGTGTCCCGTGCTGTTGGGTGTGAGTCACTTGCTGGATGGTGGGGGTTCTGGACGGCTCCCGGCAGGCCGGGCAGCGGCGGAGGCCCTCAGCGGCTCGGGCAGGGCTGTTTCCCAGCCAGTCTGGAAACATCTCAGAAACTGAGCATCTGGTGCAGCCACAGCACGTCAGCCTTGCTCTAATTCCCTGCCCTCCAGGAAAGGCCCAGATGGGGGCCCATCCTGTCCCTACCACTGACTTGCTGAGGGCCAGTGTGGCCCCTCACTGACCTCAGTTTCCCCATCCATACAGTGGAGACAGGCCCACAGGCTCTGGAGCCCCCACCTGGCACAGGGCAGTGGGTCCGGATGTGCCATCCGTCCTGGCTCTGTGTCCTCATGTGCCTGCCCTGTGCCCCTAGGAACCTGCCTTTGGGATGCTGACAGTGCCCCTGAGGACACCCCTCATGCAGCTGCCAGCCGAGCAGCATGCAGAAGCCGCGAGCATCTTTAAGCTGGTATGGGGTCTGCCCTGGCCCACCTGCTGATGTGTGGTCCCTGCCGGCGAGGCCAGGCATGAGGCCCCAGCGCTGCCCTCCCCAAGCCTTCCCCAGGAGCCCCACGCCTCTTCCTTGGAGGAGATACTTTTATGTCAGTGGGGGGCTCTGGCATCCGCTCCGGGGACAGGCGACCTTTCTTCTCCCAGCCACCTCTCTGGCAAAAAGGCTGCCTTGGGGCCTCTCTGGAGTCTCCCAGGGACACCAAGAAGAGACCTAGGTCCTCTCTTCAACAACTTCCCAGTCTGAGCGGGGCTGGCAGAGCAGACCTGGCCAGTGGCCCTCAGCATGGACTGAGGGAAGCACCAAGGCTAGGGGAGTCCAGTGAGGCCACTAATTCAGCCCTGAGCCGGGTCAGAGAGGGCTTCCTGGAGGAGGGTGCATTTGAGCTGAAGGGAAATTTGCCAGGCAGGGAGAGAGAGTGGAGAAGGCACAGAGAGAAGAGGAAATTGGGTGGTTAGGACAGAAAGTGAGAGTGGTCAGCAAGGCCTTGACTGCAAACCAGGAGTTCAGATTTCATCCCAAGGCACCCAGGGAGCCTCGGCTTCCATGAGAAGGATGTGGTCATATCCCCATGCTAGAAAGAACCCTCTGGGGCCTCGGTAGAGCAGGAGGTGAGGGGCTGGCTGGAGGCCAGGGGTGCAGGGAGGAGGCTGGGGCTCTTTGGGGAGCCACGGAAGGTTCACGAGCAGGAGAGAAAGTGAGCATGTACTTTGGGTCTTTTTTCCCATAGTTGGGGTGAACTGCCTGGTCGTTTGGCATAGAATACAGCACTTATGTTGTAACACGAGGCGCCTTTACACAGGCAGGGGACACACGTGAGGGACATGAGAGGGATGCGTGTTGGGTGGAACCGATAGGAACAACTTTCTGGGAGGCCCAGGAGACTCTGTTTGTGGCCCAGATCCTGCGTTTCATGGGCGACCCCCACCTGCGTGGTGCCCAGGAGACTGTCTTCGGGAACTACATTGTGCAGAAGGGGCTGGCGGTGCCCGAGCTGCGGGACGAGATCCTGGCACAGCTGGCCAACCAGGTGTGGCGCAATCCCAGTGCCCACAACGCCGAGCGCGGCTGGCTGCTGCTGGCCGCCTGCCTCAGCGGCTTTGCGCCCTCCTCGCGCTTCAGCAAGTACCTCCTCAAGTGAGTGGGGCCAGGTGGGGGCCGGGCCATGAGGGATGGTGGCCCTGGCGGTAGGGCCCGAGGCAGGAATCTTACAGGTCAGGCCTGGAGTGAGTTCTCTGTGCTCAGCACCTCAGGCCGGGAGGCTGCCAGGGCTGCTGTGCGTCTCCACTGGGCCCAGGGCAAGAAAGAAGGGCGGGCCCACTGCCCAGGGTCGGAGTCGGGTCAGACTGGATGAAGGATTTCCAGAACTCAGAGGAGGTTGAGGCCAAGGTGTGGGGAATTTGGAAAAAAGTATTGATCTCTCACTGCATGGGATTATAATGGGGTGGTTAGGAACATGGATGCTGGACTCAGCCGCATATGAGCTGTGTGACCTTGAGCAAGTTACTTAACCCCTCTGGGCCTCAGTTTCCTTGTCTATAAAATGGGGGTAATAATACCGACTTCATAATCTGCAGTGAGGTTGAAATATATAAACACATGTGAAATGCTTAGAACAGGCGGGCAGATGGTAAGTGCTATGTGGGCATAACTGGCACAGCGATGTCACCCTGCCGGGTAGGAAGGATGATTTACCAGGGAAAGAGCTCGGGCAGGCCCTGGGTGTGCATCCCAGCTCTGATACTTACCTGCTGTGTGGCCTGGGGCAAGCCACTGCCCCTGTCGGAGCTTATTTCTCCCCTGTAAATTGAGGCTGGTAACAGGACCCACCTAACAGTGGCTGTGAGCCATGGAGCATGCAGAGCCTCGCTCGGACCAGCGTGCAGTAGGTGGGCGTCACTGGCCAGTCTTGTGACCCCACGGCCGCCATGGCAGCATGGCACTAGGTTCCCTCTCCCAGCTGCAGTGGGGCTGCACCTCTGCCCTCCTGGCCAGGCCTAGCAGCGGGGTGGGGAACAGGATGGCATGGGGAGTGCCTGTCCCTAGGAGGGCTCAGGCTCGTCGGGCCTGGATGCAGTTGAACCCTCACAGCCATCAGTGCTGTAGATGAGAACCCGGAGGAGAGGCTGCGAGAGGGCAGATGACCACCCCGGACTGTCAGGGAAAAAATGAGGCAGAGTTCTCCAAGTCACTTCCTTGCCTGTACCCAGCTGCAGACCCAACCCTGTCAATGACATTTTGCTCCAACAAGCTGGAACCTCTTTGGCCTATCCTTGGACCTCTGTACTGGGCTAGCCTAGGACCCTTTCAGTTTAGCCACGGAATTCTGGGTGAGGCTGAAGTCTTTTCTAGGCTAGCCTCAGAACTCTGGGCTAGCCTGGGACCCCTTCAGTGTTGTTCCAGAGCTCTGGACTATAGCGTGGGACCCTTCTGAACTAGCCTGGGGCCTTTTCCGCCTCCGCTTAGATGTCTGGACTGGGCTGGGCCTTTCTCAGACTAACCTCAGAATTCCCTACAGCACGCCCACTCCTCCCTGGCCTCAGATCCCTCTTGGTCCTAGCTCCAACTCCCACCCTTCAGGTTTGTGTCTGATTATGGGCGGAATGGCTTCCAGGCTGTGTGTCAGCATCGCCTCATGCAGGCCATGGGCCGGGCCCAACAGCAGGGCGCGGGGGCTGCCCGCACCTTCCCCCCGACCCAGCTCGAGTGGACAGCGACCCGTGAGAAGGCCAGCATGGCGCTGGATGTGGGCTGCTTCCGTGGTAAGCGGCCTCACCTGCCCCTTGCGCTGCCTTCCCTCCCACCCTCATGGAGGGCAGCTGGGGTCGGCAGGGCCCGGAAAGCCCCGGGGTTGGCAGAAGCCACGGGAGGTTCTGGAGCTGGGGAAGGGCCTGCTTGGATGTGCCTCTGCACAAAGTCAGTGTGTGGGGGCTGGACCTGGCCTGGGGTGAGGATGTAGATACAGGGGTCCAGGACAAGAGTCAGGACACCTGAGTGGGGGAGGCAGGCGGGGAAGCACAGCTAGGCTGGACTGCAGATGCCCCAGACTGAGCCCAGCACCGCTGTGCCCCAGGTGACCAGTTCTCCTGCCCGGTGCACTCCTGGAGCACAGGGGAAGAGGTGGCTGGAGACATTCTGAGGCACAGGTTGGCTCCTAGGATGCCCCACCCAGCATACTCTTGTGCACCTGGGGAGGGGGGGAGGGGCAGGCGGCCGAATCCCCTGAGGTCCCAGAGGGCCCACTCTGGTCATGCTTGGGGTCTAGCTTACATCCCAGGGTCTCCCCTAGGCAGTGCCTGATGGCTCTGTCCCTCATTTCCATCCCTCTGCATGCTGTCACCAGGGGGCTGGCAGACAGCTGGCGGGGCTGGACGGTGGCCATGAAGAATGGGGTCCAGTGGGCAGAGCTGGCCGGCCATGACTACGTGCTGGACCTGGTGTCAGACCTGGAGCTGCTCAGGGACTTCCCTCGACAGAAGTCCTACTTCATTGTGGGCACAGAGGGGCCTGTAGCCAGCGGGGGAGGCCCCAGAGTGTAGGTAGCTGCCCGGGGCCCCTCACACGGATAGCCTCTCCCAGGCAGAAGGTGCACCCGCCCCCAGCTGCTGGGAGAGGCTGAGGTCTGAACTTAAGCTTCAGGGCTCTCAAGAAGGTGGAGCTCACCAAAATATCCTGCCTTTTAAAGGGAAAACGTCACCCAGTTCCAAGGTGCAGAGGAGAATTTGGGGAGTTCGGGGAGGGCTGTGGATCTCCCCGGGGGTCAGCTGCGCCTTGTTCCCGTTCCTCACAGGGTGTTTGGGAACAGCTGGGACTCGGACGAAGACACACCCACTAGGTCCCAGCCACAGGTGCACACACCCACAGTGCCTGACTCCGATGGGTACTGCAGCCACAATGAGGATGGCACAGATGGGGAGACGGAGGCCCAGAGAGGGACAGCAACCCACCAAGGTCGACAAGCAATGGCCACTGTCTCTGGTGGGGAGGGAGCCTGGGCGGGGGGTGCTGGGGGTTAGAGATCAGCAGAAGAAAAGAACTTGATTTTCTTGTCCGCCCCCCAGACTCGGACAGCCTTGGAAAGCCTGCTGTGCCCCACAAGGGGCTGGACTGCTACCTGGACAGCCTCTTCGGCCCCGTGCTGTCCTATGGGGATGCGGTAGGGATGGGCTGGGGCGTTTGCAGACAGCAGGCACAGCGTGTCCCCCCCAGGTCACACACATGCACATGGTGACACGGAGCCTCTCAAAGCCAGAGCTGTGGGTGGTGTGTCCTGTCTGGGTCTCTGCTGGGGGCTGGGCAAACAATGAAGGTCCCCTCACAGGTAGAGGTGCTCCTGGCTGGCCCCAGAAGGACCTGCAGCTAGAAGTGCAGGGCCCTGTCATGACTTCTGGTGGGCGCCAGCCCCTCAGGGCCACTAAGATCTCTCTATCTGAGTGGGAGCGACTGACCTTGTTTCCTGAGTACTCTGGCCCCAGATCTCACGAGCCCCCCCTCAGGTACCCCTGCTCACTCTGGGGCCTCTCCAGCACCCTTCTGTGGCCCCTGGTATGGTGTGCATCCCTGAGCAGGGCGCAGAACCTCCTGGAACCTCAGTTTACTCCTCTGTGGAGGGGGGTGGGTTGGGAGCTCACCTGGCTGTAGAGGGACTGATTGGGATGAGCACAGGTAAAGGCTGGGCACAGAGCAGACACCTGGCCAGCGGGAGACACCCCCCTCCCCAGGGTGGAGGAAGTGGCTGGTGTCAGGTGCCTGTTGCCATGGAACCTTGGGAGTGCGGCACTGAGGCAGTCACTCGAGCCACCTGCTGCCCCTAGGACCTGGAGAAGCCAACAGCCATTGCCTACCGCATGAAAGGGGGAGGGCAGCCTGGCGGAGGCGGCAGTAGCAGTACTGAAGACACCTCCAGGAGACCCCCAGAGCCAAAGCCAAGTCAGTGCCTCCCCCAGAGTGGTTCTGGGGTTGGGCAGGGCGGGGGCCACTCACTGGTCCTCGGGCAATTTCATGTGCTGGAGCGGAGGCAGCCATCGGCATGGAGGGGGTGAGAGGCTGAGCGGCATCGTAGGGAATCCCGCTTCCCTCCAGCTCCCCTGCCCACCTGCGCCCTCTCCCCGCACCCTCAGTCCCAGGCCTGGACGCCTCCACGTTGGCCCTGCAGCAAGCCTTCATCCACAAACAGGCCGTGCTTCTGGTGAGTGAGAGAGAGGGACTGGCGGGGGACAGAGAAGGGACCTGCGTGGTCACCACTGCCACCTCTCCCCAGGCCCGAGAAATGACCCTGCAGGCCCTGGCGCTCCAGCAGCAGCCCCTGAGTCCTGCCCTGAGATCCTTGCCCCCAGAGGTGAGCCTGGCCCACCCTGGCTGAGGGGGTGCCCAGAGACGCAAGCTGTGAAGAGGAGCACTTTGCTGCTCCAGGGCATCTTTGTGCCTCCCTGAGCCCAGAAGCCCCCCAGCCCATGTTGGACAGAGAAGAGGTCCCTGAGAGCTGGCTGGTATGTCCCAGGCAGCCCACCCCATGCCCTGCTCTCTGCAGAAACCCCTAGCACCGGAGGCACGGCCGAAGTCCGTGGGCACCGGTCCCCCCGCCAAACCTGTGCTCCTGCGCGCCAGTGCAAAGCCCTTGGCCCCAGCCCCGCTGGCCAAGGCCCCAAGGCCCCCCACCAAGCCCGTGGCTGCCCCTGTTCTAGCTCAGGACCGGGCTTCTCCAGAAACCAGTGAGTGCCCTATCCCAGGCTGGGGGGGCTCCCAGGATAGGACTGGGGGTGTGGTTGTGTCCCCTGTGGCCTCACCGTGTCCCCTGCTGCCTCCTCGCCACAGCTTTGGCACCCCCTGAGCTGGTCCGGTACTCGACACTCAACTCGGAGCACTTCCCACAGCCCACGCAGCAGATCAAGAGCATTGTCCGGCAGTACCAGCAGCCGCCCCGGGGAGGCCGGCCCGAGGCCCTGAGGTCAGCGCTGCCCTCACCCAGCCCGCCAGCCTGACGGACGGCGGCCTCTCCACTGTGCCGTGTCCGCCGTCAGTGCCCCCGCCCACTGGACTCGGCCACGCCAGGCCCAGCTGCCTTTAGGGAGTGGGTTTGTTTATGCCGAGGGGTGCAGACAAGCCCCTGGGGCGAGGGGAGGCCCGACTGCCGTGGGACCTTAGGCCAGTCTCTGCCCCTCTGCGGGTGCTCGTTTAAAATGATGGCAGGTGGAGGGAGAAGTTCCCTACTGTAGGAATGGGGGGCAGAGGGGGACTCGGAGTCCCACCCGCCATGGTTCGTCAATGCCTACCAGGAAGGACGGCGGGAAGGTGTTCGGGAAGCGGCCGGACCCCCACGAGGAGGCCCTGATGATCCTGAAGGGGCAGATGGCTCACCGGGCAGCGGCGCCTGGCACCCAGGTGCGGGCACAGGGTAGGGCTGGGCCCGGGGGGAATCGAGACAGAGAGGGGCCTCCAGGGGAGCCTCAGAAACTAGCTACCCCCGCTTGCCACGGCCCTGCCACTGCCCCCTCCTGAGGGCCTGCTGTTGCCCCGTGAGCACTCTCTTTGGGGTGGGACAGGTGTCCAGAGAGGCTGTGGCCCTGGTGAAGCCAGTGACCAGCGCGTCCAGGCTATCCGTGGAGCCCGTTTCAGGTGAGGGGGCAAGCGGGCAGGGTGGGCACGTGTACGAGTGAGTCTGTGAGACAGGTGAGGCTCGGCCTGCGTGTCAGTGGCATGTGTGTCCCTGAGCCCGTATGTATGTGTTATGTGCACGTGGGTGTCATGATAATGCCAACACTAAAGTAACAGATCTCAGGCCAGGCCCACCCCGGCCTCCTTATCATACTGAAACCCTTCAAGATAGCACCGTTTGTCCCTGCGTGTTACGGGGGGGGGGGAGGGGAAATGGAGGCACAGAGCGGTTCAGTGGCTTACCAAGGTCGTACAGCTCGAAAGTGTTAGCCCAGGGCCCAGCGTGGTGGCTCAGGCCTCCAATCCTAGCAGTTTGGGAGGCTGAGGTGGGAGAATCACTTGAGCCCAGGAATTCAAGACCAGCCTGGGCAACACAGCAAGACCCCATCTCTACAAAAAACTAAGAAATTAGCTGGGTATGGTGACACGCACCTGTAGGCCCAGCTACTCTGGAGGCTGAGGTAGGAAGATCCCCTGAGCTGGGAATTTGAGGTTACAGTGAGCTGTGATTGGGCTGCTGCACTTCAGCCTGGGTGGCAGAGTGAGACCCTGTTGTATATATATTATTAATTAAGTAATAGTAAATAAAAACCAAATAAAAGTGAAAAATAAATAATAAATGTGAAAAATAAATAATATAAAAAAATAAATAAAAGAAAGTAAATAAAAGTAATAAAAATTAATCACTTTTTAAAAAGTACCAGGCCAAGGATATAAACCCAGGCTTCTTGGCATCACAACTGGAGCCCTAACCTCTATGCCCACTGTCTCTTGGCAGCTACAGTGATCTTTTTTTTTTTTTTTTTTTGAGACAGAGTCTCACTCCGTTGCCTGGGCTAGAGTGAGTGCCGTGGTGTCAGCCTAGCTCACAGCAACCTCAAATTCCTGGGCTTAAGCCATCCTCCTGCCTCAGCCTCCCAAGTAGCTGGGACTACAGGCATGCACCACCATGCCTGGCTAATTTTTTCTATATATATTTTTAGTTGTCCAGCTAATTTCTTTCTATGTTTAGTAGAGACGGGGTCTCGCTCTTCCTCAGGCTGGTCTCGAACTCCTGAGCTCAAATGATCCACCCACCTCGGCCTCCCAGAGTGCTAGGATTATAGGTGTGAGCCACCGCGCCTGGCCCACAGTGATCTTAAAAGATATAAATTAGCTCATATGGTCCCCCTGACAAAAACCCTCTGATGGTCCCACAGTGAGCTCCAGACTGCCCACTGTGGCCTGTGAGACCCTGCATGATCTGCCCAGCTCCCCAGCCTCATCTCCCACGCTCCCCTAGGCACTTTCTGTTCCTGTCTCTTCCCAGAGCACACCAACCCCACTCCTGCCTCAGGGCCTTTGCACTTGCTGTTCCCTCTGCCTAGAATGCTCTTCCCCAAGATCTTTGCATGCCTGGCCCCTTCTTATCATTTAGTTCTCAGCTCAAATGTCACCTCCCCAGAGAGGTCTGACTACTCCACCAGAAGTGAAAGGCCAGCCCCCCCGCCCCCCGGACTCCCTCCTAAATCACTGCTTTACCTCCCCCCAGCTCCTAGCACTGAGATTCTGAAGAGTCTGTTCCACCCACGCCTGCCATGAGACTCTCAACTCAAGGGCAGGGACCTTGTCTATCTTGTTTACTAGGGCATCCCCAGCCCTTAGTGCAGGCCTGTATACAATAGGTGCTCTGTATGTGTGTCAAATGTGGGTGGTACGAGTGTGACCCGTGTGAACAGGTGTGCTCATGGACTGCTCTCAGCCCCTTCCTCCACACGGGGGTCACCCCTGGGTCCTCTCCTGCACCCATGGCCGCCTCTCCCGCTTTGTGCTGAGAGGTGCCGGCTCATGCTTGCCCCGACCCCCTGCGCTCTCCAGCGCTGCCTTCCCGGTCGTTGGAGCCCCCGGAGGAACCTGTGCAGACGCAGCTGCACCGCCTCGTCAACCCCAACTTCTATGGCTACCACGACGCCCCCTGGCGGATCTTCCTGCGAAAAGAGGTGTCAGGCACGGAGCCAGGGGAGGGGATGAATGCGGGCAGAGGTGGTCCAGGAGTTGGGGGTGGGCCCAGGAGAACAGGGTGGGGCAGGGCTGAAGCTAGGAGCAGAGTCTGGGGGGCCTGTACAGAGCGGGGGTCTATCTAGGGGGTGTGGCCAGGTGTGAAGCAAGGTGAGGGGGCTGTCAGAAGGTACCCACTGAAGCCACGCCCCCACAGGTGTTTTACCCCAAGGACAACTACAGCCACCCTGTGCAGCTGGACCTCCTGTTCCGGCAGGTGAGCTCTCTTCCCTTTCTGCCTCAGTGGACTCAGCAGGCAGTGTGGACACGTATACTCGGCTACCTACAAATTCTGCTTCTGAACTCTGGGATATAGGGTCCTTGACCGGGGTGAGGGTGGGAAACTGTTTTACTGAATCACCCACTCCCGTGGACAGGGTCAGTGAGCCCACAGTTTGACCCAATCAGAGTCAGAGTTTGTCTGTGCTAAACAGGACCCAGAGGTCACGTCCACACCCCACCGTGTAGATCAGGAAACAGGCCTGGTGGGAAGGGCTGCCGGATTGTGGGGCTGAGGAGGAAGGCAAGGGTCCCCGTAAGTGGGATCTGGTTTACCAGATGACCTGGTGCACAGCTGGCTCCCTGCTGCAAGATGGGACCTTCCACATTCCCACTCGCCCTAGAGCAGCCGGGCCTGAGCCCTGGGTGGGGGCTCCCCGGGCCACCCGCATCACGGCTTGTTCCCACAGATCCTGCATGACACGCTCTCCGAGGCCTGCCCGCGCATCTCTGAGGACGAGAGGCTCAAGATGAAGGCCCTGTTTGGTATGGTGGGGGAGGGGAGGGGCACTGATGGGGCAGCCACCAGAGCCGCAGCCGGCCCTTTCCCAGACAGAGACAGGCTGACAAGCCCAGCCCATTGCCTCCTTGCTCTGTTTCTGGCCTCTCGAGCGGCCGGGCTGCGTTTTGGGGGCTGGCCGTGCCGGGCGTACTGTGCGGCCCGGCCATCTCGTCCGTCTCTGGGTTTCAGTTTCCCAGCGCAGACACTGGTCAGACACCTTCCTGCTGGGTGTCAGCCTCCCTCCCTGACCTCCCTGAGACGTGGGCTGGCAGGGGAACAGGGAGGGTCCTGACCAGGCCTGCCTCCCGTAGCCCAGAACCAGCTGGACACAGAGCGGCCTCTGGTAACAGAGAGCGTGAAGCGGGCCGTGGTCAGCACCGCACGAGACAGCTGGGAGGTCTACTTCTCCCGCCTCTTCCCCGCCACGGTGCGAGCCCCCGCCTGCCCCCTGCCTGCCCAGGGGATTCAGGGTCAGGCAAGAAGACTCTCACACGCCCTCATCCCCCACAGGGCAGCGTGGGCACCGGCGTGCAGCTCCTGGCCGTGGCCCACACAGGCATCAAGCTCCTGCGGATGGTCAAGGGCAGCCAGCAGGCCTGTGGGCAGCTGCGGGTCCTGCGTGCATACAGGTGGCTGGCAGGCGGGGTCGGGGCACAGACGGGCAGCGGCGTTCCCCTACTCTTCCCATAGCTGCTTACCAAGTACCTGTGATGTGTCAGGCTCTGGGCCAAGCCCTTTAAGCAAGCCCATTTTAGAGCTGGGGAAACTGAGGCTCAGAGAAGTTGCTTGTCTCAGGTCACACAGCCAGGAAGGGGTTGAGTTAGGCACCTGCTACCCTGTCCCCTCTTGGACCGTGTGCCAGCCTCACAGAGCTCACCGTGCAGAAGGGCGGCTGTGCTGCAGGTGACCACGTCCTGATGCAGACACTTTACCGAGTGTTCAGACTCTGGTCCCTGCTAGAAGTCCCGTTTGTCCTTTATAACATGAGCACAGGAATAGACCCTTGCTCACTGGTTGAGTGAAAGCTCCTTGCTTTGAAAGGTGGAGAGAATTTGGTCAGCGGGTGAAAGAAAGAAATTTGTGTGACAGAATCTGGGAGGTTGGACTAAGGGGCAAAAGGGGGAGAGGCTGGAGTGCTGGTCCAGGGGGTGGCAGGATATGAGCCAAAGCCACGGCCCGGTCAGGAGGATAGGCAGGCAGTTTCCTGGGTCCCATGGGAGCTGGTGTAATGGGGTGAGGTGGGGCTGGGCTTCGGGAACGGGGCAGGGCAGGAGCAGAAGCGGCACGATGGGTGGAGGAAGGGCATCCCTCTGGCCTTGGGGCCCTGCCCTGATGCCACCTGCCCACCCTTCAGCTTTGCAGATATTCTGTTTGTGACCATGCCCTCCCAGAACATGCTGGAGTTCAACTTGGCCAGTGAGAAGGTCATCCTCTTCTCAGCCCGCGCTCACCAGGTCAAGACCCTGGTGGATGACTTCATCCTGGAGCTGAAGAAGGTCAGGGTCCTCCCACAGATGCCCCCTACTCCCGCCGCCCAGGGCCAAGGGCCCAAGAGCAGGGCTCTCCCTCCGCAGATGCGCACCAGCCCCGCCTGCTTGGGAAATGTGTACATGTGCGTGCCAATCAGCGACGGTGTCCGTAGATTTATGTGTGCCTTTAGGCCTAGGCACAGGGTGTGCCTTCTTTCTGGAATGTCCTTTCCCCCTTTTTCCTGTGCCTTCAGAAGCCTTCCCTAATGCCCCCACAGGGCAGCACAGTACTGTCTCTGAGCTCCGCGGCAGTCGTGCTCCCAGCCCTCTTTCCGTGGCTGCACGGCTGCTCACTGCATCTCGGTCTCTGTCCATCGCTGCCCCCGTAACTGGGCAGGCCTCAGGCCTAAAGTGGGTCACCTCTGTGCCCCAGGCCCAGCACCTGGCCCAGGGAAGGCTTCCGTGGAAAGGTCTGGTGAGGGATTGAGTGGGCAAGGCACAGGTGTGCTGTAATACCCGTCTGTGTCCGTTGGACTCATGTCTCCAGTCCCTCCTACCTGGAATGCCCTTCCCTCTGCTGCCCTAGTGAGTGCCCCCCTCCCTGGGGAGTCGGGGAGGATGTGATGGACAGGAGGTGGCCTAGGCCTTGAGGCGGAGGGTGCAGCCCCTCACCCTACCCCTGGCTGGCCCAGGACTCGGACTATGTGGTCGCTGTGAGGAACTTCCTGCCTGAGGACCCGGCGCTGCTGGCCTTCCACAAGGGCGACATCATCCACCTGCAGCCCCTGGAGCCGTCTCGAGTGGGTCAGCGCTGCTGGGGTGCTGGGCGACGGGGAGTGGGGAGGCTAGCCAAGGGGCCCTCCCTGGTGGGAGCTGAGACAGGCCTGGCCCGCAGGCTACAGTGCCGGCTGTGTGGTCCGCAAGAAGGTCGTGTACCTGGAGGAGCTGCGGTGCAGAGGCCCTGACTTCGGTGGGTGCCCCAGACCCCGGAAACCCCAAACAGGACTCAGCCTGGCCCCGTGCCCTCACACTGCAGATGCATGGCAAGGGTTTCTTGGAGCACAAAAGGGGTCTGCACTAGCCAGGTCCCTGCTGTGGCCTGTCCGGCCTGCTGGTGGCCATACAGTCCAGTTCTCTGCCTGCACTTGTGGCCGAGGGGTCTCCATGGGCATTGGTGTCTCCACACGTGTGACCTGAGACTCTCTGTGTCCCCTCATGGCTGAGCATCCAGAGGCACTGCTGTGCCTTTTTGCTTCACTCCCACTCTGGTCCTGTGGCCCTGAGAGACCCTTTCCATCCCTGAGCCTCTGTTTCCTTATCTGTAAAATGGTCTCAATGCCATGGCCTCCCTTATAGAACCCTAGGGAGGGGTTAAGGAGGTACCTGAGTATCCCTAAGGGGCCCCCTTAGTCCCAAGACAAGACCTTGTTTGCCTCAGATCCTTTACAGAGCCTTAACCCACCCGCTAGGCTGGAGGTTCGGGACCATCCACGGGCGCGTGGGCCGCTTCCCTTCGGAGCTGGTGCAGCCCGCTGCCGCCCCCGACTTCCTGCAGCTGCCAGCCGAGCCAGGCCCTGGCCAGGCCGCTGCTGTAGCCGCTGCAGTGGCCTCTACAGCCGCCGCGCGGGAGGTGGGCCGCAGGAGAGAGGTGAGACCTGCCTGTGGGGCGGGGGCTGCGTGGGGCAGGGCGGGTCAGCCTGGCTGGGAGGCGGAGGTTGCGACCAAGGGCGGGGGCGTGGCCGGTCCTGGACTAGGGCGATGGGCGGGGCGAGTGGGGCGGGGCGGGCTTGTGGAGGGCAGCTGGGAGGGGAGCCTCCAGGTCAAACTAAAAGAGGGCCGAGGGGCACGGTAGCTGGGGAAGCCGACTGGGGCAGGGTCTGGCCTGGTGGGTGGGGCCCAGCGGGCCAGGGGGCGGGGCAGGCAGCAAGCCAGGTTGTGGGCAGGCTGAGGGGGCGAGGCCAGCTGCCCGCAGTGGGGTCCAGAGGGCTGGCTGGGTGGGCAGCCTGAAGGAGTCTGGGCCCTGTCAGGGGGGTTGAATCCGCTTAGACTGGAGAGCTAGGCAGGGGTGGCATTTCCTGCAGGGTCCCCCAGTCAGGGCCCGCTCTGCTGACCATGGAGAGGATGCCCCGGCACTCCCACCGTACACAATGCTCGAGTTTGCCCAGAAGTACTTCCGAGACCCTCAGAGGAGACCCCAGTGAGTGGTGGTCCCAACCCTGTTCCCCACACTGGGAGGGTTCTTCTGGGCCTCTTGCAGCCTGTTGGGCTGGGAGGCCCCATTCTAGTGGGAGGGATAAGAGACCACCCAGGTGGAAGGCCCACCTTCAGTCTCACCCCCTGGAGGCCTTCCTGCCTGCTAGACTGACCAGAGTGGTGGGTCAGGAACATCCCCATGTGGGAAAAGGGTGTAGTCGAAGGCCCGGAGGCAGGATGGGTCAGTAGCACCCACCTCCTGTTGCAGGGATGGCCTCAGGCTGAAATCCAAGGAGAGTCGAGAGTCCAGAACCTTGGAGGACATGCTTTGCTTCACCAAGGTGTCCAGTCGCAGGCCTCAGTTTCCCTGTCTGTAAAATGGTGATACACGAGTGCCTCCCAGGCCCCTGGGGCCAATAAGCTTGTCTTCAGTGAGACCCAGCAGCTCTCAGCACTCTAGGGGCCCAGGTTCCTCCCGGGGGCAGCATCTGTCCTCAGTGTTGGGCCTGTCTCCCCTTGTGTGACATGGAGCCCCCTGTCATCAGACGGCCTTGAAACACAGTGTGGCCCTGTCACACCTGACAGGCCCCTCCTCCATCATGACACAGCTCCCCTTCCCTCACAGATCCCGCTCCAGGAATCCCTCATCGAGCTCAGTGACAGCAGCCTCAACAAGATGGCCACGGACATGTTTCTAGGTGTGGGGGTGGGACTGCAGCCAGGGTCCTGGGCCGGGTGGAATCCAGCACTGTGTGACTCTGCTTGTCACCACTCCTCTCTGGTCCCCAGGTTCTTCCCCGCCCCCCCAACTCAGATGTGGAACACCTTTAAGAGAATAGAAGCTTCCAGCTGCCTGTGGCCGAGGCTCCTAGGGAGGGGCTCAGCCCTGGGACCCTGTGGGGCGGGTGGGCAGCTGGGGGGTGGTGGGCCTGAGTGGGATGGGTCTTTCCTGCAGCTGTGATGAGGTTCATGGGGGACGCCCCGCAGAAGGGCCAGAGTGAGCTGGACGTGCTTTGCGCCCTCCTGAAGGTCAGTCCGGCTGACTTTGCCAGATGCTCCCTTTTCTGCTCTGTGGCTCAGTTTCCCTGTCTGTCAACCAGAGTCACAGGACATTAGGGTGGGAAGCATCTCCCATGGCCCAAAGAAGAATGCATCCCACTGGTGGGGAGAGGGCTAGGGAAGGGACACCAGGCCTGCCTCCAAGTGCCCACCCTGTTCTGTACCTGGTATGTGTCACGGCCCCTGACATGTCTAGCATGTGATCTGCCTGCCCTCCTTCAGCTGTGTGGGGACCACGAGGTCATGCGGGACGAGTGTTACTGCCAAATTGTGAAGCAGATCACAGACAACACCAGCTCTAAGCAGTGAGTGAACTGGGCCTTACCCGCCATTCCCCTACTGTGTCCATGCCCAGGAGGGGCCAGTTCAGCCTCCTGCCTCCCCAGGCCTGTCCCCTCCTGGATTCTCTGCCTTTCAGCCCCTTCCTCACTCAATAGAGCACATGTTTTGGGGATGGCATGGTCTGGGACACACCGTTTCTGCTCTCTGAGCTTCAGTTTCCTCATCTGTAACATGGCAGTGATAATGTATAAGTCCAGATTCTTGGTTGTATGCTGGTTTAAGCAAGAGAGAACTTACTGGTTCATGTAACTGAAAAGTCAAGGAATATATGGCTTCAGGCACAGCTGGATCCAGGTCCCATTAAGAAGCAGGCTTTCTCTGTCTCCTGGGCTTGCTTTCCTCTGTGTTGATACCATTTTCAAGCAGCCTCTCCCATAGGTTGGTAAGGTGGCAGCTCTGGGGAGACATTTCCTCAGCTCAGCAATCCCAGGGAAAGCAAGATTGTTCCAATATTTGCAACAGAAATTCCTAAATCCAGTTTTTGGTTTTGTTTTGGTTTTTTTTGTTTTTTTTTTTTGAGACAGAGTCTTAACTCTGTGTAGAGTGTAGAGGGCCATGGCGTCAGCCCAGCTCACTGCAACCTCCAACTCCTGGGCTCAAGCAATCCTCCTGCCTCAGCCTCCCGAGGAACTGGGACCACAGGCATGCACCATGATGCCCGTCTGATTTTTTCTATTTTTAGTAGAGACAGGGTCTTGCTCTTGCTCAGGCTGGTCTCCAACTCCTGAGCTCAAGTGATCCTCCCACCTCGGCCTCCCAGAGTGCTAGGGTTACAGGTGTGAGCCACCGTGCTGGCCCCCAAATCCAGTCTATTGTCCCGAGTTGGTCATATGTTCAACCCTGAACCAACCACAGCGGCTGAAAGGATACAGAGTGCTGACTGATTAGACCTGGGTCACGTGGCTGCAGTGTTCTGATTGGCCAGACCTGACTCTCATGCCCATCTCCAAACCACAGGGATCCAGAGAGAGTGGGTGGTTTCCCAATGGAAGCCCGAATGCTGTCCCCAGACGTCCATGGCAGTATGAAGATGAATTACTATGTTCGGCTCCTGTAGGGCCAGCACACAGTGTGTGCTCCCTGTGTGTGCTGCTCTGGTTACCACTGGGCCCACCCTCCTGTCCCCATCTGCTCTATCTCCTCACTTGCTCTCCATCGCTCCAGGAATCTTAGAACCACTCAGCTAGTCCCCTTGCTCCTCCCAGCCCCAGGCCTTACCTGCCACGCTCTCTGCACAGGCTCAGCAGGTTCCCCTTTGCCTGAAGCCTTCTGCAGAGAGATCCCTACCTGGGGAACCAGGCCCTCATCCCTTTCCTTCCCTATCTCCCACCCTGACTTTCCAGGCAGAATAGACCTGCATGGCTTTGGGGCCCACCTACCCTGATCTCACTGGGCAGGGAGCAGCATCCTCAGGGGACAGGAGCTGCCTAAAAGCTAGAAGCCTCCAGCCCAATCTCAGGAGGCTCCTGGCACACACCCTGGTGCCGTGGCCACCTGTGATGTGGCCTCCTGTGTACATCCTTGCAGGGACAGCTGCCAGCGAGGCTGGAGGCTGCTGTACATTGTGGCTGCCTACCACAGCTGCTCCGAGGTCCTCCACCCACACCTCATTCGCTTCCTCCAAGACGTGAGCCGGACCCCAGGCCTGCCCTTCCAGGGTGAGGGCCCAGTGAGTGGGGACCCAGGGGTGACGCTGCTCACATGGGGACTGAGTTGGTAGTTGACAGGAGGGGAAGCCCAGGGGGCCTGGCCCGTCACAGATACTGGGCAACGTTTCTAGTATTAATTTACTCCCCAAACATTTGTGGAGGTCCCACAGGGGCTGGCACGATGGGTTCTGGTCTAATGGTGGGGTGACCACGGAAAGCTTCCTGGAGGAGGTATTGCCCTGGTTGGGCAGGATTTCCAGGGGGACTAAGTGGCAGGAGCAAAGGCCCAGATGTGAGCATGTGTGGCACTTGGCAGAAGAGGAGAAGGAGGTGGGCCAGAACCCGGAGTACTGGGATGAGGCCTGCTGCTCTGGCTGCTGGGACTCAGCAGGGATCTTTTTTTTTTTTTTTTTTTTTTTTGAGGGTCTCGCTCTTGCTCAGGCTGGTCTCAAACTCCTGAGCTCAAGTGATCCTCCTGCCTCGGCCTCCAGAGTGCTAGAATTACAGGCATGAGCCACCTCGCCCAGCCTCAGCAGGGGTCTTGAGTGGACCTGGGCAGGAGTGGGCCCAAAGCCAGTGGCAGAGTCTTGGCCTTTCCCCCTTGTAGTATGGAGGAAGGGACCTCTGAAGCCTTGTTTCCATAGCAGCCCCTGGGCACCCCCACCCCCAAGAAAGAAGCTAGGGCCCCTGTAATCACCATGGCAGCCACGGAGGGAGGAGATGGGGGACCTCACCCTCCCTGCCTCTGAAGCCTTCACTTTGATTCAATTAACAAACATTCCCAGGTCAGGGATGAATAGACCCAGCTCCCCCAGGAAGGGATCCCAGGCACATGAAGGCAGCAGAATGTGCCCTAGAACTTTTGACCCCCTCCCTGGGGCAGGGTGAGGTCACTGCTTACCCCAGAGAAATGGAGCATTGATGCTGGGGTCTTCTGCTCTGGGAGGCCTGGGTGAGCGTGGGCGGATGGTAAGGGGTCCCAGCTGGCAGGGGCAGAGCTGTATCACCTTGCACGGACCCCACTGGGGGCAAGCTCCCCAGTCAACACCTCAGAGTGACAGCTGTTTCCATGCTCACAGGTAGCCAAGGGGACTGTGGGCTAGACAGAGGGCCCTTACCACATGGGGTGTGAGTTTAAATCCAATTCTTAAACTCCAGCTCTTTACCTGGGGCAAGTCACTGCCTTCTCTGAACTCAGTTTCTTCAATTATCAACTGGGGTAGTAAATGCCTGCCCCCGAGTTATGGAGAGAATACAGTGGGCTCATGGCTGGTGGCAAGAGGAGCCCCTTTCTCCCACTGCCTCCCCTGGGCAAGGCCTTGACCCCCTGCCTCTGCAGGGATCGCCAAGGCCTGTGAGCAGAACTTGCAGAAAACCTTGCGCTTCGGGGGACGTCTTGAGCTCCCTAGCAGCATGGAGCTTCGGGCCATGTTGGTGAGTGTGGGTAGGGGTTGGAGGTCGGCATGAATGGGAGACACAGCCTTGCCCAGAGACCCTGCTGTTGGGTGCACGTGCACTGCTCAGGGGCGTGCAGACAGGCCCTGTAAGGTCCAGATGCATGTGTGTTTCTGCACACGCATGCCTGGGACCCCTCGGCTTGGGGACTCCTGTGGCAGGGGACAAGGGCACATCCCAGACCCAATCTCTTGTCCCTCTCCACCTACCCACCGCCAGGCGGGCCGCAGTTCCAAGAGGCAGCTTTTTCTTCTTCCCGGAGGGCTTGAACGTCATCTCAAAATCAAAACGTGCACTGTAAGTGAGGGGTTGTCTCTTGCAGGCAGGCGCTGGAAGGGCAGGGACACCGTGGTCTCCGGGCTGTGGGTGGGGAGAGCCCCCAAGGGTGCTGAGCTCCTCCCAGGCTCTCCCACAGACTCACAAGGCAGGACTTATTTCTCAGAAGAGCACACTGAGCCTCGGAGAGGTTAAGCCCCCAACTCAAGGTCATACTACGCACAAGGGACAAAGGCAGAATTTGAACCCAAGTCCCAGCCTCCAAAAGCTGCGTGTTTTCCCTGCACGAGGCCAATTCTGAGAGGGCTCAGGATGCTGTGAAGAGGCTGAGGAACTCTGCAAGGGCCTCCTGGGCCTGGGTGGGGCTGGGAGGACAGAGGTCAGGCCCAGCTGGCACAGCCTCACCCCTTCCACCCCAGGTGGCCCTGGACGTGGTGGAGGAGATCTGTGCTGAGATGGCTCTGACTCGCCCCGAGGCCTTCCATGAGTATGTTATCTTCGTTGTCACCAACCGAGGTGAGTGCCCCGAGGACTGAGCATGCTGGGTTCATTGCCACCGCTGTGCCTTTGGCCATAGGGGCCTCCACCCAGACTTTAAAGTCCAGATTAGGTGACACTTCCTCCAGGAAGCCCCCAGACTCCCCCGTGGAGGGACCACTGTGTGTACTGAGCGGCCCCAGCCCTTCATCTGTCTTTTTCTGTTTTGTTTTGCATAAGTTTATCTCACCCACCAGACTGGGAGTCTGTGGAGGACAGGGCCCTCTCCGATTCCTGCCATTGCCCTCGGGGCCTGCTCAGTGGGAGGATGCGGGCTTTGCCCTCAGAAGCTTATATCCCGGGAAGCTCTTCATTAACAGGCCTGCACTCCTGCCTCCCGTGCCTCAGCAGTGGCAGTAGGAGCCCCTCCTGAGGTCTTGCTAGGCCCTTCACTCCAGGGCTCCTGGGACCCTAGGGTACCTTCATGCAGCCCAAAGCCCTTCCGTCTGCTGCCTGCCCACCCTAGACCATGGGCTTGCCTCCTGCCACCAGCTGGCCAGCTCCAGCCAGCTCTCCCCACCTCGGCCTCGGCCCTCAACTGTGGGGCCTCAGCTCTGCGTGCACAAGTCCAGCTGAGATGTTGGGGGAGGGAACGGCAGGTAACAAGACAGTCCTAACAGCTGGCATTTGTTGAACAGATGCTGTGTCCCAGGCACAGTTCAAGTCCTTTAATTCCATAAGCTCCTCTAATCCCCATAACGACCCTATGAAGTGGAATCTACTGTCATCCCCATTTACAGATGGAGGAAGTGTAACCCAGGGAGGCTGTATGAGCTTCTTATTGCTGCTATAACAAATTACCATGAACTTAGTGGAGTAAGACAACACAAATTTTATTGTCTTACAATTCTAAAAGTCAGGCCAGGTGCGGTGGTTCACGCTTGTAATCCCAGCACTCTGGGAGTCCGAGGCAGGAGGATTGCTTAAGCTCAGGAGTTCGAGACCGCCCTGAGCAAGAGCAAGACCCCATCTCTACTAAAAATAGAAAAAATTAGTTGGGCACAGTGGCTCATGCCTGTAGTCCCAGCTACTCGGGAGGCTGAGGCAGGAGGGTCGCTTAAGCCCAGGAGTTTGAGGTTGCTGTGAGCTAGGCTGACGCCACACACTCTACTCAGCGCAACAGAGTGAGACTCTGTCTCGAAAAACAAAACAATTCTGAAAGTCAGAAATCCTAAAATGAGAGGGTTGTCAGGGCTGCGTTCCTTCTGGACACCCCAAGGGAGAATCTGTTTTCTGGCCTTTTCCAGCTTCTAGATGTGCCCTTCCTTGGCTCCTGGCCCCTTCCTCCCTCTCCAAAGCCAGCAGTGTAGAATCTTCACATCTCTGTCTCTCCCCTGGCCTCTGGTTCCAGCCCCGCAGCCCCTTCTCTGACTCCGACCTCCCGCCACCCTCTCGCAAGGCCCCGTGTGCTTACCTTGGGTGCCCCAGGTCATCCAGGGTCCTCTCCCTCTCAGGATCCTTGACTCAGTTACGTCTACAAAGCGCCTTTTGCTGTGAAGGTACCATATTCATGAGTTCTGGGGCTCAGGACCTGGACACCTTTGGAGGGCTGTTATTCAGCCCACCACAGAAGTTAAGTGACTCACCCACGGTCACACAGTGGGGATTTGAGCCCAGGAGGTGTGGCCTCAGGAGTCTGTACTCTTATCACCACACCAAACCTCCCTCATTGGTAAGGTTTTACTGCAGGTGTGGGAGGGGTGGCAGAAATGCCAGCGCAGGAGAGAGCTGGAGGCTCTCTCCCTGTCTCCCCCCCCCCCACACCAGGTACCCGGCGAGGGGGTCTCTCCTGGGGGAGGTCTGCAGAAGGGCACCCACTGGGTCTCATGGTCTGTGGCCTATTTTGCTTCTCCTTGTCCCCAGCTTCCTCTGGAAATGGCCTGGGCCTTTTCAGAGGATAACCCAGGGTGTTTTCCCAGACGCTTGGGGACAGGCTCAAGGCCCTCTTCAGCATCTCACCCCTCCCTGGGGGGAAATAGAGCATTACTTGTAGCTTTGATTGGAGGTATTCCCATCTGTGGTCACCAACATTTCAGTAAAACATAGAGTACCCTATTCCCTAAACATGCTTTCCTTTAACAAAGAAGCTGTGTCCCAGATCAGGGAGGTAGGTGGCTTACCTGAGGTGATGCCTCACCTGGGTGGCAGGTCAGGGTCTGCATACATGCTCTGTGCAGGTGCACACGCATGCCTCACCCAGCCTTGCCTCCCTGCTGTCTGCAGGCCAGCATGTGTGCCCACTTAGCCGCCGTGCCTACATTCTGGACGTGGCCTCCGAGATGGAGCAGGTGGACGGTGGCTACATGCTCTGGTTCCGGCGTGTGCTCTGGGACCAGCCACTCAAGTTTGAGAATGAGCTATACGTGACCATGCACTACAACCAGGTCAGTACATATGGGCCTCTCTGGGCTCTGGGACCTTCTGTGCTTCCCAGGGCCTGTAAGGTCAGACTTCAGAACCTTGACATTTGAGGCCTTCATGATGTAGGCTCTGCAGGCAATTTTTTTTTAAGAGACACGCTAGTGTGCAGTGGTGTGATCATAGCTCACTGCAGCCTCAAACTCCTGGGCTCAAGTGAAGCAATCCTCCTGCCTCAGTCTCCTGAGTAGCTAGGATGACACACTTTAAAAATTTTTTTTTGCGGAGATGGAGTCTCGCCATGTGTTGCCCAGGCTGGTCTCAAACTCCTGGCCTCAAGTGATCCTCCTGCCTTGGCCTCCCAAAGTGCTGGGATGACAAGTGTGAGCCACCGTGCCTGTTCCCCCACGGGCATTTCTAACCTTGATGACTCTGCTCCCCTATATGGTATCTTCGGAGCTGTCAGAACAATGTAATCCTCACCACCTCGTTTGTGGGTCCTTGCCCATGCTGTCACTCCATCTGGACTGTCCCTTCCTGTATCTGCTTATCTAAGTCCTCCCCAACGAGGCTGCTTCCGAACAGCACCTCTTCTGTGAGGCCCTCCCTGAATTCCCCTTTCCTTCTGGTTTCTTCTCCTCTGAACATTGGCCTGTCCCTTGCTCAAAGGCCTGCGCAGGGCTTTGCTAATATTGTTACTTTAGTCTGTGTGTTATCCCCCTCTGAGACTTGGAAGTCCTCTAAGTCAGGATCATGGAGTTTGCAAATTCTGGGTCCCCCCCTACTGTGCCGATATTTGTGGAAAGGCCTTGACAAAAAGCGTGTGTTCTGGTAGAACCAGCGTCAAAAACTTCAGCAATTCCGCATACACAGTGTGCTCACGTCCCTCTCGTGGACACGTGGAGTTGCTGCGGAAGCCCAGCTGGCCCGGCCCTGCAGGCTGGTACCATGCTGCTCAAGGTGAGCTTGTGGACTGACAAAACCTTGACGCAAACCCTGAGTCCCGCCTCAGGTGAACTGGGTCGGCATCTTTGCGGGTCCAGCCCAGCAGCCTGTTTTGGCAAGCCCTCCAGTGACTCTGGGGCGTGTTCAGTTTTGAGAACCGCGGGCCTAATGGACACTTGTGCACACTGCAGTGTTGACGCTCTGTTTTTACCAGCAAGGTCACTGTGGGGGCTCTCTCGTGGGCTTCAAGGCCACAGCCCTCACAGCTCACCTTCACATTCTTCTGTCACCATTCCCCAAAACCCAGGAGAGTGACAGGCTATCCTGCCCCAGAAGAGGATGGGGCTGGAATCAGTGAACCTGCCTGTCTCCAGGCCCCCTGCCGGCGAATTCTGAGTGTGAGCCTGCCTGGCAGGACCTCACCCAAGTGTTGCCCACAGGTCCTGCCCGACTACCTGAAGGGCTTCTTCAGCAGCATGCCAGCCTGCCGGCCCAGCGAGCAGCAGCTGCAGCAGGTGTCCAAGCTGGCTGCGCTGCAGCACCGTGCCAAGGACCACGTCTACCTGCCCAGCGTGTGAGCACCTGCCTCAGCTGGAGCGGACAGGCAACCCGCCCTCTCGGCCCACCCCACCTTGCTCAGAGCTGGCCGTCCCCAGGCTCCTCTCTTGTATCAGTGAGGCTTTCTGGGAAGGGGCTGTCCTGGCCTGGGGGCTGAAGTCTTCCAACTAGCCATGGAAACTGGGACCCCACCTCCTTTTCATGACAAGTTGCTTCTGGCTGGTATTTTTAGCCCAGAGCAAATTCAGTGATGAAAAAGCTTTTGGGACACACATTCCCTGCCGTCCAGGAAATACATATGGCTATGCAGAAAGGTTTAGCAGTAAAAATGTTCACTCTAGTATCGCCTACAAACAGCAAAAGACTGGAAGCAAGCTCAGCATCCAACAACAGGAGACTTGTCGAGTAAATTATGGGCACTAGACGGCCTTTAAGCTGATGTTCTCAAAGATTTTTTTTTTTTTTTTTGAGACAGAGTCTCACTTTGTTGCCCAGGCTAGAGTGAGTGCCGTGGCGTCAGCCTAGCTCACAGCAACCTCAAACTCCTGAGCTCAAGGGATCCTCCTGTCTCAGCCTCCCGAGTAGCTGGGATTACAGGCATGCGCCACCATGCCCGGCTAATTTTTTCTATATATATTTTTAGCTGTCCATATAATTTCTTTCTATTTTTAGTAGAGATGGGGTCTCACTCTTGCTCAGGCTGGTCTCGAACTCCTGAGCTCAAACGATCCGCCCACCTCGGCCTCCCAGAGTGCTAGGATTACAGGCGTGAGCCACCGCGCCCGGCCTGATGTTCTCAAAGATTGACTAATGTTTATAGTGTAAGTCATTCTCAAACTTTTGTCTTTTTTTTTTTTTTCAGACAGAGTCTCACTCTGTTGCCTCGGCTAGAGTGCCGTGGTGTCAGCCTAGCTCACAGCAACCTCAAACTCTTGGGCTCAAGCAATCCTCCTGCCTCAGCCTCCCAAGTAGCTGAGACTACAGGCATGCACCACCATGCCCGGCTAATTTTTTCTATATATTTTTAGTTGTCCAGCTAATTTCTTTCTATTTTTAATAGAGACGGGGTCTCGCTCTTGCTCAGGCTGGTCTCGAACTCCTGAGCTCAAACGATCCACCCGCCTCGGCCTCCTAGAGTGCTAGGATTATAGGCCTGAGCCACCGCGCCCAGCCAGGTCTTCTTATACTCTGGAAAATGGAACCCCAAAGAGCCTTTCTTTATGTAGGTTGTATCTATTCATGTACTTACCCATTCAAATTAAAACTGAGAAAGAATTTAAAATATCTATTAATTCATTTAAAAGTAAGAATAGTAAGCCCAATACATGTCAATGTAAATAACCTTTTATGAAAAATAACTATTTTCAAAAAAATGGAGTGAGAAGAGCGGCACTGTATTACATTTTGCAAAGCTCTTCACTGTCTGACTTCATAGATCTGCTTCTGCGGTCAGTCTCTTGCCATCTCACGTGTCACATATGTGTCCATGGCCTCCGTACACTTTTGAGAGAACGAGAGAGAAAAAGGCAAATCACTTCTTAGCATTGTTGCAAAGATGGCTTTGACGCCCTAGACCATGACCACACCTGGAGATCCCCTGGTGTGAACAGTGGTAAGGTGATGCCCAGACCGTGCGTATCGCGGTGCCTGCCACACGGTCAGCCTCAATGCGTAAAGCTCTTCTTACATGATCATTTTAAGTGAAAAGAGCAGGAGGTACCTGAAGGTGTAATCCCAATCCTGGATAAAAATAATCATTGAGTTCTTACTTTTTGCAAGGCTCTCTGCATACCCATTATCTCAGCTATTCTTCCCGACCGCACTTTATTTCCCTTTACAGGTGAGGAAACTGAGGCCCAGAAAGCTTATCTGGCTTGCTGAAGTTTGGCCTGCTAGTGGTGGGGAGGCTGGGTCCAGATGCCAGGCTCTTACCCCAGCAGTGCAAAGAAGGACAGATCTTACCTCGGGTTCTCTTGGAGGAGGGGGGTTCCCTTGGCTTTTCTCCCAACCCTTCCCTCCGCCCCCAAGGTGGCTGGCATGGGCTGGGACTGCTGTTGATATTTTCCAGATGTCTCAAGAGGCAAAGGGGCCGCCTGAGGTAGCCAGCATGTATTGGAGAGAAGCGGGGGCGGTGCTGATGGCCCGGGGGTGGGGCTCAGCCTGGAGGCCCAGTGCTCCTCGGGCTGGCACTAACCAGCCCTGTGCTGGGTGCCTGCCTGCCCTGATGCTTTCCTCACCCTTGTGCTTCTCACCCTCTGGCTTAGGCTTCTCCATGGGGGCAGGAGCTATGCAGGACAAGCCCATCTTGCCCCACCCCTCACCCCTCAGCCCGACTCAGTCACTGTGTGACCTGAGTGTTAGTGAACCCCCCAGAGCCTCCGTTCCCTTAACTGCAAGGAGGGACCCTAGTAGTACTGGCCCAGCGTGCCAGGCACCGTGTCAGCCTTTACGTCTTCAACCCATTTACACTCCCAGCACTGGGTCTTGCAGGGAGGTGCAAAGACCTCATCTGCTCTGCATAATGCCTGCTGCACAGTGAGGGCTGCATGAGCCTGTGTGCTCGCTCAGGCCCGCTTTCCCTCTGCATGCAGGAGGGAGATCCACGAGTACATCCCAGCCCAGCTCTACCGCATGACAGCCAGCTCGACCTGGCTTGACCTGGTCAGCCGGCACCGGCAGCAGACGCAGGCACTCAGCCCACACCAGGCCCGTGCCCAGTTTCTGGGTGAGATTTGGGAGCCGGGGAGATAGTCACTGGGGGGCTTTGTTGAGGAGGGGGTCCTGGAGGATGGGGATGGAGGCATCTCTTTCTTTGCACAAAGGCACTTTTGGTGCCAGCCAAGCTGAGCACCTGCCTGGAGAGAATGCCTTTTTAAAATGTTCGTGAAGATAGCCCCCTAGGCTCAGGTGGCCCTGGGCAGAGGGAGAAGAGCTGTGGGCAGAGACAGAGGAAGAGGCCTCGACAAGGGAGGCCAAATTATGGAAGGAGACCCAGACCAAGGGCTCCTGCGCTGGACAAGGGCCAGGGAAGATGTGGACTGCAGGTTGGCTGTGCAGTTTAGGGCCATGACTGTCATCGGTGAGCCCTGCCTGGCGTGGTAACTGCCCTCTCTCTCCACCCAGGCCTCCTCAGTGCCTTCCCTATGTTTGGCTCCTCCTTCTTCTTCATCCAGAGCTGCAGCAACATCGCTGTGCCGGCCCCCTGCATCCTTGCTGTCAACCACAACGGGCTCAACTTCCTCAGCACTGAGACCCACGTGAGTGGCCTCAGCCTGGCACTGCCATCACCACCCTGTGTCCACTGATCCCCCACCCCTCTAAGGGGCCAAGATCTCCAGCGGAGGAAACCCAGCTCCACCACTTCCCACCAGTGTGACCTTGGGCAAGTCTCTCCCCTCTCTGAGCCTCACTTGCCTCACCTCGAAGACAGGGGTAATAGTTAAAACCCCCCAGGGCTGTTGTAAAGGTGAAACGGCATAAAACGCATACTGAGCACTCATACGATGAGTGTATAAGTCTGATGAGGCTGCCAGAACAAAATACCGCAGACTCAGTGGCTTAAACAACAGAAGTTTATTTCTCACAGTTCTGGAGGCTGGAAGTCCAAGGTCAAGGTGTTGGCAGGGTAGGTTTCTTCCTTGGTTTGCAGACAGTTGTCTTCTCACTATGTCCTCATCCCTGGAGTCTCTGTGTAGTGCCCGGATTTCCTCTGTGTGGACACTTGTCATATTGGATTAGGGTCCTCCCTAACGACCTCATTTTAACCTAATCGCCTCTTTTAAAGGCCCTATCTCCAAATACAGTCACATTCTGAGGTCTTCTGGTAGGGCTTCAACACACGAACTTGGTAGGGAGGGAGACCAAAATTCAGCCCATAACAAATAGGACCTGTTACCCTGTTTCTTAGTTTTTGCTCCCAAAAGTAGACTCTGAGACAAAGATTCCAGGGCAAGTGGTTGATTTGGAGTTGATTATAGGAAACGCTGGGGTGGGCAAGTGAGACAGGGAAGGGATGGAGCCAGTGAAGGCTATGTTACCAAGCAGGTTGCTGATGTGAGCAGCTGGAGGTCAGTTCACCTGGGGAGCCCTGGGAGACAGCCTAGAACATTCCTATTCTCTGGGGGCGAGGGAGCCGGAGTGTCTGTCTACCACTCCCCACCCATCATTAGTCAGAGCTTCTTCCTGAGGCATTAACTCTCCATCATTCTGACCTCCCTGCCTATGTTCTGAGTTTGCTTCTTGGGCCAAAGAGGTGCAGGTGTTCACAAGAAGCAGCTCTGTTGTGAGGGTCAGGGTGCCAACAGCACCCACTCTACCTCTATATCCTGAGCATTCAGGCAGTGCCTGGCACACTGTGGGTACATTGTCTGTATTTGTTGAATCATTTTCACAGGTGAGGAAACTGAGCTCCAGAGAGGTAAAGTGATTTGCTCAAGGTCACACCGCAAGTCATTGGGGGAGCTGGTACTCGAACCAGGGTCTGACTTGTAGGGGAAGGGCAAGGGTGGCTGAGACTATCCCCACCACAAGCCTATCTGGTCCCTCTCCCCCCACTCCCAGGAGCTGATGGTGAAGTTCCCCCTGAAGGAGATCCAGTCGACGCGGACCCAGCGGCCCACAGCCAACTCCAGCTACCCCTATGTGGAGATCGCGCTGGGGGACGTGGCGGCCCAGTGCACCATGCAGCTGCAGCTGGAGCAGGTGGGCCAGCCCCTCACTCCCCAGTCCGCCCCTAGGCTCTTCTCTGGGCCTGGCTCCAAGGTAGGCCAGATCCCTGCTGTGCCCCAAGGAGCATCCAGCCCAGTGCATGGGCAGAACTAACCCCGACGCAGCACAGAAGTGCCAGTCATTATGGTGGGCTTCCAGGGAAGCAGCTTGGTGGTGGGAACATAGGAATGGGTCCAGGTTGTTTGCACAATAGTGAGGAGTTAGATGGGGTGCTAGGGAGACAGGATCAGCAAAGGGGAGATCTTAGAGCTCTCTGAATGTGGAGCTAAGAATTTGGGCCTTTCTCTTGAGGGCACTAGGGAACCATAGCAGGTTGGTGACAGGGAAGGGACATAGGAGGTTTGAGGAAGTTCACCTAGGCTGAGGTGTGGAAGCTGAATTGTGGGCCCTGGGATTGATAGTGGGGAAACTGGGCTCCCATGTGACAGACAGCAAAACTGAGACCCACCTGCCCTGTGCATTTTCCTGTTTGCAGCAACTGTGGCTGCTACTTACAAGACATGGATGACCCCCTAAGTCTCATAGCCCGCCAGGGGCAGGGCAGGACCAAAGTTTTCACTCCACTGAAGAGACAGGATTGAGACCCAGAGAAGGGGCAGAGTCAGAGCTGAGGCTCACACAGGCCATTGCATCCTCCTCAAGGTCTGGGCCCAGCACTACCTGCCATGACAGGGCCTGCCTTGGAAGGGCTGATTTCCCAGGACAAGAGAGAGGGGCTTCCACTTCCCCAGCCCTGCCTCTGAGGGACAGGACCAGAACAAAGCCCCCATAGCCCCTCATGCCCCTTGGAGAATCTGTGACTTGGGTCCAGGCTCCCAGTCCACTTTCCAGCACAACCCAATCTGCTCCTTCTGGGGGCCACCCCGATCCCTGCCTCCCAGGAGCCTTGGGCTCCTGGCCTCCCCTGCTTCCCAGAAGCCACGTCCCTGAGCCCCTGCAGCCATGCTGTTGTGTCCTCCCTCCCCCTGGGACCAGCCCAGCTATTGCTTCTTTGGCTGTTCTTCTGGTGCCGCCTCCCCTGGACAATCTCTAAATGTTGCTGAGTCTGGGCCTCTCCCCCTGGGCACCCTATTTGGCCCTGAGGCTCTCAAACCCCCATACTTCTATCTCCTGTCCTGACCCCCTGAGTTCTAGCCTCCCTCAGCATCTCCCTTGGAGACCAACAGTCCTTTCTGCCCCACCTCCCCATCTTCCTAGGTACTCAGGCCCTAAACCTGCGAGCCCCCCCTCCACTTTCCCCTCTGCTCACAGGCTCCAGCCATCCTGGCCTCTTCCAGCTCCCTTCTGCTGAGCTTGCCCTTCCCCTCCCTGTCCCAGGGCCTTTGCACTCATTGTCCCCTTGGCCTAGAATGCTCTTCCCTGATTTATCACAGGGCTCGGTCCCTCCCTTTATTTGGGTTACAGCACAAATAAGACCTTTTTCTAGAAGCCTGTCCTCCTCCCTAATAACTCTCAGTCTTTGCTTTGGTAGCCCTTATTATGGCTTGCAGATCACGTAGTTGTTTTTCTGTTTACATATCATTTGTCGCTACCACCAGAATGTCAGCTCCGGGAGGGCAGGGCTGTGTCCATCTTGCTCTTGCTGTGTCCACAGCACAGTGCCTGGCACACCGCAGATGCTCAGGACATATTTGTTGCATGCATGGGTGGCCTGGAGACAGGGTTTCTCTCTGTTGCCTGGGCTGGAGTGCAGTGGCATCATCACAGCTCACTGAGTACACGGATGGATAGATTGATGAGGGCCTTTTTGGCTTCCCCACTTCCTTACGGCACCCCCTGACCTCTTTATGCTGCCACCTCTGCCTCTGGCCTGCATATGTGGGGGACATGCGTCTGTTCATTCATTCGTTCCATGCATAACCATTGAGCATCTCTGTGTAGCAGCCTCTGCGCTGGCTGCAGGGATACTGAAGTAACTGAGACCCCTCAGCCCTGGCCCTCACAGAGCCCCAAGTCTCAGAAATGAAAGAATCTCTCCAATAAATCATGATCAATGCTGAGCTGAGCCATCTGGGAGATAATCAGGGAGGGCTTCCAGGAGAGGGTGACATCTGAGTACAGCAGTGTTGCAGCCAACAGACCTGAGTCTCCATCCTGCCCACCTCTGACAGGCTATGGGAGGGGATCTCGAGGCATCCCTGCTTCTCATTGAGCCTCAGTTTTTTGAGATACCCTGTCTCAAAAAAAAAAAAAAAAAAAGATGGACAGTCTTCCTCTCCAGCCAGTCCTTTGCCTACCTGAATGCTGCTGTGTTCCAGGCCTTGCTGGGATTGTTGCCCCATTTGACAGCCCAGGAATTCGAGACCAGCCTGGACAATAATGAGAAAAAAATTAAAAATTAGCCAGTCGTGGTGGTGCATGCCTGTAGTCTCAGCTACTCAGTAAGCCAAGGCACGAGGATTGCTTGAGCCC
Source organism: Eulemur rufifrons (assembly GCF_041146395.1). Taxonomy (NCBI): domain Eukaryota; kingdom Metazoa; phylum Chordata; class Mammalia; order Primates; family Lemuridae; genus Eulemur; species Eulemur rufifrons. The sequence goes on from NC_090991.1 coordinate 5,155,023, forward strand.
AGGAGCTGGAGGCTGCAGTGAGCTATGATGATGCCACTGCACTCCAGCCCAGGCGACAGAGAGAAACCCTGTCTCAAATTTTAAAAAGGCCGGGCATGGTGGCTCACACCTATAATCCTAGCACTCTGGGAGGCCGAGGTGGGAGAATTGCTTGAGCTCAGGAGTTTGAGACCAGCCTGAGCAACAGCGAGACCCTGTCTCTGCTAAAAATAGAAAAAATTAATTGGGCAACTAAAAATAGAGATAAACAAAAAAAAAATTACCCAGGTGTGGTAGTGCGTGCCTGTAGTCCCAGCTACTTGGGAGGCTGAGGCAGGAGGATCGCTTGAGCCCAGGAGTTTGAGGTTGCTGTGAGCTAGGCTGATGCCACGGCACTATAGCCCGGGCAACAGAGCGAGACTCTGTCTCAAAAAAAAAAAAAAGGTAAGATGAATAAAGCTCTCAGGACAAGGCCCAGCGCACAGTTCATGCTTGGTAAGTGGTGCTGTCCTTTATTCTCTTGGAACAGGAAATCCCTGGGGGGCGGTTCCCACACTGGCCTTGGTCTGGGAACCACACTCACAGATCAATTTTCTGCAATTCCCTGCCCCCCGCCAATCACTGCCCATCCTAGGCTGTGGGTGCCAGGTGGTAACCATGGCAACACCTATAAGAAACTTACCATTTATTGATTGAACGGATATTTTTTTTAATCTAAAGGATTTACATGTACTAAAATCTCACTGAATCCTCACCACAGCCCTGTGAGGCAGGCCCTGATAAATTGAGACCCTGCAGAAGAGGCCACTAGGGCTTAGAGTGGCGAAGTGACTGGCCCAGGTCGTGGGCAGCAAAGCCTCCAGATGCACTTGCCTGCAGGCAGCCTGCCCGCCCGCCGTCCAGCTCCTCCCACTTCTCCCAGGCCATGGGCGAGGTGGGGACCAGGGCCCCTGTGTGGATGGTGGTCTCTGCTGCTCTCCCAACCACATCTGTTCTGCACGTCCCACCCCAAGGTGAGAGCTGGGGAAGTGTTGGGTGGGCATGGACTCTCGCTGTCATCTGCAGGGTCTGGAGCTGTGTCGAGTGGTGGCCGTGCACGTGGAGAATCTGCTCAGTGCCCGTGAGAAGCGGCTCACGCTGCCTCCTAGCGAGATCACCTTGCTCTGACCTAGCCCTCAGCCCTCTAGCTGCCTTCTGCCGGAAGACTCACTGCGTGGCCTCGGGGGAGTCACGGAATCTCTCTGGGCCAGTGACCCCTATAAGGGGCCAGAACCTTGGGGGAGACCAAGAGGAGGCAGGAGGAGCAACCCAAGAGGACTGATCCAGAGCTTAGATGGAATAGCAGCATGCCAGACTTGGGTCAGATAGCAAGAGGAACTTTCAAAGGCTGGCCCATGGGTCCTCCTACCATGTACCCACTACAGACTCTGCCTCTGCCTCCCACCTAATGGCAGGGAAGCCCCACACCAGTGACCTAGAGGAAGTGGACTCTGCATTTGGTTTACTCAGGGTCTGATGTTTGAATCTGCTCCAACTCCACACCCCAGCCCCCACGTGTCCTCGTCAGGTGCCCCTCCTTGTGCTGCTTCTCTGCCTGGATTCATGGTCCTTGGTTATTTCTGTGCAAATAAAAGGTGTGCCTGACATCCATTTCCTCCGAGGAGTTGCTAAGTGGCTTGGAAACCAGCCTGAGGGAGGAGGCAGGAGTTGCAGTTGTGCCCCTGACTCGCTGCCTATGAGCCAGCTTCCAGCAGAGACATCTGCCCCCATCTCTCCCTACAGGCCTCCGGCCCCCCACTTCACACTCCTTGGGTAGCCCCAACCACAGGCCCCCATCACTTGATGGGCTACACAAGGTTTGAAAGTGGTGTAGTGGTGAGAGGGAGCAGTTTGGGAAAGGGTTTCCCAGAGAATGGGACGTTAGCATTGGGTTTTGAAGGATGAGCAGGAGTTTGCTAAGGACAGGTGGAAGAGAGGGGGAAAACTGTGTTTGTTCCCTGCTGTATTCCCCAGAGCCTAGGACGATGCCTAACACAGAGTAGACACTCAAAAAATACTTGTCACATGAATGTTGATGGAAAGGGATGGTGCTTTGGGGAGCTTTGTGGGGTGGGGGCACTTGGCTTGGGAGTGGTATACTGTACAGGTAGGTGGGGGCATAACTGCAGGATCCGTGACATCAGAGGAGGATTTGTTTACTCATTCAACCATTCAGTATTTATTAAATACCTACTGTGTACCAGGAAAATGCCAGGCCCTGGGAATTACTCACAGTCAAATAGCTACAAACCAAGGTAAGACCTGTGAGTGGGAGTTAGCCAGGTGATGAGGACAGAACAGCATATGCAGGGCCCTGAGGTGGACATTACTAGTGGCAGGACCTGAGACTGAAGAGGCCAGCAAGGGTGGATCAGCTAGGGCCCTCCAGGCTACATTAAGGATTTAGGTAGGATTTTGTTCCAGGAAGGTTTCCCAGTGGGGGTGGGGGTGGGGGTGGGGGTGGAGCAACCTGCACAGATTGTACTTTGGAAAAGCCATTCTGAGCACTGAGCAGAAAGCGAATGTAGGAGGTGGAGACCAGAGGGGAGGCTGCCGCAGTGTTAGCAGGGAAGCTCCGGCATGGGCTGGTGGTGACAAGAGTGGGGAGAAGCTGGTAACTTGGGACAGATTTAGGAGGTCCAGCTGCCAGAAAGGGGGTCAGTCAGACAACCCTGGGATGGCAAGGATCAAGAAAGAGCCCCTGATACAAATGACAAAGGGCTGCCCCACTTTTCACCACTGCCTTGGTTTGGCTTTCCCCAGAAGCAGACCCTGAGGTGAGCGAAGTACGGAAGGTGCCAGAAAGAGTATGTTATCAATAAAGTTGCTGTGAGGCCTGTGCCTCAAGGTGGCTCACCTGGCTGGCCCCTGGGGTTCTGCCTGCAGCCCTGGTGCCCCGCTCAGCGTGGGCACCACATAACAGGGTGCACTGGGCTCCAACGCAAGCCAGCCCTGAGGCCTCCCCTCTGCTCCTCCACTTCTGAAAGCCTTGTGTGATCAAACATGGGGCGGGGGAGTTAGGCTCATTAGTTACATTTGCCCTGAAAGCCTTTCCCTAGTCAGGCTCAACTGTGAGGCTCAGGGAGGGATGATACAGCGAAGAATGAAAACAAGTGGGCTTCCATGGGAGTGAGACCACCTGAAAGTGGCTCCTCCGGGTTGAGGAGCTCCACGTGGGGCTGAGAGAAGCCTGCCCAGCTGAACCTGGACAGACGGTGAATCTGTGAGCTACGTAAGTGACGCGGGTCCAAGTTTTGAGGTAGTTTGTTACACAGCCCTGGATAACCAGATATCAGGACTTTTGGATTATAAGACCCTGGGCCTTAAGACATAAGCTGCATGTTTTAACAGCTGTTCTGTTGACTCTGTGGTGGTCAGCAAGGCAGAGCCCTCCTAAGAGAAGGTAACAGTTCCCATGAGGCAGACAGTGGGAAGAGTCATAGGTACCAGAAGAGTTAGACACTCTAGGGGTACCACATTGGGCCCCTTGTGTGGGCCAACACCTGGAAATAGAGGAAGTCCAGGTAGATGTGGGAAGCCCAGAGCAGAGGGGACCAGAACCTGGGTTCCGAGCCCACTGTGGGAGGAGAACAATAGAGGAGAAATGTCTGGATGGCACAGGAGCCCGAAGACAGTCAACTCGTGAAAGTTTGGGGTCCCAGATGGGTATGGCAGGATGCACCATGATTCTGGGGCACTGAAAAGTAACCAGAATGACTACATTGCTGCCTCCATGTGGGATAGGGGGCTTCGCTTGGCCAGATTCTAGTGTCCACATAGCCCCCCCAGCCTTTCTCTGCCCTGGGGTGCCTCCTCCTCCTGCCCAGGACCCACAAACCTCTTAAGGAATCTCGGCCTGGTGGTTGAAGGCCCACACCGTGGAGCCACAGAAGCCTGTGTTCAAATTCCACTTCTGTTTGCTGATTAGCTGTGTGGCCTTGGGCAAATTGTTGGCCCTCTCTGAGCCTCTGCTTCCTTCTTTGTAAACTGGAAGCACTGACAGAGGCTTTAGGGAAAGTGCTTCCTAAGTGGTCATCATTATGTCCAGCATGGGATGCAAATGGATGTCTGGGGTGGACACACATTTTTAAAAAGCTAATTTTATCAAGTTTTTACTATATGTCAGGCTCAATACATAATACTAATTCATTTAATCCCCAAAACACCCCAACAAGATGGACACTGTTATTATCAGCATTGTATATACCAGGAAACTGAGACCCAGAGAGGTGAAAAAACTTGCCCAAGGCCACACAGCCAGTATGTGGCCTAGTGAAGATCCAAACCCAGGCAGCCTGGCTCTAGAATCCGTGCTCAGAGTCTCAGGGGGCCTGGTCCAAGAGCACGCAGTCAGCGAGGACACATGGAAGCTTGTAATGCAGTGTCTGCGATGGGAGGGGCTGTCTCAACCTAGTGACACATTCTTGCGTGGATAAGCAGAGCTGGGCTCAACAGGGGAGTCTACGGGAGGGTTTTCTGATTACAATAATGAGCACCTTGACAAGCAGGCGTGTGAGCAGAGTCTGATGCCGCCTTGTTGGAGGACAGATTAGAGGGCACGGGGCTTCTGAAGGGCCTGAGCCCTCACATCCAAACTGCCTATCATACAAGGGGGGCCTTGCCCATGTGTTCACATAATATGGCTCAGGCAGAACTGGGGCCAGAGCCCAGGCCACCTGGCCCTGGCCTTGCCCACTGGCCAGCTTCTCACTGCTTGCAACTGCCTTCCTACCACCACCACCTGCACCCCACTAGGCTGCGCCAAGAAAGGGCAGGTGCCAGATTTACTGTAGGCTTCATGCCTGCCCCATTTTCCCTCTGCATGTACTGTTGCAGAGGAAAGAGGGCGGCCAGGCAGGGAGCTTGGGGACAGCAGCCAGGGTCTCAGCTGTCTGGGCTTTCTCATCCCACAGGGCCTGCTGGCCTGGCCTTGCCAGGTTACTACACAACCCCCACTTTCCAAAGAGACTGATGGGACCCTTAGTTTACAGATGGGGAAACTGAGACCCAGACTCACAGTCAGCACTCCCCTCTGCTTAACACACGGCTGCATTTCATCCTCACAACCACCATAGGAGGCGGGTACTAAAGTTATCCCCGTCATACAGACCGGGAGAGTTAGGTTCAGAAAGGGTAAGTCACAGCCTACCATGAAATCAAGATTCAAACCCACGTCTGTCAGATTCCTGTGCTTTTGGCCTGACAAGCTGGGGGTGGGGGCCCCTGGCAAAATGGCCAGGGAAGTGAGGCTGAAGGCAGTCACAATGGCCAGATCTAAGATGCACTTCCTTTCAGTGGGAATTTGGGGAGGTTGTAGACAGAGGTAAGCCGAGCCTCAAAAAATCAAAAATGAAGAAGATGGGTGATACGAAACTGGTATTCCACCTGGCAGAAACAGCCTGGGCAAAGGCTTGGAGGTGACAGGCATTTGTAGACCCGGCAGTGTAAGGACGAGGCTGGCGCTTAATGTCCGCGTTAAGAGGGGAGAGGAGGCGAGGCCGGAAGGGTCTTCAACAAAGGCCCTGAGCTCCAGGCAAAGCGGTTGAAATCCATCCTGGGGAGCTATGGGAGGTTTTCGAGCAGAAACCCCTGCTTGTTGGAGCCGCGCGGCGGATCCCGCACGGCCACGCCTTTCCTCACGCTGTGCCTTCTGCTTCAAAACTTTTCAATTGTCTCTAGTCATTATCTATAGTTTAGCCTTATCCGTGCGCCTGTTTCTCCGAGATTTTTCTGTCGCTCCCGGAAGAAATGCCCCCACACCCATCTCCAGCACCAAAAAGGAGCGACGCCAACCCCGGCGCGTACCCGCGGCCGCGCACGCGCTCGCAGCCACCAGGACGTGACTCGTGGAACGTCCGCTTGGGGCTGCGGCGGCCGCGGCGGGATGGGGGTGAAGAGGGGCTGGACGACGTGCGTCCAGTTTCTGCGGCTGTCGCTACATGGGCTCGAAGCTGGGGCCCTGTGCGCTCGGCCCCGCAATTTGAGAAGTTCCTGTGTTTGGGGGAAGTTTCCTTAGGCATCCTGAGGGGTTTCCTCCGGTAGGGTTCCCGTTCGGGCACTTTCTTAGCCACCCATTTACCCTTTAGGGGTCCTCGCTGCACTCCACGCCGCTAATTAAGTGACGGACGCAGTAGCCAGGGAGACTGCCTGATTGACAGGCATAATTACCAACCGACTTCTGTAAACTGTAGTCTGGGCCCGCCCGGCGCGTGGCCAGCGGCCCAATTAAAGAAGTGGAAGCGCCAAAAGGGGAGGTAACGGGGCGGCCTAGGTTGTGGCGGTTCCCCGGTGATTGCGCGCTGGGGACTGAGGCGTTTGGGGGCATTCGGACGATGCCGTGACGCAGCACAGCGACAGTGTTGACAGTGTGAGCGCACCCCTGCGAAGGGAGCTCTTCAGTCCTGGAGGCGGCGCGCCGTGGAGACAGGTTGCTGTTTGAGAGTGTTCCCTCGAAGCCCTTCAGCGAGTGGGGGAGGGGCGGCCGACGGCGAGCGATCTGGGTTTGCGCTTGCGCCGGAGCCTCTGCCGACCCGGCCCGCACGCACGCGCATGCCCGTAGCGCGCGGAGCCGCGGTGGCCAGCAACACCGCGCGTGCGCGTTGAGGAGCCCGCTAAGGAGCGGCGCTGGCGGACGTCGGGCTGGCGGCCCGTGACGTCGTGAGGAGCGCTTTAAAGTGCGGGCCGGGCCGGGCGTCTGAGGGTCTGGCTGGGAGTCAGGCCGAGTCTCCGTAGCAGCCCTCCACGGCATGAGGCGTTGCCAGCGTCCCGGCCCTCTGGGACGTGGAGAAGGTGGAGGAGGAAGAAGCCCCGTTGTCGCCACCACTGCATGACCCGCCGCCCCTGAGGCTCGACCCCGCGCCCGGCCCCTTGACGCCCCCCGCCTGGTCCTCCGCCCACGCATGGGGGCCCGGCACTGAGGACCTCCTTCCCTCCGGGGGCCCCGGGCGCGTCCCCCGAGAGCCATGCCCGGCCGCCCCGCCCGCCCCGGAGGACCCTAGAGTAGCGTCGCGGGGGCCATGGCGGCCGCCAGCGGCTACACGGACCTGCGTGAGAAGCTCAAGTCCATGACGTCTCGGGACAATTATAAGGCAGGCAGCCGGGAGGCCGCCGCCGCGGCCGCCGCTGCTGTAGCTGCTGCCGCCGCGGCCGCCGCCGCGGCCGAACCTTACCCCATGTCCGGGGCTAAGCGCAAGTATCAAGAGGACTCGGACCCTGAGCGCAGCGACTATGAGGAGCAGCAGCTGCAGAAGGAGGAGGAAGCGCGCAAGGTGAAAAGCGGCATCCGCCAGATGCGCCTCTTCAGCCAGGACGAGTGCGCCAAGATCGAGGCCCGAATCGATGAGGTGGTGTCCCGCGCTGAGAAGGGCCTCTACAACGAGCACACGGTGGACCGGGCCCCTCTGCGCAACAAGTACTTCTTTGGCGAGGGCTACACTTACGGCGCCCAGCTGCAGAAGCGCGGGCCCGGCCAGGAGCGCCTCTATCCGCCGGGCGACGTGGACGAGATCCCTGAGTGGGTGCACCAGCTGGTGATCCAGAAGCTGGTGGAGCACCGCGTCATCCCCGAGGGCTTCGTCAACAGCGCCGTCATCAACGACTACCAGCCCGGCGGCTGCATCGTGTCTCACGTGGACCCCATCCACATCTTCGAGCGCCCCATCGTGTCCGTGTCCTTCTTTAGCGACTCTGCGCTCTGCTTCGGCTGCAAGTTCCAGTTCAAGCCTATCCGGGTGTCAGAACCTGTGCTTTCCCTGCCCGTGCGCAGGGGGAGCGTGACTGTTCTCAGGTAACCCACCTGGGTGGAGGGGGGCGGCTCTGCACCCTGTTGCCTTAGCTACCCACCCTGGCCTGGGAAGCAGCAGCCAGTAGGAGTCCGTACTTTTTACATTTCTGACCCATTCTTGTGTTTGTAGCTTGTGGGGAGCAGGGGAAGGGGCGGGCCTGTGTTTAAAAACATGTAGCAAGAGAATAGGGATCAGGGAACCTATGTGAAATTCTGTACCTAAAGGCAGGTTTAGGGTGAACATGGAGTTGGCAGAATTAATCTAAAGCCATCTTTCCGGAAGGCTGAGATATTAGGAGCTTCTTTTCCCTTTTTTTTTTTGCAAGTTGCTTTTACATTCTGGACTTCCATTTCTAAATCTGCCCTCTTAAAAACAAGAGTTGAACTTAGTACCTGAGTCTTTCCTGTTTTGCTATTCTTGGTTTTCTTAACAGAATAATGTTCACAGATTCCTTAACAGAGAAAATACTCACAGGCAAAGGCCCCTGAGAATATTTAATTGGTAAAGAGTTTTCCATTCCCAAGTGGGGGAGTGACTTCTTTGGCTTTGAACAAATTAGTGGTTGGGCCGGGAACAGAGTGCAGCACACTCTTAAAATTCTCCCCCCTTGGCTGCGTAAGATCCCATGGGTTCTTTGTAAGAATATGTTACCTGTTATCAGAACTGAATAAAACAAAATGCGGCTGGTCTCTTCTCCTGGTATGTGAGCAGCAGAACTTAGCTTCTTGGCCTATTTTGGGTCCCAGATCCACTGAGGATTAGCTCAGTGTCATGGTCCCCAGAGAAGATTGCCTGCTGGAATATATTTGTTGTTTATGAGAAGTAAAAATTTATTTGGAAACTTCCTCCTTCCAGACCTCAAAAGGTAAATCTAATAATGTAATTCATTAATCTCCAAAACCTCTTAGAAGGTCTAGGCTGCAGCTATTGAGAGCAGCTTGGTTGACCACCATCAAGTATAGGATCAAGAGACACCGAGCTTTTGTCGTGAGCAGCTTAAACTCTAAAGTGAGTCAGTGGAGCCACAGTCATGAGGGGAAGCTGGATCCCTAGAGTGCTTTTAATATGACGAGGTCGTGGCTTTGGCAGCACATATATTAGTATCAGGAAGGCAAGTCATCTGTCTCATTTGAGTTCAGACAGCTGAGGTTGCTTCCATGTTGTGGATGGTAGCAGAGCCTTGTGATGTCCAAGACCACCTAATGGAAAAGTCTGGGAAGCTGGTGGCAGCAGAAGCAGTGCTTTAACTCCCTATGCGTCTGAAACCCAGAGTACCGCTTACCTGTCAGATGCCTCCTGTGATTTCGGCTTCTGAGCTTCTCAAACCTGCATGATGTTCGTAGATGGATATCTTGGCAGGGCCCTTTTAAGATGGGATTTCCAGGACAGACCTTCGCAAGGGGCCTGCTGTGTATGACAGGTAGTGGTCTGATTCCGTTGAAGGGCTCACAGTGCTCAAAGGACCTCACACAAGGACCATTTAGTCTTTTGATGGGATATTAATTTTCTACGTTGTCATAGGCTCTCAGGGTTGTTGTCAGGAGGTCCAGCAGTGGTCTGGTGCTTAATGGGAAGATCCCATGGCATTTTTTGACTTTGAGACTCCCACTTGTCCCGACCCCCAACACATGCACACTCTGGATTAAAGAACAGAAATTTCACATTGTTAATATGCAGGTCTGTTAGTGATCAGCAACAGGATTGCATCATGAGGAAAATTCTCTTCATCTTTTCCTTAGAATAGTAGAGTCTTAAAGCTTTCCCAGTCCCTTCCCAGCCCTCCTGGATTCAGACTTGGCTGTGGAGTTAGTGTGGGAGGCTCAGCCATGTCCTGAAAAGTGCTGCCCCAGGCTTTGAATCCAGCTCTCACTCTCATTTGCTTTGGGATTTTGTGGGCGTTCTCTGGCTTTCCCATCTGTAGATGGGAAAGATGCCAACTTCCGAAGCCTATTAGAATTAAATGTGGTGATTTGGTGTCTAATACAGGACCTGGTGCAGGGCAGGCACTTAAATGGCTGCTTGCTTTCATACACAATCACATAATGATCCCCTGCTCTTTTGGTGGGAAAGGGGCCAGGGATTTGGTGGAGCCTGAAACATGGCTCTTCCCTTCATGGAGTTTAGGCCCAGTGGAGACCTCAGACAGGTGGATAGTTACAGCCCAGGAAGGTAACTACAAGAGCACACTGAGGGGGGGACATCTTACCCATTCTGAGTGTTGGAAGTTTTGGGGAGAAAGTAAGCTAGAACTTGGGTGACTCAGGAATTAGCCAAGCAGAGAATGGTGGAGGGCACATGGAACAGTAGCAGCTTTGGCTGCAGTAGCAGGTAGTAGCCACAGGTAAGGTGGGGAGAGGAATGGATGTTAACATGAGGCAGATGGCATTTACCCTCCAGGGTTGGGGATGCCCTGGTGAAGCTCTAGTTCAGGGCTTCCCAACAGTGCTATTGTTGATACTTGGGGCTCACTGATTCTTTGTGTGGGGCTGTTCGTGCATTGTAGACTGTTTAGCAGCATCTCTGGCCTCTATCCGCTAGATGCCAGTAGTGTTTTTATGACAGCCAACACGTCTCCAGACATTGCCAAATGTTCGGGGCTGGGGGTAGGCATAGTGCAGAATCATCCCCAGTTGAAAGCCACTGCTCTAGAGTTCTGGGTCCTCCCACTAATTTAAATCTTCTAGCACCTGTTCACTTAGTACTTAGCTTACTTGTTACACAGGTGAGTAAACACCTGCCTGTTAGTAGTGCCCCTCATCAGATCCTGCAGATGTGAGCTGGTAAGAAGCAATGCTTTCTCTCATTTCTTAGTATGGATCCCAGCCCAGAGGCGATGATCAGTAAAGCTGCAGATTGGAAGGGAGGGGCTGGTGAAAAACAGTGGTGCTTTGCAGATGAGGGAGTCTAGTAATTGTCAGTATGATTCAGACTTCAGTTGGTGATGGTGGCAATGGTGTCTGTATCCATCCAAGGCAACATGGCAGGAATACAATTTTATATTTAATAGTGGTCAGCGTGGATGTTGATGGATGGCAAACATTGACTCAGCAGTGTCTAAACCTGGGCATTTAGTGCAAGGCTTCACAGATCCTCCTGGAAGTGCTTCAAACTCCTTTCCAAACCTAGTTGGCAGTTGTTTTTTGTAACCTTCCCATTTTGGGCCTGGGCAGGTCCCCCTCTTAATGCTGTTTTTTAATGAAATAAATATTTTTTACTTCTTCATATCAATTCATGCTACCTTCCTTCTGTTCCCTGTAAGGTGAGTGAGGCAGATTGAAACAGACTCTAGTTGGATTCATTTAAATAATTACTTCATGGCTAATTGCTTACTTGCTGCTACCTGTAGTCACTGCTACATTGCCTGTGGTATGGTGACCACACGCCCAGAGACCCGGGCCCTGGCCACCCCTCTGTAAATGACTGTATCACCCAGCCATGGGGCATGCACTGGGCTGCTCGGCCTGTGACTCTTCCAGTTAACAGTTGGTATTGGGTGGAGTGGGCACCTCTGTCAGTTCTGGGCTAAGGGCTGATCTTATTCAGCTGGTTGAAAGCAAAATTTAGCTTTCCAGCTTAAAATAGTTGGGAAAGTAGGGCAGACAGGTCCTGGGCCACATCTCTTGTGTGGAATCTTCTGATTCCATGGGAGGGGGAGGAACCACAGGATGAAGTCAGGGCTGTGCACTCTCAGGAGGAGCTCCGGGCCAGGGAGGTTGGCTGCCCTTGGTGCTGCCAGGCCTGACAAGAAGGCAGAGGGCAGCAAAGGAAGAAAAGTGAGTGGTGAGCCATAGTCTTAATCATGAGGCTCAGAGCAGGCAGAGAATAAATAGGCCATAAAAATTTCAGAGCTGTCTGGCCATTTTAGGCCGGGCAGTTGCTGGGCAGCCGTTGCAGAGGTATGGTGCTAGCTCTCTAGAAGCATAGGCTCATCTTTGCAGACCTCTTCCGTGGGGCTGGTGGGTATGCATGTGTCCTGTGGTGAGGCCAGCAAGGCCTCTGGGACAGATTATACCTTGTCACCAGGAAAACACAGATGGGCTTTTCTTCCTACCCCTGCCACCTGGGGGGGGGAAAAAAAGTTTGATGGCAAACTTGGAGTTCCAGTGCCACCACTTTAGCTATTTGTCCTTGGGCAAGTCACTTAATCTTTTTTGGGCCTCAGTTTTCCTCATCTGCAAAGTGGGGCTAATGATGCCATAGAGTTGTTATAGAATGTTGAATCTGTGTCACGCTACTGATGCTTAAAGTTTAGCTAAAAGTGTCCTAGGAAATGAGCTGCCCATTCTGTTCAGCTACTCTCTGTACCTTGATGTGCATAGAATTGGGACTCAGCACATTGACCTTTTTCCCTTGATTCAAAAGCCCTAGGACTTCTCATAAAGTTAGTCCAAGTGTCTTCTTGGAAGCTTGGGTCTGGTAAATCTGCGGTTCCTAACCCCCAGGTTGCAGACCAGTACCGGTCTGTGGCCTATTAGGAACCAGGCTGCATAGCAGGAGGTGAGTGGCAGGCAAACAAGTGTGAAGCTTCATCTGTCTTCATTTACAGCCGCTCCCCATTGCTCACATCACCACTTGAGCTCCGCCACTTGTCAGAACAACGGTGGTGTTAGATTCTTATAGGAGCATGAACCCTACTGTAAACTGCCTGTGCAAGGGATCTAGGGCCGGGCGCGGTGGCTCACGCCTGTAATCCTAGCACTCTGGAAGGCCAAGGCAGGAGGATCGCTCGAGGTCAGGAGTTCGAGACCAGCCTGAGCAAGAGCGAGGCCCTGTCTGTACTAAAAATAGAAAGAAATTATATGGACAACTAAAAATATATACAGAAAAAATTAGCCAGGCATGGTGGCGCATGCCTGTAGTCCCAGCGACTTGGGAGGCTGAGGCAGGAGGATCGCTTGAGCCCAGGAGTTTGAGGTTGCTGTGAGCTAGGCTGACACCACGGCACTGTAGCCCAGGCAACAGAGTGAGACTCCGTCTCAAAAAACAAGGGGGGGGGGGCGGGATCTAGGTTGTGTGTCCCTTATGAAAATCTAATGCCTGATGATCTGAGGTGGCACTGAGGCGGTGATGCTAGTGCTGGGGAGTGGCTACAAATACAGATTATCATTAGCAGAGAGGTTTATGTAATTAATGATGTCATTATATATTACAGTGTAATAATAATAGAAATAAAGTGCACAATAAATGTAATGCACTTGAATCATCCCAAACCCCCCACCTCCACCCCTGATCCATGGAAAGATTGTCTTCCATGAAATCCGTCCCTGGTGCCAAAAAGGTTGGAGACCACTGTGGTAAATAATTTGAGCCTAAGCTCACAATCCTGGCCCTAAAAGCATGAGCTATTAAGTCCTGTGGGCCTACCACTGTTGAGGGAGGCTGTCACCAGGCCAAAATCTTGGGCAGTCCCTCCATCTCTGGTCCATGCTAATCTAGGCAGGGCACAGAGTAGATGGGGGAATGGTGACCATATTGGAAATGTGCCTTAACTCAGTCTCCAAGACTGTCCCCTAGAAGAGAAATGTACAGTGCTGTGCAGTCCCTTGCAAAAATTTTTCAGACTCCTCATTTAACCTGCACTTAATTCTCTGAGAAAGGGCTTGCTGTGATCCTTGTTTTGTAGTTGTAGAGACTGGGATCTAAGTAGTAGAATAGTTCAGCTCAACACAACATTTCAGTGTCCACTGTATGCAGAGATGAGTGAGGGCTTTAAAGAGCTTTGTCTTATATGGAAGGCACAATTTCCACAAGGCCAAATGGAGTAGTAGAGAGACATGGGAGGGGTAAGGTTGAGCAACATGGGGGAAACCCAGCCTAGGGGAGTCAGGGAAAGCTTCCTAGAGGAGGAGATAAATGTGCTGATGCCCTAAAGAGTCACTCTGGGGTATAGAACTAGTGGGTGACAGAGCTAGGCTCTGTTACTCTTGATGCTTTTGGCATATTCATCATTGCTGGGCTAGGGGCTCAGCCCAGGCAGGAGCAGGCAGGCTGGACAACATGAGGTATTTCCTCTTCTCCCTGTGGAAACAAAAGAGCAGGAGGCACTGGAACTTTTCTTCATGCCAAAGGTAGGGCTGGGCCCAGGGCATATTAAGTTTCAAGCTGGCAGACTGGGACTTTCGAACAGTTTCTCTTGTAGCAAGTAGGTTCCTTAGCAGTAAGTAATGCCCTGTGGTCTCTGTTTGACACTGTCTGAAGTTTGGCCAGGAGAGCTTCCCTTGAGCAGGACTTTGAGCTCCTGTTGCAGGAGGCCGATGCTCTGAGGAAGGGTCAGTGGGCTGTGTCAGCAGCTTCCAGGAAGACCCGAGCTAATGAGCCCTCCAGGTAGGGTCAGTGCCAAGGTCATTTCTGTGGACCTGTGCATCCCTACCTCCACACTTGTTCTGAGGCCTGGGCTTGGTGGCAGGAAACTGGCATGGCTTATTGTTTGTTCTAGAGCCCTTTGGGGGATGGGGGCAGGGAGCATCGGGGCAGGCAAGCTTCCACAAACGTCTGGATTTGCTCCAGAACTGCATTAAAAGAAGTGGTTCCTTGTTGGAGATGGGAAGTAAAGGCCCTTGGTCATGCCTGTAGCCGAGTCAGACAGATTAATAACACTTGTCAACAGCAGGGAAGGTTGCCTGTAGCCAACACTGCACACTCAGGCCTCAGAAATGTGCCTTTGGGAGCTTGGACTTAGCTCTTTGGGGAAGTTCTGTGTCTGTGTGTGTATGCGACTATCTTGCAGCCCAAGTCCCCTCTCCCCCTAGTATGGAGTAGCACAGTGGCAGACATGGGATGAGACCTAGGGCTCCTAGCCTTGGAAATGGGGGTCCAGGAGGCCTCTGTTGTTGGCAGATCCCTTCAGGGGGAGCCTGGATCATGTCTCCTTGGCAGGTACTGAACCTAAGGCTCTGGCTTACTCCAGAGTGGTCTAGGGGCCTCTGGCTTGTGTCAGATGCTTAGTAAAGGTTGTTGGGTGCCAGGTATCCTGCATTATTTAACTTAATTCTGTCAACAGTCCTGCAGGTAGGCCTCTCACCACCCCTTTCCAGAGGTTTCAACCATGTAGACATACAACACTATGATTCTGCTTGGAAGGGAGGAGATGCTGTCTCCCTTTTAAAATGTCATAATCTTTAGTAATGACAAAAGAATACCTAAGTTACAAAGCATAACAAAATGAACACTCAAGAACCTACTGCTAACCTTATTACAGATGAAGAAACTGAAGTTTAGGCTCAGCATGTGATAAACCAAGGTCACAAAGCTAGTAGGCAACAAAGCTCAGGTTTGGACTCAGGTCTCTTCAACTCCCCAACTCCTATATGGCACTTCTCACTGTGGGCTGATGGATATTAATAGGTGTTATTTGAGAGAAGGTTTTTTGGTCAGTGCTCAGGTAAGCAAAGGCAGCAGGTTCTTTTGCTGTAGTAATTCTCAGATCCTTTAATGCACGAATGGCTTTTTGAAACTATAATCACTATTTTCCAAATTGATTTGACTGTAGACATTCATCCTCAGTCTCTTGTGAGACTAGTGTTCACAGAGAAAAATCTTGAAAAACTCTGGGCTAGGAGCAGCTTGGGTGGGGAATCTATAAAAGATTCTTTCTTCTACCACCAGCATGCCTCAAATCAGAGGTGCCTCCCCCTCGAGGCTGAGCCTCTTGTAGCCTCCTGGCTTTGTATCTCTTATTGGCTCTTGCATCCACCTCTTGCCTGCAGTTGGGCCAGCCTGGTCATCTGAGGAATCCCAGGCCTGTGGTGTTTCTTTTCTTCTTTTTTAAAAATTTAATTTTTCTACTTTTTTTTTTTTTTTTCAAACTCTAGTACGAGCCACACATCTTTTTAATATATGTGGTCTTGCTGTGTTGCTTAGGCTGGACTCAAACTCCTGGGCTAAAGCGATTCAATTTTTTTTTCCCCGCCCCCCTCAGCCTCCCAAGTAACCGGGACCCTAAGTGTGCCCCAGTGCACTCTCTGTGTTCTTTCTGACAGTTAAGTATGTGCCTGTACAGCTAGTCATCGAGAAGGGAGCTGATCAGCAGCCATGAGAGGAAGGTTAGTGGTCCAGGGGCAGGTGGAGAAGCTGAGAAGCCATTCTACCCCCTCCCCCAGGCCCCTGTGGCCAAGGGAGTTTTTTGCTGTGTAGAACTGGCGCAGCTCAGTGGAGGATCTTGGGATGTGAGGGGGTGTTATTGGTGCCATGCTCCCAGTGAGGGCACGTGAGGGGCTCGGGAAGTAGAGCTTGCCTCCAGAGTTTCAAATTGGAAAGATGCTAGCTGAGAAGAGGACAGTCATCTACCCACATTCATTGGCTTGTGAGCAGTTTTAAAAGTCATATAACTTGTTGAAAATAGATATTTGAAAATTCTTCAAATATCCCAAACACAGCTATCTTCAAATTTTTGGGTCCCCCCCAAATGGAGGCTTTTGCAAGTTTTTTTTCCAAGTAGACAAATTCTCTTTTGGAACATGGCAGTCCTAGTTTTCCCTGGTGAGTCAGTGTTGTCAGCGGCTGCCTTGGTTTCCTCTGTGTGCTGGAGGGAGAGAGAATGAGGAGGAGATGCGGTTCTTCATCTTTTCACCAAAGTCTGGCCTGAGTCCCTCCAGTTGCCTCCAGAGCCACTAAAGGTGTACCTGCTTGAGGGCTCGTGAAAAGAAGGGCTTCTGGCCTATGCGGGGAGAATTCTGCACTGGCCTCTGCCTTAAGAGGCCAGTGGGTCTCCTTTGCCTCATAGCAGGTTTTTCCTTGAGTTAGCTTCTGAGCAAAAGCTTCCTGGAGCTTAACATGGTATTTCTCTTCTATGTAAATCCCTCTCAAATAATGGGTAGAGGGTGGCCATAAGTAAGACCTGGACCATATTCCTATCCTCTTATCCCCGAGGAACGGTGGTTATCTGTCTGCTCTTCACAGCCACATGTTCTGTTTCTTTTTAGTGGATATGCTGCTGATGAAATCACTCACTGCATACGGCCTCAGGACATCAAGGAGCGCCGCGCTGTCATCATTCTTAGGAAGTAAGTGCCCTATGTCTGGTACCTTCTGCCTCACCTGCAGGCCTGTCTGGAGATGTGGGTCTGTGTCCCCTTAAAACTCGGCTCCTCTGTATCAGTGGCATAGCAGAGTGAAGCTTGGGAGAGCAGAAGTCTATAAGTTCTCTTACTTTTTATTTGAATTCTATGAGGATAAAACTGTTTTGTCTTTTCATCAGAAAATTAAGTTCTGTGGTTATTTACTAGGGAATTTAGGACCGAGCAAAAGCACATGCTCCTGATATTTATGGAGGCAGTATTGAGACAAGATTGGGGAACACTCTTCCAAACCATCCCAAAATCTTTTCCTCACCTCTTTGGTTCTGATTTGTCACATGTGCTCTTGGTGATTATTTTTAGACTCTTCCTTAGCAGCTTGCTTTAAAAATGCCTGGGTTTTCATGTCTGGGAGGAGGGAGTGAGGAGAGGAGATGAAGGCGCGATGTTAGGATGCAGTGTTCAGCAGGGTCATAGCTTGTGGCTGTTCTCTCTGGGGAGGAGATTGGGGATGTACTGATTAACATAGACAGACCTAGCCTCACTAGCATTTCTTTCTTTCCCCTCGTGAGGTGAGTGGATTGAGATTTTTCCAAGGGCACAGCCACACAGACATTGGGTGAAGACAAGCCTTTCTTTTGAATGGAGTCCCATTCAAAAGGATGGGTGATTGCTCAGTAATAAAGAAGTCAGTGAGAAGAGCAAAACCAGTACCTAGACTTAGGCATGATCAGACTGTTGTATAGCTTGCTATCTTTTTTTTTTTTTTAACTTAGAACAGTTTTATAGAAAATTGTGATGATCGCACAGAGTGTTCCCATCTACACTGCATTCCATTTCCCTAATTGTTAATCTTGTATTAGTGTGGCGTATTAGTTATAGTCAAGAAGCCAATATAAATCTTGATTGTGGGGTTTGGGTGTTGTTTGTTTGTTTTTTTTTTGAGACAGTCTCACTCTGTTGCCCAGGCTAGAGTGCTGTGGCGTCAGCCTAGTTCACAGCAACCTTAAACTCTTGGGCTCAAGCAATCCTCCTGCCTCAGCCTCCCAAGTAGCTGGGACTATAGGTGCGTGCCAGCACACCCGGCTAATTTTTTCTATTTTTAGTTACCTGGCTAACTTTTTTTCTATTTTTTAATAGAGATAGGATCTCACTCTTGCTCAGGTTGGTCTTGAGCTCCTGACCTCAAGCAGTCCTCCCTCTTCGACCTCCCAGAGTTAGGATTACAGGCGTGAACCACCGGGCTTGGCCTAAATCTTGATATGTTATTAACTGAAGTCCATACTATAGATTTTCTTAGGCTTTTCCTAATGTCCTTTCTCTGTCCCAAGATCCCACATTACATTGTCATGTCATCTTAGGTTCCTCTTGGCTGTGACAATTTCTTAGACTTGGCTTATTCTTGATGACATGGACTGGTTAGGTATTTTATAGAACCCACAGTTGGGATTTGTCTGATATTTCTCCCTTGCTCATGGTTAGATGGGGGTTATGGTTTGGGGGAGGTAAAGTGCCATTTTTTACCACATACCAAGGATACATAACTGTCAACACAGCTTATCGCTGTTGCTTTTGATCACCTGGCTGATGCAGCTTTTGTTAGGTTTTCTACTGTAAAGTTACTGTTTGACCCCTGTCCATTGCTGTACTCTTAGGAAGTCACTGTGTGCAGCCCACATTTAAAGAGTGGGGGGTTAGCCCTGTCTCCTTAATGGAGGAGTAGCCACATAAGTTACTTGGAATTCTTCTGCATGGGAGATTTGTCTATTTCCCTCATTTATTTATATGGTCAATCACTTAATATGGACTCATGGGAATTTATTTTACATTCAATTTGTTCTGGCTTTGGCCATTGGAAGTTTTTTTTTAAGTTTTTCTGGCTCACTTTTTTTTTTTTTTCCAAACTTCAGTCAGTAACTTTGGCATCCTGTCCCTTTGGGCACAAAAGTTCAGAATAATGTGGAATAATGTGGTAATGAAGTCTCTTTAGCATGACTGTGCCACTCAAGTCAAAACTGAGTATTCATTTTATCATCAGTAGAACGGATAGGATCCAGGCTCTGGGATGGTCCTGTGGTGCAGGCAGAGTGCTAGGCACATATGGGAGCTCCAGACACTTGAGTCAACTTGGTGGTTGGCAGCCTCTCTTCTGTAACTTAACAGTATTCCCAGAATTCATCAGGGGAAAGATTTTTAATCTGCCTTTCTACTTTCTGTTTCTGTGGTTCCCAGCACAGGCCAAAACCCAGAACCTAGAAGTAACAGAGTCCACAGAACCAGAACAGTAACTTCTCAGGTGTTCCCTACTGGCCTCTCACAGTAGCTTATTCTGGGGAAATCTTTGCAGGAGGTGGTCATAGCGTGTCAGGTCAGTCTTCCGGCTGCTGCTTCTTAAATGGTGACTTCCATACCTGTCCTCCCAGGCTGGCTGAGTCCGATGCTCCTCAGCACAGCTAGGAGTCTGCACTGTTAGCACCCCTGGAAGCTCTTCATATATTTGGGCCCCTGGCATTAGTCTGACCTTGGGAATGGCTGTTATGGGTGACTGAGGCTCTTCTACGTTCTGACTTCAGTGGATCCAGGAGCCATTCAAGGAGTAGGCTGGAGGGCAGAAGCACAAAGCTTTGGGGCAAGGGGGCTGAAGAGGAGTGGGAAGATGTCCTCCAGCTTCCCTAGGCAGCTGAGCCGGGGAAGTGCCCAGCTGTAGGGAGCCAACCCGGGGGACCAGAAGAGAGGCTTGGGCATCTCCATTGCCTGCAGAATAAAATCCAAGCATCCAGCCTAGTCTCCTTGGTGTTTCCTTTTTTTCTTTTAATTTGATGAAGTCCAGTTTATTTTTTGAGACAGGGTCTTACTCTGTTGCCTGGGCTAGATTGCAGTGTCTTGTGGTCATAGCTCACTGCAGCCTTGAACTCCTGGGCTCAAGTGATCCTACTGCCTCAGCCTTCCAAGTAGCTGGGACTGCAGGCATGCACTGTCATGCCTAGCTAATCTTTCAATTTTTTTGTAGAGACAGGGTCTTGCTATGTTGTTCAGGCTGTTCTCGAACTTGGGATCCTCTCGCCTTGGCCTTCCAAAGTGCTGGGATTATAGGCATGAGCCACCATACGTGGCTTTTGGTGTTTTCCCCTTCATCTTCCACTCTTCACTTATTTTAAAGTACCTGCAGCTCCTAATTTGGTCCATGGACTTGTGTCCTGGGCTCTTGTGGCAGTGTGGCCTCCATTGGGAATACCTTTCATCTAACATGTTCATCTTCTGATCCACACCCCAACTCCCCAAATGACCTACATATACACGCTGAAAATTGGTTAACCTAGCCATTCTTCAAGGCTCAGGTTGACCATTTTGACATGCAGGAAGCATCATACACACCTATAACTCTTGTAGCGCACACATGCCCCAGTTTGGACTGTCACAGCCCATATGCTTGCCATTGTGGATTTCCAAATCTACTTTCTGTGGGAATGGGGAGATCCCTGTTCATTTGGGGCCCAACATGAGGCCTAGCCAGAGGAGACTCAGTCAGTGTGTGGAGAACTATTCACACCAGTGAGGAGCAGCTCCAGGGGCTTGTCTTAGAAAATGATAAGTTGTGACAAGTTGAAAAGGGGGAGCATCCTGGCCCAGGCACCACCCAGAGGAGATGAGCAGGATGTGGCCTTGTGGGAGGTGGGTGGGGGGTACCTGGTTGATTTGATGTCTTCTGGTGAGGTTGTGTTCTAGTGGGTAGAATCTGAGCATTGAGCCTGGCTCTTCTCATAGGCAAAGGGATTGGAGCCAGTCCTGCCTTCTCTTAAGGTCACATAAAGAATGCACAGGCTGCTGAGGGAGGGCTTGGGGTCTCTGTCACCAGCTCAGGTCAGTCAGAGCTGGCAGCGTCTTTCCAGGGGCCTCATGGAGGGAAACAGGTGGATAGCTGCCAAGTGCTTTCTCGTTTAGCAGACATTCCTGTGAACATGGGTGGTGCTGAGTCTTCATGCCCATGAGCCCTTGTTTCTCACGGGATGGCTATAAATGACCTTTTGAGAGTCTCCCAGGAGTGGAATCCAAACATTATAACCTTCCCTTGCTGTTGTAATGCTTGGCCTTGCAACTTAGCCAGTAAATGGCTGACTGAGACCTTGAACCTGAGTCTCCTGGTGCTGAGTCTTGTGGCCCCTTGGTGGTTCACACAAACACCCCAGATCCTGCCGTTGCCCCCGCACTGTGTCATTGGGATAGATGGTTTGAGTTTAAGAAACTGGAGCTCAGATTTAGAAGAGCTTACTTGCCTCTTTATAGTCTTTGGTACCCCTGGCAGGGAAGCTGGACCTAACCTTTTTGGAGGTGCGGTTAAAGTTTTACATTACTGAGGTTAAAGTTTTACATTACTGATTAGATACCAAGAGGCTGACCAACTTCAGAGGTATAGCAATTCATCTGTGAAGGAGAACCATTCTGCTCCTTCCATGATTCCCTAGTATGCACCCTGTGCTCCTCCTTCCTGAGGACCTTGCTAACTGCCCTATGCCAAGTATCCATGTTAACCCTGAGAGTAGAAGGTAGAAGGTGTTGAACACAATGTGAAAAGTTGCTCAGATAGAAAGTGAGTCTCAAGTCATCTAGCTAGTTTGGAATGATCTTGGAGCAGGGATTTCTCACTTGACAGAAACACCAAGGGTCTACTATGTACAAGGCACCAGAGGTAGGCACCATGGGAAACTTAGTGCTCCCTTGGTGCTTCATATGTAACAGGTTTGCACTTTGCATGCCATTCTAACACAAAGCAGAGTGAGCACTGGTATAAAAGCAGAATGTATTCCCTGGGGGCCCAGCCAAAAAAGAAAAAGTTGCATCCGATTTAGGGGGAGGGTGGGCTTGGTAGATCTGACCCCTGAGCTAGAAACTGCTGGCCAGGCAGAACCGGTAAGCTCAAAGGCTGGAAGGCAGGGAGTGCAGGGGTGAAGGAGGGAGGGATGCCTTGGATCAACATTTGATCCTCAGGAGATGGCTTGTTGGTCCTCAGGGCCTTCTAGTTAGTGTTTCCAGGAGGCTCCCAGGGCAGCACTAGATCTGCCTATAAGACTCATATTCCTGAGGTTGGCACACTCCAGTTAATCAGATAAGGTGGCTCAAGGCAGCTTACATAGCCCACTTCTTTGCTTTTGGTCAAGTGGAACTCAGCTCAGAGTGGTCTGAAGCTGGAAAAAGCAGCTAGAGATCCATTTGTCAAATAGTAACTGAGGCCGTGTGTGCTAGGCTCTGTGCTAGTGCCAGCAATGCAAGTTAGTGTGGGCTCTTGTTCCATTTGTCCTTTGAGGGAAGGCAGACATTTAGCATCTCACCAGAGATTGGTCAAGGAAGGCTTTCTGGAGATGTGCCACCTGAAAGTAGTCAAGGATGTTTGGGCCTCGGCCAGGCATAGAAGGGAACTCAGGGACAAAGTTAATCAATTCAGAAGGTACACTCTTTACAGAGACTAGAGTCCAGGAAGTCTGAGGTAGTCTATTATTCTGGAACACCGAATAGAGATTGGGTGGAGGACTTGATATAATCTAGGACAAAAATGACTTCATGTTGTGTGGAGAAATCTGGAGGTCACTAGGGAGCCATGGAGGCATGTGAGCTGTGGGGCGAGAGATTTGCATGTGAGAGGTTATTTGTAGGAGGCTGAACTCAATGGTTTATTTGGTCATTCAAGCCAAAGAGTCCTAGGGGGGTCAGGAGGGAGCCCCTCCCTGAAAGCCAAGCACCCCGAGTGTGAGGCTGAGTGTGTGGGAGAGCAGCCGTGGAAACAGAGGGTGCACTCTGGGCTGCTGCCCTCCACAGCCCGCTGGAGGAGTGGCCGTCTCTTGGTTTCCCTGGCTCTGACCAGTGCTTGGTATTGCTCCTGTCTCCGTGGTTCTTGTTCCCTGTGGCTAGGTGTAGTTCACGTTTGCTCCCTGGTTCAATGAGTGTGTGTATCCACATGCGTACACCGTGTCCATTTGGCAGCCTAACCATTCTGACGTGTCTGCAGCCTGCCCAGGGCGTATGGGGACAATGAGATTACCAGGGGAGGTGACAGGCTTGGGCTTTGGCCCCTGGGTTTGCTGCTTTCTCTCCAAATGCAATCTTATCTGAGCCCTGTGTTCTTACATGAAAATCGGGGCAGTTAAGGTTAAACCTGTGAATGTTGGGTGGGTTTTCTCCTAGCCCCTTCTTGACTATACCGTTCCTCTGATCTTGTTAGATAGTAGGGGATGAGGAAGGCTGTACTCACTGGAGGTACATTGTGAGCAGAGGCCCATGGAATAGGAGGGGAAGAGAAACTCAAGTATGGAGTTCAGTGGCCCGGGTGGAGGAAAGCAAACTTGGTCTTTGGCCTCATGGTGTCCTGGAGGGTGACATTGTGATACCTTACTAGGTATGAGCTGTAGGAATCCCTGAGTACCTGTAATGCTGGCCCTGTGTTCTGGCTGGCATCCATGGAGCCCTGGCTCCTGGGGCTCAGGTATGTACTGTGGTATACAGTCATGTTGACCAGGCTGAACGATGTAGAAAGGCTCCCCTCAGGGCCTGGGTATCACCTGTGTGGGGGGAGGTCTGCTGGGAGCCCAGGACCGTGTGCCTCTTCTTTAGGTGATACCCCTCATGTGCTTTCAGGCTCTTCTGAACATAGCATGCTGCTATCCCTATTTCAGAACTGCTCTGTGGAGAGAGCAGAGTAGGAATTAGAGAGGAGCCTGATGTTGGCCAGAGGTCGGTGGAAGATGAGTGAGGCAAGTCCTGTGAGGGGAGTGGGTACTATTGTGGGAGAGACAGCAGGGTGCAGGTCTGAGCTTTGTGGGAGGCTGGTACCCAAAGATTCTGGAGCTTAGACCTAGACCTAGGGGCCCAGATTACTAGATAGACAAAGGGGTGCTTGGGTGTGTCCGCCACACTTGTCTCTGCTGTCTCGTTCTGTTGGAGAGCCAGGCTTTTAGCACAAGGGTGCTTCGTGAGGGTGGAGCCAGGAATTAGAGAGTAGTTGATAGCAGGCTGGGGACTGCCATCCCTCCAGGGTCACTGTGGCTGGTTGTCCATCTCCCAGACACAGTGCTCTGCTCTGCTGCAGTGAAGAGGGCCCACCTGTACTTTAGAGGCCATCGTGGGTATCAGCTGTGTGACTTGGGGTGGTAGCTATGTGACTCGGGCCAGTGACTTTCCCTTGGATTTAGCAGTGCTACCCCCCCCACCCCTGTAGTGGGAATGCTCCCCAGCAGCTTCTCTGGAGGATTACACGTGATAAAGGAGCATGAAGGGAGCACCTGGAACAGAATCAGTTCCCTCCCTTCCCCTCAGTTCACATGTGGGTGTCGTGGGCATCCTTTGTTCTGACCTTACTTTTACCTATACCCAATCCCTACTTTGTCCTGACCTCTCTAGGGGTGGTGGTCTGCCAGCTGACCCTCACCTCACATACCTGGGTTGCCTTGCTCTGACTCCAGGATACTGACTCAGATCTGTAAGGCAGGTCTTTGTTCCTCCTGGGGAGGCCCAGGTCCAGATTTTACTAGAACTGGGCCTTCTGACTCCAGATTTTATTTTTTTTATTTTTTTATTTTTTTTGAGACAGAGTCTCACTCTGTTGCCCGGGCTAGAGTGCAGTGGCGTCAGCCTAGCTCACAGCAACCTCAAACTCCTGGGCTCGAGCGATCTTCCTGCCTCAGCCTTCCGAGTAGCTGGGACTACAGGCATGTGCTACCATGCCCAGCTAATTTTTTCTACATATATATTTTTAGCTGTCCATATAATTTCTTTCTATTTTTAATAGAGACGGGGTCTCACTCTTGATCAGGCTGGTCTCGAACTCCTGAGCTCAAACAGTCCACCCGCCTTGGCTTCCCAGAGTGCTAGGATTACAGGCGTGGGCCACCGCGCCCGGCCCTGACTCCAGATTTTTGGCTCTTTCTGCTAAACTCTGAGGGGCCTAGCCTGGTCCATGGGAGTTGGTGCCTTTTAACGGGGGCATGTTCTGAAGTTAAGCAGCTGGTGGGCTCTGGTCTTGGGATCTAGCTCTAGCCTGTCTAGAGCTCACCCCACAGCTTGGTGAGTTTTTGGAAGTGGAGGGGAGGGCAGGATCTTCTCCAGCTTTTATAAGATGTACTTGTAATAGTCTCAGGGGATATGTCAGGAGCCGTTTGGGCCCCAGAGCGCATACTATTCCCAAAGTGGGTGCAGAAGGCTGGGTTTCCAAAGTGGGTACAGAAGGTTGGGTTTCTAGTAAGGCCACCTCTCATCATCTCTTCTCTGAGGGCTGCCTCTGATGACAACAGGGCTGTCGTGCTGCGCAGGGGGAAACAATGCTCTTCCCTTCCTTCAGGCAGCCAGAGAAACAGAGAGGCAGCTAGTGCCCCTGGCCTGTCTGTCCAGGCTCAGGTGGTCCCACCTGTCTACCTGGCGTCTCCAGCAGTACTAAACCCATGGTGTGGGTATGCCACCACTGCCTCCCAGGCAGGCCACCCCAAGTAATAAGCAGCTCAAGAAGGGCTGGAGCCCACGCCAAGTTTCAGTGTGGCATCAGGTTGTGGCACAGGGACTCATCTTGGTGACTCTGCTGTTCTCTTGCCATCTGTCATTCACCTAAGGAAACAACTCCATAGTGCCCCACCAGGACTCATTAGGGCTTTCGGGGGACCCATGGCCTTCCTGCCCGGATACCTGCGTGGTCTTAATTTTATGGGTGCCAGAAGAGGGTCTTCTCTTTGAGGCCCTTGGAGTCCTTTCAGTCAACTTGAATGGCTGATGTTTCACATCGTCTGATGTCTGCTGCCTGGACCTCTCAACTCAGTGGTATGAGGCCTGGTAAAGAGGTCATCAGGGCTCAGGTAATTCTATTCTATTTCACATCCTCATCTCTGGGTGTTGCCCATCACCATCTTTACCCAAAGAATCCTAGCTGTGAAGGAGGCAGCTTGCCCTTGATTCCTGGACCCTCAGAACTGAAGGTCTAGGGTCATGTCACATTTCTCCATCCTTTGCTCAGATGTGGCAGCCGAGGCCTGAAGGATGGTGACTAGCTTAGACTCCAGCAGCGCCAGGACTGGATATTCCTCTTCTTGCTGCTGGGTCCAGCTTCCCTGAGCCTGGAGCAGCCCAGAGTAGAGGCTGAGACTGGTCGGCCAGTCGGTACAGCTGGGCCCCTCTGGCCGCCTCCATCATGAGGCCAAAGCAAAGGGGCAGGGATGCCTGCCCACCTACCACTTTGAGCCTGCGGGATCAGAACATTGGTTCCCAGCTGTAAGGAAGAGAGATGCCCCCTGCTGGCTTCAGGAGGGAGACCTCCTTGCCCCCACCCAGGTTCAGAGTAGCTCCTGCCTGTCAGACTTGAAGTCTCGCTTAGGCTTAAACTTTTCCCCACAACTTCTAGGATGCATGATTTGCTGCCTTTCTGACTCAATTTCTCCCATCTGTTCACAGCAGCCCAGTCAATGGAAGGTGGTGGTGGCAGCCATGGGGGATTGGGGGAGCTGTAAGGACCAGACGCAGTTGTTACCCAGAATGCCAAGTAGCATAGCTCGAGGGACTTCTTGCATTTCTTCCCTGCTCTCTTTCCCTCAGCATCCTTGTGATGAGGTGTGTCCTTTTGAATCCTGCACTGACCATAGCCCCTACTTCCTCAGAACCAAGTTACTACTCGTTTCCTGCGGACTCTAGGAAAGGTGCCTTCAGGGCCTTCTGCTAGTGCCCCATCACTCCCTACCCAGCCTGTTACCTAGGGCCCTCTCCTGCCCATGGCTCCCACCTGCCTGACTCGCCAGCCTTCTCTGTGCCTCACAAGAAGCCCCAGGGCTTCTTTGAGGTTTTCCAGACCTGCTTCCTTCTGGTTTGGCTTTATAAAGGAGCTGGGTCATTGCCCTGAACTGTCTCTACCCAGCTTCTCCACCCCCTCTTCCTCATCTGTACTTGTATGCTTTCCTTTACTGGGTGGTTTCTTCCTTGAAACTCGTACCCAGTGCTGGTGGGGACTTTGCCTTCAAATTCCCACTGGCCTCTGCCTGGTCAGCATCTTGGAACAAGCAGAAGCTGCCAGGTCACTACAGTGGGACCAGAGTCAAGCTCATGATCATGAAGTGAGCTTGGGCTGCCCTCCGTGGCTCTGCCACTCAGCCTCAGTGTCCCTGTCTATATAGGGAGAAAGGGTAGCTCTGGTTCTCTTACCCTCTGGCCTCTCTGCAGGCCTGGACCAGGAATCCTTTCTGTGTTGGTGCCCACTAGTGCGGCCCTCATTCTTCTGGCAAGTGGAATAGATGTCCCCCAGAGAATCTCTGGGCCCAAGTAGGGTGATGTGCAGCTGCCTCATCCAGCTAAGAGAGAGCCCTGGGATCCTTCCCTGGTGCAGCAGATACCTATCACTGGAAGTCTCCGAACAGAAGTGTTCTCATTCCTTACTCCTAAGCCTGAACTTGAAAAGGAAGGAGGGCCTTTGGAAGTCAGCTAGACCAATCTCTAGTGGAACCACAAGGAGGCTGAGGTACAGAGTGCTGACTTCCAGGCCCAGCTGGCCCCCACTCGGCCTTACTAGAGAGAGAATTGGTTTGATGGGGCCCACACCCTCACCAGAGGCCCATTGGTGACCCCATGTTTCCTTTGCAGGACAAGATTAGATGCACCCCGGTTGGAAACAAAGTCCCTGAGCAGCTCCGTATTACCACCCAGCTATGCTTCAGATCGCCTGTCGGGAAACAGGGACCCTGCTCTGAAACCCAAGCGGTCCCACCGCAAGGCAGACCCCGATGCTGCTCACAGGTACTCGGCTTAGGACCCTCAGAGGCCAGCAAATCAGCCCCACGGCCTGGATACAGGGTGAAATGGGTGGGGAAACCTGAGGGGTAAGCTGGTTAGGAGTCTGAGATTGCCCACCCTTCCAAAGCCTTGTGTCTGGTTCCTCTGGTTTGGTGGCATTGGTAGCATTCCCACCTAACCCCTGGCCAACTGCCTGTACCCCCAGAGAGACTCTGACAAATGGGAATGTGTTGTTTCCTTCCTGTGACTTCCTTTGCTCAGTCTCATCTAGCCAAACACTCTGGTGGGTTTATACTTAGGTGTTAAGAGGGAATCTTGGGACTTGGAAAATGGCGAACCAGGTACTTATTTCAGAAGGGTTGGGTAAGGTTTCTAAGGAGGTAAGCTGAGACCAGAAGGATAAAGAAGATGTGTGGAAAGGGCATTCTGGATAGGAAGTGCTATGTGTGAGCTGAGCCCCCAAGACAGAAAAGAGCTTGGTGGTTTCAGGGGCCAGTGGGGTTGGTGAGTAGAGAAGGAGGGGGAAGGCATGGGGGGGCCGAGAGAAAGTGGGGAGAGTGGGGAAGTAGAGGTAGACAGCAGGACCATGCAGGGTCTTGAGGCTGTAGTAGGGAAGACCTTCTATCCAGCAGCCCTGGCCGTGTTGTGGGGCACCAGACTCAGCCAGGCAGACCCCACAGAGTAATTGGGAAGTGTCTCAAAGACTGGGGTGGCCACTGGCACTTAGTGGACAAGAACCTTCCGTGCCAGTGGTTGTACCAGTACTGCCCTTCATTGAGGACTACTGGGCTGGAGTGACCCATCCCAAGGGTGGGGATTCTGAGGCCAGGCCCAGAGGTGGCACGGCCAGGCCTTTCCTGCCAGCTTCTCAGGCAGCGCCCCCTTACCTTTCCTTTCAGGCCACGGATCCTGGAGATGGACAAGGAGGAGAACCGGCGCTCAGTGCTACTGCCCACACACCGGCGAAGGGGTAGCTTCAGCTCTGAGAACTACTGGCGCAAGTCCTACGACTCCTCGCAGGACTGCTCGGAGACAGCAGGCAGCCCTGCCCGAAAGGTGAAGATGCGGAGGCACTGAGGCCTGCCCGCCACCCTCCTGAGAACTCTGGCTAATCCTCATGTAGCTGCCCCTTCTTTTGTTTTGTTTTGAGGGTTTTGTTTGTTCTGGGTTTTTTTTTTTTTTTTTTGATCCTGTATATTTTTTCCTTGATTTGTTGCCTGTTAAGGCTGAAGAACAGAACTGGCCAGGACCTGGGTTCTCATGTTCTTGGTTTTCCTCCTGGATGGAAAGGCTGTTGGCATCTGTAGGGGACAGAGGCTCACGCTGGAGTGGCCAGTAGAGGTGTGGGTGCAGCTGTCTTCAAGTGGGGCTGTGTCAGGCAGGGTTCATTTAAAAGCAACAAAATGTTTTAGTTAAGAAAATTCTTTTGCTTTCATTGTAAATCTTTGCCGTGTTCTAAACAAAGTTCAATCTCTTACCCACCCCTTCCCTCCACTTACGTGCTTGGTTGAGGTCTCCTGGGACCTTGCTGGTTCTGCGCTGGGCCTGCTGTCCTCCACTTTTCACCTGCTCTCTGTGCCCTGGAAGTTCATGCAAACACCCTTCCTTCCTCCTTTGGCGGGGGGGTTCAGGTTGGCTGGGCAGGGGCTTCAACAGTGCCAGCCCCTGCCACCTTAAAGCTATTGCTGAGCCCCCTGGGCTTCCTCCACACGTACTGGCCTGCTCTGCCCACAGTTCCTTGGGCTGCTGAGGGGCTAGCGCAGCGGTCCTGACCTCTCTTGCCAAGAGCACACCTCTTTGCTGAGTTGCTCCTTTCAAGCATATGCTTGTGATTATATGGAACAGTTAGACTCGCCAAGTTGGGTCAGTTTTAGGAATTTTTTCTAGCTAGAGGGACTGGTGTCCTAGCATTTGGGGTATGGAAATTTGTTGTGGTGTGTGGTAGGGTTTTTGTTTTCTTTTGTTTTGAGTTTTTTCTTTTGGTCTCTTGGCGTCTCCCTTTCCCTTTCCTTCTTCCTCCATTGGCCAGCTTGGGCCGCCTCCCCCTGCCATCCCTCTAGGAAGGCGCCTGCGCCCTCTGCCTGCAACATACATCCAAGGCCAGAGCTCAGGCCTGCAGGCCGGATTGTTGCCGTCTCCACCTCAGGCATGTGAGCTGGGGAAGCGGCTTTTAAAAAATTATAATAAAAAGTTAAAGTTTTTGGCAGTTTCTACCCACTCAGATCCTGGAAAGCTGCAGGATTTTGCTGATCTAGATTTATTAGGAATGTCTTCTCGTCAGCCAGGCCAGGACCTGGGCTTGCCGAGAGCAAGGCGTCCCGGCAGCCAGGCTACCACCATTCTGGGGCTTTGTTTCCAGAGGCCCAGGCCTGAGGTCTCAGAGGCTACAGAAATCTGGGGCAGCCACCATCAAGAAGCCCCTCTCAGGGGCCAGAACTCCTTTGCCAGCGTGGATTCCTCAAGTCGGGACTGCATAACTAAAGCAGTTGCAGTTTTATTTTTTTTACAGCTTTTTTCCCAAAAATGATTCGTAGTTGTGTGTGCAGCACTTTGCCCGATATGTGTGCTCTACAATAAAAACCAAATCTAATATATTTTGAAACAGTTGTCTGATGCTGTCATAAGAGAGGGCTTGCCTTTGGTGCTTCTTTAATCCTGTTACTTCTTAAAACTTTGGACGCGGGTTCGGGAGCCAGAGCACATTGCCCACCAGGGCCCCAGAGGAGACAACAGTCACTAGCACCAGGGCTCTTGTGTGCCCAGCCTTGCTTGGGCTGACGACTGAAAATGGACTCACCCACTGCCCTCTCTCCCACTCCAAGGAAGATGGACTTCGTAATCCATGGTGTCCAGGTGCCCAGGGACCACACCCTGCTAAGTTCTGGAAGCCTCTCTTCTGGTATGATCATGAAGAGGCTGGTGCCAGTGAAGGGGGAAATGGTATTCACAAAGGCACGGGAGAACCTGGCTTTTATGGAAGATGTGCAAGTGGTTTTGCTCATTAGATTCTTAGGTTCCCACTATGTATTGGCCAAGCCCTCACTGAGTCCCCAAAAGTAAGCAAAACTCTCTGGTCCCTTCTCTCAAGATGCTCACGATAGAGTATGGGATACCCGTACACGCATGAAGCAGATGATTTTGGGTGGGTGAGGCTGGGGCCCGGAGGGGTTAGTTCCTCCAGATTTTAGACCTAGCTCTCTGGGCTTGGCTAAGGGTTTCAGTCTAGAGTCTTCCCTCATTCTGTTCCTGTGCTCAGAGCCAGTCTGCTTGGCCAAATTCTTTATGTGGAAACCTGGACAAACTGCTCATTTAGCAGGGAAGAGAGACTCCAGAGGGAATAAGTAACTGGCCAGGGCTTAGTCTGAAAACCAGTGCCAGGGTATGAAGAGGGGTCAGAGCCTTGGCGTGGGCGCTGGCTTGCAGGGGGTAGCTACAGGGCTGGGCAGAGAGTGGATCCTGGATCCCCTGAGAGGAGAGAGGTTGAAGCTGAAGGAAAGTGGTAGAATGTCATCCAGACTGTACATGCAGAGGTGGGCGTCTCCCACTCCACGCCTGGGCCTGACTTGGCATGGGATGAGGGCTCAGTGAAGGGCTGGGGGGCTGAGAGGGACCCTCTATTGTAGCTGTTACAAAGACCCAGGCTCTTCCCAGCCCCTGGGTGAAAGAAGCCCTTCACCCTGTAGGATTGAGAGATAGGAGGGGCTAGCGGAAGGGGCTCCAGCCCCGGCACTTCCTGCCGTGTCACTGGCTTCAGTCTCTACACCTGTACTCCATGGCACCCCGTCTGTGATATCCTCAGAGTAGTCCCTCAGAGCCCCACACCTGACTACCTGAGTCAGCCTGTTCCCAGCTATCTCCTGGAGCTCTGGGCCAGGTGCTGAGTCCCACCGACCCCTGCCGCAGCCCAGTCTTGCATACAGTAGATGCTTTAACAGCTGGCACCGGGAAGCCCATGTGCCTGGCTTCTGGCCAGCGCTCTGCTTCCTGACCTCTTGGAATGGCTGCCCAACAGGCTGCTACCCTTTATGAGAAATAAAGCTCTCCTTTATCCAAAGTTAAAACAAACAAACAATTGGCACCAGACCCATCCACCTAGGATCCCATCCCATTCCTCCAACCCTGCTGTGTAGACGGGGAATTTGAGGCCCAGAGAAGTCAGGGACTGGCCTAAGATCATGTTCATGCACTTAAAATTATATTTGAGTGTCCTGTGTGTGCCAAGCTTAGTGCTGGAGGAGATACAAGATAGACCTGGTATATAATGTCATATACACATAAGGTTATTACAAATTGTACTGATATAAAAGAAGTAGCATAGAAATTGTAAATAATAAAATATACAAATACACTCTTTATTATAAATTCCATACAGCCAGTTATTTCTCACGAGAAGCTTCTGTTTTTGTTTTTGTTTTTTTTTCTGAATTCTTGTATTTGTAGTCTGTCTGTGGTTGTAATTCAACCACAACATGATGAAGGAAGTTATATCTCATCTGTTTGTACCAGTTTCCTGTGGCTGCCTTAACAAATCACTACAAACCTGGTGGCTTAAAGCAACAAATTATTCTCACGGTTCTAGAGAAATTTGAAATCAGTATTACAGGCTGTAATCAAGGTGTTGGCAGGGCCATGTTATCACTGGAGGCTCTGTTCCTTGCCTCTAACAGCTTCGAGTGGCTACTAGCATTCCTTGACTTGTGACCACAACTCCAGTGTCCGCCCCCGTGGTCACATGGCCTCCTGTGTATACCACATCTCCCTCTGCTTCTCTCTTAAAAGGACATTTGTGATTGGAGTTAGGGCCCACCCAGATAATCCAAAATTATCTTCCTATGTAAAGATCTTTAATCACATCTGCAAAACCCCTCTTTCCTTATGAGGTGACATTAACAGGTACCAGGAATGAGGACCTGGTATCTGTGGAGGCTACTGTTCAGCCCCTATACCGCTCTTTGACCAATGAGGTTATTGTCTTTAAATCTGACAAATGACCTACTGTTTACTCATTCTCAGATGATGTTAATTGAATTCCTCAGCATTACTTTTAAATTTGATCTGAATTGTTAATATTTTCACCATTGTTTTCTTAAATCTAGACCTGTGCTCTCCAATACAGTAGCCACTGGACACTGGCTATTAAGCACTTGAAATGTGGCTAGTTTAAATTGAGATGTGCTTTAAGTGTAAAATACACACCAGAATTTGAAGAGTTGTTATGAAAAAAGAATGTAAAATATATCATTAATAACTTTATATCAATTACATGTTGAAATACTATTTTGGACATACTGGATTAAATAAAACATGCTATTTAAATTAATTTCATCTGTTTCCTGTTACTGTGTTAAATCTGGCTACTCAAGAATTTAAAATTACGTATGTGGCTTGCATTTTATTTCTGTTGGATGGCACTGGTCTAGAAGATCAACAATAAATCAAGCCTGATTTGTGGTATTTGTCAGTTTCCGTGGTGTAAATACTCCCATCATGGCTGACTTCAAGCTATCAACATAAGGTCACTGAACATGGAGTTGTGAAGGGGTGCAGTATAGTGTTTCCACCATACAGATACAATATGTGTAATTAACTTAAAAAACATAGATAATAATGAAATGTAGTAAGATAAATAGGAAATTCTTACTTTTGAATGTTACCTTAGTTTTTAATATAATTTTAATTCTACATAATCTAATTTTTAATAATGACTGTTTAACAACTGACTTGCAAAAATTCTTGGGCATTTGCCAACTGGCTTTTGCAGGAGGCTCCAGCATACCACTGGGTTCCCCTGGAAGAGTTTTGAGCAGAGGAGGGATGTGATCAGATTTAGGATCCCTTGGGCTGCTGTGTTGAGGACAGTTAAAATCGGTAAGAAAGCCATTACTTCAGGGAGAGACGGAAGAGCTGGGGTGGTGTGAGGGCTCGCTGCTGCAGTTCCCCTCTGTGTCCACAGTGTGGCAGCAGAGTCTGAGCAATGGTGTTTGGGGGTGGGTGGACAATGAACAGTAGCTGTCCCTTGGTTTGGATGGGGAACTGAGGTCCCCAGAGGTTCAAGAAGCTGCCAGAGGTTACTCAGTGATTCTGCCCTGCTCAGCCAGGCTTCAGGGCTAGTGGTGTGGAGGGGCACTGGGACCTGGGGGACAAGCAGAGAGACTCAGATGCCATCAGGTGCCCTCCAGGCCACCCACAGAGCTGTGGGCAGAGCTCCCAGCCTGGGCCCTACACTTTACCTCTCTTGGCCCCAATTCTTTGGGGAGTTGCATTGCCGTTGCCCTCTGCCTCAGGCAGCACTGCTTGAAGCTACCTTCTTTAGCCCCTACCTGGGCTTCTCAAGGCTGCTGCTGGGCTCCCCCAGACCCCTGGCGTCCTTGGGCACAGCCCAGAGTATACTGTGTGGTCCTAGTGCTTCCATTCCAGGCTGGGAGACAGGGACCTAACTCCCACCTTCTCCTGGACTCTCACTGTGAGCGAGGCCCTTTACTTACTGTCTCATTTAATCCTCACCGCAACCTCTAAGACCTCACTCGGGGCCTGTGTTCAAATCCCAACTGCTGTGTGTACTAGCTGTGTGACTTTGGGCAAATTACTTAACCTCACTGGCCTCAGTTTCTTCCTTTGTAAAGTGGGCATAGGATTAAAGGAATGACTGATGCCTGGTACAGACTAAGTGCTCGGTGTTAATAAGTGGTAGCAATTGATATTAGCCCCCATTGTGCAGATGAAAAAACTGAGTCCCAAAGAGGTGAAGCAGCAGAGGCAGAATTAGCACTTGGGGCACTAGAGAGGAATGAGCACAAAGCCCCACCTTCCAGCAAGCCTGTGGCAGGTACACATGCCCATCTCTGGAGCTTAAACCCTGACAGTCCCTGCAGGGGACAGGTGCACTCAAGTCCCCAGGTCCTGTAGCCCAGCAGAAGCCAAGAAAAGCCACTCAGGATCCAGGTTCTATGAATGTCAAGGCTGAGAGTTCTGCCTCCACAGCAGATATACTAGGCTGGAGGTCCAGGGATCTGTATACTATTTACCTGTGACCTTGGGCAGGTCACTTCTCTGAGCCTCAGTTTCTTCCCTTGTATAAAATGAGGACAGACTGGGTCAGCCCCAACACTGCCCCTACCTGTCTGGCCTTTCTTTCACTGAGGCACAGAACACTATCCACCCTCTGGACCGAGGAGGCCCTGACCCCGCTGCTCCTTCCCCTCTGCGTCTAGAGAACTCAGGCCCTTATCTTTAGCCTTAGCCGATGCGCTGGCTCACCCTGTAATCCCAGCACTCTGGGCAGCCGAGGCGGGAGGATGACTTCAGCTCAGGAGTTCAAGACCAGCCTGAGCAAGAGTGAGACCCCCGTCTCTACTAAAAATAGAAATAATTAGCCGGGCCTGGTGGCTGCCTGTAGTCCCAGCTACTCGGAGGGCTGAGGCAGGAGGATCGCTTGAGCCCAGGAGTTTGCGGTTGCTGTGAGCTAGGCTGACGCCACAGCACTCTACTCAGGGCAATAGAGTAAGATTCTGTCTCAAAAACAGACCAAAAAAACTGTAAAATGAAAAAATTTTAGCTTCATTTTGCATTCTACACAGGATGAGGTATTCACTCCTTCCCCCTGGCTTGGGCTGGCCTGTTGACCCTGTCCTGGAGTCCCAGTCAGCCCCTCAAGCCCCTTTCTCCCTTTCTCTCATCTCCCTCCTTCCACCAGCCTAGACTCCACTGCAGGAATCCCCCAGCCTGCCAGGTCTGCCCCAGTCGCTACCGGGAAGAAGCTGAGCGTGTGGTTTGCGCAGCTCAGAAGGGTCGTGGCCTCGCTGGGATCTGAGCCAGCTCCTGGAAGACGCGGCCTGCTGCCGTCAGCCAGGCTCTCCTGATTTTCCTCCCACTTCCTTGCTGCCCCTCTTCGGCCTTTCCTTGGGGCCTACCCCCTTGGCACTCCCTGGGATCACCCCTTCTTCCTTCTGCAGGGAAGTGACCAAGTCACTTCTCTAGCTTCCATTTGCTGTCTGTAAAATGAGATCCTCCTTGCACCTATGAGAATTCAGGCAAATAAGGTGCAGATACAGAATTTACTAGGGCACCTACTTCTGAGGACATCCTCAGGGCATCTCAGCTTGGCTCAGGGACACCCCTCTGTCCCTACCTACCTGCCCACCCACCTCCCATCAACCACCACTTTCTGTGGACTAGACTCAACGGTATTATTATTTGTGTTGCATTATTTTAATGAAATACTTAAAACATACTGAAAAATACTTTTTTTTTTTTTTTTGAGACAAAGTCTCGCTCTGTTGCTCGGGCTACAGTGCCGTGGCGTCAGCCTAGCTCACAGCAACCTCAAACTCCTGGGCTCAAGCAATCTTCCTGCCTCAGCCTCCCGAGTAGCTGGGACTGCAGGCATGCGCCACCATGCCTGGCTAATTTTTTTCTCTATATATATTTTTAACTGTCCAGCTAATTCTTTCTATTTTTAGTAGAGACAGGGTCTCGCTCTTGCTCAGGCTGGTCTCGAACTTCTGAGCTCAAATGATCCACCTGCCTCGACCTCCCAGAGTGCTAGGATTACAGGCGTGAGCCACCACGCCTGAAAAATACTTAAAATAACAGAGAAGCCACACAAGCACCAACCACCCACACATTAACACTTTGTCACATTTACTTCAGATCTGGTTTTTAAAAATCTATTTTAAAAATGGATTGAGCAGCTACTACGTTTTAGGTACTGGGGACACAGCAATGAACAACAGCATTAACCCAGCCCTCAAGGAGCTCACTTTCAAGCTCAGGAGACAAGCAATATACACACAAAGAAGTCAAATAGGTGGTGGGTGAGAAGAGTAGTCAGAGCGCGGAACCAGGCCGGGGAGGGCCTTGGGAGAGGGCGGAGGGCTGCAATTTAATCAGAGAGGTCAAGGAGGTTTCCTCCAGCAAGTGTCATTTAAGTCAAAACCAAAAGGGGATAAAGGGTTTGGCTAAGTGGAGACCCGAGTGTAGAATGTTCTAGGTAAGGAAACAGCAAGTGCAAAGGTCCTGAGGTGAGAACTTGCCTGGGATGTTTGAGAGACAGTAAGGAAACTAGCATGTCCTGGGAGTCCTAAAAACAGCTGGCTCAGTCGGCACAGACTTCGCCAGGCCCCATGCTCACCTCCTGCCAGGCTCTCATTTAGTCCTTACTACACTTTATAGATGAGGAAACTGAGGCCCAGGGTGGACTAGTGGCTTAGCTCACCAAGCTAGCAAGGGGATGACTTGGAATTTGAAGCCAGATCTGCATCTCACTTAGAGCTGAGCTAGAGCCATGGGGTGACCTAGGAGGAAGAAGGAGAGGGGGCCACCCTATCCAGGAAATGCCAAGAAGGCAGCACCCTCCCTGGCCTGAGGTTGATCTGAGCTAGGGAGCTGAAAGAAGGGCCTCCTGACTCAGTCCCCCCGGGCTCCCCCAACTCCTGAGATTACTGAGGACCCTGTGTTCAAGTCCTTGCCTGGGCTCCCCTGAGCCTAAGTTTCTTGCTTCCAGCGAGGAGCTGACTTGGCATGGCTGCCTGTCCTTGTCCCCTTGGGCTGCTGTGGTATAATCACAGGCCTGGGCTGACCTGGCTCCAGGGGGAGGGGACAGACAGTCATTAGTGCCCCAGACCTTCCCAGCCTGGGGGATGATGTCCTCCCCAGTGCCATTCCTAACCCCTGCCTGGCTGTGTGGGTATGCTGGGCCTGCCTGCCCAGGCCTCAGTTTACCCATTTGTATCTCAATGTACCCGTTTAACCCCTCTTAACCCAATCAGATGGGGCCAACCTTGGTCTCAGAGTCACTTGGGAAAGGGACTAGTTTAAAATCCAGATTCTAGGGCCCCACTTCACAGACATTCACATTTGGGGGACCTAGGATCTGCATTGTTAGCAAGTGTGTGTGAGGGGATTCTGACACTTTGAGAATCCCTGCTTGCCATGGGACGCTTCCCAGCCTATCCCCCAGTCCCCTCTACCAGGTATACTCCCTACCTACTGCAGCCCAGCTTGAACTGTCCTCTCCCCGGAGCCAGGACACCTACCCTGGACCAAATGCCTCTCCTGGGCTCCCGAGCCCCAGTGCACCCCCATCTTAGGATGAGCTATGGGTAGCTGTAGTCTCCACTCAGTTCTGTTCTCCTCCTCCCTCCCCTCCCCCCAAAACTGTAAACTGGGGACAGGGAAGGCATGGCTGCTTACGGCCTGATGATCAAGTCCCATTTCAAAATGGAGACTGAGGGTCTATGGCCATACTGCCCTGAATGTGCCCAATCTCATCTGATGTCAGAAGCTAAGCAGGGTCGGGCCTGGTTAGTACCTGGATGGGAGACCACCTGGGACTACCTGCTGCTGTAGGCTTTTGCAAAAAAAAAAAAAAAAAAAGAAAGAAAAAAAACAAAATGGAGACTGAGGAAGGGCACGGATTTCCCTGGGGTGATGGAGGGGAAGAGATCAAACAGCAATTAACAAGAACCAGTATAATATTAAATAACAGCTAACACTTACATGGTTCTTCCTACTGCCTAGCAAGTTCTAAGGAATTTATAAATGAGGATTAATTTATCTAATCTTCACAACAACCCTTTGAGGTAAGGACTAATGTTATCACCATTTGTACAGCTGAGGAAACTGAGGCACAGAGTATTTAAGGTAACTTGCTCCAGGTCACCCAGCTTCTAAATGGTTAACTGGAGACGTGAATTAACAACTTTTTTTTAGAGACAGGGTCTTACTCTGTCACCCAGGCTAGAGTGCAGTGGCATCATCACACCACACACTGCAGCCTAATTCCTGGCCTCCAGCGATCCTCCTGCCCGGCCTCCTGAGTAGCTGGGACTACAGGCGCATGAGCTCCCGCCTAATACATACATACATACACACACACATATATATATATATATATATTTTTTTTTTTTTTTTGTAGAGACAGTTCTGCTATGTTGCCCAGGCTAATTAACACTTTCTGTGTGAGGCAGGACCAGGATCAGAACCCAGACCTCTTAGCTGCCTGAGCCGCCTATGCTGGGTGTGGGGTGGGCTGCTCCTCCTCAGTCTGGCCAGCTCTGCCCACAGACCCCCGTGCCTTTGCCCAGCTTCCTTTGCCTTTCTCAGCTTCGTCTCCCATGAAACTGGGATAATATGGTTGCCTCCCCCACAGAACTGTTGAGAGCATTAAGTCAGCTGAAATCAGAAAAGGGCTTTGAAGAGTGCCTGCCGCGCAGTAGGCATTCATGGCCTTCGCTGTTCACCGTCTTGTCTTCCTGCCTCTCACCTCTGCACCCCTCCCGCCCCTCTTCCGGATCCAGCCCCAACTCTCCGGAAGGGCCAAGCAGGGCTGGGCGTGGGTGCAGGGGGACAGACAGGCCCCTGTTGCTTGGCAGCTGCCTGGGGGTCAGAGGTCAACCCCTCCTCCCTTCACACAGCTGGTGGGGTTGGGGCCTGGCCCACTGGCCCCACCTAAGCTTCTGGGACCTCACCCAGCCCCAGCTCTGAGCCAGGGCAGCCCATCCTCAGCCTGGAAGGAAAGGTTCAGCCTGGAGGCCATTGTCCAGATGAGAAAAGAAGTCCTGGGAGGTGGGTGGGGACAGTCCCTCCAGGCGTGGAGGCGGGGCACAGCTTTGTTTATAGACTGCTCCCAGTGGAAGGGAGGCCCTGCCCTCATTTCAGAAAAGTCCAAATCCAAGCCACCTCCTGCGGAAGGGCCCTCTCCCTTTGCTGGGTCCCTGTCCTTTCTTTTGCTTATGCCACTCATAAGAATCCCATGTGGCCGGGCGCAGTGGCTCACGCCTGTGATCCTAACACTCTGGGAGGCCAGGCAGGAGGATCCCTTGAGGCCAGGAGTTCGAGACCAGCCTGAGCAAGAGTGAGACCCCTGTCTCTACTAAAAATAGAAAAATTAGCCGAGTGTCGTGGCACAACGCCTACAGGGCCAGCTACTAGGGAGGCTGAGGCAGGAGGATCGCTCAAGCCCAGGAGTTTGAGGTTGCTGTGAGCTAGGCTGACACCACGGCACTGTAGCCCACGTGACAGAGTGAGACTCTGTCTCAAAAAAAAAAAAAAAAAAAACCCAAAAAAGAAGAATCCCATGTGCTGTGACAGAGAGCCTTTTGCTTTGGGTCCTGAAGGATGTGTAGGAGTTCCCTGGGGGCTGAGGAGAAAATTTCTGACTGACCACACAGCCAAGGCAAAAGCACGGCGGTGGGAGGTGCTCTGGGGAACAGATAAAGTGGTGTCTTGGGAAACTGGTAAAATAGAAACTTGGTAATCACCTGACCAATGGCGTAGATGGCAAAACTGAGGCTCAGAGGGGCCAGGGAGTTCTCCAGTTAGAGTTCTCCTGGGACAGGGTCCCCCCATTACAAGAATGTACACGTAGTTCGCTCTTTGAGGGGGCAAAAAGCCTCCTCCAAGTCCAGGAACACGCGCCAGCGGCCCCCCCCAAGCGTGTCCTCAGCCGCCCACGCTGGAACCGTGACTCGCGGACTACAAGTCCCGGCAGGCCCCGCGCCGCGGCGCATGCTCGGCGAGCGTCCCTTGGCGAGCCCGGTCGAGCCCGGGGGCCCAGCCCTCCCCATTGTCTGGCCGGCTGGGACCGGGCGGGCGGCACGGCGGGCGCCCTCATTGGTCGGGCGGCGCGTCCGTCGCGCCCCGCGTCCACCCCCGTGAGGCCCGGCCCCGCGCGCCCGCGCCCGGCCGCCTGGCGCCCCGCCCGCGCCTCAGGACCTGCGGGGCCGCGCGGTGCATCCTGCGGGCGGCGGCGGCGGCGGGCGCGGCGCCGGCAGCCGGGCGCAAGATGATGAAGTTTCGGTTCCGGCGGCAGGGCGCCGACCCGCAGCGCGAGAAGCTCAAGCAGGAGCTCTTCGCCTTCAACAAGGTGCGGCGGCCGCCCGGGCCGGGGCGGGAGGGGGCCCGAGCTGAGGACCTGGGGCCGGAGCCACGTCGGGCCCGGGGGGAGGGGGCGCCCGGCTGGCGCGCGGGGCTCGGGCCGCGCCGGGCTCCCCCTCGGTGGGCCCCGCTGCTCGCGTCCTCCCCTCCTCCGCTTTCGTAATCTGGATGGGTCTGGGTCTCTCGCTGACTTTCCGCGTCTGCTCCCTGGGTCTCTGTGGGCCTCACTGGCCCTGGCTCTGCACGTCTCTGCCTACCTGGGTCTTCGGGTCTCTTGTGTTTCTGTGCGACCTGCCTCTCTGGGTCTCTGCCCCGCTCTCTCCGTCTTTGACCGTCTCTCTCTCCGCAGTCTGTGCTTGTATGTCTGTGTTGGGGGGGTGTCTCTGCCCCTGTCCCTGTGTGTCTCTGCGTATCTCTGCTCTGTGTCTTTTTCTGTTTCCCTTTATCTCTCTGCCTCTCAATTCTCTCTCTTCCTGGGTTTTTCTGTCTCTCACTCACTCTCTGTCTTTATCCTTTTTCTTTGGGCCCTTGGGATAGTCTTGGGCCCCGTTTGTTTTGCATTCACACCCCGGCGTGCCAGAGGGGTGGGGGGTGGGGCTGGGAAATTTCTTCGAGGAGCCTCTCCTCCCTTCCCCCATTGCCCCAGGCTCTGCCGGGGTCTGCAAGTCCCAGGGTCTGCAAGTCCCAGGGTCTGCAAGTCCCAGGGACACGCCTGGCTGTGTACTCAACAGCATTTCAGATCGTGGGGCCTCAGTTTCCCTTGCTGTGAAATGGAGCCACTTTCCTCCCTGCTGTGGGCTCTGGCTCTCTATACTGCCTGGGCCGGCTGTCCTGCCACTTTGCACCAAGGCGGAGTAGGGGTGGAGGGCTGTTCTTTTCTTCCCTGGGTGGGGCAGGAGAAGCCATGGGACGGGGGCTGCCTCCCCTTGCACTAATGTGTGTTAGACTGAGGCCCCGGCCTACCACCTGCTAGTTATTCCCAGGGTGGGGTGGAGGGGTTGATTTTGTGCTCAGTTTTATCTCAAAGACCCCTAATGGCAGAGCCTCTGACTGCTTTTTGAAATTAGAGTTACTATCTCCATCATACAGGTAGGAAAATTGAGGTTCAAGAGGGAATGATGACTTGCCCACAGTCACGGAGCAAGCAGGGCCACTTTGACTTCCTTGAGTTCCTCTGTCAGTGCCTTGAGGGGCTGGGAGTTTTGGAAGGGCTGCTGTGGTCCTGAGCTGGTTTCATGGCCCTTG
The DNA here is from genome assembly GCF_041146395.1 of Eulemur rufifrons. Lineage (NCBI taxonomy): Eukaryota > Metazoa > Chordata > Mammalia > Primates > Lemuridae > Eulemur > Eulemur rufifrons. Next base: position 5,196,709 of record NC_090991.1, read on the forward strand.
CCCTGGGCTGCTGTGAGGAGTCTTGTCCTGGAGGGGACTCTGGGACGGCTGGTCCTGGAATGGCCAAGGCACTGGATGTCTCCGGCAGGCTCAGGTTTCTCTGCCGAGGTGGAGGTGGTGGGGGGCGGGGGGGTGCGGCCTGGCCTCTCAGACTTGGTGGCTGAGAACCTACCAGGGACCTGAGAGGGGCCCCGGGGGGAGGCTGGTGCTCAGGATCCCCCCAGTGGTGCCTCTTCCTGTGCTGGGGTGGCTGCGGTGGCCTCTGTGAGGTGAAAAGAGAAGGAAGGCGGGGACAGGCCCAGGGCTAAATGTCACTTTTTCAGCTGGTGAATTGGGGAGTGCAGTGGCTGCTGGAGACAGATGGGTCGTGGAAGGTGAGGGCTGTCCACTGAGGAGGACTTGGCCCTCTTCTGAGTGGGCAGCAATGGTGTCGGAAGGGGGATCGTCTTGGGGAAGGCGTTTGGTCACTAAAGGGGGTGGTAGGTGATCCCTGGGGAATTGGCCCCAAATTCCTGGGTCTGGAGAGAAGGACGCAGGTCAGGAGTGAGCGTGTACTTTGGACTCTTGAGTCTTGGATTCAAATCCCAGCCCAGCTCACAAGTTGTCTTTGGAATGTGCACTGAGACTGAGCCTCAGCTGCGTGTAGGTGCTGGGGACACAGCAGTGACTAATGCCACCCAGAGGGACAAGTATCTCTTCACTCAGGGGGCTGATGTGCTAGTGAGGGAGACAAAGTAGAATATGTAGTAGTGTGGATGGTGGCCAGCGCTGTGGATACAATAAAGCAAGGTGAGGGTGTGGAAGTGCGGCCAGGCAGGGCTGCTGCATACAGCCAGGGCGAGTTAGGGAGGCCTCTCTGAGGAGTGACTCCTGAGCAGGGAAGGAGCCCGCTATGGGAGTGTTGGGTGAAGCCAGTCCAAGCAGAGGGACAGTAGATGCAAAGGCCCTGAGGCAGGAGCTGCCTAGTGAATCGGATGAGAGCAAAAGGCCGTTGGGCCTGAAGTCAAGTAAGCTGGGGGAGGGTGGGAGATGAGGCCAGAGAGGGGCCAGGTGAGAGCGAAAGGCTGTTGGGCCTGAAGTCAAGTAAGCTGGGGGAGGGTGGGAGATGAGGCCAGAGAGGGGCCAGGTGCTGACTCTGGGTGAGCTGGGAGCCCGAGGAGGATCCCGAGTAGAGGAGGGAGGAGAACCTGACCGTGGTTTTCACAGGATCCCGCTGGCCTCTGTGTAGGGACCGGTGGTGGGGCCTGGAGCAGGGCGGGGCCGGTAGGGTGTGAGAAGGTGCCTTCTGAGTGTGTTGAAGCTGAGCTGGCGGGGCCCAGGAATGGGTGGGGCTTGGGGTGTGAGGGAAGCCGATGTTGGACAGAGGACCTAACCTTCTCTCCTTCCTTTTTAAAGTGGGGAGCCTGGTGGGGGCCACTTCAGACCTGTGGGGATTTGCGATGCAGGTGTCATGTGCCCTGTCTCTGGACACTTGGCCGTAGGCAAGGGCTGGATAGAAAAGTCAGGTCCAGCATGGGTGTGGCAGTGTTGGTGGGAAAGGGAAGCTCCCCCATCTCCCCAGCCAAATGGCCAACTCTGTCCTCAGGTGGGATCAATGTCCGCAGTCCCCAGATGGAAAAACTGAGGCCTGAAGAGTATGATGACTAGCCCAGGGCCAAACAGCCGGGCCATGGCCAAGCCAGCTGCCCAGAGGGCTCAGTCTCTGCTCGGTTGGCCTGAGGCACAGAGGGAGGCTGGGGACTGGGTTCTTAAAAATGTGTGACTTTTTGAGGTGGTGGGTTAGGAGTCATCCGTGGCACACATAGGGGCGTCCCTCGCTGGTGTTCAGGATGTGGCTAGGGCCCAGGTGTGCAGGCTCCCCAGGGAGGGCGCTCCTGGCTAGGCCTTGGGGGATGAGTAGGGAGTCCTTGGGTGGGTGAGCCCAGCCAGAGGAAGGAGTGGGCGCAAGCGCATGGTGGGTGGGGAAGGGGCCACAGCGGGCTGGGACTGGCCTCCTAAGGAGCGGAGGAGCAGGTGGGTAGTTGTTCCATCAACACGTAGTGTACAAGCCCCCGTAACACCGTTCCCACTGCACTGCTGATAGGTGTGGCATCGTGTTGCCCAGCTGTTTCCAGGTACGGAGGTGGGTGGCACCTTCAGGGCCAGCAGGAAGCTACCTCTCTCTGGGCCTCAATCTCTCCTTGGCTGGGGGGGAGTCAAGAGCCTCTGCCTAGCTGATCCTGGGCATTGCCCCTTCACCTCAGACCTCAATGTCTGGCCTGTGGGGAGTGCACCGGACTTCACATGGGACCCCAGGTGGCATGGCTTCTCACCAGGCTTCAGTCTGTGCCTCTGTGCCACCTGTGGGGCAGGTGGGGTCCTTGTCAGCACCTGTGCCTCTGTGAGCCTTGTTCTCCCTTTTTGTTGCTAGAGCCTGTGCACGCTGGGGTCGACACAGACGTTGAGGGGACTGGGGACTTGGTGAGGGGAGGGCCTCTCTGGGCCATGCCCACAGTAGAGCCATGGGGATGCCCGGACACTCAGCCACCTCCCCACCTACTGGAGGTGCCTTCACCCATTTCGCTGTTGACACTGAGGCATAAAGAACAGGTGGTCCTGGCTCCTGCTCCAGTGTGTCAGTGGCAGAGCCTGAAGGCTGCCTCAGAGTGGGCCTCCAGGTGGGCCGGGGCAGCTACACCTGGGATGTGCCCGTCACTCCCCTCCCCTCCCCTCCCCTCCCCTCCCCTCCCTGCAGACTGTGGAGCATGGCTTCCCCAACCAGCCCAGCGCCTTGGCCTTCGACCCTGAACTTCGCATCATGGCCATCGGCACCAGGTCTGGGGCTGTCAAGATGTATCCTTTGTGGCCGTGGCGTGCAGGGCCTCTTTGGGACCGCCAGCTGGCAGTGCCGCGGGTGCACAGTGCCGGCCTTGGCGAGGCCGTAGAGGCTGCTTCTGTGGAGGCTGCAGCAGGTGCTGGGACCTTGGTGGAGGTTGGCCCGGCTTTTGCACCTGGGACAACTCCTCACAGAGATGATGGGGTCCTCTCACCGGGAGACAGGGTGAGGAGGTGTTCAGTTTGCAGTGGCCACAGCTGTCCCTTGCTGCATTTCAGCCAGCCAGTTACCTTGGCGACCCTGCCATTGTCCCAGCAACTGTGACTGGGGAGACCAGGCCCTGGTGCCCACTGAGGGTGGCTGGGCTGGGGGCCCTGGTGAGCTGGCGTACACACGTGTACAAATGTGAAGACACATGTGTTCGGCCAGGGGGGCTGAGGCAGTGCCAGGCTCGGCATGGTGAGCGCAGCACGGCCCCCACCTGGATCCTGGCGGCTGCACAATGGGCTGTATGAGCTGCACAAAGCGGGCATTTTCCCTGTAGGCGCGGGGTGGGGGCGGGGGCGGCCAGGCAGTTGAACGCCTCCTCGCCTGCCCTGGAGAATCCCACCCCAACTGCTCCCGGGGAAACCGAGGTTCGGGGTCTGGCTGGCGGCTGCCTGGTGAGGGGTGCCACCCCTCCCCCTCCCGTGTGGCCCTCTGCGTCTCAGTAGCCTGGTCGTGGACGTTGGTTAGCAGAAAATGAGCCAATGCTTGGAAAGGGGTGGGTATAGGCTGGGGGTCTCTTCACCCCAGGGCTGGGGGCACTGGCCAGGCGGGGTGGGCCTCTGGTTTACGTGCTTCTGTCCTGCTCCAGGCAGCGTGGCTGGGCCGGAATGTCCTCTCCTCTTCTGTGGGCCCCTGAGGCACCAGTAGGGGTGGGGAAGGTGTGGGTGGCCGCAGAGCTTCTTGGCCTGCTGTTCCCACCCCTCATGGGTGCTGTGTTGCCTCCACACGCGTCCCTGTGGCCTCTTCCTCACAGGGACGTGCCTCACTGTTACATGCTCCAAGCTGTCCCTCTCGTGTTGGGGTCTCTCGTGTGCTGGCTCCTCAGGCTCACAAAGAACCTGGAGACAGACAAGGAGACTGAGCCTCAGAGAGGAGGCCAGAGCCCAGCGCCCCCTTTCCTTCCCTCCTTCCCCCAAACCACTAGAGCCTGGGGCCCTGGGGTTGGGAAACTGAGGCTGGAGAGGGCCAGCCCTGGTCTCCAGCAGCCACCCCTCCCCTTGCAAGGCCGAGCATCTCCTTGATGACTTGGTTCCCGCCCGCCTGCTCCTGCCGCCTCTTTTGTCCTGTCTTCTGAGTTCCCGGCCAGGCTCCTGCGGGGGATCTGGGCTCAAGCTCCAGGCAACAGCTCCTGTGTTGTCACCGGGGCAACGTGGCTGGCTCCTCCCAAGCCCCCCTCCTGGGGCCCCCTCGGGCTCTGCCGTCCACCATCAACTCTGGAGTTGCTGGGACGCTGCCACTGGCACTGGGCACTTCAAGCAGGTCCCCAGACCTCTCCAGGTCTCTGTGTGCTCATCTGTAAAATGGGCAAGCTGGGGTCACCCCTCCCTCAGAGAGGGGGTTGTTGGCTCCCTGCCTTGGAGGGAGACTGCTTTCCTTGTCCACAGCTGGAGTTTGGCCTGAAGCTGCGGGGAGAGGCAGCCTGGATTCTCCCCTGCCCTCGGGCTTCCTTGTCAGGGCCTGGCCTTGCATCTGGCCTGCCTGACCCCCACCTGCCAGGCCCGGCTCTCAAGCCCACACAGACACACACATGAGGCTGTGGTCGAACGGAGCCCCAGCTGGGCACCAGGCCTGGGCCAGGCATGCTGGGCGTGTATTTATTCTCAGTCTGCAACAGCCCTGTGAGATGGGAGTCACTAGCTCATGTTACAGATAACGAAGTGGAGGTCCCACAGCAGCACCCGGCTTGCAGGAGTGAATGGACCCTGCACTCCGAGCCTGGGGCAGGATGGGAGCTTCTTCAGGGAGGGGCCCTGCTGGGCCTGGAGGATGCCTGGGTGGTTAGGCCTGGGCCAGGGCCCATTGGAATGGTCCTGGGGAGGGAGGAGGCCCGGGCGTCTCCCATGCCATGGTTTCCCAGTCTGTGCCTGCGTGTTTCTGCCCTTGACCTGTCACCTTCAGCTATGGTGCACCCGGGGTGGAGTTCACAGGCCTGCACCGTGACGCAGCCACTGTCACACAGATGCATTTCCTGCCCGGCCAGGTGAGCCTCTGCTCCCCACCAGCCAGGTCCTGCAGCCCCCATGACTCCCCCCCCCACCACCACCACCACAGGCCAGCCCAGTTTTGGTCTCTGCTCACCCACCAGGGCCGCCTCCTGACCCTGCTGGATGACAGCAGCCTGCATCTCTGGGAGATCATCCACCATAACGGCTGCGCCCACCTGGAGGAAGCACTCAGTTTCCAGCTGCCCGGCCGGCCTGGCTTTGACGGTGCCAGGTACTAGAGGTCTTGGGTGGGGCCAGCCGCTGGGTAGGGGCATTCTGTTGGTGGGAGCGCTGCGGGAGCTGGCCATGCAATGGCATGGTGACTACAGGAAGCTGCCAGCGGTGGCCGCAGGTCAGGGTGGGGGTGTGTTGAGCTAGGCCTGCTTTCTAGGCTATAGCAGTTGGACCCCATTTGGACTGAGGTGTGCTTTGTGAACTTCTCGGGTTCCATGGGAGATTTTGGCTGAGTGTGAGGTGAGCAGGTAACTAATGGTTACCTGTGCTATATGCCAAGCGTGCTATATGCCAAGATCTTTGGACCTGAGACCTGGTGCTGCACTCCTTGCAATTACGGGGGTGTCTAGGACCTTGGGGCAGGGTCTAAGCTGAGCTGACATCAATAAGGGTCCCCTGGCCTCTTGAGTTGGGGTGGGAGATGGGCCATTGTGTGCATACATGAAAAGGGAAGTTTAGGGGCATGGGGGGTCCCCCAGGCTATGCTTGTTGAGGTGCTGGCAGCATGCCCCAGTGTGTCACCAGTGGGCCTGATCCCCAGGTGAGAGCATAGGGACCTCTCCCTCCCTACCCCTGGGCTGGAGTTGGGGAGTCCTAACCCAGGGGTGGATTCCCAGGGCTGCCCAGTCTCTGCAGGCAGGGGTGATCTGGAGCCTTCCTGCAAAGTCAGGGGACGTCCAGAGGGCTGGGAGCAGGATTCTTGGGTGGAACTCAGAGGGGCCTTGTCTGTTCTGGAGCTCCTGGTCCTGGACTGGGTCGTGTCCCGGTTCTTGCTTTTCCCTCCTGGTGGGTGGGAGGAGCTGGGAGCCCAAGTCTCGAAGACCTGGGGAACCTAATTTTATCCCTCTCCCTGCTGACATCCTGATGAATAATTGAGCAGGCTAATTATGACACACTCCCCTTCCCGGGCGGCTCCGTAAGTAGGCCCCAGCGAGTGCAGTGGGGCTGGGGACGAGCTACCGGTGGTGGCCCAGCCCCTCCACACCCCTCAGCAGGTGGATGGCGTGGCTCGCACCCTCACCCCCTTCCCTTCCTTCCTTGCAGTGCCCCGCCTAGCCTCACGCGCGTCACTGTGGTCCTGCTGGTGGCTGCTGGTGACATGGCAGCCCTGGGCACTGAGGGAGGCAGTGTCTTCTTCCTGGACGTTACCACCCTGACGCTGCTTGAGGGGCAGACCCTCGGTCCAGACGAGGTTCTGCGCAGGTGAGAGGCAGGCTGGCTTCTTAGCACTGGCTCTGTGCCCGGGAAGTTCTGCCGGCTCACCTGAGCTTCCTCTGCAGCTTGCCAGACGACTACCGGTGTGGAAAGGCGCTGGGCCCCGTGGAGTCACTCCAGGGACACCTGCGGGACCCCACCAAGATTCTCATTGGCTACAGCCGGGGCCTGCTGGTCATCTGGAACCAGGCTGCGCGGTGTGTAGACCATGTCTTCCTAGGGAACCAGGTATGTGGGTTAGGCCCGTGCCCCCTCAGCCTGGACCCCCTGCACACACCCGCTGTAGCTCACATCCTCCTGCCCCTGCCCACCCACAGCAGCTGGAGAGCCTGTGTTGGGGCCGCGATGGCAGTACTGTCACCAGTTCGCACAGTGATGGCAGCTATGCTGTCTGGTCTGCAGACGTTGGCAGCTCCCCGGCACTGCAGCCCACGGTAGCCACCACCCCCTACGGTGAGTGCTGGGGAGGCCTGAGCTGGAAGGTGGGGACGGAAGGGCCGCCTGGCCCTGGTGGGGGGCGCTGCTGCGCTGAGGCAGATCTGCAAAGTGGTGACTCCCCTGGGGGGCATGGTCGGGGGCAGTGGGGCTTCCTCTTGGAGGAGGCAGGAGGCAGCTGGGAGGCAAGAATGGGAGGAACGGTGAGAACTGCCGGCGAGTCCAGTCTGATGCTGTCCCCTCTCCCAGGCCCCTTTCCCTGCAAGGCCATCAACAAGATTCTGTGGCGGAACTGTGAATCCGGGTAGGTTGAGGGGCGGGTGTCTGGCATGGGTCAGGTCTGGCTGGGGGACTGGAAGGGCGAGCTCTTCCTGGGCCGTGGTGTGTGCGCTTCAGACCCAGCTGGCTCCGGGCTCACGTGCCTCCCTTCCGCATACAGGGGCCACTTTATCATCTTCAGTGGTGGCATGCCCCGTGCCAGCTATGGTGACCGCCACTGTGTGAGTGTGCTGCGAGCCGAGGTGCTGGTGACGCTCGATTTCACTTCCCGCATCATCGACTTCTTCACAGTGCACAGCACGCGGCCTGAGGATGGTGTGTGCCTGCCCCCCAGCCCCACCCGGTGCCCTGTGCCACCTGTGGCTGTGCTCACCTGGTCTCGCCCCACAGAATTCGATGATCCCCAGGCCTTGGCTGTGCTGCTTGAAGAGGAACTGGTGGTGCTTGACCTTCAGACGCCCGGCTGGCCGGCTGTGCCTGCCCCGTACCTGGCCCCGCTGCACTCGTCTGCTATCACCTGCTCGGCCCATGTTGCCAACGTCCCTGCCAAGCTGTGGGCCCGCATTGTGAGCGCCGGCGAGCAGCAGAGCCCCCAGCCTGCCTCCAGTGCCTCGGTGTGTGCCGGGTGGGGGGCTGTTCCTGGGGGCGGGCACTGCCCAGGCCTGGGCCTGAAGGTTGGACTGTGCCATGCAGGGGTGAGCGGGAGAGACGTTCCTCCTAACCTTGTGTGCACGTCTCTGCCGCTCTCTCCCAGAGTTGGCCCATCACTGGGGGCCGGAACCTGGCTCAGGAGCCATCACAGCGAGGGCTGCTGCTGACTGGGTAAGGCAGACACGGCTGTGAGGTGCGTGTGTGCATGTGTATGTAGGTGAGTGAGACTCTGCACCTACTAGGCCTGGGGTTCCCTTCACCGCTATGGGAAAGCCCATCCTGGGCCTGGTGAGTGCTGAGCTGCCAGGAGACTCAGGCATGGCCCCTGGCGGGACTGTGTTATCCCCCTCGCCCCGGGGTGGATTGGGATAAAACCTCCCTAGACCCTGGCTTGAGGCCCCGCCCTGCTCTGCCTTTTGGCCTGGAACTGAGCGCCAGCAAGCCCCAGGGCTCCACCCACCCAGCTTGCCTGCCCTGGGACCGGAAAATCTGGGCTGGCCCACGGTGAGCTGCCCGGGGCAGGTGCTGGGGAGCCCGACCTGGGCCTGGCGGGCGCTGACGTGCCCGATGACTCAGGCCCTGATTTCCTGTCCTGTCCCTCCCTCCCTCCTGTGCTGGGACCCTCAGGCCTCTGACTCCAGCGTGCTCAGGACTGCTGGAGGGGGGCCCAACCAGCCCCACAGTCTGACAACCCTCTCGTGCCCTGGCTCTGGGCTCCCACTGGTGCCCGGCAGCCCCTACTTGTGCTCTGGGTCTGTGTCCCGAGGCTGTGCCCTAGATTTGTCTACTCCTCCCCTCCCCCACCCCCTGCTTCCTCCTGGGCTCCGCAGTTGTCCTGCTGCTCTGCCTGTGTGGCCTCCTCCCACCACAGCTGGCTCCTCCTCCTGGGATCCCCTGCGCTCTGCTCTGTGCCTCCCAGTGGGAGGCAGAACCCTCATGGTCCTCTTTTCCCTGCGCATCCCCCCTGCCATCTCCTATTTGTTAGGGTGGTCATTTCCATAGCGTCCCACTGTTGGAAGGGCCGTGGTGCGTGCGGTGCATGTGACCTGGCCTACAGTAGGGTTTGGTGTGTGTTTCTCCTCTACAGTAGCTGCTACTGTTTGTTGCACGCAGTAGGATTTGGTCAGGGTTTGGCATATGCAGTAGGTGCTCAGTGAGTGGTCGCTGGTTGAGTGGATGGAGGGATGTGCAAGCCACCCAGAGACCTAGGGGTGGCCCTGATACCTGCCCTCCCTGCAGCCATGAGGACGGTACTGTGCGGTTCTGGGACGCCTCAGGCGTGGCACTGCGGCCACTCTACAAGCTGAGCACGGCTGGCCTCTTCCAGACTGACTGTGAGCATGCTGACAGCCTGGCCCAGGCTGCCGAGGATGACTGGCCGCCCTTCCGCAAGGTGGACCCCTTTCCCCTGGGCCTGAGGAGCTGGTCCCAGCTCTGCCCAGTGTCATCACCCCATCCCATCCCCCCAGGTGGGTTGTTTTGACCCCTACAGTGATGATCCCCGGCTCGGTGTGCAGAAGGTCTCGCTCTGCAAGTACACGGCCCAGATGGTGGTGGCTGGCACTGCAGGCCAGGTAGGACTGGGCGTCCCCTCGATTGGGGGTGTCAGGGAGGCCTTTCTGGAGGAGGAATAGAGGGACCGGCACAGGCAGAAGCCCAGAGGTGGGAAGGGGGCTCCAGGTGGGGCTGGCTGGGGCAGGGACGGTGGGAAGTGGGCCCATCACTGGGGGCTTTGAGTCAGGCTCTGGCGGGGGGAACCATGGAGGTTGGGGAAGGGGCAGGAACACAGCTCACTGCTGTGCCTCTGGCACTCACGTGGTAAACAGATGGTTCTGAATGTGTGCCTTTTCCTGAATGGGAGGGGTGGGTACTTAGCTCTAGGATGGCAGGGAGTGGTGGATCTTGGTCACCACTGTGTTCCTTGGTGCTCAGCAAGGGCTTTGGTATACAGTAGATATTCACTAGGTGCTTATTCAGTGGATGAACTGAAGACAGTCCTGGGCAGTCAGTGGCTGGTGCTGTGTTTCCGAAGTCGCAGGCTAGGGTGGGCCCAGGGTGGCCCCCTCCTTTGTGCTGACCCCTCCCTCTGCCCCGGCGTGGGCTCAGGTGTTGGTGCTGGAGCTCAGCGATGTGCCCTCGGAGCACGCGGTCAGCGTGGCCAGCGTGGACCTCCTCCAGGACCGCGAGGGCTTCACGTGGAAGGGCCACGAGAGGCTGAGTCCACGCGCGGGACTGCTGCCTTGGGCTGCTGGCTTCCAGCCCCGTGTGCTGGTGCAGTGCCTGCCGCCAGCCGCTGTCACTGCTGTCACGCTTCACACCGAGTGGGGCCTTGTGGCCTTTGGCACCAGTCATGGCTTTGGCCTCTTCGACTACCAGCGCAAGAGCCCTGTGCTGGCCAGGTGTGTGGAGCGGGGGCTGTGGGCAGCTGGAGCCCCCTCCCACGTGCAGTGGGGTCTGGGCCTCCGTTTCCCCTCGTAAGGTTTGGTGTGGCAAAGGTGGGGTGATTTTTAAAGCCCCTGTAACCTCCATCATCTGGTAAGAAATAATCTGGCAGCTCCATAAAGGACGTTCTAAGTGCCACCAGCTGCCGGGTCCGTGGGGCAGTGCCACGGGGGCTTGGGCTTCAGCTGGAGCGGCGGCGGCTCCAGGAGGCTGCTCCGTAGCACGACCGGCCCCTGCCTGCCTTCAGGTGCACTCTTCACCCCAACGACTCCCTGGCCATGGAGGGGCCGCTCTCCCGGGTGAAGTCGCTCAAGAAGTCGCTGCGCCAGTCTTTCCGGCGCATCCGCAAGAGCCGTGTCTCTGGCAAGAAGCGGGCTGCTAACGCCAACAGCAAGGTGAGCTGGGGCAGATTGCCTGGGAGCCGTGCCCTGGCCCTGGCTTGGGACCCTGGAGGCTGCTCACCTCACAGTGCTCCTTCCCCTGCAGCCTCTGGGCCCTCAGGAAGGACAGGGTGAGCTAGGCAGGGTGATGGACGGATAGTGATGGGGTGTGGGGTGTCGGGCAAGGTGAGCAGCTGGGGTGCAGGGGACACGGTGTTCAGGAGCCTCCCGCCCCTCCAGTTGCAGGAGGCCAACGCGCAGCTGGCCGAACAAGCCTGCCCCCATGACGTGGAGATGACACCCGTACAGCGCCGCATCGAGCCCCGCTCTGCCGATGACTCCCTCTCGGGCGTAGTGCGCTGCCTCTACTTTGCTGACACGTTCCTTCGAGATGGTGAGGCCAGGACGAGGAGGGGCTGGGGAGGTCGGCCTCAGTTGGCCATCCAGGAGACGGGTGTTGGTGGGGACAGTGGGGGGACTGCACCTTCAGGAGGTTCGAAATCACTGAGCACTTCCTGTGTGCTGGGCCACCCACAGTCCCTCTGGGGTTGGAGGGGACAGACAGTGAGGGGTTGGTGAGTGAGCCCGGAGGAGGGAGTCCCGAGGCCTGGGGGACAACAGGGAGCCACGCTGGCCTGTGCCCCGCCGTGGGCGTGTGTGTGGGGAGGAGTGGAACCAGTGAGTGCCGAGGAGGCAGCTCGGAGGCTCGGGCTGGTCACCACGCTGAGGACCGGCTTCGACTCTGGGTGGCTTTGGAGCCCCAGGAAAGGCCTGGGTGTGTTGATTAAGTCATTGATTAATTTTTTTGTTTTGTTTTGTTTTTTTAACTTGAGCATTTCAAAGATTCACAAAAATAGAGAGGGGGTCACAGCCCTTGTGTCTTACCTGCTGCCGCCGGTGTGCGCTGCTGCTGAAGCCTGTCCCACTCACACTCGCTGTTTTATCTCATGGGCTCAAGCATGAGTTCTTCAGCGTGTGACTGACAGACGTCACCAGTAAGCCACATCGTGCCCTGTAGAGCTGATGCTAATTCCCGAGTCTCATCTCCTGCTTGGTCCACAGGCCCCCTTGTTGATGCCATTTATTTGCCAAGGGTCTTTGTCCCGTAGATTTTCCCACTGTCTGCATGTGGCTGAAGTGGCCCAAGGTTTCCAGCTTGTTCTGCCATCCCCGTGAGGAGGTTGCTGGGTTCAGGTTCATGGCCGGCCAGGGCTCCTCCTGTCTGGTGTGTCATTTTCTGAGTTGCTCAGTGGTTTTTCACCTCAAAGCTGTGGTGGTTGTGTAGGTCCCTTAGTCGTCAGGGTGCAAAGTGGGGAACATCCAAGTCCACCGCTGCTCCTGTGGAGTTCAGTCCTGATTCGCCACTGAATGTTGCTCCCAGAGGTTTGGCTCACACAGGCAGCGCAGGGCGAGGGGCGTCCTGGGTGGCATCAGCGCATTTTGCCCCAGGCCTGGTGTCTTCGGTGTTGAAAAGGCTTCCTCTGGCTGCCTTTCAGGGAAGACTGAAGAAGAAGGGCGAGGGCCTGGTTGCCGGGCTGAGGCCAGGTCTAGTGCTGGGCCGTGGAGGGTGGAGAGGAGAATTGGGGACTTGCAAGGTTTGGGGCATGAGTGACAAGGACAGAGCTGCATTTACTGAGATGGGGCTCTGGGTGCAGCCTGCAGGGACCGGGGTCTGTTGTGGGTGCCTGCTGACACCCGGGGCAGGTGCCCTAACGGCCGTTCGTGCGTCTGCAGAGGGGCCGCAGCTGGGGCCCCGACCGGAGTCCGCAGCATAGGGCTGGTGTCGAGGGCCACGAGGTTGAAGTCGCTGGGGAGGCAGGCGTGGGACAGGAGGGAACCAGTCCCGAGTCCCGGGGTATCACAGTTAGGAAGTGGAGGTGCAGGAGAGGCAGAGAGGACCTGCAGTGTGTGGGGAGGCTGCAGGGGAAGTGCCCAGCCTGCAGGGAGCACCCTCCTCACAGAGTTGTGCCTTGCAGCTGCCCACCACGGGCCCACCATGTGGGCAGGCACCAACTCAGGCTCCGTGTTTGCCTACGCGCTGGAGGTGCCGGTGGCAGCAGCGGCAGGCAGCGAGAAGCGGCCCGAGGGGGCGGTGGAGGCCGTGCTGGGCAAGGAGGTGCAGCTGATGCACCGGGCGCCTGTGGTGGCCATTGCCGTGCTGGACGGGCGCGGCCGCCCGCTGCCCGAGCCCTATGAAGCCTCGCGGGACTTGGCGCAGGCACCTGACATGCAGGGCGGTCACGCTGTGCTCATCGCATCTGAGGAGCAGTTCAAGGTGAGCTGTGTGGGCTGCGGAATCCTCCACCTCAAGGACACCATTGGACCCTCTAGAACCCCCCACCTTTCCGGTATCCCCCACCTGCTGAGAGCCTCCTTGACCCCCCTGCCCCATAGAAGTACCTCCAGTCGGCAGAGACTCCCTGCCAAGAACCTGGATATCCCCCCAGCCTGCTGAGTTTTCCTAAGATCCTCCTATCTCACTGGACCCCACAAGGCTCCTGTACCCTGCTGGGACCCCCGAGTCCAGTCCCCAGGGGCTCTGTCTTACAGGAACTCATGGTTTGGTGGGGCTACCAGACATAACCTTAGGACCGTGTGTGAGTGATCATGCCACACGTGGAGAGGGGGCCTGGGATGTTTCTGGGGTACAGCCTGAAGCTTAGGTCGAACGCGGAGGATGCAGGAGGGGAAGGCCAGCCCAAGTACGGGGGCGGCAGGGTACACAGGCAGGGGAGGCAGTGTGGCCTAGGGCACAGGTTGGGATTGAGGCCTGCAGGGCAAGCTGGGCTTTTGCGGGGGTGGGCGCTGGCAGGCCAGCCGCTGTGAGGGTGAGGGGCCCTGGGGCCAGAACAGGGCCGGGCTCTGTGCTCACTGGCTGCCTGCCACCAGGTGTTCACACTGCCCAAGGTGAGCGCCAAGACCAAGTTCAAGCTGACAGCCCATGAAGGCTGTCGAGTACGCAAGGTGGCACTGGCCACGTTTGCCAGTGTGGCCTGCGAGGACTATGCTGAGACCTGCCTGGCCTGCCTCACCAACCTGGGTGACGTTCACGTCTTCTCGGTGCCTGGCCTGCGGCCCCAAGTGCACTACTCCTGTATCCGGAAGGAGGACATCAGTGGCATCGCCTCGTGTGTCTTCACGCGCCACGGCCAGGGTGAGGCGGGGCAGGGGTGTCGGGGACGCCTGCCTGAGCCGGGCCCCCCGGGGAGGCCAGGAGAACTGCTTGGGGGCGGCGTCAGAGAAAGCATTCCAGGTGGGGCCTAGCGAGGCCCAGCCAGCACGTGCCAGGGAGGGGACCAGCTGAGGGGCTGCGGTTGGTGTCACGTCTCCTAACTGCACTCCTCACTCCTCTCCTGCATGCCCAGGCTTTTACCTGATTTCCCCGTCAGAATTTGAACGCTTCTCCCTAAGTGCCCGGAACATCACAGAGCCACTCTGTTCTTTGGACATCAGCTGGCCCCGCAATGCCACCCGGGCCAGGTGTGGAGGGGAAGCCCCTAGCCTGGTGGCTGTGGCCAGGGCCAGGTCTCAACCCACCCCTGATCTGCCCTCCCTGCTGTATCTCCTGTCTGTTCCCCGGGCTCTGGCGTGGGAGGGTGGGGACCTAGTGCTACAGCCTCAGAGCACCTGCCTGCGGTCCCCATCACGGCCCTCTCTCTGTAGCTACAGGCTCCGAGAGTCACCCAAGCTGAGCCAGGCTAACGGGACCCCGAGCATCATCCTGGCCCCACAGAGCTGCGACGGGAGCCCAGATCCAGCCCACAGCAAGGGAACCGGTAACGGGGGCGTGAGACACGGGCAAACCTGGCCTGATGGTGTCCTGGGGAGGGAGTCGGGACACACAGCTCGGGTTCAGGGCAGGCCTCTGCAGGGGCAGCAGCTGAGCCAAGGCTTAAGCTGGGCAGGAGAGGGCTGGGTGTGTGCCTGTTGGTGCCACATCCCACTGTGGGCTACCTTTGGGTCTATGTCCCCAGGCCCCCAGGTACAGAGGGTCCTGGGGAGTCCTAGCAGGGGCTCATCACTTCCTCCCTGCAGACACCTCAGAGCCACTGGAGGCCGTGCTTTCACCCATGTCCGTCGACTCGGCCACCAGTGCCGACACCACGCTGGACACAACAGGGGACGTCACGGTGGAGGATGTGAAGGATTTCCTGAGGTGAGGCCAGCGAGTGGGTGAGGGGCTGCCCTGTCTCCCCGGCCTCCCTCCCAGGGCTGCCAGAGGCTCCCAGCCCCTACCTTCTGATCACTGCCCCATTCCAGCAGCTCTTCCGAGGAATCGGAGAAGAATCTGAGGAACCTGGCGGAAGACGAGGCCCGGGCCTGCGCCATCCTGATCAAATGAGGTGCTGCAGGGGTGGGGCCCTGGGTCCACTTGGTCCTCGCTACTTAGTAGCGTCCACTCTTCAGGCCCCGTCTGGACCCCACAGGACCTGCCCCCACCTGGCCTTGCACCTAGAACACTGGCACTCCCTGAAACCCGCTGCCTTCCACGGGATGTCCCAGTGGGGGGCTTCAGGGGCTCACACAGTTGTAATTTTCATGGTTGGGTATTAGAAAAGCAGGGCCAGCCCATCATTCCTTGCATGTCACGGGTGGTAGTTGGAACAAGATCAGGTTAAACCACTTAGAGGTGGCAGCAGTTTGGGGCTTGGGGGGGGGGGTGCTGGTTTGGCCAGCCCATTTCACAGGCGAGATTACTGAGGTACACAAGGTCAGGTCCTGCCACCGAGCCCAGCCGGAGGCTGTCCTGGCTGAGTGTCAATGTGGGCCCACACATCTGCCCACCCCATTTGCTGTCTCCTGCCTCCATCCACCTGACCAGAAGCCACTGCCCCGCCCTGCACTGGGCACAGACAGCCTTGGCTCCCTTTTCATCTGGCACCCTCCCTGGCCTCAGTGGGTTGCGTGTGGGCCTGTGCTTGGATACCCAGCTTAAGAGACTCATGGAGCCCCTCTCGGGCTGTCACAGCAGGGCTGTGCCTGCCCTCTGGGCCTCCCTCACCTCCTGATCCTCTTTTTTCCCTCTCCCAGGAAGGCCAGAACTATCCCAAACTGCCGCTGTCCTGCTCGGAGCTGGGGTCCTGGATCCCTGGCTCCTGCCTGGCCCCTTAACATAGATCCACACCTGCTAACCTGTGGCCTCCAGTGGGACCTGCCATCCTGTCCCTGCTGACCCTGGCCCCAGGGTGTGGGCCCAGGAGTCTGCATCCTCCTACAGGCAGTTGGCTGGTGCGGGGGCTGCTGCCTCAGGGAGCGGACAGGGGGGGCTTGCCACCCTGTGCCACCCCCCCACTCCACACCGTCCTCCCCCTCCCTTTGCAAAGAGTATTTTTCTAACGCCTGGGCGGGACAGTCATTTCTAAAACTATTTTGGTACTTGTTCCTGGACCGCCCCGGGCCATGCGTGAGTGCACATGTGTGCGTGGCTGTGCCTGGGAACCCTGCTGGGCACCCGCAACCGGCCCGGTCAGGGGTGTGTGGGGGGGGGTGTGTGTGTGTGTGTGGAGGGCGTGGCCAGGATGGGTTTCCCTGTAGATTGTACCATGAGGGTTTTTTCTGTCATTTTGTTAAAATTAGCGCCGTTTTAATAGTAAAAATACTGATTTTTAATATTGAAAATAAAACCATTTAATATCTCTTAAAGGGCAACCACATCTGCATTATTCCCTAGCAGGGGCGCAAGGGGCTTCACACGAGTGCTCACACTGGAGGGAGTCCCATTTCCCAGACCCCCCAGGGTACCTGATGGGGTCACCCCGTTGGTGCTGCTTGGGGCTGTGCGCTGTGGGGGACTGTGGCACTGTGGGGGTGGCCAGGGCAGGGGCTGTCATTGCGCGTATTCTCCACTAGCAGGCGTGGACAGAGGGCCCCTTCCTCACCCAGGCTGGGGCTGCATCGGGGGCACTGCCCTAGGCCAGGGCCTTGCGGAAGGTGCTCCAGGCATGGAAGCAGCGAGTGAAGGCGTGCTGCTCGTTGCCCTTGCGGACCAGGCGCAGGCGGCGGGGCCGCTCGTGCTCCTTGGATCGCATGTGCTGGATGTACACCTGGCGGGGAGGACAGTAAGCTCTGAACCTTCCTCCCAGGCCTGCGGCCCCGGCCTCAGCCTTCCCTCCACCCAGCTCACCTGGCAGGCCTTCAGGCTGAGTTTGATCTCCACCTGGCTTGTCTGGGTTCCCACCCACATGTAGACCTGTGGGGACAGCAGGCGAGGTGGTCACGAGTGCCTTAGAATACTCTTCTGGCCACAGAGCTCCGTTTACAAGTGGGTAGGCTCCTCCTTGAATGGGTGGGGCCCATTGGCGGGGGGTCCTTACCTCTTGGCCATTGTCCAGCAACATGATGTCATCGTCTGCCAGGTCATCTTGGCAAAAGTCAGAGCATTTCTCAGTTACTGCAAAGTAGCCCTTTTCATTGGAGCACCTGAGGGTCAACGTGAGGTCAAGGGTCATAAGCAGCAGTGCCAGGACTAAGGGATCCGAGGTAGGGTCAGGGCTGTGGCCTCACCGGAAGAGCCGTGTGTGTTTCATATATTCAGCGTCATCGTCGTAGGGCTTCTGTGCCCCGATGCCCACCCAGAAGAAGTTCTCGGGCTCCTCGCCTTCATTGATGACCTGTGGGGAAAGGGCCAGTCCAGCCCAGGGCCCCTGCCTGCCCCGGCTCAGCTCCCGCCCACCTGCCCACCTGGTTACCTGCTTGCTGTAGGAGGCGTCAAACATGGTGTTCAGGATGTCTTCTGCCAGCTTGGCCTCGTCAGGGTCCGATGCTCGGCCCACCCAGGCATACACGATGCCTTGATTGTCCTCACTCTCGAAGGGAACCTGGAGAGCATGCAGGGGTTTGGGCAGGTCCAAGCTCCTACTCACCCCTGGATCCACCGTCCTGGCTCATACCACAGCCCTACCTTGAGAATGAAGCAGAACTCGGAGTTGAGGAAGCTGGAGTCAGTGTTGATCTGGATGCATCTGGGGAGGGTGGGGGTGTCAGCAGGGAGTCAGGGCTGGGTCCCCAACCCCTGCCTGCTGCTGTGCCCTCCCCCGAGCCAGGCACCGGGTACAGAGGGCGCTGCCGTTGGTACGAATCTGGTACAGGCTCGGTTGCAGAGCGCCCTGGGCCACCTTCCTCTTGCCCCGGTGGATGATGAACTTTCTCTTGAAATGGGACAGGAACTTGGGGTTCTCCTGCTGCTGTGTCATTCGTACCACCTACGGGTGTGGAAGTGTCAGGGGCAGCTCCCTGGACCCCAAACCTCCCCTGGGTCTGGGTCCCACCACACCCCTCCGCTGGCTCTCAGGGCGTGGCAGGCGCACCTCCAGCTTGCCGGGAAAGAGGCTTTCGAACTTCTTCTGCAGGCTGAACGTAAAGGTGAGCCAGCCCATGTTGGAGGCCTCGCGGCCCTGCCAGAAGTACACGATGCACTGGAAGTCCTCCTCGGGCTGCTTCTCCTCCACCTCGGCAGCTGCCGCGTCACCTTTGCCCTCGCCCTTCTCCTCCTCCTCGTCCTTCTCCTCCTCCTCGTACTCTACGGGTACCCAGTACCTGCCGGGTTGCGGGGCAGTGAGCAGGGGCAGTGAGCAGGGGCAGTGAGCAGGGGCAGTGAGCAGGGGCACGAACCCCGAGCCCCGAGCCCCGAGCCCCCAGCCCTAAGGGCGGGGCTCGGGACAGGGAGGCGTGCTGGGGCGGCACCTGCAGAGGAAGACGTAGCAGTCCTGCGTGTAGAAGTGGCCGAACTCCTCCTCGGGCAGCCGCGCGAACTTCTTGCCCTCGAGCACGAAGCCCTCCATGCCGTCCAGGTCCTCATTCCACTCCTCCATCAGCTGCTCCGCCTGCAGGCGACAGGCCCCGCCCCGACGCAAGTCTGAGCGCCGCCCGGGCCCCGCCCCGCCCCGCCCCCGCGCAGCCCCGCCCCCGCCGCCCGGGTCCCGCCCCCGCCCCCGGGCCCCGCCCCGCGCGCAGCCCCGCCCCCGCCGCCCGGGTCCCGCCCCGCGCGCAGCCCCGCCCCCCGCCCCCGGGCCCCGCCCCCACCTCAGCCAGCGCCATCGGCGGCTGCCTCGGCAGGAACAGCGCAGTCAGGTCAGCCTTCATCTGGTCCTTCTTCTCTGTGTCGCGCTTCACCTTCCCGGAAAGACCAGGGCCTTGCAGCACGGCCTCCGCGTTACGCGTGTAGTCCACTGTCAGCACGTCATCCCAGTTCTTGAACTTGGCCTTGAACACCTGCCGGTGGAGGGAGGAAGATCACGAACTGTGAGGGGTCCGGCATGGTTAGGATTAGGGTCGGAGGAAATTGGTAGAGGCTCGCTCCGGAGGCGGGGGCGCAGGTGCGACCGGGGACAGGGCCTGGGAGATTGGGCCCAGGAAAGCAGGAGGGACAGGTGGAGGGGGCGGGGCCTGGGCAGAGGTCTAGCGAAGAGGAGGTGGGTTTGGGCCCAGTTTTTTTTTTTTTTTTTTAATATAAATAGAGAGTATATTTGAGCTGAGTTTAAGGACCATAACCCCAGAACAGAGATTCAAATTTGGGCCCAGTTTTCAAGGGCAGTAATGGAACCAAAGAGGGGTCGGGGCATGACAGGCCCGCAGGATCGTGGGGAGCGGCGAGCACACCTGTGCCTCGGTGCCCTCGAGGCTGCGGCTGACTGCGGCGTGGCGCGGCCGGTGCAGCATCCCGCACAGCTCCTGGCCCAGCTTGAGGGCGGCGGCGCGCACCAGGCGTGGGGACTTACGGCCAAGCCAGATGAACACGTCGGACCAACAGTCCAGGATGTACACGCAGCGCGTGTCCAGCAGGCTCTGCAGCTGCGGGACCGGAGGCTGAAGGTCAAAACCTGGCCATGCGGGTAGAGGATCCCGGTCCCCCCAGCCCTCCTGTGCGTCTCACCAGCCGCATCCCTGGCATCAGCTCCACCTTGGGCCGTTTCTTATGTTCCACAGAGAGCTTGTAGTTGATCTGCGGCAGCTCCAGGTAGCCCAGGCCCAGGCCCACCTGGCAGCAGAAAGAGCAGGGCATGGCAGGGATGGGGGCTGGGGACAGGAGCCTCACCCACACAGCCCCTGCTTGGAGTCTGGCCCCGCCCTGCGGTGTGGCGCACTGCTAGCTCGTCCGGACCTGTTTCCCCCTCTTCCCCAAGGTCGTTTTAAGGATATCCTATCAGTGGAAGGGCTTTTAAACAGCATTTTCCCCGTGCCATTTCTAATTCTCTAACTTGTCCCTTTCCTGCTCACAAAACCCCCATGGCTTCCTGTCACCCACAGAATTAAGGCCAGGTTCTCAGCCGTGGCACCTAGGCGCTTCTGTCTCCGCCTCCAGCCCCACCTTCCTGGAACACACCCCCTCACGCTATTTCGCAAAGCCAGTCTCCAGACCTTTGCTCAGGCTGTTCCTTGTCCAGAAGGTGGCACCCTCTCCCCACCAAAGTCCAGATGGAGCCCAAGGCCACAACAGAGGTGCATGGCCTGCCCCCCCAACCAGCTGGTGAACTCAGGCCAGCCCTGCGCCAGCATCACCGCTCACCTTGTACAGCTTGGGCTGGGGGGGCCAGAAGTCATCAGGCACGTGCTTCTTGATCTCGGAGGGCTCCCCACCCAGCACCTCCCAGAACTCTGGGGGCTCCTGGCCCTGCACCAGCAGCTCGATCTCGGCCTTCCCTTTCCGCTCGTTCTTGTTAATTTTCTCTGCAAAGAGCCTGAGGGCGGATGCAAAGCCCTCAGCAAGGCCCGCACCCCTGCACCCCTTCCCCTTCCAGAACACCCACGCTCTCCTCGTACCTGGCCTTGGTGGTGCTGCTCAGCGTGGCCTGGGCCCCCCGCCACACATAAATGTCCAGCCCTCGGTCCAGCAGGAAGACAAACCTGGACAGGAAGGGGCAGGAGGCTGTTGTGATGGGGCGTGGGGCAATGAACCCTACTAGGAGGCCTAAAGCTGCCCCCACTGGTGGAGAGGAGGATGAGGGTCAAGCACTCCCACCTCACATCTTGGGGGCTCACCTTGGGTCCAAGGAAGCCCCCTTGAGGGGCACAGGCTCCAACTTGATGTTCTTTTTCCCATACACGCGGTACATCCTGGGGACCAGGACAAGAGTGGCTCAGGGCTAAGTTGGGCCCTTGGTGCCCACACTAACATCCTCCCCCCTCGCTCCACCCCCCCCCGCCCTTCCCAGCAGAGTCCAGGTCATGACCACCCACCCCACATACACCCTCACCTGGTGACGTAGTGCGTGTCCTCCACAGTGTAGAAGCCACTGGCTGTGCCACCCTCAATGTAGGAGATGTCATTGTCAAACACCTGTGTGTGAGGGTGTGGATTTTTATCACTCAGCGGCCCCCTCTCCCACCAAATACCACCTGTCAGGCAGGGTAGTTGTATACAGGTGAATTGGATACTATAAACCTATGACAATGTTACCAACAAAAAAGGACCTGTGCTTACAAACTTAAACAAATATTACGGGGTTGGATGTGCAAAAAATATGTGTTCATCCATGTGCATAAAGATGCACTTAGGGCCGGGCGCGGTGGCTCACGCCTGTAATCCTAGCACTCTGGGAGGCCGAGGTGGGCGGATCGTTTGAGCTCAGGAGTTCGAGACTAGCCTGAGCAAGAGCGAGACCCCATCTCTACTAAAAATAGAAATAAATTATATGGACAACTAAAAATATATATAGAAAAAATTAGCCGGGCATGGTGGTGCATGCCTGTAGTCCCAGCTACTCGGGAGGCTGAGGCAGGAGGATTGCTTGAGCCCAGGAGTTTGAGGTTGCTGTGAGCTAGGCTGACGCCACAGCACTCTAGCCCAGGCAACAGAGCGAGACTCTGTCAAAAAAAAAAAAAAAAAAGATGCACACAGCATGTTTAGATATGTGCGTATCAGGGTATGGGAGCAAGGAGGTTTGTGGAAGAGTGCAAATCTGGGTGCAAAACTCAGGATGTGTGTGTGTGTGTGTGTGTGTGTGTGTCTAGGCATAACCGGTGGGGGTGGGCAGCCTGCTATCCCTGACTAGTAATTTATTCAAGACTGGACTCTGGTCCACCCTTGGCCAGCCTCCTTGGCACCCAGGGATGGCCCCGCCCCCTAGCTATTGGCCACACCCCTTCGAGCCTGCACCCAGCTGCCTGTGCCAGCTCATGGGTCTAGCTCCTGGTCTCAGCCTGTCCCCTTATCCTATCCTGGTTGAGTCCAGCCCCTGTTCCAGGACTCTCCTCCACTGCCCAGATTTTAACCACCTTTGGCCTCACCACTCTCCCTGACCTCACCCTGCCTTAGGTCCTGCTCAGCATCCTTGACCCCACCATCGTTGGCCTCATCTCCCGGCTCTGCCCACCCGCCACCCAGCCCTGTGCAGGGAGCTCCCCGGGTGCCCCTTCTCTGCCCGTCCCCCTCACTCTCATGGGCTGGCACCTGCAGGAACTCCTCGCTCTCGTCGCCCATCTCCTCCCGCACTGTGCGGCACTCAGCACCCAAGTAGTTGCGCAGGTTGACAGCGTGGATGGCGGAGCAAGCCTTCTTGTCGAGTGTGGCCTCCCCTCCGATCCAGTAGTAGATCTCCCAGTTCAGGGAGCCGCTGTCATCCAGAAAGGTCTAGGAGCCAAGGCACCACCGTTCAGCCTTCACTGGGGCCCATCCTGGCTTTCCAGCTGCCCCCGAGAGGCCACTCTGTCTGGCACGGGCTTCCAGCCCCAGGATGTACTGCCACCTTTGCCTGCCCACCCCCACCTGGCCTGCCCACCTCCCACGTGGCCTCGCCGAACAGAACCAGGAAGGTGGAACTCAGCCACCTGCGATGAGGGCCCCGGGCCCACAGCGTGCCCAGCCCTCACCTTGAGCACGATGTAGCAGTCGGCCTCGTAGAACTTGCCGTGGAAGGCTTCCTCCACCAGCACAGGCACGAAGTTCTCGATCTGCCAGATGGTCAGGCCGGGCAGCTGGCCCACGTCCTCCGTGAAGAACTCAGAGTAGTCGAGGCGCGGCTTCTCCAGGCCCTGGTCCCAGCGCCGCGCCTTCCCCCCAGGGGCTCGGGTGTCCACAGTCTCCTGGTGGTCACAGTGCATGACTTAACTCTACGAAGCCACTTAGGCTGGTCTCTCTGCTTACTGCCTACCTCAGGGCCTTTGCACGTGCTGTCCCCACTGCCCACGGTCCCCTCTCCCTCTTGGCCTAGGTCACACAGGCTGCCTTGAGCCCAGCCCGGCCATGGCCTGGCTTACCTCCTGCTTTTTGTTCTTCTCCTGGGCCACATCAGACATGCCCTTCAGCACCTGCTTGGCCTGGTCATCCTGGGCTGAGTCCTTGCGCCTCCGCAGCCGCATCTTTCGAGCCAGGGGGTCCTTGGGCCCACTCCCTGCTTAGGAGGTGGGCAAACCCCTGAGCCCCGGCTGGGCCCGCCCCCTTGGGCATCCAGCCAACCAGGGGCCAAGCCCATCACCCAGGTCCGGAGACCTGTATCCCACCCAATTTACAGAGGGATGAGGCCAGATCCAGAGAGGAGCCCCCGTTCCCAGGCCAGACCTTCCCCTCCTCACCAGCTGCTGCTGCGGCCACTGTGGCCGGGGAGGCACCCGCCAGCCGTAGCTGGTTCTGCAGCGAGAAGTCGATGTTGTACCACTCAGCGGCGCGGTCAGCAGGCTTGGGTGGCATGACCAAGTTGGGGTTCTCCCTCACATCCAGGACCTGCCCCATGGGTAAGCAAAGCTGGTGCTGAGCCTGGGTTCCCGTGTCCCTCCCAGCCACACCGTACCCGGTTTCTTGCTCTTGTCTGCAGATGTAAAGTCCGAGAAGCCTGGGGCTGGGGCCAGGGACCTAGGTTCTTGTCCCACCCAGCTCTGCGGCCAGCTGGGGGGCTTCAATGACACAATCAAGAGTGTTCTGGATGCAGGGATGTGGCTCACCTTCTCCCCATAGCCACCCTGGCACTGGCCACCCCACCAGGAGGCCTCTGCTGGGGGACCCACCCCCAGGGCACAGCCCTCTCCCCACCCTCAGCGCGGGCTGGCCCGCCCTGACCTCGATCTCCGTCAGGAAGTGGATGGCCTCTGGGAGGGTCACCAGGCGGTTCTTGTTCAGGACAAGTTTCCTCAGCTTTGGGCACCTGTGAGGACAGGGCCAGCTGGGCCTCAGGGAGGTGACAGGCAAGGGGGGAAGGTGGGGAGACTTTCAGTCCGAGGGGAAGGGAGGCAGGCAGGGCCAGAGGAATGGAGGGGGCCCTCTGACCACGCTAGCAGGCTCTGTGACATCCGGGGCGATGGAAGCAGCTGGGTTCCAAACTCATGTGGCACCGGAGCCCTCAGACCTCATCCCTAACAGAACCCTCCCAAAGGGTACTCTGGGGAACCCAAATTGGGAATTGCTGGCATGAGACTGGTCTTCACCCACAAAGGCACATTAGCCCATCTGTGTGTTGTATGATGCACCCCAGGGTGGCTTCTGGCTGTGACTGTGTGGCTCTCTGTGCTGTGAGCCCCCAGCCAGCCCCGCGCCCAGCACCTGCAGAGACTTTCAGGGATGAGCTCCAGGTTGTTGTTGGCGGCCATGAACTCCTCCAGGCTGGCCAGCTTGCCGATGCCGGAGGGCAGCCCGTCAAAGTCCAGCTTGTTGGAGTTCAGGTACAGCTTCTTCAGCTTGGTCAGCTTGCAAATGGCCGACTAGAGGGGAGCCAGGTGGGGACGGGGTCAGGGCCGGGCCCAGCACCTCCCCCACCTCCCCCGAGGGCCTCGGACGCACAGGTAGCGAGGTGAGCTGGTTGCGGGACAGGTTCAAGGTCTCCACGTGCACCCACTGGTCGATGCACAGGGACAGCTCCGTGATCTGGTTGCTGCTGAGGTTGAGGCGGCGCAGGCTGGGGAGGGTGTACAGGCACTCGGGCACCCGGGTCAAGTCATTGCAGGACAGGTCCACATCTGGGGTCGGGGCGGGGGGGCACATCAGCTGGGGCCCACACAGCAGGAGCCAGGAGCAGCCAGCCCTAGTGTGAACCCCAGCTCTGCCACCTGCAGGCTGTGTGGCCTTAGGCAAGTAACAACCTCTCTGTCCAATCTGTCCATTTGGAGCAACTCCCTCACCCTGGGTGGGTCTAGGCATAAAGTTAGTGCTCACAATTCGACATTATTAGTAGTCAGCGTGATGACAGAAACAGTCATCACATAACCGTATCCCTTTCCCTCTGGGAGGTGGCCCGGGACGCAGGGGCCGGCCCCTTTGTCCATGAGGAAGCAAGAGAGCTCGGAGGAACCTGACCTGCGAGGTTGCTCAGGCCCTCCAGGCTGGTGGGCAGGTTGCTCTGGGTGCGCTGAGTATTCCGCAGGTGCAGGGTCTGCAGGGCTGTCATTGCCGGGAGCTGCCTGCAGGGTGACGAGAGAGTCAGGGCAGGGCAGGGCCCACCTAGGGGGTGTTGAGTGCAGGGCCCGGAGGGGCAGGCCCAGGAGCCTGGGGCCAAGGGCAGGTACGTGGCCATGTCTGCCTGAGGGGACAAGACCAAGGGTGGCTGCAGGGCAGGGTAGATGGGAGGACAGGACTGATTGGGGGGTGTGACACTTAGGGGCCGGGCCTCAGCCCGAGGGGTGACTGCACAGGAGGGATGGTGGTGTGGCTGGGCCTGAGGGGAAGGTCAGGGCCCTCCCTGGGGAGCAAGGGGCAGCTTCCGCTCTGGTGTGACCCGAGGGGCACCCACCGCAGCTGTGCGTGCAGCAGCGGGTTCCCGTTGAGCACGAGCGTCTGCAGGTGCACCAGGCGGCGCATCTGCGGGGGCAAGCTCTCCAGGCGGTTCTCGCTGAGGTCCAGGTACAGCAGGTCGGTGAGGTTGATGAAGAGCTGGTTGGGGATGGCGTCGATGCTGCGGGCGGGCAGGGGCTGCCAGGGTCAGCGCCAGACCCCCTGGGCCCACCCAGCCCCGAGCCCGCCCCGCCGCGCCAGCACCTGTTGTGGCCGAGGTTTAGCACCAGCATGTTCTTGGCGTTCTCCAGCTCCCGCGGGCACTCCGTCAGCTGGTTGTGGCTCAAGTCCTGGGTGGGATGAGCAAGGCCCAGGTCGGGGTGTCTCCACCCTGCCTCTGCCAGGCTCGGAATCAGGCAGGGCATGGGGGAAGGGGAGGTAGATGAGGGAGCTTCAGGGCCGAAGGGAGACAGCTGGGACCTTGGCTGGAAGGGTGCCTGAGTTAGGGATCTAATTCTAGGAGTGACCTCAGGCGAGGCACGCCTCATGCCAAGCCTCAGTTTCCCCATCTGTAAAATGGGATCACAATGGCCCCAGGGACTTTTATGGTACATGGGCACTGACTGGGCTGGCTAGCACAAGGGCCAGGTGGGTGAGTAACACTGACCAGGACTGAGAGGTCATCCAACTTGAAGATGTCATCGGGCACTCCAGAATTCTTCAGGCTATTGGCTCGGGCCACAATGGCCTGGGGATAAACCATAAGGGTCCATGATTCCTGGCTTCCACCCCCAGGAAGAAGCAGAGAGGCCGGGCACAGGCACCTCCTCAGGAGGCCCACCGGAGGCCAAGCCTGAGTGCTGTCCCCTCTCTGGTATGTGTTCAAACGGTCCCTCCACCTCGCAGGTTCTTCTTATCCTTCCAGTGAGCTCCTAGTCATACGTCAAAGTCCAACTCAAATGTTCCCCAGAGCCCAGCACAGGGCCCTCAGGAACATTTTATGCTCAAACAATGTCCCCTTCTTTTTAATTCCAGAAGGCAAGACGGGGGTGTGGGTCTGAGTTGGGTTTTAGAACAAGAGAAGACTGGACCAAAGAAATCAGAATGAGGACTGGGAGAAAGTCTCACTTTGTCTTCCCTGAGGCAGAAACTTCCCCACACTACGTACGCATACGCGCAGCAAGCACAGGGGTGAGAGTGGACAGGGCCAGGGAATGGCGCCATGACTGCAAGCAACAACAGGAGCAACGGCAGCCACCTGACACTCTCCAGCCTAACGTCCGTGTGGCACCATGCTGCTGCCCCATGTGGCCATCGCTGACACTCCCAACGACCATATTTGCAGACGAGGCCCAGAAAGTAGAAGGGACTTGTCCAAGGTCATGCAGCCAGGAAGCGGCAGAGCCCAGCTTTGAACTCGGGGAGCCCACGCCCAGATGCTGTGCCCTTTACATCTCCAGGGCTCTGGCCTTGAATGAGACGACCCTCGCTGAGGCCTGCAGGGTTTGGCCAGGGGCCTGGTGTTCCAGAACGTCAGGGCACCCTCCTGGCCAAACCCCACCCAACCCCAGTTCTACCACTGCCTGGCTGTGTGACCTGGCGCAAGTAACCTGCCTTGGTGGCCATGTTGCCTCCCGTGTGACACTGGTGTTGGTCAGGAGTATGTGAAAAAAATCCACATAGAACAGTTGGAACGCTGCTCAGTCTGTACTGGCTGTTACTATTGTAGCTGTTGTTCAAAATGGCTGGTGGGAATTTGGATTTTTTTTTTTTAACCTTTTTCCCCACTGAATTCTCTGATCCATATGGGTTATTTTACACATGGTATTGTAACTTCTTGCAACAAGAGGGCCCCTCTTGTGACACCTGGGCCCCTGAGCCTGACATGGAGGTGAGCAGAGACGCTGGCCCAGCCTGGGGTTTGGCCCTGCCCTTCCTTCCTGGCCAGACTCCAGCCCCAAGCCCCAGGCCCAGGGGCCTCCTGGCCAGCACTCACCCGCAGCGATGGCAGGCTGGACAGCTCCCCGTGAAGTGTGGTCAGGTTGTTGTGGCTCACAGACAAGTGTTCCTGGGCAGGGACAGGGGAGCAGAGGCTCAGTGGGGTGGGTGGGGTGCCCAGAGTCCCTGTCTGCCACCACCACTTTGTAACATCCCGGAGGGCCCTTGGCCATACAGGCGAACTGCATGTCTGCAGCCTCCCTCCCTCACAGACCCAGCCTCTTCTTGCATACCTCCCAGGACGGGAGCTCACTCCCTCTCTGCCAGCTGTGCGGACAGCTGTTAGTGTTTTTCCTCTCTCTGGAGAAGCTGTCTGCCTTCTCCGCAGGCCCTGCCCACCTGGCTCAGCCATAGGGGCCCTCCCTGCCCGCCCAGGCCCCTTACCAGCTTCTGCAGGGCAGCCAGCTCCTCTGGCAGGTAGCAGAGGCCAGTGCGGTTCAGCTTCAGCCATCGCAAGCTGGTCATGGCCTTGACATTCTCAGGGAAGTAGCCGCCCTAGGGGGTGGGAGGATGTCATGGTGAGGCTTGTCTGGGAGTGTGGAGTCCCTGCTCCACTACCTGCCACGGCCCACTGCCCACAGGAGCCTTTGGGGGGCAAGAGAGCCATTCTCACCAGCTGTGAGAGCGGGGACATGTCACTTCATCACTCTGTGCCTCAATTTCTTCACCATAAAATGGGACTAATAAAAACCCCCACATGGGCCGGGCGCGGTGGCTCACGCCTGTAATCCTAGCACTCTGGGAGGCCGAGGTGGGCGGATCGTTTGAGCTCAGGAGTTCGTGACCAGCCTGAGCAAGAGCGAGACCCCACCTCTACTAAAAATAGAAAGAAATTATATGGACAGCTAAAAATATATATAGAAAAAATTAGCCGGGCATGGTGGCGCATGCCTGTAGTCCCAGCTACTCGGGAGGCTGAGACAGGAGGATTGCTTGAGCTCAGGAGTTTGAGGTTGCTGTGAGCTAGGCTGATGCCACGGCACTCACTCTAGCCTGGGCAACAGAGTGAGACTCTGTCTCAAAAAACAAACAAACAAACAAAAAAAAAAACCCCCCACATGACAAAAGCGTTGGCCTAAGACTTGTCTCTCTCGCTGGATTCAGTCCCAGGAGGCCCAGCACAAAACTGGCCTGTTTCAGGTGATATCCCAGCACCCTGATTCGCGTTAGCTTGGCTCAAATCCCTTCACCTGGCATTCCAGGCCCTGACCGGGCTGCCTGGGGTGGGGGTTCCCCAGAACCTCTGCGAAGGCCCCACCTGTGCCCTCACCTTGCCATCAGCATACAAGTGACTCATGGTGGGACCAAAACCCTGCTGTGCAGAGGCCATGGTTCCCAACCCTGCCCGGGCACAGCCTCGTTCTCATTCCCCACACGAGGATGCCCACCTCAGCACCTCCCGCCCTTGTGACGTGAAGTCTGGGGCAGCATGTGCCATCAGTGCCCTTGGCTGCTGCCCCCTTCCCCCTGTGGCCACATTCTCAGCTGGTGATTTAGCCTCTCTCGCAGTCCAGCGAAGACAAAGGGACACCTCAGGTAAGGATGGTGGGGATGGAGACAGGGAAAAGCGGGCGGCTGCCTGCTGTTAGTGTCAAAGGTGTGTACACATGTGGGTCAATGCAGGAAAAACCTGCCTGCCTTCTCGGCCCCAGCCCCTGGCTGACACCTAAACCCACCCCAGCCAGACTCTGCCCCTCACCCACCTCCCAGGCCAGGCTCACCCCGGCCAGCTCTCCTCTCCCCTCCTTCTCTGCTCCCCACCTTTGGTCCCACACTGCCCACCTGTTCTTGAGTCCCTAGAACCTCCCTTCTCACCAACTGGCTGTGGCAGGCTGGGCTCCAGGCCCTGTCCCCCTGCTTTATCAGTCCGGCAGCTGCGCACACAACTGCCACCCAAAACCTCGCACACCTGCCACCCAAGACCTCGCACACCTGCCACCCAAGACCTCGCACACCTGCCACCCAAGACCTCGCACACCTGCTACCCAAAACCTCGCACACCTGCTACCCAAGACCTCGCACACCTGCTACCCAAGACCTTGCACACCTGCCTGACACACCAACAAATCTCATTACACCCCTTGTGTCCAAGAGAGCTACTTTTAAGCCCCTTCGCTGGATGAGAAAGCCCAGGCTCCGAGAGGGGAAGTGACTTGCTCAAGACCACACAGGATGGGAGTGGTGGTGGCGGGGACAGGGCAGTGATGAGCTGTGTCCAGACCCGCCCCTGGGCAGCCAGGCCACCGGTCCTGAGTCAGGGCCTGGCTTGGGTGTGTGACCTCAGAGGGGCGGGGAGGCGGGAGCACAGGCTCACCCCCCCCCCCATGCCTCTCTCCAGCCCGGGGCGGAGAACAGGGACTCAGGGTGGTGGCTCCCAGCCGGCCCCTCAGCGTGACTCCGAGCCCAGGCGTCTGCCCGGGGGCCGCGGTGTCTCGGTCTTCCCAGGCGGGCACTGGGCGGAGGCCTCGGTGGTCTGTTCGGGCAGCGGGAGGCCGGGGGAGAGCCCCACCCAGCCCTGGTCGAGGTCCCGGGCGGCGCGCAGGACCCGGAGGTGCCGGGACAGGAAGCGGGCACCGGCGCGGGCGGGCGGAAGAGAAGGCCCGCGGGGAGGCTCGGCTTGCCGCCGGCCCGGCTCACCTTGAAGTCGTTGCCGCTGAGGTCCACGCCGCGCACGAACGGCAGCACCCCGGTAGCCTCCATGGCGCCGCTCTCGCTGCCGGGCCGGGCGCGGGGGTGGCCCGGGGAGGCGCGGGCTGGGCCAGCGCCGGCCCCGCCCCTTTAACCCGCCCGCGCCCGCCGCCACGGGAAGCCGGCTCCATGCCCTACACCTGGCGCACCCGGGTCGCTCCGCTGGGAGGCGCCGGCCCGCTGGGCCTCAGCTTCCCCATCTGTGCGGCGACTGGAGAGGCCTGGAGGATGCAGGCCCCCGTGCTCGAGCAGGAGGCTTCCACAACCTCTGCGCTCAAAGCCCAGCGCCCCAGGCCAGGGCTTCACGGCCGCAGGTGCAGACACTTCCCGCCGGGCCGCTGCACGGCTGAAGGCCACTGTGACCCCAGAGAGATCCCAGACCCAGGCCCGGGGGCGCAGGGGCCCAGAAAGTGTCTGCGCGTGGGTCCCCGGGTGCCTAACTCCTGTTTCTGGCTCTCGTTTCCTGAAGAAATGCTTCCTAGGGTTGTCGCCAGAAGCAAATGGACAAATAAATGAATGTGTTGCTGGCAGCACGCAGCAGACGCCCGGCAAGTGGCAGGTTATTCCCGCTTACTGCCAGCACCCCTCGTGTATTGGTTGCTGGTGCCCCCGCTACAAGGGGGCTGCAGAAGAGCCGCGTTCGTCTCGGTCCGGCTGTTCACGCTGCCCCGCCCGGGCGGCATGTGGCAGGCCCCGATACCTGGGCCGCAGCTCATATATACACGACCACCTTTCCCAGGAGTAGAGGGGTCTACCCCTTTTACAGGAGAAAAAACTGAGGCCCGGGTGGAGAGGGCCCACACAAGGTCGCACGGAGCAGATGGCAGGGGCGGGCTCTCTTGCCCAGCTGTGTGCCCCCAGCAGGCCCACAGATAATTATGAGGCCACCAAGGACTTCCTGCAGAGGTGACCTAAGAGGTCGGAGGCGCGGGCCTCTGGCCAGTTTGCCGCCTGACTGCCAGGCCTCAGAAGGAGCGTAGGCCAGACAGCCTTCTCCAAAGCGAAGGCTCACATTACAAACGCACAGGCCACGGGAGGACAGCCACTCACACAGCCCGTCGCGGGCTCGGAATGCAGCCTTGCGCCTTTAATTTGGAGTGCGGCAGCGAGTCCCGCCCCCGAGGGGGCGTGGCCTGCCCGTCACTGGCTGAGCCGAGCAGTATTTTGGAACCTGTTCGCGGGAGTCCAGCGCTCCGATTGGAGCTAGGGCCTGCCTGTCTGCGTGCCTCTGGGGTCAGTGGCTTCCCCCGGGCCCTGGGCGTTCGGTTCCCGGGTGCTTCACGTTCCATTCTCAGGCGTTCCGGGCTTACGGGCCCGGTGGACCCGTTGCGTCCTCCAGTCGCTGCGCAGACGCCAAGACGCAGGTACGGCCGGAGCGCCGAGGGGCAGCCCCGGGGGTCACCCAGCCCCGGGCGTGGCGCGCGTCCCGGATGCAGATCGGAGGCGTGGCCCGCGGTCTCCGCCGGGGAAGGAGGGGAGGGCTCGGGGCCCTAAGGCTCGAGTTCGAATCCCAGCCCTGCCCCTTCCCGTCTCAGGCATTTTATTTGGTTTCCCTGGGCCTTGGTGTCTTCCCCTGTGAACCGGGCTGCTGCAGGCCCACCTAGGGGCTGTTGCGTGGCCTGCTCAACCCTGGCCCAGGGCAGGCGGGTTTGGCGGAGGAGGGGAAGGCCAGGCGGCATCCAGGGCTCGGCTGTGCAGTTGGGTTATTTTTAACCACCCACGCCCTCTCTCCCTTACGGGAGTTGGAAGGCTGCGGGTTGGGGCCTTCGCGACCCCTCCAAGAGCAGCGCTGAATCCCAGTTTCGACAGGTGGAGGGTCTTTAAATAGCTTTACAGTTTGCAAAGTGGATTCCTGGTCCCGCCGGGGGTGGGTGGTAATACTGATCACCGTGTCACAGATGAGGAAGCTGAAACTGGCTCTGGGGCCGTGGTGGGTCACCCGTCTGGGCTAGGACCGCCCCAAAGCGCGTCTTATTTTTAGTCTGGGGCAAATGCGCGGGTGTCCGGGCTCAGTCACATCGTGCTTCAGTCTTCAGCTACTCCAGGCCTCTTGTCACCTGGCAACTGAGCCCCTGGCACCCACAACATAGCAGGGAGGACAGAAGTCCTTGGTGCCCCAGTAGGCTGTGACCTCATGGTCATCTCTGAGGCCTCCCCAGCAAGACCTCTGCCTGGTGTCTGAGGGGTGCCCGAAGCTTGCCTCTTGTTCACACATCCCCCTCAGCTTTCAGTGCCTGAGGACAGTGTCCCCTCTCAGAACCTGAGGCTGGGGCTTGGTGGACTGGACCCTGGGAGATAGCTGCGTCCACTTCCCAAGTGCCCGGCCCCACCCAGCCACACACTGCAGGGTCACTCACTCTCCTTGCCACCGCCTGTGCCCTCGGCCTTTAGGCCCTCATCTTACCTTCTTTGTTGCTTGGCCTCCTGGCAGCTGAGGATAACCCCCGAGCCCCCCAACAGTGTCCCAAGCCCCAGAGGACCAGATAGCCCTCTGTCTGGGGGCACTGGGCAGCCCTCTGGGTCAGTCTCTAGGGCTGCCCCTGACAGTGGGGCTTCGGCCTTGGCTTGCACATGCCCATTGGCCTCCCTGGGCCGCCTGGGCCATCTCACTCTGCTTGTTCTCTCACTTGGTAGCTGTGCCTCTGGGGGCTGCTACCAAGATCTGGGGCTTTGCCCCTGAGCATCACTCAGGTGCCTGCCAAAGGTCCAAGAGGCTCCCCCAGGCAAGCTGTCTGGGACCCCAGATTGCTGGTCTTCTCTGGGCTTTGGGTTCCTCCTGAGAGGATATCAGGGAGGGCTGCTGTGCCCGGCCCTTGTTAGGAACCTGGGAAGAGGCAGCCTCTGAGGACCTGGCCGTGTGGCACAGGGAAGACCTATTGGACTCTGGAGGTGGACGAGAATCTGGAGGCTTTGCATTCGTGGGTTTGAGACCTCACCACTCGCTGTGTGGTTTGGCAGCCTGTAGCTCTGTAAAATAGGGGTGGTCATGATAAGACCCACCTCATGGGTCTTTAGTGATGTCAGGGGTCCTGGAAGGTGGGTGGAGGGTGATGGGCTGCCACAGGGCCTTTGTGAGCTCTTCTTTCCAGGGGTGGATTGCTTGCAGCTTTGGGGGAGAAGGCTTGGCCGCTCCCCATCTCCTTGCAAGAAATGGGGACTTGGAGCCCCAAAGCCCAAGTTCCAACCGCAGCCCTGCCCCTTCCTGTCTTGGGCATTTCACTTGGTTTCCCAGGGCCTTGGTGTCCTCCCCTGTGAATGGGTGGCCCTTTTCTCATGAGACATTCTCAGATAGCCCCCGAGGGCTTGACTGTCACCCCAGCACGATGGCAGCCAGAGCTCCTGCCCACAGTGGCCCCGCAGCCTGAGCTGTTGCTGCACCCCTGGCTCTCTTACAGGCCGACCATGGCAGAGTTCTCCCAGAAACGGGGGAAGCGGCGTGGCGACGAGGGGCTGGGCAGCGTGGTGGACTTCCTCCTGGCCAATGCCCGCCTGGTGCTGGGTGTGGGCGGGGCTGCCGTGCTGGGCATTGCCACCCTGGCTGTGAAGCGGGTAAGACCAGGCTGGGTGGGTCATGCCTGAGGCTCCCAGAGGAGGATGACAGGGTTGGGGCCTGCACAGAGTCCGGGGGAGGTGGGGACTACCCAAGGCTGGTGCTGGAGCCCAGGGCACCTGCTTCTCCCCAGCACCCTGGTTTGCTTTGCCCCTGGGCTTTGCCGTGGCTGCCCAGGCTTTGGATGCTCTGATCTGTGTCCCTCTGCCTGCAGTTCATTGACAGGGCCACTGGCCCACAGGATGAGGATGACACCAAGGGGGACAGCTGGAAGGAACTGAGCCTTCTAAAGGCTACACCAAACCTGCAGCCCCGGCCCCCGCCTGCTGCCCTCAGCCAACCTGTGTTGCCCGTGGCCCCCCTGCCCTCTGCCCCAGGTGAGTGGCACCCCTTCCCTTCCGACGTGCGTGGGTACCTCTTTGGTGGTCACATTCAGGAGCTGCAGCCCAGGCTCTGTCGCTGACAGATGCTGTGACCCTACGCACGTCTCTTCCCCTCTCCGGGCCACGTGCTCCTCAGACACTTAATGGGGATTGTGTTTCTTTGCCCTCCTACCAGAGCGAGGTGACAGCATTGATAGTGGGGAGCCTCAGATGGGGAAACTGAGGCTTGGAGAGGGGCAGGACCTGTCCCACTTTGCACGAAGCTGTCGTAGCTGTAGGGCCAGGGTGATGGACTCTGGGACAATGAGCACTCCTCGTCAAGTGCTCACTGTATGACGGGATGTGAACTAAGTGCTCTCTCAGGCGTCATCACCAATGAGGAAAGTGAGGGGCAGGGACATCACAGAGCTAGTCATCAGGAAGGGTTCTGTTCTGACTGGTTCCCTGTCCTTTCACTCTGCAGAGGGTCCTGCACATACTGATCCTCAGGTGCCACCTCAGCTCAGCTCTCCAGCACCGCTGTGCCTGACATTCCAGGAGAAGCTGCTGGCATTTGAGCGGGACCACGTGACCATCCCAGCAGCCCAGGTGGCTTTGGCCAAACAGCTGGCTGGTGACATTGCCCTGGAGCTGCAGGCTTACTTGCGGAGCAAGTTCTCAGAACTGCCCTTTGGGGCACTTGTGCCCCAGGGGCCGCTCTACGATGGGCTACAGGCGGGGGCCGCCGACCACGTGCGTCTCCTGGTACCGCTGGTGTTGGAGCCGGGCCTGTGGAGCCTGGTGCCGGGTGTGGACACTGTGGCGAGGGACCCTCGTTGCTGGGCTGTGCGCAGGACTCAGCTTGAGTTCCGCCCCCGAGGGAGCAGCCCCTGGGACCGCTTCCTGGTGGGAGGCTACCTCTCCTCCCGCGTCCTGCTGGAGCTGCTCCGCAAGGCACTGGCTGCCTCCGTGAACTGGCCAGCCATCGGCAGCCTTCTCGGGTGCCTGATCCGGCCCAGCCTGGCCTCGGAGGAGCTGCTGCTGGAGGTACAGCACGAGCGCCTGGAGCTCACAGCAGCTGTGCTCGTGGGTGTCCCTGGGGCCGATGCTGACGACCGCCTCCTGTTGGCCTGGCCCCTGGAGGGGCTGGCTGGGAACCTCTGGCTGCAGGATTTGTACCCAGTAGAGGCCGCCAGGCTGCGGGCCCTAGATGACCATGACTCTGGGACCCGCCGACGGCTGCTGCTGCTGCTATGTGGCATCTGTCGAGGCCATTTGACCCTGAGGCGGCTGGGCCTGAGCCACCTGACCCAAGTGGTTCTGCATCTGGGGGAGGAGGATGTGGATTGGGCGGAGGAGGCCTTGGGGGAGCGCTTCCTGCAGGCCCTGGAGCTGCTCATCGGCAGCCTGGAGCGGGCCAGCCTGCCCTGCCACTTCAACCCCTGCGTGAACCTCTTTGACAGCTTGTGCGAGGAGGAGATCGACGACATTGGCTACGCGCTGTACATCGGCCTACAGGCACCCGAGGGGCTGCTCCAGACGGCTGGGGACAGGGGTGGCCGGCAAGTTTTCTGATGCTGGTGAGCTGTGCTCGTCTCCCAGGGATTTGGAGAGTGGGTTTTCTCTTGCTTTTAGCCAGGATGAAAGAGGGTACATTACCCAACCCAGGGCATTGGTGTGTGCTTGGGCTATGATCACCAGGATCCCTGAGCCTGGAGAGCTTGGTCACCGTCACCTGAGTGCAGCTGGGCTGCCTCAGCAGCATGGAGTGCCAGCCACTCACGCAGGAGCCCCAAGTTCCTTTGGGGTCAGCCCCAGGACTTTGGGCTCTGTCCATCATCACCAGCAACGAATGCACTTACAGAACGTGGCTCCTGCCATCGGAGGCAGGGATGAAGGCAGCTCAGTTTTTCTGCTGAGAGTGATTTAATGCTTTCCTTGGGCACCAGCTTCAGGCACCTTGAGGCATCTGGTGCCAGGTGTAAGTATCATGTTTGTTCCATCCCCTGGGGCCAGAGTCACCTGGTGTCCCTGGAGGACAGCTTTTTGATTGTTAGAGGATGGCGTTTTCCCAATGTCTTCTGAGTGGTTAGTTTTCTTGTTCTCTTCGGGCTCCAGAGCAGGAGCTTGGTGTGACTTGCTGTCCACCTGATACCTCCGGGGAAGGCCCTTCCCCACCCGACTAGGTGAGTTTTCAGGCAGCCGAGGGCTCTTACTTGCTGGGGGAGCTGAGGCCCTGTGCTGTCTGCCTTGCCCGCAGCCGGTGTCCCACTGTCGCTCCTCCTGGCCCCACCGGGGAGCAGAGGATGTGCCCCTCCTAGAGAGGCCTGGTGCGCAGACCGGGCCCCTGCAGTGTGCCATGAGAACTGAAGTCTGGCGGAGGTAGCAGGGGCCTAGAGGAGGCAGATTCCACCTCTCCTCCCGGGTGCCCCTCCTGTCTTTGGTATTCTTCCTGCTGAAACGAAGCTATGCCTCGAAGAATGTGAACAATAATTAAAGGAAAAAATTCTAACGTGTGTGTAACTTGTGCTGGGAAAAGGGGTCTTGGTGCTGTCATATGTGGCTGTTTGGGGTTTTCTGAAAGTCCTATGGCTAGGCCTGGCAGCTTGGCAAGAGGCCTTGAGATCAGTTTGGAGGTGGTAGGGTTTATTTTAAAATGTAGTGTCTTTGGGCCGGGCACGGTGGCTCACGCCTGTAATCCTAGCGCTCTGGGAGGCTGAGGCGGGCGGATGGCTCGAGGTCAGGAGTTCGAGACCAGCCTGAGCAAGAGTGAGACCCTGTCTCTACTAAAAATAGAAAGAAATGATCTGGACAGCTAAAAATATATATAGAAAAAAATTAACGGGGCATGGTGGCGCATGCCTGTAGTCCCAGCTATGTGGGAGGCTGAGGCAGGAGGATTGCTTGAGCCCAGGAGTCTGAGGTTGCTGTGAGCTAGGCTGACGCCACGGCACTCTAGCCTGGGCAACAGAGCGAGACTCTGTCTCAAAAAAAATACAAAAAACAAAAACAAAAATAAATAAATAAAATGTAGTGCCTTAGTCTGTCCGGACTGCTGTAACAAAATGCCATCGACTGGGTGGCTTAGAAACAACAGAAATTTATTTCTTACACTTTTGGAGACTGGAAGTCCCAGATCGAGGCACCAACAGATCCTGCATCCTGGTTCATAGGTGTCACCTTCTAGCTGTGTCCTCACCTGGTAGTGGTGGGAAAGGGATTTTCCCCAGGGTCTCCTGGAGGACACTAAGCCCAACCATGCGAAGCCCACACTCATGACTTAATCACCTCCCAAAGGCCCTCCCTTTTAACACTATCAATTTGGGGGTTTCAGTTAGCAGTTAGGATTGCAGCATATCAATTTGTGGGGGACACAAACTTTTCAGTCCATAACAAGTAAGTTATGTGGAGGGAGAAAGTTAACAGTCTTAGTGTGAAGTCTTGCTTTAGCAATGGGAACCAACTAGTTCAGGTTTTGTTTCTAAGGCTGAACTGCCAGGCCCAATGTCATGCCGGCCAGCCCTTTCTGGGCTCCGTGGGGCTGTCCCGCAGCCCTTCAGCCAGGTCCCATCAGTTCAGATACCTCCTTTCTCCACCTCCCTTGCCTCTCTGTGTGGCCCCACAAGTAGGGAGCAAACTCAGCCCCCCTCGTGCAGGTGAGAAGCCAGAGCATCTCAGCGTTCCCTAGGAGCCAAAGTTGGGCTCACTTCCTGTCACCACAGATGACAGATGAGGCCTGGGGAGGGCTCTGGGCCATGGGAACCTGGCCACCCCAGCTGTGCCCTTTTCACTTGCTTCAGCCCTTCCCACACCATTGTATCTCCTCGGAGGACGCCCCTACCCCTTCCAACTGTGGCTGCAGGAGGCAAGGGGAGCAAGACTGTATGGGACAGGGGGTGGGGTGGGGGTGGTACAGAGGCTGCAGCAAGGGTCAAGGGGCAGGGGACTGGCTTAGTCAGGAGCTGCAGCTGCGCCTTGGTCCCTGGTGCTTTGAGCCATTTTACTGGCAGAGGGTCGGCAAGGGAGCAGCCCGGGCAAAGCCTGTGCCTCAGTCCTCCCATCTACAAAATGGGGAATCAGGGACACCTACATCCCGGGTGGCTGTGAGGTTTAACTGGGGTGGCAATGCTGACCCAGCGCCTGGCACACACTGAACTGCCCTGGAATGAGAGACTGCTGGGCCTCACTGCCCCTCGCCGCCCCTGCCCTTTCCACATCTCGACGCCCCAGCACAGCAAGGCCCTCCCAGGTGCCAGGCGAGCCCACCGGTCACAAGGCTGGAGGCCGCTGTCCAGGAAGCGGGCTTGGTTTAGAACCCTTCTTAGGCAACCAGCCCGACCAAGCCTGGTGTGGGCCGCTCTGTGGAGGCCAACTGCTTCCGGCAGCTCTGAATGCTCTTGTCATTCTGTGGTTTTGTAGGGAAAAAACCAAGATGAGTTAAAAGGGAGAGAAATGTTCATGGTTACATCACCTAGTTAATGTCTGGGACTTTATTTCTAGCTGGAGAACTGGACACAAACCACCGTTTTTGCTAGGAGCCTTCTCAGGACCTGCGTCCTGGGCTGGCACCGTCCTGGGCTCCACCAGCTGCACGACACGCTGCTGCGAAATCCCACCCTCTGCCCTTCGACCTGAGGACGATTCCAGCTCTGCCTGCCTGTGTGAGCCACCTGTGGACTCAGCCCAGGCCCCAAATGTCTTTGACCTTAGAACCTTCCACTGTGGCGGCAAAACATGTCACTCCAACTGCTTGTTTTAGCTTCACCAAGTGACCCCAAGCCAGGAGACTGTGGTGAGGCACAGCCTGTGGCCAGCAGGTGGGGTGATTCTACTTGCTCAGAATGCAGGGATCACCAGACCAGCCGGGGGCAGCAAAATGGAGAATAGAAACTTATTAATTTAAAAAGTCACCTATAGCTCGTCTTGGCTAACTGAAGAATAAACCTCACCAAAGAGAAAACGTCTCCTTTTAGTAAACCCACTTCTTTTCGATACTTAGCTACAGGGCAGTCCATCGGGGGAGATCATTATCTCCCCAGAGCTGACCTAACTGGCTTCCATTTTTGCTATTAAAAAAAAAAAAGAAGGAAAAACAACTCTGAACAGTTTCTGTGCACACAGCTTTCTCACTAGGAGATTCCTGCGAGCGGACAGCATTCGAATGTTGCTCAGATCCTGAAGGACTGGGCCAAATTGGGTTCTAGTCAGGTCAGAAAACACACCTCCCCCCAACCCAAGCCCTGAACAGCAGGGAGCAGAGCAGAAAGGTCACAGTGGCTGGGTCTGAGAAATGGAAATAAATGCACCCCTGCCACCCCGTACTGCAACTTCCAAATTGCAGTTGGAATGGAAGAGTGAAAGTGTTGACTCATACTCCCACCAGCAGTGCAGAGGCTGACTTGTCACTT
This sequence comes from Eulemur rufifrons, assembly GCF_041146395.1. Taxonomy (NCBI): domain Eukaryota; kingdom Metazoa; phylum Chordata; class Mammalia; order Primates; family Lemuridae; genus Eulemur; species Eulemur rufifrons. Next base: position 5,236,053 of record NC_090991.1, read on the forward strand.
GCACCAAGGAAGAGCAAAGTCACTTCAGCATCAGCCTGAGGAGCCCTCGGCTACAGAGGTCTTGCTGGCCCCAGCCCCCCGGAGCACACCCACCTGGAAGCCAGTGCCAGGCACTCGAGGACGGTGCGGCCTCGCCCTCGCACAGGTCCTTTCCTCAGCCTGCCTCCAAGTGGGGGGATCCTTCAAGTGGGCCTTGAGGTCACACCTAAGAGCCCCCAGGCAGACACCAGAGCCTGGGGAGGCTCCAGGGCAGGGGTGGGTGGGAGTTGCTCCAACCTTTGCCCTCTGGAATGAGAAGCCCTCAAGCTGGCATACCATTTATGCCTGTAACATTCGCATTTTTCTTTTGTAATCAGAAAACGCCTTAAGAAAACCAACCCAATTTATTGAGGAAGCTAAGGTTGTGGTGGACAAAACTCAAGCCTATCAGAAGGCAAGCACCCATGACTGGCCAACGCTCCCGATCATCTCCGCACTGCCCGCCACTTCCCGAGACATCTAGTCCGGGACAACTAGCCCGCTCAGCTAGTTCAGTGGGCTGGGGCCTCTGGCGGGTGGGGAGGCCAGACTCACAGGGTCACTCGCTTGCATGGACTTGTGAAGGAACTTCCCAGGTTCAGACTGCAGGCGGAACCCTGACGCTCCCCCAGCGTGTGGGCTGGCGGTCTAAAGTGGGACGGTAGTAAGACCCAGGTGAGCAAGCTGAACCGGGGCCACCTTGAGTTCTAGTCTGAGACACCTGGACACTGAACAAAATCCAGCTGAATGTGAACTCCCCAAGTTCTTGGCTGCATTCCAGGAAAAGCGGGTGGTGAATTCACCCCAGAGGGCAGTGGGGGGGTCTCTGCCTGGTGTCATGGCAGCTGGCATCCTCAGGTGTGGGCACCAGCGCTGCTGGGCACGTTGGCCCTAGCTCCAGGGGAGTGGCTGGCTGGCACTAGGTTTCAAGGCCAGCTTAGATGCTTGGTAGGGGAGGCACTTAACCCACCAGAGCCTTGGTTTCCTCTGTAAAACGACAGATGCTCTCCTGCAGGCAGCCAGGAGGCTGAAATCATGAGACTCCTTGCCCAGTGCCCAGTCTTGGTCGGGCCCAGCAAGGCCGGGAGCGGGTATCATTTTCTTCTTGGTCTTGCATTGCACAAGCTGCAGGAGATGGGGTTCAACACAAGGGTCAAAAACCTCCAGTCAGTGAGTGGGTGAATGAGTGGGTGAGTAGAAAAAAAAAACCCCAAACTTCCAGTCAATGGGGGGGGGGGGGAGCAATCTCTTGTTGCACCGCGTGCTGCTAACCTGACGGCGCCGGCAGGCTTTATCTGTGAAGTTCTGATTGCAACTGAGCCGACTGTAACCCCCCACCAGAGAGCCTCACAGCTGAGTAAGAACACCCCATTGCAGACACGCCACTGAGGCTCCAGGGACAAAGGCCCATGCCCAGGGTGGCAGACCGGGCCAGGGGAGTCGGGGGCCAAGCCCAGGTCTGTCCAACCTTAGAGGCCCGGCCCTTTCCGTGGTGCAGCCCAATCCTGCAGTCCGTGGTCTCGGCGCACAAAGGAGTTGCCCGTGGAAACACCACAAAGACACCTGGTGTCCAGAGTCTATGAAGAACTCCTACAACTCAACAACAAAAAAACAAAACGACCCAATTTAAAAATGGGTTAAGGATTCAAATAGACATTTCTCCAAAGACTATATACCAATGGCCAGTAGTAAGCCCATGAAGAAATGGTCAATGTCGCTAGATAAATGCAAGTCAAAACCATAATGAGATGCCACTTCTCACCAACCAGGACGCCTATGATACAAAAAAAATAAATAACACTGTTGATGAGGACCTGCGTGCACCGCTGGTGAGTGTAAAACGGCGCAGCCACCGCGCAGCAGTTTGGTGGTGCATCACGATGTTAAAACATGGGGTTACCATATGACCCAGCAAGTCTACTCCCAGGCATATGCCCAAAATAATTGAAAATAATAATCAAACACTCCTACATGAATGTTCACAGAAACACTATTCACAACAGCCAAAAGGCAGACACAACCGAAATGTCCCAACAACTGATAGATGGAAGACAAAAAGTAGACCGGTGGTTGCGGGGGGCTGGGAGGGCAAAACCCCACGAACGCAGGGCCGTGACCCACACCACTGGCTGAGATGCTCCAGGAACAATTCCAAGAATTTGCGCTTGTAAAAATTCCTTCCAGACGCCAGCCAGGACACAGCCGCTGGTCTCACTGGAGGGTATGGGCCAGAGTCCCAAGACCAGAGAACAGTTCCAGTTTCTCACCAGCTCGCACCTCATCTCAGCTCATCTTCTAAACTGTACAGCAGAGCCCACAGGGCTGTACGTTATTCATAATGTTCTTGTGAAGGCGAACAAGGACCGTGACCACCGCTGGAGAGCACGGGCAACGGGAAGTTAGTGTTCCGAGTCTCGAGTTGGGCATTTTCTCTGCACCAAGGGACAACTGTGGGGTGGGAAGAAGGCGGGCTCAGTGCTTGCCGTATGGACAGGTGGGCTGGCAGGGGACCACCAGGAACAGTGGCCTGTGAGAGGCCCCAGGGTGAGTGCTCCCTGTAGCACTGGCTGGCATTCATGTCCATCACTCCTGCAAACGTCCCCTGGATGCTCTGTACTGTCACCAAGCAGAGCGCGGGGCTGAATTCTTACTTGAGGCACACGGACTCTAGAGAGTCCTAGCTTTTAGGTGAAAAGGGAATGAAGCTGCTTCTGCAGGCAGAACGAAGGCTACTTCCCCGCGCCACACCCTCCTCCTCGGGATGTCCAGGCTGCCCAGAGCCTGCCCAGGAGTGCTGGCTGCTCACCCCAGGTTTCTGCAAGGGAAGGAAGCCTCTTTTTGTTTTTTTGAGACAGGGTCTCACTATGTTCCCCTGGCTGGTTCCAAACTCCTGAGCTCAAGAAGCAACCCTCCCACCCCAGCCTCCTAAGTAGCTGGGGCACTTCTTGCTTTGCACCAATGTCGACTGTTAACTGTGACCTGCCTAACTAGTGGCTATCCTTGGGGCGGAGGGTCACAAGAAGCAGATGTGTGACTTCTCAGCAGTGGCTACGGTCATTCTTGAGCCCTGGGCAGAGGGCCCCTGTCCAGCAGCGCTGACCTTCGCAAGACAACGAACGGTCACCTGGTCCTGGTTAACTCATTAGGGGGGCAGGTCCGAGAAAGTGGCCCTCACTACCCTACCCTGCCCTCATCTGTTCTGAGGACAGAAAGGACGAGTGTGTCCAGGCTGGTGGCAAAGGCTGCACTTCCGGGGTTTCTTAGCTGTAGACGCTGGGTCTGAGGAGTTGGCCCGGGGTCTTTTGCTTCTGGCCTCTGGCCCCTCGGTTCTTCCTCTCCCTCCTGGCCAGGGTGGGGCTCCCAAAGTCCCTGTGGGAAGAGTCAGGGGAAGACCAAGTTTAGAACAGACACACTGAAGTGGCAAGAAATACAGGTCACAGTGTTGGGTGAGGCGTGTCCCAGCTTTTACTCAGTCATGTATACCTCGCAGGCCAGGCCCCCCTCACTCACCATAAGCTCAAGATATGATGTGTTTTCCATCTTATACACCTCCTCTAAAGAGGCCTAAGCTCCTGGAGGCATTGTCCCATGCTCACGGCCCTCGTAAGCAGGCACTAGTGTCACTGTGCTGGCCCTTTGTAAGAGGTAGAAACCCAAGCAGGCAGCAAAGACAAGCAGCCTGTGACCTACAGCCTGCTCCCTACCTGCCCTGCAAGGGGACCTGAGCTCTGACCCCTCCAGACCCTAAACAGGCCTCTTGCTGCTGGCTACCCGACGACCAGGGTAATCCATCAGTTGGCCTGGAGATCAGATGCCACTTCCTACGTCCAAGTAGGAAGACGAGTGGCCCTGGTATTCCTGAAGTGTGCAGGCCACACTGCTCTCACACACGGAAAATGTAGGTCTGTCACAGCAACGCTGTCTCTTGTCCCTGCGGCACTGGCAGGCGGCTCTAAGGCTGACGCTTTTTACTGAGTCCCTGGGTTCCTCTTGTACATGCAGAGCTGGTGTTACAGTCACCACCGGAGACTGACTCCTTTAAAAAACGGGAGCCCTATGAAAATAGACAGGTACCATCTTATTGTTGAGGAAACTGAGGCAAGAGTCTAAGTCATTTGTTCAAGGTCACATGGCTACAGAACCAGAGCCACACAACCCCAAAGCTCCCATGAGGCCTTCTGGTCATTGTCAGATGTTTAATTAAGCTCTGCTGTGCACCAGTGTGGCAGCAGCCATTTCAAAGTGCCCTCACAGGCCGGGCATGGTGGCTCACGGCTGTAATCCTAGCACTCTGGGAGGCCAAGGCAGGAGGATCGCTCGAGGTCAGGAGTTCGAGACCAGCCTGAGCAAGAGCGAGACCCCCATCTCTACTAAAAATAGAAATAAATTATATGGACAACTAAAAATATATATAGAAAAAATTAGCCAGGTATGGTGGCGCATGCCTGTAATCCCAGCTACTCGGGAGACTGAGGCAGGAGGATCACTTGAGCCCAGGAGTTTGAGGTTGCTGTGAGCTAGGCTGACGCCACGGCACTCTAGCCCGGGCAACAGAGTAAGACTGTCTCAAAAAAAAAGGGGTCCTCACATACACCATCCATGTTGATCCAGTATCTGGGCACCAGTTCCCACAACACCTATCTTTGGGACACTGGCCTGAGCTGTGCAACCCTGGGCAGGTTCCTAAGTATCACCAGGGTCAGTATGGTCACCTGAAGAAATGAGGCTGATGCTAGTAACCTTTTTTTTTTTTTTTTTAATTTCAACCTGCATCGCTCAGGAAGATGCTAATAACTTTGCCAGGGTTACAGTGGCTGTGAAGAGGGACTGGGCAAACCTACGGTCAAATCGTGGGCTCTGTCGCTGCGTGACCCTGCGCAAAGCCACTTTGTTGGTCAGGGCCTCACCTTCCTCATTTGCAACATTGTGAGCACAATGCTTACCTGATGAGGATGAAAAGAAGACGCATGTGAAGTACATCTGGCATAGTGCCAGCACACAGAAGCTACCCAATTAATGGCGGCTATACTTTCATCTGGAATGAGGACTGTGCAGTTCATCACTTTGCCGAAAGTGAGGAAACGGACGCAAAGGACAGCCCAGGTGCCCTTCCTGATCCCATGACACTGACCTGCCTTCTCTCTGCTCTCTCTGGTCTCTGAAGCGGGGACATTGTGAAAACCCAAGGCAGGGACTCGCACGCCCCTCTCCGCCTCACCTGGCGCCATGTTCTCGTCGACCCACTGGAAGAAGCCGCACTGCTGCTCTCTCGGCTTGGCACACGTATGGAACTGGCGCCCCTTGTTGGGCCCATCCTTCTGCACGGTCCGTGTGACGGTGGGCTGGCTGCACAGGCAGGACGTGCCACCACCACTGCCATCACCAGGGCTGCCAAACCCACCCAGGCGGCTCCCTGAGCCTGGCAGGTGTCCCAGATAGCCACCTGGGGGTCTTGATACTGGGGCAGGAGGCCCTCCTGCTTCCGGATGGCCGCTGTCCGCCCACAGGAAGAAGTTGCAGCTACCCGCATTGCACTTATAGAACTGCCGGCCCTGGTTGGGGCCCTCCTTACGGACAGTGAGCAGCACGGCCTCTTGGCCACAGTTGCAGGTCACGGAGTTGCTTTCACCCGCAGCAGTGGGTGGGGGGAAGAGCTGGGCCAGAGCCTTCGAGGGCCCAGTCTGTCTGTTGCCAGGAGGTTGTGGGTGGCTGTGCTGGCTGCCACCCATCCTGTTCAGGGACTGGCTAGCCTGCAGGTGGCCAGAGGGCTGGCTAGCTCTGGGAGGGCCCCGTGAAAATCTTAGGTTTAGGATCTCCGTCAGGGTTTCATCACATCCGCCGACACAGCCAACAAACTCCAGAGGCATGGTTGGGGGAAGGCTACCACGCTTAAACTTGAACTTCAACCTGGTGAGGCCAGAAGGTGGAAAAAACCATTAACAACCAGGTGCCAGCATTTCCCTGCTCCAGCCCCAGGCCTCTCCACATCCCTCAGGCTTCAGGAAACCCATGTGAGGCCCTCAACCAGCCACCCAGGAGCCCCTGCAGCTGACACAGGAGCACAGTGGGAAGCAGTGCAGACGACACCCAAGACCCTGACTCATCAACCCAACACGGACACCTCCGAAAGGCTCCATTTCTCTATACCAGCGGTTCTCCTCTTTTTTTCTTCTTTTATCCTGATCCTCATTTTATAGATGATACCCCAGCGGGCCCTTTCTGGGCCCTTTCAAGGGCAGGTCAAAACTATTTTATAACAATGCTAAGAAGTTAGGTCTGTTTTGCTCTTGTTCTTCCATGTGTGTGCTCTAGAGCTTTCCAGAGGTTACAGCACACACAGTAACTCACCAGACTACAGGAGCAGATACAGGAAAATAGGAATTTTATTGCAAAAAAACAAGTTATTTGTGTTAGTATGCAATGCATTTGCTGTAAATGAATTAATATTTTAAAAGCTGTCTCCACTTTAATTTTGAATATAACATATATAAATAAACAGCCTACAATAAAAGCTCTGTGGGCTCCTCAACGATTTTTCAGAGTGTTAGGGGTCCTGTGAGTAACAAGTTTGAGAACCACTGTCCTGCACCCGGCTCTCCATTTTTAATGCGTGAGTAACTTCCCGAGCCCAGTGCAGCCATGATCTATCTGAAAAGGGCAGGGAACGGGGCCCTCCTGGCCAGATGCACAGCCCAGAGCCCTCTCCCACACTCTGAGGCGATGACACACACAAGACACAGCAGAGCTGGCCTGGCCCAGCTGACCTGGCTGCCACTAAGTGCCGCACCTGAAACCCTAAAACCCTGCGCGGCCTCGGAGTGAGACTCCAGGCTCTCCCCTCTGGGTCCTGGTGGGAGGCAGGGCAAGGTGGGCGACGTGGCGCACTCACTCAGAGAGGAGGTGCCTGCCTGCGGCGCCCGGCTCACCTGTACACAGGCTGTGGCTGACAGACAGGACACACGCTGCCGTCCCTGCTGGCCTCCAGCACCGAGTCAGGAAACCACATGGCCGTTCGACACTCCGGGAAACCCGTGCAGCTGAGGTAGAACCTAAGGAGCAGGGGCCAGGTGAGACCACTTACCTGAACACAGTCACTGGTATTCAACAACTTCGAAAAATGAGTCTATTTACTCTGTACTTCCCCCAAAACGAAGCAGCTACTGCTGAGCCTGCCTGCTTCGTCCTTAAAGAAACATGAGCCAACAGGCAGCCGTGGAGCAGTGATCTTTGTGGAGCAGTGATCTGGCCGCATCACACATTCTCAAGTTTTTGCCGCCTGCCAGTCTGGGGTGGGGCCAGCACGCCCTCATTTGCACGTGAGTATTTGCATGTGAGTAAACAGAGGCCTGGAGCTCTCTGGAAACCTTGCACAGAGGGAGGGAGCCAGGCCTAGAAAGGCCTTCTTGCCCAGTGCCCACCCCACTTGCTGCTCTTGGCCAGCACATCTCCACGCCTTCCAGTCATGGAACTTCAGGGTCTTACAATTCCTCTGCGTGTGCCTGGGTAGTACTAGACAGGAAAAACCATCCCTAAACCCCAGTTATTTAAACAAGAAATCCACAAACTCAGAAAGGGAACTTATCAGATGAACCCTGGCAAGCTAAAGCCCTCAAGACAATCTCCAGACCCTCCCTGGTGACTCTGAGAAGAATTCTTTTGTTATCAAGTACAGTACCTGCAGAATTCCAAACCAAAACAAACGTAGCCTTTCTCCTTATGTTCCAATGATTACTAATAGAATAACCTACTGGTGGCAAAGAAAACCATCAGTAGCATTTATTATGCACTGAAATATATGCCCAGGCAAGGCTGAGCCTAGAGTGGCGCCGGCTTCCGCCTGTGGGTGGCATGAGCCCTGCCACCTGCTTCTAGGTCTGACCCACAAACCTCTTGTTTTCCAGAGCTGGGGGAGGTGCCCCCCTCCAGGCCAGCCAGGCCACTGAGGGCTGCGGTGAGGAGAGGAGGGGGGAAACAACCTTTCTCAGTGGCAGCAGGGAGGCGGCACGATTCTGCAGTCCAGGCAGAGGCGAAGGGCAGTTAAGTCCTGGGCAGTTAAGCTGAGACTCTCAGCTAATGCCCCTGGCCCATTAAGCCTCAGTTTTCACTTTTTTTTGAGACAGAGTCTTACCCTGTCGCCTGGGCAAGAGTGCCACGGCATCAACTTACCTCACAGCAACCTCAAACTCCTAGGCTCAAGTGATCCTCCTGCCTCAGCCTCCTAAGTAGCTGGGACTACAGGTGCGCACCACCATGCTCGGCTAAGTTTTTCTATTTTTAGTTGCCCAGCTAATTTTTTTTTCTCCCTATTTTAGTAGAGACGGGGTCTCGCTCTTGCTTAGGCTGGTCTCCAACTCCTGACCTCAAGTGATCCTCCTGCCTCAGCCTCCCAGAGTGCTAGGATTACAGGCGTGAGCCACTGTGCCGGCCTGTTTTTACTCTTTAAAAAGTGGAAAAAAAGGCTGGGTGTGGTGGCTCACACCTGTAATCCCAGCACTTCGGGTGGCAGAGGCTGACTGCTTGAGGCTTGAGGCCAGGAGTTTGAGACCAGCCTAAGCAAGAGCAAGACCCCATCTCTATAAAAAATAGAAAAATTAGCTGGGCATGGTGGTGTACACCTGTAGTCCCAGCTACTTGGGAGGCTGAGGCAGGAGGATTGCCCTAGCTCAGGAGTGTGAGGTTGCAGTGAGCTATGATGATGTCACTGCGCTCTACCCTGAGCAACACAGCCAGATCCTGTCTCTTAAAAAAAAAAAAAAAAAGTGGGGGGAAAAAAATCCCTGCCTTGCAGGGTGCAAAGTGGTTATGAAGATGGAACGAGACAATGTTTACAGAGAATCTTGCATCATGCCAGTGAGGGATGGCACCTGATGAAGGACAGCCTCCATCCCTCTCCAGCACTTTTTCCCCCATGAACCTCCTCTAGTGGCCAGCTGCCAGCAAGGACAACTAGGCCAGACTAGGCAACCTGATCGGGGGTAAACTGCCCACTGAGATCTAGTACGTGAACATGAAGAGGGAGTTGAGGTTTCCAGGCCTAATTCAGACCAGTATTTGGTGAGCACCTACAGTGTGTCAGGCAAAGTGCTGTACAGTCTTGATCCTTTGTCCTGAAAGGGGCAGCCTTGCAAAAATAACAGGGAAACACCTAATCCCACAGTTTCCCCAGTAACAGCTAAAGATCAGTCCTATGAGCTCTCTCACTAACAGGCCCCCAGCAGGAGTTCTGCTTTGCACAACTTCTGGAAAGACCTGAATGAACGGAAGAGAGATGTAGATTTCTCTCTTTCAAAATTGTTTTTTGAGAATCTGCTTTTACAGAGTTCCTGAGTAAACAGCAGGAGAGCCAGCTACAGCCTCAACCATATCTCGAGGACAGAGTCACATCTGCTGTGATAATCCCTTCTCCAAGGAAAGGCAGGGAACCAAGCCTTAGACTTTGACATACTTGCAGTTTTGCTATCTACCTCCTGTTGCTTTTGTTATCAACTGATAGCCAGCACTTGTTTTCCCCTCTCTTCATCCCCCTTAAAATCAGTAAACTCAGCACTCGGTCTCCCTGCTGGCACCCCTTCTCTTTCTTTGGGATGCCATGCCGTCTCTCTCTCTCTCTTTCTATCCCCCTTTCTTCTTTCTCCTCTAAGAAGGATAAAATAAACTTTTTCACTTTTATATCTTAACCTCTTTGTGAGAAATCTTTCTCCACCCATGCTATGAGCACCCACTAGCCTTTCCACCCTCACCATCCTCACCCTTAGCACAGCTTTGTGAGGGAGACACTACTGGCTTTATGAAAGACAACCTTGGGGCTCAGAGTCTTAAGTAAGTTGCTTCCAGCCACACAGGTCACCTCAGAGAGAAGTGGGATTTGAACCCAGACCCATCTGGATCTGAAGCTCACGCTCCTCCACCACTCGCCACACATTGCATACATGATGTCTTACCCACGGCAGCCCAAAACACCCCACTATCACTTAGTCCCTCACCTCCTCTGAGTCCCCACAGCACTGCACACCTCAAAGGCCTGTCCCCACCATGCTACCCTTCTAGCCCAACAGCTTGCTGGGGCTGGCAACAGGCCAGCCTTTAACCAATTCCATGGAAATAAAATGGCAGGGCCTTTCAGAGAGCTGCCCGGCCGACACAGCAGGTGCTGGGGCGCAGAGGCAGGGCAGAAGCCCGGGCACTGACCCGCCACTCTTCTTGGTCTTGAGGACCATGTCCTTGTTGCACTGTGGGCACTTCCTGATGGGCTCCAGCATGGTTGGGTAGATCTCTTCCAGCTGGCCCACCTCTGCCCCTTCCCCAAAGTACTGGGCCAAGGCCTCGTCCAATCTGAAGAGAGGGCAAAAACACACATCAGCTGGCAATCGCTGCAAACCACTTACAACATTCTTATATGTACACAACACGTGTGACCTTGGGAACCAGCTGGTAAGTGAGCCACAGGCCTGCTGCAGAGAACAGAGGGCAGAGAGAGGAGACTGAGATTATCAAACAGCCCTGGCTCCTGGTTCCTAGCCAGAGCCTGGTAGGAGTCAAGCTATAGGCAGCTAATTCTGTCTTGTCACCGGCCCCACATTAAACAAATAAAACTGCACAGGGTCTACACACAAACTCTAGAAGTGTCTCCCTTAAGTTTAAACTAGTTCATGCATTTCCTTTCAAAATTAGCATGGGGCAGTCTGAAGGACAAGAAAGAACAAACTATTTCCTACTATGCTTTCACAACACACTTCTGATGCCGGCTGTGTGGGTTTTTTCCACCACATGCCAACCAATTCTTCAGCAGACACTAGCTGGGCATCCTCCCATTCGATTCAGTTCTGGCGCTATATACCTGGAGAGCGTTCTGCAATTAGGGGCTCAGTCCCACGAGACTGCCCCCTCTTTAGATGCCAGTCACAAATCCCATGCTGCACTTCTGACCAACCAGTTATAAACTGGGCTTCCTAGAACCCCTTCCTTGGGTTTGGTTAACTTGCTGGAGTGGCTCACAGAACTCGGAAACACTTTACTTACACTTGCCTATTAAAAAAGGATACCACGGATGAAGCCAGATGGAAGAGACACACAGGGTGAGATGTGTGCGAGGGGGCACCGAGCTTCCAAGCCCTTTCTGGGAACGCCACTATGAACCTCCACACGCTCAGCTACTGGAAGCTCGCCAAACCCAGTCCACGGGTTGTTATGGAGGCTTTAGTACTCAGGCATGACTGATAAATCACTGGCCACTGGTGATAAACCTAACCTCCAGCCCCTCTCCCCTCCCCAGAGGTGGGAGGTGGGATCAAAAATCCCAACCTTCTAATCACAGGGTTGGTTCCCTGGCAACCAGTCCCAATCTGAGGCTGTCGGGGAGCCCTCAGCCATCAAGTCACCTCATTAGCATACGAAAGTCACTTTGGGGATTTTTGAGGGTTTTAGGAGCTGTGTGCCAGGAAACTGAAAACTAAATATACATATCTTACTATAAATCACAGTATCACAGGTATAAAATATGTCATTTCTAACAAAAGGCACACGGCTGCTCGCTAAATGGCCACCTCCGAAGGCCTGAGAACAAATGAATCATACCCCAGCATGTGGGTTTACTGATTTAAAAGACTATGCTGTCTAACTCAAGACAATTAAAATCAATAGAAGGGCATTTCTGAAGCCATTGGCCCAGAGTAACTGGAGCAGATCATGTTGACTATTGTTTCTACACAGACAAAGCTCTCTAGAACCCCCAAGAGGAAAACCCAGAGGGGAGAAGTGGGGTGTGGCAGCCCTAGGGCAGGGGGTGAGGATGAACCTAGTAGGGGAACAGCCCCCAAGAACTCCCTCTGCTCCCTGGGGAAACGGCACTCACTTCTTCGCTTTAGCCACTGCTTCAATGAAAACCTGCTTGTATTTCTGCACCTGCTGCCTCAGAACCACCAATTTGTCCTTCTTGCCCTCACAGATCAGCTTCAGATCAGCTTCCAGCTCAGCCCGGAGGTCAGGCTTAGACATCTCGTAGCCCATGGAATCATACCCTGCAGGGAAAGAGGGTGCTCCGTGAGGGCCCCCAGCACCACTGCCCACATCCATTGCCAGCTGCCCACTCCCTTACCTTCCACAAGTCCCATGCCAAGGTGCCCAGGGAGGAACCGCTTGTCTGGGGTGAGCCCCACGTACATCCGGGCTTTGATGGTCTCAATGTGCTCGGCGTGGGTGGCATCAGTACCTAGAAGCCATTTCCCAGTTACTCTGAGGTAATAATACAGACAGCCGCACCCAGCGGGCTGGGGCACCTCGTTCACACCACGACCCCCTCTGCCTGGAGGGCCTATGTAGTAGACAAGATGCGTCTGTTCCCATCTGGTTTATAAGAGAAATCACACAGGCAACCTCAACCTCATATCTGATTACTCATCAAAGCTGTCAATTCCAGCTTGAAAATTCCTTTAAATCCTCTTTTCTCCGTCCTGTGTCACAGCCACGGCTGGAGTCTACCCCTTCCCATCGGCACCGTTACCACACCCTCATCCGCCCCATTTCTGCTCCCTTCCGCCCACTCTCTAAGATGTGGCCAAAGGGACCTTTTAAAATGGAGCTCTGCCATTAGGGAAATGTAAATCAAAACCACAATAAAATACCATTTCACACCCACTAGCATGGGTATAATCAAAACGATAATAACAAGTGTTGGTGAGGATGTGGAGAAAATGTAAAATGGTGCGGCCACTGTGAAAAACAGATTGGCAGTTGCTCAAAAAGTTAAAAGTACAGTTACCATGTGGAAATAACAGGAAAATATCTAATCCTACAATTTCCTAATAACCTCTAAAGATCAATCACGAGCTCTCCCTACTCTCCGGTCTCTCTGTGCCTAGCTGGCAGGCACAATGCAGGGCTCTGTTTTCCGAATCTGTTTCTACAGCCTGAGGTGTTCCTGAGAAGCTCCTACGGGGAGCAAACTCCAGGCCTCAGTTTCCTGCCCAAAACCTTATCTCAGGGGCAAAATCACACCCTCTGTGATAAGCCTGACTACATTTCAGAGAAAATCAAGTCTCCAGGAACAGAGAAAAAGCAAGAAAGATGAACAATGGGACTGCTCTTGAAGCTGCCTGCTAATTACTCCACAGCAGCTTCGGTTTTAACTGACAATTACTATTTTTTCCTTTCTCTTCGCTGCTGGCACCTCCCTTCTCCCTTCTTTGAACACCAAGTGACCCAGCAATCCTAATCCTAGACATATACCCAATAGAACTGAAAACACATATCCATGTAAAAGCTTGTACTCAACTGTTCATAGCCGCATTAGTCCTAACAGCCAGAGAGAGAAAAACCTAAATGTCCATCAACTGAGCAGCAGATGAACAAAATGTGGTCTATATTGCAATGGAATATTATTTGATAATAAAAAGGAATGAAATGAAAGTCTTTTTCCGTGGCCCAGCTGACACCTTGATTTCGAGGAAGGAAGTCCTGACACATGTTATGACATGGATGAATCTTGAGGTCAGTTATAAAAGGCCACGTATTTATCGTACGATTCCTTTTATAGGGAATGTCTAAAATAAGCAAATCTCTCTGTCAGAAAGATTAATAGTTGCCTAGGGCTGGAGGATTGGAGGAGAGGGGAACGGGAGTTCGTGCTATAGCGTGCACGGTTTCTTTCTGAGGTGATGAAAATGTTCTAAAACAGATCGTGGTGATGACTGCACAACTTTGTAAATGTACTAAAAATGTGAATTATACATTTTAAACAGGTGAATTGTATCGTACGTGAATGATGTCTCAAGTAAACTGTTAATTATCATTTTAAAAATATTACTTAAATAATATTTTAATAATTAGGTGGGCAAGTGGCTCACTATAAACCCAGCACTTTGGGAGACCAATGCAGGAGGATGGCTTGAGGCCAGGAGTTTGAGCAACACTGCAAGAGTTTGTCTCAAAAAAAAAAAAAGAAAAGTTAGCTGCGTGCAGAGGTGGCATGCACTACTCGGGAGGCTGAGGCAGGAGGATTGCTTGAGCCCAGGAGTTAGAGGCTACAGTGAGCTATGATCGTGCCATTGCACTCTGGCCTGGGCAACAGAGCAGAAACTCACTGTCTCTAAAAAAACAATTAAATAAATTAAAAATATTATAATTTGGCTTGGGTTTTTTTTTGTTTTTCTGAGAGTCTGGCTCTGTTGCCCAGGCTAGAGTGCTGTGGCGTCAGCCTCACTCACAGCAACCTCAAACTTCCGGGCTCAAGCGATCCTCCTGCCTCAGCCTCCCGCACAGCTGGGACTACAGGCACGCACTACCATGCCCAGCTGATTTTTTTTATTTTTAGTAGAGAGGAGGTCTCACTCTTGCTTAGGCTGATCTCGAACTCCTAAGCTCAAGTAATCCTCTGCCTCAGCCTCCCAGAATGCCAGGATTATAGGCGTGAGCCACTGCACCTGGCCTGCTTTGGTTTTTTAAAAGTGCACTTCTATGTGGCTCCCTGCCGACTGTGAGGAGGCACCCAGGCCCCACAGCCCTGCAAGCCAGGCTGCAAAGTCAGGCCCGAACCACCTTTCTTTCTCACCTCCTATGTCCACCCCTCACTGCCCCCAGCTGCAGCCAGCCTATGCTTTCCTCCCCGTGCCCTTCTGCAAGCCCTGCCCTGTGCTGGGCTTGCCTTCACTGACCAGGAAGTCTTACTATGAGGTTTTGGTCCAGTTTAAATGCCAGCCACGCCCCACCCATGATGTTTTCTTCCTGCTCCCTGCGGAACCCATCACATTGTATTCAGTGTGTTGGTTTCGTTTGGTTCTTCTGCTAGACTGAGTCCTTGAAGGGAAAGACAAGGTTTCATTCTTCTTTGAGTCCCTGGTGCCTAGTCCAGGGTCTCACTCTAGCAGGCCTCATACTTTTTTTTTGAGACAGAGTCTCACCCTGTTGCCCAGGCTAGAGTGCCATGGCGTCAGCCTAGCTCACAGCAACCTCAAACTCCTGGGCTCAAGCAATCCTTTTGCCTCAGCCTCCCGAGTAGCAAGGACTACAGGCATGTGCCACCATGCCTGGCTAATTTTTTTCTATGTATTTTTAGCTGTTCAGCTAATTTCTTTCTATTTTTGGTAGAGACAGGGTCTCGCTCTTGCTCAGGCTGGTCTTGAACTCCTGAGCTCAAACAATCCACCCGCCTTGGCCTCCCACAGTGCTAGGATTATAGGCATAAGCCACCGCGCCTGGCCTAGGCCTCATACATTTTAATCAAAGAAATCGTGATGGGCAAACCCCCTCTAATTTTACTAAACCTGCAGGCTTTCTGGATATCTCAGTGATGGTCATGGACTCCAGGTTGGAGCACTTTTCCCAAGTCATAGGACTACTAAACTCTCTTTGTAGATGAGGCAGGTATGGCCTGGATGGAGAAAGCAGCTTCCATAACACATGCAGGGGACTCCTCTTCCCTTCCATCACGCAGCTGGCCTTCCTGGACTAGGTTTTGCTAGAGACAGCCCTTGAAAGCTGTGTGCTATGAACGCTATGAAAAACGGATGGAGGGACAGCAGATCACTCACCATGACCCACCTGCAAAGCTTGAGCCACAGGACTTACTGGGAAAAACATAATTCTGGCCCAGTGTTTTTTAAAACCTAATTTCTGATTCCTAAGCAACTATGGGAACAAAAAGCTAACAATCCAGCCACCCATGGCTAACAGTAGGGTCTTGCCAAGTACATGTGGGTGAGTGAGGCCAGTGTGAGTGTGAGTAGTGTGGGTGCACACCTGTGGGGACGGCTGACACTCACATCCACTGTTCCACAAGGGAAGGAGGCCCAGGCTGCCAGATCTGACACTTCAAAAGATAACAATATAGTTTTCTTCTTTTTTTTTATTCTTTCCATGGTGTTACTGACAGCTGAAATGATACAGTTTTAATTGCTGCTACCTTATTTGTTGTTCTATCCCCATGCGCCCAAACGGTGCTCCTAGCTGAGCACTCTGAGTCATGGGAAATGTGTCGCTCTATGTACCGTATGGCACGGGATTTCAGAGCACTGACTGTGGAGATTCAAATCAGGTTTAAATAACACACACTTGGTGACCTTAGGTAAGTACTTAACCTCTCTAAGCCTCACTTCAACTATAAAAATGGGGTAAGAATATAGCACCCGCATTAGAGCGTGCCTGGCCATAGCGAGACGCGAGTCACGCAGAGGAGCTACTGACCAATGCCGTGCTTCTCCATGAGGGCGATGAGGTCGGCCTCGGTGAGCAGCTGGGGCGGGCTGGTCTCCCCATCCACCATCTCCACGGTGCTGGGCTGAAAGCGGGAGCCTTGCTCGTAGACAGGGAGGATCTGCAGGGAGCAGCATGCGTGCAGTCAGATCACTGTCACCACACTCAGGCAAAAAACAACCTCCATTACAAGGAATACAGTCTCATGCCACTAGACGGCTCAGGGCTAGGACATGACTGTCCTCCCTTCTCCCTGGGGTCCACCTCTTTATCACCTTGTCACTCCAGCGATCATATGGATACACGTCCAGATAGTTTCGGGCCAGAATCATGAGGCCGCTGGCCACAAAGCGTTCCTGAGCAATGTCAATCTCTACAGTGGTCTCCTGCCCCTGAGCATCCTGGGAGCAGCAAGCCAGGAAATGGCGAACGATAAACTCATACAGTCGCTGTTCATCTCCCTAGGAAGAGAGGGAGAATTTGAAACTCCCTTGAAAATACCACCTCTTGTTTAAACCCGGTTTATGTCACCTTTCAGCCTAATGTTCTGCCTGGAACATGTGACAGAGCTCCTTAGGTAAGCAAGTGAGCCATCTTCCCCTCCAGACTGGGAAGTGGTTCTTTGATGTAAACCCAATCTAAGCAGAAAACAAGTTGAAAGCATAAAAAGTCAGCAAGACACTACCCAATACAAGAGTCACACGGTCTTGAGAGCCCGAGCCCAACTTCATGCGTACATTCAGGTAGTAATTTGTCAGGGTGATTTTTCATCAACTGGGTAAATCCAGGATTTAGTGAGTCTCACCCCATCAAAAGCCCATGCACATCTAATAATTCCCCATCTGCGAAGTTATTCAAAGGAGTAACTGAAGATCCACACAAATGTTTATGTGTACATCTGTTAACTATAGGGCATGTTGTAAACAACTCACTGTTCCAAAAATCAACTGGACAAAATAAATTATAGTACATCTATGCAATCTTTAAATATCATACTTTTAAATACTGCAGAAAGTGGGGAAATACTCATGATATAAAATGTTAAAGTAGTTTTTTCTGTCACCTAGGCTGGAGTGCAATGGCACAATCACAGCTCACGGCAGCCTTGAACTCTTAGGTTCAAGTGATCCTCCCACCCTGGCCTCCCAAAATACTGGGATTATAGGCATGAACCACCATGCCTGGCCTTAAATAGTTGTTTTGACAAAGCTATCTGAAGTTATAATTTCATTAAGACTATATATACATGCATACAAAAAATGTGGTTATCAGGGCAATTATAGGCAATTTTTTCCTTGTTTATATAATTTTTTATATTTTCTAAATTCTGCAAAATGAAATTGTATTAATTTTATTTTAAAAATTTATTTATTTTTGAAACAGAGTCTCACTCTGTTGCCCCTGCCTAGAGTGCAGTGGCGTCCTATCATAGTTCACTGCAACCTCAAACTCCTGGGCTCAAGCAATTCTCCTGCCTCAGCCTCCTGAGTAGCTGGGATTACAGGTGCATGCCACAACACCTGGCTAATTTTTTTCTGTTTTTAGTATAGACAGGGTCTTGCTCTTGCTCAGGCTGGTCTTGAATTCCTGACCTCAAGCAATCCTCCTGCCATGGCCTCCCAGAGTGCTAGGATTACAGGCATGAGGCACTGCTTGAAAATGTATTAATTTTAAGATCAGAAGGAACGTGTTATTAAAGAAAGAAGAAACAAGATCCAAATTTGTTCAGCTCTGGGACAGCCTGCGAAGTCAGCAAGCCTCAAAGACTCCTGTCCCCACTGAGCCCATCAGGCAGAGCCCAGTGGGAAACTCTACAGCGGCTACAGCATGACAGGAGGGAGGGGGCAAAGTCTTGGGAAGGCAAGGGAACCCCTCAGGAGGACAGACAGGATTCTCTAGTTACAAGGGACTGTAAATGGCTGTGGGGGGCGGACTTAGCAGGGTGTGGGGGCAACCTGGGCTATGTGTCCGGGACGAGGGGAGCAGCAGTGGGAGCCCTGTGCTGACGGGGCTAGAGCAAAGGTGGGGCCCACCATGGGGGGTCTTTCATGAAAGCCAGGCGGAAGATTATGAAATAGGAGAATTCTGACACTGACTTCTCTTTTCTGAAATGAAAGAGATATCTCAAGACCACTCATTTCCTACCATCAGGGCCTGCAGGGTAAACGCGAATCTTACTACTGGCCCTCAGCGCCTCGCTCTGGGTGCTAGTGGGCAGCACGTTCAAAGAAACCAACCTGCAGGCTGCTGGTGTACTTAGTGGGGTGGATGGGAGGGTGAGCTTGGTCAGACTTGCTCCCATTTCGTGGGGTGGGGCCGCCTCGCTCCAGAATGCTCTGGGCAAAGGCTCCCCAGCGTGGGTCTGGGGTCTGCTGTTCCACCAACGCTGTCAGGTTCAAGTCTTTGGGGAAAATGTTTGTTTCTGTCCGGGGATAGCTGATGTACCTAAAACAAAGGCCAACAAACAGAAAAAGAATTCTTTTTAGGCTCTGTAGTTGGTTTATAAGCAACTGACAGCACCTGCTAACACCTGCAATTACCTAGTTCATACAGCCAACTCACCTGAAAGCAACCTAGGTTATCTGCACTGAGAAAGTTCTGAGATGCCCCTCACAGGGTGAAAAGCGGCCACAGGGGAAGGGAAGGGGCCAGCTCTGCACAGGATCAAGACCCAGGACTCTGCCAGCGCCTCATGGCCTGGGGCACGTCACTGGCCTCTCTTGGGGTCAGTCTGACCCTGGTGTAGCACATGAGCCTCGTCAGCCCCAACAGCTCCAGCAGTGTGTGTTTCTCTAACTTTTCCTAGAGTGCATAAAGAACAATGCCGTCCCTAAACTATAATGGAGACTCTATACGTAATTTTAAATCTTCAATTAGCCACTTAAAATTTCAGATAGTTTACATTCTATTTTCATGCAAGTCTTCAAAAATCCAGTATATATCTTACATTTACAGCACATCCCAAGTTGGACAACCCAAACTTCAAGTGCTGAACAGTCGAATGTTGGACAGCACAGTCAGACGACCTCCTTGCTGGGGTGCCCGTGACCCCTGGGTAGGGATGATTTTCACAGGCAAAAACTCCCAGAGGTGCTGCCTGCTCTCTGCCACTTGCCAGGGCACCAGGGAGATTGTTGAGGAGTCAAGAGTAGGATCTGGATTTACTCTATGGGTTCTCACACTGAAGTGCTTTTTTCATATCAGAAAAGAGAAGTCAATGTCAAAATCCTCCGTCAGAACTTGGGTGTTATTTAGATAATTTGTGTTTCCTCATAAAGTCCACTTCTAAAATCTTTCACCCTGATAATGATGCTTCAAATTCTACTCCCAAATCTACTCTCAAGAATACTCACCCTTGAGTGTAGAGCTTTTCAGCAATCCTCATGGTTTCTTTAGCGTTTATTCTCAACTTGCGAGAAGCCAGCTTCTCAAGCTCCTGTGAAATGGGTCGACAGGCACGTTAGGTGTGAGTGAGAGGGCACGACCCGACTGCACGACTCATCTTCAGACAAGTCTGCCCCTGTCAGTCCAGGGTCTTCTGTCACACAGCGGGGGAAAGGCTGTCTGAGAACGATTTCTGGGCCTGCCAGCAGAGCCAGATTCCCCGCCCAGTGGTTCTCAGACTGATGCGTGAGGCTTACCGGTGAAGCCAGCAGATTCACGGCCCTGCCCACTGGGGACTTGACAGAGCACAGCAAGGCCGGGACACAAGCTGAAATCTGCACGTTTTAACAAGCAGCCTAACATACAGTTCTAACACAGGTAGTCTGAGAATCAGATTTTGTGAATCCCACCCAACCCCCAGTAAACTCCCCTGGATGGTGAAAACCACTCTTTGAGGCCTCCTGGGGGATAACCAGTTGTTCTTTTTCCCTGGGCACCACTCCCACAATGCTGCCGACTACATGTCAAAGCACATTTGACCAGAAAAGAATAAAACATGTATGCCTACTATATAAAATCAATCCATGACTTTCCTCTGGGAATCCCTCAACACATACGCACATTTACTGTGGCCTGTCCGAGACAAGCAATGCACTGCCTAGCAGCCCACGCACATTTTTAGCCTGCACATTCGGTATGTACAACTTCAAAGTGGACTGTTCCAGATGAAGGAGCAGCAGGGGAAAGCTTTGCTTCCTTTAGAACCCGCTTGTGGTTGGGCGCGCTGGCTCATGCCTGTAATCCTAGCACACTGTGGGAGGCTGAGGCGGGAAGATCACTTGAGGTCAGGAGATCAAGACCAGCCTGAGCAGGAGCAAGACCTCGTCTCTACTAAACATAGAAAAAATTAGCCAGGTATGGTGGTACATGCTTGTAGTCCCAGCTACTCGGGAGGATGAGGCAGGAGGAGCACTTGAGCCCAGGAGTTGGAGGCTGCAGTGAGCTATGATGACACCACTGCACTCCAGCCTGGGGGACGGAATGAGACTCGGTCTCAAAAATAAAAATAAACAACATGGACCGGGCAGGGTGGCTCACGCCTGTAATCCTAGCACTCTGGGAGGCTGAGGCAGGAGGATTGCTTGAGCTCAGGAGTTCGAGACCAGCCTGAGCAAGAGCGAGACCCCGCCTCTACTATAAATAGAAAGAAATAAGCCAAACAATTAAAAATAGAAAAAATTAGCCGGGCATGGTGGTACGTGCCTGTAGTCCCAGCTACCCAGGAGGCTGAGGCAGGAGGATCCCTTAAGCCCAGGAGTTTGAGGCTGCTGTGAGCTAGGATGACGCCATGGCACTCTAGCCCGGGCAATAGAGTGAGACTCTGTCTCAGAAAACAAGAAAACCCAAACAACACGAAAAAAAAATGCTTGGGTTTAAAAAATAAGCTACTCTAATTATAAATTATAATACTGTAAAAAATATGAATGTGAAAAAAAAACCCAGGAAGACACCAAAATTATACCAACAATTATCTAAGGATGGTCATTTGTCGTCTTCTTTTTGTTTCCCAAACCTCACACAATGCAGTTATATTGCACTTGATAAATTTAAAACAAAAAATAGCATTAAGAGGCCAAGCAGGGCTGTATCTTTCCCAAGTGCTCTGCTGTGTGGTATGGTGATGGGTGACGTTTCCTTCCACTGTACCACAGTCCATGCAGAACTACAGCCCCAACAATGGGAAGTAATTGCTCCTCAGTGCCTGAAACAGTCTGGAACATACCACAGTGTCCAAAGCTTGAGGTCGCCACTTGCTCTTGGGCTTAGATCTGACCTCCACCACAGTTGCCAAAGGATCCTAGGAAGTCAGGAAAGCAAAGACGGCGTGAACTTCCAGCCTTCCCTTGGGCTGCCCCTGCTCACCACTCCAGACCATATTGACCACTGCCTTAGGCCACAGTGACAGCCCCAGAGAGCTACCTACTTAATGGTGCTTATACCTGATGGTGTGGTGGACATCATCATCCCTTTCCCACTCTAACCAAGATTCTGAAGGGCAATTTCACAAGCCTTAAAGAGCCTATGAAATACAACAAACAGCCTATGCATCTCCTGAGTACAGTTTCCTACACGCACATGCACAGTGTTATTGTTTTTTTAATTCAGGATAATACAGAGTTAGAAACAGGAGAAGTTGTACAATACAAGCTGGAGAACTATAATCTTAAAAGCAACTTCATACTTTGAAGAGCATGTAGATGAGCAAAGAACTCAGTTTAAGTGGTTTGCTAATGAGGATATCTGCCTATCAAAATCCAAATTTCTCCCTCCCGAAAGACTGAGAACGAGCTGCTCATAAGCTCTGAGCAGATCACCTGCCACATATTCCTGCACCACATCCTAGCGAAGGAGAAACACTGCAGGTCTTCTTGTTTAACAGATAAACATGCAGTATCACAGAGACACCTGGTGGTCCAGGGTCAAAGGGCGGAGTGGGTGACAGGCAGGGGCAGCAGTGTGCAGAAAGGGCAGGGACGTGCTGGGATCCAGGCTGAGCTCTGCCACATACTCGCTCGTGTGTGTGTGTGTGTGTGTGTGTGTGTGTATGAGTCACTTCACTTTGTCTAGGTCCCTCATCTGTGAAATTGGGATGGCATCATCACCCTCATAGGCATTATTAGAATTAAACAAAATAATGTGAGACAAAATATGCCTGGCACATACCAGGTGCTCTGTAGTTCTCACTCCCCTACGAAATTAGTAACAATCCTGCCAGTGGGCTACAGCCAAGAAGCACCCGTGAATTATCAAACCTAGAGATCCCAGGATTCTCCTTAGGCACCACTGTGTGCAGGCCCTGGGAAAAACCGGGCTACGTGCTGACTGATAGGAAGTGGCATTGCAAAATGGACAACCAGTCCAAGGGTCAGGAATTGTGAAGGCAGGGTCCCCACTGCCAACGACAGGCCTACGGCGTGCCTTTGCACGTGTTGTTCTGAGACACAGCTTCCCCCCAGTCCTCCCCTGGCTGCCTCATTCTAACCGCCGCTTAAATGTCACCCCTCTGCCAGGTCTTTCCTGACCACCACATCCAGAACAGCCCCTTCCCTGCTCCGCAGGCCTCTCTCTATCCCTTTTCCTTCTTAATTTTCTTCTTGGCTTTAATCGCTATATGAAATTATCTCATTCATTTGTGACTTTCATTTCTCTAGACTTCCTTATGTGACCAAGCGGGAGCAGACGCTGTCCAAATTGCTTCACAGAGATTCCCTAGGAATCTATGATCTGGACTGTCTAGCTGATGCCTGTTAATCTCTGGTGACAGTATAAGCCCCGGAGAGGGATTTCAGCTATAAGTTCTCAAAATTTCTGATTTTATCTAAAAGTTCTGTAGATCCTTCCCTTCCATATTTTTAGCGCTGCTTTCTGCAAACTTAAAGCTCAAGTTCAGTGGGAGACTGGGACAGAGAGGGAGTGGCCTGGGAGGTGTGCAGAATGCTTCCTAGATCATTAGGATTTCAGAGCACTTCTTACCTCCATACACAACTGATAGAGGACAAGACAAGCTGTGTGGTTAAAGAGTCGATGCCTTTTCCAGTTGAATTCTACAATGCCATCTTTGTGGTCATGAGTCACTGTATTGGGGAGAGACAAACAGAAAGGCTGTCTCTCAGAGAAGCCACATGATATGACAGATAGAACAAGGTATTTTACAGTGAAAGCCAAAGGAATATGAAACAGGGAACAGTTTCTAAATACTAAAACAAACATTAAGTACATTCTTAATATTGTAATGGGGCAGAGAGAAGGGCAGCAAGATTTTTGTTTAAATTACACCTTTAATTAGCACTACTAATGCCCCCCAGTCCCTTGTTATCCCTGGGCCCCTGTGTACACAACCCTCAGCCTCACCTTTAATCCTGTGGAAGACCTCTGGCACGAAAGCCTGGATGGCTTTGAACCTCTCCACCACAAAGCCCAGCGTGGGGAACTGGCAGCTGCCGTAACTGATGAGCTGCTCTGCCAGCACCTCAGGGAAAATCCTCTGCAGCCGCAGCGTCTGGAACCTGGTGAAGGCAGCTCCTGGAGAGAGGGGAGGGAGCGAGGGAGGAAGGAAGGAAGGAACCAGAGAACAAGGGGCGCCGAGGTCAGAGCTGGGTGCGTACATTTACACAGAACCTCAGTTTTGGTTCCATAACCAAACATCAACATGCCCTGTGGCAGTGGGAGGGTCCGTCCGGCTCCTCACCTATTCTCAGATCCAGCTCCTGCCTCACATCCACAGCGTCGCTCACTCTCTGATCAGGCTCGGCCAGGTTTTCACAGGCCATCCTGATGGCACGGGGCGTGATCTCAGAGAAACGGGCTCGCAACACCTGCAGACTGGGCTTCGCTATGGAACACAAGGTGGTACCAAGGTCAAAGTCAGATCATACTGCCCTCTCCATCACAAGGGGTTCACTTATATTTTTTTATTTTTTTTGAGACAGAGTCTTACTCTGTTGCCCAGGCTAGAGTGCCATGGCATCAGTCTAGCTCACAGCAACCTCAAACTCCTGGGCTCAAGCGATCCTCCTGCCTCAGCCTCTCAAGTAGCTAGGACTACAGGCATACACCACCATGCCCAGGTAATTTTCCTATAAATATATATATATATATACATATATATATATTTTTAGCTGTCTATATAATTTCTTTCTATTTTTAGTAGAGACAGGGTCTTGCTCTTGCTCAGGCTGGTCTCGAACTCCTGAGCTCAAACAATCCACCTGCCTGGGCCTCCCAAAGTGCTAGGATTACAGGTGTGAGCCACCACGCCCGGCCCTGGGGCTCACTTTCAAACTACCTTGAAATAAAGGCAAACCAGTTTAAGCTGTGATGTGCCCGATTTACCTGTATGTTAAATCAATGGTACACAAAGTCTAAGAGGGAAACATCACATAACCTTCAAGCTGATGTCAGAAATAACTGCAGAGTGAATTTTAGCGATTAACTACCATTCACTTGGTGAGCTTTTTGAGACTTCAACTTTAATGCTCTCTCAGGCCTTTAGGCAAAACAAAAACTCTGTCAAGTAAAGAGTCTTGTGGGGAAATTTCATGTCCCTTCAGCAAAGAACACAAGCATACACATCATGTTTGAAAGTTAATGCATTTAAATTTCCAGGAGTCATCAAAGCATTCAACACAAAACCTCTTCGGGAAAATAGGAACCCCACCCTCTGAGCCAGAGAATGGCCTGTTCATCACTTCCTCTAAGTTACATGAAATCGTTACCCTTGTCCGAGCCATTCAAATTCACTTTAACAATGATATATTGGTATTAATAGTTAGGCATTGTACAATGAATATGGGAGATTAAGAAAATAGAACACTTTAGAATTATTCTTTGTACTTATGATATAGCCATTCTTCTGCATATATTCAATATGTAATTCTAAAAAATAGACTATAAAGTGCCTGTTCTTAAGAAGCTGGGGAACTACTTGTACCTAACAAGGAATAAGCTCTGGGCTAAACGGTCTACACTATCAGTAACTCATTTAATTCCCATAGCAGACCTAGGAAACAGTCACATTGCCCCACAAGAGGCAGTCAAGGCTCCCAAGGGTTCAGTGATTTGCTCCAGGATGAAGAGCATCTGCAGAGGAACTCAGCCATGGCCACGTGTACGCAGACACCGGAGAACGCTATTTACAGGGCTCCAAAGTGGAGAGACACAGCAGCAGCACGTACCAGCCTTGCACACGTGGATGATCTCAAATCCAATGTTTTCACCTTCTCTATCACAGTCAGTCCAGATCACCAGAGCCTGGCACTGCCGTGTCTCTCGTTCCAGAGTTTTCTGAAGTTCACAGTGGGGAAAGAGCGGTGAGAACAGAATCACAGAGCAATGACTTTACACCTCAACACCTAAGGGACCTGACTGAAGAGCAATGCTGTTCTTAGAGCACACCATCTTGGTGAAGGAAAGAGATCAAAGAAGTCTACTCTTACGAGCGCTAATGACGTCACTAGTACAACCCTGCAGACCCACAAATGAGCTTTAGAAGATGGAGGGAAGATAGAAGGTTTAATACAATTTCATCTATATGACAAAACTAAAACTCAGCTCTCACACTTATGACTTAGGTGATTCTGATTATGTCCCGGTTAAAAAATAAACACCAACTGAGTTTCATCCCAAGAAGGTTTCCCAGTTAGCAGTGAATTATCATAACTGTAGGTGCCCTGACTGCTTGCGAACTGGCAATTTACTGTCAAACAACCATTTACATTTTGCAGCCTCTTCTGTTCTAACTAGAGGTGGGATGATGGCCAGAATAATTTAACCATACTTATTCCTAGGATATAAACTACTACTGTTCATAAAAAGGGCTTGCTTCAGTCCCTTGGCCACTACGTTTAAACAGCCTTATTTATACAATGGGTAGTTTACTTTTTAAATCATGGTACTAAGCATGGCAGAAAACGTTATCTCCAAATTCCAATGTATTAAAAATACAGAAATCAGTCAGTTTGATTCTCTATGGTTGTTCCAACTTCAGTGCCAAATGTCTTCAAAAGACCTCACCTTGATGTCTACAAAATTCTCTGGGCAGTACTTTTCAATTTCTGCTTCAAAGAGGACAAGGGGGTTGCAGCTCTGCCTACAAAAGAAAGAAACACAGAGTCCTACCTCAGCACGTGATGGAACCCTCCACTCTGATGACAGTGAACTGCTCCAGGGGGCTCATGGGTGGATCCCCAACAGGAGCAGTCCCAGCCAACTGAAAGCAAGGCTACGGCCCTCTGCAGAGCGCACTATCTGCTTCGCCAGGAGGATCAACAGGAGCTGCTAAGACATTCTGGAACCTTTCGTGAGCATCTGCACTTGGATAAATGAAACCTCATGACTGCATGAAAAAGGTCTGGCTATTCTGGGAGAACACTTAAAAGTGGCTGTTTATTCTAAAGGTCTCATAAAAATTCACAATGAATCAGATGAGTCTAGGTTTTCTTAGTATTATAAATTACACAGTAAGATCAACATGCCTCAAAATTCCTGTAATATTTCAAAACTTACTGTAATAATCTGAAAGTCCTTCCCCCAGGAATTGTACTGACCATTTTCGAAACTGCATCTGGAAATCATGAGCCAGCAAATGTCCAGAAACCGAAGTCATTATCATGGTAACATTCTGAATGATGACAAAACTCAAGTTAGTCTTTCTGCAGTTATATTTTGCCAAATCATTCAGACAAAAGGGAGGAATTTCTATTAAAGGGGGAAAAAAAAAAACCTCAGCTGATTGGGAAGAAACAAACATAAATACAGCTCTTTAGGCCAGGTACGGCAGCTCATGACTATAATCCTAGCACTGGGAGGCAGGAGAATCACTTGAGACCAGGAGTTCGAGACCAGCCTGAGCAAGAATGAGACCCCATCTCTACCAAAAAATAGAAAAAATTAGCCAGGTGTAGTGGCACATGCCTATAGTCCCAGCTACTCAGGAGGTTGAGGCAGGAGAACTGCTTGAGCCCAGTAGTTTTAGGTTGCAGTGAGCTGTGATGACACCACTGCACTCTAACTGGGGCAACAAAGTGAGACTCTGTCTCAAAAAAAAAAAAAAAAAAAAACCAAAACCAAACAAACACAAAACCACACCACCAACCAACCAAACAAAAGAAAACCACTAAAAATAAAAACCAAAAAAACTCTTCCAAGCCAAAAGCCACAGAATATAATCACCATTTTTTTTAACATCTATGATGTAAGATTATCACTATTTTAATTCTAGTACCATGCTGTCTTCTGTATCATTTAAAATTTCCTCAAACTATTATATATTAGTTTGTTTACTAGAAAGAGCTGATATGAGACCATATTTAATTAAAAAGAGGAAATTTGATTACATTTTATTAAATTTATTTATAAATCATAGAATGATCATCTGTAACCAAAGACCTTTAGGTCATAGCAATAGTTATTCTTAAGACAGTGACATATTCTACATACAGCCAGGCTACTTCTTGATTAAACAACTCTAAAATACAAGCAATTTAAGGAGGATGTATAGTAAACAGCTGCTCTTTTCAGCCACAGCCGAAACCCCAAGGGATGTACACTAAAAAGGCACACGGATCTGAAAGCACACTTCAGCTTTATGATGGAAATATTTCAACACCTACCTGGCCATATAGGTGATAATCAAATTCGTAGATCTTGTTGAATTTAGAAAGTCCTTCTCTCTATAAAACAAAACAAAAATAAGTAAAAAATACAAATTATGTTAATAAAACAACTCCTCAGCATAAAGATCGAGCAAAACCCTGAAAAGTGAGAATATTAAAAATGCAAAATAGTATTTCCTGTAGATTAAAAACTAGGCTAAATTATTAAGACCACTTAAGTGGCCCCTCAGAAATAGTTACCAAGCATATACTTGATAGAATCTAGAGTTTTTATACTAAAAGGTAACCCTGAGATCAGCTAACATAATATTTTTATATAGGTGAGTATGGACTTTTCCAAGGTCACATGACAACTTAATGGCAGAGAAGCGAGTAAGACTTGATGATTTTCTCCTTCCTTCACATACATCTCTGCTGTTTCCTGGCCATACAATTACACCAATAAACTGGTGGTCACAGGCAAGTCATTCAGCTTTCAAAGCCTCAATTTATTCCGGAATGAAGTTATCTCTGAGGTCCCTTCTGGCTCCAAAATCCAACGACACTATAAAGTCCCGGTCAGAACTGGAATCCAATCCATAAAGCGCTTCTTCAGCTGCAATTATGGACCATCAAGACCTTCTCTGAGTAGATCCCACCTTCTTCCACAAACACATTAAAAGCAGTTAGGCCTATGAAGAGCCTAACACGGAATGGAAAACAGAAAAAGGCTGACTGGGAACTGAGGAAACCTTCAAGGGCCAAGAAAGACCAGTATTAGAAGACTCTCTCTCAGTCTCAAAATGACAATGTTTCTGTGTGTAGCCAGGTGTGATGGCTGATGCCTGTCATTCCAGCTACTCAGGAGGCTGAGGCAGGAGGCTCAAAACTTACTACAAAGCTACAATAATCAAAACAGTGTGGTACTGGTATAAGGATAGACATATATAATAATGGAATAAAACTGAGAGTCCAGAAATAAACCTAAACATCAATGGTCAATTGTTTTTTTTTTCTTTTTTTGAGAGATGAGGTCTCATTATGTTGCCCACGTTTGAGTATTGTGGCTATTCACAGGTGCTATCACAGCACAATACAGCCTCAAACTCCTAGGCTCTAATGATCTTCCTGCCCCAGCCTTCTGAGTAGCTGGGATTAGAGGTGCCAAGTCCATCCAATGGGCATCCAAAGCATAGTCTTTTCAACAAATGGTGCTGGGAAAATTGGATATGCACATGCAAAAGAATGAATTTGGACCCTTACCTCACACTAAATACAAAAATTAATTCAAAATGGATCAAAGACCTAAATATAAGAGCTAAAACTATACAACTCTTAGAAGAAAATATAGAAGGAACTTTCTCTGACCTTGGATTTGGCAATGATTTCTTGGATATGACATCAAAAGTACAAGCAACATTTCTTCAAAGAAAATAAACAAATGGCCAAAAAGCACATGAAAAGATGCTCCATGTCTTCAGTCACCAGGAAAATGTAAATCAAAACCACAATGAGATATCACTGCATACCTACTAGGATGTAATTAAAACAAAAAAAGGAAGATAAGTGTTGTTGAGGATGTGGAAAAATTAGAACATTGTGGAAATGTAAAACGCTTTGGCCACTGTGGAAAACAGTTTGGTGGTTCCCCAAAAAGTTAAACAAAGTTACATGTCCCACCAATTCCACTCCTAAGAATTTACCCAAAAGAATTCAAAACAGTTATTCAAACAAAAACTTAATACATGAGTTGCCTATAGCAGCTCTATTCATAATAGCCAAAAGGTGGAAACACAAACGTTGATCAACTGATTAGTGGTAAAATGAAATCTGATCTACCCATACAATGGAATACTATTCAGGCATAAAAAAGAATGAAGAACCAATATATGCTACAACATCGATGGACTTCAAGAACATTATGGTAAGTTAAAGAAGCCTGGCACAAAAGACCATGTATTGTGTGGTTCCATTTATAGGAAATATCCAGAATAGGCAAATCCATGGGGACAGAAAGTTAGATTATCTGGTTGCCAGGGGCTGGAAGGAGTATGTAAGGGGGAGTGACTGCTTCATGGACATGAGGTTTCCTTTCGGGGTCACAAAAATCTTCTGGAAATAGGAAGAGGTGATGGTTGCACAACAGTGTGAATGTATTAAATGCCACTGAATTATATACTTCAAAGTGATTTAAATGGTAAATTTTATGTGCATTTTATCACACTCAACCACCTACACACAATCTACATGGCTCTTTAATACCCCCATGGTCTGCATTCAACTGCTTCTCTTGCTTAACTCACTGGCTCTTCTTCCAATCACATGCTACCCCTAACGTCTATTTCTGAACATGCCAAGCTGTTTCAAGCCCCTGGGTTGCTCTTTACACTGTATCCACTGCCTAGTAATACTTTTAAAGCTCAGCTCAAACATGCATCAATCATCCAACAAATATTTATTGAAAATCTGTATTTCAGACACTATATTAGTCCCTGTCCTTTGGAGCTTCAAAGTCCATGGAGGGGTGGTGATAAATCAAATAAATAATTGCATATAACATAATTTAACTGTAACAGGTAGATGCACTTCAAGTAGGAGAATGGAGTGCGTTGACAGCATGTCATTAATGGTCCCACAGTGGGCGATGTGGTGAGAGAAAGGTTCCTTGGAGAGACATTCAAGCAACGTCTCTCCTTCAGCTGCTCAAGATGCCAAAAGGAAAGAAGCCCAAGGGGAAGAATGTGGCCTAGGCCCTGCTGTCATGAAGTAGAAGGCCAAGAAGGTGGCAAATTCCATTTGAGAAAAGGCCTAAGAATTTTGGCACTGGACAGGACATCCAGAACAAAAGAGACCTCATCCACTTTGTCAAATGGCCCCATTATAACCAATTGCAGCGGCAAAAAGCTATTGCCTATAAGTGGCTCAAAGTGCCTCCTGTGATTAACCAGTTCACCCAGGACTGCTAAACAGCTACTCAAGTGCTTGAGCTGGATCACAAGTGCACCCAAGAGACAAAGCAAGAGGCACAGACTGTTGGCCTGGGCTGAGAAGCTGCTAGCAAAGAGGATGTCCCCACTAAGAGGCCACCTGTCCTTCAAGCGGGGGTTAATACTATTACCACATTGGCAGAGAACAAGAAGGCTCAGTTGGTGGTGATCGAACATGATATGGATCCCACCACATTGGCTGTCTTCCTGCAAGCCCGGTGTTGCAGGACAGAGGTTCCCTACTGCACTATAGAGAGGAAGGCAAGACTGGGACATCTAGTCCACAGGACGACCTGCACTACTGTAGCCTTCATATAGGTTAACTTGGAAGACAAAGGAGCTCTGAGTAAGCCAGCGGAAGCTATCAGGGCCAATTACAATAACAGATATGATGAGATCTGCCATCACTGGGGAGGCAATGTCTTGGGTCCAAAATCTGTAGGTCACATTACCAAACTGGAAAAGGCAAAGGCTAAGGAACTTGCCACTAAATGGGTTAAAGGTACACTGCTGAGTTTTCTGTATGTAAAAATAATAAAACTTGTTAAATAAAAAAAGCCTTCCCTTTTTGTCAGAATCTTCCAGTAATTTGCCAAATGACAAACACAAAGTGAAAGAGGAGAGGCACCCTTAGGCCTTTTAGAAAACATGGAGTTATTCCTTTGGGCACACACATGAGAATCTACAAGACAGGTGATACTGCAGATATCAATGGGTACTGTTCAAAAAGGAATGCTCCCTGGTGGTGTGCACCTACAGTCCCAGCCACTCTGGAGGCTGAGGCAGGAGGATCCCTAGAAGCCAGGAGTTTGAGGTTGTAGTGAGCTATGATCATGCCACGGCGCTCCAGCTTGGGCTGCAGAGTGAGACCCTGTCAAGGAAAGGAAATGAAAGGAAAAAGGAAAAAGGGAAAAGGGAAAGGAAGTGAAGGAAAGGAATGCCCCACAAATCTTACCATGGCAAAACTGGAAAGGTCTACAATGTTACACAGCATGCTGTTAGCATTGTTGTAAACAAACAAGTTAAAAGCAAGATTCTTGCCAAGAAAATTAATGTGTATGCTAAACACTCTAAGAAAGACCTCTGGACTGGAGAGAGAGAGGGAGGGAGGGAGGGATGGATGGATGGATGGAGACAGAAAGAGAAATGTTGAGATTTCAGCAGAGCCCCGAAGGATAAAGAAGTTAGGTGTAGGTCTTAAGAGGCCCAGGACCCTAGAAGGCGGGCAAACCTTGGGGCTGGTCACCAGGATTTTTCGTCCTGGAAAGAGGTGAAACTCTCAGCCAACATTCACACAACCCTGGCTCCAGCTCCCACTGTCCCTAAACTGGAAAAAGGTCTAAGGATCCTGGAATCTGTAAAGAAAAGGGAGCAGAGATCATCCATCCATGCTCTTAGAAATGTTCTCCTAAAAACCATTTCAGAATCCATTTTGGTTATTTGATTTTCCTGAATAGCTTTTAAGGTCCCCCGTGTCACCTCCGGTTATGAAACTTTTTAAACTTCCTTTTCATTTGTGCCTTCCGTGTGGGTAGAACACATACTTATCCCTTACTTGCGCCTCTCAGAATCAGCTCACAGGGGTGGGAACTGGGCTGATGTCACCTTTAATTCCCAAACCTTGCAGTGTTGCCCTGTCAGTGTTCACTTTGAGACGGTAAAGTCACAGGGGTGCAGAATGCAGGGGCTGCGGCCCAGGATGGGGAGAGCTACAGGTTAGCTAGGGGACGATCGGTCAGAGCTTGAACGCCAAGGGAATCTCGTCAGTAGTTCCCAACTGAACTGAATTTCGGAATCGCGAGGAAAGAATGTTAAAGTACAGACTTTCTCCGTCTCACCCACGACCCAAAGAATAGCCAGTGCGGTTCCGAGGATCAGACAAGTTTGGAAACGCTGCTGTAGGCAGGGAAAACAAAAGGTCTTCAAGCAAATGGGTGAAACGTCTGAACTACATTTTAAAACGCCCGTCAGTCCGAGGACAGCCTGGGGCTTGGGAAGGCAGACAAGAGACCACTGCAGTAGTCCAGGCAAAAGGCGGTGAGGTCTCAGAAATGGGAGAAATCGCTTTCATTTCGATTCCGGGTGCCCACCACGCTGTCCCGCTCGGTGGGCTTCCCTCAATGAGCGCAGCTGATCCGAAACGCGCTTTCTTACCCGCCTCATGCGACCGCTGGACAGCAGGTCGGCGATCCCCTTGGCCGCGTCGTTTTTCTCGGCCACACAGAGGACTTTCCGCACGCCTCGGAAGGCCACCTCCATGACGGCGCGGGACAAGGCACGGCCTCCGGGCGGTCTCTGCCACCGGAGCGCGTAGCGGGCGACCCGGAGGATCATTCCGAGCCCCCACGCCCGCAGCCGCTCCCCGGGTGCCAGTGCATGCCGGGGAAACCAGCGGCGAGGGCCGCCCGGCGTCCACCGTAAGGGAACTAGAGCCTCCGGGAGCTGCCGGCGCTCCAGTTACCTCCGCACCAGCCCGCTGGGCTTTGGAGCTCTAACCACCGCGCCTTTCTCTAGGCCCACACCGCGGGTTCTTCCCCAAACCCGCACCTTAGCAGCCGGCTTCCGCCCGCCTTCTCGGGCCACTTCCGCCGGGCGCACGCTCTACAGCGACGGCGAACTACAACTCCCAGACTGCCCCGCGACCCTGGAAACCTTGTCCACGTTTCCTTCCCGCCCACTTTTCCTTCATTCCCGAAAGTGGTTGGTTAATCGGACTGGTCCCTGGGA
The DNA here is from genome assembly GCF_041146395.1 of Eulemur rufifrons. Taxonomy (NCBI): domain Eukaryota; kingdom Metazoa; phylum Chordata; class Mammalia; order Primates; family Lemuridae; genus Eulemur; species Eulemur rufifrons. The sequence goes on from NC_090991.1 coordinate 5,269,507, forward strand.
GGGGCCGCTGGACAGTCCAGTTCTTGGTGCTCTCTTTTTCACAGTCTTTTTCCCCTCCTGCTCGGAAGTCTGCGCGGACGCTTCCGGGTCATGAGGCAAAGATACCAAGAGTCATGTGATGCCAAGATGGCGGCGCCGCGGTAGCTGGCTCCAGGTTGCGGCGTCCTAGGATCCGCGACGGTTTCTGCCCTTGGGGCCGTGGGGGCGGGAACGCTTAGCTGACCCCTGCGGCGGCCCGTAGCTTTGCTTTAGACATCGGTTCAGGGCGGGGGCTGTTGCTTTCGTCGTGGGTTTGGAGAAGTGCAAGTGACCTCGCTGCAGGTTCCTTGTGCCGCTGCGCTTGCCCGAGGAAGCGGAGGAAGGAGAGCAGCCAGCCACCTGGGTCTTCTGGGCCTCCGGCCTTGGAGTTCATGAGACCTCCGGAGGAGCTACACCTCTGAGGGGGCCGCGGGAGTTCGAGTCCTCGGGTGTGTGAGAAGCAGTCTAGGACCTCAGGGGGCGGAAAGGGGGCCCCTGGGACTTCGCTTCCTTCTCCAGAGGGCTGGCTTCCCCGCGTCTGTTAACCCCGTCTTCTTTCCCACTTCTTCTCAATGTTTTCTCCATATATCTGGAAATATGATCAGCGCCCCTGACGTAGTGGCCTTCACCAAAGAGGACGAGTACGAGGAAGAGCCTTACAATGAGCCGGCCCTGCCCGAGGAGTACTCCGTGCCACTCTTTCCCTTTGCCAGCCAGGGTGCCAACCCATGGTCCAAACTGTCTGGGGCCAAATTCTCCAGGGACTTCATTCTTATTTCCGAATTCTCCGAGCAGGTGGGACCCCAACCCTTACTGACCATCCCCAATGACACCAAAGTTTTTGGCACTTTTGATCTCAATTACTTCTCTCTGCGCATCATGTCTGTGGATTACCAGGCTTCCTTCGTGGGCCATCCTCCTGGTTCTGCATACCCCAAGCTGAACTTTGTCGAGGACTCCAAGGTGGTGCTGGGAGACTCCAAGGAGGGAGCCTTTGCATACGTGCACCACCTTACTCTGTACGACCTGGAGGCCCGTGGCTTCGTGAGGCCCTTTTGCATGGCTTACATCTCCGCGGACCAGCATAAAATCATGCAGCAGTTCCAGGAGCTTTCGGCCGAATTTTCCAAAGCTTCTGAGTGCTTGAAGACTGGCAACAGGAAGGCATTTGCTGGGGAACTTGAAAAAAAGCTGAAAGACCTGGATTACACCAGGACAGTGCTGCACACAGAAACAGAGATTCAGAAGAAAGCCAACGACAAAGGCTTTTACTCATCTCAGGCAATTGAGAAAGCCAATGAACTGGCCAGTGTGGAGAAGTCCATTATTGAACATCAAGACCTGCTTAAGCAGATCCGCTCATACCCTCATCGGAAGTTGAAGGGGTCTGATTTGTGTTCTGGTGAGGTGGTGCACACCCAGGATCAGGCTGACCAGGCATCCACTACCTCTAACCCTGATGAATCTGCTAACACAGACCTTTACACCTGCAGACCAGCCTACACCCCAAAACTCATCAAAGCGAAGTCCACCAAGTGTTTTGACAAGAAGTTGAAGACCTTGGAGGAGCTCTGTGACACTGAGTATTTCACCCAGACCCTGGCTCAGCTCAGTCACATTGAGCACATGTTCAGAGGAGACCTGTGCTACCTCCTGACCAGTCAGATTGACAGAGCACTTCTAAAGCAACAGCACATTACAAACTTCCTCTTTGAAGACTTTGTGGAGGTTGATGACAGGATGGTGGAGAAACGAGAGAGCATACCCTCTAAGCCCAGTCAAGACAGGCCACTTTCCATGTCTCCTGAAGAATGCCCAATTCCTAAAGTGTTAATTAGTGTTGGTTCTTACAAGTCCAGTGTGGAGTCTGTGCTGATTAAGATGGAGCAGGAACTTGGAGATGAGGAGTACAAGGAAGTGGAAGTGACAGAATTGAGCAGTTGTGACCCCCAGGAAAATGTGGACTACCTGGATATGGATATGAAAGGGAGTATCAGCAGTGGTGAAAGCATCGAGGTTCTGGGCACGGAGAAATCCACCTCTGTGCTGTCTAAGTCCGACAGCCAGTCCAGCCTCACAGTACCATTGAGCCCCCAGGTAGTCCGGAGCAAAGCAGTCAGCCACAGGACCATCAGCGAGGACAGTATTGAAGTCCTCAGCACCTGCCCCTCGGAGGCCCTCATCCCTGATGACTTTAAGGCCAGCTACCCAAGTGCCATTAACGAAGAATCATATGCAGATGATAATGAGGGGGTCATCCACTTCCAGGCAAACATCAGTCCTCCAGAGCTGGGTGAGGCAGAGGAAGGCAGCTTAGAAAACACCCCATCACAGATAGACTCCTCCTGCTGTATTGGGAAGGAGAGTGATGGTCAGCTGGTGCCTCTCTCTACTCCAGCCCACGCACTCTCTGATGAGGATGAAGTGGTGAGCATCCCCCCACAGCGCCACAGGCAGAAGGACCAGGGGTTCCGTGTGGACTTTTCAGTGGAAAACACCAGCCCTTCTTCCCGAGACAACAGTTGCGAGGGGTTCCCTGCTTATGAACTGGACCCAAGCCATCTGTTGGCTAGCCGGGATGTCAGCAAGACGAGCCTGGACAACTACTCAGACACCACCAGCTACATGAGCAGTGTAGCCTCCACCAGCTCGGACAGGATCCCCTCCTCTGCCCATGCTGCTGGCCTGTCTTCTGAAAGGCATAAAAAGAGGGCTGGCCAGAACGCCTTAAGATTCATCCGCCAGTACCCCTTTGCCCACCCAGCCATCTACTCCCTGCTCAGTGGGAGGACACTTGTGGTCCTGGGAGAAGACGAGGCCATAGTCAGGAAGCTCGTGACGGCGCTGTCCATCTTTGTCCCTAACTACGGCTGCTATGCCAAGCCCGTGAAGCACTGGGCCTCCCCACCTTTGCACATTATGGATTTTCAGAAGTGGAAGCTTATTGGCCTGCAGAGGTAACTGGTTCCAGGTGGTGGGGAGGGCCCTGGCCAGTTAGAGGTGAGGCAGGTTGGTGTGGTAGAGCCAGAATCATGAGGCCTGGCTTCTAGACAGAGCCCAACCCCAACTCACTGAGTTACTTTTGGCAACTATTTCCCCTCACTGGCTTTGCTTCTTTATCTGTCGTGTGAGGAGGTTGCACGTCCTAAGTGGTTGCCAACCCGGGTCTGTCCTCCTACTGTGTCAGAATTTGGGAGAATTTTTAAAATCACAGATTCTGGCCAGGTGTGGTGGTGGGTGCCTGTGATCCCAGCTCCTCGGGAGGCTGAGGCAGGAGGATCAGCTGAACCCAGGAGTTTGAGGCTGCAGTGAGCTTAATGGTGTCTCGGCACTCTAACTGGGGCAACAGAGCGAGACCCTGTCTCAAAAAAAAACAAAAAATCATGGATTCCTGGGCCTCACTTTCAGAGATTCTGATTCAGTTGGAGTGAGGTAAAGACATGGAATTTACCTGGTGTACACCAAGGTTGGGAACACGTGGACCTCAAGATCTCAGGTCCTTGCTGACTGTCACACTCACACTATGGTGCAAGTGACCGATGAGAGGCCTGCTCCTAAAACAGGCTATGATAGTAATAGGTAGGGTGACCATTGCTGGTGTAAGGGACATCTGGGGGCTCCAGTGGCTTTCATTCCACTGTCCTGTTTGTTTTAAAAGCCTGTCTTAATGAGGAAAGGCCAGTGCAGTCCCTACTCTCCCTTGAATGCTTTGTCTGTCATTTCCCTGGGTTACTTGGGCTTTAGTAGATCTGTCCTTCCAAGTACTGTTTGGCAAGTTATGTCTGGCTCATGGGGCTCTCTCTCAGTACATGCCGTGTTTGGTCTCCTCATTTTGTGACCCTAGGCAAGTCACTTTCCTTTTTTGCACCCCACTTTTCTCATTTGTGTGTTTCTTTTTTGGAGACAGAGTCTCATTCTGTCACACGGGCTAGAGTGCAGTGGCATCATCATAGCTCACTGCATCCTCAAACTCCTGGGCTTGAGCGATCCTCCTGCCTCAGCCTCCTGAGTAGCTGGGACTACCGGCATGAACCACCACACCCAGCTAAGTTTTTTAGTTTTAGTACAGATGGGGTCTCACTCTTGCTCATGCTGGTCTCAAAGTCCTGAGCTCCAGCGACCCTCCCACCTGGGCCTCCCAGAGTGCTGGGATTATAGATAGGCTCATGAGCCACCAGTTAGCTTTGCTCATTTGTAAAACCAAGGTGCCAAGGTAGGCGATCATCAAAGTCCCTCCTGACACAGACAGGCTATACTTCCCACAAAGAAAGGACAAAGGAATTTTTTCTACCCTGCAAGCAGCAACTGTTTGTTTTACTTTTCTGCCTTAATCTTTGCATGAGTCCCTAATATCAATGAGGTCACCATCTCCCTAGTCTCCCTGTGTCTGCCCCTGGCAGTCACGTATGTGGACCTTCATAACCATTCCTGCGTTAGGCTTTACTTGGAGTCATGGTGGTGGGGTTAACAAATGCGGCTTCCACATCCTGACTTGACTCATTTGTTGAGAGTCCACTCCAGACTGTGCTGACAGGGGCTGGGTGCCAGCTGCAGGTACCTGAGCAAGGCCACTGCTCTGGAAGAGTTCATAGTCCAGGAGAGGAGGCAGACAGGTGACCACAGCCTTGCTAATCGGGAGGTGAGCGTTGTGGTAGTGGGATCCTTCCTGTGTTCTAAGAGTACCAAGGGAGCAGTTTAGTGACACACAGGAAGGGAGGGAGACTGTGCCTGGGGGCCTTTGGTCTTCTGCTTGAGTGACCTTGAAGGTGGGTCAGGAAGCACAGTGAGGGCTGGGCGTGGGGGCGTGCTGTGGTGGGGACTTGGGATGGAGTGTTGGGAGACACCTGGAGAGGCGGTCCATGGCATCACGGGACACTGTCCTGTCCTTGCCTCTGCCTCTGAACTCCGAGGCTTGGTGGGTTCAGGGTCCCTCGCAGGACCCTGTCCCTCAGCACCGATGCCACCCACCTCTGTGCTCTCAGGTTTAACCAGTCTGTCCCGACAGGGAAGGCTTTTCCAGATTGTTTTCCCTGCCGTTCTTGTGGAAGGATGGCTCGGTATCCCTTACACATACCCCTTTGTTCTCCAACTCCCCTCACCCCAACCTTGACCTTTGGCTTTGTTTTTTTCCTCTTAAAAAGTAGAGCATCTAAATGATGCAAGTAGGGACAGCTCATCCACATGTCAACATAAAAGATTTATCCAAGACCAAGCTCAGGAGGGGCTTGCCCTTTCCAGGGGTTTTTCCCGAATTTGCATCTCTAGAAGGGGCAGTTGGCTGGAGTGCTTTGCTGAGAAGTGTTCTGAGGGCTGTGCTGGGCGGAGCTGCAAAGACTGGCCACGATCAGGTGATGTCTGGGAGGGTGCAGGGCGGGTAGCTGGCAGGTGGGCAGTGTGTTGGCCCCGTGTCGGGGAGAAGATATCTGAGTTCTGGGGCCGGCCCTACCACTGGCTCGTTCCCAGTGGGCACCTGGACGAGTCACTCCTCCACTCTAAGAAAATGAGAGGGTTGGATCGCCGAGTGATCATTTGCCCCATACTGAGGGTTGGTAAGTGCCAGACACTGCCCAGTGCCAGAATTGTAAGGTGAGCCAGCCACGGGGCAGCCTGTGATGGGTGAGTGTGCTCACTCCCGTCCCGCTCTGTCACCATGGCATCAGCTTGACCTCTCTGAGGCAGTTTTCTTGTCTGCAGAAGGAGCTGACAAGACCTACCTTGTGGCAGCAGATGTCCCAGGGCATCTGATCAGTGCCTGACAAATGTGAGTGCTTCTCTGACAGCCTAGCAGACCATGTGAGGAAGGCAGGCCAGGACAGCAGGGGCTCAGACCAGGACCCATCGGAAGTGACAGCTGAGATCTGTGCACAGACTCCTAAGGCGGGAAAGTGTCCAACTGCTTCTCCCATTAAATTCTCCTTGAACCTTCTGAGCACACGCAGATGTTGGGTATTAGGAGCATCTGCCTCTGGCACCCTGCGCAGGTGTGAGGCACGGCGGGGTTGGGAGACCTGTGTCATTGAGGACAGGTCCCTCGAGGGGCCACTGAGGGGCCAGAAGTGGAGTAGGGATGGATTGGCCATAGGCTCAGCCAAAGAAACCCTGGGAGAGGTGAGCAACGGACACGATGGTAGAGTGTCAGGAGATGAGACTGGCAGGAGCTGTGGCAGTCACCGGGAGCAGTGGGTGGTCTGGGTCGGGTCCTGGTACTGCCGCCACTAGGCATGTGGATTCGGACCCGCCATCTCCCCCGGATGTGTTGAACTTCTGCGAGGCTCCCAGTGCCCACCTTCTGCAGCTGTCGGAAGCCCTGGTGCGCAGTGCCCGCCTGACAAGTGCTTAGAGATGGGCAGATGGCGAGTCCCTCTGGCAGGCAAAGCCAGCGCTGACACGCAGGCAGACTGAGGCCTCCTTTAAAAGTCACGAGGAGTAGGAGAGGTGCCTTTGTGTGGTGTGACCTTCCTGTCCTCGAAGGGATTGAGCCGTAGAGGGCTGGTCTTGTGTGCTGGTTTGATCTGGGCTTCCAGAGCCAGGGCCCAGGAGCGTCTCCCCCCTCTGGTCCTTTGACTCCACCTAAAACCAGCTGAGATGATGGACTGTCTCTAAAGACTGTCACCTCAGACTGGCAGTCTCACTGGCCCTTGATGATGATGATTATTTTATTTATTTTAACTAACTTAGGCCCTCTGCCTGAAAGTGCTTGTCAGTTGGGTCAGCCATTTGTTAGGATAAGAGATGGATAAACAGGCCGGATGCGGTGGCTCAAGCCTCTGATCCTAGCACTCTGGGAGGCCGATGAGGGAAGATCGCTTGAGGCTAGGAGTTTGAGTCCAGAGCAAGTCCTGAGCAAGAGCGAGACCCTATCTCTACTAAAAATAGAAAAAAATTAGCCGGTCAACTAAAAATACAAACAAAAAATTAGCCAGGCATAGTGGTGAGCACCTATAGTCCCAGCTACGTGGGAGGCTGAGGCAGGAGGATCACTTGAGCCCAGGAGTTTGAGGTTGCTGTGAGCTATGATGACGCCAGGGCACTCACTCTAGCCCAGGCAACAAAACGAGACTGTCTCAAAAAAAAAAAAAAAAAAAGAGAGATGGATAAACAATCAAGCTGGTCTCTTGTCATTTTAAATTAACACTGGGGATAATTTTATTGTTTACTAAGCAGCAGTGACAAGCTCCAGACTGAAAAACAGAGCTCAATTCTGGTGGGAGAAAGTGCTAGCCCAGCATGGGTCAGAGGCCCTGGGTTGAGTCCTGGCTTGGCCACTTACTAGCTAGGTGACCTTGGACAAGCCATGGCACCACCTGGGCCTCAGTGTCCTCCTTGCTTTGGGGTGGGCCATAGAGATCCAGGGCAGGCACGGGAGGCGGAGGGTGAGGCACTCAGTCTGGGTGATGTGTAGCTGAGGGACAGAGGCCTGGGGCTTGTCCCTTCCCATGTCATCTGGCTTCCGGAGGAGGAGCTTTTCAGGAAACAAATGCAGGAAGAGTTAGAAGTAGCCAGCATCTTCCAAAAGAAGTGATGCCACCATTGGGGGCATGTCAGAGCTGTGTCACGGGAGGCTGGGCCTAAGAGTGGGTGTCCCAGTTGAGACAGAGACAGGAAGATGGGAAGTAAGACCTCGGTGTATCGCTGTGGCAGAGCCTGGCAGGGCCAGACATGCCGAGCTCAGGGCTGGCCCCGCTTGGGGCAGGTGAGGGCACCTCAGGAGCAGACTGAGTGTGAGGGAGGAGGCCCCAGGAATGTCGGCCTGTTGAGGCCCAGGGGCCTGTCTTGCAGACGGCCCCACGCCCTGGTGAACAGCTGCCTGCAGGCCCTGATCCCTCCTGGTGGTCCACAGCCTACTGCTCTCCTTACAGTCAGGACGCATGACCTGGGTAGGTCTCGGCTGTCGCATCTCTGTGACCTTGCTCTTGCCATGGTCTGCCACACCTTGTGCAGTCCCCAGAGCCCATCCAAGGCCCAGCTTCGAGGCCACTCCTCCATGAGCCCTCGGGTCTCCCCAACTGCATCTGCCCTCACCTTGCCGTGCTTGTGTGCATTTGCATGTCTTGTCTTCCCGGTCAACCCGAGCTTGTGCGGGATGAGAGTTCCTGTTCATTCTTCATTGATCTCAGCTCTCAGGGCAGTGCCTGGCTTGTAGTAGATGCTCAATAAATGATTGTTAACTATACAAGAAGATAAAACCCAGGAAGGAAAAAGTACTGTGAGAGTCCCTTCATCCCAAGTGACTGTCAGGCCTTTTTTCACAATACTCATGTCCGGCATGAGCCCTAAATGTCCGAGGTATGTCAGTCTGTAAAATCTCAGCCAGCCAGTTGCAGACCCTGCTGTCTAATCCCCACTCCTCTGGGGAAGCTGCTTTAAAGGAAGATTTTTAAGGCGCAGCTTCCCTCACTGAGCAAACACTGCCCTCCTGCCTCTGATGTGCCAGGCGGTGGGGCTATGAGACCAAATCAGATACAGTCCTGGGTCTCTAGAACCTCGAAGCTCCTTGTGTGGTGGGAGAGATGAGTGAACAAACAGTAGGACCCACGCTGATCAGTGCTGGGCTGACAGTCATGGTGATGGCGGTGGCAGCACCTACTGAGGGCCGACCCGGCCGAGGCTCACTGTGTCCGTGCAGCAGCCCCGTGAGTAACTGTTATCTCTGCCTCACAGGTGAGGCTCAGAGAGGTTAAGGAACTTAGCCAAGGTCACAACATGAAAGCAGAGGTGCACAGAGACAGATCAGGAAGGCTGAGTAAGGTTTAAACTGGCCCGAGCCAAGCACAAGAGGGAGAGGGCATTCCAGGCAGAACAAAGAGGTTGGTGATTTTGAGGCGCCACTGGAAGCTTGACCTGGCTCCAAAGGAGAGTCCACACAGGGAGGTAATAGATGAGGCTTCAGAGGCCAGCAAGAGTCAGACAGGAGGGGCTTTATGGGCCAAGCCAAGGCATTTCACCTTAGTCATAAGTGGCGAGGAGCCTTTCGAAGACCGTGGTGAGCAGGTGTGCCTTCTGGGAAGAGCCACTGTGTGCTGGCTGGGCGGGTGCCTCTGCCTCTGCCTTCCTGGCCCTTGCCCTTCCTCCTGACCTTGGCCTATCTGTTTCAGAGTGGCCTCCCCAGCTGGTGCTGGCACCCTCCACGCCTTGAGCCGCTACAGCCGCTACACTAGCATCCTGGACCTGGACAACAAGACCCTGCGCTGCCCGCTCTACAGAGGCACCCTGGTGCCCCGCCTGGCTGACCACCGCACCCAGATCAAGCGGGGCAGCACCTACTACCTGCACGTCCAGAGCATGTTCACCCAGCTCTGCTCCAAGGCCTTCCTCTATACCTTCTGCCACCACCTGCACCTGCCCACCCATGACAAGGAGACCGAGCAGCTGCTGGCCAGCCGCCAGGCAAGCTTCCTGAAGCTGAACCTGGGTCTGGTGAACGAGGACGTCAGGGTAGTCCAATACCTGGCTGAGCTGCTGAAGCTGCACTACGTGCAGGAGTCTCCTGGGACCAGGCTCCCCATGCTCAGGTGTGACTACGTCCCCAGCTTTTTGTACAAAATCTGAGGTTGGTCCCAGCCACTGTGACCAAGACCTGTGACTCAGGGTATGGGGAGGGGTGGGGTTGGCATGACCAAACAGTTGCTTGAGCTGGGCTGTTGAGGTTTCTGGAGTCTGGCAGCTGTGGTTCCAGAGTGGCTCCAGGCGGTGGTGGCAGCCTGGCTCCCTGCGAAGGCATCTGGAAAGACAGTGACAGCTGCTCTCAACTCCCTTGTGAAGGTTGGCCCCTGGGTGGGGGGAGGGGGGTTGTCTTGGCTTCCTGAGGACTGGCAGCCAGGGAGGGCAGAAGAGAAGCTACCAGTCCCTCAGTGGGGTGAGGTGGGGTGACGGGTGGGTGGGAAGGCCAAAGCCTGCATGGGAGGAGCACCCTGGCCACATTCAGCATCACCAGACACTTGAGTGGCACAATCAGCAAGGGAGGCAGCCGGTTAACCGTGATGATTCAGTGGAAAAGAGAGGACATGACATCCATCGCTGCATTCACACCCCAGCTGCAGCCCTTTATTGGCCTCCTAGAGCCCATCGTCCCAGGGGAGGCCCCTGCGCAAGCAGATGGAGGGGAGAAAGTCCCGCGCCCGCCGGGTAGTGGAAAATGCAGGATCTGGGCCCCTGGGCCCCAAGGCACGAGAGTGTGAGCAGCACCCTGTCCCGCCCTCACCTCCGCACCTGGGAGAGACATGACTGTGAGTGGGCATGGGGACTTACTCCCCAAGGTCAGCAAGAATGAGAGGTCACTAGTCCCAGTGTGAAGTGGGCACAGATGACCAAAGCCAGTGGTGAGGCCCATCCTAGGGGCGAGAGAGCACAGCAGACAGGGCAGGGTCCCCGTGCCATGAGGCCATCACTGCTGTGCAAGAGAGGAACGGCCACCGGCTCCTGCTGACCAGAACGCATGAGCCCCTCCCTCGTGGGGAAGGTCTGCAGACCCACTGGACTATGGCAGAGGCCACACTCCAGCCCTCACCCATGCAAAGCTTTGCAACCACTTCACTACCTCTCACAGGGTCTCTTGGGCACAATGACAGCGCAGTTCTGTCCAGCCAGCTGGTCTGGGCGGTCAGGCCAGCTGGTGAGAACTCAGATGGCAGGGATTTCCTGGACAAGCTCCTGCTTGGCACTCACCAGGATCTACCTTTGGGAGGCTGTGTGCACCTTGGTCCCCAAGTGAGTCTGCCCTTCGAGAAAGGAGTTTGAGATGAAAGGAGATGCCCCTGGTTCCCCCAGCACCTACCCCACTGACGGTGAGCCCCAAACTCCCTCAGACTCCTTACACGGTTGCTGCCGGTATGTAGATGGAGGGTTTCCTGCAATCTTAACAATTTGACTCCTTTATTTTTAAGCTGTATTTTCCCCCTAAGTGGGGACAGCTCTGGGTATTACTGCTTCTTTTTAATTTGTTCCATGAAAATTGTGCTGGAATAGACCCACATCAGCCACCTGTGCATCTGCTGGGGCCTGCTGCCGAGGCCTGGTCTGCCCGCACGCAGGAAGGTCTGTCGTGGAGGCAGCCAGCTTCTCTTCTTGTCAAGGAGGCAGAAGCCCTTGGTGGAAGCCAAGAGTGACAAAAGAGGGCTTGTGTCACATCACTCCTGTAGTCCCTTCCTTGTCCCTATGCTCGGCACAACGACACAGTCCATTGGCTCTGGCCATCAGCTTCCAGTCAGGGTCCCTGCTCCTGTAAGGGTATGTGATTTTGCTCCTGAGGCTGTGACCCAGAACCTTTGTGGCAAATGGCACTGTCTACATCTCATCCGTTTTTTTTGTGCCTGTTCCCATGGCACGTGTTCACAGGGAGTTGCCAGGAACACCTTGGCAGCTTTTAAATGTGAAACGTCTGCTGTCTGCATGGGAGGCAGGTTGCGCAGGAAGCCTGCCTCTCTTCACAGGCTCCCTCATGTTACCACCCCCTCCCTGCGTGTTCTAGATGCTGCTGTTTCCCCACTGGTTAGCTAACTGCTATCTGCTTACGCCTCCAAGGACATGACCACGGGACATTTTATCTCGAAGGGAAGGAAGGCCAGAAAGAGATCATTGGTGCCAGTGCTGTTGAGTTCCCATGTATCTCTGACTCACAGACTCACAGACTCACAGCTAACACTTCTCACCTTGGAAATTTGCAAAAAGCAGAAGAGGGGTTATGGGCAGATGCTGGACTGCAGCCATACTTGGCCTTCTAGAAGCTAAAGCTGTGCACTCAGTGGTCCTAAGGAGAAGTGCACTTGGGAGTATTTGCTTTGCATTTGGCCTCAAGGATGGTCCTGAGCACCAAGGCAAGAGAGCAGGGGGGAATGAACAGACTATTCTGTGGGGCAGCCACGGAAATGGCAAACTGGGCAGGTCTCCCTCGAGATGGGTCTTCATTAAGTAAAGATGGTTTCACCGACTAGTGTTTGATCTCCAGGATTTAGCCTTTGGCTGAAAGCTAACTTTTCAATGTGGCACTTTAAAAGGATTATTTGATACAAAGTATGTTTCCTTTCAAGGATCTTAAAGTATGAGGACTGAGTCATAACTTGGGCAGAGGCAGTTAACTGTGAAGCTCCCCACCCCCCAGCCCCTGTCCACTCTGGGGAACTTGAACCTACTAGAATTCTCACATCTATAAACCTGAGTGTTGGGGGAACATATGCCATGGGACTAGTCTCTTCAAGAATTTTCACTTGAGGTACTCTTCTAGTAAATGGTTAGTATGTTTTAATGAAAACCTTTAAAAACTATGCTTCCTAGAAAATAGATGACATCAGTACCCCTTGTTGCTGCTTCAGTCCTGCTGCATTGAGGGCCCAGGTACTGAAACTGGTTGTCTGAGGTTTGTGTCAACTTTCCCAACAGCCCACCACCCCTCCCCTTTCTGAAGCTGTCCAGGTGAAGAACCACCTGGGCAGGTGTGCATGGGTGATTTTCAGGTGCTCCACTTTAGAGATCAGGCTGCAGCCCTTTGTAGCATGGGGCACACCAGCCTTAGCTGCTGCCTCACACCTGTTTCCCTAGGAACTTCACTCCTTTGGTGGAACCTTTGGATTTTAGAAATTGACTTTTCCATGATTTATTCCGACAACTGAAGTTACACACATTGCTCCAGAATTTGGAACTAGACCTCAGTAGCTTACCTGTCATACCCTATCTGGCCTTTAAATTCTTTGCTTCAGATCAGTTGCTGTATTCAAAGTATAGTAGATTTCAACTCCACACAAGTAAGTCCCATTTCAAAACCCTAGGAAGGCCAGTTGATGCCACCCCAAGTGCCAGGGCTGCAGTTGAGCCACGTGGTTCTGGAGGCTGAGAGCAGCTGTCTGCTCACCGACCATCTTGCATGCATCCTGCCTGCCCGCTCCGCAGTGCTGAATACGCGCCCCGGGCCCAGCATCGCATGTGGGGTCAGCGTGTCCTGCTGCTCTGTCACATCTGCGCCTACATCGCTGGTAGCACTGTGTGGGGGGAGGGGGGGGCCTTTGGAGGAACTGAGCCCCCAGGGCAGGCAGTCAGATTTTTCCCGGCCTCCTTTACCTCCCACCTCCCTGAAAAGCTCAGAAGAAAGTGCCTTGGTTTGTACTTTGAAGCAAACCAGCCAGCTTCCTGGCTTTGCCCCAATACTGTGATAGAAAGTGATGACGCAATCTTTAAAAGAGAGATAAAAGGAAAAAGCATCAAATTTCTTCTTTTGGCTGGAAAGCAAACCCAATTTCAGCTGATAAGGTTGAGCAAATTGAGTTTTCCTGAGCCCATCCGTTCTCCTCCGGCACTGCTTGATCCAGCCTTAACTGGCTATGGTTTGGCTACAGCTGTGGGAAGGAGGCGGCAGGTGGACGGGTGTGGGGAGGGGACGAGACCGCAGATTGGCCTGCAGTGTCGGCCCCACTTCCTGGCGGCGTCTGCTCAGCCCCAAAGTGGAGGCTGCACACAGTGGGTCCTGGAGATGTCAGTTTGTCTTCTGCTGGGGAGGAGCGAAGCCCCAGAATTTGACTGCTTTGGCAGCCTATCAACTCCCAGTTTGAAGGCAGAGATGCAGAGACTGGTGGGTCACCCAGATTCTGCAGCACCTGTCCCCACTATGGGGTAAACGCCAGCAGGCTGGACCCCAAGTTGCAGGGGCTGCCACTGGAAAGGTGAGACCACAGGGTGCCCCACCCAGGCTGTCCAACACTGGATGGTTGGAGTCACAGATTGGATTGAGATAAATGCCACCCTCAAGGTTGCAGTGAAAAGCATAGTCTGTGGTGAATTCGTATTTGTCATTTTTAAAAGAGCTATTTTATTACTGCATGTTCCTGTTCCTGTCTGTGGATGTGAGTCCGAGCCGCCGTGTGAGCTGCAGTCGCAGTGCTGGTGCAGGAGTGCGACTGACACACATGTGATAGCATCTCGTAGGTGTTGCTGCACAAGTTTAACCAGAGTCAATGCCAAACAGATAATAGTATGAGATGTGTACTTTTTAAGAAATTAATTTATTTGAGTTCAGATATTTTTGGAATATAAAAATTGGTTGTATTTTTTAAAGCTATAATTCTTGTAGACATTCTGTGGTTAAAAATTTAATTGTGCTTATTAAAAATGGTCACCTATGTTTTGCACTTCAGCTATGTGAAAAATAAAGTTTCTTTGGGAAGGCGACATTTGGTTTCCTGAGCACAGCAGGGCGTTGGTTATCTCAGGCGGCAGGGAAGCCCCTGGTTGATTTTCACACCAGATGGGACTGGGGACTCCCCCGCCCCGTGGTGGGTAGAGATCATTTCTGCAACGTACTTGGAGCTTCTGAGAGCAAAATCCTCCTGCCGCACCGGGCACACATAGCGTAGCCTTCTCTAACTTACAGTTCTGATTGACAGCACATAGCAGTGGCTTCAGAAGTTGTTCCCTCTTCAGTTGTAATGGTTCTAATTCAGTTCTCCTTCGGCATCCACTGGGTGGTGAGCTAGAGTGGGCAGCGTTCACAAGCTGTGAACTTGCTGCTCTCTATCGCAGCAGGCAGCGGAGAGCCCAGTAACTCAGAGAAGGGCAGCACAATCCTGGAATCCTTCTAATAGCTTTGCCCCGTACCACTGTCTAAATGATTAAGGCTAACTGGCTACACAGCATTTTATTTTTCTAGAATAATTACATACAGCAGTGAGAAAATGAGGCAAAAATTTGAATTTTTAAATAACCTATACCAGAATTACTAACAATGGAACTTAAATTTTGATTTGTGAAGAAACATGAAAAAAGTCCAAAATAAACTCCCTCAAAGGGCACACAAAGTAACTACACAGGTCCCCTACAGGGCAGCTCTTCTGTCTCTCAGGAATCTGGGTCCTCCGGCAGGTGGCTTCCTCAACAGTGCCAAGCAGGTGCAGAGCGGGTGGCTCTGTTAAAAGTCGGGCAGGCCAGGTAGAGGGAAGGCAGAAGCAAAGCTCTCGACCTCCTCCCGGAGAGCCCGCACGGCGCTCTGGTACTTATCCCCTGCCAGTTTCTCCTTAAACTCCTTCAGGCTGGCCCTCGCACCGATGTCATCCTGGATATGCAGAGTCAGCTCTATCCCTGTGCCAGCAAGACACAAATGAGTCCCCTCTGGGCCCATCCCAAGCCACATGCCTGGAGTGGGCAAGGGTGGCTGAGAGCCGAGGCACGGTTACAGCTGGGGAGCATGAGAGCACTCGGCCCCAGCGTTCGCCTTAGAAATGGGTCTTGCATACACCCTTCCCGGGCAGACAAAACCTCAGGCGAGCGATGTGCTTAAGTGGTTTTTGCTGTCTCCCGCCCCAGCACTCAGCCTTGCCACAGAAATGTCCTTCAGTGGTCTCAACTACTGTCACAATCAAACTTCCACACACAAGAAAGATGTGGCAAACTTCCAAAATTTTATCCTCACCTCTGTGAATAAAGTGGGCTACTTTTTGAAAGTCTTTTTCCGTAAGTCCTCGGGATGTCAGTGCTGGGGTCCCTAGTCGCAGTCCGCTGGGCCGCAGGGCGCTTCTGTCACCTTCAAGATAAATAGGGCTCTGTCCCTAAGCTGCACTCAACTCACCACTGTGACCGCTGTGCATTTAAAAAAGGACGTGAGCAAAAAAGAATGGGCCTGAGTATACTGGCTTGATCCAGCAAGAAGAGTACGACTGATTGAAAAACTAGAGATCAAACCCAAGGCAGGAGGAGGCAGAATCCTGTTTTGGCCATTCTGTTTCAGTAGTCCACTAAGTGGTCTTCTGTGATGTGTCCCTCACTCCTAAAAATGAGGTGAATATCTGTCTGGGTTTGAGATGTGTCACCTACATTTTATTAACAATCAACTGAGAAACGCATCCTCTGGTTTCAAGGGGCCCCCGCCTTCCCCATCCAATGACTGTACCACCTCCCAGGGCTCCATGTCAGTCTTTCCATTTCTACCTGCGGGCAGGGCCAGGACAGAGCCGAACACCTTCATCAGCTACAACCCTGGCCAGAAGCAATGCAGACGGGAGAGGTTGTGGAAGAGAAGACCAAGGAAGATTCTCACCTGGGCAGGTGTTCTTGTTGCAGGCAATAGAACAGGCTTCTAGCACCTTCTCAGCCCTTCCGCCATCTGTACCTTTGGAACGGAGATCCACGAGGATCAAATGGTTGTCAGAACCACCTGGAAACGAAGTTGAACACACAGAAATGCAGAAAGCTGACTCTATCTGGGTGAAGGAATCTTTCCCTAGGAAACGAGGGCAGGGGTGCAGGAGGCCGGAGAAGAAAGGTGAGCACACCATGTGGCCTAGAATTGTGGTCACCCATCAAAGAGAAGGTGCCCCAGCCTAAGAATGTGAAATAAGGGACACAGAACTTTCAAAAGCAGTAACTGAGGCGGGATGTGAGACTGACGGGTAACGTCCAGCAGCTGTTGTGGCACAGGCTGCCCCCTTCCATGATAGCATGACAGGTGCCAACACGGGCCTGAACCTCCTCTGGGGAAGGGACAGCTTGTTTGGACCACTCATGGCGTCTGTTTTCTCTGAAAAGTTCCTTAGGAATTTCCCAAGTGTCTCTGACATCGATCTGAAAGGTTCCTTCTACGGCAGCATCAGAGTAGTGGGCAGTGTTCAACCTGCCGTATCAGTGGGCACCAACCACATTCACTGGGCACGTGTTAGGTGCCAGACACTGTGCTGGCCTGTCGTGTATTTTATCCCAAGTCCCATGAGGCTGAGCACAGTATCAAAGTGCGAAGATGAGGTAGGGAGGCCAAGAGAGCTTTCTAGACCTGGCCCAAGGTCCCACAGGAGTCTTTACAGCCCCTGGATCCTCCACTCTGAAACTTCATTAAATCAGGGTACTGATGGGGGTAACAACAGTGTCCTCACCTCTGCCACGGGGTTGTTGCAGAGATGAGTTGAAAGACATGGATGAACTAAGTCAGTATCTTGGCTTTGGAGTCCCATGGCTAAGTCCACTTAATTTGCTGTGTGGCTTTAGTCAGGGAGCTCAACATTTTGGAACCTCAGATGCCCATTTGTTAAAGAACGACCAATAATTCCAAGGCTGTCAGGAGATTTAAATGAGATATTGGACATGGTACTCGCCACAGCGCCAGGCACAAAGCAGGTATTCACAACCGTTACGTATGCAATGGTCGGCAGCAGGAGCTCAGGAGCAACGGACACGGGGCGAGGGCAGACCTGGGGTGTGGGAAGGCGGAGGAGACGTGTTCTCCCTAGACTCACTGGGAGTCCTAGTGCTGGGGCTGCCAGGAGACGACTGTGGCCTAAGCCCTTGCAATGCCAAGGGTGGTTCCCAAACTACATCACCTGGGAGCTGCTTAGCAGCACAGCTCCCACCCCAGACCTGCTGCGTCAGAATCTGCATTGCAACAGGACCCCAGGGGGTCACATGCACATCCAAGTTTGAGAAACAGTGACCTAAGGGGCCCTGAAGGTCACAGTCCACACTGGGACTTCCGGGGCTTCATTATGTGAAGATGTGGAAGATGGAGAAGAAAGAATAGACAGGAAGTGAAGTAGAATATAAAAGAGGGTATAGCCAGGACTACTGAGAAGAGGGCACTTGCCCAGCTAGCCTTGGCCAGCTCTGCCACTCATGGACACAAGGGTTGGTGGGAGCCCCACTCCACAGACCGGGGGGCCTGTGATCCACACAAAGGGTCAAGGGCAGGGTGCAGGGAGTGGGCACCCAGGTCTGCAGATACCAGGACCTGTCTTCCTGGACCACACCTCTGCTGGCACGTACAGCAGCCTCGTGAGCCTAGGAACGCAGCCACCCTTCCTCAGGATAATCGAGAACATTGCCTGCCAGGAAGACGTGTCACCCCCGTGGAAACCTGCAGTGACTGGGAGGTGGACAGCACTGCCGAGCAGCCTCCCCTGGAAAGTGCACCTCACCTGCGGTCAGTCAGCCCAGGACTGGCTGCGTTTGAGCAAACATGGCCACAGCAAGCCAGCTCTCCGGGAACATGCAGCAAACCAAGAGGCTTCCCGGCCAGTGGGGAGGGCCTGCTGCACCCCACCTCAGCAGGGCAAGAGGCACTTCGAAGCACAGCACAAGGAAGGTGCTGGTCCTGCCAGGATCAAGTCTGGGCTCTGCCACCTACCAGGGCTGTGACCTGCAGCCCAACCTCTCTTAGGTGAGCCTCGAGTATCCTGCTGCAGAACCGTTCTGAGGACGTGCAGTCCTCACGCTGGTGACACATGGCAGCTTCTATTCTGATCATCTGTGGCCCACCTGACGGGGCAGCTGGCATGGCATGCTCTGAGGGGATGCCGACCTCCTCCCAAGGTGGTCCTGGGTCATCACTGTCAAGGCAGCAGTGCCCGGGGCCACTGCCCTATGGGGCCAACATCCCGATCATCAAACCAAGGAGCAAGGCTTAATTCGACCAAGAGGAGAGCAGCTGCCGAGCACCAGTTGTGCCTGTACCTGTGACAATTTTGTAGCCCAGCTCCTTCAGGGCCTCAGACAGAGCCCTGCAGTTGGCCACCACCTGGTGCTGATAGACTTTAAATTCTGGAGTCATGGTTTGCTTCAAGGCCACAGCAACACCTAGACAGGGAGAGACACTGCGTCAGAAAAGCAGGATAGAAGCAAAGATGAGTCAAAAAAAATTACTCCTTTCCAAACTTCTATGCTTTTCAATGTCACCAAAAGGACATTATTATATTCTTCTCCAAAAAACCCCTACAAGTACTGGGCTAACCTTCCAGACCTTTATTGAAGAAGCCTCTTCTCTCTCAGGAACTGCTTTTGAGGTAACCTTTCTCATGGAAGTTTAGAGTTCATAACATTACCATCGCAACGCTTTTCCTACGCAAGATGGATTTGACAGTCCTTTTTAATCTTCATGTGTGAAAATGATTACTTAGCTGCCCTAACAGCTGATGTTTTGATCCCAAGTTAGGAAGATCTCTCGGATCAGAGCCCAGATGGGAGGCGTGGCCCTGTTCTACCCTGTACCTGCGTTCAGTCCTGAGGGCTGCTTAAAGGCAAAATGATACAGGCGATACACTATGACTCCCCCAGTGTACACAGGGTAGTTTAAGACCTTGGTACGTTTTGGGGACACTCAAACCTACACTGTGAAACATTCTTCCAGAGCTGCTGAGCTCCTTAAGGTCAATGAACTCGTTATCTGAAGGAGAATGGAGGAGGATGCAAAGTCTACACGCCCGAGTCTGGCACAGAGCCTCCAGTCAGTGCTGTGGAAACAACCAGAAAGGGCCCAGAGTGGCTGGGGACCAGGTGGTCCCAGCATCCCAGAGTTGAAACCGTGGATGCTGAGTGTGTAGGCGTAAGGAGAGAACACAAGAACGAGGACCCCCGACACCGCCCTCCTTGTTTCCTCTTTGGAACTGCTAGTGCATCTCCTGACCCAGAAGTCACAGCTTCATTCCGAGCACCGTGGTAGACAGTGGGATGACCCTGAGATCGGCACAAATATCCTAAGAGAGCCTGCAGGGCAGTCATGGAACTCGACCCTGGAGTCACCAGTGTGGCACCATGTTAAGAGGGAGGGTCACCCCCACAGGCCAGGGCCCATCATGGGAGAGGGGCTCGTCCTGTGGGGTCTAGACACGAATCTCCCTCACCCTTGCTGTGCCCTCGTCTGTCAGGTTCCTTCCCTGCTGTTTCTCAAAGAGGGCTCCACACACTTTACAAACTGGCCTGACCCAGCTTTGCCTCCAGGTGGCCGTACATGTGGAGTGGCCACCACTTCCCTCCTGTCCCCACCTGACACCAATCTCAACTGTCTCCCTTTTCTTCTGTTAGCATCTCCTGGACAAAACGGTCCTCTAGTTCAGGGGTCTCCAACCTACGGTGAATCGTATAATTATTTCATTATCCATTATATTGTAATGATAATAGAAATAAAGTACACAATAAATGTAATGCGCCTGAATCATCCCAGAACCATCACCTCCCCTCCCACCTCCACTCCTGGTCTGTGGAAAAAATGTCTTCCATAATAACAGTCCCTGGTGCCAAACAGGTTGGAGAGTGCTCCTCTAGTTGACTCCCCAGCATGGAAGTCCTGGAACCTGCTTTTTGGAGATGGGAATTAGGGCCCCGGGATGAGCACGGCAGGAGATGATGGTTTACCAGCAATGGCGTGGTTGTGGGGCCCTCCCTGCAGGCCTGGGAACACAGCAGAGTTGATGAGCGACTCCAGGTTGTATAGAATCTCCTTGCCAGTCTTGGGATCCACACTGTGCACTCCTGGACAAAGAAAAGCATCAGAATGGGCCCCTGCAGGCTGTCCCGTTTTCTCCCTTTTGGGGCTTGAACCCAGACTGGCTACGGGAGCGTCAAGGGCCTGCCCGGCCTGTACTCCTGGCTGTGCGGAGAACTGGCCTGTGCTGCAACCGGACACAGGGGCTCTTGCTTCCCGAGGGCGGACCAGCGTTCTTGTTCTTGGGAACAGGGAGACCGTGTATGGCTCTGGCTGAAATGCTGTCCCAGCACCTCAACTGAACACCTGCCTCCTCTGATGGCATCTCTGCTTAACAACATGACTATAACAAGGCCTTAAAAATGAAAGGACAGAAATTTCTCCACTGAGACTAACAAAGAATATGCCTTGGGCCATATTTCCTTGAAGTGTCTGAGATGACCTCTTTGAAGGAGACAGTACTCATTTGGCTATATATGGGGAATGAAGTTCCTTTCTGAGAAAAAGTTAATAATCAGTAATAATAACTACTATTCAGTAATAATCAGCAACAACTAGTATTTATATAGAGCTTCTTGTGAACCAAAAACTACTCTAAGCACATTACATAAATTAATGTATGTTTACATTACATACATACATGTATGTATGTATGTATGTTTACATTACATACATACATGTATGTATGTATGTATGTTTACATTACATACATTTGGAGTGCTCAAAATAGCACTCCAAAGGGACAGGTAATGTATTATCACCCTGGAGGTGAGGAAATGAGGCGCAAAGAGGTTGCGGCCAGGCCAGGACCACACAGTGGGTAGCGGGTGTGCGACAGAGCCAGGATTTGCTGACCCTCTGGCTCCAGAATCCATCAGCACTGGGTCAACACCCAGCAGAGAAACACAAACGTCTCCTGGGCAGGTGGGAATGGCCACCTGCCTCATAAACATCAACACAGCTAAAAGAGGTCCCCAGAAGAACACAGAAGCAACAGGGTCTGAGAAACTGCGTGAGCACATGGCTGCGTCCAGCCCCAGCCGGGGCCTGGACAGGGACCCCCTGCATCAGGGGTGAGAGCACTGCAGCCCCCTGAGCAGCCTGCTTCTCTGCTGACCCAAGGGTGGTGCATCAGGTCTTGCCATGGGCCGACTGCAGATCGCACCACTAATGGGCTTTCCTAGGTGTGGGAATCCCAAACAAGGGGAGTGCCTAGAGGTGGGCTGTAAGTACTGAAAAGAGAAATTTCTCACAAAAACATCTAAATTTGTATTCAGGTTTCTGTATCAGTGTCTTGTAGTTTGATTACTGTTAGTCTTTCTCTTTTAGAAATATGGAAGTTCACCTGAACAATGCTGCATTGTGAGGCCTCCCGGTAACCCCCAGCCAGCCATGCACACCTTCCTTTCTCTCAGACACCTGCTCTTCAGGAGAGGGTAAGTTGTGCAAAAGGCCACTGGCAACCATCACCATTCCAACACCAAGCAGCTGCTAATCCCCTTGCTGCCTTCCTAGGACCTGGACATACAGGAATGAAGCAAGAGCTGTGGCTCAGGGCTTCCTTCTAGATCCTTTCTGTAAAGCCTGCCACTGCTCCTTCCTAAGCAGCTCTCTAAAGCACTGGCGTCAGGCTCCCAGGTCAGAGCTGTTCCCAGCTCCCTCAACTGAATCTGAACCTCTGCAGGAGAAATGTAAACCATGGTTCCCGTCTGTACCCAACACTCAGGGGCAAACCTCTCCTGTAGTAGATCATGCCAGCTCGGCAGCCTCTCAAGGTCTTGTGGGTTGTGGTGGTCACCACGTGGCAGTGTTCAAAAGGGGAGGGCACCACACCAGCCGCCACCAGCCCACTGATGTGTGCCATGTCCGCCATGAGATACGCCCCATTCTCATCTGCAATCCTCCGCAAACGTGCGTAGTCCAGGTTTCGGGAGTAGCAGCTGGTTCCTGAGATAGGAAAGGTGACACAGTTGAGTCAGAGATGTACACAGACCAGCTGAGTTGGCTTCAGTGCAAATCTGCCAAGTGGCCTCTGGCTATGCATATGTGAAAGCCTAGAGATTTGCCTCCCTAAAATCTCTGAGAACAGAAATGGAGAATGTCCTAGAAAAACATCTTTGTGCTAAAGGCAGCCTCTCTGGATCTGCCTCTTCAGTATCATGGTGGTTGGGATGGCCCCCACTATCGTTACCAGCCCAATCAATCAGGGATTGACATTTCCATGCTTCCCTGAGAACAGTCTCAGATCTTATTCCACATAACACTAATGGTGGCAAACCTCTACCCTGAAAGAAAAGAATCCACTCTGACCCAAGAAACTCAGCTCTCCAAGGCAGAAACTAGCAGTCAGCTATGTCAGGGCGAGAATATCTTTACACGTCATTCTGTAAGAGGCAAGGGCACTGCTGCTGAACAAGGTCACTTTCCACCCGCCCATCACCTGCGATGATCAGCTTTGGGTGGAAGAGGCGGGCGTTCTCCTCCAGCTGGTCATAGTTGATGTAGCCAGTGTCTGGGTTCACCTGCGGGATGTCAGGGAGTCACAGCTCAGGCTACTTCCTCTAGCAAACTGTGCCTCCTGCCCTCCCACTTGAGCTCGCTCCACCCGCCATGACAAGAGGAAAGATGTCCTAGATAAGGACTTGAGGGTGAGAAAGGCTACCGGTGTACTCAGCTTACACAAGTGGTATAGATGACCAAGTATTGCTCAAGGCCCATGAGACCCTGAGGAGTCCCAGGGGGAAGAGTGAACCCTGTCTCTGGGGTAATACCCTTTCATGAGAAGGAACCAGAATCCCCTGCAGAATGAAATAGATGCAACAAATAGACACCACACAAAGCAGACTAAAACACGTTACCTTCAGAAACAAGACAAAAATGCCTGCTAATACCACTTCTATTCCGAGTATAATGAGGCAAGAAAAAGAAATAAAAGGCTAAGGATAAAAAAAGAAGAAATTTTAAAAACTGACATTACTCACAGACAACATGATTATATAGCTAGAAAAGCTACAAGACTCTAGAGGCAAACTGTTAGAACTAGGTGAATTCAGCAAGGTCATTGGATACAGCATTGAAAAACAAAAATCGATTATGTATGTGTATATAAGCAAAAAGAAAATAGAAAATGAAATTTTAATAATATCATACCAAAAACCATAAAATATCCAATGAAAGATGTATAAGACCTCTACCAAAACATTATTAAGAGAATTTTTGTTTTTTTTTTGAGATAGAGACTTACTCTGTTGCCCGGGGTTAGAGTGCCTTGGCGTCAGCCTAGCTCACAGCAACTTCAAGCTCCTGGTCTCAAGCGATCCTCCTGCTTCAGCCTCCCGAGCAGCTGGGACTACAGGCATGCACCACCATGCCCGGCTAATTTTTTCTATATATATTTTTAGTTGGCCAGATAATTTCTTTCTATTTTTAGTAGAGACGGGGTCTCGCTCTTGCTCAGGCTGGTCTCGAACTCCTGACCTTGAGCGATCCACCCACCTCGGCCTCCCAGAGTGCTAGGATTACAGGCGTGAGCCACCACGCCCAGCCTATTAAGAGAAATTTTAAAAAACTTGAAAAGTTATGGTAATTAAGGCAGCAAGCCTTTGTGAAAAGGCAAACAATCTAACTGATGGAACAGAGAGAGCCTATAAACAGAACCCTCATGATACAGGTCATCACATGGATGATAATGGTGACACCGCAGTGCTATGGGGAGAGGATGGCCTTTCCAATAAATGGCACCAAGTCACTGGATATCCATATGGACAAAAATGTGATCTGGACGCCTTACACCACACACAGAGATCAACTCCAGACCCAGCAATCCCACTTCTGGGCACACAGCCTAGGAACTTGCAGTCTGTTGAAGACACAGCTGCACTACGATGTTCACTGTAGCATTATTCACAATAGCCAAGGTATGGAAACAACCTGAGTGTCCATCAATGGATAAATGGATAAAGAAAATGTGGTATATAGACACAATGGAATACTATTCAGCCTAAAAAAAGAAGAGATTCTGTCATTTGCAACAACATGGGTGAACATGGAGGGCATTATGTTAAGTAAAATATGTCACACACAGAAAGACAAGTACTGCATGATCTCACTTATAACTAGAATCTAAAACAATCAAACTCACAGAAGATGAAAATAGCATGGTGGCCGGGGGTGGGAGGTAGGAATGGAGAGATACTGAGCAAAGGGCAAAGTTACAGTTAGAAGGAATAAATGATAAGTATTTAAGGAAAAAGGATATGTTAATTAGCTTGATTCAATCATTCCACACAGTATACATATGTCATAACATTACTGTGCATGCCACAATTATATATAATTTATCAAAAAATAAAATTAGCCTGGGCGTGGTGGCTCACACATGTAATCCTAGCACTTTGGGAGGCTGAGGTGGGAAGATCGCTTGAGGTCAAGAGTTCCAGACCATCCTGAGCAAGAGTGAGACCCCGTCTCTACTAAAAATAGAACAATTAGCCTGGTGTGGTGGCATCCACCTGTGGTCCCAGTTACTCGGGAGGCTGAGGCAGGAGCATTGCCTGAGCCCAGGAGTTTGAGGTTACAGTGAGCTATGATGACGCCACTGCACTCTAACCTGTGCAATGGAGGGAGACCCTGTCTCAAAAAACAAACAAAAAAAATAAATTAATTAAAAAAAAGAAAGACATCAATTCCAGATGGACAGCAGATCTAAATATTAAATGTAAAACAATTTTTTTTTAGCAACACATTTCCTAGAAAGTTCAGTTTATTAAAGCTCTGAAACAGGTCAAGCTGAAGCAAACATGACCAAAGTGGAGCATGGCAGGGAAAACTTTGGGGTCTGGGATGTGGGAGGCCTCTGGGGAGCAGGTAGGGAGAGAAACTTCCTGTCCCAAAACCACTACCCGCAATCTTCCTCCCTCATCCGCTTGGCTCCACCAGCAACTACCAGCACACCTGCAGTGAAAGGTTTCGGGTCTGGTAGTCTTTCCAAATAAAAAAGGCACTTACAATCCAACACAATTATAGAAGCATGTGTGCAAGGTTACAGGAACTGAGGCCTCAGCTAGAGAGTCAGGTTGAAAGATGATCTGTGGTTGTTTTGTATGTTTTGCTTCAAGGGTGTGCACTTGGCAAAGAAACTGCTATCCCGATAAAATATCAACAACTGACTCCCAGTAAAAAAATGGATGTAATTCTAAACATTTTTTTTAAAAGCCGTAATTACAAAAAAAAAAAAAAATCTGTGTTGCTCTCTTCCACATTTTGCTTTTTAAACTTGTAGGGGTTTTAAAAGTTTTTCTTGTTTTTTTAAATCTTGAAAATGAGACAATAGAATAATTCCTGGAAGAATTCACAGGCATTTATAACAAACTGCGGCGAAGGGGTCAGAGCAGTGCAGAGGCCTGCAGAGAGGAAGGGAGTCCCCCTCAGTGACTTAGGACCAGGGAGGGGGAGAAATTCTCTAGTCACAGAGGACAAGCTGGGAGCAGGGACGCAGGGAGGACTGGATACAAAATAGAAGGGCGGTGTCACTGCTGCTCCACAGAGAAAAATGAATGTCTGGCTCTGTGTGGGTGTGGTAGGGGCTGAAGGCAGAGATGGATGGGTGGCCCTGGGAGGCCCCCTGACCAACCCCACAGCCTGGATAATATGAAACTAATCAGGAATGGCTCATCCAGCCAATCAGGTCTGTCTCCTCCTCCTGCCCACAGAGGGTGGTGCCCACTGCACCCCTGCAGTGGGTGAGCTGTGCCTCCTGCTGTATAAACTGCCCAGGGTCCCAGCCCCCACCCCCCACTGCGCCCAAGGGGCTGCAGCCTGCACAGTGCACATCAAAGATGGGGCTGGCCAGAGGGAAATGGGCACAGGACTGAGCTTCCAAATGCCTGGAACAGGCTCCTCAGGAATAAAGGACACTGGCCTGAAAAGCATGAGTAAGGCTGCCCAAGGCCTCAGCTAAGGCTCTAAATAGCTAGTCAGAAAACACTCTCTGTCACAAGTCTGTGATGAAAAAAGTGTGGAAACTGGCTTTTATGTTCTAAGTCCAAATACAAAGTATCTTGTTACTACTGTCCCAAGTTTCAAAATCCATCTTCGGCCAAGTGCGGTGGCTCACGCCTGTAATCCTAGCACTCTGGGAGGCCGAGGTGGGAGGATTGCTTGAGCTCAGGAGTTCGAGACCAGCCTGAGCAAGAGTGAGACCCTGTCTCTACTAAAAAAAATAGAAAGAAAGCAGCTGGACAACTAAAAATATATAGAAAAAATTTGCTGGGCACGGTGGCGCATGCCTGTAGTCTCAGCTACTCGGAAGGCGAGGCAGGAGGATTGCTTGAGCCCAGGAGTTTGAGGTTGCTGTGAGCTAGGCTGACGCCACAGCATTCTAGCCCAGACAACAGAGTGAGACTCTGTCTCACAAAAAAAAAAAAAAAAAAAAAAAAAAAAAATCCATCTTCAAGGCCAGCCTTGGCCAATGAGGAGATCTGTGACTACAAACACCTAGGCTGTCCATGAGAAGAAATGAAAGTCCACTTGCACAAAAGAACACATGGGAAATCACTATAATTGAGACAAAGGCTGAGTAAACACAAAATCAACAACAAGCAACAAAGACCACGGAATGCCAAAAAGGATGCTGGCTTGATTTCCTTAAGAGAATAAAATGTGTCTGATGTTTAGCCAAACATAAAAATGCATGACTACGTTTTTATCAAGGTAACAAATACGAAGCTAACCAGGAATGGCACATATGACAACAAAGAACATGAAAAGGTGGTTTCTGGACATTCAGAAGAATCACCAACACTGGACAATAAAAGAATAAGCAAGTTACCTCTTTCCTGCCTATCATCCTTCACCTCTATAAATAAATCACCATGCCTCACACGAGCCTACACATCTTCTGTGCATTTTTTGACCCAATCGTTTATATACATAGGGTCTCCCACAAAACAAATATTTGCTTGGGGCCCTGCACACCCTACTGTTATCCCTGGGCACTGGTTCTGATGGTGCTGGTTCCACTCCTGGGCACACTGCTATACTGGCTTCAGCTGGCTGAGGACAAGTCTGGGAAGTGGGGTGGTGATCGGGTGTAGGGGTTGAGCCATACAGATGCTTCTTGATCTATGTGGGACTACATCCCAACAAACCCATCGCAAGCTGAAAATATCATTAAGTCGAAAACATCGTAAGTTGAAAATGCATTTAATATACCTAATCTACTGAGCATCACAGGTTAGCCTGGCCTGTCTTAAACATGTTTGAAATACTTACATTAGCCTGCAGTTGGGCAAATCTATCTAACACAAAAGCCCATTTTATGATAAAGTGTTGAATATCTCATGTAACTTATTGAATACTGTACTGGAAGTGAAAAAAAGAATGGTTGCATGGGGACTCAAGGTACGGTTTCTACTGAATGTGTATCGCTTTTGCACCATCATAAAGTGGAAGATTAGTAAGTCCAACCACTGTAAGTCGAGGACTGTCGGCACCCATTATAGCCACCATCTACAGGCAGGAGCTGGCTCTAACCCGACTGTGGAGGTCTGTGGCTATTCATGGTGGCACTGCAAGTATAGGTGCTGGGGCCAGGGATGTTGCTGTCCCCTGTAGCTACTGCGTCCTTGCAGCTGCTGGTCCACAAGGGTTCCCAGCAGTGATGTCACAAGGTGAGGGCAGAGCTGCTGAATTGGCAGCTGCTGCTGGGGGTCCAGCTGTGGCTGACCTGCTGCTGGGAGTTGTTATTCCCCAGGGGTTGCTGCCCCCGTGGATCTGGGGTGGCCACCACCCTTGCTGCATCTGAGCCCTCCCCAGTAGTTGCCTCCTCTCCCTGCAGCCTCAGCTCAGACACTCATCTCTAGCCCAGATGCCCCCAGCAGGCCCTGAGAGCCCGAGGAGTCCCCAGAGCAGGGAAATGAAAAATGGTACAAAGCAGGGACTTCCTGTAGTGCCACATGAACAAAATCACTATACTTATCCTTACAGGTGTGGCCAAACATTGGAGGTCTTCTGTGGAAATGACGGCTATATAGAGAGAGACATTCTCTTACCTTATAGGGCATCGATTCAAAGAAGATGGATGTGGCAGAGATTTTCTTCTTGTCTGTCATGAACCCATGGGTCAGGTGGCCCCCATCAGGCAGGTCCAGGCCCATGATGCGCCCATGGGGTTCCACCAGGGCAGTGTACACTGCAAAATTTGCAGGGGAGCCTGAAATAGGTAGACCAGAAGAGATACGATGATTTCTACCTGAGGTACCAAGCAGCATCCGAGAACTTAGCCACTAGGTGTCCACCCAGGAGTGGAGAGAGCAGGCCTGGCCATCCTCGTGCCTTCTCTGAGCCCCAGGAGGTGCCCTTGCACTAGTCCACTCAAGAGTAGGTGTAGGGGAAGTTCAGAGACAATTGGGCACTGCCCAGGAGGGTGCAGAGCTGGGAGCCCCAGGGAAATGGAGAAGGACGCATGTGCCCAGGAGGGTATGGCTTATCTTGACCTTTATTTACAGGCAGTCCTTCTTAAAACTCTTCTTGGTGCACATCAGCCTAGGGAGACAGGCATGCAGGGGTCTGGACTTGGCAATCACCTGAGTAGGGCTGGACATTGACTCCCCAGCGCTGTGGGTCCAGATTATAGGCCTGCAGCGCTCGCTTCTGACAGAGTGTCTCCAGCTCATCGATAAACTCAGTCCCACCGTAGTATCTGTGGAAGGAGAGCAGGAGACTTAAATTCACTCTGGCCTCTGAAACTCTGTGCTTCATAGAGGCCAAAGAAGCTAAGGGATGAGACGGTGGAACACAAGTGGAGGGAAATAATGAAAAGAACTTGTTAGAGTGTGGAGGCTGAACTCAACATGATCAGTTTTTCCATCAACACCTCTGGAATCAAGTCAGGAGACCAAACCAGCTGTGGGACTTTGAACAACTATCTCATCTATGCAAAGAGAGGTTTCTAGCCTTGAAACGGAATGAAATCCTGTGACGTGCTACAACAGGGATGAACCCTGAAACCATTATGCTAGGTGAAATCAACCAGTTACAAAAACACAAAGCCTGCATAATTCCACTTAAATGAGGGATGTAGAGTAATCAAATTCACAGGGGCAAAAAGTATAGGTTGTTGCCAGGGCCAGGGAAGGACTGGAGAGTTGTTTTTTGATCTTTTTGCATTTCTAATAAAATTTTGTTTTCATTTAATTACATATCAAAATTTATCATATATTTATGTTTTTGATTATCTGTATACTAATAATAACTCAAGCTAGTAATTTTTAACTCTTAAATCTTATGGTCACAAAAAGCTTTAAAAATTAAAATATAAATATATATTTTTTTATTGTGGTAAAAAAACATAAAATTTACCACCTTAACCATTTTTTGGTGCACCGTCCAATAGTGTTAAGTACAGATGCTCCTCAATTTATGATGGGGTTATGTTCCAATAAGCCCATCATAAATTGAAAATGTCCTAACTTGGGCTAGGCAAGGTACCTTATGTCTATAATCCCAGCAATTTGGAGGCCAAGACGGGAGGATAGCTTGAGGCCAGGAGTTCAGGAGCAGCCTGGGCAACATAGTGAGATACCCGTCTCTATGAAAAATTTAAAAATTAGCAGGGTGTGGTGGCACACACTTGTCTGAGACGGGAGGATCACTTGAGCTTAGGAGTTCAAGGCTGTAGTGAACTAAGATTGAGCCACTGCATCCAGTCTGGGCAGAGCAAGGCCCTGTTTCTAAAAAAAAAAAAAAATCTTAAATCAAAAATACATTTAATACACCTGGCCTAACAAACATCATAATTTAGCCTGGCCTACCTTAAACATTCTCAGAACGATAAACATTAGCCTATAGTAAGGTAAATCCATCTAACACAAAGCCTATTTTATAATAAAGTATTGAATATCTCAAGTAATTAATCCTGTACTGAAAAACAGAATGGTTGTATGAATACTTGAAATATGGTTTATGCTGAATGCATGTCATTTTTGCACCATCGAACAGTTGAAAAACTGTAAATCGGATCATCATAAGTCGGAGACCACCTCAACATACACATTGTTACACAACAGATCTCCAGCACTTTTCATCTTTCAGAACTGAAACTCTATACCCATTAAACAACTCCCATTTCTCCCTTCCCCCAGCTATTTCTAAAAGTCTGACTACTTTAAATATCTTATATAAGTGGAATCATGTAGCATTTGGCTTTTTGTGACACGCTTATTGCACTTAGCATAATGTCCTTAAGGTTCATTCACAGTTGTAGCATGTGACAGGATTTTTTTTAAGGCTGAGTAATATTCCGTTATATGTTATGTGGTTATATGTATATACCACATTTTGTTTATCTATTATCTGTCAATGGATATTGGGGTTGCTTCTATCTCTTGGCTATTGGTGAATAACGCTGCAACAAACATGGGTGTGCAAATCTCTTTTCAAGACTCCATTTTTAATTCTTTTGGATATACGCCCAGAAGTGGAATTGCTGTGTCATATGGTAATTCTATTTTTAACTTTTGAGGAACCATGATATTATTTTCCATAGTGGCTGCAACATTTTACTTTCCTACCAACAGTGCACAAGGGTTCCAATTTTTCCACATCCTTGCAAACACATTTTATCTTTTGAGGTATTATCTCATTGTGGTTTTTTTTTTCATTGTGGTTTTAATTTGCATTTCCCTGATGATTACTGATGTTGAATTATTTTTCATATACCTATTGGCTATGTGAATGTCTTCTTTTGAGAAGTGTCTATTCCTCTGCCCATTCTTTAATCTAGCTGTTTTCTTGCTATAGTTTTTTGAGTTACTTATATACTTTGGACATTAACCCCATATCAGATGTTTGATTTGCAAATATTTTCTGTCATTCTGTAGGTTGTTTCTTCACTTTTGTTTCCTTTGCTGTACAGAAGCTTTTTAGCTTGATGCAATCTCATTTGTTTATATTTGTTTTTGGGGTCATATCCAAAAAATCACTGCCCAGAATTTTCTATTTTTTATTAGGTCATTAAATATGAAATGTCTAATTTTAAATCAAAAGTTTAGTTTATTGTATCTCAAATAAGAAGCAGTATAATTAATCAAAGTATGTGCCTAAACTATCGACACAGTTTTGCCATCTTAATGGTAGCTTATTTATGCCAGCAGCAAAGAAACCTGGAGAGCGAGTAGCAATGAAATCAAGAAAGGCACTTTCCACAGCTTGTTGAGAATTGAATATTTTTCCTTGCAAGAAGTGATCCAAAGCCTGGAAGCATTAGTAGTCAGTTGGTGCAAGGTCTGGTGAATACGGTGGATGATGGAGACTTTCCAAGTCTAGCTTCTGTTTGAGCAGCATTGTTTGTTGTGACATGTGGTCTTGCAAGATGATTGGCCTGATTCTATTGACCAATCTGCTACTTAATCTCAAGCATCCTTATCATTTCATCCAATTGGTTGCAGTAGTCATCCACTGTAATGGACTGACCAGGTTTCATGAAGCAGTAGCGGATAATACCAGCGCTGGACCACCAAACACATACCATTTGCTTTTTTTGATGAATATTTGGTTTTGGACTGTGTTTCAGCATTTCGTCTTTATCCAACCATTGTGCCAAACACTTGGGATTCTCAAGAATAATCCATTTTTCATCACATGTAACAATAATATGTAGAAATGGTTCGTCTTTATGTCATGACAGCAAAGAAAAACAAGCTTCGAGACAATTTCTCTACTGATGCTTGTTTAATTCACGTGAAACCCATCTATCCAGCTTATTTACTTTGCCAATTTGTTTCAAATGGTCCAATATTGTTGGAATAGTAATGTCAAACCTTGCTAATTCATGCGTAACTTGAGATGGATTTGCTTCCACTACAGCTTTCAGTTCATTATCCACCTTG
Source organism: Eulemur rufifrons (assembly GCF_041146395.1). Classification (NCBI taxonomy): domain Eukaryota; kingdom Metazoa; phylum Chordata; class Mammalia; order Primates; family Lemuridae; genus Eulemur; species Eulemur rufifrons. The sequence continues at coordinate 5,301,574 of NC_090991.1, forward strand.
GTCTCAGGTCACCCACGTGGCTCATTTTGAAGATTAAAATCACCAGAAGGGAATTTCTCAAACCATCAATGTACTGTGCGTTCATTAGCCACATCCTTCCCAAAGACTTTATTGATATTTCCAGCTGTCTATGTTACATTGGTTCCATGACGGAATTCACATTAAAAAATAACACGAATTTTTGACTTCTCCATGGTTTCGCAAAAAACTGCTCTAAAAAACCCAAATGATAATCACAAGCCAAAACATGCATTTGAAAAAACGAGGATGTACCTTCACAATTAAAATAAAACAAGAAGTGTCAAAGTGAAATACCAGAGATATCAACTGTCAAACTTAGTACTTAAGGAAATCGAACAGTCCATACTTAATAACCTTAATAATAGTGGCCATCCTAATGGGTGTGAGGTGATATCTCACTGTGGTTTTGATTTGCAGTTCTCTAATGATTAGTGATGTTAAGCATCTTTTCATATGCTTATCGGCAGGGAGTTAAGTGTGTACAGTTTCATTTCTGCAAGATGAAAAGTTCTAGAGATAGATGATTGCACAACAGCGTGAACACATGTAATGCCACTGAGCTGTACACTGAAAAATGGTTATAATAGCAAATTTTATGTTATGTATATTTTTATTTTATTAATACCACAGTAAGAGGGAGTTTGCATTGAACTGTACATTTTATATGGGTTAATTATACAGTACATGACTTATGTCCCAAAACTATTATTATTATTATTATTTTTTTTTTGAGACAGAGTCTCACCCTGTTGCCCGGGCTAGAGTGCCATGGTGTCAGCCTAGCTCACAGCAACCTCAAACTCCTGGGCTCAAGCAATCCTCCTGCCTTAGCCTCCCGAGTAGCTGGGACTACGGCATGCGCCACCATGCCCGGCTAATTTTTTCTATATATATTTTTATTTTTTTTTTTTTTTATTTTTTTTTTTTTTTTGAGACAGAGTCTCACTCTGTTGCCCAGGCTAGAGTGAGTGCCGTGGCGTCAGCCTAGCTCACAGCAACCTCAAACTCCTGAGCTCAAGTGATCCTTCTGCCTCAGCCTCCCGAGTAGCTGGGACTACAGGCATGTGCCACCATGCCCGGCTCATTTTTTCTATATATATTTTTAGCTGTCCATATAATTTCTTTCTATTTTTAGTAGAGGTGGGGTCTCGCTCTTGCTCAGGCTGGTCTCGAACTCCTGAGCTCAAACGATCCGCCCACCTCGGCCTCCCAGAGTGCTAGGATTACAGGCGTGAGCCACCGCGCCCGGCCTATATATATTTTTAGATGTCCATATAATTTCTTTCTATTTTTAGTAGAGATGGGGTCTCGCTCTTGCTCAGGCTGGTCTTGAACTCCTGAGCTCAAACAATCCACCCGCCTCGGCCTCCCAGAGTGCTAGGATTACAGGCGTGAGCCACTGCTCCCGGCCTCAAAACTATTATTTAAAAAATAAAGAAAAACACCAGGCATGGCAGCACATGCCTGTAGTCCCAGCTACTCTGGGAGGCTGAGGCAGGAGGACTGCTTAAACCCAGCCATTGGAGGTGGCAGTGAGCTATGATGACACCATTGTATTTTAGCTCAGGCAACAGAGCAAGACCCTGTCTCAAAAATAATAATAATTTAAAAGTTATAAAAATTAAAGAACAACAGGCCAGGTGCAGTGACTCATACCTGTAATCCTACCACTCTGGAAGGCTGAGGTGGGAGGATCCCTTGAGGAGTTCAAGACCAGCCTGAGCAAGAGCAAGACCCTGTCTCTACTAAAAACAGAAAACTTAGCTGGGTGTGGTAGCCTGTGCCTGTAGTCCCAGCTACTGGGGAGGCTGAGGCAGGCGGATCACTTGAGCCCAGCAGTTTGAGGTTGCAGTGAGCTATGATGATGCCACTGCACTCTAGCCAGAGTAACAGAGCAAGACTCTATCTAAAAAGAAACAAAAAAAACAAAAACACAGAACTTTGTTTCTAGGTTCATATCAGGCAAAGTCATTACTCTTAAATCAATATTGTTTGCAAATATTAACTTTGGCCATCAATAATGTTCCAAAAGATAAAGTCACATTATTAATATGATAATGAAAATCGGTAATAACTTTTAAGAGTCCTTTAACTTGAATAAATGACTTAATCACCTACATCTCTATTTAAGTTTTTAGTGCCAGTCTTATTTGGTTCAGCTAAATAATTAAAAAAATCACAGAATGAGTCTTAAAATCAAAAAGGGGTTTCACTAAATTAACTTGAAGGTCCCTTCCAGCCTTAAATTTCCAACTCTGTGACCAAAGAGGGTGTGGTCTCCACCAGGTTGAAGGAGAGCCCATGCCTAGGGATGACAGAATTATGGGCTATCAGGGCTACAAGGGGTCTTAGCAATGAACCATCTTCCAGGGCAGCAAACACTGGTGCTTCATGGTCACAGTGAGGCTCTAGTGCCCTGCTTGCCTCAAACTGACCCAGATGTTTGGACACTGGAAAGACCTTGTGTGTGCAGCCAGACACTGCCCGGCTAGACCCAGCCGTGTAACCTGGGGCTGACTCTTTCACCTACCTAAGTCCTTATCTTTGAAAGGGGGGTGATAATGGTGACTGCACAGTAATGCTGTAGAAGAAATAAAAACAGGGGATGTATGTGATCATATTCAGCCCAGTGCCTAGAACCCAGCACTTTATCACTTTAAGATGGTCTCCATTATGCAATCACTATTACTCTATTAATTGCTGAGAAATAAAAAAGCATTTTCAATCAAATTATGACTCTCCACCAATCGGATTTATCTTAGTTTCAGAAATGTTAAAATGTGAAAAAAATGCATACTTAGCATTGATAATATTCAGTAAGTGCATAGGGAAAGTGTCCCAGCTGCTGCACCTCTGACTGTGGATGGAAACTCAGTTCTGGACAACAGATTCAGAAGCCTGATTTTGGTCTGGAGTCCAACCCATGTTCTTCAAATCAACTTCCCCTACAAGCGATGAATACCCCTCATCCATGTCTATTCTCATCTGGACAGAACTCACAGAGAAGAAATGCTACTAGTGATTAATGGGTACCCTGCAGACAAAAATACACTGACATTTTGAACACCTCATGGGGGCCAGAAATCACCTACCTCACCGCTTTGCAGATATAGGAAACCTTATATTCACTGGGTGGGGAAAAAAGCCCAGAAGCCATCAGAGTACCTTCAATAAGATCAACTAGAGATGTTGGAATCTTTGAGACAGATTGGGCATGTGGTTGTTTTCCAACATCCAAAACCAATTCTCAGACACCAGCTGGGTGTCCAGCAATTGAATTCAATTCTGACACTAATTACTGAGTTAGTGCAAGCTCCACAGGTTACAGGTTCAGTCCCCCAGACTGCCCCCAGTTACCCCCTCAGGTTACCTGCACTTGTGTCCAACTTGGCTAGAAATTCAGCAGTTCCCACAACTCTCACTCAGGTTCAATAATTCATTATAACAACCCACAGAACTCAGGAAAATACTCTCCTTATGATCACCAGTTTATCATAACGGATACAACTCAGGAACACCCAAATGGAACAGATGCCCACGGCAAAGTACTAGTGCGGAATGCAGAGCCCAGGGTGCTCACCGTCACAGCATACCAATGTGTTTGCCACACAGTGACCTCTACAAAGCTCTCTAAATCTCATTCAAGTCCCCCTCTCCTCCCCAGTCAGGGTGAGTGGCTGAAAGTTCTAACCCTCTAATCATGTGTTTGGTTATTCTGGTGACCAGACTCTATGCTGAAGCTATCCAGGGGCCACACCCTGAGTCACCTGGTTAGCATAATCTCAGGTGTGGCTGAAATGGGCTTGTGATGAACAAAAAAAGACATACCAATTGCTCTGTAGATTCCAAGGGTTTTAGGGCTCTGTGGCAAGAACCAGGGACAAAGACCAAATAGTTATTTCTTATTATACCACAGTGTGAGAACATGTGGATTCCAGCCCCAGCTCTGGTACCTGTGTGCAACCCTGAGAAGTCTGAACTTGAGCGAGTCTCAGCTTCCCCAACTTTAAAATATGGGAATCTGGCTGTTTTCTGAAATTTTGAGATTGTTTGGAGTCTACACTGATTCAGTACTCCACATCACTGAGTCAGGAGAAGGCCTTTGAAGACATTTACATACCTCTGGCCTGGGTACCCCTCAGAATATTTGTTATTTAAGCAAGAGCCCAGGGCCTCCAAAACTGCTCGGCTGGTGAAATTCTCCGAGGCGATCAGCTCCAATCCGACCCTCTGCCGGTTACTTTCCTTCTTAATGATGTTGTAAACCTTATGAGAAGAAAACAGATGCTAGACATTTGGACATTTTAGTTTAAAATTTTGCTCTGATAAAAGCCATAACCTCCTAAAGAGAAAAGACACTATCACAGAATCATAGTGTGCCCTCAGAAGCAGACCATAACTCAAATAACCAAATTAACAAGACTCTTCTAACGCTTAAAGAATAGAACAAATCCTCTTCAAAGGTTTTAGCATCTGGGAAAAAAACTAATAGAAGTCAATGAATTAAGGAAAACAAAATGATTTAAGAGAAAATTATCTTTAAGTATCCCATGTAATTTTTATTTTACACCATTCTGTTATTTTTATCCCTATATTTCACGTTTATCCCTCCATAAACCTTATCGCTTGCTCCTCCTTCCTTAAAAAAAAATATACTTTGGCAAAAAGTAGAGACAGAGTAGATTAGTGATTGCCCAGGGTTGGGGAGTTTGGGGTGACTGCTAGTGGGGTCCAGGTTTTTTTTGGGGGGGATAAAAATGTTCTAAAATTGATTATGAACATACTAAAAACCACTGAATTGTATGGTAAGTAGAGGATAATTCAATACAGCTGTTATAAAAATAAACAAATAAATAAAGGTGCTTCCAGGTGTCTAGATAGACATACAGTCCCTGTGAACTATAAGGAAAAGGTCAAATCTCAGTGACCTTTCCCCTTCTCCACTTCCTCTAGAGCACACAGCACAGTGCTCTGCCCTTTGCAGAAACTCAGAAATTCTTTAAATTTACCCTCAAAGGACTTTTACCCACTGCCTCTAAATCCAGTATGCTTATATTAATTGCAAGGTTATCCCTAATAAAGTTAATTTATGATTAGAACAAGAGGTTTAAACAAAGGCCACCAGTATAAAATATTTGTGAAGACTCCACAAACCTCACCTCAATGTCGCTGTCCTTGAGAGGCTGTGCCAACATCTTATCATGTGAGGACCACAGGTCAGCATCCTTGTGGGCCCCGTTGACTGGAGTTGCCATTGCACTGGTTCAAAGGTGCCTAAAAAATGGGAAAACCACGTGTAGCTTCCAATATTAAATTTGGTCAATGCTCATCACAACCTGTTAGTTCTCCTGAATTGTTAAACTACCAACACATTTTTTTAGCCTTTCCCTCAGAATTGCTTGGTAAACACAAGCATATTCTATTTCTGTTCCACTATGTGGAACCTCTGATTCCTTTCTGAACTTCGATGTCAGCTCATCTTCCTCAGTAAAGAAAACTGACCCTGCTCTCTCCAACCCTGCCTACCCCCAGGCCCTTCCCTCTGAGGGCCTCCTTTCAACTAAACTTTTCATGGGTACAGCTCATCCTCCCAACTAAACTAAGTTCCTTGAAGGCACGAACTGTTGCTTTCTTTAAATCTCTCACAGTACCCGAGCACAGCCATACATGAAGAAGTAATATCTGCCCAATGACTGAACAGATGAATTGCTGACTTGAAACAATTCCACCAGCAGGAAACTGGTAGGTTCTCATAAAATGGTAAGAATTCCCTATTTTGTAACTTTTCAAAAGATTTTTCTGGACTGATACATAAGGTAATGATGAACAGGATACAGGCAGTTGGGATAATCTTTCCAGGATGACCACTAGTAGTATTTTATAAATAGCAACTTAACGCTACTGTACTTGACTAGTCAAAAAAAAAAAAAAAAAAAAAAAAAAAGGCCACTTAAGTACAGCAATATAGCACCTATTCCTTCAGTCTACACACATTTCTTCAGGCTCCAGGAAAGGGCAAATGGGAGTTTTGCTGTATGAAAGGCCCCTACTAGGCACTGAATTTAAGTTATTTCATTTTAATCCTAGCAACACTTTTTTTTTTTTTTTGAGATAGAGTCTCACTCTGTCACCCCAGCTGTAGTGCAGTGGTGTCTCATAGCTCATTCCATCCTCCAACTCCTGGGCTCAAGTGATCCTCCTTCCTCAGCCTCCCGAGTAGCTGGGACAACAGGCTAGCTGGGACTACAGGAGAGCATCTCTTTAAAAAAAAGTAGGAAATGCTCTGGGGAGGAGGGGGTAAGACAGGCAACAAACAAAAACGTGCACTAAATGGACAATGACAAACGGAGGTAAAAAATGGGGGTTGGGGGCCAGCAGGGCAAGCAGGGGCTCCTTTTAGGTAGCAGGGACAAGAGGCCTATTTGAGGAGAGGGTGTGTAGAGTGAAAAAGGGCCAATCATGAGGAGAGAGCCCATTTCCCAAGAGTGCACAGACCGTATAATTTGCCAAATTATAGCACATAACCATTAAAACAAACAGCCTAGTAGTCCTAAATCACAGCAATCCTTCTTTATCACTGGCAGAGCTAGTATAAAGAAACTATCAATAATCTTTAACCAGGAAATTCCTAATGGAGCTTTCAAAGCAGCCATTATTGGAACATAAGCCAGGGACACTTCTGCGGCCACAGTAGCACCACCTTGCTCAGACCCCGGGCAGCAAGGCTGGCCACAGCGAGTCCTTCAGCAGCCTTGAGAGTGAGAGCAGAGTGTAAAAGCCAACATCCACCCACTCGGCAGGGGCAGGTGGGAAAGCCATAAAAACATGCCATGGCCAAAACAGGCCCTCTGGTCCTACAACCCCACAGAGAAAAACTTCTCTTAAACATTACTCAAAGTTAAAAGGATTCAAAGGTGGCCAACAACACACACGGGATATTTCTTAACCACCAAATAACTGAAGTCCATTCAGAAAACTTCTCTAAGGGGGGGACACCTACAATTATTCTGGGAAAGGCATTCAGTTCAGCTCTAAGTCTCTACCTTCCTCCAGGACTGATTTCACTTCAGCGTAACAACTTGCAGGCCTCTTGCCCTCACTGCAAACCCTTTTTTGATCCTAGATGCCGATTCTGAGCCACAGTTACTTCCTAACCCTTGGTGAGAGCTGCCAGTGTGGCTGTCCCTGTCCTCTCGGTCCAGCAGCACCATCCCTGCTCTCATTACCCACCCACGCAGGGTCTTCTTCCTTGCATCCTGTTACTATTTAGGATCCAGTAAGCCCCCCAATCTGAATACACACTTAGCATCTTTTCTTGAGGTTGGCTGGAAAACATGCACAGTAACTTGAACTTCTCTCTCTCTTTTTTTTTTTTTTATTTTAGATTGTGATAAAATACACATAACCGAAAATTTACCATTTTAACCATTTTAAAATAAACAATCCAGTGGCATTAAGTACATTCTCATTGTCTAATCATCACATCATCTATCTCCAGAACTTTTTCGACACCTCAAATTGAAATTCTGTACCCAATAAACAAATTCCCCATTCCTCCCGCTGCCCAGCCCCTGGCAACCACTATTCTTTCTGTATGGATTTCATTATTCAAGTACTTGAGTGATTCCACACTCATGTAAGTGGAATCATACAATATTTGTCCTTTCCTGTCTGGCTTATTTCATTTAGCATCATGTTTTCAAAGGTCTTCCATGTGACAGAATTTCATTCCTTTTCAAGGCTGAATGATATTCTATTGTATGTATATGTCACGTTTTATTTATACATTCATTTATTGATGAACATTTGGATTGTTTTCACCTTTTGGCTACTGTGAATAATGCTGTTATGAACATTCTCATACAAATATCTGTTGCAGTCCTGGCTTTTAGTGCTTTGGGATATATACCCAGAAGTGGAATTGCTGGGTTATATGGTAATTCCATGTTTAATTAAAAATAAGTATTTTTGCCTTGGCCTTATTATTATTATTTTATTTTTGAGACAGAGTCTTGCTCTGTTGCCCGGGCTAGAGTGCCGTGGCGTCAGCCTAGCTCACAGCAACCTCAAGCTCCTTGGCTCAAGCAATCCTCCTGCCTCAGCCTCCCGAGTACCTGGGACTATAGGCAAGCACCACCATACCTGGCTAATTTTTTTCTACATATATATTTTTAGTCATCCAGATAATTTCTTTCTATTTTTAGTAGAGACAGGGTCTCGCCGTTGCTCAGGCTGGCCTCGAACTCCTGAGCTCAAGGGATCCTCCCACCTCGGCCTCCCAGAGTGCTAGGATTACAGGCGTGAGCCACCGCGCCGGCTGCCTTGGCCTTACTAGAGGTGGAAAAAAGAAAAAGAACAAAGAGAAGTTTCTGATATCTACGAGCTCTACTCCATTGCTATTAGCCTACAATGAATTCATTCATTCATTCATTCATTCAACAAACATTTACTGAGCAACTCCTATGTCCAGGCAGAGAGCTAGGCACTAAGAATAAAGGAGTTGATAAGACAGAGGCCCTGCTCTTAAACAAGTAAACAAGAAGTATACGGGATAATTTCAGGCAGTGATAATTGCTAGGAGGACAACAAGTGGGCGGGAGCTACTTTAGAAGGGGCCGTGGAAAGCCCCTGAGCTGAAATCTGAACAGTGGATAGAAGCCAAGCACAGGAGATCTGGGGTAGGAGCAATCTGGGCAGCGCAAACACCAAGCGCAAAGCCCAAGATAAGAAGCAGCATGACTTCCTTCAGATTTCAGTCGGAAATCAGGCTCAAGTCACTGAAGTCTGGGGAACAAAGCAAAGTCACAGGAGATGGGATTCAAAGGCCCAAGAAAAAGAGCAAGCACAGAACAGCTTTTTACCATGACAGTATACATTTTACGAGTTTCAAACTGTTTTCTAGAAACCTCTGCCTTATCCTGTTTCTCAACCTATCTGTGAAATCTGAAACTAACAACTAGAAAAGCCCAATTGGAGGTCATCGTTCCTCATGGAAACGAGCAGGGTATCTGACAAGCTGGACTCCTACAATTCTCCCACCGCCGCACCGGAGAAGTGCATGCTGAAGCTCACCACGGCAAGGCTGGTGGGGACAGCACAGACTCTGGGTTCAAATCCCACTCCGCCACTTAGGAATGTACCACCCCAATTACGGACAGCTCTATGTCTCAGTCTCCCAACATACAACACAGGGATGATGGGAGTTCTGAAGCTCCATGTGAGCGTTAAAACGAGACATCAGGCAGAAAGCACTCAGAATAGTGCCAAAGGATTCAAAAAAATTAGCAATTATTGTTATCAGAGAAACCTGGGAATTGCTTGACTCCAGGAGTTCCAGACCAGCCTGGCCAATAGAGTGAGATCCTGTCTCTACAAAAAAAAAAAATAAAAATAATGATAAAAAAAATTAGCCGGGCACGGTGGTGGACATCTGCAGTCCTGGGTACTTGGGAGGCTGAAGTGGGAGGCCGGTCTGAGGCCAGGAGTTCGAGGCTGCAGTGAGCTACGATCAGGCCGCCGCACTCCAGCCTGGGCGACAGAGCGAGAACCTTACAGAGGAGGAAACTGAGGCCGAGAGAGCTAATTCGTCTAAGGTCATATAATAATTAGGTGCCAGAATCTGCGCTCTGGTTTACCCTTAGTCGCCAAGCCTCTTCCCAGGACACTGCACTAAATAAAAACACAATTACCCACCTCCGTTGCATGTCCCCTCCAGTAAGGAATTTAAAACATGATTCTGTAAGAACCTAAACTGGTGTTTCCAGTCCAGCAACCGGCCGAGTGAGAGCACGGCATCTGTGCTGGCCTCAGCTGACCAGGGGACACGAAACTTCCAGAACCTTGAAGCACAGGCACTGGGCCAGGAACTTTGCGACGCAACGTTTGTCCCCTAGAACAGGGGGTGACAGACTGCGAGCAACCGGAAGAGCCCATCCCCCACAGGAACACACGCCAAAAGCAGAGCCCCCACACGTGTGGCGGTTAGGAGCGCGGGCTTTGAGAAGCAGGGCTTTGCCCCTTAAGGGGGCTCCTCTCTCCGGGCCTCGCCTTCTCCTTCTGCCAAACGGGAACGCTAGCACTGGGCTTGCGGCTGCGCTGGAGCGCGCCGAGTGGCCGTGCTTGAAACGAAAATGCTCGACGAGAAGGGTGCTCCGTGGAGAGCGGTGAGTTATGCCCAGTCAGCCTTCGCGTCCGGGCCGAGGCCACCACTCCTACCACTCCGACCGTGCCTGGGAACGGGCCGCAGCCCGGCGCCTCTCCCGTCACTCCGGCTCCACAGAGCGCGGGGAAAGCGAGCGAAGGCGGGAGACGCCGAGGCCTCGGGACCGAAGCCGGCCACCTACCGGAAAGGGCCCCGTGCACGCACCTAGCGACGCCTCAGTCCCATCAGACTCCCGGACACTGGGAACAACCGACACGCGCCAGCCGCGTGACCCACCGCTGCAGCCGCGCACCCCAAACTTGGCGCGCGCCAGCTCGCGCCCACTCTCTGCACTCCGCGCTCACCGCCCCCGGCCTGGCCCCGCCCCCGAAGGCGTCCAATCACAGCGCACAATCAGGCGGGCCCCGCCCCCAAACGCACCGGCGCTATTGGCTGCGCGGGGCGGGGGGCGGGGCTGGCTCCTCCCTCGCTTGGGAGAGTCCGCGTGGTGCAGCTGCTCACCTGGGGACAAGGACAGTTAGGACTGATCGGCTTTGGCTGCAGGCCAGGTTGGTGGGGAGACAGCGGGGATTTCCGGGACCACGCTGAGGGACTGCCCCATTTGACTCGGGTAAGCCGCTTGGGCAGTGGGATTATGGGTGAATGGTGTTGCTTACGTTTAACTTTAACGTGGTCCTACTTCCAGTTAGCGGTAGAACAAAAGAGGGTTCAAACCGCAGCAGGTATGGAATAGTAGACCAGTCACTTCACTTTTTGACTTTCACGTTTCTCATCACTGAATTGGAGACAATTATATCTGCCTGGCATGGCTGTTAGGATTAATAATAGACATATTTAAAACACTGAGCTTTGTGTTTGGCACGTAATAAGGACTCAATAAATATTAGCTATAAATAGTGGCTGGCCTGGTGGCTCCCGCCTGTAATCTAAGCATTTTGAGAAGCTGAGGCGGGAGGATCACTTGATGCCAGGAGTTCGAGACTAGCCTGGGCAACATAGCAGGACCCCACCCATCTTTAAAAAATTAAAAAAAAAAATACTAGCCAGGCGTGGTAGCGCATGCCTGTAGTTCCAGCTACTAGAGAGGCTGAGGCAGGAGGATCCCTTGAGTCTAGGAGTTCCAGGCTACAGTGAGTTATCATTGCACCACTCCACTCCAGACTGGGCAACTGACAGAGAGCCCGTCTAAAACAATAAAATAAAATAAATAAGTAAATACATACATACAAACATAAAATACAGAAATAAATTAATTAATTAATTTAAAAAAAAAAAACAAAATAAAAACCAAGGGCTGAATGATACAGGGGAAAGAGCCCAGGCACATGCCCCTGCTCTACCAAGTAGTGTGATCTTCAGTAGATGATCACCTTCTCAGAGTCTCACCTTCCCCATCTAGAAGATGGGCCTCTAATCTGTCAGTCCCCAGCACTTTGTACCCCTCTCACAATATTCAGCCGATTTTCAAAATGTTGAAACAAAATGCGGCTAGTATGACAGTTAATGCATGGATTCAAAGCAGATTCAGACAAGTTCAGGGGAAGACAACGAGAGAGTCAGGATCCATAAGAAGTTGGACAAATCCTGCAGTGGTGGCGGTGGTGGTGGGGGGGGTGGCGAGGGAGCAGGGAGAGCGTGGGCTGCAGTCATGCAAGCATGACTGGCCCATTCTGTCCTTTGTTTCATCCCTTACACAAGGCTGCCTCTTTGTTTTCTTTTCACTATTCAGCAAAAACTTAAAAAAGAAAAAAAAAACTGAAAAGTCCACAGCCATCACTTCTCCATGTTACCGTGTGAAAGTATTATTCACAGAATGTTAAAAATTTGAAACAGACCTCTGCTTTCAATCCAGATATAGTAGAAAGGACTGGATTTAACCTGACTTGATAAGCAACTAGAAAACTAGACAAGACATATAAAATCACTGTTTGCAGACATTAGACAAGAAGCAGCATAGGACTGGGACGTAGGAGGAAAGCAAACAAACCAGCTCAGTCCTATAACATCCCTGGCTAGATGCTTCCAGGCTATTGATGGATGGTGGGTGCAGGAACAGGGGCTCACACCGAGGATGGTGGTCTCAGGGAGATGAGGGAGTGGACATGAGAGCTGGGAAGTCTGTGACAGCCGGAAGCTGTGGGACATTATTCCAGAAAGGAGGAAGTTGTGCAGAAAATGAGCTCTGGAAATCTGCACAGAGTCCCTTTGAGTGTTTGCTGAATACATAGCTGTGCACATGTAGGATGAAACTCCACAGAGTTGGGCATGGAACAACCAAGGAATTGTAAGCTGAAAAATTCCCAGAGTTTACACAGGGCAGGAAGATGTTTAATCTCTGACCAGCCAGGGTAGGTTCCTCAGTGATAACCGGGGACTTACAGTGGAAACCTGAGGGAGCATGCCTTAGTAATAAGTCTAAACTACCCCTGGAGTGAAGGCTACTCTACATCTGCCCTAGCGAAACTTTAAAACAAGCCTCAGACAGAAATCAGCAAGGATTAAGGACTTAAACCCACCATCACCCGACAGGATCTAATCAACATTTATGGGACACTCCACCTACCAACAGAACACACCTACTTATCAAGTGACCAAAGAACATATACCAAGAAAGACCATATCCTGGGCCATAAGACTAACTTCAACAAATTTCAAAGAAATGAAGTCATACAGAATGTGTTCTCTGACCACAATGGAATCAAACTAGAAATCAATAACATGAAAATAAAAAGAAAATCTCCAAACACTTAGAAACTAAATAACACACATTTAAAAAGAAATCTCAGGAAAAAATTTAAAGGTACAGTAAAATGAATGAAAATGAAAACACAGCATTTAGATACAAATGAAGACACAAATCACCAACATCAGGAATGAAATAGGGAATATCACTACAGACCCTACAAACATGAAAAGGATACTAAAGGAATATGATGAACAACTCTACACACATAACTTTGGCAGTGCAGACGAAATGGGCCAATTCCTCAAAAAGCACACAAGTTACCACACCTCATCCAATATTAAACAAGTAATTTTACTAAGCATATGATTATTTTAAAAATAATAATTTGAAAACTCTAGAAAAAGAAACCCCAGGCCCAAATGGTTTCAACAGAGATTTCTAACAAACATTTAAAGAAGAATTAACACCAATTCTATATCAATTATACACAACCTGTTTGAGAAAAATTGGAATTTTTTTCAAAGTCATTTTATGAGCCCAGTATTACCCTGCTAACAAAGATAGAGAAAGATCGTACCAAAAAAGAAAACTACAAAGATCCTTAACAAAATATTAGCATATAGAATACATCAATATATAAAAAGAATTATACACCATGACCACTTGGTGTTAATTCTAGGAATGCAAGATTCATTCAATATTTGAAAACCAATCAATGTAATCTGCCATATTAGGCTAAAGAAGAAAATTACAGATAATGCCAATCAATGCAGCCGAAAACTATAAAACATTGGTGAAAGCAAAGAAGATCTAAATAAATGGAGAGTCATACCATACTCATGGATTGGAAGATGATATAATAAAGATGTGAATTCTCCCCAAACTGATACACAGATTTAACACAATTTCTATCAAAATTCCTAGCAATATTTTTTGTAGATATAGACAAAATTATTCTAAAATTTAAGTGGAAAGGCAGAGGAATTAGGATAGCCAAAAGAATTTTGAAAAAGAAGCATAAGATGGGAAGAACCATTCTACCAGTTTTAAGACCTATAATACGGCTATAGTACCTAGACCATGTAGTATAGGGGATGTAGTATATGGACACTTAGATTAATGGGACTAAATAGAGAACCCAGAAATAAACACACAAATATGACCAAATGATTTTTGACAAAGATGCAAAAGCATTTCAATGGAGGAAGGATGGTCTTTTCAACAAATGGTAATGGAGCAATTGGATAGCCATAGGCAAAAAATGAACCTTTACTCAAATCTCATAGCTGACATGAAAATTAACTCAAAATGAGTTATAGACTTAACAGTAAACATAAAAGTATGACATTTTTAGAAGAAAACATAGGAAAAAATTTCTGGGGCCTAAGGTTTGGTATTTTTATACATAACACCAAAAGTATAATATTAAAAAGAAAATAAATTGATAAATAGCATTTTTTCAAAATTAAAACTTTTCTCTATGAGAGATCCTATTAAGAGGATGAAAAAATAAGCTGCAGACTGGGAGAAAATATTTGTGAGCCACATATCTAACAAAGGACTCATATCCAGGATGCATAAAGCTCTCTCAAAATTAAACAGTAAAAAAAAATCCAATTAGAAACTTGGCAAAAGACATTTTTAATGAAGAGGACATGTCAAATAAGCACATGAAAAGATGTTCAACATCGCTAGCCATTAGGGGAATGAAAAATCATTATGAGATATTACACACCTATTAGAATGGCTTAAAAAATAGTGTCAATACCAAATGCTGGCAAAGATGTGACAAACCTGAATGTAACATACATTGCTGATAGGAATGTGAAATGGCACAGCCACGCTGGAAAATAGTTGATCAGTGACTTAACAAACTAAACATACACTTTCCATATGGCTCAGCAGTTGTACTCCTGGGCACTTATCCCAGAGAAATGAAAACTTATGTCCACACAATCTATACATGAATGCTTTATTTGTAATAGCCAAAAACTAGAAACAACCCAAATGTCCTTCAACAGATGAATGGTTAAACAAATTTGTACATTCACATATGGAATACTGGTCAGCAAGATAAAGAAATGAGTTATTGAGACATACAACTTGGATGCATCTTAAGGTAATTATGCTGCATGAGAAAAAGCCCACCTCAAAAGGTTACATATGTATGATTCCATTGATATGACATTCTTGAAATGACATAATTATAGAAATGGAGAAGAAATTACTCATTGTCATGAGTTAGGGATGGTATGGAGTAGGGTTACAACTATAAAGGGGAGAGAGATATATAAAGGGAGAGTGATCTTTGTGGAATCATTTTGTATCTTGATTGCGATGGTGGGTACATGAATCTACATATGATAAAATGGCATAGAACTATACACCCTTATTTTATCAATGTAAATTTGATGGCTTGATATTATACTATAGTTATGGAAGAGATAGCCACGGAAGGAACTGGGAGAAGGATACATAGGCCTTTTCTATACTGTCTTCTCAATTTCCTGTGAATCTAAAATTATTTTCAAATTAAAACAAATTTAAGTCTCAAAGGGATCAAACAGATCCAAAAATAACTTAACTATCTGCCTTCCAGAACAAATTCCAACACACTTTAAAGGAAAACAACAATGTCCAGGTACTCAACAAGTAGTATTCACAATACTACTTTCCTCCATTGAATCAAAAATGAGTAGACATACCAAGAAGCAGGAAAATGTGACCTGTAACTGGGAAAAAAGTCATCAGTGAATAGAAACAGAAGTCTGTCTTTTATTCAACATAGTTATTTTGAGATTTATCTATATTGTAGCACATAGCAATCGTTCATTACTTTCATTGCTAAAGAATATTCCATTGTATGGCTATATCCCAGTTTGTTTATCCACCTTGCCTGTTGATGGACATTTATATTGTTTCTGGGTTTTGGTCATTACAAATAAAGCTACTATGAAAATTTATGTACACATCTTTGGCTTTGGATATAAGTTTTCTTTACTCTTGGATAAATACTAGGAGTGGAGTGGTGGATCATATGTATGCTTAGATTTTTAAGGAACTGCCAAACCATTTTCAAAAGAGGTGGTACTGTGTATGTTCCCATCAATATTGTAGGAGTGTTCTAGTTCTTCCTTATTCTTGCCAACACTTGATGTGATTAGTCATTTTAATTTTATCTATTTATTCTAGTTGATGTAGTATATAGTGGTATCTCATTGTGGTTTCACATTTTTTTTTCTTTTTTTATAGCCATGAGCAGTTTCAAAATCATTGTGGTTTTAATTTGCATTTTCCTAATGACCAATAAGATTGAGAATCTTTTCATGAGCCTATTTGCCATCTGTGTATCTTGTTTGGTGAAGGGTCTGTTGAAATATTTTGTCCATTGTGTTCATTGCCTATTGCTGCTATAACAAGTTACCACAAATTTAGTGGCTTGTTAAAATGGCACAAATTTTGTGATAATCAAACATGTTAGTCAATTCCCTTAATGAAAATGCATAATTTTAGTAACAGAAATTAGCAAAGTGAAATAGAATGGTGAAAGCATCATAGGATTTCACCTCCCAATTCATTTGAGACCCAACACAGTCCCTTATAAGTCTCTTGTTTGCAAGTGCAGAGAGATGGGAAGACAGAGGGATAGGCCGGGCGCAGTGGCTCACACCTGTAATCCTAATACTCTGGGAGGCCGAGGCGGGTGGATCATCTGAGCTCAGGAGTTCAAGACCAGCCTGAGCAAGGGTGAGCCCCAGTCTCTACTAACAATAGAAAGAAATTAGGTGGACAACTAAAAATATATAGAAAAAATTAGCTGGGCATGGTGGTGCATGCCTGTAGTCCCAGCTACTCGGGAGGCTGAGGCAGTAGGATTTCTTGAGCCCAGGAGTTTAAGGTTGCAGTGAGCTAGGCTGACGCCATGGCACTCTAGCCCAGGCAACAGAGTGAGACTCTGTCTCAAAAAAAAAACAAAAACAAAAACAAAAAAAAAACAGAGGGGTAGTTAGGAAAAGGGAATACTGACCGCAATTAATGAGAAAAAAACTATCTTCACAATGACATTCAATCCAACAAACACTTATTAAGGGTTTTCTTTGTACCTACCACTGTGCTGAAAAATCCACACGCTGGAAATTCCAGGCATTAAGTTTGGTTAGGCAAAGTATATATCAACCATATAAAAGCACTCACAGAATACAATCAAACTTTTCTTTTTCCTTCCTTTCTCCTCCTCTTGGCATTGTGATAATCATCAAAAGCCCAGTTGACAGGCTGCTCAGTTGCTTTGCATGACTACCGCCAACACCCATGGAGTCCCAGAAGCGGGTGAATGAGCTCGATAAACCTGTGTCATTGACTTCAGAGTGGGATGCAGTCCTCAGCAGCTCAGGAAAGTGATGCTGAAAAGCCAGGTGGACCTCCAGCAGGACTGCCCAGATTCTTAGTTTCCGAAACATTGAGACTGAGACTGAGACACATCATCAACAAGGAGATACAGTAAACGTTAAAAACTGACCTCCCGATTGCTTGAACCAGGAGTTGAGGTTGCAGTGAGCTATGGCCCCACCACTGCACTCTAGCCTGGGCAACAGAGCGAGATCCTGTCTCATGAATGAATGTATTTTGGCCTCCCAAAATACAAAACAAGGACCTGCCACACAAACACTTTTTTTTTTTTTTTTTTTTTTTTTTTTTTTGAGACAGGGTCTCTTTCTGTTGCTCAGGCTGGAGAGGCACAATCATAGCTTATTGCAACCTCCAACTCCCAGGCTCAAGCGATCCTCCCACCTCAGCATCCTGAGTAGCTAGGACTACAGGCATGTGCCACCACACCTGGATAATTTTTCAATTTTTTGTGCAGATGGAGTCTCGCGGTGTTGCCCAGGCTGGTCTCGAACTCCTGGCCTGCAGTGATCCTCCTTGCCTCGGCCTCCCATACTGCTGGAATACAGGTGTGAGCCACCATTCTTAACCACAAACACATGAATCGACTCTCCCATACTGAAACGAATGGAAATGACACGTGCATTTTAGGATCCACTGAAACAGATGCTCCAGATTTTCTTCTTTTTTGCCTATTCTAATTTATTCCATCAAAATGGCACCTGGTGAAATCTGTTTTGGAAACTACGTACAATTGAAATCTTTGAGTTTTTATATTCTATGGAATTTCTCTAGTCTGGATGGATTAAAATGTTTGACAGGAATCAAGATAGACAAATGGAGGAAGGTTCTGAAGTATTATTTAAGCATTTAATTATCAAAATAAGTTGAAATCTAACTTTGGAGTTGGAATCTTCTGCTACATGGTGAACCCCTTTCCTCTGCCATCCCCACGGCTCACTTGTTTGTGTTGGTTTTTTTTTTTTTTTTTTTTTTTTTTTTTTTTTTGCTAATCTGCACTTTGTTAAAAAGAAAAATGAGCAATGTCCAGAAGGACAAATATATTCAATGCCCAGAATATGCAAAATTTCTCTCCTTCATCTGAATCACATGACTCCAGAAAAATCAGTGTATGTGGGTGAAGTAAGCAGAAAAATGGGCCCCAGTGTTGTCTGAATCCCTGGAAACTGTGAATATGTTATTTCACATGCAAAGGGAAATTAAAGTTGCAAATGGAATTAAGTTTGCTAATCAACTGACCTTTAAGTGGGGGGATTATAATGGGTGGGCCCAACGTAATCATAAGGGTTCTCGTAAGTGGGAGGGGAGGCAGAAGAGGTCAGCGTGAAGCAGCATGAGGGGGACAGGACCCACCTTTGCTGGCTCTGAGGAGGAAGGGCCCGCAAGTCAGGGAGTGCAGGCCTCCTCTAGAAGCTGTTAGAGGCAGGAAAACGGATTCTAGAACCTCTAGAATGAAGCTGCCTTGTCCACACCTTGATTTTAATCTAGTGAGACTCATTTCAAATTTCTGCCCTTGAGAAACGTAAGATAAATTTGCATTGCTTTAAGCCACTGAGTTCATGGTGATTTGTTACAGCAGTAATAGGAAATTTGTACAATAGCTCCTGGAGCCTGGAGGATAAAGGGGAGAAGAGGGGAGTGGGATGGTCTGGCAAGGGTTCACATTTATGAAAGAGGTTATAGAAATCATTCAGATTTAAACCAGTGTTCTATCACTGGAGCACTGCACCTGTAGGGCATTGTAAACTGGAATGTCATTCTAACAATTATACTGATTTTATAAAACACTCCAATATATTGTGTTGTATATTTTGTGTTAAGTGTAGTAAGTGTAAAAAATTAAAATAATTTTTATAATGTTAAAAAAAAACATAAATTTATCATTTTATAGTTCTGGCAACCAGAAGTCCAAAATGGATTTCACTGGACTAAAATTAAGGTGTCAGTAGTATTGCGTTCCATCTGGAAGCTCTAGGGGAGAATCCATTTCCTTGCCCTTTCCAGCTTTTAGAGGCCACCTGCACTCCTTGGCTTGTGGCCACATCCTCATCCTTCAAGGCCAGCTATCCTGTCACCCTGACCTCTGCTTCCATCATCACATCTTCTCTGACCCCCCTTCTTCCCTCTTCCATCTTTTCAGGAACCTCATCCTTAAATTGGGGCCACCTGGATAGTCCAGGATACTCTTATTTTAAGATCCTTAATTTAATCACATCTTCAAAACCCCTTCTGCTATATAAGGTAACATATTTACAGGCTCCTGGGATTAGCATGTGGACATCTTTGGGAGGCCATTATTCATCTACCATGTACCATGACTTTTTGTGTGTGTGTGTGACAGGATCTTGCTTTGTCACCCAGGCTGGTGTCCTGGGCTCAGTCGGTCCTCCTGCCTCAGCCTCCTGGGATGACAGGCATGCATCACCACACCTGCTACTTTTTAAAAATTTTTTTCTAGAGATGGGGTCTCTCTGTGTTGTCCAGGCTGGTCTCAAACTCCTCTGCTCAAGTGATCCTCCTGCTTTAGCCTCCTGAGTGACTAGGATTACAGGTGTGAGCCACCGGGCTTGACTCCACACCTATTTTTTTAAAGTAGTTTTTCGTTATCTCATTATTGAACTTTTGCAAATTCTTTATGTATTCTGGATACAAGTCCTTTATCATCACTTACACATATTTTCGCCCAATCTGTAACTTGTCTTTTCATTCTCTTAACAGTGTCTTTAACAGAGAAAAAAAGCTTTTAATTTAGATATAATACAATGTTTTATTTTTTTCTTTCACAGATTGTGCTTTTGGTGTTATATCTAAAATCTCTTTGCCCAACATACAGTAATGTAGTTTTCCCTCCTGTTTTCTTCTAGAAATCATCTATATTGAGTTTAAATTTTGAATAAGATGTGCTCTATGTATCAAAGTTCATTTAAAAATTTTTTTGCATATGAATGTCCATATGTACCATTTGTTGAAAGACTATCCTTTTTCCATTGAATTGCTTTTGCATTTTTATCAAATATCAATTGTGGCTGGCAAGGTGGCTCACGCTTGTGATTCTAGCACTCTGAGAGGCTGAGGCGGGAGGATCGCATCACCTCCAGAGTTCAAGATTAGCCTGAGCAAGAATGAGACCCCGTCTCTACTAAAAATAGAAAAAATTAGGCAGACATGGTGGCATGCACCAATAGTCCCAGCTACCCGGGAGGCTGAGGCAGGAGGATCACTTGAGCCCAGGAATTTGATGTTGCAGTGAGCTATGATGATACCACTGCACTCTAGCCCAGGAACAGAGTGAGACCCTGTCTAAAAAAAAGAAAAAAGAAATGGCTAGATGTCCTTTAGTAAGTGAATGCATGGATAAATGTGCTATATTTTGGTTTTTAAAAATTCAGTGGTATTTAATATATACACATATATGTGCAACCATCACCACTGCCAATTTTAGAACATTTCATCATCTCAAAAAGGAACCTTGTACTCTGTAATCACCTCATCTCCCCATCCTCACTCAGCCCTAAGCAGCCCCTAATCTACCTTTTGTCTCTATAGATATGTTTATTCTGAATATTTCCTAAAAATTAAGTGATATGATATGTGGTCTTTTTTGACTTCCTTCTTTCACTAAGCATAATACCTAATTTGTTGAGAGATTTTATAATGAAGGGGTGTTGAATTTTTTCTAATTTTTTTTTTGCATCTATTGAGATGATCATATGGTTTTTATTCTTCATTCTGTTAATAGTATGTATCACATTGATTGATTTTTGTATGTTGAACCATCCTTACATCCCAGGGATAAATCTCCTCAGTCATGATGAATGATTCTTTCAATGTGTTATGGAATTCAGTTTGCCAATTTTTCTGGAGGATTTTTACATCTATGTTCATAAGGGATATGAACATATCTCTGTAATTTTCTTTTCTTATACTGTCCTTGCTTGGCTTTTGTATCAGGGTAATGCTGATTTTGTAAAATGGGTTTATAAGTATCCCTTCTTCAATTTTTTGGAAGAGTTTGAGAAGGACTGGGATTAGTTCTACTTTAAATGTTTGATCGAATTCAGTAGTGAAGCCATCTGTTCCTGGTCTTTTCTTTGGCTGGAGACATTTTATTACTGATTCAATCTCCTTGTTTATTATTGATTGGTCTATTCAGATTTTCTGTTTCTTATGATTCAGTGTTGGTAGGTTGTATGTGTGTAGAAATTTATCCATTTCTTCTAAGTTATCCAATTTGTTGGCATATAATTGTTCATATGCTAACAAATAATAGTTTCTTATTTTCTTTGTTTTTCTGTGGTATTAGTTGTAATGTGTTCTCTTTCATTTGTGATCTTATTTATTTGATTCTCCTCTCTTTTTTTTCATGATTAGTCTAGCCAAAGATGTGTTGATTTGGTTTATCTTTTCAAAAAACAACTCTTAATTTTGTTAATTTTTAAAATTATTTTTCTAGTCTCTATTTCCTTTATTTCTGCTCTGCTCTTTGTTATTTTCTTTCTTCTGCTAACTTTGGGTTTAGTTTGTTCTTCTTTTTCTAGTTCCCTGAGGTGTAATGTTAGAATGCTTATTTGAGATCTTCTTTTTTGATATAGGCATTTATTGCTGTAAATTTCCCCCTAGAACTGCTTTTGCTGCATCCTATACGTTTTGGCACATTGTGTTTCCATTTTCATTTGTCTCTAGGTATTTTTTTTATTTTCTCTTTGATTTCTTCTTTGACCCATTAGTTGTTCAGGATGATTTTTAAATTTATACAAAAATGCAAAAGCCAAAATAATTTTGAAAAATAACAAATTTGAAGTATTTACATTACCTAATTTCAAGACTTGGAATAGAGGTACAGAGATGAAGTTGATGTGGTGTTGGTGTAGGGATAGATAATTAATGGAAAGCAAGAGACAGTATATAAATAGAGCCAGACAGACACGGTTAATTGATTTCTGATACAGGAGCCAAAGTAATTCAATGAGGAAAAGATACTCTTGTCAAGAAATGGTGCTGAGGCTGGGCATGGTGGCGCACGCCTGTAATCCTAGCACTCTGGGAGGCCGAGGTGGGAGGATCGCTCGAGGTCAGGAGTCCGAGACCAGCCTGAGCAAGAGCAAGACCCTGTCTTTACTAAAAAATAGAAAGAAATTATCTGGATTTAAAATTAATTTTAATATAAAAAAGTAATTAAAAAAAGAATTGATGCTGAAATAACTGGATATGTAAATGGAAAAAATGAACTTTGACTCTGACCTCACACCATGCATAAACATTTATGTTAAATGCATTAGAAGCCAGGCGTTATCATAAATGGATTAGAGGTGGCTCACACCTATAATCCCAGCACTTTGGGAGGCCAAGGCCGGAGGATTGCTTGAGCTCAGGAGTTTGTGACCAACCCAGAAACATAATGAAACCCCATTTCTACAAAAAATTTAGAAAATTAGCCAGAAGTGTTGGTGCACACTTGTAGTCTCAGCAACTCAGGAGGCTGAGGCTGGAGGATCGCTTGAGCCCAGGAGCTGGAGGTTGCAGTGAGCTATGATGACGGCACTGCACTCTAGCCTGGGCAACACAGTGAGAACCTGTCTCAAAAATAAATATAAGGCCGGGCGCGGTGGCTCACGCCTGTAATCCTAGCACTCTGGGAGGCCGAGGCGGGTGGATTGCTCAAGGTCAGGAGTTCGAGACCAGCCTGAGCGAGACCCCGTCTCTACTAAAAATAGAAAGACATTATATGGACAACTAAAAATCTATATAGAAAAAATTAGCCGGGCATAGTGGCGCATGCCTGTAGTCCCAGCTACTCGGGAGGCTGAGGCAGTAGGATCGCTTAAGCCGAGGAGTCTGAGGTTGCTGTGAGCTAAGCTGACGCCACGGCACTCACTCTAGCCTGGGCAACAAAGTGAGACTCTGTCTCAACAACAAAAAAAAAATAAATAAATAAATAAAAATAAATATAAAGAAATAAATAGATTAGAGACCTAAATGTAAAAGCTAAAACTACACACAATTCTAGGAGAAAGGCTGAGAAGAAAGCCTTCACAATCTGGATAGGCAAAGATTTCTTAAACGGTACACAAACAGCATGAACCATAAAAGAAAAAAAAATAACTTAGACTTTATCAAAATTAAAAATCTTTGCACTTTGAAAGACCCCTTTCAAAAGAAAGACAAACTATAAAATGGCAGAAAATATTTGCAATACCTATATTTCACAAAAGACTTATATCCAGAAGATATAAAGATCTTGTACAACTCGACAACAAGAAAATCAAACGACCCAGTTAGAAAATGGGCAAAGGACTTGTTTCTCCAAAGAAGATATACAAATGGCCAATAAGCACATTAAAAAATGCTCAACATCATTGTTTATCAGAGAAATGCAAATTAAAAACACAATAAGAAATGGCCAAACTGTTTTCTAAGGTGTTTGCACCACTTCACATTCCCATAAACAATTTACAAGAATTCCACTTTCTCTGCATCCTCATTAACACTTGGTGTGACTTGGTATGGCCAGTCTTTTTTTTTTTTTTTAACCACAAAGAATATAAAAAAACAGATTTTTATTATTGATGGGAGGAAAAAAAGCACTGTCTATGGCTCAAGCCTACGATCCCAGCTACTCAGGAGGCTGAGGCAGGAGGATCACATAAGCCCAGGAGTTCCAGCCTTCAGTGAGCTATGATGACACCACTGCACTCCAGCCTGGGCAACAGAGCAAGACCCCAAAATTACTTACTGTTTTACAGGACAATAAAACCTCATGAAACTTGAGGTTATCTTCTCTACTGGACAGAGAATAAAAGCTCCTCAATCTTCTTAGTTTTGCAGAATTGCAAAATATCTGGGCTCTGATCCATTGGCAAGCTAAGTTACCTTTCCCCCAGAAAGTCATCTTTTTTCAGTCAGGCTGGCTTTAAAAAGCTCTGCATGACATTGAAAGTTCAGAGTCATTTTTCAAGTTTTGGGGAATTTTTCTCTTTTTTTTTTTCTTTCTTTCTTTCTTTCTTTCTTTTTTTTTTTTTGAGAGAGAGTCTCGCTCTGTTGCCCGGGCTAGAGTACCGTGGCGTCAGCCTAGCTCACAGCAACCTCAAACTCCTGGCCTCAAGCAATCCTCTTGCCTCCACCTCCCGAGTAGCTGGGACTACAGGCATGCACCACCATGCCTGGCTATTTTTTTTCTATATATATTTTTAGTTGTCCAGCTAATTTCTTTCTATTTTTAGTAGAGACGGGGTCTCGCTCTTGCTCAGGCTGGTCTCGAACTCCTGACCTCGAGCAATCCTCCTGCCTCGGCCTCCCAGAGTGCTAGGATTACAGGCGTAGTTTTGGGGAATTTTTCTTAATAACAACCACCACTCCAAGGGCCATTCAGACTATAACGTAAGTTAGCTAAAGGGAAGCCATTGTGCATCCAGTATGCTTTTGGTTTATTGTGTCTTAAAAGTTTAGAATTAACCTGCTATTTGCTTACTCAGCTGCTGGGCACAGATTAGAAAACCACCTTGAGGAAAAACAGATCAAAAGTCCAGAAATGGCTAACCACAGACTGCTGAGGACAAGATCCACCAGATTTTTGTTTGCTGATAACCATGGAGGAAGTCACGATGACTTGCACAAAGGTGCTTTCTACCGTGACTCCCTTCCCTCTTCCCTTTATAGGTTGCCTGGTAAGCAGAGGAGGTGAGATTATCTTTGAGACAACATCTCCTTAGGCTACCAGCACTTGAATAAATCACCCTTCCTTCACCAACACTGGCCTCTAGTGTCTGACTCTCAGTGGCAGGCGGCCACACCCTCATTCAGCAACACTCCTGATTGGCTTTTCTTGACACTCTGGTCCCTCTCCCATCCGTTCGACACAAGAGTGGTTTTTGTTTTCCAAAATGCTAGCCAGCAGAACTTTGCTGAAAGTTCTTGCATAGCCCCCTTGCTCGGACAAGTCCAACATTCGGTGTGTCCCCTCCCCATTGTGTAGCAGGAAGTGGTTTGCAGAAGACTGACCCTGCCCCAGACTCATGGGATGAGCTCTGATTGGTCTAGGCCAAGCCCTGTCCACCTGACTGATGGGCACATGAGCTAAGTTGGTTCCATCAGAATGAAACTCAGGAGTTTTGACAGAATGTTGGCAGAATTGAAACTCTCTTTCTTTTTATGATGTAGTACTTGGATGTGGGTCCTAGAACTTCTACTTCTACTTTCCTGGTTTTCTTACCAGGAAAGAACCCGGCCCAAAGATGAAGCCAACGCATGGAGCGGGGGCAGAGTTGAAAGAATTGTGCCAAAATGGGGTCAAAGCCCTGATCAATCCATTTCTGAATCCTGTTATCATTGGAATTTTTCCAGCTACCTGAGGCAATAAATTCTCGTAATTATTTAAAATCAATTTTTTGTTCCTTTAAAGAATATATTTATTCTGCTTACTATTAATATATATCTGACACTGTTTCAAACACTTTACATATTTAACTCATTTAAACTTATAACAACCTTGTGCAATAGGTCCCTTTTTTATCCATATTTTGCACACGAGGAAACTGAAATAGAGGGACATTAAGCAACTTACCCACAGGCAACAGCTAGTATATGTTAGAGCTGAGTTCCTGCTCTTAACTATTACACTGCCCTAAATGGGTTCTCCAGAGGCAGACCCTGAGTCTGGGACTTGATACAAGTAATTTATTTGGGAATGATCTTAAGAAACGGTGGTAAGGGAGTATGTAGGGAAAGTAGCTAACAAAGGGCATGATAGCAAGTAAATACGGCTGCTGGTGACTGGTCTTAATCCTGTTGAGGAACTCTAGGAGACGGCGTATGTTGTGGGTGTCTGCTGGCATTAACAAACCACCCAGATGTCCAGTGTCGTTAACTGTTTTCATATTTCATGGTTCCAGTGACTGCCTCGGCTCAGCTGGGTGGCCTTGCCTTGGGGTCTTTCATGTGGTTACAGTCGGATGGAGGCTGCGGCTGGGGACCAGAAGGCTCCTGCACTCGCATGTTTGATGGTCGATGCTGCCTGTCTGTCCACTGAGACCCAATGGGGGCTTTCAGGTGGCCTCCGTGTGTGGCCTGGCCTTCCTCACAGATGGCAGCAGCGTTCTAAGAGTGAGCTTTCCAGAGAAAGGCCTGGGCATATTTACAACCTAGCCTTGAAGTTCATGCAGCATCACTTCTGTTGCGTTCTCGTCATTAGAAGCATGTCACTAAGGCCAACCCATACTCAGAGTGTGGAATCGATTCTACCTTTTGGTGGGAAGAGACAGACTTTGTAATGGGAGAGAGAAATAACCTCTTCTATTGTGTAAGTTACCAGCATTTTGAGTTTTTTTCTAACAAGTGGAGAGTCTGATCCCGATACGCCATCCTCTCTCCCTTGTGACTTCTGTCCGTCTTGAGAAAGCCTTGGCTTCTCCCCCTGCTCTTATCATCATCAACCTCATCACCTTGAGTGGTTTACATTAGAATTTTGATAAGGGCAGGGAGATTTCCTTTCAAGTGCCACCTTCTTTCAGCCCAACAGCCCAACGCCTGGCCTGCGAGCAGCAGGGGATAAACAGAGAGACTCTTACTGTGAGAGGCTGGGGTGGGAGAAATACAGTGAGAAGAAAAACCAAACCAAGCTCTATCTGCATACGGTAACAATGAAATACTTAGGTGTGTAATGTGTTGTTCAACATCTGCTAGGATGTGACAGTCGGTGACGGCACAACCCGGGTCTGTCCAGTGGAACCCTCGCACCTGACACGGTGCCTGGCACATGGTGTCCCACGTACTGACAGGAGTGGATGAACCACAAATGACTAAAACTTCATCAGTGGAGACAGATACTTCAAAAATATTTTATTTATAAATAATTTCGATTTGCAGAAAAGTTGCAAGAATAAGAATTGTACGAAGAACATTTGTATACCCTACTCTACCCTCCCCTCCCCTCCCCTCCCCTCCTCTCCTCTCCTCTCCTCTCCCTCTTCTTTTCTTTTCTTTGAGGCAGAGTCTTGCTCTGTCACCCTGGCCAGAATGTAGTGGCATCCTCGCAGCTCACTGCAGCCTCAAACTCCTGAGCTCAAGTGATCCTCCTGACTCAGCCTCCTGAGTAGCTGGGACTACAGGCGTGTGCTGCCACACCAGGTTAATTTTTCTATTTTTAGTAGAGACAGGGTCTCGCTCTTGCTCAGGCTGGTCTCAAACTCCTGAGTTCAAGCAGTCCTCCCACCTTGGCCTCCCAGAGTACTAGGAATACAGGCATGAGCCACTGCGCCTGGTGCCTATGTTTAACTTTTTAAGAAACCAACACACTATTTCCCACAGTGGCTGCACTATTTTACATTCCCGTCAGCAGTGTTCACGGGTCCAAATTTCTCCACATCCTTACCAACACATGTTATTTTCAGATTTTTTTTTTTTACTGTTATTATGACCAACCTAGTGGGTATGAATTGAACCTTACTATTGATTTTTAAGAATTCTTTAGGTATTCTGGCTGAATATCTTCTGTCAGATATATATATATATATATATATATATGTGAATATTTTCTCCCAGTCTGTATCTTTTGACTGATTCTGTTCTGACAGACTTACAGTGATGTGTAACAGAATCACATCACTTTAGGTAAGAGGTAAGTATATTCCTGATAAAAGTGGCATATAAACTAAATCTGGGTGATTAGCTCTCTGAGGTTGGCCATTTGCACAACATGTAAGCAGGTGAGATTTGAGCATGTGTGAGACATCTGTGTGAATACTGAGTCATGTCTGTGTAAGTAAGAGACAGTGGGGTGGGTGTGCCATGTATGAGCATGTGGGTAATTCATAAGTGTGTGTGCCATCCACATGGGGGACATTTGAGTGTGTGACATCGTATGTGTGGGACCTGAGAGGGTGTGTGTGACACCTGTGTGTATGTGTGACATCACAGCCCTTCATCAAAGATTGAAAAAGAGCCTGGATGAGGCAGGACTTCTTTCTTACTAAAATCACAAGCACGAGGTACTGTATGGGCCTCCAAGTGACAGTAGCCCTGTTGCCATTACTGGGCAGAGCTTGCCTGAGAATAAAACCACCAAAGAAGAAGAAAGCTGAGAGAATGTCGAGATAGAAGAAGATAAAACGTTAGGGATAGTTGGGCATTGGATCCAGCCATGCTCTACCTTGGGATTTTTAGCTATAGAAATCAATCAGGTTGGGCGCGGTGGCTCACGCCTGTAATCCTAGCACTTTGGGAGGCCAAGGCAGGAAGACTGCTTGAAGCCAGGAGTTCGAAACCAGCCTGAGCAACAGCGAGACCCCCGTCTCTACAAAAAACAGGAAAATTAGCTGGGTGTGGTAGTGAGCACCTTCAGTCCCAGCTACTTGGGAGGCTGAGACAGGAGGATCATCTGAGCCCAGGAGTTTGAGGTTGTAGTGAGCTATGATGATGCCACTGGACTCTAGCTAGAGTGACAGAGCAAGACTCTGTCTAAAAAAAAAAAAAAAAAAAAAATCTGCTTCCCTCCTCCCATCGCAGCCCCTTCCCTACTTGCCTTTTATATTAATATTTAGCTGGTTTAAGTGGGGTTTCATTGCAAGAGTCCTGACTAATACAAATGCTTATGATAGTATGTGCATGGGGAAAAATCTATGTCAAGCAAATACAAAACATGAATGAGTGGTGAAAGCCCCAGAAGGAAGTGCACCAGCCTTACTCGCTGGAGGCCCCACCAGGCCACAGCCCTTAGGCTTCCCTGGGAAGGGCTTCGGTGAAGGGGGAAGGAGCAGTTGTCCGAGAGGGTGGCATAGGAGTTCTCCAGTGGGGGCAGTGGCACTGCAGGTGGAGGAGGGGGTCAGTGGGCCTGAAGACTCCCTCAGGGTGCTTCTCCCTCAAATTTGAAGGAGGAATTTAGAGGGGCTGAGCCAGTGAAATATGGGGTTTGGGAAGTGTTTGTTGTGACTCCAGCTAGAGGCCTGGGAGATTCCTGTCTTTGGCAGGGAGGGACCCACTACAGTTGAGTTGGGGGTGCCTTATACTGGGATCATCAGCCCTCAACTCTGTACTTTCCAACTATGGAAATGAAAAAAAAAAAAGTCCTGGTGGGTGGGGTGCTACTGTGACTTAGCACGGTGTCACCAATGGCGCTAAGGAGAGCAGCTGCTGAGAGTGGAATGTCAGCAAAAGACTCAGGGCCCCAGTGCTCTCTGAGTGCTGTCAGTAGGAAGAGGCTGCCACAGGGGGGCTGTGTGTGGGCTGCGTCAGCCCCACTGGGGCTTTGGTGTATGGCCAGTGACCATAAATATATTGTTCCACTCCATCCTCTGCACAGTACCAGGAGGCAGGTGGCATTAGCCCATTTACAGATGAGGAAACTGAGGATCAGAGAGAAATGACTTCTAAGGTCCTACAGCTAAAAATGGTAATGATAAGATGTGATACTATCATTATGTATATAATGGTCATGAATGTCATACATGATAATACTATTTATACTATATATTTAGAGAATATACATTATATATTTACTTAGAAATATTTAACTCATATAGCTTATTGGGTACTAAAGCAGGACTTTGCTAAGCACTTTGCATGTGATGGTTCCTCTACTGTGGTCACCTTATGAGGTGCTTTGCCATTCCCTGCTGTAGCCCCAGCTCTCGGCACTGGGCCTGGCATGCAGAAAGTATTCAATCAATATTTGTTGAGGGAATGAATGGAGATGAAGGTCAGCTAGCAAGGTGGCCAGGGTAGCTACAAGCAGCTTGATTTGGACAAGTAATTTTAAAAGCCCAGGGAACATGGACCATTCACTCAGACAAATGAAAAAATGGATAGTGCCTAGTGTTGGTGAGGATGAGGAGACATGGATGCTCTTCCACCTTTCTGGTGAGAATGTAAATTGGTACAAAATTTCAGGGGAATAAAATTTTAAAAAGACACGCACTTTGACCAAACAAACACACCTCTAGAAATTTAACATGAAATAATTGGGCAAAGGTGCAAAGACAGGTTATGTATAACAGTAAAAAGTGCCCAGAATCAGGGATTGGCTAAGAAAAAATTATAGTTCATCCATATCACGATAGCTCATAATCAGTGTGGCTAACTGAAAGTGGTCATCAACTCTGTGCCCGTTAATTATTTATATGGTCATTTTGACAACCCTTTGGGTTAGATGCTGTTGTTATTCCCAGTTTACACATGAGGAAACACAGAAGTTAAGACGTTTGTCAAAGTCACATAGCTGGTGCGCAAAGGAGAAGGAATTTGGACTCCGGCCACTGGTTCCCAAGTCTGCACTCTTTCATCCGTGGCTCACATAATTATGACATAGACCTAAATTCATCAACGTGGAACCGTGTCGGCAATAACTTGTTAACTGGAATAGGTAGGCTAAAAAATGTCGAATGGTTACCTCTCCATGTAGGATAATGGCAAATATCTTTTTTTTCTCCTTGTTTGATTTTTTTAATGACATTAAAATATTATTATAATCACAAAAGACAATGAAGTTCTTTTCATTTGGGGGGGAAATAGAAAAAGGAGAAAAGCTGAAGGATCAGTGAAAGGACTCAGTGGTATAAGCTTCCAAGGCCCTCTTGACTGGTGACCTGGCCTTGGCCTCTGCTGCCATCCTCCTCCACTGGGGAGAAATGGAAGCCTTGTTTTTCATCCCTAATGGCCAGAGATGTGAGGGTGGAAAAGAAGCTGCAAAACAGTTTCCTCTGGTGTGTCTTACTCATCGACTCCATGGAAAGGTCATTCCTCACCCCCAGCCCCTGTATAGCTGCTAATTTCGGGGCCCATTTTTCAGGAAACTGAAGCTTAGAGAGATAGAGGGATCCATCTGAGGTCATTTTTACAACCAAGAGGAGGTGGGATGCAGACCCTGGTCCTAGGGACTGACAGCCAAGCCCCTGTTTTTTCATTTCAGCAATCATTTGGAGGAGAAGTCTGTGTTTTCTGTTACACCACACTGCTGAAAAACTTCTATCAAACTATAGCAAAGATTCTTTTCCTTCCTTTAAAGAAGATGTTAAAGAGAAATGTCTTAGACTTGAGCATCTTGATTTATCTTCTATATGCAGTAGTCTGGCCCTTGAATATGGCCAATGATGTGCTGCAGGCAAGCTGAGCACATTTGTCCATTAAATGCAAAGGCTCTGATTGCAGACCTCCAAATGGGCACAGGACTAACCAAAAACTGTATTAGCAGGAACTGAACACAGGCTTTAAATTCTGCCTTTGTTCCTTTCTTGCTCATCACCCACAGTTATGTAACAAATATCCCCAGACTCATGCCTTAATACAAATTTTATTCTTACCTCTCAATGTCTTTGTGATTTGACTGGTCTCAGGTAGGTGATTCTTGCTTGGGGTCTTTTATACAGTTGCAATCAGGTGGTGGCTGGGGCTGCCGTCATCTGGCGGGTCATTCGGGCTGGATGTCCACCATGGCTCACTCCCATGGCCTAAATCCCAAGGATAAAGAGAATGGGAGATTTGACCTTCAAGGGATTTCAATAGTTTTTGCAGAATGGAAGGCAGATGGAAGAGTGGTATCTGCTGTAACAGAGCAAAGTAAACTACAAACTAAGTGCCTGCGGAAAGGGAAACTGATGAGAAACAAGCCACCTCACTGCGGAACCCAGGAGGCAGTGACATTCTGGAGCCAGCTCACACTGGCTTATGAGAGTGGCCTTTAAAAAATATTTCGGTACTATTATCCTTCTATGGTACAAATACTATATAATACTGTGCTACTGCCTACCTCCTTTCCACCAAGGAAACGACGCCCATTTGTCAGACATTTCTTGAGCACCACACTTGTACCAGGCACGGTGCTGGGCACTGGGCAACAGTGGTCCGCAAGAGGGACAAAGAGCCTGCCCTTCCATCTTACCGTCTATAGGGGCTTGGGTGGGGAATATTTATCAAATAATCACCCAAATAAATACTTAATTAGAAATTGTGATAAGCTCAATGAAGAAAAGGCACATGTAATAGTTTTGTTTGGGGAGTGGGTGGTTTAGGGAAGGCTTGAAAGTGACAATCGAGCTGAGATATAAAGTAGGAGTTGGGGGAGGGGGGACTACAGGAAGAAATGTATGCCTGGAGGAACAGCATGTGTCCCAACAGTTCAGGCGCCAAGGCCGGGCTGGTGAGATAGAACAATGGAGAAGTAGGCAGGGGAGACCAAGCGGATCCTGCAGGTGGTAGAAACCAATCAATCCACACTGGCTTCAGAGTGTGGAAGGGAGGAACATACTGGCTTCCATACTTGAAAAGTCCAGAGGCCTACTGACTTAAGATTTAGCTTAAACTGAACAGGGCCGGTCTACATCCCTCCCTTTCTTTTCTCTCTTCCCCTCCTGGCATCCTTGCAGCTCAGCAAGCAGCAACAGACAGCACAGGGCTGGAGAAGGTGTCTCCTGGACTCCAATTGGTTCAATGCCCTACCTTTGGAGCGAATCAGCGAACTGAGAGTGATGAGCTGCTCTGATTGGCCAGATCAAGTCACATGGCAATATGCGAAGGCTGGAGTCATCACCAGCCAAAGCAGCAGAGTCAGCGTGTGTCCAGAGATAGGTCAGAGTGCAGAGGTGGCGTGAGCTAGGTCTGCTAGAGGAGGGTTCAGTTTTGTCATGCAAACATTTCAGTATGCTCATGGGCCTTGCTCTTTGCGAAGAGGTGTGTCCCCGTAAAGTTGTCAAGCAAAGGAAATGTCTCGAATGACTCCATTTCATAAAGTATCACCTCATTTATAATTCATAAATTGAGATGCTTGTATTCTTCTTCTGTAAAATAAAAGGTTGAACTATAAAGACTGGCTGCCTCTAATTAGCTATGCAACCTTGATGAATGATTTCATGCCTCTTGTGAAAAATCCTAAGCGAAACTGGAGACTCGGTGTGGGATAGGGGTTAGTTAAATGCAGACATTGGTGCAAGGCCTCCTGCTTGAAATTCTGTCCATCGCTTTGTCATTGGACAAATTATTTGACGCTGGTGTCTCAGTTCCCACAACTATTAAAATGGAGAGAATAATAATACCTACCTTATGCTCTTCCGAAGATTACATAAATTACCATTAATATATGTAAAGCACTTAAAAGAATAACTGCCTGACCCGACACCTGGTAAGTGCTACATATGTGTTTGTTACTGTATTTTACTTTTTCAAGAGACAAGGTCTTGCTCTCTATCGCCCGGGCTGGAGTGCAGTGGTATGATGAAGGCTCACTGTAACCTTGAGCTACTGGGCTCAGCCTTCCCAGGAACTACAGGCGTGAGCAGCCATGCCCCCCTAATTAAAAAAAAATTTTTTTTAAGAGAGGAGGCGTGGCTATGTTGCCAGTCTGGTCTCAAACTCCTGGCCTTAAGTGATCCTCCTGTGTTGGTTTCCCAAAGCGCTGGGATTACAGGTATGAGCCACCACGCCCCGCCTGTTTTTGTTATTATTACTAATATGTTATATATGTGATAAAGAGTAAACATACTTGAGTTATAAAGAATTTACGCAATGGATACCAAAAGCACCAATTCCTTTACAATGAAAGAAGACAGGGCAACAAGGCAAATAACCATAATGATGAAAACCGAGCATTTACTATATGCCAGGAACTGCGCTAGGAGCGCTGTAGGTGTTGTCCCATTTAATCCTCACAACAGCCCTATGAGGTGAGTGCTGCTATCATCTCTGCTTTTCAGGCGAGGAAACTGAGGCTCAGAGATGTCAAGTGACTTGCTGAAGCTTACAGGCCAGTGAGACTTGAATCCAGACATCTGTAAGTCCACACTCATACCCCAGTTAACCTGCCCCTTTATGTCACCGAGGCGGTGGGCTGGCAGGAACCCAAGGTCCCCACAGGCGTAGCCCCCCGCCCACATTCCTACCCCTCGCGTCTGCCTGGCCCCGCCCTATGGCCTCGCTCCCCACTCCTTCCCTTGGCCCCCGCCCCGGTGGGCCACGCCCGCGTCCCCGAGCCGGGCACCGCCCAGTCCCGGCCCTGGCCCCGCCCCCGGACCTCGCGGTCGCAGCGAACGCAGTTCTTGCGCATGGAGTCGCCATTTTGCTCCTAGAGACGCTGCTTGGACACCCGGCTCTTTCTTCCTTCGGCAGCGGAGGCTGCGGCGGGGCCGGGGCTGGGGTCGGGGCCAGGTAGGCGGGCGGGAGCCGGTGGCGAGTGGCAGCGCGGACTGGCGGGATCCGGCGTTGCGGGGCGCAGGTGCACAGGGCGGTGGCGCCGGCCGGCGGACGGGTCGGGGTCCCGGGCCGCGGCCGCTGCGGAGTACACAGCGGAGCCCCGACCTCGCGCCCGCGGCCGCCGCCTCTCGCTCCTCTCGCCGCGGGGTCCGGCGGGGGTCGGGGCCTGGCGCGCGGCCCCTGGGGCTCTCTCCAGGCGCCTTGGGCAGTCAAGTCCTAATTATGGGACCTGCGGCTGAGCAGCTTCCCAACCATCTCCCATCCGTAATCTGACACGGAGCCCCTAATTTTAATTTACCTGGCTTTGCTGGTCATGGACATTTCTCTTACCCCTACCCTCCGGATGATTTTATTCCATTCCGAACTAAACCCCAGCAGAGATTGAGGGAGGACTGTGATGTAATTTTTAAGCAGTATTCTATAACATGTTTTGTCCCCCAATATATTACATTGATGATAAGGATTTTTTTAGTTGTTAATATTGGCTCATTTGGCAGTTTAGCTTTTGTAAGGAATATGAAAATGCGGAATGGGGCTTTGGGCGTGAGGAAGTGTGATCTCTAGTGTTTAAAAAATTTAAAGGCAAAATTTTAAATACACAAATAGAAACAATTCACCCACATTATTGAACCCCACGAAAACATACCCTTCTTGTTCACATTCGTTTTCTGCCCTGGTCTGTACCATTATTACCCAGTTGTGATTAGAGGTTAACATCATTCATAGGCACTTCTGCATAGTGCTGGATATTTATTATATTGAATGTATGTTATGAGTTTTACTTAATTATCCAATTATGGAACCTTTACGTATGTCTGATGTACTTGCTCTTAAAAATCTTGTATTGACCATCATTGAACAATGAGCAGCTACCCAATCATCTCCCATCCCATTCACACGTTACAATTTGTATACTTTATGATGCTTTTTTAGTTGAGCTTTTTCTGTCTTAACTTGGGATAATTACCAGAGTGGAAATACTGAATCAAACTTCTGTGTTCTTTCTTTGGCACTTGAAATAATTGCTTACAATAGACATTTTTCAAAATCTAGATATTTGTCCCATTCTGCTTACTCAGTGGAGTTCTTAGGGGTGCCGAGTCATTTTCTGTGTGGGTTGAGAGTCGGGCTGTGTAGCCTATTGTTGTATAGAGCAAACTACTACAAATCAGACTGAGACCTAGCTATGTCTGCTTTGTAGAGGCTGCATGCAGCCTTGAGTAAGTTTCTTCTCTTAACCTCAGTTCATGTCTAAAATGGGTCTCAGTGTAGTACCTGCTTCATTGGGTTGTCAACCCTGAGAAAAACGTTCTAGTGGAGAGATGAGCAAGGAAGATCCTGAGGTCACAGAGAACTAGAAGAATAATTCAGTTAGATTTTGGCCTTCAAATTCTTAATATTGATATAAAAAAAGCAAATTTTTGGAGAGTGGGGTACCTCACTGACAAAAATAATAATTGGTATACTTTATGATGCCGTTTAGTTTACAAATGACTTTCAGGTCCATTTGTTAATCATTTCAGCTTAATGAGGTCAGGCTTTAATCCATAAACATTTGTTGAGTCTCTACCATGTGTCAGGTGCTGTTTTAGACAGGCATTGGGTAAACCCCAGAGAATATAATAGTGGAAAAAAAAAGGGGGGAGGCGTAAAAATAAAAATCTGTGCTGCCTGGGCCTTAAATTCTAAAAAGCTATCTATCTCTTTGGTCTGGAAAGTAAAGGTTGAGGCCCAGCAAGGCCAACTGATGTGCGCAAGGCCTGGCAGCTGGTGGCTGTGGAAGGCAAACCCAAGTCTTCCCACTCCTACTCCAGTGATTTAAAAAAAAATTTTTTTTTAGAGACAAGATCTCATTCTGTTGCCCAGGCTGGAGTGCAGTGGTGCAATTATAGTGCACTGTAGCCTCCAACTCCTGGGCTCAAGTGGGTCCCCCTGCCTCAGCCTCCCGAGTAGGTGGGACTACAGGTGTGCTTCACTGCTGGCCTCAAGTAATTTTTAAGTAGAAGATATTTACACAGTGGATGATTAGAGCTGTAGTCCCCCCCTCCACCCCACCCCCTTCAGTGGAAAAATTGTCTTCCATAAAACTTAGTTACTGGGCCACACAGCAGCAGGAGAGGGGCGGCTTCGTCTGTATTAACAGCTGGTCCCCAACAGCCACTCCCCATCGCTGGCATCACTGCTCGACCTCTGCCTCGCCCCTTCCACGCCCCCCGTGGAAAAATTGCCTTTCTTGAAAGCCGTCCTAGTGCCAAAAAGGTTGAGAACTGCTGCTTTAGAGGAAAACAACACATTTAATGTGAGCCTTCCTCATCTGAATGTGGATGAGTGGTTTTGAAATGACTGTTAGCCTGTCCAGAACCAGAGATCTCTTTCAGTGTGGTTTCCTCATTCATGAAACTTAACAAGTTCTCAGATCACATTCAAAGAGGATTGCGATTTGCTCTTTAAAAGGTGCTGAGATTTATCTGAAAAGGATATGTTTTCACACATTATAAATAATTCTCATACATTCTAGCATACATTTATAATAAACATATAAGCAACTGTAGTTCATGGAAAAAATACGGGAACACTCTCTTTACTCTTCATTTCACACTGAAACCTTGTCTTAAGGATCCTCTTGCCAGCCCCATTCTGGAAAGATAGTCTTTAAAACTCTCTTGAAGCTTGGTAAAGAGCACAAACTGGATTTCTAGCAGGAGAAAGGAGAACTAAATGATAGTTCATTTTCAAGTGGATGCTCCCCAGCCCCCCTGCTCCCCTCCCCATGCCATTTTGAAGGTTGTCTTAGGCTAGAATTCTATTATAGAATCCTGGTATCTGAAGACTGGAACTTCGGAGACCACAGTCAGGGTGATACAGGGCATATAGAGATTTAGGAGAGATGGGCTGAATTATAATACCTCTAAGATCTCTTCCTACCACTAAAATACTTTCATTCTAAGTGTTCCAGCTCCTATCAAGAACACTGTTCTATTTTAAGGAGCTTCTTATTTAAAGATGAGGGGATGTAAAAAGTATCCCGCCCCCGTGTATATTACTGTACTTGTTTGGTAGATAACCCAGATATTAGAAGTCAATTTAAATGTATTAATAGCATGTCCTATATGCAGGGCACTGTGTTAAGTGCCTTGCAGTAACTACCTGTGGGGTCAGTTTTCATAGTTGTATGGATGAAGGAACTGAGGCTAAGAGATTTTCAGTAATTTATGCAAGGCCTCACTGAGTTAAGGGGAAGTAGTAGCCAAGATGCAAATATGAGTTTGACTCTAAAGCCTATATACTTAACAACTACAGGAGAATTGGTTTTTTGTTTCCATTCCTGGACTTGTGACACCTTCTGTTCTTAGATGTATATTGGTTGAGAGTTGGCATTAGAAGTCATCTAAGATTCCTTCCACCTGTGAATGTTGATGATTAAAATGTGTTATTTCCTCATTTATACCAGTCACTCTGCCTCCATTCTCATTAGCCTTTGCAGATGCTACACTCTTCTGTAAAGCAGGGATCAGCAAACTTTTTCTGTAAAGGACCAGATGATGAATATTTTAGGCTTTGTGGGCTGTACTCAGTGCTTTTTTTTAGGTTTTTCATTTAAAAAAAAAAAATTTTTGTAGAGACAGGGTCTCTTGTCTCTTCTGGAATACAGTAGGGCAATGTTAGCTTGCTGTAGCCTTGAACTCCTGGGCTCAAGCGATCCTCCCGCCTCAGCCTCCCAAGTAGTTGGGACTAAAGATGTGTCCCACCATGCCCAGCTTATACTCATGCTATCAGATAAATATTTTAGGCTTTGTGGGCTATATTCAATGCTATCGTCGTATCTAGAGACAATTTGTAAACAAATAAGTGTGGCTGTGTTTTACAAAAACAGGCCTTGGAGGGACCTGATTTGGCCTGTGGCCTGTAATTCACTGATCTCTGCTCCAAAGCCACTTTCCATGGTAGATACCAGTGGTCCTCCTTGGTCACTTTAGGGCTTTGGTCAGTTGTCATACATTTCTGCTTGTATAGGTAAATTTAAGGTAGATTGTGTTGTAGTCCGCCATATTTTCCATCATGGAACCCTGGGTTGTATTACCTGGAATGCCCTTAAGGAGGTGCTCTGTGGGAAGTGTGCCCTTCTAGTCTGCTGGGGGCACTGAACCCAGTGGTCCCACTGCATATGTACAAAGAAGGCCTGTTCGGACCTGGCTGAAAGTGGCAAACTAGGCAGCAGTTAGAGCAAAATACGTCTATATGTTCTAACCCAGCTTGTCAAAATAGATTGTTTATCAAAACTAATTATAGATAGATTTGTATGGTGATACCTTTTCATGTTAGAAACATTGTATGATGTATGTATTTTTGCACATATTTTTTATGGAGGTCACGTGTGTGAATACATAGAAAAAGTAGAAAAGGCCCGACGGTTCATACCAAACTACTAAGGGCCCTCACTTTGGGGAAGTGGATAGGGAGGAGCATGGGGTTGGGGCTGGTGACTTTAGCCTTAACTGTTTTAGGTTTTTACAGGGAGGATATTTCTATGTTTTACTTGTGTAATTAAAATTTAAGAATAACAAAAACGCTCAGCTCAGTTTCAGCCCATTTATAATTTCACCAGTCTTCCCAGGGCCATCCTAAGTAAGCATATGACTGAGGAGATGCAGGGCATGCTGGGAAAGGGCCCTCATCTCATCCCTCGCGGCCTGCTAGATTGTTGCTGTTCCATCCAATCCTGCACCTCCATTGCATGATAAGGACATAGCCCAGAGTGGATGGGATGAGAACCTCAGTTCTTGATGACTTCTAGGCTGGGGTCCTTTTTATTTGTGACCTACCACCTGTCTTTTGGGTGATCACTTAACTTTCCTTCAAGGTTATTACCTAGTTAGCCTTGTGTTCTAGTTGAGGAAAATAAAGATGACACGGGGCATCTGAGAGGCAGCTGGAAGGCCAGGGGAAGGTTTTATGGTAAACAGGATTACAGGAAAAGCTGGCTATAGATGGGTCATTTATTCTTTGTTTAAGGATCAATCAGTCCATGTCCTTGCTAATGGCTCTGCTATTTTTCTGTGTGTTAATCCAGGAGGAATTTTGTTGTCAGAGAATAAAAGGACGTTGTCCATAATTGACATTAAGCAGCAAACAGTAAAACACTGAGCTCTTCAGCTCCGCCTTTCTTGTAAGTTTATTATTTATTCCAGTGGTTATGAAAACTAATTTAGTCATGTGATAACATACTTCCATAAATTTGGAACCCTAAAATTCAAATGAACTGTTTGTCCGTATATATATGTGTGTGTGTGTGTGTGCGTGTGCACGTGTGTGTGTGTGTGTGTGTGTGTATATATATATATATACATATAAATAATGTAGTAGACACCATTATGGTGGAAACTAATTTCCTTCAGCTGAAGTCATTTGCTATTAAAAAAATCAGGTATATTTCATACCATATGGCAGTTGTTAATATATATTGTATCCTTCTAGGCTCTGAGAATTGGAAAACCAAGAAGGTTTTGATGTTTTGTGTGGCGCCACCTGAATTAGAAACCAAGATGAACATAACCAAAGGAGGTCTGGTGTTGTTTTCAGCAAATTCTAATTCATCGTGTATGGAGCTTTCAAAGAAAATTGCTGAGTGAGTTATTGTACCATTGAAACCTATATTAAGTAATATTTTAGATTTAATAATCAAAAGTTAGCGATTGTTAAACTTGAAAGCAGATATCTTATGGTTAATCCATCATCTCTATGTATCGGGGCTAACCTTTTTGTCCACTATCACAACTCCCTACATATTCATTCATTTATTGAATGCCTCATGAGTGTCAGGAATTGTGTTAGGTGCTACATATGGTATACAATTATTAATATAAAGAACACTGAAGTGTATGAAAATAGTGTATAGCTTATAGTTGAGTATAGTTTTAGATATTCATTAAACAAATATTGAACCACGGCTAGGTACTAGGCCGTAATCTAGATGTTGGGGATTAACACTGAGCAAGCAGCTGGGCTCAGTGGCTCACGCCTGTAATCCTAGCACTCTGAGAGGCCAAGATGCGTGGATTGTTTGAGCTCAGGAGTTCAAGACCAGCCTGAGCAAGAGCAAGACCCTGTCTCTACTAAAAATAGAAAGAAATTAGCTGGGCAACTAAAAATATATAGAATAAATTAGCCAGGCATGGTGGGGCATGCCTGTAGTTCCAGCTACTTGAGAGGCTGAGGCAGGAGGATCACTTGAGCCCAGGAGTTTGAGGTTGCTGTGAGCTAGGCTGACGCCACAGCACTCTAGCCTGGGATACAGAGTGTGTCTCAAAAAAAAGAAAAAAAAAAAAAAAAGAACACTGAGCAAGCCACTCAAGATCCTTCCTTCTTATAAAATTTACATTTTAGTATGGGAGCCAGACAGAAAGCAAGTCAACAAAACATATAAGATAATTTCAGATGGTGATAAATGCTATGAAGACGACAGTGTGAGAGTAATGATGGGGGCAGTTGTTCTGCTTTAGCTTGGGTGCTCAGGTGCCTTTTAAACTGAGGGGGTGGTTCTTGAATTGAGAAACCCGAATGAGCCACCACGTAAAGGTCTAGGGCAGAGCCCTCCAGGCAGAGGGGACAGCAGGCTCCAGGGCCCTGCAGTGTGCAGGAAGAGGCATTGGCGTGTCTCAGGGATGTGGGCTGGAGCACAAGGAAGATGGCTGGTGAGGCAGGCCCAGTCCGACTGTGCAGGCCTTCCTGGGTTGACATGGGTGGGCTGGGGGCAAGGCGGCTAGGTAATGGACTGACATACAATTTAATATTGACTTCGAGTTTTATAAGAAGAATAACTTTATTTTACTTTACTTTTGTCAATTTTTAAGTCTCCTTTAATAGTAGAGATGTTGGGTCTGTTCTATCACGGTTTCAGCTTTTCCCCCCTTTCTCTTCTCTAGGCGGCTGGGGGTAGAGATGGGCAAAGTGCAGGTTTACCAGGAGCCTAACAGAGGTGAGCGCTCTCGGATACACGTAACATTGATCTTTTGTGGGATATGTCGTATTGGCTCAGTCCTTCATCCTCTGCTATTGAAGTGATTGGATTTAGTCATCCAGTTCTGTTAGCAAGAAGTTAGGCAGGTAAGGTAGAAGAGAGTGGGTCTTTTAGCTCTCAGTGATACCAACTAGATAAGTAACCCTGGTGCAAATCACATCTGGGGCTTGAACTTCAGGGGTTTTTTTGTTTGTTTTTGGTTTTTTTTTTTTTTTCATTATTATTTATTTATTTATTTATTTTTTTGAGACACAGTCTCACTCTGTTGCCCAGGCTAGAGTGCTGTGGCGTCAGCCTAGCTCACAGCAACCTCAAACTCCTGGGCTCAGGTGATCCTCCTGCCTCAGCCTCCCAAGTAGCTGGGACTATAGGCGTGCGCCACCATGCCCGGCTAATTTTTTCTATATATATTTTTAGTTGTCCATATAATTTCTTTCCATGTTAGTAGAGACGGGGTCTCGCTCTTGCTCAGGCTGGTCTCGAACTCCTGACCTCGAGCAATGCACCCACCTCAGCCTCCCAGAGTGCTAGGATTACAGGTGTGAGCCCCCACGCCCGGCTTGAACTTCAGTTCTTAAACCACATTCAATAAAAATTGCATAAATACATGAGCCAGCTGGTCAGCTGAATGAAAACATTAGCTTGACCATTGGTTGAATTTGTCACCTTAGGCAGAATGAGTAAATCCTGTGTGACCATGGTTTTAGTTGGTCATTCTTTACCTCCACCTAAGCTGCCATGAGTTAGACTTTATGAAATCTTGTAAGGAAATACTTTCTGCTAATTGATACATGTCATTACATAATCATCCCAAGTTATAAAAAAAGTTTGTTATTTAATCTTTGTAATTTCTTTACAAATGGTGGATATTTGAAATTATTCTAACTGGAACGATGGACAGCTTGCATGGGCTTGAGAGTCATACACCTTATCTTTGACAAGTTATTTAACCTTTCTACTCTGTAAATAATTAGGGCTGTTTTGAGGATTAAATGGGATAATTTGTGGACTTAACACAGTTCTTAGCATGTAATAGGTACACAATATACTTGTTCCTGCTCCTTTTCCACTACAGGATTTTGTCAAGTATTTAAATATTTTCTTTTTTGAGACAGAGTCTCATTCTGTTGCCCTGAGTAGAGTGCCGTGGCATCAGCCTAGCTCACAGCAACCTCAAACTCCTGGGCTTAAGCAATCCTCCTGCCTCAGCCTCCCGAGTAGCTGGGACTATAGGCATGTACCACCAATTAGAC
Source organism: Eulemur rufifrons (assembly GCF_041146395.1). Lineage (NCBI taxonomy): Eukaryota > Metazoa > Chordata > Mammalia > Primates > Lemuridae > Eulemur > Eulemur rufifrons. The sequence continues at coordinate 5,344,290 of NC_090991.1, forward strand.
TACAGGCTAATTTTTTCTGTATATTTTTAGTTGCCAGATAATTTCTTTCTATATTTTTAGTAGAGACGGGATCTCGCTCTTGCTCAGGCTGGTCTCGAACTCCTGAGCTCAAATGATCCGCCCGCCTGGGCCTCCCAGAGTGCTAGAATTACAGGAGTGAGCCCCTGCGCCTGGCCAAGTATTTAAATATTATAAAGCTTACAGGGGTCTTTGATAAAAATGCACAAGTTTGCTGTTCTGCTATTTATCTCCTTTACTGCCTTTTGCTTGTCTCCCACGATCCCCCATGTAGCTTCAGTAGGGAAAGAGTATAATTGAGGAAACTATGCAGGGAGAGTTTGGAAAAGATTCTGCCTCCAAGGGAATTGGCTGGTGTTCTTTGTCTGGAGACTGGCAGGGAGGGACAAGGGGAGCAGCAGTGTTGTAAGGCCCTGGGGAGGTTAGTCTACTCTCCAGGTTTTTGAGTGAAAGGAGGGAAGATATTTGGGGTCTACTGGGAAGGAAGGAGGAAAGTAACACTTGTGGATTCCTTACTGTTCCCAGATACTGAAAAACTGAGTTTAGAGATGATGTTAGGTACAAGGTCCCAGAAATAGCAGAATCTGGATTCAAGTCCAGATGTGCCTGACTCCAAAACTCATTTTCTTAACATCACACCACATTCTTTGATAAACTTGTATTCTGTTTTTTCTAGCTTTTTAAAAAAAATTTTTTTTTCCCCAACAGCAGCTTTGATTTGAATCAAACAAAAAATAAATAAATAAAATAAATTTTTTTTTTTTTTTTCTGAAACAGAGTCTCACTCTGTTGCCCGGGCTAGAGTGCCATGGCATTGGCTTAGCTCACAGCACCTCAAACTCCTGGGCTCAGGCGATCCCTCTGCCTCAGCCTCCTGAGTAGCTGGCACTATAGGCTTGCACCACCCCTGTTGGGCTAATTTTTTCTATTTTTAGTAGAGACTGGGGTCTCGCTTTTGCTCAGGCTGGTCTGAAACTGCTGACCTCAAGTGATGCTCCTGCCTCGGCCTCCCAGAGTGCTAGGATTATAGGTGTGAGCCACCATGCCTGGCCTTTTCCAGCATTTTTAATGAAAATGTTCATACATCCCAGAAAGTTGAAAGAATAATACAATGAACACCTATATATCTATCGACCACCTAGGTTCAACAGTTGACAATTTGCTATATGCGCTGGGCGCGGTGGCTCATGCCTGTAATCCTAGCACCCTGGGCGGCTGAGGCAGGAGGATCACTTGAGGTCAGGAGTTTGAGACCGGCCTGAGCAAGAGTGAGACCCCTGTCTGTAATAAAAAATAGAAATAATTACCCAGGCATGGTGGTGCTCGCCTATAGTCCCAGTTACTCAGGAGGCTGAGGCAGGAGGATCACTTGAGCCCAGGAGTTTGAGGTTGCTGTGAGCTAGGCTGACCCCATGGCACTCTGGCCCCAGCAACAGAGCAAGACTGTCTCAGAAATAAAAAAATCCAAAAAAAACCACATTTTGCTATATGAATATGTATGTATAGAACCGTTTGAAAGTGAGTTGCAGACATCAAGACACTTAAGCCCTGAGTATTTGACCATGCATCCCCTAAATACTTTCTCCTACATAAATATGATACCATTGTCACATTTAGAGAAATTAACAATAGTTCTTTAATCATCTAATATCTGGTCTACATTCACAGTTACCCAGTTGTTCTGAAGGGTCTTTTATAACTTTTTTTTTTTTTAGAGATAAGATCTTGCAGTGTTGCCCAGGCTGGAGTGCAGTGGCATGATCATAGGTTAATACACCCTCAAACTTAGGAGCTCAAGCAATCCTCCCACCTCAGCCTCTGGAGTAGTTAGGACTACAGGCACACACCACTACACCTGGCTAATTTTTAAATTTTTTGTAGAGACAGGATCTGGCTATGTTGCCCACGCTGGTCTTGAATTCCTGGCCTCAAGTGATCTTCCTGTCTTGGCCTCCCAAAGTGCTGGGATTATAAGCATGAGCCACCATGCCTGGCCTGTAGCTTCCCCGCCCCACCCCCAAACCAGGATTCTTAGTTAAGCGATGTTTTTTAACATCTCTGTAGTCTCTTCTAATATAGAACATTCCCCTCACCTTCTCTTTTTTCTGCCTATGACATTGACTATTGAAGAGCTTGTCTTGTAGAATGTTCCATTCTGGATTTGTCTAATTATTTCTTGTTGCTGATATCATGTTTTTTGAGAGTAGGGATATTGGTTCATACTTATCTTTGTTCTCACATGTATTAATATAACATTTTGTACCTAGTTTAAGTTCTTAATGGGTGTGAGTCAAATGAATGGTATATAATTTCCTATTAAGATCCTACGCGCACAGTGGCACAGCGCTCACTCTTGCACATACAAGGGGTGAGAAGTGTAGATTTGCTTATTTCAAGTCAGAAATGTAATTCCCTCTTAAAGCTGTCACATAACTGTGTTTAAAAAATGTGATTAATAGGCCGGGCGCGGTGGCTCACGCCTGTAATCCAAGCCCTCTGGGAGGCCCAGGCGGGTGGATCGCTCAAGGTCAGGAGTTCAAGACCAGCCTGAGCAAGAGCGAGACCCCGTCTCTACTAAAAATAGAAAGAAATTATCTGGCCAACTAAAAATATATATAGAAAAAAAAATTAGCCGGGCATGGTGGCATATGCCTGTAGTCCCAGCTACTCGGGAGGCTGAGGCAGGAGGATTGCTTAAGCCCAGGAGACTGAGGTTGCTGTGAGCTAAGCTGACGCCACAGCACTCTAGCCTGGGAAACAAAGTGAGACTCTATCTAAACAAAAAAAAAAAAAATGTGATTAATGGCAATATGTTTATTATCCATTGTAGCATTTGAAACCTACTGAGTTTTGTAACAGTTCCAGTTTCCATATTTTTTTAACATTGGGGAATAATGCATATTTTTTATGTATTTTGAAAAATTTGAACTGTATGCCTTCCCCTCCCATCTTTTTTCCTTTTCCTGCCAGAAACAAGAGTACAAATTCAAGAGTCTGTGAGGGGAAAAGATGTTTTCATCATCCAAACCGTTTCAAAGTAAGTAGTTATCTAGCAGAAATGTTTTCTGGGTCTCTGTTTAGGCATGAGTGTTTAGAATCATGAGAGTTGGCTAGACAGGAAGAGTTATGGTAGTCTTAAAATTGGTATATCTTACTCTGCTAATTTTCCTGACATAACTGCTGACTTTTTTGTGTTCTTTCAGTGTTCTTGATGGGTGGAAATAACTGCTTGGAGTAGAGGCTCTTAATGAAAATAGAACCCATTAAGTTTCTTAACAATTAATAGCCGGAATTTGTAAAAGATTTTATTGCCGATAATTTTAAACTAATCACCACTTACTATTTTCTTGCATGTGTTAAATGAGCTGAGAAGATAAAAGACTGTGCTGAATGAATGTGTATTCCTGTGTGGTGTGACATTTGACACACATGTGTTCTGGAAGTTGTTGAGGTCACAGATGTGTAAGCTGGGTTAGAAGATTCAGTGCAGTGAAGCCGTCTGTGCCACTCTGGAAGGGAGCGTGGTCACAGGGAGCCCAGCTGTCCATTGTGCACTTGTCCACATGTGTCCCCAAATACCTCTGTGTATGAAGTTCTTCCCTCAGAGCGATTTTTAATAATGTCTAGAAATCAGTTTGTGTAGTGCATCACTTTTTAACTTCGAGAGCCTGAAAATTGCTGTATGCTGGAGATACATATATATATGGATATATGTGTATACATATAGATATAGATATGTATGTGTATATGTATAAATAAATATCAAAGAAAGGGAAGATGAGCCAAATTTCAGGGAAATTTAGCCTTGGAACACACATACTTTCACCTAAATTTTGAACATCTCTGTCCTGGCCTTTGGTTCCTTGAGATGAAGTCACAAAACCCTGTGACTCTCCTGGGAAGAGGAATGGCAGGGGACCTGTCATTGCATCCATTCGTCCTGGAGAGTGGGTGTGCCCTGAAAGAAGGAGCGTGTGGCAGTGCCTGGCTTCACCTTGTGCCCTGACACCTGGGATCCTCAGCAGAGCTGGGCATGGGGGCACCAAGTGCTTGCTGCCCCTGCTGCCAGCCAGGGTGTTAGAGGAGGACTCACCTGTGCCCATAGCGCACCCTCACCTCCAGCATCAGGCTAGGGAAGGTGCACGCACACAGCAGCTTACGCTGCTTCTGGCTCCTGGGTGTCTGCAGTACTTTCATTTCCTCAGAGAGGTGTGTAATTCCATTGGATAAATGCCCAGAGGTTGTGTGGGTTACCCAAGGGAATAAGTAGGCATTGAAGGCCCCATGGGACTTAGAATTCAGCACTTCAGAAGGAGGACTGCCAATCCCATCCCATTTTTAAGTTCTTTTATTTCTCTTCTGTATTTTTGTTCATTTCAACAGTGTTACTCGGTGCCCCTCCCTCTTGTCAGTTTTGCATTCTTCTAGTCAGAACCACTCAGCACCCCCTTCATTTTCTCTCCATGCTTCATTTTGCATTGCTCTGTATGTGTCGGAAGCCTGTGTTAACTTGGGTTTTCAGCCTTGTCCAGGTTGCAGAAAGCCTGGACGTCATGGTCTTCTTTATGAAATGTCATGAAATAGCATTGAAATTTGGTGTTGTCAGATACAGCTTGTACTTCATTTTAGTACAGACGAGTGGTAGGCGATCAAAGTTAAGAAAATTTTTAAATTTTAAATTAAGATAATTCTGTCCATTAACTGAAGTTTTTCTGTAATTCAAGTGAGACCTGCATTATTTGAGTTGAGTGGTGGAAAACCTTTTTCTAACTCACAGAAAAATGGTGCTCCTGGGAGCACGGTCTGGGAGCCTTGGAGTGACTTTACACTCACTGTCGGTTCCTCTGCTCTTATCCTTCTTGTATATTGCTTTTCTGGAAGTCTCTTAACTCGTCAGATGTCAGGCTTGTTATTGGGTAGTGAAAGAGAACCTGCTCACCAAATGTTCTCAGTTTCCATTCATGAACAAATACTCATTTTGAATGTCTACTGTATGCTGGTTACAGTTGTTTCAGGTGAGGTGCCTTAATGATGAAAACAGAAAGATCCTTGTCCTTGTGGAGCTTGTGTTCTAGTGGAGGAAGACACACAGCGAGCATAGTGAATAGATTATCTAGTATGCCCGAAGGTGATGAGTCCCATGGGAAAAAAATGAAGCAGCATGGGGAGGAATTGGGAGTACTGGTGGTGGAAGGGTGGTGAAGGGCAGACAGGGCAGGCCTCATCGGGAAGGTGACATTTGAGCAAAGACCAGAGAAGGTGAGGAAGTAAGCCAGGTGGCGAGGCAGGGAGGAGAGTGTTCCAGGCAGTGGGGACACCTAGAGCAAGGCCCTCAGTGGCAGTGAGCTGCCCGTGGGAGGGCTGACAGGGGTGGAGTGTGGCTTGGCTGAGGAGGGTGTGGAGCATGAGGGGAAAGCAGGGGTGGGTTGGGCAGACCATGAAGGGGCCTGGGGACCACTGTGAGGCCTGGGCTTTTTTGGCAGAGTGGGAAATCATTTCAGGGTCTTGAGCAGAGGAGTACAAGGCGTGACTTTCACTTTAAGGGCCGCTGGCTGTGTGTGCAGCCTGCAATGCAGAGGGAGTCCAGGAGGAGTGGAGCCCCAGGGGGAGTGGAGCCCCAGGAGGAGTGGAGCCCTGTGGCCTCAGGCCTGTGTGCAGGCCAGCACGGTCGCCCAGTGGAGGCGGCTCAGCCCCCGGGGGCAGTCGTGGAGTGGTGAGACGTGGAAACTTTCTGGATAAGAGAGGAGCCAAAGATGGCTCAAGATTTTTGTCCTGAATAAACTGGAGGAACAGTGTTGCTATCAGCTGTCAGAAGTTTTCTGGTGAAGCAGGAGAATGAGCAGGTCCGACTGGGTATATTAAGTTTTGAGATGTCTTAACAGACATTCGAGTAGAATTGTCAAGTAGCAGTTGAATTTGTTAGACTGGAGTTCAGAAGAGAAGCTTGGACTGGAGATACAAATGTGAGGGTCGCCAGCATTTATAAAGCTATGAAATTGGATGAGAAGCCCAAGGGATGAGGGGAGACAGGAGAGGACAAGTAACAACGCTTAGAGCAGGAGGCTGGGGAGGCGGGCAGGAGGGGACCAGAGAAGGGCATCCATGCAGCCAAGGGAATACAGTGCATCAAGGAACAGGGGTGAGTACCTGTGTCAAATGCTGCTGAGGGGTCGAGAAAGAGGAGGACTAAGGATTGATTGGAGCATGTAGCTACGTGGAGGCCATGGATGACCTTGATGAGAGCAAAGCTTCATCAGGATGTGTGTGGGAGAGAATGAGAGTGGATGAATCGGAGATATTGAATGTAGACAATTCTCTTGAGGTGTGCTACAAAGGGGAGCACAGACATGGGGCAGTGGGGAACGTGGTTAGGAGTTGGTCTTGTTTTTTGTTTTTGTTTTTTAAGACAGGGTCTCGCTCTGTTATCCAGGCTGGAGTGCAGTGGTGTGATCATAGCTCATTGTAACCTTGGACTCCTGGGCTCAAGTAGTCCTCCTGCTTTGGCCTCCCAGAGTGCTGGGAAGATAGGCACGAGCTACCGTGTCCAGCTGGGTTTTTGTTTTTAATGGAGGAAGTAACAGTGTTTATAGGCTGATGGGATGAGCCACGCGAGTGTGGCAGATTGATGGTGGAGGCAGGAGAGGGAGAACTGCTGGGGCAATGTCTTTCAGTAGCTGTGTAATTTGGAGGGATTAATTTTAGGGTAACTGGCATGGAAAGTTCCTCTGACTGCTGACTGAGGGCAGGCGACTCTCGAGGTGCAGACTCGTGGCAGTGGGAGCCCGTGCATGCGCTCCTTCACTTTTCTTGGTGAAAAAGAAAGTAGGGTCATCAGCAGAGAGCGAATATGGGGGAGCTGATGCCCTGAGAAGACAGGAATTTACTGGTTTCCTTTTTGTGCCTTAAGTCTCACAGAGGAATGAGCAGCACACTGCTGACTCTTGTGAAATAGGGAAACAGTACGCGTCTTAGCTCCCTTGATGGGATTTGCTGGATCTTGGTTACAGGGATGTGAACACGACCATCATGGAGCTCCTGATCATGGTGTATGCGTGTAAGACCTCTTGTGCCAAGAGCATCATCGGCGTGATCCCCTACTTTCCTTACAGCAAACAGTGCAAGATGAGGAAAAGAGGCTCCATTGTCTCTAAATTGCTGGCCTCCATGATGTGCAAAGCTGGTAAGTAGGAATGGCAGGTATTTGACAGTTGGGGGCCTGGGAGTTTTATTTTTACTTCAGACATTTCAAAATATTAACATATTTAAATTCAGATGCTGAACAGAGTACAATAGTGATGCAGCTTTTAAAGACAATTAGTTTATAAGGAGAAGACAATGCAGAGAATTCTCTTTCTAGTCTCAACTCCCTAAAACACAAGGTAATGAGAATGACTTGTTTTTTCCATTTTCTCCTAAATTCTTTGTATTGAAATTATATTAGTATAATTTGCAATCACATCAGAGCTGTTTTGAAAGGGGAAAAGTCATTCTGAACTCTACAGCAACTGTTTTTTTTTTAGCCTCTTTCCTTTCCCAGGACAGACAGATGTATTTATTTTATTTTATTTTTATTTTTTTGAGACAAGGTTTCACTGTTACTCAGGCTGGCCTTGACCTCCGGGGCTCAAGCGATTCTCCTGCCTCAGCCCCCTGAGTAGCTGGGACAATAGGCATGCGCTACCACACCTAGCTCAGATAGGCATATTTTGTAAATCATATATATTATTTTGTGTTAGGAATTTTCAGGTAACATCTTAAGTATTTTCCCCTTGTTTCTAAATAATCTTCATAGTTGCTGGGGTGTGTGTGTGTGTATATGTGTGCGCTTGTATATGTTTATGTGAATATAGAAGGTACATATCACAGATAACATAACACAGATACTTACTGTAGAACAGATTTTCTAAGGTAACATTCCAGTAAATGCCAAAGCAAAAATTTTTTTAAACCCAAACTCTAGCAACCTCAGTAGTCTACCCCATTGAAAACATTGTGACAGGCAGTTGGTGAAGGGAACAGGCTAGCTTACTGAATCTTCTGGAAAGGTTTTGCCCTCTCTTCCAGCCTTGCTCCTGGACAGGCTACCAGGTTCACTTTCCTGTTCTCTTGGGCAAGTATATCTTTTTAAATTTTTTTGTTGCTCATGCTGGAGTTCGGTGGTGCAATCATAGCTTGCTGCAGCCTCAAACTCCTGGTGGGTAAGCGATACTCCTGGCTCAGCCTGCCGAGGACTAAAGGCATGCCGACATGCCCAGCTAATTTTTAATTTTTTTCATAAAGATGGGAGTCTCACCATGTTGCCCAGGCTGGTCTCGAATGCCTGGCCTCAAGCACTTTTCCCGCCTTGGCTTCCCAAAGTGCTAGGAATGTAGGCATGAGCCACCATGTCTGGATGCTTTTTAAAATTTTTCATATAGAATTTTCCTTATATTTTTCTAGTATCATTTCAGATATCCTTAAGGATACAATAGGGGTAAAGGTTCCGTATTTTCTCCAATTTCCAGGCTGGTACAGTTTGTTTTGATATGTTAACACTGGGCTTTGCCATGCTTATTAAGGAAACTTCAAGGCAATGTAATCTGCTCTATTAGAATTTTTAGAGATCTTTCTGTATTACTGTTATCTTTGTTATTTCAAGACTTTAAATTGATATGAAAATCATGCATCTCATAGTACTAAAAAATCTGAACAATAAAGGTGCTGAGTTTTTTTGATGGGAGAGCAATTTTCTAATAGTAATTTATTATATATAGAATTTTATATAGTATTTATTACATACAGTGCAACTTGTCTTTAAACTATGGGTTTCTGTCTGCTTTATTTTCAAAGGTCTAACTCATCTTATTACTATGGATTTACACCAGAAGGAAATTCAGGGATTCTTCAATATTCCTGTTGACAATTTAAGAGCATCTCCCTTCTTATTACAGTATATTCAAGAAGAGGTGAGCTAGCTCAAACTTTTTTAACATTCTGATTAAGATTGAAAGATATATTTCTATTTCCTTGAGCTGTCCCTAAAGGATTAAAACTTGATGTAATCTTATGCTTAAAGTACTATTATACTTTATAAATGTAATTCAGTGTATCTTAAACTTCTTAATCTCCGATTTATTTTGTTTGCCAAGCTCTTAAAATTGCATTTTCTTTTGAACCTCAAGTACCTAGAATCAGATTAGTCATCATTGTAAAAAGTAATTCACTTTTGTTACTGGTCCATGCTTGGTCCTGGCCCTTTTCTGTGTACCTACCCACCCTCTCTCTGTCCATCCATCTCTAGTTGGCCAGCACCCACGATCCTGCTACCCAACAAGAAGACTAGAATGATCATCATAACTTACATCTGCTCACGTGCTCCTTCTCTGTCCCATGCCCCTCTTTCTTCCCCCAAGGGAACTACCGTTCTGAAGGGGTATTGGATTTTTTATGTATCAATTGAGATGATCATGTGGATTTATTTTTCTTCATTCTATTAATGTGGTGTATTACATTGATTGATTTTTCTAATGTCGAACCCTCCTTGCATCCTGGGATAAATCAGACTTGTGTAATTTTAATATAGTCACAGTCACATTTGCTATTCTTTGATACAAAAGCACTTTTGTGACTTCCTATTTAAGAAGCCTTTTGAATTTTTAATTTATATCATACTTAGCTATTTTGCTTTTAAGAACTCGTTTTCTTCTTCTTCTTTTTTTTTAAAGCTAGTCAAATTTAGCAGTGGGGAATTGTTTATCAACTTTGGTGACATTGATGTTAGTAAGTTCAGATAACCCACTACCATCAAACCAGCCAGAACTGTTTTTCTTCTATGAATTATTTTTCTCTTACGTTTCTAGAGAACTTTTCATAGTACTATATTTAAAAGATGTCAGTTTATAGGTTTTTGAGGAATTTTTTTCTGGTAAGAGTACAGGCCTTCTCCATCCTCCAGCAATTACTATAGGCCCTCACAGGGAAAATGTATTTAAGTATTTTTGAAAGAGAAAAATGTAAATATTCTGCTTTTTTCTTTGAAGTTACACACAGGAAACCTAAAAACCCTAATAAATTCAGAAAATCATATAGACTATAATTTTACCTGAATATTACTCTCACCTGAGGGAAAGGAAAGGGTGAGAAAGAAATCAGCAAATGTCTCGATGCTGAAGGGTTCCGAGGTCCTGACAGAGAAGAGAGAGAGGGTGAGCATTGTGTGCGCAGGAGAATGTGGTCCAGTTAACAGCTTATTAATAGCTAACTGGAGAAACTTACCATTTTGGAAGAAATAGAGCAGTCACTGTAGACCTGTATGGGCTGATGTCCATATCTTGTGCTTTTGGGGGATGTTCCCACTCAGGACTCAGGTATGTTGTGTGCCACTGTCTCAAGGCATAAATGGCAACAGCACCTCTTGAGGGTGCCTTGTGGGCCTGAAGAGTGAAGGCTGGTGGTCCTCATGCTGGCTGCAAGGTCGGGCTGGGAGCTCCGTGCTAGTCATTGTCATTAGCATAGGCATCTGCCTCAGGGCCAGGCTGCCTTCCGTTAATACTTGAAAAATCCCCATTTTAGGTTTCATTGTGGAAAAGAAGTCAAAATTGAGCCCTCTGTTATGATGTTTATGGTTCAGCAAACTAGGGAAATGGTTTTTTGTTTCTGATGTTGAGCCAATAGTGATAACTCCAAACATTTTAGTTTTAAAATTCGTTCCTTTATTCAAAGAAAAAATTTTAAAAAGCTACATAAAATTAAATTATATATGGGAATTTACTGTTAAAAAGGAATTTTTATTGTATTGCCTTTTTACAGTATACTTGTTCTATGCCTTTTGTTTTCATGTGTTAGAGCTTCTTAAAGCAGGGGATAGGTATACCATATTTCACTGAATCTAAGATGCTGTCAATCAAGGCTTATATTATTTTTTATGTCACCAAAAAAGAAGAAAGCACTGCTAATTATACTATGGCATGATGCCTTCATGTTACTTAGTGATCGTATTCTGATGCTGACACTTTTCCTGTTTTGATGGTGACGCTTTCCTATTTGACAACTCATGCTTTCTGTTTCTCTTGAATTTGTCACTGGAATTTAAGCACCTTCTGCCGGAGTCAGAAGGAATGTTCTAGTACCAGGATGCTGATAGCCTTGAAACTTTTATCATCTGTTCTGAGGGGTTGGGCAGTGTCTCCTGCCTTGAGTTGTGTTGCTGCGCACGTGTCAGACAGTCCTTTTCAGAGTCAGTCCTTTTTACAGCTTCATCTATTGGTAGGGATCTCTTCCTTTCTTCGGTTTCATAAAACATTTGATTGTTGCTTTGCAAGAACATATGGAATTGTGGTCGTTCCTCCAGTGATTTGATTCACGGATATGGAATTATACCTTGCTGCTCTCTTCCTTTGTCTTTGTTGCAGACATGGTAACTTTTCACTTGAATGAAAAGAATCATTATGAACTCTCTCTGGAGACATTTTAAATGGCAGTCAAACACAGCCAGAATAGAACCAACAGTGCCCGTGCCTCATTTCAAGTGAGGACCGTAGGAACGCTGTGGCCACCATGCATGTGAATGTCCCAGCTACTGTGTGACATTGCCCAGTGTGAGACATCCCAGTGTCAGGGATACTAAAATATGACGAAAAGTGATTTGGCATTAAGTACAGTGCATGGTTTCATTTTTTGGCTGGGAGGGGAGGGGTTTTTTTTGACAAGGTCTTGCTCTGTTGCTTGGGCTAGAGTGCAGTGGTGTCAGCCTAGCTCACAGCAACCTCAAACGCGTGGGCTCAAGCAATCCTCCTGCCTCAGCCTCCAAGTAGCCAGCACTACAGGCATGTGCCACCACACCCAGCCAATTTTTCTATTTTTTGTAGAGGCAGGGTCTTGTTATGTCACTCAGGCTGGTCTCGAACTCGTGGTCTCAAGCGATCCTCCTGCTTTGGCCTCCCAAAGTGGTAGGATTAGAGATGTGGGCTGCTGCGCCCGTCCTACAATGCATGTTTTTGAAAAGTGATTAGGTATAATGGTTGTAATCCTAGTAATCATTGGCCTGCACCAGCATTTTAAAAGGATAATATGAAGAGTAAATAAAATACGAGGATCACAAATACTATCTTTTTTTATGGCATGTGTTTGTATAGATCTCATCCTATCTCTCCAGGTTTTTAGGTAACTTCTAGAGTTATCTGTTTCTGGTTCTGGAGTTGTTTTTCTCCCCCCTGTTGTTGCCCTGAATCTTTATATCAAGCCACTGTCATTATCCCAGGAATGAGATATGGCAAGGAATGGGGCAAGGGTAGGGTAGCAGCAAAGGAGTATGTGGAGTGGGGCAGTTTGTTTCTTTGTGGCTCTGCATTCCCACCAGCAGTACACATAGTAGAACCTGTTTCCCATGCTCTTCCTAATACTTAATGTTACAACTTTGAAAATTTTTGCCAGTTTAGTGGGTAAAACAATACTATATTATTGAAATTTTTTACTTCTCTGATTTCTAGTGAGATTGAGTATCTTATCGTGTGTTTTGGGGGAGGCAGGAGGCAAAATTCTCCCCATTAAAATAGAGCTTTATCTCTTTGCTTGTGGTTTGAAGTTTCGCCATGTTGTGTGTTTGTGGGTTTTTTTCCCATTCATCTCACCATATGCTCAGGGGGTCCCTTTCATTCTTTGGGAATTTTTTTTCTGTTAATTGAGTATTTCGTTCCTTCTTTTTCTTTGGGAACTGTTAGATCCTAGAAATTTGGATCTAGGCCCTATAGTGTAACTTTAAAACAATTATTTCAGTTTTCACATGCTTATATATAAGCACTCTGGGACAATTACTTGGCTTGATCATCCCAGGTCTGTTCTTAAAGCTGTGTTCACTCTGTTGTTCAGCCACCCAGTTACTGAGTTTGTTATTTAGGCCACAATAACTTCCTCCTCCTTGATTTCTTTTTAATTCTTTATCATAACAACTAGTTCTTTCTTTATGTATATGGTTTCCTGTTTTAACCTCTGAAGAGATAATAGACCTGTTTTTATTGAAGAGTCCTTTCTTTTAAGTGTCCTATTATTTGTTTTATTAAATGTTTCCTTGGTTGGTTGTTAGATTTTCTCTTGGCTGGGTTTGGTGCTGTTTGATGATGTTTGATGAAGCAAGGACATACATGAAACGATTTAGAAAAACTCCCAGAAAAAATAATTAAAGTGCTAAATGAAAATAACTCTGAGAAGGCCGGGTAAATTATGCTTTCTTGTGTTAAATATGTACATCTGATCCATGTGATTATGCTGGGTGCACCTATACTAGATCCTTCTTCAAATCAGTCAGTATTTTCTTCGTTTACTAGGTATTTATTATTTAGTGCTCTTAATGTGCTAGGCATTTTACAACATGCTAGGTGTTAATAACCACTTATTAAAGTTTATTTGTGTAATTGTGAGAAACAAAGCAATGGGAATATATTTGAATGAAATAATTAAATGAAATGGTTAGACTTCAAGAACAGAATTTGAAAATATTGCCAAGATAAAGTCAGAAACAACAAACCACTGCTCAGTTTAAAAGTAGTCCTGTCTTCTATACTTTCAGACCTTGATAATGAGTACATCTTTGTTATGATCATCATTAGCACAAATTACTTAAATTTTCAACAGTAAAAAGACTCCAAAGCAGCTGATATTTAGTTATTGTTTTTTTTTTGTTTTTTTTTTTTTAAGGGCTCTGAATATCTTTTTAAAATTGCACTGGGCTGATTTTCCTTTAACAAATTGGTTTCTTTGGCATGTCGATGATTGCAGTATGCTAAATAGTCATCTGTTTGGAATTTGACTTAGAATGAGATTGGATTTATACCATGCTTGTACTGTGAGATTACATGTAGGCAGGCGCAGTGGCTCACGCCTGTAATCCCAACACTTTGGCTTTGGGAGGCTGAGGCGGGAGGATCACTTGAGGCCAGGAGTTTGAAATTACAGTGAGCTATGATTGTGCCACTGCACTCCAGCTGCCTGGGAGAAAGAGTGAGTCCTGTCTCTAAAAAAAAAAAAAGAGAGAGAGAGAGATTACATGTAATTAGGATTCAGAAGAGGATTTCCTTTTGACTTTATAAAAACATCTTTACACTGAGTTATCAGTATTTGCTGGCATAGAGATATGAGCTAATCACTGATTATCCCTACTTTTTTCTTAAAAGAAATCTGAGTGGCTTGCACTTTAGTAATATTTTTACCTTGGTAGGTATTCCTTCATTTTCCAAAGCAGATTTTACTTTGATCCTTTGCTTTTTTGGGAATGCTTCCAAGTAACCAGATGACATTTTTGAGTCTGTTGGAGTATTCCTTTTTGCTGACTGTGAAAATAGCCTCTTGAAAACATGTAGTAATCTCTGATCTCTTGTCTATCACAGATCCCAGATTATAGGAATGCAGTCATCGTGGCCAAGTCTCCAGCCTCAGCTAAGAGGTAGGTGGGAGCTCACAACTGCTTCTAAGGATCATGTTGTTGGTGGATTCCCAGGCATTGTAAACTGGACTTCAGTGGTTCCCACTGGTATCCCTTATTTTTCTTCCTCATACTGATACTTTAAGATTGTTCTGCCAACTCCACTTACTAAGTAAATATTTTAGTTTCCTCTTTTTTTTTTTTTTCCATTCCCAATCTACGACAGCCAATCATATTTCTTGACCCAAGCCATCCAGGTCTGGGGAATACCATCTAGTGCTTCCCGCACACCCAGATAGGCAAGCACTTGTCTATCTTTAAGTCTGGCAAGTCTGACCTTTCAAATCCTGGCAAATATGTTTTGCAGTTGTTTACTGCCTCTTATTTGAAGAAATCAATAATTTATTAACAGAATTGCATCCAGCTGAGGGGCCACATATTTGTATGTTAAAAAGTGACATTTTACAAACCTGAAAAACCCCGAGGGCCAGCCTGGAGAGTGTCGGTAGAACAAGTTATATCTAACCTAGAGTAACTAATGAGTCAATTACATATACTGAAAATTATATATTGGTTGAGAGGACTTCCTATACCAGTGTTTTGTGGAGAAGCCACTCCATTGGAGAGGGGAAGAACAAAATCACATGTACAAATAAAGGCTAGTCCTAAAAAAGCCTTTTAAAGTTATTTTCCAATTCAATATCTTTGCTCACTGCATCCTTCTTTCTTTTTTTTTTTTTTTTTGAGACAGAGTCTTACTCTTTTGCCCTGGCTAGAGTGCCGTAGCATCAGCCTAGCTCACAGCAACCTCAAACTCCTGGGCTTAAGCAATCCTAACTGCCTCAGCCTCCCAAGTAGCTGCGACTACAGGCATGTGCCACCATGCCCGGCTAATTTTTTTCTATATATATTTTAGTTGGCCAGATAATTTCTTTCTATTTTTTAGTAGAGACAGGGTCTCACTCATGCTCAGGCTGGTCTCGAACTCCTGACCTCGAGCGATCCACCCGCCTCGGCCTCCCAGAGTGCTAGGATTACAGGCGTGAGCCACCGTGCCCGGCCTCTATAGTGTTTTTGAGTGTCTTTCTTTTTTTTAAAGACAGAGTCTTGCTTTGTCACCCTGGCTAGAGTGCAGTGGCGTTGTCATAGTTTACTGCAACATCTAACTCCTGGGCCAACCAATCCTCATGCCTCAGCCTCCTGAGTAGCTGGGACTACAGGTGCATACCATCACACCTAGCTATTTTTTCTATTTTAGTAGAGACAGGGTCTCACTCTTGCTCAGGCTGGCCTCAAACTCCTGACTTTAAATGATCTTCCTGCTCTGCCTCCCAGAGTGCTAGGGTTATGGACAGAATGTATTTCTTTATATAGCTGTTTTAGTGGTTGCTCTAAGTATTACATTATATGTACATAACATATACTGATGTCATTTTACCAGTTCAAGTGAATTGTAGATACCTAACCTCCCTCCAACTGAATCCAAATGCAAGAAAAAAAAGAAAAGAAGCCTAACCTCCCTTTAATGTCTCTTTACTCTCCCTGTTTATGTTTGTCTTAAATATTTTCTGTACAAACATGTAGAGCCATATCAAGCTGTTATAATTTTTGCTTTAACTATCAAACATAATTTAGAAAAGTCAAGACGAGAAGGAAAGCCTGTTATAGTTACTCATATTTTTGGTTCCTTCTTCCTTCCTGATGTTCCAGAGTTCTGTTTGTTATTTCCTTTTTGTTTAAAGTACTTCCTTTTTCCCTTTTAAAATGGTGGTTCTGTTGGCAACAAATTTTTTTGGTTTTCCTTCATCTGAGAATGTCTTGAGTCATCCTTTCATTCTTAAAGGATGTTATTTGATGGCTGTTGGGGTCTGGGTTGACAGTTTTTTTCTTTCAGCACCTGAAAAGTATTTGCATCACTTTCTTCTGATCTCCATGATTCTGATGAGAAGTTGGTTGTCATGTGAATTATTTTTCAAGATTTTTTCTTTGTTTTTAGTTTCCAAAAGTTTAATTATAATGTGTCCTGGCATGGATTTCTTTGGATTTATACTGTTTGAGGTTTGCGCAGCTTTTGCAATCTGTAAGTTTATGTCTCTTGCCAATTTGGGAAGTTTTCAGCCATTATCGTTTTGAGTACTTTTTCAGTCCTCCTCTCTTTCTTCTTTCCTTCAGGGACTCTGATGACACGAGTGTTAGATCTTTTGTTATAGTTCATAGGTCCCTGAGATTCTGTTCGTTTTCCCCCCTTCTCCTTTTTACTCTGTGTTGTCTAGATTGAGTAATTTCTATTGTGCTGTTTTCCAGTTTGCTGATTCTTTCTTTTGTAACTTCCATTCTACATTTGAGCCTATCCGTTTGAGCTTTTTAATTTGGTTATTATATTTTTTAAGTTCTAAAATTACTGTTTGGTTCTTTTTTATATTTTCTGTTTCCTTGACGAGACTTCCTGTTTCTTTGCTTAGGCCTTCTGTTGTTTTCATTTGTTTCAAGCATGTTCCTAATTGCTCCTTGTGGCATTTTTCTGATGGCTGCTGTAAAATCTTTGTCATATGATTTTGACATGTCTGTCATCTTGGTGTTGGGATCTGTTAATTGTCTTTTTTCTTTCATGTTGCGATTTCCCTGGTTCTTGGTGTGGTGAGTGACTTTTGATTGGACTCTGGACATTTGGATATTGTGTATGAGACTGTGCATGTTATTTAGACCTTCTGTTTTTGCTGGCTTCTTAGGGCTCTAGCAGGGAAAGTGGCGGTATGCGCTTGTTACCTCTGGGTGGGGTAGAAGTCTGGGTTCCCCATCTAGCCTGTGTTGACCACTCAAGATGGGAGGGACTCCCTGTTACCTGTGGGTGGGGGTGCTCCCCATGAGCCCTCCACTGGCACCACGGGGGAGGGGCTTCATTACCACTGGGAGTGGCGGTGGAATTTCTCATACCACTAGGCCTCTCCAACACTGCCGCAGTGGGCAGGGGAGGGTACCTCTTTACTGCTGACTTGGGGGTAGAATCCAGATTTCGCTCTCCACTGGCACAGGCAGGGTGCTCATTCTAGTAAGTGGGCATGAAAGTACCAACTCCCTACTATTAAACCACCCTATCAGAGGTTGAGGTGCCTGTTGACAGAAGGACAAACCAGGAGGTTCAGGCCTGCCACTTGGCCTTTGCTCACGTAGGGGAAGCATGGGGCTGTAGTTTTTCCTGTAGTATTTGTCTGGGGTAGGACAGTTATTGTCTTCTAAATGTTTTCTGACTTGCTAGATTGCCCCTTTCCTGGTTCTCTGGCCAGAGAGAGCAGGCTTTTGTAGGGATTTTTCTTGTCTTTGCCCACTGACATTTTTGGGTTGCTGATTTTTTTCTCCAGCTATAAGTCTGGGATAATGAAGCAAAAAGAAAGCCCAAGGAAGTCACCACTGTGTTGGTCCTAGGGTGCCTTGAGGTCTTTCTCCAGTCTACGTTTTTCTCCCTGCCTTTTAGAGTCTTCTCATGTTTGTTTTGTATATAATGTCCAAAGTTTTTAGTTGGACTTAATAAAGGAGTGGGGCAATCCATTTTAGTGGAAGCAGAAGTGGCAACAATGCATTTTGATACATTTTTTCCTCACTAACTAGCAGAAGAAAGTGATGAATTTTGTTTCAACTTTTCCATCTGAGTAGGCTTCTGATAACTTCCAGAATCTTCAGTGAGCACCTAGCACCCATGTGTTTATAGAGGGATGGATATGGTAGCCTTTTGCTCAGTTCCTTTGGCATTTGTCACAGACATTTGTCATTCATCTGTTCAGAGGTTTATTGAGAACCTACTGTACTGGGTCCAGTGGGGCCCAGGAAGATGCCCCCTGGAATGCATGTGTGGTGTTGTATGTTTTATCTACATGATCTCATTTGATTTTCTTAACCTAGGAGGTCAGCAGTTATTGTCTCTCACAGACGAGGAAACAGACCCAAGGAGATGAAGGAACTTTTCCAAGGTGGTTCAGCCAGATGTTGTTTACTTGAAGGTGGTGTTACCGCCCAACCCGATGGTGTCCCTTGCCTACAGCCAAGATAGAGGCCAGTATACTGAGACAGTAGGAGTTGCAGCAGAGAAAGAGTTTAATATCACAAGGCACCAAACAAGGAGATGGGAGAATTTTCTCAAATCTGTCTCCGTGAGGATTTTGGGGCTGAGGTATTTAAAAGGTGGTTTGGTGAACAAAGGGCTAGAGAACTGGGTTTGCTGATTGGTTGGGGATGAACTCATAGGATTGGGAAGCAGCAATTGTCTTCTTGGCTAAAACAATTCGTGGGTAGAGGGTCACAGGACCTGTTGGATCAGTTCCCATGCATGGCCACTGGTCCAGTGATGTCAGTTGGTCCACCTGAATACAGAATCTGGAAGGTGTCTCAGACCACTCTTAGGTTTTACAATATCAATGTTATCTATAAAAGTGACTGGGGAGGTCACAAATCTTGCCCCTGTCAGGCAGTGAGCAGTTACAGCAGTAGGCAAGTTAGGGAACAATGGCTGGTTAACTTTTAGCTATGTCTGTCCTTGTGTAGAGATCAGACTTTTATCACAGTTCATGTCTTGTGGTCTTACTATTATTTTAATATAGGCAGTTTCAGTGGTGGTGCAACTGATTACTTCTTAGAATGTTTGTTTCCACACCAGTGATTATGGGATTTGGGTGTTGGCCAAATATGATTGAAATTGACTTGCCCCATCACTCTGTCTTCACTCAGTCCATACTTGAGTACTGTTGTGCCAGCCATTGTGGATGTGGTGGTGACCAGAACAGACATTGCTCTGCTCCTGTGGAGCTTGCAGACTGCCCTCATGTTCTGTTTGACTAGTAGGTTACTTGGGTAGATTGGAACAAAGGATCCAATCTCTTTTTTTCCCAGATCCAGTAATTGAGTCCAAAATAGGCCATACTGCATTAAATAAATGTTTTGAGATAGAGCTGGGTGCTACAAAAGGCTCAATTTTCTAGGGATGAGATAATAAAATAATACAGTTGTGGCTTGAGAGTTTGGTCTCTGCATTTAAGGTGTTATGAGCAAGAGTTCTGTAGGCATAGTGTCTAACATAGTTAAGTCAACTTTGACTGTTCCCATCTCCCTTAGCTATGTGGCGGTGATTTCTTGTGTTCTAATGTCCTGATTTGCACATCAATATAGAGTTCAAATAGGATATGGCACTTTCTGGCCCAGCCATTTTTATCTGACTGCTCCTAGCTTCTTCCTCCAAGTTTTTCATTTGACACCTACCCTTAGAAAACTGTTATAGTTAATTTAAAAGACAGCCGAGGCAGCAGGAAAATAGTTAAACTAGCAATAGAAAGACATGGGCTTCCAGTTGTGGCTTAGCCAGTCCGTGAGAACCTTGGTCAAGGCAGTCTCTGCAAGCCTCAGTTTCCTCACCAGTCAGATGGGGTAACACTTGCATTGCTTATCTTACAGAGTTGTAATAAGCATCAAAGAACATATGGAAGCACTTTGCAAATTAAATATCACTATGTAGAATGGTGGTGGCTAGTTCCTTTAGAATCCTGAAGTTAGTTACTGATGAGCAGTTGTAAGTGTAGAGCTATTGTTTTGGAGTTCTTTGATAGTGAGCAGTTGTTTGGAACAGAAGGGATCATCTGAGAGTGTAATGTTGCTTTAATAAGGTAGCACACTTGCTTTAATGAGTTGTTTGGAATTTTTTTCTTAGAAACTGTATGAATAGGGAAAAGAAATGATAGTTGAGATCCTGTCTTGTTCTTTCTGACCTACGATGTAAATCAACCCTCATTTTTGTACAATCGAGAACAAGATTGAGTTGTTTTGGATTTCCTTTATGTCTGTCAGTGTATAAACAAAATGACATATGGAAATAATCCCGATCCTTTTTAGGATCGGGTGGGAATGTAAGGTATGTGACTAAATTATATAAAGTATCCAGAAACTACCATCAGTGTACAGGTAATGGTTTTATTTATGTTGAACGTGTTGTATTTTCTGGAGGTTAGTATTATTAAAATAGCATTTATCTAGGAATTGACAAACCTCTATGGATCCCAAATAGGAAAAAAAACTGCCTTAGAGGATAACTAAGAGAGGTCACTTCTTTGACAACAGTTTTATTTGCAAAGCCAATCTTTTTTTTTTTTTTTTTTTGAGACAGAGTCTCACTCTGTTGCCCAGGCTAGAGTGAGTGCCGTGGCGTCAGCCTAGCTCACAGCAACCTCAAACTCCTGAGCTCAAGCGATCCTACTGTCTCAGCCTCCCGAGTAGCTGGGACTACAGGCATGCACCACCATGCCCGGCTAATTTTTTCTATATATATATATTTTTTAGCTGTCCATATAATTTCTTTCTATTTTTAGTAGAGATGGGGTCTCGCTCTTGCTCAGGCTGGTCTCGAACTCCTGAGCTCAAACGATCCGCCCACCTCGGCCTCCCAGAGTGCTAGGATTACAGGCGTGAGCCACCGCGCCCGGCCGCAAAGCCAATCTTGAATTTGAAGGAGGAACTAATCTATATGGTGTCAGACTCTAGTGAAGACTCTGTCATTATGTTTGTCTGAAATTTATTTCTCTGAGAATTTTTTTGAAAATTATTTTAAATTTTTTATAAGAATAGATTACTAAATATTAAATCTTGGGCTATTTAGCAATTTTTATGAAAATATTTTCCCTGTTTATGACTCTCCCTCGTTTCCCTAAGTACAAATATCACCCCCCCCCCGCCCACACACACACATAGTTTTCTGTGTTTGACTGTGTTTTACAGTCCTGTTCCTGTGAAGGATGATCACCTTTTCCTTGGAAATATAAATTAGATTTCTCACAGATAAGACCAGACTGATAAATGTTTGCTTAACATGCATTTGAGATGAGATTGTTTTTAATGCCACACAAGAGTTAACTACATGTACTATAGTAATATCATGCTTTCTACTGAGGGAAGCAAAATATAACTTTATAAAAAAGTATCTTGAAATAGAATGATTTAAGCATGAATTTAAACTTCTTGAAATAATTATGAACACTGTAGCAAGGCTTTCCTTAGTTGAATAGTGCCTGTAGGAAACCTAGTAGAGTGAAATTTCCCACGACTCACAAGACTCTACATACTTGATACTTTTTAGTGTTTTCAAGTGTCCTGCACTTCCTGTGTCATGTAAACGCGGTGGCTTTGTCTAGTATAGATAGCACTGGTGGGCTTCAGTATAATCCCTAATGGTTTTTTATTTGTTTGTTTTTAGTGAATCTTGTGAGCTGTTAGATAAGAACTTGTTTTAAATTTTTGGTGTTGGAAAACCAAGACTGGGAGAACTTTTTGATCTTTAAGCACTTGAACATTTACCGTGCATAAGGTGCTGAAGACAGAAAAAAGAGTAAGAGTCAGTGTTGGCCCTCAGGAGTCTGGTCCACTGGGGAGGTGGACATGCTCTGAGGCAAGGTACAAGACAGTGAGGAGGAGGGAATAGGTTAAAAATAAAAAGCTGGGAAAATAATATACCATGGTAGAACTAGCTCTTTAAAAGAAACCTGGAGTGGCTGTATTAACATTGACAAATCAGAGATAAAGAAAATCTTTTCATAGCGATAGAAGGGGTCAGTTCTTCAAGATGACGTCATAATCGTAAACATAATGAACTGAATAGCAGAATTTAAAAATGTACGAAGCAAACACTGATAACTGCAGGAGAAATAGTTGTATCCAGTATAGTAGTCAGCAGTTCTATTACTCCTCCCTCAGTAATTGATTAAACAGGTAGACTGAAAATCAGTAAGGATACAGAAGACAAACGCTGTCAGCCAGCTGGATCTGATCAAGTGTTGTAGAACACCATCCATGGACAGCAGAATGTATGTTCTTTTTGAGCCCAAACACATTTATTAAGATAGACCATATTCTGGGCCACGAAACAAGCCTCAAATTTAAAATTATTCAAGCCATACAAAATACATTCTTTGACCACACAGGAATTAAGAATAATTCTAATAACAGAAGTATCTTTGGAGGCCGGACGCGGTGGCTCACGCCTGTAATCCTAGCACTCTGGGAGGCCAAGGCGGGTGGATTGTTTGAGCTCAGGAGTTCGAGACCAGCCTGAGCAAGAGCGAGACCCCGTCTCTACTAAAAATAGAAAGAAATGATCTGGCCAACTAAAATACATATATAGAAAAAATTAGCCGGGCATGGTGGCGCATGCCTGTAGTCCCAGCTACTCGGGAGGCTGAGGCAGTAGGATCGTTTAAGCCCAGGAATTTGAGGTTGCTGTGAGCTAGGCTGACGCCACGGCACTCACTCTAGCCCAGGGACAAAGCGAGACTCTGTCTCAAAACAAACAAACAAACAAAAAAAGAAGTATCTTTGGAAAAGTCCTAAATATTTAGTAACTAAATATACTTCTAGGTAAACCATGGTCAAAGAAGAAATCAAAAGGGAAATTAGAAAGTATTTAGAGCTGAATGAAAATGAAAACATAACACATTAAAATTTGTAGAATGCCACTAAAACAACACTTACGGAGCGATTTGTGTACTTTTATTAGAAAAGAAGATCTCAAATCAATGATCTCAGCTTCCACCTTAAGACATTAGAAAAAGCAAAGCAAAGTAAAACCAAAGTAAGCGTAAGAAAGGAAATAATAAAGATTAAAGCATAAATCAATGAAATAGAAAACAAAAAACAGTGGAGAAAAGAAAGCTAAGAGTTTGTTCTTTGAGGAAATCAATAAAATTAATAAACCTTTATCCAGACTGGTCACAAATTACCAATATTAGGAAAGAACAGGTGGCATCACCACAAATTCTACAGATGTTGAAAGGGCAATGAAGGGCATATTATAACAACTTTGTGCCAGGAACTTCCTTGAAAAACACAAACTACCAAAACCTAGATAATCTGAGTAGACTTACATCTATTGAAGAAATTAAATTGAAAATTTTCCTATAAAGAAAATTCCCAGGCCCAGATTTCAATGGTGAATTCTGCCAAACATTTGAGAAAGAAATAATGCCAATTCTACATGAGCTTTTCCAGAAATTAAAGAACAAATACTTTCCAACTCATCCTATTAGGAATTACCCAATAGCAAAACCAGACACAGACATATAAGAAAACTACAGACCAGTATCTCTCATGAACATACAGGTGAACACCCTAAACAACATTTTAGTGAACTGAATCCAACAATATATAAAAGGATAATATATCATGACTATTTGGGGGTTCATCCCAAGAATGCAAGGTTGGTTTAAGTTTGTTTGTTTTTTTTTAAGACAGAATCTTGCTCTGTTGCCCCGGCTAGAGTGCAGTGGCATCATCATAGCTCACTACAACCTCAAACTCCTGAGCTCAAGCGATCCTCCTGCCTTGGTCTCCCAAGGTGTTAGGATGACAGGCGTGAGCCACTGTGCCCAGCTGTTTTAACATTTTAAAAAATCAACAGGCTGGACACGGTGGCTCAGTCCTATAATCCTAGCACTCTGGGAGACCAAGGCAGGAGGATCGCTCGAGGTCAGCAGTTCAAGACCAGCCTGAGTGAGAGCAAGACCCTGTCTCTACTAAAAATAGAAAGAAATTATCTGGACAACTAAAAATATATAGAAAAAATTAGCCGGGCATGGTGGCGCATGCCTGTAGTCCCAGCTACTCAGGAGGCTGAGGCAGGAGGATTGCTTGAGCCCAGGAGTTCGAGATTGCAGTGAGCTATGATTGCACTTCTGCACTCTAGCCTAGGTGACAGAGTGAAACTTTGTCTCTAAAAACAAAAAAACTTCTAGAGGAAAACAGGGAAAAATCTTTGCGACATTGGGTTAGGCAAAGACTTCTTAAATATGACACCAAAGGCACAACTCAGAAAAAATTGGTAAGATGTACTTCGTCAGAATTAAATACTGCTTTTCAGAAGGCATTATTAAGAAAATGAGAGGAAAAGGCACAGATTGGAAGAAAGTATTTTTAAAGGATATATATGATAAAGGACTTGTACTCAGAATATGTAAAGAATTTTCAAAACTTAATAAGGGAACCAATCCAATTTAAAAATAGGCAAAAGAGGCCAGGTGCAGTGGCTCACACCTGAAATCCCAGCACTTTGGGAAGCTGAGGTGGGAGGATCACCTTAGGCCAGAAGTTCAAGACCAGCCTGGACAACATAGCAAGACCCCGTGTCTATAAAAAAAAATTTTTTAATTGCTCGGTGTGGTGGCATGTGCCTGTATTCCTAGCTACTTGGGAGACTGAGACAGGAGGATCGCCTGAGCCCAGGAGTTCAAGGTTACAGTGAGCTGGGATTGTGCCATTGCACTCCAGCCTGGGCAACTGAGTAAGA
Organism: Eulemur rufifrons; assembly: GCF_041146395.1. Taxonomy (NCBI): domain Eukaryota; kingdom Metazoa; phylum Chordata; class Mammalia; order Primates; family Lemuridae; genus Eulemur; species Eulemur rufifrons. Next base: position 5,369,012 of record NC_090991.1, read on the forward strand.
CCTTATCTCAAAAAAAAAAAAAAAATTGGCAAAAGATAAATAGACTCTCTACCAAAGGGTATATATGGACGGCAAATAAGCACATGACAAGATGCTCAAAATACCATTTGTCATTAGGGAAATCCAAACGAAAACCACCATGAAGTGCCACTGTACACCCTTAGAATGGATTATATTAAAATGATTGACTATGGCAAGTGTTGATAAGAATGTGGAGGAACTGGCCCACGCATGCACTGCTCATGAAAATGTGTAATATGGTATAACTACTTTGGAAAACAGTTTAGCCTTTTTTTAAGGAGTTATATTATATATACCTACCGTGTGATCCAGCGATTTCACTGTTAAGTATTTACCAAGAGAAAAGAAAGCATATGCTCATACAGAGATCTTTGTATGAATGTTCACAGCAGCTTTATTTGTGATAGCTAAAACCTGGAAACAACCCAGAAGTCTGTCAGTAAGCAAATGGATAAACTGTGATCTGTTCACACAGTGGAATATTACTTAGCAGTGAAAAGGATTGAACTGTTGATACGTGATGTAGCATGGATGAATATCCAAAACATTATGCTGAGTAAAATAAGACAGACAAAAAAAGACTACATACTGCGTGGTTCTACTAACTTACCTGAAATTCTAGAAAAGGTGAAACTGTGGTGACAGAAAGCAGATCAGTGGTTGCCTGGGGCTAGAAGGACAAACAGCAGAGGGGTACAAGGAGACGTTTGGTGATGGTAGATGTGTTCCTTGTCTTGATTGTGTTAATGCTTATGTGTGTATATACACATGTCAGAACTTAAGAAATTGTATTCTTTAAATATGTACGATTTCTTGCATTTCAATTATACCTCTGTAAAGCCGTTAAAAAATTGGTGCTTAATGCTTTGATGACTATTTAATGCACTTTGTCCCGTGTGGTTGGTTCTCACAGGTGGGCAGGGAGGTAGGGAGGTGGGATTAGCGGTTGTCAGTGAGGAGACTGGGAGGCGGTTAGCCAGCTCCCTCGGGCTCCCCCAGCCAGCTGCTTGCAGACCAGGCCAGGCCACTGCCCATCCGTTAGTGCTGCCGCCGGAGAGAAGCGTTCGGCATGTGGGGTCTCCGCAGTTAGTCCTGGATTCTAAGAGTCTGAGGCTGTTTTATGCTCTTTTTTTCCTTATTCCTTTGGGAAACTACATTTTACTTATGTTCTCTTAATGTTTTCTCCCCTGGACATTAGGAGAAAACAGGTTGCCTGGTTTTTGAGTTTGTGTCTGATGCTTTCCTTTAGGGCACAATCTTTTGCTGAGCGCCTGCGCCTGGGAATCGCCGTGATTCATGGAGAAGCGCAGGATGCAGAGTCCGACCTGGTGGACGGGCGCCATTCCCCGCCCATGGTCAGGAGTGTGGCTGCTATCCACCCCAGCCTGGAGATCCCCAGTAAGTGCGCTGGCGCGCTTTGCTGCTTGCCTCGGTTTTAAGGCTAACCGGTTGTGGGTTTTTTCTTTTCAATGTGAAACTTGAAGTTGGCAAAAACTAATTAACACCTTTCCTGGCAAGATAGTAATAAATGCACTTCTGATGACCCTGTGAATTACAGAGCCCTTTACAAGCAGTCTCTCCTTTGCAAGAGCAAGACCTATGAAAATGTTCAAACTATTTAGACTCGGTTATGGCATTTCAGAGAATTTTATGGATTCATTTAGCAGTATATCCTAGAGTATAGGTTAACATAAGCAAAAAGCTTATGTATAAACTTATTGACTATAGTGTTATTTTTAATATGAAATTTTGGAATGGTTTAAATGGTTTCCCAAAGGGTAAGGCTTGGTAAATTGTATCAGAATAGCTAATTATCCAGCCCTTTGAAGTAATCAAGACTATCTGAAAACAAGAGAAAAATCTATGGAATATATGTCAATAAGGCAGAATACAGGATTGTATACCACCTGTCTGTCTTAGTCACTTCAGGCTGTTTTAACATTATATCTTAGACCAGACAATTTATAAACAAGAGAAATTTATTTTTCGTAGTATCTGGTGATGGCCTGTTCCTCCATAGATAGTTCCTTCTTGCTGCATCCTTATGTGGTGGAAGAGGGTGGAAGGCTCCCTGGACTCTTTTTTTTTTTTTTTTTTTTTTTGAGACAGAGTCTCACTCTGTTGCCTGGGCTAGAGAGCTGTGGCGTCAGCCTAGCTCACAGCAACCTCAAACTCCTAGGCTCAAGCGATCCTCCTGCCTCAGCCTCCCGAGTAGCTGGGACTAAAGGCATGCGCCACCATGCCCGGCTAATTTTTCCTATATATATTTTTAGCTGTCCATATAATTTCTTTCTATTTTTAGTAGAGACGGGGTCTCGCTCTTGCTTAGGCTGGTCTCAAACTCCTGAGTTTAAACAATCCGCCCGCCTCGGCCTCCCAGAGTGCTGGGATTACAGGCGTGAGCCATCACGCCCGGCCTGGCCATTTGTTTTTGTTTTTGTTTTTGTTTTTTGGGGACAGGGTCTCCCTCTGTCCCCCAGACTAGAGTCCAGTGGCATCATAATAGCTCATTGTAACCTCAAACTCTTGGGCTTAAGCAATCCTTCTGCCTTAGCCTCCCAAGTAGCTGGGACTACAGGTGCAGCTGGGTAATTTTTCTATTTTTTGTAGAGATGGGGTCTCACTCTTGCTCAGGCTGGTCTCAAACTCCTGGCCTCAAGTGATCCTCCCTCCTTGGCCTCCTAAATGCTAGGATTACGGATGTGACCACCGCGCCTGGCCTTGTTGGGCATATGTATATCTTATTGGCAGAAATGTCTGTTCAAGTCTTTTACCCATTTTTGTTTAAATCTTATTCTTTTTCTTTTTTTCTTAATCTCTCGCCTTCCTGTCCCTTTGCCCATTTTTTAATTGGGTTGTATACCTTTTTATTATTGAGTTGCAAGCTTTCTTTGTATATTTAGGATACTAGAGATAAATGGTATGCAAATGTTCTCTCATTCTTTAGGTTATTTTTCACTTTCTTGATAGTGTTGTTTGGCACACAAAAGGTTTTCATTTTGCTGAAGTCTGATTTTTATTTGTTGCTTGTCTTTTGGTGTAATATTTAAGAGTCTTGGCCAGGGACGGTGGCTCACGTGATTTGTGAGGCCAAGGTGGGATGATAGCTTGAGGCCAGAAGTTCAAGACTAGCCTGTGTAATGTAGTAAGACTCTCCTGTACAAAAGAATTTTTTAAAAGACTTAACCAGGCATGGTAGTGCACACCTGTAGTCCCAGCTACTCAGAAGGCTGAGGCAGGACAATCGCGTAGCCAGAGCCCAGGAGTTTGAGGCTGCAGTGAGCTATGATCGTGCCATTGCACTCCAGCCTGGGTGACAGAATGAGACCCCATCTCTAAAAAAGAGGGAAAAAAAGATTCTTCTTTTAATTTTTTTCAGCAGTGTTTTATAGTTTTCACAAGTTTTTCACCTCCTTGGTTAAATTTATTCCTAGAGATTTTTTTCTCCTTTGGATCCTTTTGTAAATGGAATTACTTTCTTAATTTTCTCTTCAGGTTCTTCATTGTTGGTGGGTAGAAACACCCCTGATTTATGTGTGTTGATCCAGTACTCTGCAACTTTGCTGAATTCTTGTATTAGCTTAGGTAGTTTTTTGTGGATTCTTTGGGATTTTTAATGTGTAGGATCATGTCATCTGCTAATAGAGTTTTAATTCTGCCTTTCTGATCTGGATGTCTTTTTTTCTTTGTCTTGCCTAATTTCCCGTGCTAGCACACCCAGTACAGTGCTGGATGACAGTGGAACTAGCAGGCATCCTCGTCTTGTTCCTGGTCTTAGGGGGCAGCTTTTAGTCTTTCATCATGAAGCGTCATGTCAACTGTGGGTGTTCATAGTTGCCCTTCATCAGATTGAGGGAGTTCCCTTCTGTCCCTATTTTGTTTGATGTTTTTATCATGAGATCATGAGACATTAACTTCCTAAAGGTTTTGTCTTACTTTTTAATGTAAAAATTTGGTGTATTTGTTTTATTCTGACCAGTGCTGATTCCTAAAGAAAAGCCCCCAATCACAGTTGTTGGTGATGTTGGAGGAAGGATTGCCATCATTGTGGTATGTAGCCTTCTTTTATTATTAATTTTAGTATTTACCATTGTGATTCTGTTGACTGACTTGTTAATTGTAGGCATATAAAGGCTAGGAATAGTGGTATGATCCGGTAAGTCTCATTTAAGTTAGTGCCTTGTGCTAAACGTTTATTTTGGCCCAGAAATTGAGAAATGCTATTATTAATCTGTTTTAAAAATTGCATAGTTAACTAAATTGTGCAGCTGTTTGTTATAGCATGGGAAATTTTGTTTGTTTGTTTTGAGACAGGGTCTCACTCTGTTCCCTGGGCTGGAGTGCAGTGGTGTCGTCATAACTCACTGCAACCTCCTACTCCTGGGCTCAAGCGATCCTCCTGCCTCAGCCTCCCAAGTAGTTAGGACTACAGGCATGTGCCACCACACCTGGCTAATTTAAAATTTTTTTTTTTGTAGAGATGGAGTCTTACCATGTTGCCCAGGCTGGTCTCAAATTCCTGGACTCTAGCAGTTCTCCCCCTCGGCCTCCCAAAGTGCTGAGATTATAAGCATGAGCCACTGCGCCCAGCCAGAAATTGTTTTGTGATAAGAATAGAAAACAAAGTTGATTGTAACTGTTAAAAACACATGTGCTTTCACACATTATAAAACCAGTGCACAAAGATAATGTACTTAATGCCTGTGTAGCTCCCAGAATAGAGTGACCCCCTGGGGACCTGCTAGTCCGCTTACAGGGGGCATGTCACCAGCTACCCTGGAAGCTTCCTGTGGGCTTACCTGGGGCTCTTTTTTCCTCTCCCCCTGAAAGGTTGTCCCCAACCCAAAATCTATCCATCTGTGCCCTTCCTTATCTTTATAGTCTGCCATGAATGCACATTCCCTTAAATCCTGTCTTGTTTTGTTTGGCTTGGTTTTGATGTTTCTATAAATGATGTCTCTGTGTCCTTCGTGACTTTTTTGTTTGACACTGTTGTCGGGATTTACCCACGTCGTAGCAGATAGTTGTACGTTATTCTTTTTCGCTGGTATAGCTGTTATACAGCTTAGTTATCTGTTCTGCAGGCATTGAACATGCATTTTTTCCATTTCCAAATGGGACTGCTTTGAACATTCTTGCACCTATTTTCTGCTGTATACATGCGAGAGTTTTGAGGAGCCTGGGAGCGGAGCTGGGTCTGAAGATAAAGTGGTTGTACAGCAGTGTTTCCCAGGCTCCATAGTGGCTGCTCCCTGTTTGTTATCCCTGGTGCTTGGTAATGTTGCTGTCATCTTTTTCAAGTTAGAAAATCTCTCATGTCACCCAGGCTAATAGCTGTTCATTAATTTATTCCTTAACTGGCAAAGTCTGTAGTAACAAAATGCTCCAGGTTCAGCGTTTTGTTTCCCATTCTATTGCAAGTGCATTTAAAAAAAAAAATCTTTTTATTTTGAAGTAATTATAGATTCACAGGAAGTTGGAAAAAATGTACAGGGACATTCTGCATGCTCTTTACCCAGCTCCCTCTGTCTCGCTTAACTGTGTTACAGAAACACAGCCTGGAAATTCCCAGCTCCGCAGCCCGCAGAGCTCCTTCAGAGAGCCCCCGTGTTGCGTGCACTGCGTGTGCGCAGCTTGTGCAGTCACGCCAGGGAGCTTCATGAGCAGCCGCCACCCAGACTCAGCAGTGCCCTTCACCTCAGAGCTCCTCGTGCCTCCCTCCATAGCCACAGCCACCTCCTCCACGCCCAGCCCCAGCTCCTGATGTCTTGGTCTGCTTTGTGCTTCTATTAACAGAATACCTGAGACTGGGAAATTTATAAAGAACGGAAATTAAGCTAGGGCCGGGCGCGGTGGCTCACGCCTGTAATCCTAGCACTCTGGGAGGCCGAGGCGGGAGGATTGTTTGAGCTCAGGAGTTCGAGACCAGCCTGAGCAACAGCAAGACCCCGTCTCTACTAAAAATAGAAAGAAATTATATGGACAGCTAAAAATATATATAGAAAAAATTAGCCGGGCCTGTTGGCGCACGCCTGTAATCCCAGCTACTCAGGAGGCTGAGGCAGGAGGATGGCTTGAGCCCGGGTGTTTGAGGTTGCTGTGAGCTAGGCTGACGCCATGGTACTCTAGCCTGGGCAACAGAGTGAGACTGTCTCAAAAAAAAAACAAAAGAAATTAAGCTGGGCGCAGTGGCTCACGCCACTAGTACTCGGGGAGGCTGAGGTGGGAGGATCGCTTGAGCTCAGGAGTTTGAGACCAGCCTGAGCAAGGGCAAGACCCCGTCTCTACAGAAAACAGAAAAAATTAGTCGGGTATGTTGTTGCATGCCTGTAGTCCCAGCTATTTGAAAGCTATTTTGTTATAAAGAACAATAATCACTGTTGTTTTCTCCATTGTAATATCATGAAAAAAGCATATTTCCCATATGCTTAGTGGAAAGGAGGAAGAGAGCCACCCACGGTTCCATTACCCACAGTCAAAAGCATCTTGTAACAGTTTTTCTATGTATTTAAAAAAAAAATTATTCCAGCGTCATTTTTGGTGCCACCTGCATTATGAAGGCACAGCTCTGGGCAGTCCGGGGTACAGAGATGGAAACAGTTTTCTCACCCGGGAGCCTGGGCGTGGTTGGAGATGGCGCTGCGGGTGGAGCTGGTGGCGTGCAGGAGGAAGCTCGTGTGCAAGGCCTGGAGGGGGGCGGCGGGACAGAAGAGCAGATTTGTCATGGTAATTTAGGCAGACCCTTCTTTGTCCTGCTTGTCTAACCTGCCCTTGCAAAAGTGCTCATGCACCTCTTGCTCCATCTGTGATTTGGCAGGATGACATCATCGATGACGTTGACAGCTTTCTCGCTGCGGCAGAGACCCTGAAGGAAAGAGGTGCCTATAAGATCTTCGTGATGGCGACTCATGGCTTGCTGTCTTCCGACGCCCCCCGGCTGATTGAGGAGTCTGCCATCGATGAGGTAACGGGCAGGCCATGTGTGGGCACAGCTGCCTGGCACTTTGGCACGTCCTGATCCTTAGAGAGTAGGTACAAGAGCGAGTTCTTTTGTAGTTATGAATGGATTCAAAAGGTGGGTTATATTGGGTTTCATTGAGTAAAATCCTCTAACGCTACCACTTTTTTCAGATAACAGATTGAGATGTGATTCACGTGCCATGCCATTCATCCATTTAAAGTATATAACCCAGTGGGTTTTAGAAAGTGCAGTTGTACAATCATTACCACAATCAATTTTAGAACATTTTTATTTCCCCAAAAAGAAACCCCGTACCCGTTAGCAGTCACTCCACATTTTCTCTCAATCCACCCAGCCCCTGGCAACCCTAACCTGCTTCCTGTCTCTATGGCTTTGCGTCTTCTGGACGTTTCGTGTAGATGAGATGATGCTATGTGTGGGCTTTCGCTTCTGGCTTCTTTCAGTCGCACACGCTGTCAGGGTCCATCCACGCTGCAGCATGGAGCAGTGCTTCGTTCCTTTTCATGATCCGATACTACTCTGTTGTGTAGATATACCACATTTTCTCTCTCTTCGTACATTGATGGGAACTTGGATTTTTTTGCTTTTTTACTATTATGAATAATGTAGCTGTGAACATTTGTATGTAAGTTTTTGTGTGGACATATTTTTTGTTTTTTGGCTTTTTTGAGGCAGAGCCTCACACTGTTGCCCTGGGTAGAGTGCCAGGCATCAGCCCAGCTCACCAGTGACCCCAAATTCCTGGGCTCAGTTGATCCTCCTGCCTCAGCCTGCGAAGTAGTTGGGACTACAGGTGCACACCACCAGGCCCGGCTAACTTTTTTCTATTTTTAGTTGCCTGGCTTTTTTTTTTTTTTTTTCCCTATTTGTAGTAGAGATGGGGTCTCACTCTTGCTCAGGCTGGTCTTGAACTCCTAACCTCAGGTGATCCTCCTGCCTCAGCCTCCCAGAGTGCTAGGATCACAGATGTGAGCCACTGTGCCCGGCCCATGGACATATATTTTCAATTCTCTTGGATATATAACTAGGATTAGAATTTCTGGGTCATACAGTAACTTTATGTTTAAACTTTCTTTTCTTTTTTTTTTTTTTTGAGACAGAGTCTTGCTCTGTTGCCTGAGCTAGAGTGCCATGGCATCAGCCTAGCTCACAGCAGCCTCAAACCCCTGGGCTCAAGCGATCCTCCTGCCTCAACCTCCCGAGTAGCTGGGACTACCAGCATGCACCACCATGCCCGGCTAAGTTTTTCTCCATATTTTTAGTTGTCCAGTTAATTTCTTTCTATTTTTCAGTAGAGACAGGGTCTCGCTCTTGCTCAGGCTGGTCTCGAACTGCTGACCTCAAGTGATCCGCCTGCCTCGGCCTCCCAGAGTGCTAGAATTACACGTGTGAGCCACCACGACCAGCCTATGTTTAAACTTTTGAGGGCCTGCCAGCCTGGTTTCTAAAGCACCTGAGACATCTTACATCCCACCAGCAGTGATGAGCATTCTATTTTCTCGGCATTTTCACCAATACTTGATATTATCTGTCTTTTTGGCTATAGCTGTCCTAGTGGGTATGAAGTTATCAAATCTTAGCCGGGTCCAATGGCTCATGCCTATAATCCCAGCACTTTGGGAGGCTGAGGCAGGAGGATTGCTTGAGGCCAGGAGTTCAAGACCAGCCTGGGCAACATAGTGAGACCCTGTCTCTAAAATTAGAAAATTAATGGGGTGTGGTGGCACGTGCCTGTAGTCCCAGCTACTTGGGAGGCTGAGGCAGGAGGATCTCTTGAGCCCAGGAGTGGGAGGTTGTAGTGAGCTATGAGTGTACCACTACACTCTAGCCTGGGCAACAGAGCAAGACCCTCTCTCTAAAAGAAAGAAAAAACTAAAAAACTTAACCTAAGAAACTAAGAAACACAGGCAGCTTCATATTAACTGGAAACGTTCTTGTAGGGTAGACTGTCTAGTAGAACCCTGGAGATTTGGGAGTGTGTCACATTTTCAGACCAAAGCGTGAAGCTGTTTGGCTTTTTGATGCTCTTTGTTTTTTCTCTTGACTCACAGGTGGTGGTCACCAACACAATTCCACATGAAATCCAGAAACTCCAGTGCCCCAAGATTAAAACTGTGGATATCAGCATGATCCTTTCAGAAGCAATCCGTCGGATTCACAACGGGGAGTCCATGTCCTACCTTTTCAGAAACATAGGTTTGGATGACTGAAAGCTGTCCATTTTTCCGACTCCGAGGGCCAAACTGGAAACGCAGGAATGATGCTGTGCGGGCTGGTGCTCGATGGCGTCTGCCACAGGAGCCGTCCTGTTCCGCCCCTCCCTGTCCCTGTACCCTCTCTTCTTGCTGATTCCTATGAAGACAGACCAACTTTTTATGTCAGTCGGGTATGTGTACGTTTGGGGGCAATTTTTATAAAAGAAATACTTTATTCTCCTCTTAAATAAAACAAGTTCTGGTTGTTTCAGTTTAACTATTTAAGAAATAACTTAGAATAAGATTTTTAAGCTCACAACCTTTTTCCAAAGTTGCTTGAGCCAAACGCTTAAAAAAGTTAATAAAATAAAATGGTCCTACTATATGGTACCTGCAGTTGAGAAGCCAGAAAGCTTCCACTGTTGAATCCAAGTAAATGACGGTTTTAGAAATGCTTTTATAGACAAGCCTATGGAATATGTCATGGTATTTATTTTCTGCAACTAAAGAAGGAATAAAAACTTGTGTTTGTGTGTATTTTTTAAAACTTTGTGTTTGGGCAGCTGTTTTATAACTAAAATAAAATGAAAGCTGAATATTCATGCTGTGGACTTTGAAATGTTAATCAGCTTCTTTTCTCTTCTCCAACTTTTTGGGGCTGCAGTTGCCTCTTGGGGACGTAACATTCCCTGTGCTGACACTCTGTCAAAGACCCTGAAAGTTCCTGGCGTGGAGTTGCGTGACGGGGGCGGGAGAGGGGTTTGATCTCGGGACGAGGCCACGGCAGCAGGGCAGCGAGGGGCACGAGGTGCCAGCCGGTCTCCAAGATGTGGCTCTGCTCCCTTTTCCACGGCACCACCATTCTTGACACAGCTCACGCCTCTGCATGCTCTGGGGGAGCGTCATTGACAGGACCCTTGTCAAGTATTGTCTGTCTTGGAGGTTAGAGTTTGGAACTCTGAGCTTCCACTTCGGAGTTTATCGGACTTGGCTCCCCTGGACTGGCGCCCCGGGAGTCAGGCCCGGGTGTCCTGCCACTGAGCTCCTGGAGGAAAAAATGTAGACTTTCTCATAAAGATTAATTTTTCTTTCCCCCAAAGCACCTTAAACCTTTGCTTTCTGCCTGTGGTAGAATCTGGAATGAAATAGCAGTTGATTTAGTGTATAGTATTTATAGTATTAAGATCGCTGTAGTTTGCTATGTCGGAGTTTCTTGGTGCTGCGCAGAGAGCAGTGTGGCCCTCGGGGCTTGCGCAGAGCAGCCAGGGCCCTGTGTGTGCAGAAGCTCCGAGAGCTCCGCTTCTGGAAGCTGCCTGAGTGTGTGTGGGCTCCCGCACACCCGTCCACCCTCAGCACACCCAGCAGCGCCACCCCCATGGCATTTCACTTGTAAGAAAGGCATTTCACTTGGGAGAAAGGAATTCACCTGAAGTTTTCAAATCCAGTTAATGACAGAGCTGTTTATTTGAAAAAGTGTCCTTGCTTTTGCAAACCTGCTCCTAGAAATGGGAGCTCCCGATCTCACGCATGAGCAGCTTGCAGAGCCCTGCGCGGGTGGCTTCCTTGGCCGCTGCAGCACTGGCCGGTAGCAGGTTGTCATCCTCTCGCCAGTTGCCACACTGGGGAGAGGAGCTTTGGGAACAAGATGTGGCTACCCGGGAGAGGAGCCTGCCTGGGGCATCAGGACCCACAGTCCTGTGAAATGGGCTGAAGAAGCTTCAGCAGTAAATCTCCCATCTCGACTTGCTGTATTTGGCTTTTATCCCACCTCCTGCCCCTGTGGATGCTGTCTGCCATTTTCTGTTACAGATGGATGACACCAGGTTACAGATGACTATAGTCACCATGTAGTTTGACTTTATTTTTTTAATGTTTAAGATTTTTTATTTTTTAATTTATTTTTGAGACAGGATCTCACTTTGTCCCCCAGGCTGGAATGCAGCGGCGCCATCGTAACTCACTGTAACCTCAACCTCCTGGGGCTCAAGTGAACCTCCTGCCTCAGCCTCCCCAGCAGCTGGGACTACAGGCTCACACCACCACACCCAGCCTAGTTTTGCTTTAGGGCAAGTGACACACTTTCTGAGTGGCCTGGGGGCACTTCTTCAGGTGGCTTTATTGGCACAGTGGCCCTTCCAGGAATGGCAGTGTTGCACTGGCAAGGGGGGATGGGTTCTGCTCTAGAATTTGTTTGGGAGAAAATGTGCTTTTGAGCTCCTTCAGTGGGAAGCGTCCTCCTGCTGGCTGTGTCCAGTGAAGTTTGACCTCCCTGGGTTTTCTTGGCGTGTCATCTTTCATGAAGAAAAGTCACATTTACAGAAATGAATGCAAACGTGTAGCAGGGGTGTTTTCCTCTGAGTGATGAGCTTGGGTGAAGCTAGGACCCTTCGCACCCACACAGAGTCAGGTCTGCTCTGTGTTAGTGCTGGAGGGAGGTGACGGAGCACGGGAGGACACCTGGCGGGAGCCCCAGGCACTGCGGGAGGCGGAGCTGCTCTTCTGTGTGGGGCCCCGGGAAGAGTCCAGAGAGTGGGGAGAAGGCCCTGGGCCGGGAGGATGGAGTCCCTGGGGCGGCCGCGGGGACCATCCGGGCTCCGGTGTGCTGGGAGCGTCCAGCGCAGAGGACGCCTACTTCCCCTCCCGGAGGCAGCCATGGAGACCAACTTTCCCAGGTGCTGTGGGATTTGCTTCCGTCCGAGAAGCCCAGACTGCTGTCTCTGCTTAGTGACCATAGATAATGGGGGAGGTGAACCCAAAAGTTCTAAACAGGAAAAAGGCTAATAATTTCCTATGCTGATTGTGATGTCTTTACCTGACATACTTGGGTTAGAGCAATGCTCTCGGGGTGTCAAGGACCCCGGATGTCGCTGGGGGGCACGAGTGGATGGATACCCACCAGTTCAGCCACTGAGTGCCAGAGCGTTAGTCCTTTGGCTCGTAGCTTACTACCTCCAAGGGCCCCGCTGTGACCAACAAGCCCGAGTCAGAATGCAGCTTCCGCCTCCCAGGCAGCGCGCTTTGCCATCGTCTCAAGCATCTCCCGCCTGAAGGCCCGCCAGCCCCTGGGCGTGGGTGGACGGCAGGCCGGGGAGTGCTGGGCTGTCCGCGCGGCCTGACTTGGCTCGCGTCAGCCTGACTCACACCTGAGCTTTGAGGGGCTGACCTGCCTGCACAGCCTTTGGGTGGTGATATCTGTGCCTACAAGTTTCAGGTTGTCTGTGATCACTAATAATGGAAGCTGCATGTATGTGTTAAGCACCACTGCATGCCAGGCATTGTCCTGGCCCTTTACCTCACTGTCCCACATTGTCACAGCTTCTCTATTTGATGTGCAAAGAAACACCAGAGAGGTGAAATGCTCTTCCCGCTGGTCAGTGTCAAGATTTGGACACAGGTCTGTGGTCCCAGAGCTGATCCCCTCCTTTGACACCACACCTCAACTGCACATGCCAGGTGGTGGTGCTCCTGCGTGTGCATGAAAGTGAGACACAGTATTATGTGAAACATTAATAATGCACATTGATGTGAGGGCCTGATCAGAGTTGAAATCTGCATTCACATGGCACATTAACTGCTGCTAACTTAGGACCGTGCAGGCTTAAAATAAGCTCTCCCTTGGTGCCCTGTGAGCGTGGTTTTCTTTATTTTAGGGAACTCTTTAGGATAGCCCAAGTTTTCTTTTTACTTCAAAAAATAATAAGCTGGCAGATACCAGCAAAAATGGTTGAGTCAGGGATTCCAAAAGTCTGTCGCCCCCACAAAAGCAGAGAATAAACTGGCAAAAACTGTCAGAATCGACTGTTGGGGTGGCACTCTGGGAATTAATTAAAAGTTTACACCAGGCTGGGCGCAGTGGCTCATGCCTGTAATCCTGGCACTCTGGGAGGCTGAGGCGGGTGGATTGTTTGAGCTCAGGAGTTCAAGACCAGCCTGAGCAAGAGTGAGACCCCATCTCTACTAAAAAAAAATAAAAAGAAATTATCTGGACAACTAAAAATATATAGAAAAAATTAATCCAGGCATGGTGGGGCATGCCTGTAGTCCCAGCTACTCGGGAGGCTGAGGCAGAAGGATCGCTTGAGCCCAGGAGTTTGAGGTTGCTGTGAGCTAGGCTGATGCCACAGCACTCTAGCCCGGGCAACAGAGTAAGACTCTGTCTCAAAAAAGTTTACACCGACCAAGTTAAATGCTTACTCAAGGAAAAAAACAGCTGAATCCCAGTTAGAGCTTTGTGGCATGTTAACTCACCCTGGCATATTGCCTACTGCTCGGCTCCATGGCAGCCTTGCAGACGACAGCCCCATTCCTGGTGTGCATTCCTAGTACCAACCAGAGCAGAATGGGCCTTGTTCTCAAAGAATTATGGTGGCTTGCTTGGACCTGTTTGGTGGCTCCTTGAAGGATTGGCTCAAAGGACTTGCCTGTATTTTGTCTAACTTAGAATTTCCCAGAGTAGAGCAGGACAATTGTTGGAAAAGTTTAAAGGCAAAAGTATTAGCCATTGCCTTTTGGGGCAAACAATAAAACCAAAACACTTGGGAGGAAAGACTGGAGAATGAGTTGCTTTAGAAAGAAAGGGCTTTGGAAAGCTCCAACCCATTCCTAGAAATCTAGAAGACCACATGACTGCACATTGAATGCATGCTCAGAAAAGACCGAGAAAGCCCTCAGCTCTCATTTCTGGCTGTCAGGCCTGACACAAGCAAGAAGTGAGGGCTAAGGCAGAGTTGTGAACTGTGGACTGGGAGATTTTTTTTTTTTTTTCTTCCTTTTTCAGTTTCAGGCTCTTAAGAAAGTCTCTGACCACTCAGCTAACTGAACAGAGAATTCAGCTGTGACACATGACAAAGAATAAAGACTTTACAAAATCAGTTCAGAAGGGCACTACACAAACATAAACAGCTACAAGCAGCAACAAACCCCAGGGAGCAGGGAGAGTCTGATATCCAGACTTCTCACATTATAATATTAAAAATATCTAATTCTCAACAAAACAGTCTGAGGCATATACTACGGTTAAATTTCAACTCATGTTGAAATTTAATTGCCATTGTAACTATTTTGGCAGGTGGGACTTCTGGGAGGTGTTTAGGCCATGAGGACTCCACCCTCATGGTGGGACTGGTGACATTATAAAAGGGTGAGTTCGATCCCCTCTTGCCCTCTCACCTTCTTGCCTTCTGCCATGTGAGGATGCAGCAAGAAGACGTTCTCCAGATGCCAGCACCTTGACCTTGGACTTCCCAACCTCCAGAACTGTGAGCCAATAAACTTCTGTTTATTATAAGTTACCCAGTCTGTGGCGTTCTGTTACAGCAGCACAAAACAGACTAAGAGCGTGTAAACAAACAAGAAGCTAGGACATATACACAGGAAAAAAAGAAATTGCTAGAAACTGGTCCTTGAGGAAGACCAGACATTGGATATACTAGACAAAGACTTTAAATCCCCTATATTCAATACATTCAAAGAGCCAAAGGAAACCATGAGAATTATGTCTCAGCAAATAGAGAATATCAGTAAAGAAAAATAACAGGCTGGGCACAGTGGCTCACGCCTATAATCCTCAGCTCCCCTGGTTTACTGAGTTGAGCCTCGGTCACAATTCTGAGGCATTTAAGAGAGAAAATAAACTCATAGATGCTCCCTCCCCGCCCAAGATACAAATGGGCCCCACCGACCCCCGCACACCCATTCCTTGTCCGGGAGGTGGTGCGCACGCGTGTGGGGACCTCCTCTCGGGAGGGTGGCAGCTTAGAGAAGTGTGGACAGATGGCTTCTCAGCTAAGCGCGTCTCCGTCTTCCTGGAAGGGTTGGGCCTCCGGTGTGATCGTGCTGGGTCGGGCGAGCTGGGAATGAGGGTGTGATTGGGCTTTGGGGGGCACTTCTCCCCCGTGGCCGTGGCCAGGCTCGTGGCACATGTGGGAGGTATTTCTCCCTCTGTGTCCTCTGCTGCTGGCCTCCCCTGTCCCCATCCTTCCGAGCAGAACCAGCATCACTACTTCTTTCCCTAAGACTTTGCTCAGAAGTGGGCAGTTACCTGTAAATGGTTTATTTCCTTCTGAGACCCAGCCAAGGAGAAGGGACCAAATGCTGTTGGCTCAACTACTTCACCCTAATGAGACAGGTGGGCTCAATCCGGGCAGTGTCCGGCTGGGCCCTCTGGCCGGTGCACAGCGACCTTTTGATTTACATTTTGAGCCATCACTTGGGAAGCGAACACCATGTGAGGTTGGGGGGAGGCAGGGGTGGGTGGCAGGGCGGGCGGCGGGCTGAGCCTGCCTGGGGTTTACTATCAGCAGCGACTTCGCCGCTTCCCTCCTCTGCCCGGCCCTGCGTGTGGGGGGTTAATCTTCACTCCCAGGGTTACCCAGTAACAGGCCCCGCTGGGCTCGCAGTGGCAGCTGCACACTCATTAACACTTCTGGAAGGGCTGCGTGTCTGGGTAAACTCCAAATGCTTTGCAAAGTCACCAGCCGTGTCAACGAGCGAGGCATGAGACCGCTGGCCAGCCGGCTGCGTGCACTGGTTGCATTAGTGAGTGAGCATCGGGGCAGGATGGAATCCAAATGAAACCAGAGCCGTCACTGTCACCACGGTGGGGACACCGGGGCCCGATCTGCAGCCGAATCCAGCTCTGCCCCTTCCATGACTGTGATGACAGATGGCTCAGCCTCTGGGCCTCGTTTTCCCCCCTGTTTCCTTGGCTGGGACGAGACATCGCCTGCTGTGCGGCTTGGCTGTGTTGAGCACGAAACGGGATCGTGCACAGAACAACCAAGCGTGGTCCTCAGTGTTTGACAGACGCTGGTCCCTCCGTGGTCCCAGGCAGAACTGCGGGGTAATGGGTGGTTGAGCTGAGGGCTCAGGACTGTTCCACTGTCTAGGAAAAGAGAGCAGCGATGTCGGCAACAGGACTTTATTGTCTGACGGGGGGACATTTCTGAGACAGGGCTGTCATGGCTGGAAGCCAACCACAATGACAGAGTCCCCATCACAAGTCCCTCCCAGCCTGCTCACAGCCCGACAGCGGCTGGCGGGCAAGGCTGCCGTCTCGCAGGGTCCCCAGAGGTGAGGCGGCCACCCCGCACACTGTGCTTCCTGTACAAACTAGACAGACGTCAAGCCACCCACTGGGCAGCTCAGCCCTTTCTTTCCGGGTCCGTTGGGGTCTCCTTTGGATCCCCTAAACTCCGTTTATTTCCTCAGTGCCTCTGAGGGGCGGAGGCGAGCCCGCAGGGGAGGAGAGCAGCCACCCTGCCCACGGCCACGCCGTCGGCTGGAGCTGCCACCGGCTCGCTCGGTTTAATGATCAATTAATTCCTTGCCGGGAAGCCCTTTCCAACCTGGTTTGCCCCTCAGTCCCTCCGCTCAGAGCTGGCACCGCCGCGGGCCGGCCATGGCCAACAACTCCACCGGCGACCTCCACGCTCCCGGGCCGCAGCTGAGTGTGGCTGACATCGGTGTCATCACCGTGTATTTTGCCCTGAACGTGGCCGTGGGCATATGGGTGAGGGGGCCTGTGGCAGGGGCCACCTGGGCTCTTGGGGCGGTTGCCTAGGGTGGGAACTGGGTCTGGCACGTCCCTGCGGCGTCAGTATCAGTCTCACCTGGCGGCCCACTGCCCACTCTGGTCCTCCTCCCAGCCTGGGGTGGATTTGCTCGGAGACCTTGACCAAGCCCCTTTCTCTCTTTGGGCAGCGGCTTGTCCATCGGCAAAGTGAGGAGGAGGAAGGTCTTTCTGGCCGGCAACTGGGCTTTTGTGCCGCTGAACAGCCGGGGCCCTGGGTGCAGCCGTCGCCCTCCCGGTCTCATTGTACACAGTGTCATGCGTGTCCCGGGCTGAAGGTCGGGCGGAACAGCAGAATCCCAGGGTTCCCGGGCTGCACCCCAGGGCCCCTGGATCGTAGTCCGGGGGCAGGAAGGGCCCTGAGGGGCCTGGGGGTCTGTATTTTCAACAAGCTCCCGGGGACAGGGGCTGTCCCACAGCCCAGCCTCGTTCCCAAGCCAGTTCTCTCCCCCGAGGCAAGAGGGAGAAGTGACTTGACCCCACCCAGGAGTCCAGGGGGCGGTGGGGCCCCCGTCATGCGGGCACCGCCCTGGGGCGAGCCCAGCCCGGGCCAGAAGCAGCCGCCGAGGCCGGGCCCTGCACAGGGGGCGGCTCCTCTTCAGTCTCTCCCGGCCGCGACCTCGGGGCTTTCCTGATGGGAAGGTCAGCGCCACACGTTCCACTTCGCCCGCTGCGAGCTCGGGGCTCGGGGAACTCGGGCTTCGCCTGCTCGGCCCCCGGGTGCCCGGCTGGTGACCCTGAGCCCTGACGTTCTCCTGGGGAGAATGAAGACCCGTGTCTGCCTTCGGCAGACCCTGCCCTAAGGCTGAGGGCCTGGAGATCGGTCATGTCCCCTCAGCATGCTGGGCCTCGGTGATGTGTAAGACGGAGATACCACGGATCCCGCAGGGTGAGCTCTGCTATGACAGGGGCCCGCATGGGACGGGACCCTGCCACTGCCACCGCTGCTACAGTAGGGGTTAGTAGCAGTGGTGGTGGTGGTAGGCATGGCAGTGGCCGTGGTACTGAGGTGATCGTAGTAGCGGCGGTTGCATTGGCAGAAGCAGCAGTAATTGAAATTGTGTAATTATTAAATCACAAGTAGCCTAGTGCTGGCCATCGGCAAAGGCATGCCGTAGTCCTGGCTCTGACTACTTAGGGCAAGTGACTTGACCTTTGTGGCATCAGTGTCCTCAGGCACACACTGTGGGCGTCCATTCGGTCCACTGTCAGGACTGCTCCAAGGAACAAGGGGCCAATGATGTGAAAATCCGTTACAAACGGTAACATTAGTGCTCCCGTGGGAGCCGGTGGCTGGGGACGCAGATGACGGGCCCAGATACAGCGGAGCAGGCGAGGGCGGAGCCGGGCAAGACCTGAAGGGGGAAGAGGCGGGGAGTGTAGCTTGCCGGGCAGCGTGGGCGGGGGGCTAGTTGCAAGCGCACATCTAGGAAAGATGTTCTCAGCCCCCGAGGCCAGTCTCTTTGCCGCTCAGTGCCTCGGGCCATTGGCCCTTGCTACAGGGAGCCACCTCTCACAGTCCGGGCCCTGTTGGCAGGCTGGTGCCCCAGGTGGCAGGGCTGTAGGAGTCTGCTCTGTCCCTCCAAGCAGGCCAGGCTGGCCCAGCTGTGTGCAGCTGGCGGAGAGCAGCCAGCACATTCAGGAAAGATTAGGGCCACTTGGGGGCAGCGCCAGAGCCACATCTAGCAGGGACCACAGCAGGCGTTCACGGCCCAGAGGTGGACAGAGTGAGTTGGGCAGGTGCGGCCCTGCAAAGATGCTTGATGGAGGGCTGGGAGTGCCCAGGGAAGAGCCTTTAAGGAGCAAATGTTCCTGGAGGAGGGAACTTTGAGCTGAGCGTTTGCATTCATTAAGGTATCTGTTAACAAGTGATAGAAAACCGCCTCCAAGTGAGGTCTAACAGTGAAGGACGTGTAATAGTCCATAATGAAAAATCCACCAATAGGGAAGGCTTCAGGTGCAGTATGATCCAGGGGTTTATAGTAGTGACAAGGCTTCACCGTGGGTCTCTCAGCCTCCACCCATGTCTGGCTTTGTCCCAAGCCCTGTTCCCCTCATGTCCTGAGGCAAGGTGACCAGCTAGTAGTTCAAATCCTGGCTCTGCCACTTACTAGCCAGGTACCCTTTCATCTCTGAGAGCCTTGGTTTCCCCATTGGTAACATGGTACCTACCTAGGCCTTTTGTGAAGATTAGAAACCTCATACAGGTGGAGCAGTTGGAACCATCTCCCGCACAGGAGGCACTCAGTGAACATTAACTAGGACATGTGGCCACCAGCAGCCCCCAGAGCCCAGCTTCCTTGTTCACCTCCCAGGAGACCATGCAGCGATCCCAGCTGCACTCTGTACCCACTTAAGTCAGTGACTGTCCCTGAACCAGGCACAATAGCGAAGGAGTGTGATGGGCTCTGTAGCTTAGGTGTCTCAGGGTCCCTGAACTGGAGATTGGGTTGGGACCACCTGAGCCAGTTGCTGGGAAATACGAGGGTCCTTAGGAAGGGAAAGCGATGAAAGGAGGCAAATGGCAGTGCCCACTACAGCCTTGAGAGATGAGAAATGTTAGGGAAAATCATGGGCTATGATTGGAGCTGCTCCGGAGTTGTGCAGTGCACAGCCTACACATCTGGATGCGGCCATCCTGGTGAAGACTGTGAGTCTTCAGACTATGCTTAATTCAGTACAACAAGATCACAGTGCACAAAGAGAAAGTGGTGGCAGCTGGGGCTGGAGAGAAACAGACAGGGGCCACATCAAAAGCTTTGAAGCTGGGCACAGTGGCGCACACCTGTAGTCACAGGTACTCTGGAGCCAAGGTGGGAGGATTGCTTGAGCCCAGGAGTTTGAGACCAGCCTAGGCAACAAAGCGAGACCCGTCTCCAACAATAAAAATAAATAAGTAAATAAGCTTTGAGCAGTGGGTCCGTACCGCAAGGCTTAACCATCCTGAGTACGAGGCAGAGCAAGTGAGGTTAGGAAGAATGAGACCTGCTTATTGACTGACATTTTGTGATCCGCCCTTGCACATGTTCTGAAAAAGAAATGTAAAATATATATCTGAATACATCTCCCATGCCCCTCTTTTCAAATTTCTCCTGTTTTTGATTGCGTATCTTTTCCATTTCTCCCATCCAGACAGTGCTTGAAAAATCCCCGTAATCCCTCACCCTCTCTGAGCACTCACCAGGTCCCAGGCACCATGGATTAGCTCATTAAAGCTCAAGGAACCCTACGAGGGAAGGACTTCTTGGGCCCACACTGCAAGTGGGGAGACTTAGGCATTGTTGAGTGACTTGTCCGGGGTCGCACGGCCTCACAGGAACCAGGGTTTTACTCCAGACATTCTGATTGTCGGTTTTTCATTCCATATACACGGAGGACAAAATTCTCTACTCCCCACAAACAAAAGGCCTTCAGGAACAGTCGGGTGACGCTTGCTGAAATGTGTCAGAAATAGAAATATTAGAAGTAAGAAATCAAGGCCAAAGGGGTCTCAGATTCCTTGGTTCGAAGTCCTCATGAAGAACAACAAAGGCAATGATGGCTCAGCTGCTCCCTGTGGAATGATCTCCTGGAGTTCCAAGCCTGGACTTGGCCTTCAGGGCCCACGGAAACTCCCTCGAGGCTGTTTGGAGGGTCAGGAGAGGGAGCAGCTGCCTGTCTGTCTGTGTCCTTTCCTCCCCTAGGCCGAGAGGCTCCCCCAGGGGTGTCCGAGGCCCCACCTGCACCCCTGTCTTAGCTCTTGCCAGGCGAGGCTTGGGCAACGCTCCGAGTATACCGGCAAGAGAGGAAAGGCTGCAGGAGCGACCGCTGGTGCCACGGGCCAGGGTGGCCGGCCAGGGAGGGGGAGCTGACCGCCCCTGTTCTTTATTTTGTTTAATTGAGGTAAAGTTCACATAACATAAAGTTCACCATTTTAACCATTTTAAAATGCACAACTCATGGCATTTAGTAAATTTACAATGTTGCACACCCATTACCTCTAGCTAGCCAAGAGGAAACCCGTCCCCGTTAGCAGTCACCCCCCACCCCTTCTCTCCCCAGGCCCTGGACACCACTCATCTTCCTCCGTCTCTCTGCATTTGCGCGCTGTGGACGCTGCACACCCATGGGGTCAGACAGCATGTGGCTTTCTGTGTCTGGCCTCTTCGCTCAGCACGGTGTTTTGAAGCTGCCTCCAATTTGCAGCGGTGTCGGAACGTCGTTCCTTTTGATGGCTGGATAATATGCCCTTGTATGGACAGACCACACTTTGTTTATTCATTCGTCGGTTGGTGGAAATCTAGGTCGTTCCACTTCCGCCCATTATGAATAATGCTGTTCCGAGCATTCCCGTGCAAGGTTTCGTGTGGACATGCGTGTTCAGTCCTTTTGGACATACACCTGCAGTAGGACTGCCGGGTCACGTGGTGATTCTATGCCTACCTTTTGGGGGAGCCACCGGGCTGTTGCCAGGGATGGAAAGCCCACTCAGCATCCCCGCCAGCCACGCACAGGCTCCAAGTCCCGCCTCTTCCTTCTGTCTCCGCAGTCCTCTTGTCGGGCGAGCAGGAACACAGTGAGTGGCTACTTCCTGGCAGGCCGGGACATGACGTGGTGGCCGGTGAGTGCACTCTGACTTCTCACACCAGTCTTTTATCTGGAGGGCCACGTCTGACCTCAGATCAGCCAGCACCTGCATCCCTGGGTCACTGTGTGTCTTCCTCTTCCAAGGTCGCTGCCCAGACGGGCTCAGTGGGGCAGACCCCGGGCTAGGAGGGAGCCGGGGCGCAGGCCAGGCTGCTAGGAACTGCAAGAGGCAGGGGCTTTGGGGTCTGAAACCTACGTCTGCTCCTTAGCTGTGTGGCTGGCCACGGGTGCCCGTGCCCCGGGCTTCTCATCTGTGAAGTGGGGAGCGGGGCCCACTTAGGTTCCTGGGGATGAAGATTTTGTCCGGCACGGGGTGGGGCTGATGCGGTTCCCTCTGTCCTGCAGATCGGAGCATCCCTTTTTGCCAGCAGCGAGGGCTCTGGCCTCTTCATCGGATTGGCGGGCTCGGGCGCGGCTGGAGGCCTGGCTGTAGCAGGCTTCGAGTGGAATGTGAGCCAGGGCACCGGCAGGCTGTGGGAGGGCTGGGGCCAGGGCACGGCCACCTTGACCGGCCCTGGATGGGGCAGCTCCCAGGAACTGCTGTCAGCCGATGTCCGGGCGGGCTCTGTGCAGTGATGTTCCTGGGCAAGTCGGGTCCTCAGGACACCAGAGCTGGCAGGGAGCTGTTGGTGGCCCAGGCCGTTAGTCTGCAGAGGCCCAGACAGGGGACAGGGCCGCCCAGGTTCTCCTGGCAAGTCAGGTGCGGGGGAGCTGGGCCTCCCGCCTGCTCATCCCAGCCACGTTCGCCTTGCCTGGCTTGTGCGAGCTGTGCCCATGGTCTTCCCCTGCCTCTGTCCCTGCAGGCCACCTACGTGTTGCTGGCGCTGGCGTGGGTCTTCGTGCCCATCTACATCTCCTCGGAGGTGAGTCTGCTCCTGGGACCTCTAGCCAGGGCCTGGGCCTTGGTCCAATTCGGTGGTGGCGTTGGGCAGGAACCCCTGGCCTCACGTCGCAAGTTAGTGAACTCACGGCTGAGTTTGCTGTGAGTCCGACAGACGTTCCTATCAACCCATGAAGGCAGCTCCCTGTGGACTTCAGCCTGGTGCCTTGTTGGCTGGTTTGCACTGTCCTGCATGCTGCATCTTGGGCGCGATGCTTCAGCCACTCAGGCACACAAGCACACCTGGCTGCACACCTGGGCTGGCACACCTGGGCAGCATACCTGGGTGGCACACCTGGGTGGCACACTTGGGTGGCACACCTGGGCAGCATACCTGGGCGGCACACCTGGCCAGGATACCAGGGTGGCACACCTGGCTGCACCATTCTTGACTCTGCCCACTCCTCAGTCCAGTAGGTTCCACTTCCTCGATCTGCCTCAGCCTGTCCCCTGCTCTGCCCCTCACAACCACGTCCCCATCCAGCCTCATCATAGCTTATCTGGATTTGTCATAACAGTCTCTAAACTTGTACCCTATGCCCAGCCGCGGCCCCTCCAGTCCCTTCCTCATCTCAGCCCTGAGGAACCATCTCAGCATGCCACTGCCCTGCCCGAAACCCTCAGGACACAGTGGGAGCTCAGCCTGGAGCTCCAGGCCTGGGGCTGGGGCTGGAAGCAACCAGGGGCCTGGGCCCTGTCCCTGGGGGCCCACGGCTACTTTACCCACCAGGGAGAGGCAGAGTGCCTGGGACGGGCCCTGCCCTGAATGTTGGGCCTGTGCCTCTCCAGATCGTCACTTTGCCCGAGTACATTCAGAAGCGCTACGGAGGCCAGCGGATTCGCGTGTACCTGTCTGTCCTGTCCCTGCTGATGTCTGTCTTCACCAAGATATCGGTGAGCTGCCCCACAGCTCCCAGCCAGCAGAGCCCGGAAACACCCCTGATCTGGGGCCCCTCAAACAGACCTGACATCCTCACATCCTTCCCTGCCCTGTTTAACAGCTGGGGAAACTGAGGTCCAATGAAGGACACTGGCTTGCCCAGGGTCACACAGGGCGCCTGGGGTGCAGGCTCGGCAGCTGGCCCCGTCAGTAGCAGAAGGCGGCCAAGTGCTTTGCCCCAGGTCCTAGACGTGGGGGAGTTAGAGCGGTCCTCAGGGTGAGGGGTCAGTGCTGGAGCCGCCACCGAGGTGTGCGGGACTTCCCACTAGGGGGCGCCAACGCCCTGCAGTCCCTGCCAGTCCCAGGGCGGGTGAGCTCCATCTTCCGCCTTCCTTGGGGGCCTGGAGCAGGTGAAATGACCTGCGCCTCGGTGGCCCCAGTGGCCCTTATCTGCTGCGCAGGGAAGGTTGGGGGGGGTCGCTGACACAGCCAACTCTCCTCTGGGCCTCCCTCCGTGGTGCCTGGCACATCCGTGGGAGCACAAAGAGGCGGCATGTGGGGTAGAAGAGGCAGAGGTGAGTGAGGTCAGTGAGGTGGCAGGGTCACGCCACGGGGCACCTTCGCTTCTCCTATTTTCCAGAGGTTAAGTGACTGGCCCAGAGCCCCAAAGCGATAGAGCTGGACCTCCGGTCCCTGCTCCGTGGTTCAGGGTGGTGATTCTCCGTCCCCTGCCATTGTGGGTCCTCCCTGCAGGCCAGTGCCCCGTCTGAGGGGTGGCAGCAGGCAGCCCTGTGTCTCTCTCTGGGGACAGGGGTCAGATGTGCAGACACAGGAGGTGCTCCTGGGGCTCAGCCCGTTGAGGTCAGGGGCGCTGGGTGTGTGCACTTCAAACCGCTCCACTCCCAGCCCGCAGCCATTCGGGAAGTCCCATTTTAAGCACGCTCCGAGTATGAGAGAGCAGCTCTGCCGCAGTGATGTCAGAGGATGAGACCGAGGGTCAAAGAACCCTGTGCCGTGGCTCAGCCTCACCTCCCTCACCAGCCCCACCGGACCTCCTCACTGCCCTCCCTCCTCTCCTCTCAGTCCCCTCCAGTCCACTCTCCAGGAGGTTCCAGAGAGCGCGAACATGCAAACCTGACCACATCACACCCCTGCTCACAGCCCCCAGCGCCCCTTGGCCACCTCGACCTCTCACAGTCAGAACTCCCTGGTCTCATCCCTCACGGCAGGCCAGGAGTTGAAATGTGGCGGCCCCAAAGCCAACCTGGTGCCCAGGCCTGGCTGGTGAGAATGCCTCAGTCCCCACTGCTCTCTATTACCTCACCCCAGCCCCTCCTCACGCTGCTACCCAGCTGGTCCCAGAAGTGTCTGACTCAGTGACCCCTAGAGCCTAGGCTCCTGACCGGACCCCCCAGACACACCTCCCACCCCCCACCTCTGCCCTTGGCATTTGCCCCGTCCCCCATCAGTATCCCGGTCTCCATTAGGGCCCAACTCAAATGCCACCCTGGTGAGCCCCGTCACGTCCCCTGCTGGGGTCCATGCCCGTCCGTCCTGTTTGTCCATCCACCTCCTACTGCAGTGGGAGCCCCTGGCGGGTCAGGCCAGGTCTCAAGTTATTTCCGTATCTTGGCTCCCAGGGAGGCCGGGGAGGCCTCGCTCCTGGCGTGGTAGAAATTTCCTATGAGCAGGCTGGGGACAGGAGGGCCCGGTGGGGTAGCGGTGGGGTGGGTGGGACGCAGGGAACGTGGCAAAGGAGGGAGGAGTTTCGGTCTGAGTTCCTGAGGGTGGTGGCCTCTATGCAAACGGCGAGGTTTGGGGGCATAGGACACAAGGGACGATCTGAGAGGAGCTCACACAGCAAACTCGCAGTGTCAGGCCAGGGCCCACCCCCGCCTCTCTGCTGCCCCACGGAGGCTGGGAGAGGAGGGTTCCATGGAGCAAGGTGGCCTGGCGGGGAGGGTGGGGGCCCAGGTGAGGGGCAGCTGGAGCACTAGGCCAGCCCCGACCTCCTTCTGCCGCGGACATGCCCTAGAGTGGACAGTTCCCCCGGACTGGGACATGGAGTGAGGCGCCTTGTGCACGTAGGGAACCTGGGGTTCCAACCTGTGCGGAGCCCAGCAGACCAGCCCCCGCTGCACCCCACGGCCCACACCTCCCCCTCAGCCTAGCCCCCTCCCCTGTGCTGGGCTCTTGCCCCCTGCCAGCTCCTTGTCAAGGTGCCTTTACACCCCTGGGCAGGGCCAGATCCAGTGACAACGCTGCTCTCGGGTGGGCAATGGCCAGTCTGCACTTTATTAGAACAGTAACATCCCCTGTCCATCCGGCTTGTCCCTCCTCCCCCACAACAGCCCCCCGTGGTGCAGGCAGGCGGGGTGTGGGTCTCCCCTCCTCATCCACAGGGCACCGCAGTCCAGAGGCCCTTGACCGAGGTCACACGGCGAGTGAGTGGCTTGCTGGACCGCTGGGTCGTCCCCACAAGACTGTCTCCCTCCACAGCTGGACCTGTATGCCGGGGCTCTCTTTGTGCACATCTGCCTGGGCTGGAACTTCTACCTCTCCACCATCCTCACGCTCGTCATCACGGCCCTGTACACCATCGCAGGTACGCCGCCTCCGCCCCATGGGGCAGCCAGGGACGGGTGCAGGAGGCAGAGGGCCACCCCCTCCTACAGGCCCAGGGGAGCAGCCTGCAAAGTGGCTGGCTGGAGCCAGCAGGGATTTGGAGCCCGGCTGAGGCTCAGCTCACCTGCCTACGAGGGCAGGGGCCGTGCATGTGGAACGGCCACCTCGGAGGGGCTCTGGAAGTTCCTTCCTGTGTCTGTCCTCCCTGGGGCCAGGTCCCCCTCCAGCAAGCGTGTTTCCACCCGCAGGGGGCCTGGCCACTGTGATCTACACGGACGCCCTGCAGACGCTCATCATGGTGGTGGGGGCCGTCATCCTGGCGGTCAGAGGTGAGGGCTGACTGCGGGCTGCAGCTGCAGTGGGGCTGTCCCAGCAGCAAGCCCTCTGGGGACTGGTGCTGCCCACCCCCGCTGCCCAGCTGTCACCAGCTCTAGGCCGGCTCTGGGTCTGGCAAGGAGCTGACTCAGGAACACTGGGCTGGTCCAGTGAGGTGGGGCCACAGGCAGGTGTGTAGACACGTGATTAGGAGGCCACAAAACTGCCTGGCCATCTCCTCCAATTGTTTAACATCATGTACAAAATCCCAAGAGGTGATGTCACCTCCTCCTAGACAAAGGTGTTCAGCAGTGGGGAGAGAAGAGAGCTCAGACAGATTAGCAATATTAGTCTGGAACAGATAGGAAGCTCGTGGGGCTGCCCTGGAAGGTAGTGAGCTCCCTGTCCCTGGAAGTATGCAAGCAGAGCCAGGACAACCCCACAGAGAGTGAACAAAGACCTTCAAATACTCCTCCAGACTCAGACTGGGAACCTGTGTGGTGTTTGTTTGCTCTGAGCCCCACAAGGATCCTAGGTATGAACACAGCCCCTGCCTTGGGGCAGGGTGGGGGAGGCAGGCAGCAGGCTTCTTCCCCTTCCACGTCCTCCAAGACGGCTGGGGACGGGGATGGGGCCTGCGGTGGAGACAGGGGTTTTCCCACCTCCAGGCTTCCCCCTCTCAGAACAGGGGCCCCTGTGTCCCTGAGCCACTGCATGAGAGGGACCCAGGCAACCAGGCCCAGTCTGGACAGGAGGGGAGTGACCACAGGCACGGCAAAAGCCACGAACGGGCCAGGGCTCGGCCACACGGGGCCCTGACCCCGAGGTAGACGGGAACAGTGAGGGGCAAATGTGGCCTGGACTTAAGAGGACAGAGCCCTGGCCTGACCCCTCCCGATGGGCTGTAATCGTGGCGAAGCCCCTGCCCCTCGCTGGACCTGTGGCTCCAGGGGAGGGGGGGTTGCAGCCATGCTTAGCTGTCTTTGGGCCCCAGGTCAGATACTCTAACACTTCAGATACCTCAGGAAGGTACTTAAACCCGAGAGAAAACACTTGTGCTGGCCCGAGGCCAGCAGTGCCCCTGCCCGGCTAACCAGACTCTGGGGTGCCCACGTGCAAAACGCTCATTTAATAGTGCTACTTTAAATACAAATAAAATTAAGTCACTGAGATTCACCTTTTTTTTTTTTAAAACCCGCTACCCTCCACACCTTTCCGAACACTGGGAAAGACGAGGTGGGAAAGACTCCAGTTTGGCGTGTCGGGAAGTTACGTGCGAGATGAGAGCAGTGGGAGCCCAGGGAGTCAGGTCCCTCAACCACAGAACTGTCCTTGTCCCACCCCGATCCCTCCAGCTTTCAACCGGATCGGTGGCTACGGGCAGCTGGAGGCAGCCTACGCCCAGGCCGTGCCCTCCAGGACCATCGCCAACACCACCTGCCACCTGCCGAGGGCAGACGCCATGCACATGTTCCGAGACCCCCACACAGGGGACCTGCCGTGGCCTGGGATGACCTTCGGCCTGACCATCATGGCCACCTGGTACTGGTGCACTGACCAGGTGAGTGCCAGCGTCACCTGCCCACCCCGGTTCCCGCCATCCCAGGCGGGCTCTGGGGGGCGCAGGCGGCCACCTGCTCTCCTGCGTCATGAGTCTGGGCTGGGGCAGAGGCCTGGCGGGGCGTGGCTCCAGGCTGGGACAGGCTGCTAGGGGTCCTTGCGGTCCTGGGGGGCCTGAGCCCTCCGTTTGGAATCGGATGAGGCCCACTGGCTGCCGCCCGTCTTGGCCTTCAGGTGCTTTGACTGAGACAGTTTGGAGTACGGGATTCCGAAGGGACGCTGATGCTCCTCAGTGGCCCGGCCATCAGGCAGGGGGTGGGCGTTTCGGGCCAGCCTTGGGCTTGCAGGGTCTGGCAGCACGCGGGGTGTCGGGCCAGCCTTGGCCTGCCAGTGGTTAGGGCCCACCACAGCTGGGCCTGCTTTCCTGGCAGAGCTCTGGGCGCCGTCAGCGGCAGGGCGGTACCGAGGGGCTCCCGGGAAGCCATCTTTACTCCTGGTCCCCGAGGCAGGGACCCTACAGTGGTGGAACTGCTGGCCCTGGGAGAGAGAGAAAGCAGAGTGAGACCCCGAGGCTGGCGGCAGGGAGGGCCGGCTCCACCCCTAGCACAGGACTGTCCCCAGGCACGCCGGAGCCGGGCACACCTGGGTTCGCCTCCTGGCTCTGCCATTCACCAGCTGGTTTCCTCGTCTGTCACATGGAGTAATTCTGCCTTTTGTGGCTGTCATAAGGCGAGTTCCTGCTGCTCTTGCGCACCCCCGCGCCCCAGCTGCCTCTATCTGTACCCAGGCTGGGTATGGGTGGGAAAAGCCTGCCTGGGGTGGTCGGGGGCAGTGCCGGGATTTCTGCTGAGTGCAGGGGGTGACTCAGGTCCTGTCCCCATCATGAGCCCTCCCAGGTGACCTCAGACAAGCCACTTGCACTCTCTGGGCAGAAGCAGTGCCCCAAAGGCCGTCCGGGAGCATGCGGCAGGGAAGGCCCGCGCAGCAGCAGGGCCTCGGCGGGCCCAGGCCCGACTGTCCGCCCCTCGGACCCACCCTGGGGCCCAGCCACGGGCTGAGGCAGCCAGGCCAGCTGGCCACGGCCTGCCGCTGTGGGATGGGTGATGACAGGGCTCACACGAGCCTGTCACACAAGGCCTTGCCTGTCAGTAGGCCCAGCCAGGCCAGAAACCGAGGCCCAGAGACGGAGCCGGATCCAAACCCAGAGTGGAGCGACTTGTCCCGGCTCTGGCCGGCTCTTCCTCTCCCCAGCAGCAGGGCCTCCATCAACAATGGACCAAAGACACTCCCTGGGTTCCAGCACTGAGAAGTGATTCCGGCTGGGAGGTGTCAGAAGCTTAGGGAGCCTGGGCCTCAGTTTCCCCACCTGTAACATGCGGCCCTCAAACAAGCCCCTCCCACTCTGGCACCTTCTACTCTGGAGAATCCACATCGGCCGTGCCTCCCGCGGGGCCCTTTCTGGGAACGAGTCTGCCCGGCTCCCATGGGAGGGCTGAGCGGGCGAGGGGCTGGCTACACGGGCACTGGATGCCCCTGCGGCTGTGCCCCTCTACCCTGGCCACCTCCCGTCTCCTCCCCACACGGTGCGGGCCTGGCCCGGCACGGGCAGCTCTGGGTGGAACGCCGTTCAGGAGATTTTCCCATGAAGGCCAAATGAGTCAGCACATGTCCCGGCCTGGGGTCAGGGCTGGATGGGCCTCAGTGCACAGATGAGGAGCCCAAGGCCCAGGGAGGGTCACACAGGGAGGCGGACGAGGGACGCTGCTGACCCCAGGTGGTCCAGAGCAGCAGCCGGCATCAGGCCCACGGCCAGGCGACCGCCTTTCCGCCCTGTCCTCCTCCCCTCCAGCCGGGTCTGCCTGGAGGCTGCGGGGCCTCGGTTCAGAGCCCCCAACTACCCTGGCGCTGGTCCTGCTCGAGGCTCCGCAGTCTGTGTGGCCCCCACTGGGAGTGGGGGCTTTTCAGGGCGCCTGGGGTCTGACTCCACTCGGGCGCCCGCGGGCTGGCCAGAGGGCGGCAGCAGCTCTGCTGAGACATGGGCGCTTTCCGTTTTCTTCTGTTTTAGACTTTTCACTGTCTTCCGGCTCATCCATGATGAGCAGGTGGCGCTTTTGTAATCAGGAACAAACAAGGCCACTAACAAATAAAGAGGCAGAGGGCCCCCCGCGCGGAGCCCTAGCCTGGGCTCCCGTCTGAGCTCTGCCGCTCCCTCAGTGTCCCCGTCTGCATGGAAGGCCACCTGGGGTCCTGCCAGCTCCTTTCACCTGCTGATGCCGCAGCTCCAGACGGGCGTCCTCCCTGTTAGCAACGGCAGCAGCCTCAGCTGTAACAGCGACCACAGCTTTTCGTGGTCGGCCGTGGCTGAGTCTGGTGGCCACACCCTAAAACTCACCGAGGACGGGAACTCACATCTGCTGAAGGCCCCTGACGAGCCGGGCACAAGCTCGGCCATCTGCACTGGGGGCCTCACTTAGTCTTTGCAGCAGCCCTGCGGGTCGGTGGTGTAACCCGTTTGCAGAGGAGGAGCCAGCAGTTGAGGAGGAGAAATGACCCAGCTCGCGGAGCAGGTGTGGGCCTGGCTGGGACTGAGAGGCACTAGGGGGCCCGCTGACATGGAGGGGAGGCCCCAGCCTGCTGCCTGACACTCGGGGTGGGGGGCCCTGCCCTGCTGGGTCGGGGGCCGCAGGCCTCAGGGTTCACGGAAACTGGGCCTCAGCTTCTCTGCCCTGCCGGGAGCACAGAATGGAGCACGGATGCCAGCGTCCCCGTCCGCGGCAGAACATGATGAGCAGGTGGCAGGGAAATGCTTCTCTCCCATGAGAACCCAGGCCAGGCTCCTGCAATCACAGGACAGTTGAGAGGAAGGGTCTAGACAGAACCTCTCATTGTCCAGATGGGGAAACTGAGGCCCAACTGGGGCGGGACTTGTCCCCAGTCACGGCAAGCTGGCAGAGAAGCAGGAAGGACATCAGCTTGCCCCACCCTCCCAAGGCTGCAGCCCACGGACACTCTTTGCCTGTGTAATTAAAGTTTCAGTGACAGCCGCGCCTTGGGGTAAGTGCTCAGAGCCACCGTTATGCTAGCATGCTTGGAGAAGAAGCTAAAATCACTGGCAATTCCCACTTCTGAGTCACAGGTGGTGATTTAAACTGTGGAACAGCAAAAGAAAGACACTATATATATTTCAGAGTTACGGTCATACAACTCTGTGAATGTATAAAGAACGCAGGAGTGTATACTATAAGTGGGTGCTGTACGGCCTGGGAATTATATCTCGACAAAGCCGTTTATAGGTTTACCCTTTTTTTTTTTTTAAAGTAGCATCACAGTATGAGAGCTGGGACGGATCTCAGACATCGTCAGTCCAAATCACCACTCCCTCCTCCCATTTTGCAGATCTGGAAACTGAGGCCCAGTTAGGATTTGTCTAAGTCCCAGAGGAGCTGGTGCCCTCGGGCAGCGTCCAGCCTCCCTCCACTGCCCAACTGCAGCTTCCCCGGATCCCAGCTCTGAAAGCCCCCATCTCTGCCAGCCGCACAAACACAGTGCACCCATGCCCGATCCTGGCACCACGAACGTGCCGGCCACTCTCATGAGGGTCCAGGAGACGAGGCTGGGGGCGCCGTGGCCCTGATACCGTCCCACCCAGGGTCTCCTCCAGCCTGGACGGCTGCCGGGGCGGGATCCACACTTCCCCACAGACAGGCGGGGACTGAGTCCCTGGGAAGGAGCCTACCTTTGCCCTCGCTGCTCGGCCCGCCGGGGACAGCGCCCCTGGAGGGATGCTGTCGGGTCCGGGGCCCCGAGTGTGGCTGTCTCGGGCAGGTCGGGCGCCAGGGGGACAGTGTTGTGTCTCACACCACCCCCTCGGGCCCACGGGGGACTAATCCTGACACGGGCAACCCGGAGGGCTGGAACTCACTCGTCTCTCACCCGCCCGCAGGTCATTGTGCAGCGGTCGCTGTCTGCCCGGGACCTGAACCACGCCAGGGCAGGCTCCATCCTCGCCAGCTACCTCAAGATGCTCCCCATGGGCCTGATCATCATGCCAGGCATGATCAGCCGGGTGCTGTTCCCAGGTAGGCCGGGCACTGGGTGCTGAGCCCAGGCCAGAGGGCGCCCAGGGTCTGGGGTAGTTGTCCTGCAAAGGTTGCCAGGAGGAGAGGCAAGGCATCCCACCCTGGTGGGGGCAGGAGGGAGAGTGGTCCCCAGGGCTACAATCAAAGGGGTCGACATGGAGAGGGCTTGGCACAAGGTCTGGACCAGTAACGCTTACTGCTGTGTGACCTCAAGGCTGTAAAGGAACGTCTCTGTGCCCCGTCGTTTCGTCGTCTATAAACTAGGGACCGTACCAGCTCCCTGGCAGGTGGCATCAAGATCCTGTGACAGGTGTTTGAGACCTATGGGTGGGGAAATGCGTATTTCCTTAGGCTGCCTGCTGGTCTCCTAGGCAGCGATGGTCTGCCACAGGGGCCTAGGTGGGCCCCCCCTGCCCGTTCATCAGTTTCCCCAACTGCAACACGAAAGCCACTGGTGCCAGGGATGTGGCAGCCCAGACGGCAGCCCCGAGCTCCCAGGCAGCGTGTAGGGAGGGACGCGCAGGGCCCCAGTGCGGGGCTCCGACCCACCTGTGCTTCCTTGTCCGAGGGGCGCTGGGCCTGCGTCCTCCTTGGCACATCCACCTCTTCTCTCCCCCGACCCTGGGCCCACGCAGAGCCCCCCAGGGGCCCGCCAAAGGTCCCTCGGGTGATGTGAGGGGCACTCAGCTGTCGGCGGGGCGGCTGGGCCGGGCCGTTGGCCACCTGCTCTGAGTGGCGCCTCTGGAGAGGGGCTGAGCGCTCCCTCACCTCGAAGTACTCGTCCGACACGGAGGAGGCCGCTGAGGGCCGCCGGGGGCCAGGGCCACGGCTGGAGCTGCCTGAGAGGCTGTCCTGGTCACTGAGGGTCACGTAGTCATCATCATCTTCCTCCTCCTCCCGGTCCAGCCCATTCGGGATCCCTGCCCCCAGGCCGTGGGGGTCATCCTGGGTCACTGACAGCTGCCGCTGGAGTGGGGTGTGGCCTGTCCCATTCTGGGGTGCCTCCGGCTCTGGGGTCTCCAGGGCCCAGCCAACACTGCCGTCATGATGGGCTAGCAGGTCTGCCACAGGGACCGTCCGGGGCTTGGGCACGGGGGGCAGTGGCTCAGGGTCCCCCTGGGGGAGGCCGTTCTGGGCTGGGGCGCCGTCTTGGAGGGCACTGGGCCCTGTGGGAGGGCGGAGCTCTGGGGAGGTGCCGCCGTCCTGGCTCTGCTTCCACAGCTGGTGCTGGGCGCTGGCCTGGGACGTGTCGCGGATCTTGATGCGGTTCATCTGACTGGGCTGGGGGTTCCAGATGTTGGGGTCGATGATGTTGATGTAGCCCAGGATGTCACTGCCCGGCTCGGGGTCAGGCTCCACCCACGTGGGCAGGTACTCAAACATGTTGGCCCTCTCCAGGTGGAGCAGCCCTGGGTGGATGGGTGGCAGGGGCTCGGGGAGGTCTCCCGGCCCCTCGGCCAGCACCGGGGGCCTCTTGGCCTCCTGCTTGTCAGAGGAGGTCTTGGCGATCTCATCGGCGCTCTTGGCCTTGACCAGCGCGTACTTGGGGTTGACGAGCTTCTTGGCCACGGTGCCTGCGGGCACCAGGGGCACCACGGAGGGCAGCACGATGGGGTCCGGCTCGGGCTCCTTCTCCATGGGGATGTCCTTGAGGCTGACGCTGTGCGACATGAGGTACAGCTCCTGGAACTGCCGGTCGAACATCTCCACCACCTGGCCGGACAGCACGGAGATCACGTTGCGGTCCGTCCTCGCGGCCGACCACGTGAAGCTGCAACAGAGGGAGGCGGTGCTGGTCAGGCACGGGGGACCTGCCTCCTGCCCCGGGCCCGGCCCCCAGCCCCCGGCCCCCGATCCCCCTGGCCGGCGTGTCTCAGGCATTGGCTGCAGGGCCCTGGCCCCGAGCAGTGAGCAGGGCAGAGGGCAGGGCACAGCCGTGGGCAGACCCGAGTCTGCGAGCTCAGGTGAGGCACTCGCACGGCGGCTCGGTGCTGCGCTCCTCTCAGACTCTATGGATAGGGGTCACCAGGGCAGCGTGAGATGGCCCAGTGCAGCCCTGGACACCGCAGGTCATCTAGCACAGGGTGACTAGTGCCACGTCAGCGTCTGCCGTTACTGGCCCCGAGTGTCTGCGGGCAGCCCTCGCCCCGCTGGCCCGTGTGGAGGTGCCCACAGCCGAGGACAGCTCTCAGAGTGATCGCCTTGTGGCCTCGGGAAGGCACAGCCTGGCTGGCCCACACCCCACCTCCAGGCTGGTGACACCTCCAGGATGGAACAGCAGTGTCTTCGGACAAACGCCCTCCTCTGCCTGTCTCCAGAGACAGACGGGCGGGCGGGTGTGCCCCGGCCCCACGCACACCTCAGCACTTTTGGGCCCAATGAACCGGAATAACGAGGGTGTCATGGTCGGGATTAAGGGCAGAAACCACCCGGGAACCAGAGGCGCCTCTGCCCCAAGCCCCCAGAAAGCCAGGGAGTCACCTGTAGGAGCCACACACGGCCCGGTCTCCATCCACAAACATGAACTTCTGGGCCAGGGCACCCTTGAACTTGGTCGCCGACCGCGTGAAGAACTCGGTTCCCCCGCTGCTCCGCACTCTGAGGTTCTGTGTTGGGGGCAGGAGACAGAATTACACGACCGCGGCACTGACTGCACTGCCCGGGGCTCGGGGGCTCTGGGGGCGCAGGTGGGAAGGAAGAGGCTGTGAGGCCTGGAGGAAGGGGGTGGCGTGGGCCTGGGGTAAGGAGGGACCCGGAGCTGGAGAGCAGCAGGGCCTGGTGACAAGGGGTATGGGGCACGATGGTCTGTGCTGTGGCCCCAGAGGTGTCTGGGCAACAGCACTGGGCTGGACGAGACTTGCCCGGCCACGCCAGGCTGGAAATGCGGCTGGGGGTGGTGGAGGCTGTGGCAAGGTCCTGAGTGGGAGGGTGACGTGCACACGTTTTATAACAGAAATGTCCCATGGATGGCTGGGGGGCTGTGCCGCTGGGGAACAGGGTAGGGAAGGGAGGCAGGAAGGGTGCCTGCCCTGAGGAACCCAGGCCTCACACTGACAAGTGCGTGGCCTTCCAGGACAAGTGGCCGCCTGGCCTCTCCCACGTGCGTCTCGACACCCAGCTCGTTGTCCCCGCTGAGCTCTGCTCTCTACGGCAGGGCTCACAGCAAACTCTCCTCCTTCCCCATGGCCAGGACCCTGCCTGGCACCCAGGACAGGTTCAGTAAATGGTCGGGTTTGGTTCCTCGCCCAGCTTGCACTGTCTGGCCCGGGAGCAGGCCAGGAAGGCTCTCGGAGACCACAGCAACGGGGACCAAGGACCAGAGAGAGGACAGGGCTCCCAGGCGCGAGCAGCACAGCTGGCCACCGAGCACCTCAGCTCCAAGGTCAGGTCACTGCTGCGGAAGGGACCTCTCCCCCCGTGTGGAGGCTCTGGCACTGCCGAGGGCCTGGCGTTGAGGGCTGGGGGTGTGCCCCCCCACTCTGGGGACGAGCACGCAGGAGAGGCCAGTGCTGGGCACGGCAGACCCCAGGAAGGGCAAGGCGAGCCCGGCTGAGACCCAGCTGCGGAGGGATGGTGGAGGGCATTCAAAGTAGAACCTCAGGTGGGAAGGAGACCTGGGGCTCCCCCGGTCCAACTGTCACCAGCACAGTGAGAAACGCGGGCCCCTGGGCGCCCCCCGAGTCTGACTCAAGAGGCCTGTGGTCAGCAGGGATCTTCAGTACTGACATAAGCCCCCGGGATTCTGACACCTGCTCAGGGCAGGAACCCGCTCAGTGGCATCCTGACTGGTCTGCTTGCACGCCTCCTGTGACGGCAGTCTCACTCCCTCTGGAGAGGCTCTGTGCCAGCTTTGAGCTCTCAGCAGTGACATGTTCTTTGTCAGACTGAGCTGTGACTTACCTGTGTGTCCCCTCGGCCACTCACTGGCCCCAGCTTGTAACTGCCCACTCATTCATCGAGCCCTGCGAGGCCCCCAGCTGTCACACAGGGATGACTGTGACAAGGATCCCACCTTGGAGGTGGCGAGGAGGCAGAAGAGTAAACAGAAACAACTGAGAATGCCCTGGACCACAGAGGAGCGGCCCCAGGCACAAGGGCTGGCAGGGGAGGCTCCCGGGAAAGGATGGCGTGGGTCGGCGTGGGAGGAGGGTGAGCATTCCGGGCGAGGGACAGCACAGGCCGGCACAGGAGAGCACCCGGAGGAGGGGTAGGCGACGGAGCGGCAGAGCGGGCTGGGCGGGCTGTTGCTGAAAGGACCTGCACCTGCTGAATGGCCTGGGCCTGGCCCGGGGGCGTGGGGAGCCCTGGGAGGATTCCGAGCAGAGTGATGGGCGGGGGCTGGACCTGCATCTCAGGAACGGAGCGGGAAGGACGCGCAAAATGAAGGGGGAGGCTGCTGTGGGCGAGGGGGGCCTCCCGCCATCCTCCAGCCCCCGCCCCTCAGTCCTGTCTGTCTCAGACCTTGTGGCTGGGGCCCCCCAGGGCAGCACCTGCTGAGGCCGGTGGGCATGGCCCTGGGTGAGTCCCCACGTGATGCCCACCCGTGGGGTGAACGAGCGCCTTGTCGTGGGCGCCGGCCTCTGCTCTCAGGGCCGCTCTGCGCGGGCTGCCTGTCCCACAGCCAGCTCAGCAGGAAGCTGGCCACGGCCCAGGGCAATTAGTGCTCGTGACTTTGTACCCAACACAGAGCACGCTTAGGACAAGAAGTCGGACAAAGAGCTTGGAGCAGGTGTGAGCCTTCCCTGTCACCCGAGCCCGACCACAGCCAGGCTGCTCGGCCTCTGCGGGCTCCCGGCCTGGCCACAGGCCCTTCCTCAGCCTGGGAGACCGGCCAGAGCCTCTACACTCCTCTCCCCAGTGTCTGTCCCCACCCACTCCAAGCCTTGTCCCGATGAAGGGCTTAGAAAGTCACCACTTCCACCTCGGGGTGACTCAGCCTCCTGCGAGTGACAGGCCTCTCTGTGCTGCTGACTTGCTGTGTGATCCTAAGCAAGTCTCTGGACCTTTCTGGGCCTTAGTTTCCCTGTCTGCACCCTGGGGAACCCTTAGGCCCACCCTCCTGGGGCTCGGCAGCAGGAGGGGGTCTGTGGCAGGCCCACCCGCTGCCTCCTGGCCTGCTCCCCAGCATGTTCCCGGGCAGGCCCCACCCCACGGGGCCTGGCCCGGATGAGGTAACGTCTCCGGAGCCGGGGCTCGCGTGAGTAGAGGTGGAGGATCCCACAAAGCCGCATTGTCTCTGAGCTCCTGGGGCACCCCCAGCACAGGATGGGCACATGGGGTGGAGGGACACCCGGGCTGGCCCACGTGGGGTGCTCGGGGCAAGTCCTTGGACCCTCTGTGCCCCAGTTTCCTCATATGTAAGAGAGGACGTCAGGGGCAAGCCAGGGCAGGGAGGGTGTCTGGGCGGCGCCTCATCTGCTCTCGGTGTGTGTGGGCAAGGCGGTGGGCACCAGGGCTAGGGCGAACTGCTGTGCCCTGCCCCGAAACCCCGGGCCTCCTGTGCCCAAGGACACGTGACTTGACCCTGTACCGCGCCCGCTGGCATCGAGGCCTGGGCCAGTGTGGGGCAGAGGGGACTGAGGCCACCCGGGCATTCTTGTGCTCCAGTCAAACATGGCTCCAGCTCTGGTGCCAAACGGATGCCAACTAGGCCTTTCCATGCCTCAGTTTTCCCATCTGTGAAATGGGCCTGCCCACCCTTGTGCCACAGGGCTGCTGTGAGGACTGATGAAGCCCCAGTGCAGGGGAGGCCACTCAGGTATGTGCCTGGCTCTCGGTGGGCACCCCACAAACCTGAGCTGGCACAACGGGCTATGCAGGACCAAGGCGGAGGACCAGAATACATTGGGGATGGTGTGGACCCTCAGGGGGGCCAGGATGGTCGGCCCTACTCAGTGGATGGCCAGGCGGACTCAGGGAGGGAAGTCACTTGCCCATGCTCCCCCAGACCCAAGGACAGGGCTCCAGCGGCACGACGGGGGCTCCTTCACTGCCCGCTCTCCGCAGACGCCTGTCGGCATCTCCTGGGCTGGAGGAGCAGTAGGGAGCCCCAAAGACGCACCCTGACCAGGCCCGAGCTGAACAGAGAGGTCAGGCCAGGCCAGGTGTGAGGAACACAGGGGACAGAGGCGGAGCGGGGAGGCAGGAGCCTGAGCCCCAGCGGGCCTCGGCTCTCCCCTAAAGGGCTCGTCTCGTTCTGTGAAGGTGGGGAGGGCAGTCAGCACTCTCCCTGGCTTCCTCGGGCTGTCGTGAAGTCGGGATGGGGAGCCCTTTGTGAACGACCTTTGGCCTAAGGGATGTGACGGGGGGGTGGGAGGATCTGGTGGCAGGGCTGAGCCAGCCTGGCTCCAGGGCCCTTCCTTGTCTGAGGGGACAGGGCTGCTCAGCCGGGGCATGACATATTGTGGGACCTGCCCCACGCACTGTAGAATGCCTAACATCATCCTTGGCCTCTACCCACATGCCAGGAGTACCCCTGAGTCGTGACAATTAAAAATGTCTCTGGACATTGCCAAATGTCCCTCGGAGAGGCCCTCCCTGTACCCTGAGGCCCGGACCAGAGAAGGCAGGACCCAGGCAGGCCCAGGGAGGCGGAGCCCTGGGTACCGAAGGTACCTCAGGCCTGTCCAGTGTGAGACCGAGCTGCCGCTGGTCCTTACATCTTCGCCATGTGCCTTGCCTTCCCACGGCCACCCCGGCTGACGTTTCTTCGTTCATTAGAAATAGGTCCGGCTTCGCCCAGGGGCTGCTGGTTTTTCCTGTTTGGCTGCACAAACCGACCAGCTTTTCAGATGGGCCAGGCATCCGCAGCTCCTGTTTGGTCCTAGGCTGTGAGCATCGCGGCCCGGCCTGGCTCTCACTGGCTCGGGCACCTCCAGCCACACCAAGTGTCACCCCCAAATGCAGCCAAGTCATGCAGCCTGCATGTGACCCTGGGGGTGGGGGTGGAAGGCTAGGCCCTCTTCCCAGGCCTGCTCCCCATCTGTAACTTGGGGTGATGTTTCCCATACTCCTGCCTGAAAGGCCATCTGGGCCGGCTGAGCCAGCAGGTGCTCGGGGGTGGCTGGGAGCTTCGCAGCGGGGGAGATGCTGGTGCATGTCGCCCCCCACCCCTCACTCGCGGACCAGGAGTGGGCTCGGCCCAGGCAACATGCTGCGCTCTCCTGAATGTGTTGGTGTGGGCTCAGCGCTCAGTGGAAAGGAGCCAAGGGAGGGTGGACCCCAGCCAGACCCCCGTGCGGAGGGAAAGGGAAGCCGCTCGGCACACGGAGCAGAGCTGGGTCTCATAGCAGGGGCCGTGCCCATCCCTA
The DNA here is from genome assembly GCF_041146395.1 of Eulemur rufifrons. Lineage (NCBI taxonomy): Eukaryota > Metazoa > Chordata > Mammalia > Primates > Lemuridae > Eulemur > Eulemur rufifrons. Next base: position 5,408,055 of record NC_090991.1, read on the forward strand.
ACCAAAGTCAGGACGCGAAGGGAGCCCTCCTACACGTGGTCTTCACTCGTCACAGCCGCCCTGCCAAATCAAAGACAATATTCCCATTTTTCATACAAGACAACAGAGGCCCACAAAGACTCAGTGATTCTGCCCAAGCTCCCCGTGCAGGTGGCAGAGCTAGGGCACAGGCTTGGCTCGTGGTGTCGCCCCCGAACTGGCGCCCAACACCTCCGTGGTCACAAGGATGACCCCGCCAGGCACAGCCTGCACCCTGGGCCCAAAGGATCCGAGGCAGGTCGGCACAGAGCTGAGGAGGGGTGGCAAGTGGCCAAGGGCGGGCCCAGGGATCAGTGGCGAAGGAAGTGCTTCTGAGACAGGTCTGGGCCCAGCCTGCCCACGGGCAGGGAGGTCGGCCAGGCAGGCAGGCCCTCAACAGGGTGACACTAGGCCAGGGCTGGGCCCACAGGAGCCTCTGGCCACCCGCCCAGGGCTGCCAGGGCTGCAGAGGGGGCAGGTTCAGAGCCGAGAATGAGGGAGCCAGGTCACACTTTCCCATGAAGGTGTCTGGCTCCTGGGGACGTCACCCTGCAGACCCTGCCACCTTCCCCGGAGAGGGAGGTGGCCAGGTGAGGCAGGCTGGGCCAGGGACCCGCAGTGACAGCTGCCCTCCCCCTGCCCCGTGTGGTCAGGGGCCAGCCGAAGGGCTGGGGTGGAGCGGGGAAGGCCTCACACGCAACCCCCAACCCTTGCCCCACGCGGGGTCTGGGGTTCCTAACCCACTGCTGTCGCCGGCAGCCGCACAACCACCCTCCGCGTGCAGAGCGGTTTCACAGCCACCGTCCCCTTCAATCCCGTCCGCAAACCACCCCATGGGGCGTCCTTATGGCCATGTGGCGCTGCAGCCCGAGAGAGGCGAGCCCCATGCCCAAGTCCCGCAGTGGGTCAGTGGCCAGGGAGCCGGTGGGCAGCACCAGGGCACCCTGCGCCGGCAGGGGTGGCCTCAGCCCTGGGACGTCTCACACCAGGAGTCTGTACCCTCCTCGTCAGATACAGTTTCTCACTACTGGCTTTTAGGTTCAGCCCCTAACTTGGCGGGAATGGCTTTAGGCAAGTCACGGCCTCCCTCCAACCTCCGTTTCCCCATCTGTCCTGTGGGAGGCTCATCCGGATGGCATCGAGGCCCTTTCCAGCCCAGGCACTCCAGGGCCCCATGAAGCCATGGGGAAGGAGCCTGCAGCCCACCCCCATCCCACCCAACCCGCCGCCTCCTTCCTGGGAGCTCAGAAAACCCCAAGTGGAGGACAGCCAGGGCCCGCTGCTGACCAGGAGCCGGGGCACCGGGCAGGACGTGGCCTCTGTAGCGGCCAGTGCCAAGTCAGGGCCCCGCCCCGCACCAACAGGCCCACTCCCCGCTCCGCATCTTCACGCTGGGGACGAGCGTGAAGCACCTGCTGGGCGTGCGGCAGGTGCACCGTGGCCGCGAACCCCTGCCGGGTTTCTTTGCGGGCAGGGCGAGGACTGGACAGACAGCCCTGAGTGCTCTGATCTGCTGCCCACAGGCCAGGGCTTCTGTGGTCATGTTTCAAAAGTGGCCTTATCCACACTGTGCCGCTCTCGGGCATGAGCTGTCAGCCACCACAGTCGATTCCTGGCGCTAATTACACGTCAGGAGGTGAGGTGGGCGGGTGTGGGGCTTGGGGTCAACCTACCAGGGAGACCACATAAAAATGTCCCAGGAGCTAGAGACTCGCCTTGGAGTGCTCGAGCCCACTTGAAAGGACTCAGCCGGGGGGCAAGGGGTGTTGACAAATGCCAACAAATTACAGGCACAGAGCCCAGCCCTTGTTAACCAGCCCGGCGTCACCCCTTCTCCTGCGATCTTTGTTGGGATCACAGGCCCGAAGCCCGAGGAATTCTGAGCTGTCAGACATTGGTGCTGGGCCCCCACCCCTCTTAGCTTCAGCTAGCAGCGGCACCTGGCTATGTGGCTCCATTTCCTCATCTGCAAAATGGGAACCACTGCCCTATCTCACTGGATTGTGACGAGGCTTGAATAAGTGAACCCAGGTCAAGTGCCGAGGACAGGCGCGTGGCAAATGCCACAGGAGTACTGGCTGCCATCATCCACGCTGCGCCACGCTCAGGGAAAGGCTCTGCACACAGCAGGTGCCAAGTGATGGCTGGAAGGAGGGTCCCCTTGCCCCCAAGCAAGGCACCAAATGCCACAGCATCTAGGTATAAGAGCGCAGCCACCCCGGCTCACCTGCCCCTCTACTGGACCACTGAGATCCTGGACAGAGAGCGGGGGTGACATGCACAAGGACACACAGCGAAGCAGCGCTGAGAAACCCAGCCCACCCTGACCCCGTTGGCAGCCTTCTCCTTTCCACTTCTGCTCCGTGGTGTCCCCGCCCCCGAAGGTCCTGTCCACTCTGCTCTTGCACCTCAAATGCATTTCAGCTCTGCAGCCATCAAGGAAGCCTTCCCTGACCTCAGCCTGAGGGGGCTTCCTCTGTCCGAGCCAGAGGCTAAAGCCAGCAGGTAGACATTCTAACGAGACAGATTTTGGCTTAACCCAAGAAAGGAATTCCTAGGAGTTGGAGCCGTCCAGATAGATGGGCCATGCATTCCCTGAAGAGGTATGGAGCACCCTGACACCAGAGGTGTGCAAGCATACAGGGAACCAGTGTGGCAGGGGCTGCTTTGAAATATCAGGTGATACAGCACCTGCCGTGAGCTCCAGCAACTGGTCAGCAGGTACTTAGTGTTTATCTTATCTCTGTCCATTGGAGGCAGTGAGTATCCCGTCCCTCGGGGCATCCAAGCAGGAGGCTCTAGGATTATTGAACTTTATGTGCCTGGCACAGGGCTCCAGCCAGAGTAGGCAGGTACTCAAAGTGTTTATTGATCGACTGAATGACCCTGCCCTCCGGCTACCCAGACAAGCAGGAAGCCTACTCACCTTGAGGTGCCCCAGGTGCATGCGGGCCCGCTCACACATGTGCAGGAAGTACTTGACATTACTCTCGTCCACAATGATGTACACGGCTACCTTTCTCTTGAAGCCAGCGTCAAGCAGGTCCTTGAAGATGTCCACATCGGTGAACATGTCCATGACCACAGCTATCACCTGGGAGCAGGAAGAGAGACCGGGACCCCCATCAGATAGTGCAGCTGTGGGGACAGGGTGCCCCAACAGGACACACAGCCCTCCCATGCTGCCACCCTCTGGGGGATGCCCACCCTAGCCCCGCTGCTGGCAGCTTCAGGGTGGGGACCTGGAAGTGAGAGCTGTGGGCCTCTCTGGCCCTGAAGTTCCAGCTGCTGCCCCAGCTCAGGCTCAGCCTGGGGGTCCTGTGCTGGGGCCTTCCCAAGCCGGGGCCAGCTACACACTGCCCTCCTGGCAACACCTGGGGATGCTGAGATGAGTCAGATGTGCCCACAGCCAGGACAGAGGGCAGCAGCCAGCGTGGCCGCTCACCGGGGCCTCCCCTGCATCCCTGGGCTGCGGTGGCCTTTGCCAGCCTCCTTGCTGCCACCACTCCTATTTGGTCCGGACAGAGCACAAACCCACACGTGCGTTCTTACTGTCACCTGACCACATCTGTCCCTACAGCAAGTGGCCTCCTACTGGACCTGGCTCAGGGTGGTGCGCCAGAGGTCAGAGTACAACGCCCCAGCCCCAGCACAGCCCAGCACAGCCGTCGGGGCAGGGCCCGGGGAGTGAAGGCACGAGGTGGAGCAGGCACAGGGACAGGACAGGGCAATGGGTGGTTGTTCCTGTGCCTTGATCTCTTTCACCCTGTCCCCTCCCTGTCCACCGGCAGCAAAGGAGAGGAGTCACCGTGCCTGGTCACAGCTGCCCGACGCTGCTGATGCAGACACAAGTCCAGCTGTCTGGGCTGCCCCGCCCCCCACTCTTGGCCTCCACCCCGACCCCGTCCCGGGTCTGAGAAGTACCTGGAGAAGCCAGGGACGTGCCCTGAGCCACACAGTGAGCTGGGGGCAGAGTCAGGCCAGAACCTACCCAGGCCGGCCAGGGAGCAGAGCTCAGCCCCCGCCCCCTGCCAAGAGGGATCCGTAGACACAGGGTGATGCAGGCAGCCTGGAGCCTGCTGGGGACGTGTCTGCACACCCCACAGTGAGCTCACCAGGCTGGCCCCTGCGGGCCCATCAGGCCCCTGTTGACACCCGCTGCTTGTCTGGCACCAAAGCCCAAACCCCGGCACAGGGGAGGGCTCCATGCCTACCCTTCCCTGGACCCACTGTGTGACCCTGAGTGAAACACCTGTCTCCTCTGGGCCCAGTTTTCTCACCAGCACAACAGGCTCCACCTCTCGGGAGAACCGAGCTCGCACGGACACAGTAGCGCCTGTGAAGGGCTCTACCCCAGAGAGAGGCTCAGGGACACCCATTTGCTGCTTTTTGCCACCGTCAGCCTCTCACGCTGAAGTGTACAGGTCTTCTCAGCTCAACTCCTCCAACCTCTTGCAAGCACCATGGTGGTGAGAGCCCAGCATGTAGCTGGGTAAACTGAGGCCCAGTGAAGTTGTAAGGCTGGCTGGAGGCCACAAAGCAAGTCGGGCAGGGCCTGGACTCATCCCCAGGCCAAGCCAGGGTCAGTCTCCAGCCCCTTCCCTTGGACGTTTAGCCTTGCAGGTGCTGGTAGACGCTGTCCCCCCAGAGTGGAGGTGTGGTCTCCAAAGGGCTGTCTGGGCCAGACAGAGTGGGTACAGTCGCTGCAGGGTAAGCCAACGGGAGGCAGGTGTTTGCACCAGGTGAGGAAGCACTTTCTGCCCACCTGGGGCTGCCCAAGGTCAGGCAGGGAGAGGTCTCAAGAGGGATTGAGCTCCCTGACCCAGGAGATGTTCAAGCAAGGCCAGAGACTGCTTGGGGAGGGTGTGGGTGAGAGGGCAGAGACACAGTATGGGCTGGGTGAGCTCACAGTGACCTTGGATTTCACCACCAGTCAAGGGTAATGAGACCCTGGGGTGGGGGTGGGGGTGGCAGGGACCTCCTTGCCTGGAATCCTACAGCCCCAAAGCCACTCCAGCCCTGGGATCCCTTCAGATGAGCCACTCCTGGGCAGGTAAACAGCCTCCCGTGCCACCCTGGGCAGGGGCCTAATCAGGGTACAGCCCTCACACTCCTCCGGGAGGGTTCCAGGCCATGACAGACAGGAACGTGCCCAGCAGGACGCCGTTCCCCACAATGCCCTTGGCCAGGCAGGGTACCTGATCCAGGGACCGTCCACTGTGGGGTGGTATCCACTGGGGCCTGCCCCCAGGGGGATCTCCCTGCGGGGTCCCGTGGCTGAGTGCTGGCTCTCCCCAGGCACTGGGCTCGGTGCCTGGCGGTGGCCAAAGGAGGGCTCATAACAGATGCCAGCTGATGCTGGGGACCGGGGGGTGCAGGGCGCTCCCCAGCAACACCCACAGCTTGGCCTGTCCACGGAGCCACGGAGGCTTCTTGGCGGCCTTTGTGTTCTGTCATGCCCTTCCCCATTTTGTGGATGGGGAGCTGGGACCAGAGCCAGTGACTGAGGCTAGAACCCAGGGCACTGCGCCTCACCCAGAGCACCTTCTGTTCCAGAGACAGGAGCCGGCCCCGGCCCTCGAGCTGCCTGATGGTTTACAGCAAGCCTTGGCAACCGTTACCTTGTTTGGTCCTCCACACACACCGTGAGGAAGTGGTTCTTTTTCCCATGTTACAGATGAGGAAACTGAGGCACAGAGGCATTCACTACCATGCCTGATTTTGTGTGAACTCATCCAGAGCAGAGCCCCTGCCTGGGCCCAGCACAGGGCCTGGCCTGAGGCAGGTCTCACGGAGCTCTTACCAATCAAGAACACTAGCAGATTAGATGGCTTGGTCCAGGAAAGACTGCGGGGATCAGGGCACCTGGGACAAGCCACAGCCCCTCCTGGGCCCTCGGTTTTCCCATCTGCCAAATGGGGGTATGGGCCTGGCTCACCCTGTGGTTCTATCCAGTTCGAACACCGCAGAGCTGGCCCCATAGAGCAAAGCACCAGTCACCTCCTGCAGCCCTGGGCCCGCACACACCCCTTGGAGGTCCTGGGCAGGGCCAAAGCCGTGGAGAAGACGAGTGGGGAGGCTGGACTCAAGAGCACCTCTGCCCCACTGTGTGTCAGGGGACCGCACCAGGCATGAGGCAGGCGGCCTGAGTCCCAGTGCTACGAGGCAAGGAACTGGCTGTGTCCGTGTGAGCGCTAGGCCCAGGGAGCGGGTGTGGCAGATGGGCACGTGTGTGTCCCACACCCCAGGCCCCATAGTCAGGGGCCAATGGGCAGCACCCAGCCTCACCCGCCTGGAACCTGCACAGGCCACACAGCTCAGCTCCCGGGGGAAGGAGGGAGCCCGGTGGTCCCTGCCCATCTTATGGACGGGAGAGGCCTCAGCGGGCGGCCAGGGCCTCGAGGGTACAGCCACAGAACCCAGGAGGGCTGAAGGCCTGTGACACCACCTGGCTCCCACCCCCAAGATGGCAGGGTGGGGCTGTGGGAAGATGGCCCCGCCTGGGGCGGGCAGTGAGGGCGAGGGGCAGAGGCAGGCAGGGCTGCAGTGGAGGGGCCACGGGCAGGACGTGGAGTGGGCCCTGGGCTTGAGTGGGCCCCAGCCCCAGCCCGGCCCAGGCCTCTGCCCGCTCCTGTACCCAAATGCCTCTCACACGTCTCCCCGGGGGGTACGGTAGGTGCAAGTCCCCCAGATATGTGTCCTCGCTTCATGAGTGGCCCATCACACCTCCTCGCCCTCGCCACGCCCTTCCCAGGCGAGCGGATCCCGGCCGTCCCCCGCTGCCTCCCGCCTGTATCTCGAATCTCTGCCACCCGCCGTGCAGCCACGCTCGCTGGCCTCCTCACGTCCCCTGCTGCCCCCGCTCTGGTGGTTTCAGAACCCCCAGAGCATCCTTGGGACAGGTGGATATCTGCCCCCACGTGAGAGACACTGAAGCTGCGGCCCAGAGCGGGGAGGACACCGCCTGGAGGTGCCCCTCGAGCCAGCGGGGTGGTGCACTTGGGTCCCCAATGTCCGGCCAGGAGTACCTCCGTCGCTTGGGTGGACCAGAGTGGCTTGAACTGGGGGGGCTGGAGGAACAGTGTCTGAGGGGCAAAAGAGCAGTCCCCACCTGTAGCCGCCACCCGCCAGCAGACATGGCCTGAAGCCCAGTAAAACCGGCCGCCGGTGCTGGTGCCAGGGACGGGCGTTCGGTCACGCCGGCAGGGAACCCTGGGGGGGGGAGGGTGTCCTCTCCAGCCTCCCTCGGCCCAGCCTGGGCCCCCTGAGCAAGGGCAGAGCGGGCCCAGAGTCAGTGCCCTGGGCTCTAGGCCGGGCTTCAGGTGCGTTGCAACCCCCCTCCGGGTCTGTTTCCTTATCTGTAAAACAAGGAAGGTGGACAAGATGTCCAAGGCCCTTTGTCCCTGACATCCCTGCTGAGGGAACCCAACTTTTGTGCCCTGCCCAGTGCCCAGCAGGCCTGTCTGGGCCGGCCAGAGCATCTCGCCGTACCCATGGGCCTGGGAGAGGAAGTGCTGGCGGCCCGTGGCTCCTGACACCCACAACAGCTGTTTCTAGCCTTCCTGCAACCACAGAACCCACTCCCACAGCAGGCGCGCCCTCATGGGGCAAGTGGGTAGGGCAGGTCTCCACGGAGGTGCCTGGGGAGGAGGGGCGGGGTGCGACGAGCCCGGCTGGTTCTGACCCTGGTGTGCGAGCCACACCTCTGCAGCAGCATCTCTCTTGGGGGGCCCTGGGCCCTCTCCCCCAAAGTCCTGCCTCAAGCCACCACCTCTTATACACGCTGATCCCCCACCTGCCTGCCTGCCCATTTTGCCTCTTCCCTGTCAACTCCTACACATCCTTCGAATCCCAACTCAAATGCTGCCCTAGGCTCCTCCGTCACTGCTCTGGCCTGTCTGGGTTGAGCGTGTATCACTTGTGCATTTCTGGAGATGCCATGGCAACAGAGCATCCCCAAGGCCTGGACTCGAGACCTGGGTAATGGGGGAGAGTTTCCGACCTGCACAGGACAAGCCCTCTGTGAGGGTCCCACCTGCGGCACCCTCCCAGGCCTCAGAGAACCCTGGAGGTGGCTCAGACAGAACTGGCCACAGTCTCTCTCCTCATGTGTTCCAGAGGGGTGGGGGACAGACAGCCCCCCAGCCCGCCCCAGAGCCTGGGGGACTATGACACAGTGCACACTTGCACACCCCAGGACTTGCAGGGCCTCACTCTCCCCACCTGAGAAGTGCAGGGGGCAGGGGAGAGTCTCGGACCTCTGGGTCCATCATTCTCTGGCCCTGGTGGCAGACACCATCAGTGTGGGCTCTGGCCCATCTGGCTCCCATGCCAGCTCCTCCTGGGAAGCTGTGTGACCTCGGCAGGTGCCATGCAGAAGGCCGTGGAAGCAGTAAGTGACGTGTCAGGGCTGCTCACGGGCACGACACAGGGAATGCTGCAGCCTGTCTTAAAGGTTGGGGCAATGGCCACCAAGACCTTGGATTCAACCTCCACTTCCAGCCATGATGGAATTAACGGAGACTGAATTTACTCTCCTCCTGCCTGAGCAATGAAAAACCCAACACAAAATCTATGAAGCCGTGGACAACAGGTGGCACAGCCCAGTGGTCCCTGGGAGCAGGGGAACAAACCCACCACTCCTAAGCCGCAGCACAGGGAGGGGACCCCTGGTGGGGGACCCCTGGTGGAGTCCAGTGGACTCGCTCAGAGTGTGGCAGCTGGACGTGCGAGACAGGGTCCTGGGTGGAGACAGCTGCACAGAGTGAACTCCAGAAACTCGCAGAGCGCCTCCCTCAAGTCTTCCGCTGACGCTGAGCAGCACACGCATGGGGATACTCCTGAGGCTGGGGACAGACCCGCCGGAAAGGAGCAGCAGCTGGAACAATTGCCAGTGCTCACGCAGGACCAGAGTGGAAACCCCTCCTAACACACAGGCCTGCAGGACCGTCCTCAGAAGGACATTGCCTAAAGAGTGCGAAACAGGTTCCCAGACCAGGCATAAGCAAGCTTTCCCCATGAAGGGCCAGAAAGTAAATATGTTGGGCTTTGCAGGCCGTATGCTCCCCGTCACTACTGCTCACACCTGCTGTTGTAGCACACAAGCAGCCACAGACAGTACATAAATGAATGTATGTCTGGGTTCTAGTATTTTTAAAAGCAAGCAGTCAGCTTAATTTGGCCTGTGGTCCACAGTTTGCCAACTCCTACCCTAGACTTAAGTTGGCTCTGGTTCTGCCTAACACAGCTTTACAGCAAGCCTCAAAAGCATTAGATTGTTTCCAAGTAACTTAACTGCATCCCAAAACACAGCTCCAAAATACTTAAAGGAAAAAATAAAACAAACAAACAAAAAAAACCACCATGTCTGGTATCTACTTAAAAATTACCACATACACCACATACACACAGAAACAGGAAAATAAGACCCACAGGAAAAAAATCACTCAATCAAAATTGACCAAAAACTGACACAGATATAACAACTGGTAGACAAAGACATGAACACAGTTATAACTGTATTCTATGTGTTCAAAAGAAGGAGAGACATGGAAGAAATATTTTTAAGCCAACAAATTGAACCTTAGAAAATGAAAAATGCAACATTTAGGATGAAAAGTATATGAAGCGGAATAGATTCAACACTGTAGAAGAAAAGATTAGTGAACTTGAAGACATACCAATAACAATTATCTAAAATGACATACAGTGAGAAAGACACTGAAAAACATGATCAGAGCATCAGCAAACTGTGGATCAGCTTCAAGCTGTTCAATATATGTATAATTGGAGTCCCAGAAAGTGCTGCGGTTGGAAGTAGGGGAGAGACAAAAAAACTTGAAAAAAAAAATACCAAAACGCTCCCACATTTGATAAAAACTAAATTCACAGGTCCAAGAAGTTCAATGACTTCCAAGCAGAAGAGACATGATGAAACCTATGCCAGAGAACATCACAATCAAATCACTTAAAAAATCGGTAATAAATAAAGACTCTCTGAAGCAGCCATTGCATATTGAGGGACAAAGTAACCAGACATCTCCTCGGAATCGGTGCAAGCCACCAGACAATGAACATCTTTAAAGTACTAAATGGAAAAAACCATCAACATAGAATTCTACACCTGGAGAAAACATCTTTCAAAACCAGATATATTTTTCAGGTATATAAAAGCTGAGAGAATTTGCCCCCAGCAGTCCTGACCAGTTATTACCAGCCCCTTGCAGAGGTAGAGAAACTGAGGCTCTGGAGTGCTGTGGCTGCCTCCATGGCATGGGCTCAGGCCCTCCTCTCCCTTACTGGGGGTGTGGAATGGAGACAGAAAGAGCTACTCTCCTCCCCCAACCCCCATCCTCCAGCAGCAGGCTGGGGACAGACCTGGCTGCGGCACCTCAGTGTCCCCATGCCCCCCTCAGGCTGGTTGGATCAATGAGAAGCCATCTGAAGAGGCCTGGGAAGTTTCTCTGGGTGTTAGGGAGGCCTCCCGGGATCCCTGGACGGTGGTCCCTGCCGGCTCCTGGCACTCTCCAAACCAGCGTGCCCATCCTGTGGCTCTGAGGGCCCGGGGTAGAGGGAGTCTGTGTACTCAGTAACACATGCTGACCCCAGCCCCAGCAAGGATAACCAGGCCACCCAGTTAACACCGTATGAGTGTCCCTTTTCTGGAGAGCACGGAGGAGCGGTGATGCCTACTCCTATTCTCCAGAGGGACAGTTGCTGTCCCAGGGCCACACAGTCAGCCAGCGGCAGAGGCCTCCTGTTCCCAGGCGCTCCTCTCCATGGGGGGGCCTGCGTGGCTCCCAGCTCTGAGCCCACCCATGGCCTCCCAGAGCCCACCTTGGCTCCCGAAACAAATACCGGACCCTCAGCACTGTGCTCAATGCGCCTGGGCCTCCCTGGCTCTGCCACGCCCTTCCTGGGTGGCCTACGGGGGGTCAGTTCCCCGCTCGAAGCCTCAGTTTCTCTTCTCGGTAACGTGGAGTTGAACTGGATGAACCGTGAGGTCCCTTTTCCCTCCTTTTCCCTCCGATATTCATCAGCTCTCTGAACGCCTTCCCCACCCTCTGGCTGTGAAGACCGAAGCCTCATTAAAGCCAATTAAAGGAGGCGCAGGCCTCACGAGCACCAGGCGGCTGTAGTGGGTCAAGGGCATGAAGCGCACACTGGTCACACCCAGAGCAGCAGCCCGGCAGCCCCAGGGGCAGCCCAGCCGGTGGCGTGGACGTCGGCCTCCTCACCACGGCTTGGGGATGCTGTGGAGACGAGGGCTGGCAGAGCCTGGGCAAAGGCTGTCAGGTGACCAGGGCTTGGCCCCTGGATGAGGCAAGAGGCAAAATCCCTCCCTCCTCTCACCAGCCACAAGGGCTTCAGGGCACCCAGACCCACAGGTGCAGGGTCCAGCCGGACTGCCCAGCATGGCAGCACATGGCCCCAGCCAAGAGTGTCAGAACCATAGATTTGAAAGCCTTTAAAACCTCAGCTTCTCCAGGGTCTAAGATCGACAGACAATGATGTCACGGGGCATCCTAATCCCCCGGGAAGCCTGGCCTGGAAAGGACTTGCCGAAAGTCATACAGTGAGCCAGGGGAGGGTCGAGGCCCCTGGGCCACCTGGAGTCCACATCCTCTCTGCTGCAGTCTACCAAGCCTCTGCTTGAATGCCTCCCAGGACAGGGAGCTCACCACTTCTCATCCCAGACTACTCCCAGGGAAAGGCTCTGAGCAGAGGGGTGAATGCCAGTTCTGTGCCAGGCTCCACAGTGAGTGCTGTACATCCCAGTTTTTCCCTTTACATCTCACCGTGGATTTATGAGGCAAGCGGTGGCATCGCTGTGGCATCGAGGAGAAAGGAACGAAAGGTCAGAAAGGCAAAGCCACTACCTTAGGGTGGCCACGAAAGATAACAGCAGAGCTGGGGCTCGGGCCTGGGTCCACATGATACCAACGCCTGTCTTCTCACCGCCCCGCGTGGCATTTAACCTGGGAAGGGACCTTCCCAGGGGTCATTCAGATGACCGGGTCCAGGGCCAGCGTGTGCCAGGGTGCGGGTGAGACCCCACCTTGCTCCCGGCTGCTCTCTGTGCGAGGGCAGCTCAGCACTTCTGGGCACTCATGTCTGCTACTGCTTGAAGACAAGTGCCCGGTCCCTATTTTACAGATGAAGAAACTGAGGCCCAAGGTCACCCAGCATGGGAGTGGCTAAGTGGGGTAGGTGAGCCAGGACCCTCAGCTTCAGGGCGAGTCTCCCGCACGAGGGAGACCAGGGACTTTGTGGAACCCAATCCAGGCCAGCCACGCCGAAGACCTCAGCTTTCTCGTCTGTGCTCTGAGCATTCTGAGCATTGCGGCAGTCCCTGCGTCTCGGGTCACAGGAGGGAGGGCGGCCCCGGGGCTGTGCGGCTGCCTGTGAGTGGAGTGTCCGGGGCGCTGTGTCCCTTCCTCACAGGGCTCCTTCCTGGAAGGGTTGCTCCCGGCTCTCCCCTAAACGCTTAATTAAGACGCAGGCACCGTGGGACAGGGAGCCTTGCAGAAGACAGGAGCCAACTCCGGGATTATGTTATCAGATGGTTCCCCACCCTGACAGAGGCGAGCCCTGGGCACTGGCTGGGAGCTGCCAGAGCAGGCAGCAGGCAACTGCCCGGACCCGTGGCAGCAGCCTGGGCGTGAACCTGGGCCGGCCGCTCGCTCCCGGGGCTCCAGCTGGGCCACGCCGGGGCCTCTCATGGCCCTGCGGGCTGTCCTGGTGCTGCCTAGCTGAGGCATGCGATGAGAGCCCGCCCTCCTGGTCCCCAGGAAGGGACCAGGCAACTCCCGGGCCACAGCGACGGGCAGTGGCCGTGCTCACCGTCACCCTGTCCCTTGGAGTCCCAGTGTGCTCAGACTGCTGCCCCGCCCGTCCCCTCAACATGGAGCCCAGTGTTCGAGTGCCAGGGAGCCTCGTGAAAATGCTTTTACTGTCCTGAGTCAAGCCAGGGACAGGCGTGAGGCTCCGATGTGCCCATCGAGGGGCAGGGCTGAGAAGGACAGCGACGCTGCTTCTCCAGGGAACGGGGTGCTCAGACCTGGGGTCTGGGCCCAGCTCGGCCAGTTATCAGCCCTGTGACCTTGGGCAAGTTGTTCGCCCTCTCTGCGGCCCACCGAGCCTCGGCTTCCTCATCCAAACAATGGCGACAACACCTCCTTTATGGCGCTGCGGTGAGGATTACAGGTGTAGGTGAGGTGCCCACTCAGCACCTGGCGTGGAGCTGGCGTTTAGTAAACGCCTCATTAAGCCGCTTTCATTCTCCTGGAGCCGAGCCGCGGGCCAGGACGTCAGTGCGTGAAGGCGGGGGCTTGGCAGGAAAGATGTGGGGTTCATCAGGCATCATGAAACTGGGTTCAACTTAACTTCTCTGGGTCTCTGTTCCCAAGCCCTGGCGTGGCGGGCAGAGATCTGGGGTTCGAGGCTGGCCTTGGCCACTGCACCGCGCCCTCCCTCGGTCTCCTCAACTGTAAAATGGGGAAGGTGTGATTCGCCCCTGCCCCCAGGGCCTCACCCTGGGCTGCCAGGGGGCCGGTGAAGGGATCCCACAGCCCCCCCCCCCCCACATCATGCTGGGGGCGCTCAGCGTCTGCTGGAAGAGCCACTTGTCTCTGGCTGAGGCTGGCCCTCCCTGGCCCTCTCCCCGGCCTGGCCCAGCCTCACCCCTCTCTGAGGCTGCAGCCGAGCACGGCCGGGGCTTGGCCCTCCCAGGCGTGATCCTACAGGCCCAGCCTCTGGTATGCAGCTGGAACCCCACGGCAGGTTTTCCCCAGACAAATTGCTGGCTCCCGGGTGCAGGGGGAAGGGCAGGCAGAGGACCTTCCATACCGGAATCGGAGCCCACTGAGGCTGGAGGGAAGCTCAGAGGGCACAAGCTGCCGTGGTTCCAGACCACGCACCAGGGGAGTGAGACCCAGGACCCATCTGCCTCCTGTCCCCGGAGTCTAGAATCACAGGGCAGGAGGGGGTCAGAGCTGAAGGGACCCTCAACAGTCTTCAAGGCCTGTACCCATTTTACAGATGGTATGGCCGGGGCTTGGAGAGGAGCTGGCACTTGTCCTGGCCACACAGCCAGGCAGAGGCAGAGCAGGGACCTGACCCCAGTACCCTTGGCTCCTGGTACTGTGCCCACTAGCTCTATTCCAGCATTTTGGGAAGGGGGTGGGTCTGGCAGTAGTCCTGGCAGGAACACAGCCGCTCCCCGGCATGCGTGTGCGTGCTGTGTCACTTCCCTGCCCCAGGGTCTGCCTGTTGTGCTGACGACAGGACAGGTAAGTGAGGAGGTGGTGGGCTGGGCCTTCCTGACTCAGCGCCAGCAGCCCTCGCCCAGAAGGCCCTGGTGGGAAGGGGACAGTGTGTGCGGCCAGGTAGCCTGGACAGTGGCATCCCGGTGCCAGGCCACAGGCGGGGGACGGGTTCTCCCTACACTGGTGCCAGGTGAGAAAAGGAGGTGGGAGCAAGGGGACAACAGGTGACTCACAGGGAGAGAGAAGGCCGGGAGAACTCTGGGCAGGCGGCAGACAGAGCGCCCCGTCAGCATCTGTCAGTGATCCAGCCCAGCCCCTGCCAGCCTGGAAGGCAGCTGGGGCAGGGGAGACAGAGGGTCGCAGGTGGCCTGGATCAGCTGTCCCTCCAAGTCCCTGATTGTCACTTTGTCTTACTAGGGCCAGGGCACAAGGGTAGGGGACTGGTCCTAGAGTTGGAGGGCAGCACAGGCCTGGTCCTCCCTCCACCCAAGAACCAGCTAGGTGACCTTGGGCAGGGACTAACCAGTCAGGCCTTAGTTTCTACATCTGGAAAACGGGGCAGATAACACTACTGGAGATTATAAAGTGCCTTGCACTCAGGAAACAGTGGTGTTGTTATTACAGCCCCTACGGGCGCCATTGGCCTTGGGTCCCAGGATGGATACAGAAGGGAAGTACTTGGGGCCAGAAAGCAGGGGCTTGGCTCCCCACGGTGCTGTGTGCCTCAGTGTCCTTGTCTGTAAGATGAGGGGCTTGGCCTCCATCAAGTCTTAAGTCTAAGGCCCCTCCTGTTGCGTGCTGTCTGAGGGGGGGCGGGGGAGTCTCGGGGCGAGTGCCCTGTCTTGAGGGGTACAAAAGCAGAGGGCAGTGCCCACCTGTGGGGGCTACAGGAAATCACCCATGGTGGTGCCACACAGACAGACCAGGGCTCAGACCTGAGACTTCTTCCTGGCCATGTCACTTTAGACAGGTGACATTAATAATCTTGCGGGGTTTTTGTGGGAAGCAAATGAAGCTCTGGGGCCCATGGGACTGCCTGGAGGGGCTGGGTCTCAGCTGTGGCCATAGAGATGGGGGAGGGCGGGGGGGCAGGAGGAGGAAGTCAGGCCCAGCAGGGGAGCCACGAGTGCCCATCCCTGGGCTGGGCTGTCCGTCTTCCCGTCTGCAGGAGATTAGACCCTTCGGTTCTTCCGTCTGCCTCCTTCCTATTGCTGGTGGGGAGGAGGGCATGGAGGGGGGGACCCTGGCACAGCAAATCGAGCCCCCTAATCCAGGGACACGGTATCCGCATTTCTAAAATGGGGGTGGAGGCTGGGTAAGGGGGTCCCAGCAGGCCCTCTCAGGGGACTGGGTGCTACGGCCTCCAGCCAGAGTCACCTCCATCAACAACAGCAGCACCTGCCTACCCCGTGGCAGCTGTGGGGCGGGTCATTCTGCCTGAAAACTAGGAAGGTCCCTTCCTCCTCCTCCTCCTCCTCTTCCTCCAACTCCTTCCTCATTCCGTCTCCTGATAGTCCATCTCCACCATAGCCAAAGGTGCAGCTTTTATCCTCACCACCTCAGTTTTATAGGCCAGAAACCCAAAGCCACAGAGCTGCCAGGGTCAGCCAGGGAGGTGGGAGCAGGCGGGCTGTGAGCCAGGCTCCAACGTGACTAGCTGACTCAGCCGCCCCTGGTGGGGCAGGGACTCCACCTCCCTGGAAACCTGAGCCCGGGCCACCTCGTCAGCTCCTGACCCATTTCTGGTTTCTCTGCCCACGTGCTCCCCCAGGCTGTCTGTCAGCCAGGATGGTCCCCAAAGCCAGCATTCCAGCCTTGTGCAATTAGCTGTCCTGCTCTGAGACCGGAACAGTGAAGAGGTGAGAAGAGGTGAGACCCTGCTAGGACTACCTTATCCCACAACCTGAGGCCAGACCTGCCTTCAGAATCCATCTCAACACAGCTCACTAGGTAGGCTTTATCAGTCACGCCAGGATGTGCTTTGAAACGATGAAAAGGTACTTCCACTCAGCAGGAAGGAGCACCTGTTCATGGTCACAGCTGTCCCGCAGTAGCCTGGCTGTCTCTGCAAGTGGCAAGCACCCCTTCTCAGAATGTGTGTCAGCCAAGAAATGGCCACTCACCCACAGCTGGAGCTCTGCACAGCCTGGCAGGAGTCAGAGAAGGAAGGTCCAGAGAAGGTTTGAGGTCCCTTCCAGTGGCAAAATTCAATCCAGGTGGACAACCCTTGGCTGGACTCCCTCCACTTCCACCAGTGAGGACCACACCACCCCTGCCCATGCATCCCAGCCTGGAAAGCTTCTGCCATTGCAAAGTTCACTGAGGCTCGGAGAGAGTGAGCAACTCACTCTCAGTTGCTCAGCACAGCCAGAAAACAAACAGATTTGAACTCAGACCTCCAGGTCAGCCTCAGATGGGCTTAGGCTCATTGTCAATCTCCATGCCCATCTCCCCAACCCCAGCGAAAGCTCTCCCCACCGGAGAGCTCAAGGTGTGTGTGAGCGCCTCCTGCTTCTCAGGGTGAATCAGAGCCACCCTAAGGGACAGTAAGTGAGGAATGGCCCAGAGATTCCACCCCGCCCCACCCCATCACAGCACCTTCTTTTGGGGAACCTGCTCACTAGGACTGGGGAAACCAGAAACATCCCCCAGCAATGCACAAAGGCCTCTTGAGATGGGGCAGCCCACTGTCCCCTGCTAGAGGACCCAGGCACCCTATCCCTCTGCAAAGGAACTGAGGAACCCCATGAAGCCAGGGAGGAAACTTCCTCCCAGGAGGCAGCCAGGCAAACTGCAGAGAGACCCTTCGGGACCGTGTTGAGGTCCCCAGGTTGGGCGCTGAGCGCCCGCGTACCGAGGACTGGGCCAGCCCCCTGTCTCGGGGACTGCCGCCTCCGCTCCTCACCTTCTGGGCCTGGCTGATCATCTTGCGCACCACCTCCTTGATGTGGGCCTGCCCGTCGATAGGGGGCTGCATGTAGACGCTGGCCCGGGTCACTCCGCGGTAGGCGATGGTGTCCGGCCAGCCCAGGTCCAGCTGCGGGATGGAGCGGTCCGACTTCTGGGGCCAGTACTCCAGCGAGAGCAGCGGCTTGGCCTCGGTGGGGGCCCCTCCTGCCCCGCTGGCTTCCTCACCGTCCCCCGCCCCGAGGTCCTCGGGCCCCCGGCAGGGCCCCACGCCCCGAGGGTCCTCGGAGCCCGGGTCATACACCTCGATGGTCTCCAGGATGCGCCTGAGCTCCAGCTCTGAGAGGAAGTCGCGGATGTTCTCCCGCTTCAGCACCTCGTAGAAGGCGTCGCGGCCACGGGCCACCAGGGCCTCCAGCGCCAACCGCTGCTCCTCGCTGTAGAAGAACTCGGGCTTGGACTCGCTGGAGCGCCAGTTCACATGGTTGTCGTCCAGGCACTGCACCTGGGAGAAGGCCATGGTGCCACCTGCCCAGGCCCTGCTGCCGGCGGCGGGTGGGTGACGGGAGCGCTCGGCAAGGTCTGGGTCCTAATCCGGCCCGGCTCGGGCACAGTGCACTCCGGGCCGCCGCGCCGCCGCTCCTCCGCCCACGAGCGACCTGCGGAGAGACCAGGTGAGCCGCGCGGGGCAGAGGACAGGCGGCGGGGAGGGGCGGGGAGGGGCGAGGCGGGGGTGGGGACGTGCGACGGGAGGGCCGGGCTGGGGGCGGGAGGATGCAGTGGGTGTCGGGACAGGGCCACGTCCCCAGGACCCG
The DNA here is from genome assembly GCF_041146395.1 of Eulemur rufifrons. Taxonomy (NCBI): domain Eukaryota; kingdom Metazoa; phylum Chordata; class Mammalia; order Primates; family Lemuridae; genus Eulemur; species Eulemur rufifrons. The sequence goes on from NC_090991.1 coordinate 5,426,062, forward strand.
TGTGTGTGGAGGGGACAGGGACCCGCACCCCAGAAGGCTTCCGAAGTTTTCGGCAACTTCTGCGGGAACCCCCAGAGGTGTGCGCGAGGGGAGGCGGGAGGCTGCGCCCCGCATCTCCGGGGCTTCCGGGAAGGGAGCGGTCTCCAATTCCCCGGGCGCCGGGGTCGGCAACCCGAGAGGCCTGCCGGGAGGAGGCCCGGGCTCGGGGAGGGGTCCAGGGGACCCGGAAGCGCGGCTGGCAGGCGGCAGCGCCCCGCGGGGCCCGGGATGGGGGGCGTCGGGACGCACTTACCGGGCGGGCACGGACGGAGCGGGGGCGCACAAGCGGCTGGGGGCCGGGGCCGGGCAGGAGCCGGCCGGTGACTAAGTGTCGCCCCGCCCACCCAGCCGCCGCCACCTGCGGTCACGTGCCGCCCCGGGGCGGGGCCGGAAGCTGATTCACTCCTCGACAGACGCCGACAGACGTGGGGCAGGTGTGGCGCCTCTATCCCCCTGTTGCTTGAATTCTGAGAAAGCTCACCGAGGCCAAAGCCCCGGAGCTCCTGGAACACTGCAGCCCAGAGAGGGACAGTGTTCTCGCTGAGGTCACACAGCGGGTCAACAACTTTGACACCCTCGGTGACCCTAGGGCCTGTTGGCCATCCTGGACCAACCGTAGCTGTGCCCAGTCTTGCAGGTGGGACGGGAAGTCCGTGCGGGTGTATAGATACCCAGGCGTCCAGTGTTAGAAATATGGATGGGGTCCTGGGCTGGAAGCCCCCAGGCAGGGTTTGGGCACTGTCTGATCCCACCTCAGGGGCTTTCACAGGGCCGGTGTGGAGCGAGCAGATACCCAGTTCTTAGTCCTAAGCCCTGCTCCCTGCTGGGAGGGGGCTCGTGGCTGGTCCTGCGTGATGAGCAGGCCCCACCTGAACCCTGGGGCAGGGAGGGGCCCAGAGGGCTGCTGTGGGCTGGGGTCAGGCCCAGCTCTCTGCTTGGCTTCCCCTGGGCTTGGGACCCCAGTTATGGGGCGGTGTGGGGACCACATCTGAAGGCAAGCTGTCAGGGCCCTGGGACGGCAAAGCCCATTAAACCTAGCCCAACAGACAGCCCCCACCCCATGGCGTGGTGCAGCCAGTCTGCCGGGCACCCAGGCCAGCCCTCCCCTCCCCCATCCTTGCTCTGGATCTGGATGGGGCTGGTTTGAGGCCCTGAGGACACTGCTCTCTGCTGCTGAGGGCTGGCTCGTGACATCTCCAGGCCTTGTGCCCTCAAACCCCCTCCCCCAAGACCTTCCCTGCCATCCATCACCTGTCAGGCCTCCTTGCCCTTGAATCCACTGCCCTGAGCAGTGACTGCCCTCTCAGGCCTAGCACCCTGTGGTCCCCATCCCTGGCCCCTCAAGCCTCAAGTCCTGCACTCCCTGCCATACAGCCCCACCCTGGCCCTGAGGGCTTTACACTGAGTCTGAACACAACGGCCCCGGGAGGTCAGGCCCCTCCCACGCACACAGACCTGCATCCTCCCCTGCCTCCAGGGCCAGAGAGGGGCCGTGGTCCCAGTGGGTGAGCCCTGCCTGGATCCCTGAAGTGTCATTTATAGTCTCTCTGCCACTGTGGAACCCCCCCCCAAGACCCTCTCTGGGCCTCAGCTTCTCCTTTTGTTCTTACCAGTGCACACAGGCCCTGGGGCTCAGGACTGAAAGACCTCGGGCCTTCCAACCTCTGCAGTTACCTGCCCATAATTATCAATTCACAGGAAGTTGTAAAAACAAATGAAGAGGGAGGTCACCTACATCCTTCACCCAGTTTCCCCCAATGGTGACATCTTGCATAACTATCGTATTAATACAATGATATCACAGCCAGAAAATTGACATTGGTGCAATCCACAAGGCTTGTTTAGTTTTCACCAGTTTTATGTGCACTCATTTGTGTGTGCGTGTGTAGCAATGTATGCAACCTTATTTCGTGTGTCGATGTGCATAACCATCACAGCAAGATACAGAACTGTCCCGTCACTGCAAAGCTCTCCCTCTGCACAGCCACCCCACACACCCCCTCCTCCCCCATCTCTAACCCCTGGCAACCACTAACTACTCTGTTCCACAACACTACAGTTTTGTTATTTCAAGGATGCTGTATAAATGGGAAACATCCAATGCAAACTTTTGGTATTGGCTTCTTTTTCCCACTCAGCATAATTGTCCAGTGTTTCATCCAAGTTGTTGTGTCTATGAAATTTGTTCCTTTTCATTGCTGACTGGCATTCCATGGTGCTGATGTGCCACAGTTTAACCATCTCAGTGGCGGAAGGACATGTGGCTTGTCTTCACTTTTTGATTATTGCCAGTAACCTGCCATGAGCATCTGTGTGCATACATATACACGGGGGGCTGCGCTTGTCTGGCGTACACGCCTGAGAGTGCTGTTCCTGGGTCCCGTGGTACTTGCCTGCTCAATAACAAACTGCCACACTGTTTCCCGGAGTGTCTGCATCATTTTACGTTCTCTCCACAATGTGCGAGTGACCCAGTTTCTCTACGTTCTTGCCCATGTGTGCTGTCATCACTAGTTTTTTATTTTGCCCATTCTCATAGGTATGAAATATCTTATTGTGATTTAAATTTGCACTTTCCTGATGCTAATATCACTGAACATTTTTCATGTGCTAATTTACCATCTCTACACCCTCTTCAGTGAAATGTCTGTTCATGTCTTTTGCCCATTTTCTAATCGGATTTTCTATTCTTTACTATTGAATGCTGAGAGCTGTTTATATATTCTAGATGCAGGGTTTCTGACCGGTATGTGGCCTGCAAATACAGGTGTCTTGCACTGAGCTAAAGTATTTAATTTTGATGAGGTCCAATTGATCAACTTTTTTCTTTTATGCTTCATGCTTTTAATGTCAAGTCTAAGAACTCCTTGCCTTGCCAAGGTCAAAATAAATATGTAGAGATGAGGCTGAGCAGGGTGACTCATGCCTGGAATCCTAGCACTCTGGGACGCCAAGGCGGGAGGATCGTTTGAGCTCAGGAGTTCGAGACCAGCCTGAGCAAAAAGCAAGACCCTGTCTCTACTAAAAATAGAAAGAAATTATATGGACAACTAAAAATATATATAGAAAAAATTAGCTGGGCCTGTTGGTGCATGCCTGTAGTCCCAGCTACTTGGGAGGCTAAGGCAGGAGGATTGCTTGAGCCCAGGAGTTTCAGATTGCTGTCAGCTAGGCTGATGCCACGGCACTCTAGCCCGGACAACAGAGTAAGACTCTGTCTCAAAAAAAAAAAAAAAAAAAAAATGTAGAGATGAGGCTGGGCTCAGTGGCTCATGCCTGTAATCCTAGCACTTTGGGAGGCTGAGGGAGGAAGATTGCTTGAGGCCAGGTGTTCAAGACCAGCCTGGGCAATATATAGAGATGCTGTCTCTAAAAAAAAAAATTAGCCTGGCATCGTGGCGTGTGCCTGTGGCCCCAGCTACTCAGGAGGCTGAGGCAGGAGGATTGCTTGGGCCCAAGAGTTTGAGGTTGCAGTGAGCTGTGATGATGCCACTGCACTCTAGCCAGGGCAACAGAGCAAGACCCTAGCTCAAAAAAAAAGCAAAAAACCTGTAGATCACTGCATTTAATGTATTATTTAGGAAGAAAGAATTTACACTTCGGGAACTGGTGGGGGAAGGAATGGGAACAAAAGAAAGAAAGAATTGCACTTCAGGGCATACACACACACCTCGTGGTCTTCGCTATGTCACAAGAACACAGAGAAGGTTAGGGGTTTTATAAAAAGCAGAAATGTTACATACTGCTCTTTGAGAAAGTTCATTGGCTCTAGTAGGCGGTGGGGAGCTGGGAAGTTCTGACTGGTCGGTGATGGTGATGCGGTGGGCTGGGCGAGAGCAGTCCTAGAGCTGCAGCAAGTTATCTCAGCAGCTGTAGATAAAACTGGTTTCGGGTTACAACAGGCAGTTTCAGCAGCCAGGCTCACAGGGAATGACATTCTTTCAGCAATGCTATGTACCCTGAACTGCTCCCCCCAAATTTTGACTCTGTTTTAGTTGGGTGTGACAAAAATGGCCCAATTTGTAAGATCAACTTTCACAGCCTAGACCCAGGTCCTGAAGATTTTCTCCTATTTTTTTCCCAAAAGTTTCATGTTTTTTTTTATATTTTACATTGAAATCTGTGATCTATTTTGGTTTTTGTTAATTTATTTTATTTTTTTAGGCTGGGTTATTTATTTATTTATTTTTTGAGACAGAGTCTCGCTCTGTTGCCCTGGCTAGAGTGCCTCGGCTACAGGCATGTGCCCATGCCCAGCTAATTTTTTCTATATATATTTTTAGTTGACCAGATAATTTCTTTCTATTTTTAGTAGAGACGGGATCTCACTCTTGCTCAGGCTGGTCTCGAACTCCTGACCTCGAGCGATCCTCCCGCCTCGGCCTCCCAGAGTGCTAGGATTACAGGCGTGAGCCACCGTGGCTGGCCTAGGTTGGGTTTTTTTTTTTTTTTTTTTTTTTTGAGACAGAGTCTCACTCTGTTGCCCGGGCTAGAGTGAGTGCCGTGGCGTCAGCCTAGCTCACAGCAACCTCAAACTCCTGGGCTCAAGCGATCCTCCTGTCTCAGCCTCCCGAGTAGCTGGGACTACAGGCATGCACCACCATGCCCGGCTAATTTTTTCTATATATATTTTTAGCTGTCCATATAATTCTTTCTATTTTTAGTAGAGATGGGGTCTCGCTCTTGCTCAGGCTGGTCTCGAACTCCTGAGCTCCAACGATCCGCCCACCTCGGCCTCCCAGAGAGCTAGGATTACAGGCGTGAGCCACCGCGCCCGGCCCTAGGTTGGGTTTTTAAAAATTATTTTTATTTTTATTTTTTTTGGCTAGTCAAGTGAAGCAGTGGGAGTGGAGAAGGAACAAAGGAATCTGTAACTGGTTGTGATCAATTAGTTGTAAACACCCCTGCACTAGGACCACCGATGTGATCTATGTTGCGTTAATTTTATATAAGTGTGTGGTTTAGCTTGAGGTTAAGTTTCTGGCCTACAGATGTCCCCAGAAGTGTTTTTACAGAGGAGGAAACAGCCTCAGAGACTTTAAATAATCACTCGGGATCACACAGCAAAGGATTGGGAGAGCTGGACTCGAACCCAGGTCTGTGAGCCTTTCTCCTGCTTCTATAGCAATGGCAGTGTCTGGGCTGGCTCCCAGGGGTGGGCCAGGCCTGGCTGGGGAGTAGGGAACACCTTCATTACCCCTTGACACATTGTGGCCTGTTTCAGAGAGGATCATTCAGTCAGTCAACAAACACTGGCAGAGACTGTTGGGGCCTAGGCTTCTCCCTAAGGTCCCATCGTCATACTCTGGTGGGGAGGCAGGACAGACACAGGTCATGGAGTTATTGGTGCCATGGAGGATGTTGCCCCAAAGCTGGGGGCCCCAACATCCTTGATGAACATGAGGAATGAGGATGGGCCCCTTGGTTTATGAGGAGGGAAAGGTATTCAAGGAGAGGGAGCCGCAAACACAGACACAGAGGTGTCCAAGAGAGCCTGGGGTGCCAGAAGTCTGGGTGAAATTAATGGGGGTGAGGGTGGCCAAGCGGGTGGAGGGCCTTGATTAGAGCCCATGATCCCCTGCAGGGGTTGGAGAACAACAGAGTGCTGTGAGCAGGGAGGATGTGGGCAGATTGGTGGTTTCAGAAGTTCCCTTTGCTTGCTTGCAGCTAAGGTGGGTTAGGGGCAGTGAGGAGGTGGTTCAGTTCCCCTGGTAACCAAGCAGGACTCGGCATTGGCTGTGGGGAGGGAGGGCACGGGGCAAGGAGAGGGTCAGCTCCCAGGCTTCTGGTGTGGCCATGGCTGCTCGGGAGCGCCCAGGCCTGCAGAAGCCAGCACTCTGCAACCTCCACCTGGTTCCCCCACTCCCACTGGCCCCTGGGCTGCCACCCTGCAGCTGGCACACTGGGGGGACTGTGTTTCGATGGCGACACCGCCACCGCTGCTCTCATACAGGAGAGGTTGTTCTTTCTTGCTGCTCAGCACAAACACTTGGTTGAACCAGTGGTGCCAGAGGCGGTACCCCATGCCGGCAGCCTGGAGTGAGCTGAACAAACTTGGGAAGAATCTCCTGGCGCTGCTTTCTGAGCCATTATGTGGCTGCGACACCTCACCTGGCCCTCCCAGGAGGGCTGGGCCCTCCAAGTGCCGGAGTCAGCTAGAGCAAGCTCAGAGCCATCACCTGCCCTCTGAATCCTGGACCCTCATGGTGTCGGGGTCTTGCCATGGGGCCCCAGGCTCTGTCCTGGGTCTGCTGTGTGTTCCAGGCAAGTTATGTCCTTTCTGGTCCCGCAAAACCCGTAGGGGGCGGAGGTGGTAGGGTAGGGCAGCTGGATCAAATGGTGCCTGAACTCCTCCATGGCTCTTTCTAGGATCCTTTTTCCCTCTCCTCCTCTCCCCCGGTGTCTTTCCTCCCTACTCCCCACCATTCATTCACTTACTCATTCGTTCATTCAGCAAATGTTCACACAATGTCTCCTCTGGGCCCGGCCCTGGGCTGGGCGATACCTGGGACTTGGAGATGATTCAAACCCAGTGTCTGCCCTTGGGGAGCTCCTGTTCTGGTGGAGAAGGTAGACTATGTAAACAAACAACTGTGATTCAATCTTTGGCCTTAGGAGCCCTTGGGAGGAAGCTGCTACCGCCTGGGGTTGGGGGAGAGCCAGGCAGCCTCAGAGGACAAGCCCTTCGAAGCAGGAGGCGAGCAGGGTGGGGGTGGGGGTTAAGTGGACAGTGGCGTCTGCGAGGACATGGAGGAGGCGTCAGAGCCTGGGTGTGTGTGAGAAAATGCAAGCAGGTCAGGGCGGCTGGCACTCAGCGCTGGGATGGGAGGTTCCGGGACCAGTTCTAGGGCCTTGGATGCCATAGAAAGGACTTTTATTCCCAGGATGCCACGGGCTCCTGGGGAGGCAGGTGGGGAGGAGGATCCTGAGAAGGACGTGGTCCGATGAGAGCTGTGGTTTCGGAGGGCTGGTGAGGGGCCTGCAGCGCGTGGGCAGGGCAGGCCCAGAGGAGAGGGAGGAGCAGCCGTGGGCCTGGGGGCTGGCGGGTGGGGAGGAAACACTGAGGGGAGGTGGGCCTGGGGATGGCCCGGACCAGGGGTCCAGGGCTCAGAGAGGCTGGGCTGGAGACTGGGATGTGGCATGGGGGTCGTGGTGGGGGGTGGCCTAGGGGAAGGGCTCTGAGCCCCACCCCCTCCGTGGCTGGGCATCTACAGCAGGACCTTTCAGAAGGGGCGTTTGGAGGGGGTGGTCTCCACAGGGAGCACCGAGTCACAGAAACACCTTGTTGTGACGTTACCAGCCTCCCACAGGCCACCGCACCTGGAGAGGCTCCCCTTCCCGCCCCCTCTGCACACGGTCCCCTGGCTTCTGGCTCTGAGCTCCCCCACAGTCGCCGGGCTCCTGGCTTGCTCTGCGCTGTGTGGGCCCTGCTGAACACCCCTGGGGGCAGGGGCCAAGGGTTTTTAGAAAGTGTTTTATGGGAGGAAAAGTGAACGTGGGGTCCGTCCGACTCCCTCCGCCAGCTGTGTTTTGCCGGTGAGCAAGGCAGAGCCGACCGTGACTGCCTGGAGCCAGAGTCCTGCAGAGGGGGGTGGCCATGGCACAGGGTCGGGGTTCTGCCCCCACGCAGGGCTGGGGGCCAGGACGCCTGCAGTTATGGTTCAGTCTGAGTCTGGCCCGAGCCCAGGAAATTCATTCATTCATTCATTCATTCAAGGGATGACCGGTGTGCAGTGCCCCAGCCATGGAGACAGCACATGACAAAGTCCCCATCCTCACGGGCTCCCCACCATGGGGAGGAGGCAAGAAACCAGCAAACACCCCAGGGATGACAAGGAATGAGGAAGCAAACGATGTGGGGAGAGGGGACAGATGGAGAGCAGGGGAGGGGGAGGAGGCAGCCCCGGGGAATGCCTGGGGCAGCGGGAAGGCCCGTGTGGCTGCAGCAGGGGTGGGGTGAGGGGAGCAAGATGGCATGACCGGGAGGGGCGGGGGTCTGGATCATGGAGGGTCTTGCAGACCACTGAGAAGCTGAGCCATTGGAGAGTTCTGGGCCTTGGCTCAGGAAATGGCCTGGACTGAAGCTCTGACCCCGGGGTTGGGGGACAGTGACCCCACGCCTACATCGGGCAAGCTCAAGCAGGCAGGCCTTGCTGGTGGCACCGCGGCTCTCGCCCCACGAGAAGCCAGAATGGCTGGGATGGGGAGTGGGGAGACTGGCACCCCAGATAGTCTCCATGGCCAGCTGCTCACATGGGCAGGGCCACACTGCAGTCGAGCCCCTGGCCTGCAGATGTGGGGGGACAGGGAAGAGGGGTCATGATGGAGGGCAGGGTGGGAAAGAGTTGGGGGCGTTGGAGCCAGAAGAGTTCCCAGAGGCCAACCCCTCCTCATGGCTCAGACTGCAGGCGCCGGCCAAGCGGTCCCGTAGGGACAGGCTCCGCCGCAGCCGGGTCTGGGCCACCCCGGGTGCCCACGTCTGTGGGGAGAGGCACCGAGCATCCCTCTCTCGCAGATGACGTGGGCTGCGTGGTGCCGTCCGAGTGCCTGCGGGCCTGCGGGGCGGAGGTCGGCTGCTCCAACATCGCCTACCCCAAGCTGGTCATGGAGCTGATGCCCATGGGTGAGGCTGGGTGGGTGGGGGTCTGGGCGGGGATGGGGTGGGGGTGGAACCTGGGACCCAATGAGGGTGGAGGGCCCTGGGGGGCAGTGGGGGCCACTCTGGATCCAACGTGACACCTGGGTGAGATGTTCTGCTTCTAGGGGAAGAGAGAAGCACCCATGGTAGAAAACAGCTGTACACCTGTCACGTGTCAGGACCGTCCCAAGGGCTTCCCACGTGATGCACTGGATTCCTCTTAGTCAGGAACCCTACCTGCTGTTAGTATCATCCCCATTTTAAAGGAGGGAAACTGAGACCCAGGGAGGTTAAGTGACCTGGCCAAGGTCATATGGCAAGTAAGCTGCAAGCTGGGATTTGAACCCAATTAATCTGCCTGCAGACCTTGTCCCCTTACCCCATGCTATGCCATCTCTCCAGAAAGGCCATCTACTTTCTCTTCTTACATGTCTGCTGGGTGCCCAGCCCTCATGCAAAACAGCTTCTCTTTAAATGCTATGAGGTAGGGTATTGGCTCCATTTTACAGATGGGGAAATTGAGGCACAGGGAGGGGAACATGACTTGTATGAGGTTAGAGAGTGACTGAGACACAAACCCAAGTCCGCTGCTTACTCTGCCAGGACCAGGAGCTCAGGATCCCCATCCCCCACACCTGCAGGCATGAGCCCCCATCCTCTGTGTCCCCCAGAGACACCGCGGGCCCACAGGTAGAACTATGGGGCAGGTTTTGGCTTTTTCCGTGTGTCTCATGGCAGCAGCAGCCCTGGCGGTCTGATAGAGGGTGGCGAGTTCCCCAACACAGGAGGTGTGTAAGTGAAAACAACATAGCAAAGGCTGGGGAGGTCCCACTCTAAGCAAAAAGACGGAACAGCTTTCCGAGCCCTTCGCAGAGGAGCCTTTCATCTCAGAATTCTCAGGGGCTTGAGTTTTCCCTCTCCCTCTGGCGCCCTCCCTGGAAGCTTCCTGGTCCCTCAGGTGAGCCTCACTCTCCCCTTCCCTCCCCTCCCTCCCTCCCTCCTGCAGAGCCCAGGCCCGAGGGAAGTGAGTGCACAGACCTGGGATCAAATCTTGGCTCTGCCACTTGCTGGCCAAGATATTTGGGGCATGTCACTTCCCTGCTTGAAGCCTTGAAGCCTTGGTGTCCTCATTTATAAATTGGAGGTGATGGCATCTACTCCCCCACCCTTAGCCATGTTGCTGGGATTGAACATAGGAAAACTACCTGGCAAGGATGGGCCACTGTGGGTTCCCACCCAGACTCTGGGTTTTGCCGTCCCCTTTTGCTTTGGGCGAGGGGATGCCCTAACCACCCCACCCCCACCCCCCCAAAAGTGGCACCTCTGAGCCTGAGCCCTCAAGGGAGGGGGGCCCATGTCAGGCTTATCCCAGGACAAGGGGTGGAGGACAGACGGGCAGGGAGTTTGTAGAGGTGAAGGAGGTGCTTAAACACTTGATGAAAACTTGTAGGAGTCCTTGGAGACAGACTCAGACCAATGCCCAGAGAGTGGAGGTGACCAGCTTGAAGCCACACAGCTGGGAGTTGGCAGTGAAGCACCCTTCCACCTCTTTAGGGGTCTCCCTCTTCAACCCACAACCCCCAGAAGGCTTTGCACAGCAATGCCTCCCCCCTGGACAGAGACCTCACTCGCTCTCAGGCAATAAGGGAGCGGTTTTTCTCCCCTTCTGGGGAACCATAGCACCAACCAGAAAGATCCACTGTGCCTGCTGGGTCCTGTCACGCACAGGAAATGGTGGGAAGTTCCAGACTGGGCCACTGCAGGCTGGGGTGAGACATGAGCCCTGCCCAGGGTGTGACCTCCAAGCAGAGGGTCCCGCCCCAAGCCTTCCTCGCCACCCCCACCCCACCCTGAGGTTCTGCCTCTGGCCCGCTGTGAGTCCCTGGGCAACGCTCTTCCCTTCTCTGAGCTTCCATTTCCTCATCTGTCAGACGGGTTAATAATCCTTCCCTCCAATGAAGTCATGGGTGTGAAAGTGCCTTGTCAACTGCCAGGCTCCGCGCCGATCAGAGCGTCCACAATACCAGTAATTACAGTCGGGATTAGCATTGCCAGCAAGCTGGAGGCTCAAGCAGCAAGTTCACAAGTCCCCATGCATTGTCGTTGGCCTCCCCAGCCTATTATTTATTTATTTATTTTTATTTTTTATTTTTTAGATATGAGGTCTCTGTCACCCAGGCTACAGTGCAGTGGTGCGATCACAGCTCGCTGCAGCCTCAACCCCTGATCCTCCTGCCTCAGTCTCCAGAATAACTGGGCCTACAGATGTCATGCCCAGCTAATTTTATTTTTTGTAGAGATGGGATCTTGCTATGATGCCCAGGCTGGTCTCGAACTCCTGGCCTCCGTTGATCCTCCTGTCTCCACCTCCCAAAGTACTGGCTTGAGCCCCCACACCCGGCCCCCAGCCTACTTTTGGGTCTTGCTCACCTCAGACATCCTCAGCCTCTTTCCCTCCCAGCTGTCTGCCCCCAGGGACTCGTGAATGGCCGTGGGGCCTCAGGCAGCAGGGCCCAGGCAGGAGGGGCCCCTGGGGCCAGGGTGAGGGCCAGGCAGGGTCACAGCAAGCCCCTCCCCGACCCCAGGTCTGCGAGGGCTGATGATCGCAGTGATGATGGCCGCGCTCATGTCGTCGCTGACCTCCATCTTTAACAGCAGCAGCACGCTCTTCACCATGGACATCTGGAGGCGGCTGCGGCCCCGTGCTGGGGAGCGGGAGCTGCTCCTCGTGGGACGGTACGATTGCTCGGGTGCCGGGGCACTGGGGAGCACCCCAGCCACATGCCCACCCACGAGGTCCCACCAGAGGTGGGCTGAGGGAGAATGGCAGATGCCAAGGAGGGGAGAGAAGAGGCCAGAGTTCCTGTCTGCCCTTCGCGGTCACAGCCCCATCCAGGGCGCGTCTCTCAACCCTCTGCGGAGCCAGCCCTCCCTGCCCCAGCTGTCCCAGAGACCTCTCCGTCTCCCCCAGACCTGAGCCCCCAGCCCTCCTGATGGCTCCCAGTCACCCCAAAGAGGGCTCAGAGCCAGCATTTAGGACTGGCCCCCCTTGGGCTGCAGCAGTCCCCCAGTCTGGGGGGCCCTGGCCCCACTGAGCTCCTGCCCTCCTGCTTGTCCCCTCCTTACCTCAATGACTCACTCTGATCTTTCCCGACTCTACCCAGCATCCCCGCCTCCATGCAGTCCTCCCTGATACCCTGAACCAGGGAATGAGCCCCCTCCCCGCTGTCCCCCCAGGGGACTACTGCCAGATTCTTCCCACAGCACATGTGGCCATTATATCCAGCTGGTCTACCCGCCATCACTCCCCGCCCAGGGGCCCGGGTGCTCCTGAGGGACAGGGGCTGTGTCTGGCCTATCCCTCTATCCCATGCCCAGCCAGGCACCCCAGAGTCTCGTAGGGGTGAACTCCATGGATAATGAAGGCTGGTGTCTCTGAGTGTGTGCCCGCGTCTGTCTACTTGGGCCCGCTCCCACCCCTTGTTCCACCCGTCCTGTCCCCCCCCCCCCCGGTCTCCCTCTGGGCCACGTGGGCCCCACTCTGCTGGCTGAGGGACTCAGCCTTCTGGTGCATAGCTTGGCCAACAGAGCACCCTCTGCCCAGGGTCCTGTCCCTGGGGTGGGGTCTCCCCCAGAGCTCCAGGCAGTTGCCCCAGCGATGCAAAACAGCCGGGCTTCAGTCGGAAGGGCCCTGTTGGGACGTGCCCGATGGCGTGTGCATGTGAGCTCATCGGCAGGCCCGCAGGCTCCGCCAAAACAAGGAGCCTCTCGCCTCTCACAACGCAGGAGGCTTCCACACTGGTGCGTCCTGGGCACTTGGCCCTTTGGCCACCTCTTCGCTCTGGTTTCCCTGCTTCTCCTGAGTGGCTGTGTGGCCTGGCAGAGGCCCCGACCACGGCGTCTCCCCTGCGGACAGACCCCACTCGAAGCCCCTCCGTGTGCCAGCATCCTGGGAACTGGGACATGGGTCCCCTCCTGTACCCAGCATGTGCCTTGGCCCTCTGGCCTGGGACACTGGAAACCTCTGCACCTGCCTCGTGGCCCTCATGTCCCCTGCCTGCTACTTCCCAGACTCCTCGGAAGCAGGCTTCTTCCCTGCTCCCACCAGGCCCCACCTGCTCTGCCAGCCTGGTGTTCAGCCTCCCCGTGGGGCAGGGCATAAGGCTGTGTGATGCTGGGCAGGTAGCTCACCCTCTCTGGGCCTGAGTTCTCTCAGCAGCCAATTCAAAGGAGCAGAAAGGGCCCCATGCCGGGTGTCAGGCTGGTCAGCTCTGCCCCTCTCCCTTGTGAACCGCTGGGAAACCCGCGACACCTCCAGCCACTCAGACCCGTCTCAGCCTCCTCCTGCCTAAAACACATTGTTCGAGCCGTACTTCCACGGCCCCGTGGGGTCTCGGGCCTCTGGTAGGGTGGGTAGCAGGATCTGAGGCTCGATCATGGAGACAGGGGACTCACGGAGAAGGGGCGACGGAGCAGAGCTCAGAGGCCACAGGAGGAGGCCAGTGACCCTGACGGGGTCAGGCTGAGGGGGCTGTGGGAGCTGTCATAGGCGGGGGCAGCCGTGACTGGGGCTGTGTCTTTGCTTGCCCCAAGCCCCCACACCGGGTCCTCAGTTCCTCCCCTCCCCTCCCCTCCCCTCCCCGCTGTCCCCTCCCGTCTGCCTCCTCTGCTGGTCAGTCCACGGGTGGGGCCCAAGCCCCCGTGCCCTGCCGAGCTGGCCGTGTGCAGGATGCAGACAGACCCCGCCTTGAGGGGCTCCCCTGTGACCGCAGCCCGGGGAGACGCTGGCGGGGCCGTCCATCCTGATGGTGGTGTGGAAGTGGGGGGCTCATGCAGCTCGAAGATGAGGGGGCTTGCCGGGAGGGGTTGAGAGGGGTATCTCAGGTGGAGATGCAGCCTCTGGGTTTGGGGCCTCTGGTGGCCTGGAGGCGGCTGCCTCGGAACAGGGTAAAGAGAGGGCCTGGTCCAGGCCTGGCTAAGAGGCCGTGGCCCTGGCGCAGAGCTGTGGAGTCTGGTGTTGGGCGGCGGGAGCCCATGTGCAGAGGGCGGGGTGGCAGGTGTTAATGGAAGCCCGCCTGTGCCTTTGATGAGGGCAGCGCCCGCCAGGCTGAGGGTTAATTAGCCTTAATCAAGGTGGCACCTCCTTCCTCCACCCTCTCCCTCAGGCCTGGAAGGGAAGAAAGGCAGGAGGCTGGCAGGCAGGGGGAGGACCCACCCAGCTGCACACACAGCCTCTGTCACCCATGCTGGCCCGGCCAGGGTTCCAGCGCATCTCACCCATCTCCCACCTTGGGGGTGAGGGACGCTCAGCCAGGGCTAGCAGATGGATACCTCACCGCAGCCCTGTCCCCTTAGCTGAGTCCCACGCCCCTTCAAGGCTCTGGGGACCCCTCCTCCTGGAAGCCCTCCTAGACTGATGTTTTCTCTTGGCTCCCTTAGCCCTGCCCTGAGTGCAGGTGACAAGCTCATCTGTTTTCTTTGCTGGACTCTGAGTGCTGGGCAAGCACCAGGGCCTTCCCATCCCTGAATCGGGGCTCCTAGCACAGTGCCCTGAGCCCAGGTGGGCACCTCATGAGTGGTTTGTTGAGTGAACAAATGAAGCATGTCCCTGCTGTGGAAGGGCTCTTGGCCCAGCGGAAGGGCAGACAGGAGCAGACAGGAGGACTGGGTGCAGGGAGGGTGGGGGAGGAGCAGACAGGAGCAGACAGGAGGACTGGGTGCAGGGAGGGTGGGGGAGGAGCAGACAGGAGCAGACAGGAGGACTGGGTGCAGGGAGGGTGGGGGAGGAGCAGACAGGAGCAGACAGGAGGACTGGGTGCAGGGAGGGTGGGGGAGGAGCTGACAGGAGGACTGGGTGCAGGGAGGGTGGGGGAGGGGTAGACAGGAGCAGACAGGAGGACTGGGTGCAGGGAGGGTGGGGGGGGAGCAGACAGGAGGACTGGGTGCAGGGAGGGCGGAGGAGGGGTAGACAGGAGCAGACAGGAGGACTGGGTGCAGGGAGGGTGGGGAGGAGCAGACAGGAGGACTGGGTGCAGGGAGGGTGGGGAGGAGCAGACAGGAGGACTGGGTGCAGGGAGGGTGGGGAGGAGCAGACAGGAGGACTGGGTGCAGGGAGGGCGGGGGAGGGGCTCCCGCTGGGGCAGAAGGGCTCCGGCTTCATGGCTGAGGAGTCCAGGCTCCAACATTTGCACCCTTGGGAGGGAGGCTGCCCTGTAACGGGCGTGAGTCAACAGCAAAGGGCTGCGGGCAGGGGGGCGGGGGCCACTGCGGAGGATGGGCAGTGGGAAATAAAGCTCAGTGTTCAAAGAACTGCCAGGAGGTCGGTTGGCCCAGACGCGAGGGCAGTGGGTCACTCTGCCCTCACCGAATGTTTAGTGTGCCGGGAGACACAGCAGTGAACTAAAGAGAGGAGGCTCCTGCGCTCCTGGTGCTTCCGGTCCGGAGCGGGGACAGGTAGTAAACAGGTCAACACCCAAACAAATGTGCATGCAGCAGCTGGGACAAGTGCCTTTGAGGAGAGACCAGTGAAGCCTGGGTGGCCGTGGAGGACTTCAAGGGTTGACTGAGTGGGGCCCCTGGGACGGCAGGGAGCAGATCGCAGACAGCACTGAGAGTCGGGGCTGTCCTGCAGGCGGCGGGGAGCTGTGGAAGGGTGCGGAGCAGGACGGGCCTGGCCAGGTCACTGGTGGCATGGACCAGAGGCCAGGGAGGAGGCTGGGGCTGCAGCGGACAGATTGGAGAGCAAGTCCCAGTGACGGGGCAATGGGGGGGGGCTGAGGAGGGGTCTGCAGGATGACAGCTGCCCGCCGCCTGCCGCAGGCTGGTCATCGTGGTGCTCATCGGCGTGAGCGTGGCCTGGATCCCCGTGCTGCAGGGCTCCAACAGTGGACAGCTCTTCATCTACATGCAGTCGGTGACCAGCTCCCTGGCGCCCCCGATCACTGCGGTCTTCATCCTGGGCATCTTCTGGCCGCGTGCCAATGAGCAGGTGGGTGGGCAGGGAGGGACGCAGGGCGGGCTGCGGGGAGCCTCCCAGCCTGGCCCCGCAGCTTGTCCACATCTCCCCTGCAGCCCATGCGTGTGTCTGGGGGTCTTGGTGTCCCTCCCACAGCCCCACACGCCCTGCCTCCCTCCTCCCAGGGGGCCTTCTGGGGCCTGATTGTCGGGCTGGTGGTGGGGGCCACGAGGCTGGTCCTGGAATTCCTGCACCCGGCCCCGCCCTGCGGCGAGCCAGACCTGCGGCCGGCCGTGCTGGAGAGCATCCACTACCTGCACTTCGCCGCCGTCCTCTTCGTGCTCAGCGGTGCGATTGTGGTGGCCGGTAGCCTGCTGACCCCACCCCCCCAGGGTGTTCAGGTGAGCCTGCCCTGACTCTGACGCTGACCCCTCGCAATTTCTGACTGTCTCCCACTCTGATCCCTGACCCTCTCTGACTCAAGAATTGTCTAGCCCTCGACCCCCTGACCCTGGCTGGCCCTGACTCCATCCCTTTTGGAGCTCCACTGCCATCTTTCCATCACTGACCCCTGCTCCTGTCTGGGACAAAGGCCACACCCCCTCCTGCCTCCCTACTCCTTCCTTGCAGATCGAGAACCTTACCTGGTGGACCCTGGCTCAGGACCTGT
This sequence comes from Eulemur rufifrons, assembly GCF_041146395.1. Lineage (NCBI taxonomy): Eukaryota > Metazoa > Chordata > Mammalia > Primates > Lemuridae > Eulemur > Eulemur rufifrons. The sequence continues at coordinate 5,442,364 of NC_090991.1, forward strand.
CCTTGGGAGCCAAAGCAGGTAAGTGGGTTACCCTGGGCCTTCCCGCTCAATCCCCACCCTGAGGCTGGGGCAAGGGTGCCGGGTATGGCCGGTGTCCCTCATCTGTCCCTCTCTCCCTCTCCAACTCCCTCCAGGAGATGGCCAAATGCCCCAGAAATATGCTTTCTGGGCCCGTGTCTGTGGCTTCAACGCCATCCTGCTCATGTGCGTCAACATCTTCTTCTACGCCTACTTCGCCTGATGCCACCCTGGGCAGGAAGCAGGAGCCTGAGTCCTCCGGTCTACCCCTTCTCCCTAGTGGGGACACCGAGGCCCAGAGAGGGGCGGACTCTCCTCCCAGCTACGCATGGGTCAGTGCCCAGGGACTGGCCTAGCCAGCAAAGCAGGAGCCCAGAAAAATCAGGGGGGAAATTGTGATATTTCAAAAATAGCACCAAAGTCGTCATAATTGGAAAGAAAATTAGATTTCTGACGGACATTCTTATATTGGTTTTATTGTTTTTGCTTTGAATACATGGGCCCAGGTCAGGAGCGGCGTGATTTGCCAGAGCTCAGGGCTCTGAGGGTCTTGGGCCCTCCCTCCGTCCCACCTGCGCCCAAGTGCCAGAGGGGGCCTCCTCTCCCTCCCTGCCCGCCCACCTCTCCTCCACCATCAGCCTGGCGTCCAAAGCCTTTCCAGGCCCCACCTCGTTTGTCCTGCTCTGGGCAGGCACCCAGGCTCTGGGCAGGCACTGCTCAGCTGGTCACTCCCCCTGCCTGGATGTCGTCCCTTTTCTCAGGTAGGGGCTGGGCCCGACCTGGGCTGCCCGCCCCCTTCTGGGTCCTGCTGGATCCCTAAATCCCAGCTCTGGCTCCAACTCCCGTCTGCCTGTAGGTTTTTTGGCCTCCCCCAGCTCCCCTGCGCCCTGGTTTGGGCAGAACCTGGGCCTGAGCCGCCAGTGCAGCCTCGGTCTCCCACAGGGCTGGGCCCGGCCCGCCTCTTGGAGTGCCAGTAGGAGAGGAGCGCTGCCCCCTTCGCCCCCACTGCCCGCCCCTTCCCCAGGGTCTCAGGACCCCTGTCTAGCCCCTCTCCAAAGTGTCTGTGGTGGGGGTGGAGATGCTGGATGCCCCAGGCGGACCCCAAGGTCATGGGGCTGTGGAAAAGTTGGTGTCCACCTGGGCTCTGTCCAAGGAGTCCAGGTCAACAGGTGCGCAGCCCGTCCCTAGGGGCAGAGCCCCGCCCCCAACAGCCCCTGGGTTCCTTGGGCTGAGCCGCCAGTGGGTGCAACCCGGGAGTCCTCAACCGTCCCAGAGGAGGATGGGGCCATTGACAGGAGGAGGCAGGTGGGCCCTTTGCAGACCCCGCCCCATGACATCACCCCACTAGGGCCATCACTAAACACAGCTGTAGCTCTGGGGCGCTGGGGGCCATCCCGGTCTGTGCAAAGTGGCTGGAGGCAGTTAGGAGTCCACATTCATTCCAAGGCCTTCTGCTGAGCCCTGTGTGACACAGGGTGGGGTGTCCATGTCCTCTCTCCGGACCGCAGTTCCCATGGAATGGCCCGTCGGCCGGACTGGCCGTCAGCTCTGCCTGCCCGCGGTCACATGTGCACAGTCTGTACGTAGCTCCGCGGGAAGAAGCCCACGCGCCCGCAGGATCGGCCCCGCCACCAGTGGGGGTCTCGGTGTTCCAGGACCTCGATGATGTCCCCGCGACGGAAGCTGAGCTGTGATGGGTCCTGGGCCAAGAAGTCAAACTGGGCCTGGGCAAAGCAGGCCCGGGGCGACTGCGAGGCGAGAGAGAGGTCAGTGGGGCCGTCAGGAGCACTGCTACCTGCTCTCCCTGCCGAGGTCCCAAGAGAAGTGACTCGCTGCAGGTGGGGAGGGGCCTTGGGTGGCATTGGAGTTGAACTGTGCCTCCGCCTCCAAGTCCAGACAGTGGCCACCCCACCCCACGGCCTCCTGCTGCCCACAGCCTGCATGTCTGCTGTGCAGACTCTGCGTCTACATGAAACATGACTTTCCCGATGGCCCAGCTGGGATGATACGGCTGCTGGGTCAGGGGACCTGAGTCCTGGTCCTCTCTCTCTCTGGGTCTCCTTTGCCTGGCTCTGCGGCAGCCATGATTACTTTGACTCCAGGCCATGGAGCCACAGGAAGGGGCTTATAAACTGTAAAGTGACGTGCAGCTAAGAGTGGAGTTTACTGCTGTTGCGCTTGGGCAGATGTTGAGGGCGAGGACTGTCACTTTGAGCTGCTCTCAGCTCTCAGCTCTGTGTTCCAGTCCTATCTATGCCCCATGTGTGACCTTGGGTATGTCCCTGCCCTTTGTGGGACTCAGATTCCCGACCTCTCCGTGATAGCTGGACAGGGGTGCTCTGCCCGGCACTGCGACGGTCGCACCCAGTGGCCTGGCCCTGCCTGCCCCACCGGGATCTCAGTCTGAGCCTGCGGAACTCCATCCAGGGTGGATGATAGAATCAGCAGAGGCTGTAATTAGTGCTTATCTGCCCAGGAAGGAGGAGGCGTCATGGGTCCCAGGGGACTGAGCCAGCTCCAGAGTCGCAGCACGGGGGGGACACCCAGAGCCCAGGCCAGAGTGAGGTGGTGGGTGTAGGGGAGTCCTCAGTCACCCCCAGCTCTATCCTGCCTCCCTCACGCTCTCCCAGGCAGAGCTGGCCCAGGCAGTGAGGAGGAGGAGGACGGAGGTCTGGCAGGCAGGTCCCAGCTGGGGAGAAGAGTCCCTGACACTGGGAGCTCACGGCTGGGCAGAAGAGGCCAACAGAGGATGCCCTGGTGGGGTCTGCCAAGGCACTGTTTGTCCTGACATAGCAGACCCCAGGGCTCATCCTACTGGGCAGAGGGGAAACTGAGGCCCAGTTGAGGGATGAACTGGCCCTCAGGTCACATGGCGAGGCTGTGGGGGGTGCCGGGAACAGGGCAGAACTGGAGCTTCTCTGCCGCGCTTGTCAGCCCCCTCCCCAAGCCTTGGCCACGCTCCCCATCCCTCTGCAGAACCCGGGTGCCAGCGTGCAGGGTCTTGGCCTCCAGCCCCAGGCCTTTCCTCTGGCGCAAAGCAGCATGTGGGGCTAATGACCCCATTGGCTGCTGTCGTCATCCTAATGAGAGTAAGGGCCAGTCCTTGGGCCCCTTGATGAAAGGGCTGGCTGGCAAATTGCTGTTATGGTGAGGACAAGGGGTGGACAGACCCCACACACCCTGTGGCTGGCCAGGACCTCGCCCATGAGCGCTCACACTGCCCACACCCAGAGCCAGCTCCTGTGGGAGCAGAAACCAGGACCAAGCCTACTGGTCTGTGTCCTTGGGGAGTCACACCACTCTCTGAGCCTTGGTTTCCCCATCTGTACAATGGGCACAACAAGACCTCCAGACTACAGGGACCAGCTCTGTGCATGGTAGCCAGCAGGCTCCACGGGTGTCTGTACCTTCATTCATCCATCCAACAAACATTTATGGAGCACCCACTGTGTGCCGCACACTATTCCAAGAGTTGAGAACAAGCTAGACAGTTGCCCCCAGGGAGTTGCCATTCTGTTCCTTCCTGTTTTCCCCTCTCCTCCCTTCCTACCCTTGCTGTCTTTCTGCAGCACCAGCAGCGTAGGCCTCTGCAGCGTGGGCTGGGCCCTATCCTGCAGCACCGGCTGCTGGGGAAGGAAGGGCAGGAGACTGCAGAGGCCCACGCAGGCCGCCCTGCCTCCCGCCGCCTACCTTGAGCGCGGGCTCCTCGTCACACAGGAAGATCTGCCGCTTCTTGGCGATGGTGGTTGTGCGGTAGAAGTCGACCAGCTCATTGAGGGAGTTGAACTTCTCCTCCCATAGGAAGTACTTCCCCGACGCCTCACGCAGCACCTTGAAGTGCTGCACCTGGTCCCCGTAGCTAGGGGAGAGGACCCACGGCCACCTGAGACCACGGCCAGCCTGGCGTGGTCCCGGGTGCCCCGGCTCACCACCACCTGGAGCCAGGCCTTTCACGGTGAGTCCCCGAGTCAGGAGAAGGGGCGGGTGGTGCAGACCCCACTGACCCAGCCCCACGTAAGGCCCGGGAGCCCCTCCGGGTGGCGGAATAGGGGGCCAAGGGTGTGGGCTCCGGCTCAGGACACTTTTTGCTGTGTGACCTTAGGCAAGTCACCTAACTTCTTGGGACCTCAGTTTCCTCAGGCCGATAACATCTCCCTCGTGGAGAAGTGCACAGAAACGCCGGCTGTGGCAACATCAGATGGTTCCTCTGAGTGAGTGGCGACTGGACACGCCTCCTCCACATCCCCGTAACATCCCCCAGCTCTGACATTCTCTGCCCGCCCCACCCCTCCCCACAGTCCCTGGGGAGTGAGTGAGTCCTAAGAGCATCACCAAGGCCTGCTGGTGTGAGATGAGCTCAGGTGTGTTGGATGCTTCATGTTCCCCCATAAGAACCTTCTATGGCTCCCCACTGCCCTCAGGGTAAAGTCCTAGCTCTGCCTCTGACTACACGTCCAGCCTGGTTTCCTTTATATCCTCTCCGACGTGGTCAGCGGCCACTTTCTTCCTCACCTCCCGCCTTCGCCCAGCCTTCCCGCCCACTGCCACCAGATCGCCCGCCAGACAGCCAGCTCTCCCAGACGGCCAGCGGGCAGAGCCTGTCCTGGCTGGGACTGGGCAGAGGGACCTGTCTGGTGCCTGTAGCACTCGGCATGTCCCTCCCAGGACAGGCCACGCAGGGCTGGGACCGGGTGGTGCTGATTCGGGTCCGGACGGTGTGCAGACGCGGCTACTGTGACTCCCTCCCTTGCTGCAGGGATGGCCGGGCCTCCTCACGGCCAGGAGGAGCAAATCGGGGCCCTTGTACAGTGGGGAAACTGAGGCACTGAGTGCAGCTGAGACCTGCCCAGAGCCACACAGCAAGAAAGGTCAGAGCCGGGGTCACATCTGAGTTCACACAGGTAGAGTGTTGCCTAACGTGCTCCTCAATCGATTATCATATAACAATAGCAATAATAATTATTCCAATTATGATATTAATAATGTCCCAGATCTTCTCATTCCAAGTCCAGTTCTACTCTGTCCTGTTGTCACCCGGGCTGTGCCCCCCAGGAAGCCCCCTCCCTCGTCCTCGCTGCCTGGCCAAAGCTTAGCCGCCCTTCCCAGCCTGACAGTGCCCGGCTTAGGGGCCTCGGTGTCCTCGCCTGCCAAAGCGGGGAGCACCGGTGCAGCCCTCCCAGGCGAGGAAGACCTGGGGCGCTGCGGGGAGAACACTGAACGGCTCCAGCTCCCGGCCAGGAAGGAGCCAGTTTCGGAGCCCCGGGGAAGGCCCCTGTTCAGGCGGCTGGTGCAGGTGAGAGCTGGGACAGCCTGGGGACCCGTGGTGGGGGCGAGGCATGGGGGCGCCCAGCACGGCCCCTCAGCCTCCTGAGCCACAGGCTATGGCTCATTTTGTTCACATTTCAGGCGAAATGAGATCCAGTCCCGTGTTCACTTGATGGTATACACACACACACACACACACACACACGCCCCTCCTGGCTTTTAAATTAGAATCTGGGTAAGCAATTTGAACGCAACGCTCTTGCCAGCTGTGGTTGGCACGTGCCAGCCTCTAGTCCCTGCAGGCCCACAGTCCTCCCGAACAGGAGGGTGGTGTCCGTCACCCCCAGCGGCCCAGACCCGCTGCTGTCTCTGTCCCAGCCTGCCTGCGCTTCAGCTTTCCTTCCCGTCAGCCGTGGGGGCTGGCCCGCAGCTTCACTGAAGGTTTACAATTAAATACTGAAGACAGAGGTGTGTTCAAGGTAACCACCCTCCCGTCTGCATGAAGGATAGGGCAGAGTGGGCTTCCCCTGCCCTGCCCGAGTCAAGGGGTCCAAACCACATAGGACCTCTCTCTCCACTCTAAACACAACTCCGGGTCTCTGTACCTCTGCACGCACTATTTCCTCTAGTTGAAAGGAATTCTTCTCAAACTCCTATTCGTGCCTCAAGGCCTAGGTAAAATAGCCCATCCTCTAAGAGTATCAGACCCCCTCGGTCAGAGTCAGGAGCCTTCTTGGGTCCCTCAGCGCCTTGTTCAGCCTTTTTGTAACCTGCTGCTCGGAATGACTTGCAGCCTAGACAGGGAGGCAGGCAGGAGGAGGCCCAGAGGGTCTACTTGGGACTCAGGGACTAGAGTGTCCCTGCCCAAGCCTTAAGTCCTCCTTGAGATGCTTTCTTCTCGAAACCCTCTCCTGCTGGCTCTGAGCTCAGATTCCCACCCTCCGGGTGTCCTGACCCTGAAACCGGGGCTCTGGTGGCAGGCCCAGCGCTCTGAGATGTGTCTGGCTCTCAGGGCAGCTCAGCCACAAAGGGAGCCTCTCAAGGACAGAGGCTGTCGACCTGATGGAGCAATGATCCCCAAACCTGAGACAAAGCCATTGACATGCCCTCGGCAGGCCTTGTTCCCCGTGACTAAGCCACTTGTGCTGTCAGCTGTGGGACGGTGTGTCCATGTGCCCGTGACGCAGAGGAGGGCGTGCAGGCAGACGGATGTCTTCTGCCCTGTCTGGCCTGCGGCAGCCTCCCAGAGGCCCCTCTGAGCCCGATGGTTCCTTAGTGCCACACTCTAATGAGCTCGCGGGTTCCTAGATGTGGCCACGGTGCACAGGAGGAACGTCGCTCTGGGCTGTGGAGTGCGGAGCCCCACAGCTGGGCAGGCGCGAAGCCGGGAAAAAGGGATCCCAGCAGCTCTGTGTTTGGGGTGCCCGGTGCAAGGGCAGAAGGCCCTGTTCCCTGCCAGCCCTGCGGAGAAGCCTAGGGTACAGGTGGCCACGTTCCCCTGGGTGAGGCGGTAAAAAGGGCGTGACAGATTTGAACGAGGTTTCAACCCCAAATGACCACAACTTTGAACGTTTTGCTATTTGAAGGCCATCTTCAGTTACCTGGAAAGTTATCTGAAACAAAGCGTTCTCTGATCATGTGGGAGGGTCAGGGAGTGGAGAACAGGAGATGAGATGAGGAAAGGGGGCAAGGGACCCACGAATTCCAGAACTTTCCAACCTGGGAACTGGAGAATTCCCAAATCTGGGAACCATGCACATGCCAGCCCCTAGCCCAGGTGTGGAACACGGTAGGTTCTCTCAGTAACGGCAGGTCTTGCCCCTTCTCCCCCCTGGTACCAACTGCCCGTTTCACAGTGGAGGAGAGCGAGGCCAGAGAGGAGAAGGGCCTGCTCGCGGCCATGCGGGCCACACCGGCCAGGCTGCTGCGGGCACGGCGCGGGCACTGCCCCTCCTGCTGAGCTGGCCCTGTCTGGGGCCGTCTCCCGACCACGCCAGCACCCGGGGCAGCTGCTCTGCCTCCCGGCCTCGCCTGTCTGCTGGCGGCCGCTGCTCCCGCCCGTCTGTAGGAGTGACACCTTTTCCCTTTCCTCTGCCTGGCCTTGGCCTCAGCCGGCCTTCACGGCCTGCGTGGAGGTTCGAGGCTTCTGCCAACCTCTCAGGCAGGGGCTGCCTTCTGGGGCCTCCCCACACCTCGACCCAGCCCCACTCCCAGGCCCTAGGGGGGCTCAGGGCTTGCAGGAAGAGCTGACCCACCTACGGAGGGTGGGGTGGGGTGTGAGGGGACAGGGGCTGTGCCGGCCCCTGGGCTGTCAGAAAATCCCTAAGGACCAAGTCAGGCCTAACGCAGGCAGCAGCCAGTCCTGCCCAGCGGGTTTTTCTGGCCTGGTGGCAGCAGCAGCAGCAAAGGTGACAGACAGTGGCAGCCCAGGGATGAAAAACAAGGCTGGGGGGGGGGTGGGAGCCAGGGCCCGGGGACCCACCTGGGCAGAGGCCTGGGTGCTCACTGCCCGCTGGGTGGTCTCCACTGGACACGGCCCCTCTCTGGCCTCCGTGTGCCCACCGGGGGAAAGGGAGGGTGGAGTAGCTGGCGCTGCAGTAGCCAGGGAAGAGCATCCAGCTGACTTCAGAGAGGGCGGGGCCCGGCTGGCGGGGACAGAGTCCTGCGGGTCCTGTGGGTCTGGGGAGGTGGGCAGGAGGCAGGCCAGGGCTGTCAGGGCACAGAGGGCCAGTAGGCACCAGCTCTGCTGTTCCTTGCTGTGTGACCTTGGGCAAGTTACTGCACCTCTCTGAGCTTCAGTTTCCTTATCTGCAAACGGGTTTCTGGGGATCATGCAAGTTTCTGCACTTTCCCCCGTCTTTGCTGTACCCCCCCATGCTTTATTTTCTCCAAAGCCTTGATCATAGCCCAAGATTCTATGTAATTTACTAATTGCTTATTGTCTGTCACCCAGTGGAATGTGAGTACCTAAAGGACAGGAAGTTTTGTCCTATATTGTTGGTGGCTGAATTCCCAGCACCTGGGACAGAGCCTGGCACACAGTAGGTGCTCAGTGACCAGACGGGGAGAACGAACACGTGTTCATTGACTCCAGGGTGCCTCTGGCTGGAAGGGAAGCAAAACACTTCCCTTGGGGACAAACTCATTTGTAGCAGAAGAGTCCACATACTCTGGACAGGAGGGGGGCCAAGTTAGGTGCCCAGGCATTGCACACCAGCCTTGGCCCCTGGCCCACCAGCCAGCAGCTCAGACAGGCTCCCTGGAGGTGGAGGGGACAGACCTTTGTAAACTCGTAAAGGGCAGCTTGCTCTGGCCACTGTCGCTCTGTGAGGCAGCAGGAGGCCCATAAACTCCACCTCTGACAGCTTTATGGGGCTTGGCATGAGTGTGCAGGAGATGCCACGCGCAGTGGGGTCAGAGTGCTCACGTGCCACGTCACCAAGGGCAGGAGAGCTTTTTTTTTTTAAGCAGTCTCACTCTTGCCTGGGCTAGAGTGCCATGGCGTCAGCCTAACTCACAGCAACCTCAGACTCCTGAGCTCACGCAATCCTCCTGCCTCAGCCTCCCAAGTAGCTGGGATTACAGGCATGTGCCACCATGCCCAGCTAATTTTTCTATTTTTAGTAGAGACGGGGTTTCACTGTTGCTCAGGCTGGTCTTGAACCCCTGACCTCAAGCGATCCTCCCGCCTCGGCCTCCCAGAGTGCTAGGATCACAGGCGTGAGCCACCACGCCAGGCCCAGAAGAGCTCTTACACATGAATCTGCCAGGCTGTCACTTTCTTAGATGGCCATTGGGTCACAAAGCTTCACAGCATCTGGGGTCGTTGCCTCCACGTCGTAGATGAGGACCAGACAGTCCAGAGAGGGCCAGCACCTGCCCGGGGTTACACAGCAGGCCCAGGGAAAGCCAGGGTGAGAACTGGCCCCTGCCTCCCTGTGCGGCTGCCTCTGCTCTGAGAGCCCTGCATTCACGGGCAGGAGACAGGGAGCCACCTTCCAGGACAGAGGGCTCCCTAAACCCTCCCCAGCACGCTGTGTGGTCCTTGGGGGGTTCATATAATGGTAATTACTACCACTGGCACTCACTATGTGCTAGTCATCACACTGAGCACTTCACGTCCATGTCCATTTTATAGATGAGGAAACTGAGGCTCAGAGGGTAATTTGCCCAGGATTATACAGCTAGTAGGTGTCAGAGCTGAGACTGTTGCTCAAAATCCCATATTCTTAGCCACATGCCCCATCTGAGTCCCAGTGCCCGGCTCGGACCCCTGCTCAGAGGTCATCCAAGGACCACTGCGAGGCCCCATGAAAGATGCAAGACCAAGAGGGAGCAGGACCAGGAATTCTGGCCCAGCGTGGCAGAACCAAGGGTCAAGGGCGCCACCTGGTGGTACATGCGAAACACAGCTGGCGGAGCCCAGGAAGCTCTGGCCGGTTCCAACCTTGGGCCCTTCGGCCAGGATGCCGTAGGGGATGTGCCAGGATTTCTCTGAGAGATGCTCTCAGACCCTTTCCCAAGAAATGTTGGTGGCTTGCCTGCTAGAGAACTCCCGAGGCCAGTCACAGTGGCTCACATCTGTAATCTCAGCACTTTGGGAGGCCAAGGTGGGAGGATCGGTTGCTTGGGGCAAGGAGTTTCAGACCAGCCTGGGCAACATAGCGAGACCTCATCTGTACAAAAAATAACATTAGCCGGGCGTGGTGGCGACACTTGTAGTCCGAGCTACTCGGGAGGCTGAGGCCAGAGGATCACTTGAGCCCAGGAGTTCCAAGCTACAGTGAGCTACGTTACCCAGACCCACTGACCTCGGGTCTGGATCACAGAGAGAGACCCTGTCTCAAAAAAAAAAAAAAAAGAAAAAGAAAAAAAAAAAAAGAAAGAAGGAAAGAAAGAAAGAAAAAGACAAAACTTGTTCCTTAGTACTGCCCGTCTTCTCTCTTGGTCAGACAACTTGCTGCTATCCAAACGTGATCCTCACTGCCCCACCTCTGGGTCTTTGCACGTGCTGTTCCCTGTGCCTGTCCCGGCCCCTCCTCCCCTTGGGCACCAAACACCTGCGCGTGCTCCAGGGCCCGGCTCAGACACCGCCTGCCGGGGGCCTTCATCACGTGGAAGGAGCCTACCGCCACAGAATTTCACGTATTCATTTGCTCATCCTAGAGACAGACCCCCGGGCCAGGCTGTCTGTTTCCCCACCACACTCCTCGGGTTTCACTGCTGTCCCTGTCCCGCCCTGTGTTGACAAAATTGCGGGGCTGACATATTTGGGTCCAACACCTCCCCCGCCACTCTGGCTCCAAAAGTGGCTTGAGTCCCCTGTGACCCTGCTTTGCTGGGTGACCTTGGGCCAGACCAGCCCGCCTGGCGGGCGCCGCTCCCAAGAGACGACCAGGCCCCCGGACGACCCCGCTGCACTCGGAAAACCTCGCTTCCTGCCTCTGTGGAGGCAGCAGCTCCCAGGGGCTGCGGGAGCCTGCTGGGAAGGGCGCCGGGCTGGGGGTAGGGGTGACCCAGTGGGGCTCTAGGTGCCCATCATGGGGGGTGGGGAGGTGGGCGGTCAGGCTCAGGGACTCACAGCATCCCTCCTCTCCCCCCCACAAATGCCGAGGTGCCCCCGTTTTTAAGATGGGGCAGTAGAGGCTCAGAGAGGGCAAGAACCCTTCCTGCCCCTCGGAACAACCAGCCTGCTCCCAGGGGAAAGGGAAGCGAACAAAGCTGACGGGTGACACAGCTTGGGGGGCTCAGGGTGAGTGCTGGGTTGTTAGATCTGACCCCCAGAGCAGCCTTTCTATCCATAGTGGTCCTGCCCCTGGTGGTAGCTCCAGGCCCAGAGGGCGAGATGCCACCTGGCAGGGCCGGCAGGGGAGGTGCTGATCCCAGGCGGGATGAGCTCATTTCAGAGACGGACCGGCTGACAACACAAAAGGGACAGGGCCCTGGCAGAGCCTGCAAGGCATCAAGTTGGGACGTTTCTCAGCAGTAGGAGCCTGCACGTGGGCCACCACGGCCCCGCCTGTCTGGAGCTGCACAAGGATGATGTGGACAGTCCCTCTCCAAGTCTTTCATCCTCTGCGTCTTGGGACCCCCCAGCGCCAGGACCCAGCGTCACACTGAGTCTCCCCACCCAGTCCGGCGTTAACCGTCCAAGTGGTCCTGTCTTCGCTCATCCTTTACAAAGTCATGGAGCCATCAGCTCGGAACCAGCCCAGTTCTAGGAAATGGACCCCACACAAGCCATGAAACAGCCATGGCCACCGCCTCCCAGAGGCCACGCTGCCCTTCTCTGGGGGCCACCCCTTCCTTCATCCTCCCCCTGCTGCCTGGCTCCTCCCTGCTGCCACTCTCACCCCAATGATCCTCCCTCCTCACAGCAGCCAGAGGGATTTGCTAAAAAATGGAATCCGATCATTCCTCTCCCCTGCTCAAGACCCTCCATGGCTCCCTATTGCTCTGCGAGAAAAAGCCCAACCTCCTTTTCAGGCCTTGTGTGGTCACTGCACGTGACCCACCCCCACCCCCACCCCCGCCCCTTGCCCACTCTGCTCCAGCCACGCCGCCGCCTCTGGGTTCCTACGTGCCCCAACCACATTCCTACTTCAGGGCCTTTGAGCCTCTCCTCCCAGGTCTTTGTTCCCAGGACCTGGGCAGCCTCCACATCCTAGTTCAGATCTTTGCTCAGGTGCCACCTCCTCAGAGAGGCCTTCCCTGACCACCTTGGTTCATTCTATATTTATGTTTTCTTGTTCACTGTCTCCTTCTCTGAGACTTCAATCCTTAGGGCAGCAACTCTGTTTTTTTTCAACGTTGCTTCCCAGCCCTAAAGTAGCCCGGCTACTCGGGGAACAGTCCTTGAATTCATGCATCTCGATCCTGATCTTCTGGGCACTGGGAGCAGGAAGGACAGAGACCCGCCAGGGGCTGACCCTGGCCCCCACCCCCACTCCTCAGTCCCCCCAGTTATGGCCTTTGGGGTTGGGGTCTGTGCTGGCCAGAGGCTGCGGTACCATGGCTGAGGAGCCACCCTACCCCAAAGCCAGGTGTCCCCAACACAGCCACTCTGCCTCAATGCCAGGTGCTGTTCTAATTGCTTTAAATGTATCAACTCACTTGTTCCTTGCAATAACTTATTCTACAGGTGAGGAAACAGGCACAGAGAGGTTAAGTGACTTGCCCAAGCTCACACAGCCAGGAAGTGGTAAAAGCAGAGTTCGAACCCAGGCAGCCTGGCTTCAGGGTCTGCCCTCTCAACCTCATCACCATAGTATGGGAGCCCGTCTGAGGCACCTCCCAGACACCTGCCCTGGGCACCTCGGCACTCTCTGCCCCCCAGTCTCTCACCACATCAAGCGATGACATCGTCCTCCCAGATGAGCCTGTGATGGCTCCATACTGCTCATAGAATAAAGTCTGGACCCTTGAGCCTGGCACTCGCGGCCTTTCACAGCCAGCCTGGGCCTGCTCCCCCCCCCACACCCCCACTGCTCTGGGCCGCACCCTGGGGAGCCCAGACCACTGCCTGCCTCCAGGCCTCTGCTCGGCTGCCCCGCCCCCGCTCTGTGAGCCAGCCGGCCCCCAGGCTCAGCGCAGATGCCGCCAACCCACCGCCCTCCTCTGCACAGCCCCAGTGGCCAGGCTCACTTCACGGAGATGGAGAACTCCCCCGGGGAGCTCTCGCTCTCCCGGATCAGGAAGGCTCCCAGATGGTTCCGCTTCATCAGAATCTCTTCCGCCAGCTGCCGGGAAATCCTGCCCGAGTACCACCTGTGGAGAGAGGGGGCGGGTGAGAGCTGGGGGAGCTGGGCTCTCAGTCACCAAGCCCTCAGCCGGGGGAGAGGTGCTCGCACGGCTGATCCTCACAGCAGTCCTGAGACATGGGAGACATGATTGCACCCATTTTACAGATGGGGAAACCGAGGCACGGAGAGGCAAAGTGATGTGCCCAAGGTCACACAGCTGAGGCAGGCAGGAGCTGGAACATAATCCCAGCGTTTGGGCACCAGAGCCCAGCCTGTCCCACCACGCCAGCAAGCACCCAAGTCACACTCCAGTGAGTAGAAACCCAGCCAAGCTCAGTCTAGCTTTTCTGTTGTAGATGGTAGATTTTTTTTTTTTTTTTTTTTTTTGAGACAAGGTTTCACTCTGTTGCCCAGGCTAGGGAGTAGTGACATGATCATAGCTCACTGCATCCTCCAACTCCTGGGCTCAAGCGATCCTCCTGCCTCAGCCTCCCGAGCAGCTGGGACTACAGGTTCATACCACCATGCCTGGCTAGTTTTTTTAAATTTTTTGTAAAGACAGGGTCTTTCTATGTTGCACAGTTTTGAACTCCTGACCTCAAGTGATCCTCCTGCCTTGGCATCCCAAAGCACTGGGGATGGTAGGTTTTTAAAAGTAAAAGAAATACATAGCTGGGCCGGGGGCAGTGGCTCAGCGCTGTAATCCTAGCACGCTGGGAGGCCGAGGCGGGTGGATTGTTTGAGCTCAGGAGTTTGAGACCAGCCTGAGCAAAATAGAAAAAATTATATGGACAACTAAAACTATATATATATAAAATTAGCCAGGCATGGTGGCACAGGCCTGTAGTCCCAGCTACTCGGGAGGCTGAGGCAGGAGGATTGCTTGAGCCCAGGAGTTTGAGGTTGCTGTGAGCTAGGCTGATGCCACGGCACTCTAGCCCGGGCAACAGAGTGAGACTTTGTCTCAAAAAAAAAAAAAAAAAAAAAGAAATACATAGCTGTATATGGTGGCTCACACCTGCAATCCCAGCACTGTGGCGGGAGGATCACTTGAGCCCAGGAGTTCAAGACCAGCCTGGGCAACATATCAAGATTCCGTCACTTAAAAAAAAAAAAAGTAAAAAAATAATATATTGATACAAACAGATGACAAAAATACTAACGGCTTCATTCTAGTGAGAAAACATTTCTCCTTGTACTCTTTCCCCAGATGCACAGACTCAGGCCACCTGGACTTTTTCACAGCTACAAGTTACTTTTCCCTCTGACCAAGCAGAACTGGGTATACAGAAGGTTCCTGATAAATGCTTCGACTTTTGCAAGACCCCCAGGGTCCGGGGGTGAAAGGTGGATCCAACTTCCCTCCAGTCCTGCTCTTGCTGTGTGGCTCCAGGCAGCCCCTGGCCTCTGTGGGCCTTAGCCACCACCATAGACTGACTGTGTCCCCGACAAAATTCATAATTTGAAACCTAATCCCCGATGTGATAGTGTTCAGAGGCGAGGCCTTTGGGAGGACGAGGAGCCCCCATGATGGGATTAGTGCCCTTATAAAAGAGGCCCCGTGAGGACACAGCTGAGAGGCTCACAGCTGTGAACCAGGAAAGGGGCTCTCACCAGGTGCAGAATCTTCCAGTGCCTCGATCTTGGACGTCCCAGCTTCAAAGCTGTGAGCTCACACCCCCCCCAGCCTAGGGTGTTCTGTTAGAGCTGCCCGAACACGAACAGACAAGACACCCACCATCGGGGGGGCTACGTGGTCTCTGACTGGCTCCCCAGCCCTAGTGTGTTAGCCCAGCTTGGGCTCTGACCCCTTTACTGTTCAGATGGGGAAACTGAGGCCAAGAGCCGCCAGAGGTCTCGTGGTGGGACCATGATAGGCCAAGGGCAGGGCACAGAGCCTCGGTTTCCCTGAAATGTTTCCTTTCCCTCCTTCAGCAAATGCTTCCTGAGTCAGACTGAGCTGGCACAGGTGGCGGATGTCAGGCGGGACTTTTCCTGTTGTCCCAGGACATTGGCCCACTTTGGACCCGAGAGCAGACGCTGCTGTCCTGCCTGTACCCTTGCTCTCACCTCCACGGCTCAGCACAAACTCAGGGATTCGGCCCCCGGGCTTCTGTCTGGCGCCTGACTTCCCTGGCCTGTGCGCAGGGCGGGCGAGGCCCCTGGGACATTCTCAAGTGATGACTGACGGGAGCAGGCGGGCAGACAGCCAGCGCCCCGCCCGCAGGGGGCATGACTCCTAGGTGCGTGTTCTGCGCTGTCTCCCCTGTTCCCCAGCCAGCTTGAGCTGCAGTTGCCCCCAGCAGCAAGGACGTCGTCGACACACCCCACTGGCTCCTTCCCTTCCCTGTCTACGGCTTACTCCTAGGTAAATTCCTCGTCCTCACATCCGTGTCTCATGGACTGCTCTGGGCAAGCCCACGCGCCGCACACGAGATTCTAGACTGCTGCCACCCGGGCTGGTGGGGAACCCTCAGCCCACACCATGGTGAGGGGAGGCAGGGACGGTGGCTGCTGAGTGTGGGGACTCTGGCGACCATCTGGGGAGCTCAGCCTGGGTCTCACGGAGTTTGGAGACCTGGGGACTGCGGCCCAGCCTGCCTGGGCAGTCTCGAGGCCAGAGGCTGACGCTGCAGGCCGGGGCGGGATGGGAGCGTGGGGCCTGGGGTTGGGGGTGCCGGGGAGGGGAGCTGCTGTGAGCTCTTCCACCAGGAAGCCCCCAGCTTGCTCCTGCCGGAGAAACGCCCAGTGGGGCCCTGGGTGGGAGTTTCCCAAAGGGCCAGGTATCTCCAAAAAAGCCACAGAAACCCCACAGAGGCATCCGTGTGTGGGTGGCTGTTGCCCTCACAGGGTGTCACAACTGCACACTCCAAGGAGGCCCGAGCATCCCCCGCCAGCCCTGTCCCCACCGAGGGTGGCCTAAAGCCTGGGGGTGAGAAGAAAGCACTTCCTAATGCCCCCAGGGCCAGCTCTTGCCCCAGCACCAGCGTCACTCCATTTGTGGCCACCTCACATTACATCGTCCCCATTTTACTGATGTGGAAACTGAGGCCCAGAAAGGGGCAGAGAAGCCCCTCCCCTTGCCACCCCGACGTCCCCGAAATTGCAGAGCAAGTCCAAGGCCTGGACTCTCCCCCGGCCCCATCCCTGTCCTTACGGGCTTTCCTGCCCCCTCCAGGCCAGCCCAGGGCTTGCATCACTCAGCTGCAGTCTCGCTCCACCGCTTGCCAGCTGTGTGACCTGAACGAGTCACTCAACTTCTCTGTGCCTCTGTTGCCTTATCTGAAAGATGGTGACGTGAACCCTCACCTCACAGGGCCCTTGGCAGGATGCACGAGCGGCTGCGTGCAGGTGTTTGCTGCTCCTCCCACACGTCCCTCTGCTCGGCTTGTCCTCTGCCCTCCCTGGCAGACTCCTACTCTAACTTGCAGGCCCAGTGGACTGTGCCCTTCCTCTAGGAAGCCCTCCCTGTCCCTCCCAGGCCATACATCAAAGTCTGGTCCTCTGTGGCCACTGCCTGATGAGGATGACTCTGGAAGTACTGGGGCTGTGTCGCGCCCCTGCCCTGGGGCTCCTGGGCAGGCGGGGTGAGAGCGGGTGCTCAGGAAAGGAGTGGGCTGGCGTAGGCACGAGGTCTTCTGGAGCCCCGGCCCCTCCCCACCCACGCACCCCGGGGCTTTGTGCGCTGAGTCAGGTGTGGAGCTGGAGTTTCCCCGCAGCTATTTTGGGACCAGCGCAGGTGCTGAGGTTAACCAGGAACACACCGGGACCCTGCCTCGGGCAGGCTGGTCAGGCGTCTGACCCCGTCCCTGCTCTGTCCCAGGTACGAGTGGCCGGAGCTGACCCCAGGGGCATCGGAGGCTGAAACACTCCATGGCTCCCAGCTGGCTGCTAGAGTCTCGTCCCAGCCACTGGGGTTGCCCCGTAGGCCTGGCCCAGCGCTGCCTCTTTGCTCCCCACTGGAGTGAATGGAAGCCCCTGCTCAGGGCTGCTGGCAGCTCTGGGCCTTCCAGCCTTCCGGCAGTCACCACACCACTTCCTCCACCTGAGGGCCCTGCCCTGACTGGCCAGCCCTCGGGGACTGCGTCCACCCCGTCCTGCCGGCTTACAGATGCCTGGGGGCCGGGCCAGGCTTGTGGCCCTGGGCTGGACCCTCCATCTCCCTCCCTTCTCCCGCACCCCTTCCTCTCCCTGAAGGTCAGAGGGGCGGAAACCTGCCTGGAGGCACACAGGAGGGCACAGCGGGCTGAGCCCAGGCAGAGAGGCTGGGGACCTGAGTGGGGCGGGCCATGGCCAGCACGGGAAGCCAGAGGTGGTGGCAGCTTTGGAAATAACTCAAAGACAGATAAAGGCCCCCCTAGCCCTGTACCTGCTTTCCCTTCCACCCCACAGCCACACACATCACAGTCCCAGTCTGCCCCGCCAGCCTGCCACCAGTCTCCATATCTGAGTCCTTCCCCTACCCTAACACCCCCATGGCTCCCCACTACCCTGGCCCTGGCATTTGAGGCCATCCTTCCAGTCCCACATGCCACTGGTTCTCTCTCATTGCTTTCTCTTTGCTCATCCTGACTCTTTCCCAGGAATGCCTTTCTCTTTTCTGCTTAGCCAACTCTTATACATCCTTCAAAACCTCACTCACTGCCACTTCTTCTGAGAAGCTTTCCCTGGTTAATCACCTGAATGCCTACTGTTTCCCCGTGTAGTATTTTCTTTATCTCCTCTCTCCCCGACAGAACACGCTGCTCTGACCCCTCTGTGTGTCCAGCATCCCCCGGGCTAGGACCCCTGGAGCTGTGTTTGGTGACTAAGTGGCTGTATCTTGGGACTGCCTCAGCTGTCATTGGAAGCATCCCAGTTGGTTTCCTGTGGATTTCTTGGTGACCTATTCCTGTCTGGGGCTGGACTCCGCCCCAGCCATTCTCCGGGCAGCACTGTTGGATGCCAACTGCTGAGAGCCCAACCGGGGACTTCCGGGGCCAGCAGGTCCCCAGGATACCCGGACCCAGACAGAACTCTCACTCCACCCTGGTCCCAGACTCCGCTCTGCCAACACCCAGTTTGCTCCCACACCCCAAATGCAGGGCCCTCCAGCCCTCTGTCGCCACCCCCACTCCCCAGCCCCGACTCAGGGCGGAGGCAGCCTCTCAGAGCGAGCTTTAGAACCCTACCCAGATTGGACAGTCTGGACAGATTAGCGCTCGGCCCTCACTAGGTTACAGTTTCCTTGGGAAACTGAGGCGCAGACAGAGCAGGGACTTGCCTGCGGCCACAGAGCAACCCGTGGCCCAGCCAGCTGAGAGCGCAGGCTCTGTCCTCTCCTAGGGCCCTGCCGGACATCCTCTGGCAGCCAGGTTCTCAGTGTTAAGGCCTGGGCTTGCCCTGACTCTGCCATCACTTTGGGCAAGTCCTCATGTCTCAGTCCCCCGTCTCTGCTCAGGGTGGTGGCTTCCGTGTAGACGGAGGCCCCAGACAGATGGACGGGCCCAGCAGTGAGGGAGCCCCAGGCGCAGGAGCGATGCTGTGCCCCAGGCCTCCACGGGCAGGGCAGTTCAGCTCAGCCTGGGCCAGGCCGGGTGGGGACATACAGCCACGGGGCCTGGGAGGGGGATGGCAGCCACTCACGGGTGGGGCTTGACACGGATGTAGTTCTTGGGGATAAACCCCTCGGCACCCCGGAGCTCGGCCTTGTACCAGTTCTGGTCATCTTCCATGTTCAGGATCTGTGGGCAGGGGACACAAAGCCACTCAGTCATTGAGAAGGGACAGCTGTCACCTGCTGAGATCCCGCTACAGCCAGGCCCCAGGTGGACTTCACCCACACCAGCCCCTGCACCCATTCGCAGAGGAGGGCTGGGGGCCCTGGGACGGGGCCCTGGGACAGGGTCCTGCCACGGGCACAGGGGCTGAGTTAGAACCAGCTGCCTGAGCCCACAGTCCTGCCTGTTCTCTGGCCCCAGGACAGCCCATCCTAAATGGAGGGTTTGGGGTGGCTGGAGCTGGACCCTCAGGCTCTGCCACTCAGACCCCCAGCAGACTAGGGGGCCTCGAGGAGCTGGGGACCTCAGTTCTGTGCCCTCTGAGCACGCCACGTGCTGAGCCTTGGGGTGAAGGTTGGACGTCCCCAGGAAGGTGAGGGAGCCCAGCCTGAGCCCGGTGACTGTGGTCTCTTGCATTTAAACAACCCTGCAGTCCAAGCTCAGGGGTGACGATTCAGTGGGGGGATCTCAGGCACTGGGGAACAGGTAAGACAGGGAGCCCTTTGGGCTGGGACAGGCTGGCTCTCAGGCCCTGCCTGCTCTGTGGTCCCCTGGGCTCCTCTTCCACACCCCTAAGGCCCCCGTCACCCCCCAGGTGGGCCAAGAGGAACTGAAATAGCCAGAGCAGGTGGGGAGAGGCTGTGGGTGGTCAGTGAAGCGACCAAGGCGGGGAGTGGGCCGGGCCTGGGGCTGGCACGCACGAGGCTCTGTCCTCCATTCCCCGGGCACACTTGCCCGGCGTCAACTCGATTCTCATGCAACCCTCCACAGTGGACATCACCAAACGTTATTTTACAGATGACGAAACTGAGGCCCAGAGAGGGGAAGTGACTCAGCCAAGGCCACACAGCAGGGCAGAGGCAGAGCCCATATGCTCAGCCAGGACTCTGAGCCTGGTGTCTTTGGCTCAGCTGGTCTAGGGGGGGCCCCAGCCCACCAGTGTTCACCCCCAATCCACCTCCTACTTTGTCTCTGGACTCAAGCCTAAGGGATATCTCTCCTGTCAGTCCTGGAACAGACTCTAATGTCAGCTCAATCCCCGTGGGGATGTTTGCTGAGAGAAAGAGTTGGGTAGAGAAGACCAGGGGCTTGGGGCAGGCCAACACAAGGGCTGTGGGATTTGGCCAAGAGCAGCTGGGGTTTGCTTCCTCGGGCCAGCCCCTGTCTGTCCACCAGGCCAGGCTGAGCCCTTCCTTCCTGCCCCCGCAGCCCGGGCAAGGTCAGCAGTCCCAGGGACAGACGGAAGCAGGTGGCCGACTCAGGAAAACTTTCACTCAACACAGAACAAAACAAAACAACTCCCCCAACCTAATGAGAAGATTCAGGCCCGTAGGCTGCGTGCCATGGCCGGGCTTCAAGGAAGATGCCTTGGGGCCTGGGGTTCTCGGCCACTCTGCTCTGACGCTCTCTGTGGCCTTGGCACCAGTGTCCTCATCTGTTAGATGGGCGCACTTGTGGCCTACACAGAATGCGGCAGTGCCTTGTGGGCTACGAGGTCCCGTGTGGACGCGGGAACATCAATCGTATCTGGTCCCTGTTTTGTCTTGTTTCCTTTCCATCTCCACTCAGAGGACCCAGGAACGCGCTCACTGGTCACATGGCTCCATTCTTACTGTTAACCTTGTTCAAAAGCCCCAGTCCCTCTGAGACACAGCAATGCCCACGGAGGGGAGAGACCAGCTCCTCTCTGGGGAAATACCACCGCTTGAGGTGAGACACACCTGGCCTGCCCCGGCGAGCCTGTGCCCCTGCAGCGCCTTCCAGCCAGGCTGCCGCCCCTCACTGTCCCCTGTCCGATGCATCACTTGGCAGCTGCTTACTAAGCACCTGCTGTGTGCGGGCACCGAGCTAGGCCTGGCGATACAGCGTGGAACAAGGAGCTGGCATTCCAGTGGGCAGAGACAGACCATAAACGAGGAAAGAAACAGGTCAACAAGACAGCTTAATGCAGTGGCGAGTGCTCTGACAACATGCGTCAGGATGACACAGATGCCGACGGCCTGGCTGGGGCACAGAGACTGTCAACAGGGGGCAGATGGAGTGGTCAAGAAAGGCCTGTCTGAGGAGGTGGCATGAGGGCTGAGACCCGAATTACAAGAAGGAACCTATGGTGAGACGATGTGGGGAACAGCGTCCAAGGCAGAGGGCACAGCCAGCACAAGATGGAAACAAGCTCTGTCCCTGAAACAGAAAGAGCCAGGCGGGTACAGTGGCTCATGCCTGTAATCCTAGTACTGTGGGAGGCCGAGGCCAGGAGTTCAAGACCAGCCTGGGCAATATAGTGAGACCTCATCTCTACAAAAAAATGAAAAAGTTAGCCAGGCATGGTAGCGCACACCTGCAGTCCCAGCTACTCGGGAGGCTGAGGTGGGAGGATCGCTTGACTGCGCCTGGGCACCAGAGCAGGTCCTGTCTCCAAAAAAAAAAAAAAGAAAAGAAAGAATAAAAAGGAGGTGGAGGGCATAGTTTTGCCTACTTACTACTGAAGGTTAAATCACACAAACTAGTACCATCTTCACGTGGCCAGGCTCTGAGTCAGGGCCACTGTGTGGGGACCAGGCTGGGGGGCAGTGGGCAGCAGGAGGCACCAGCCCGGGAGAGACACGGACACCCAGACTGGAGGAGGGGGTCCCGGGAGGTGCGGAGACGGGTCAAAGTCCGGGTAGCTTTTGCCAGAGTTATGGATGGGATGCAGTGACAGGCTGCAGGGGCCAGGCCAGGGAGCCCAGGGCTGGCTGTGTGGGGTCTGCCCCGTCGGCCTTCCTCGTGGACACATCCAGGAGGCCGTGGGCATCCTGAGTCTGGGAGTGGGGTCCAGGCCGTCCGCGGAAAACAAGGGTGAAGCTGCCACCTCCATCTCCTCTGCAGCTGGCAGCAGTGGGGTTCCACACACCCAGAAATGCTTGGCTGTCAGGGAGGGAAGCTTTGTCCCAGGGAAGGGACGTTTGGAGCCATGTGTCCCGAGTGAGACCACGAGCCTCTGAGCTTTCATCCAAGACCAAAATTCAGATTTGAAAAACGTGCTTCGCTGCGGCTCCTCTGCAGCGGGCCTGGCCCACGGGGGGCACTGCACTGAGACGGGAGCCCCCGAGCTCAGCCCCGCGCCCTGCTGGGAGGGGCCGCCCTGCAGGGAGAGGACAGGGGACGGCAGCTCCACGTCACATGACATTTTTGCCAGTTACAGAAAGCCGTCTGGACTACAGTGAGGCGGGAGAGGCACCTTGGCGTAACACTGAAGGAGACGCCAAAAAAAGGTACCAAGATTAAATAATATTTTAATGCAACAGATTAAAATCAAAATGAATGCAAAAATCCGAGTATGGGCGTTAGTTACTAATAACGTATCGGTATCTCTCACTAACTAACAAATGTGCCCGTCCCGTAGACGGTAACCGCAGGGGAAGCTGGGTGCCCAGACGTGGGAATCCCCCGTGTTATCTTCCAGTGTCTGGAAACCTCAAACTGTTCTGAGAAATAAAGTCTATCTAAAAAGCTAATGTAAACAATATCCATCAAAATCTTAAATATAAGCGGATGTGAGCTTGTACTTGCACATCCCTGAGAGGGAAGGTGTCACACCTGGCACTGCAAGGACCCCTGCCTATTATTAGCAGAGCACCCAGGACGGAAAGAGTAAAGAAAATGCAAATCGCTCAGAGCCACCTCCCGGGAGCAACAGCTGCAGGCTTAGCAAGACTTTTCTTTCTAATCTGTGTTCTGTGCACAAATCGGGCTGTGGAGGTCAGTTTTGCGGCAAAGTTAGTGCAGACATTTGCACTCCGCTTTTGCCACTTAATGTTGCGTCATACATGTTTTTATGTCACTAAAAGCCCTACAAAAGTAGCATTTTCAGGGGCTAACTAATCCTTTGTACCACCACCCCTTTGTCTGTGTGGCTCAAACAAACTCTCGCCGCACTCTCCAGCCCCCGCCTGGCCCCAGCCCAGCCTGTCCAGTCCCTGGAGGGACCAAACACAGGCT
Source organism: Eulemur rufifrons (assembly GCF_041146395.1). NCBI lineage: Eukaryota > Metazoa > Chordata > Mammalia > Primates > Lemuridae > Eulemur > Eulemur rufifrons. Next base: position 5,465,129 of record NC_090991.1, read on the forward strand.
CCGCAGTCAAAGGGGTGTAGGTTCAAAACTGACCTCATACCAACCAGGTCATATCACCTGCCTGTGCCTCAGTTTAGTCACCTGTGAAACAGGGGTGCTAATCTCCCCCCTCAGCAGCTCAAATGGGACATTGGTATGCACTGCTGAGTTTGGGACCAGGCCACAGGAGGGTGGTGGCAGAAGGAAGTCCTGTCCCTTCTTGTGCTTGAAGCTTGGGGCAAGAGCAGGGCCTGGGGCTTAGAGTGGAGGAATACCCAGTCTAATACTCATGGCTCCAGCGGGGAAACTGAGGCCCAGGGAGGGGCAGTGACTTCCTTAGGTAAGTAAGCGGCTGCTCCAGTGCCCAAGTCATGGCATCGCCACCCCCTGAATCCTGAACCTGGCCCCTGGGCTCTGCTTTCACATGCAAACTTTGTGTGTGTGTGTGTGTGTGTGTGTGTGTGATCCAGGCTAGAGTGCAAAGCCATCATAATAGCTCATCACAACCTCAGACTCCTGGGTTGAAGCAATCCTTCTGCCTCAGCCTCCTGAGTAGCTGGGACTACAGGCACGGGTCACCACACCTGGCTAATTTTTCTATTTTTTGTAGAGACGAGGTTTCAGTTTTGATCAGGCTGATCTTGAACTCCTGGCCTCAAACAGTCCTCCTGCCTCGGTCTCCCAGAGTGCTAGGATTACAGGCATGAGCCACTGTGCCTGGTCACATGCAAATTTTAAAGCAAGGATGTCTCCAGAGAGAGATTCCACAGCCTACCTTCCTGGACCATCTTGGAAGACTGCAATGTCCATCAAAAGTGGCCCAGACAAGGAGAAATGAATTCTGGTATGATTCTATTTTCCCTTTTCTCCACAATACTGGGAAGCTCATCCTTGACGCTTACATCATAGCTACTTTAGCCCCACCAGGTTATCGTGCATACTTCTTTCTTTCCTAAGACCTCCTCTCTCTCTCCTCCCCCCTTCCCCGCCCCACACTGTCTATCGTTCTCTCTCCATCACTTGCATTCTCTCACTGTCTCAACAATTGTCTTTTCACATTTTCTCCTGGAAAACTGGGTGTTGATGCTGTGGTAATGTCTCCTTGAATCCTCACAACAGTCCCTAAGGAGGGAGCATTAATTACCTCCCTATTTCCTAGATGGGGAAACTAAGGCTCAGAGGGAGGCGGTGGCTTGTCCAGAGTCACGCGCCACCACTAACTGGAGGCGCCGGGCCTGTCCTCCAGGGACCAGAAGCTATTTGGGGCTGTCCTGGGCCCAGTTCTTAAATCCACCCCCACCCCATGCAGGGCCAGCTCAGCCCGGCTCCGGCTCCCTTACCTTGAGTGTGTCCCCCTTGTTGAAGGCTAGCTCATCGCTCTCTGTGGCCTGGAAGCTGTACAGGGCCACCGACTCCATCCTGCTGACCCCAGGCTCCCGCAGCCGGGCTCCGAGCAGGCCGGCAGCTTCCTGCTTCCTCTGCAGTCGAGGACCCGTCTTCCTTTGCTTTGAGTGCGTGTTTGTTCTTTTGAAGCTGAGACTGAGACTGCCCCAGTGGGGGAGAAACAGGAAGCAGAGACATGTCACAGAGCAGGGAGGGCGTGCGCGCCAGCTCCGTCCCTACCTCAGACCCCAGAGGCCAGGTACAGCCCTTGGGGAGCCTCCCTGCAGCCCTGGGAGTGGGACTTCCTCTGCCCACGTTACAGATGATAAAACTGAGGTGTCTGGAGAAGTGCCTGAAAGCCATCCTGCTGGCTCTGTGTCTCGTCACCCGAGGTGGTGGCCACCCTCAGCAATCTGCCAGCCCGTCCTCCACATTTCCCAAACCCCAGTGCCTCTTGTGAGTCCCCAGAGCCTGCTACAGCAATCCCAAGCTCCTTGCCTGGCATTCAGGGCCCTTCCAAGATACTCCCCCACCCAGCCCCACATGCTGTTCCCACACTCACCTTTGTCATTCCCCTGCACTGCAGCCACAGCAGGGTTTCACCCCCACCCCTTGGCACACGCTGTCCCCCTGCCCCCTGCTCTTTCCTCCTTCTGCTCCTGAATATTCCTAGTCATCCATCAAAGCCCAGATCAAAATGTACTTCTGGTTTCAACACTGGGTACCTTTGGTGGGATGTGTATCCTAAGGTCAAAAAGCATTGCAAATAAATCTCGACCTTTCTGTAGTGGGTTTGTTATGGGCAGTGGTATCAGTGTAGCAATTCTGGAACTATTTGATGAGTATTGTAGGATAAAGCATAAATGGATAAAAATAGCCAAGTTGTTTGGAACCAGGTTTCTTCCAGGAAAAAAAGGAGACACAAACATGAAAGGAAAGGGAGGAAGAGCCCTATGGTGTTGGAGGAGAACTGGACGGATCGGTATGAAGTCTGATTTTTTTTTCGGCAAAGAAGTTTCTTTTCCTTCATTTAAATCAATATGGACTCATGATTTCATGTTTTAGTCAATGGATTATAATACATTACTATCGTTACTTATTTTGATGCTCAAATTGTCCCTGATTTGGCCACTGGGACCTCCTTCAAGCTGGCTCCTTGTCCTTTTGACCGGCCCCCATCATTCCCTGAACACGTCCCGACTGTCTGAGTAACAATAGGCTCAAGGCTCATCCTGAACATCTCTGCCCCAGCCCTGAGTCAAAGTCAGAATAAAACTGTAGAGATGAATCTCTACATGTAATGTTTCCTTTGGGAAGAAAGAATTGCAATTCGGGCCATCTGTGCAGACCGGGTGGTCTTTGGTATGCCTGGAGGAAGAACGAACAGAAGGTTAGAAATTTTATTAAAAAGGAGAAACGTACACACTGCTCTTTGAGGAAGTTCATGGGCACTAGGGAGGTGTGGGGAGCCGGGGCGCTCTGGCTGGCGAGTGATGGTGGGGGGCAAAACTAGTCCTAGAATTGCAGCAAGCTGTCTCACAAGCCATCAGTCAAACTGGTCTTGGGTTACAACGGGACTTTCAGCAGCCAGGCTAGGGAGGGAATTACGTTCTTGGAGCAATGCCTTTCTTCCCCCTGGCTTCTCAGCTCCGTTGTAGTTGCATATGACGAGAATGACCCAGTTCAGATGATCACTTTTCACACCCGGAAACTACCCTCTCTGCAAGGAGATGGACGAAGGGATTTTAGTGAAGGGAGGGATTTGGCAACGAAGAGTGCTCAGGTGTTAGGGGAGCTTTTACTGCTGCGGTACCACTGCTCCCAGGCCCTCTCGGCAGCCAGGGTTAGCGGGGAAAATGTCATGTCTGTGTGTGTGTCTCTGTGTGTGTGTAAGTGAATTTTTAGAAATATATTTTCTAGTAGACAGAGCATCTCCTCATCTCTATTTATTTCCATGTCTATGGAGATACGGAAAATAGATTAAAAACCATGGACTCAATTGAATGTGAACTGTTGAACACAGGTGAAGGGTCAGCGGGTGGCACTGTACTGTTCTTACGGCTTTTCGGAAGGTTTGAATTTTTTTCTACATAGAAAGTTGAGCAGATGTACGAGAATCCACAGTTATCTCAAAATAAGAGGTTTACTTTTTTAGAAAGTTGAGAGGAAAGAAGACAACAGGTGTCCCCACCCACTCTGGAGGCCCCTTCCCACGCGCCCGCTGTGCTCAGAGCGCCCCCACTTTCCGCCTCCCCAGACGCCAAGGGGGACAGGATGTTATAAGACGCCTCTTTCCGGCTCAGTTTCAGCTGAGGTTTCAGGGCCTCAGAATGATGCAACAGGGGGTTGAGATCCACCCCCACCCCATATCTGAGGTGCCTCGAAACCAAAGGTGGGGAGGCTTCCCCTTGTGAAGCTGAGCATGTGTCCCCTGGGGCTTGTGGGCCAGACGGCTGGTTTGTGTTCTTTAGAGGTGTTTATTCTGGGCCACGTCCTGTACAGAGAGGTAGGGAACCCTCCCAAAGGCCGACAGCTGGTAAGAGGCAGCGCTGGGGTTCAAACCCAGGCAGGCCTGAGGCCAGATCTGTGCCCGTAACTCCTGTGCCGCGTGGCCTCGGGCCTGAGGTTGCTGTACCAGACGGCACCGGCTGGAGCGGAAGCCCGGGCTGCCCACTGCACACTTAGCCCAGAGAGTGAGGAGTGGGCAGCAAATCCCCGTTGGAGGGTAGATATGTCCCAATTTCCAGAGGCCAAATAGGACCCCACAAACAGGACTAGAGAGAGAGTTACAGCCGTCCTAGGTTCATCGTCCGCTGCAAGAGGAAGCCAATACACTGAGACAGCAGGGCTGACAGCAGAGAAAGAGTTTGACATCACAGGCGCCATGCAAGGAGATGAGAGGAAGTTCTCAAATCCATCCCCCCAAGAATTTTTAAGGCTCTTAAAGATAGTTTGGCAGGCAAAGGGCTAGGCGGCTGGGTCTGCTGATTGGCTGGGTTTGGGATGGAACCGCAGGGGTGTAGAAACTGTCTTTGTTGAGTCCATTCTTGGGTGGGGTCTCAAGATCAGCTGAGTCAGTTCCTTGGTATGGGCCGCTGGTCTAGGTGGGTCAGCCGTTCCACCGGAATTCAGGGCTGGAAGATTTCTCAGAAACTAGCCTTAGGTTTCACAAGCGTGATGTTATCTGTGGGAGCAACCAAGAAAGCTGAGAATTTTTATGGCCATCAGCTATGTGACCCCTGAGTCGTGAGCGATGATAGGACAGCAAGCCAGGGAACGATGGCTGGGTGTATATATATTTCCCCTGCCACAGTTTCCACCTTGCGGCCCTTTATTAATTTTATAAAGGGCAGTCTCAAGAGGACCCTTGAGGGGTGCAGCACCCCAACTGAGGTAGGTGCTGGGGCTTAGAACGAGGGGATGTCAGGAGCCAGTGGCTGGGAAAGCACTGGGAGCTGCAGCCGGGGTTCCTGCAGGAGGCCCCTCGAAAGCTGCCCACAGGAGGGAAACTCAGTGCTGGCCACTGGCCATGCCAGACCCAGCCACTGCTTCGGTGCTTAAAACCCAAGCCCTTGTGGTCGGCTGAATAACGGGCCCAAAGGACCCAGGTCCTGACCCCCGGGACCTGTCCTCATTCCCGGTTGGCAAACTTACTCTGCAGGTGCGAGTAAGTTAAGGATCTGAAGATGGGAGATTATCCTGGACTCTCAGGTCCTCATAAGAGAAACGCAGAGGGGGATTGGACAAAGAGGAGAAGCTGTAATGACAAAAGCCACAGGCTCCACCGCCAGCTTCAAAGCTGGAGGAATGCGGGTCCGGAGGGGAAGAGGAGAAGGAACAGGTTCTTCCCCGGAGGCTCCAGAAGGAGCCAGCCTTGGCTCAGGCCTCCAGGACAGAAAGAATAACCCGCATGTCTAAGCCACAGAGTTTGTGGTCATCTGTTGCAGCAGCCACAGGAAACAAGCACATGCCTCCCCCTCAGGGTTGGGCCCAGGGCTCCAAGTCAGAAGTAGCAGCTTGAGGCTAGGGAACAAGGAAGACGAGGAAGAGAGAAGAAATTGACCATGACCTTCCACTCTAGCCCAGAGCGGGGGCTGCAATGTCAATGACATTTGGAGTTCTGTAAGTATTAGACTGGACTAGACCCTTGAACACTCTGAAGAGGCCAGATGGGGACTTTTTATCTGCAGAGATTGGCTGAAACATCTGAGCGACCTCCCTGAGTTTCTATCCAGGGGCAGGGAAGAAAACATTTGTCAGGGAAATTTTAAAGGAGGGTGGAGAGAAAGAATCAAGTTGTTTTCTGCTACTCATTCATTCAAGAAATATTTCTTGAGCCTAAATTTCGTGCCAGGCTCTATGTGAGAGTTTGTGCATGTAACAGCGAAAAAATAAAAAAATAAAAAACAAACTCAAACCTCTGCCTTCAGAGCCTGACTTCCGCATGCCAGGGACTCTGCGGACCTGCTCCCCCATGAACTGGCGGGAACTAGTGAACATGCAAGCCAGTATTAAAGCCTTTGGAAATGGCTCTAAGGATGAGAGAAAATGAGCACACAGCAATTCCAGAACATCTATGAAAGTTTGGTAAGAAAGGCAAGTCTGTGTCGTTTGAACCAAGACCATTCCTTCCCTTCCCCTCCTCCCAGCTCAGAGAGGCCAAGATTCCACTCTGGACTCTGTAGCCAAGCACATGGGCCCCAGCTCTCTCCCCAGACCAAGGAAACAGGCCTCCTCTCCCCCCAGCTCCCACGAGCAGACTTTCCTTCCAGGAGGAGCAGGATGTCCATTTTCCTGTCCTACCCCCAGGTACTTTTTGCTGAGGCTAAGTCCTGGGTGAGTGTAGCCAAGAGTTGGGGCCTCTCTTCTTCCACCCAGCTCCGCTCATGGAACAGAGGCTCTGCCTTGGGAGCAGAGTGCTGCAAATACTGGGGCCCTGATCATCTCTGCTTCCACACCAGGAGAGGCAAGCTAGGATGACCTCAGGCCACTGTCCCCACTCCCAAGTGCTCAGCTGCTACAGCAGGGTACCATCAGAGAGAAGCTTGATATTGTCTCCACTCCCAGCTCCAGAGCCCCCGCTCAGAGAGAGATTTTGCCTAAGGAAGATACAGGCCATAAAACAGATCTGATCTCTTCCCAAAGGAACTGACCTGGCTGGGTGCGGTGGCTTACGTCTATAATCCTAGCACTCTGGGAGGCCGAGGCAGGAAGATGGATTGAGGTCAGCAGCTTGAGAACAGCCTGGGAAACATAGCGAGACTCTGTCTCTACAAAAAGAATTTTTTAAACTTAGCTGGACTTGGTAGTGCACACCTATAGTCCTAGCTATTTGGGAAGCTGAGGCAGGAGGATCATTTGAGCCCAGGAGTTTGAGGTTGCAGTAAGCTGTGATGATGCCACTATACTCTAGCCTGGGTGATAGAGTGAGATCCCGTCTCCAAAAAAAAAAAAAAAAAAAAAAAAAAAGGAACCGACCTCATTTGCAATGGAAAGCGAAGAAATTCAAGCCAAAGGTGCTCTTGAGAGGAGGAGCAGGTATGGAAAGAGGCAATTGGGAGGAGGTTCAAGACACAGGCTAAGCTGTAGGCCAAGAAAGAATGTGGAATAATACAGGTAGAAGTGGCCTTCCTGAGGTCAAAATGATTACCAAATATGGATCTCACACACTATTCCTTCCAAGGAGCCAGAATTTATTGGATTAGTTTACAGAACAGGGCAATATTGAAAATGATAGAGCAATGAGTTGGCAATCAATGCAGCTTAACAGCTGGATGTGGTCAGGGAAAGAGAAGAAGAGAGCCCTAGCAAAACCACGTCATTGCAGGGTGACGGTGGTCAGACCCCAAGCAGCACCTCCTTACGGAGCAACATCATAGGCTGAACACTGTGGGGAGGAAATAGACTTCACTAAAACAATCCAGCCTGTCACCAAATAAACAAACAAACAAGAAAATAACAATAACAAGCCCCGGAATGGGGGGGACTCATAGCCAGAATTGGTATAATATATTTTTTAAAATGTCCAGTTTCCAAAAAAAAAAAAATTATGAGATTTACAAAAAAACAGGAAAACATGACGTATACACGGGGGGCGGGGGGGGGGGGTGGGGGGAGCAGGCAACGGAAACTGCCTGGGAGAGAGAGCACATGTCAGATGTATCAGAAAAAGATTTTAAAGTAGCCATTACACACATGTTCACAGAACTAAAGGAAACCATGATTAAATAGGCAAGGAATGTATGATGATAATGTTGCATCAAATAGAGAATATCTCTAAAATTTTTTCTAAAAAGATAAAAATTATGAAAAAGACCAAATGGAAATTCTGGAGTTGAAAAGTACAACAACTGAGATAAAAAATTCACTAGAAGGGCTTGAAAGCAGATTTGAACAGGTAGAAGAAAGAATAGCAAACTTGAAGATAGATCGATAGGAATTAGGCAAGTTGAAGAATAGAGAGGAAAAAATGAACAAAAATGAAGAGAGCCTCAGCGAAACGTGGGACACCACGAAGCATATCACCACACACTTAATAGGATTACCAGACAGAGAGGAGCGAGGAAAGGAGCAGAAAAAGTACTCAAAGAAATAATGGCAGAGAACTTCCCAAATTTATTGTAGAACAATAACTTATACATCCAGGAAGCTCAACAAACTTCAAGTAAGATAAACACAGTGAGACACAAACAGACACATTATAGCAAAAATGCTGAAAGGCAAAGACAAGAGGAAAACCGTGAAGGTAGCAAGAGAAAAATGACTCCTTACTTCAAAGGGAACCTGAATAAGACCAACATCTGACCTCTCCGCAGAAACCATGGAGGACAGAAGTCAATGGGATGACATATTCTAAGTGCTCAAAGAAAAAGAAACCTGTTAACCAAGAACCCTATATCTAGCAAAGCTATCCCTCAGAAATAAAGGTGAAATAAAGACTTTCCCAGATAAACAAAAAAATGAGAAAATCTTGCAGATCTATTCTACAAAAAAAAAAAAAATATTAAAGGAAGTTCTTCAGGCTAAGAGCAAATGACCTCAGATGACACATTGAATTTACATGAAAAAACAAAGAGCACTGATAAAGATAATTATGTAATTATAAAATACAGAAGTATATATTTCTCTTTTTTTCTCTTAATTGATTGATACAACAATTGTATAAAGGAATATGTATATAATGTATTGTTGGGCCTTTAACACATAAACATGTAATATATGTATAATATATTTGCCAATAACAGGACAAAGGAGTTAGATAGGAGCAAATCTGTATAGGAGTAAGGAAAAAACTACAGATGGTAAAGTAATAACTATAACAATGCATTGTTGGGTTTATAACATTAGTAGATGCCATATAACAATGTACACAATAATACCACAAAAAGGGGGGGAAGGAACAGAGCTATATAGGAGTGTTATTTCTATTAATATATATCACTAGAATTAAGCTAATATAAATCAGAAGCTGACTCAGATAAGCTCAAATGTAAAAGCAACTAGAGCAACTACTAAAAAACTAAAAACAAAATAAAACAAAAGTACTGAAAAAATCCTTAAAGGAATTAAAATGCTACATTAGAAAACATTCACTTAATGCAAAAGAAAGTCATAAAGGAAGAATAGAGGAACAGAAAAACACATAAGATATATATAAACAATAAGTAAAATGGTAGACATAAATCCAATTATATCAATAATAACATTAAATGTGAATGGATTAAGTAAGACATTCAATAGGGAGAGATTGACTGGATTTAAAAACATAATGAAACTATACCCTGCCCATGGGACACATTTTAGATTCAAAGCTACAAATAGGTTGAAAGTTTAAAAATAATATATATATATATATCGTGCAAACAGCAACCACAAGAAAGCTGAAGTGGCCTTAGTGATATCAGACAAAATAGACTTTAAAACAAAAAAAGCTACTAGAGATAAAGAGGGACACTTTATAAAAGGGTCAATACACCACGAGTATGTAACAATTATAAATAAATATGCGCCTGATAGCAGAGCACCAAAATACATGAAGCAAAATTGACTGAAATAAAGGGAGAAATAGACCATTCAACAAAGATAGCTGGAGACTTCAATAACCCACTTTCAGAATGGATCAAATATTTAGACCAAAGACCAGCTAGGAAACAGACTTGAGCAACACCATAAACCAACTAGATCTAGCAGTTATTTATGGAACACTCCACCCAACAACAGCAGATTATACATTCTTCTCAAGTGCACACGGAACATTCTCTAGACCATATGCATGATCCATGCAAGAAATAATTGATAAGCTGGACTTCATTAAAAATTTCTGCTTTATGAAAGACAATAGCAAGAGAATGAGAAGACAAACCACAAGCTGGGAAAAAATATTTGTAAAAGACACATCTGATAAAGAACTGTTCTCTAGCCAGGCTTGGTGGCGGGTGCCTGTAGTCCCAGCTATTCAGGAGGCTGAGATGGGAGGATCACTTGAGCCCAGGAGTCCAAGTCCAGCCTGGGCAACATAGTGAGACCCTTGTCTCAAAAAAATATATAAAAAGAAAAAAGAAAAAAAAAATAGCTAGAAGTAAGGACTCAAAATATTCTCAACACAGAGAAATGATAAATGCTCATGTTGATGGACATCCTAAATACCCTGACTTGATCATTACACATTCTATGCGTGTAACAAAATATCACATGCACCACATAAATATATACAAATATTATGTGTCTGTAGAATAAAAAATAAAATTTAAAAATTTTTAAAAATTAGAAAAGAAACTGTTATCTAATATATACAAACACATTTTCAAACAAACAATAAGAAAACAGTCTGATTTAAAAATGAACAAAAGATCTGGTCCTCTCACCAAAGAAGATACAAGATGGCAAATAAGCATATGAAAAGATGCTCAACATTGTGTATCAACAGGGAATTAAACAACAATGAGATACCACGACACACCCATCAGAATGGCTAAAATCCAAAACACAACATCAACCCCTGAGAAGGATGAAAAACAACAGGCACTCTCATTCATTGCTAATGGAAATGCAAAACGGTACAGCCACTTTGGAAGACAGTTTGACACTGTTAAGGACTGAATATTTGTGTCCCCTCATAATTCATATGTTGACGCCCTAACCCCTGATATGACTATATTTGGAGAAATGGCCCTTATGGAGGTAATTAAGGTTAAATGAGGTCATAAGACTGGGCTCCTGATCCAATAGAATCTTTATAAGAAGAGACAGCAAGAGTAGAGCCTCAGAATGAAACCTGCCTTTCCAGTACCTTGACTTGGACTCAGAATTCCAGCCTCCAGAGCCGTGAGAAATAAGTTTCTGTTGTTTAAGCCAACCAGTCTGAGGTATTTTGTTATGGAAGCTCAAGCAAAGACAGGAAATTTCTTACACAACTAAACATACTCTTACCATATGATCCAGCAATCGTCCCTCTTGGTATCTACCCAAATGAGTTAAAAATGTACGTCCACACAAAAATCTGCACATGGATGTTTATAGCAGCTTTATCCATAGTTGCCAAACTTGGAAACAATCAAGATGTTCTTCAGTAGCTGAATGGATAAACTGAGGTCCATCCTGACAATGGAATATTATTCAGTGCTAAAAAGAAATGAGCTATCAAGCCATGAAAGGACCTGGAGGAACTTTAAATACATACTGTTAAGTATAAGAAGCGAATCTGAAAAGGTTACATACTATATGATTCTAATTATGAGACATTCTGGGAAAGGCATAACTATATTATGCCTTTACTAAGACATTAAAAAGATCCGTGGTTGCCAGGGATTAGGAGGAGGGAGGGATGAATAGGCAGAGCACAGGGTGGGGGCAGGGGAGGGGAGGGGGGCGGGGGGTGGGTGGTTAGGGCAGCAGAAATACTCTGTACAACACTACAATTGTGGATACATGTCATGATGATTTGTCCAATGTACAATACCAAAAGTGAACCCTAATGTAAACTATGGACTTTATTTAATACTTACATATGAATATTGGTTCATTAGTTGTAACAAATGTATCACACTATAATGCAAAATGTTCATAATAGGGAAACAGGTGTGGGTGTAGGTGTGACAGAGAGAAAGGATATATGGGAATCTTCTATACTTTCTGCTCAATTTTTCTGTAAACCTAAAACTGCTCCCCCAGAAGTCTATTAATTATTTTTTAAAACACACACATACACACACAGTCATTGGCTGTACACAGAAAAAAAATAGCATGGATTATGATCCCAGTCTTAAAAATCTGTCCATGCATCTGTTCATCCAGTAGAGAAAGATTGAGGCTGTGTGGAGGGCACTCTTTAATGATATTCATGAAATATAAAAGCCCACACATAACATACAGTGGGTGATTTATTGTTTTTTTCCCATGTACTTTCTAAGTTGCTTGGATTTTTTTTCTGTTGAACATATATTATTTTTATAAAAACAAGTCCTTTAAAATTTAAAAAATTTAAAGAAGTAATGTGATATTTCTCATTTCCTTCATTTCTGAGTTTATGGGCAAGTAAACCTACTCTGGGTTTTTAACGTGCATTTTATTCTTTTTTTGTTTTTTTTTTTTTTGCATTTCCTAGTCACATTATGCCCTTGCTCACTGCTATCCCTTTCCGTACCAGGCACTAAGTAAATAAAAAATATTCCTTAAATTCTCTAGCTCATTAAATGGCCTCAGCTCTTGTGGGAGGTCTACAATTGTCCAGCCTAAATTTGGGAAAAATAACTTAAACCAGGTCCCTTATATTCCCATTGTTTAATCCTCACAGTAACCCACTTCACTGGGGGCGGGATTAAGAGTCTCGGCCGAGGAAATGGAGGAGCAGGGTTCAAACCTGCAGACGCGGCGCCGGGACGTGCGGCTCTTCCCGGGCTGCGCGGCGTCGTTGTCGGCGACCCCGGGCAGCCCCAGCCGGCAGCCCCTAGTCCGGCCGCCTCTGCCCTCTCGCGGCACCTGCCGGAACTACAGGTCTCCTTCCTGCCGCGGAAGGGAGGCGCGGCGCGGCTCCGCCGAGGGGCGGCGGCCGGAGGTTCTGCCCTGGGCGGCGGCCGGCCGCGCAGGCGCAGAACGCGAGCGCGCCTGAGCCCGCCCACTGCGCGTTCCCGCGCGCGCCGGGCCGAGGCAGGGCTAGGGGTCCGCCGCGGACCCTGGACGACGGCGGCTCCGAGGTCGGGGTACATGGCGCTCCCTTCTCGATGTGTGCGCTGTCGGATGCTCAGCACACCCTCCCTGGCCGATAACTACTTAATAAAACTTACAGGTGACTTTTCTGAAAAAGAAAAAAAAAACGACTTCTAAAATGTCAGTAAACGTAAAGGGGGATCTTTTCTATCGCTACATTTCAGTAGAAAATCCGTGTCGCTTTCATAGACAGTAACAGTGAAAATAAACACGACAAAAACAAAACAATGTTATTCAATGCTGTTGGGCATGTTCCACAAAGGCGGCGGGACCGGTTCTCTGTCCAAAAGGGAGAGCAGCGAAGGATCAGGACGGTTTCGCGAGCGCGCTTCTGTGAACTAAAACCTTAAGGCTCTCCCCCCACCGGCTGACTAAAGTGCCCCCTCGTGGCCAAGGGAACATCCTAAAACTAAAGGGCCCACCACGAGGAGGGAAGTCAGACAAGCCTCATAATGCCCTCCCGCCCTTCTGGGGGACATCCTTTTATAACCCATTAACAGGCCTAAGGGTATGCAAGACAAACCCACGGGTCCTCAATTTACACAACAAATATACGTCTGGTGGCTTATCTCTGATAAACAGCTCCTATATTGAAACATTCCAAGCCTTTAGACAAAGCTTTATGTCTTTAACCAATTACAAGTCAAAGAGGCTGGGGCGGTGGCTCATGCCTGTAATCCTAGCACTCTGGGAGGCCTAGGCGGGAGGATCGCTCGAGGTCAGGAGTTCGAGACCAGCTCAGCTGAGCAAGAGTGAGATCCCTGTCTCTACTAAAAATAGAAAGAAATTATATGGACAACTAAAACTATATATATATAAAATTAGCCGGGCATGGCAAGCACATGCCTGTAGTCCCAGCTACTCAGGAGGCTGAGGCAGGAGGATTGTTTGAGCCCAGGAGTCTGAGGTTGCTGTGAGCTAGGCTGACCCCACGGCACTGTAGCCTGGGCAACAGAGTGAGACTCTTGTTTAAAAAAAAAAAAAAAAAAGGTTAACTATAACGATAATAATCACTCTAATTATTCACTCACATAGTGAACCTGAATGGAATAACCCACAGCTAACATTTATGGAGCACTTGCTGGATACATGCTCCAGATGTATTAATTCAGTTCTCACCAACAACCCTCTGAAGTATCATTAAGTCCCTTTGACACATGGGGAAGCTGAGGCACGGAGAGGTCAAGCGACTTACTCAACATCTCAACTGTCAAGCAACAGAAGTAGGATTCACACCCAGGAAGTGGGCTCAGGGACCACATATTCACACTGGGCTGAAATGACTCTCTAAGCCCCAGAATGAATTCCAAGCCGTTAGCCTGGTCCTCCAGGCCTTCCCTGACCTGGCCCCTGGCCAGGTCATCCTTGCTGCTTGCACTCTCTTCTCCATCACTGTTCCTTCTGCCTGGAACACCCTCCCTCTTCATCCTTCCTGCTTTTTTTTTTTTTTTTTTCTTTTTTGGAGAAATTGCCAGGCTAGAGTGCAGTGGGGTCCTCATAGTTCACTGCAGCCTCAAAAGCCTAGCCTCAAGTGATCCTCCCGCCCCAGCCTCCCAAAGTGCTGGAGTTACAGGCATGAGCCACCAGGCCCAGCCATCATTTCTGCTTTCCAAGTCTCAGGTCAGTCTGCTCTGCCTACTCCAGGAAGCCCCCCTGCACCCAGCTCAGGATTGCTGAGGCATGTCTCTTCTGAAGCACAATGTGCCTGCAGAAGAGGGCACACATCATCGGCTCATGGCTCAGAGAATGTCCCCGCAGCAAACAGGCCCAGGGGACCAGCACCAGAGCAAGTAACAAAAGGACCATCTCCCAGATGGCCCTCATCCTTCCTCCTCATCAGTACCCCCCGGGGGGGACCACTTGGCTTCACTTTGCACAACACACACTCATTGAGACTGGTTCTAGACTTCATGTGAGTGGAACTAGAGTGTGCTTGTGTCCTTGTTGCTGTAGAGCAGTCTGCTATGTAGAGACTCCTCATTCTCCATTCTCCTATGTCCAGGCTGTCCCTAGCACGGGGCTGTTATGAACAGTGCCGTGAACCTTCCAGTGTGTGTCTCTTGGTGCACAAACCTACACTTTTCTGTTGGGGCTTGGCGAGTGGAACTGCTGGCTCTGAGGGTTGTCACGTGCTCTACTTTATAGACACTGCCAAGTCATTTTCCAAAGTGATGTACAGGATGAGCAAGCTATTTTAGTGGCAATTGGCGAAGACCTCTGTCTTCCACTCCATCTTCCATTCGGACTTCACCCTCATCCCAGACCCCCTCGTTTGGTTTCTGTAAGGCTGTATTCTTTTTCCTAAAAAGGCCCTCTTACAGCAGAGAAGCTTCAGGCCCCACAAAAGCTAGATTTACCTCTGAAGGCACGGCCTTGTAGACCATGGTGAGGCCTTGACTCTGACTCTGATTCTGAGCACAGGCGGGGCAGACCTGGGTCAGTGTTGCAAAGGATCCCCCACCTTCTGTGTCGTGTGGGGAACGGAGTTGGGGACCAGCGCGGGGGAAGGGGCCTGGTGAGGAGGCAGCTGCACCGGTCCAGGTGAATGGGATAGGGGCCCAGAGGAGTTGGGGCAATGGGGTCCGAGTCCGGTAACCTTCCAGAGGTAGCCAACAGGACTTGCTAGCGGCCCCGGTACAGGGCAGGAGAGAAAGGGAGATTTCTTGCCCTGAGCAATTGGCGGGATGGGATTTTACAGAGATAAATACGGTGGAAATGGGTTTGGGGGGAAGACAAGGACCTTGTTTTTAGATGTGGGGAAGATGGATGCATAAGCCTGGAGTTGAGGGGTGAGGGCAAGTCTGAGGATGATATTTTAGGAGTTGTCAAGGTGTTTAGAGCTTAATGATTGGCTGAAGCCACCCCCAGGGGTGGTGCAGATAGAAAAGAGCCCCCGGGATGCACTTGGGGACACCCTGACATTAATAGGTCAGAGAGGAGGAGGAAGAGGAGGAGGAGGAAGAGGAACCAGCAGGAAGGGGCAGGAGCTGCCTGAGGGCCGGGAGAAAGTGGCCCAGGGGAGACACCCTTGTGAGGAAGGGTGTTGTACATTCATGTCATTGTCATCCCCACCAATGTCCTCACTTCCCCGTGAGGCCTCTTCTAGCATCCTCCAGCATACTCTGTCCCCTCCCTGGTTCATTTCTTTGTAGCACTTCCCCGTGCCACACAACTGACATTATAGTCTCTCATTGTTTATTTCCTGGCCGTCTATGCCAGTTTCCTGAGGCAGTGACTTTGCTCGTCCTTGTCCTGCAATGTCCCCAGTGTCCAGCTCAGTAGAGCGAAAGCCCACACGAGGGGCCCAGCAGTTGCCCCAGCCATGCTCTTGAACTCCCCAGCCTGCAGAACTGTGAGCTAAATAGACCTCTTTTCTTTGTATCCTGTTACAGCAGCACAGACAGACTAAGACAGAGCGTGAGGGGCGGTGTGGGCTCCCACAGCCCTGTCCAGCCACTGGGCCTGTGCAGCACAGCGCACCCCGGGTGCATCAGCATTCAGCCTCTCCCCAGCGCTGCTGCTGCCTGTCCTGCTTTGTGGAGGGGCACACGAGGCCCAGAAGGGGTGGAGGCCGGCCAGAGTCTCCTCGCTTGTGGCCCAGGGCTTCAGTCCTTGCACAGAGCTGGAAAGGCTCCCTGGAGAAGCAGAGGTAGGTCAAGACACTTCCCACCTCACACAGGGACACTGTGTGGGATGTTGGTGCCTCCCACAGGGGAGCCTGCCCGCGCTCACCCCCTCCGTGTGCCTCCACCCTGCTCTGAGCCCATCCGAGCAGAGGGCCCTGAACCGTGGGTTTGCTCACTCCCGGGGAGCTTCCCTGGGGCCCACGCAGAGCCCTCTCCCCACACCCCACGGCGGGGCAATGGTGGCAGGATCACTGGCACTGTTATTGACTGGAGTCTGAACCTGGAGTCCCTGAAGGTCAGAGGTCAGCCAGTGGGAGGCTGCCTGCACTTCCGAGAGGCCTCTGGTCACTGCAGTGCCAGAGAGATGAGGTGACCTCAATCCGAGAGAAGGAGACCGGGCCAGGTGGAGGTGGGTGGGGACTGGAGTGAAGGGGAAATGGGCAGGGGGCCGGGGGGGCCAGGCAGGCTGGACTGCTCCCCTCAGTGACCTGGGCCTGGGGATGGCCTCTTGCGGACCTCAGTGTTATTGCCTGCAGAGCAGGGTTTCAGGGGCTGCTCTTAGGCCCCTTGCGCTGCAACGTGCTGGGTCCCAGGTCAGTGGGAAGCACTAGATTCTGGGTCTCCCTTCCCAGCAAATTGTCCCTCCTGCTTCCTGCTGCAAGAGCTTCCAAGGACAATATTTTCAATAATGGTAATGGGGGCTTCATCCCCTCCCCCCTCTCTTCCTTCTCCTCTTCCTCTTCTTGTGTTTCTATATTGTGGGAACTTTCCCAAATGATTCGTATATTTATTAAACTATTCACTCCCCCACAACCCCATGAGTGAGAGCATTTGCTGATCCCCTTTCACAGATGGGGAAACCGAGACTCAGGGAGGGGAGGTGACTTGCCCAGAGCCACGCAGCTGGGAAAGAGCCGCCTGGCTCCTGAGCCTCTGGGTTCCTGAGGTTACCTTAGTAACCCAGTCCCACACCAGGGGTAAAGAGACCCAAGACCTTGGGCCTGCTCTGAGCACAGAGACCTGTGTGGCTCCAGATGTCAACCCCAGATAGAATGACCTGGAGCACCCAGTGAGGGGGCTCCCTTCAGCCTGGGGACTGCCAATCCTGGGAGCTCAGCTGGGTATGGGCTCAGCCTGGGTTTGGGGATGGTGCCAGCTGCCTGGGTGCCAGCACTGGAGTGGCGGGCGTGCGTTAAAATGCCAGCTGTACCACTCTGTGCTGTGTGGTTTGAGGCAGGTGACCTAGCTGCTCTGTGCCTCAGTTTCCCCTTCTGTGGACTGGGGATAAGAACAGCAGTCCTTTAGCAGACTGTTGTGAGGATTAGATAAGATGATACAGGTAAAGCGCTTGACTGCCGTGGTTCCGGGGGCTCTGCTTGGGTAACCCCGTCTCTCCCAGGCCTGGAAACTCCCCTCCCAGAAGGGGCATCATGTGGTAGCAACTGAGCCCTCCCCACCCCCCGTGCTGCCCCCCGTGGTCACACATCTCCAAGGCTCAGATGGGGTCATCCACTTCCAGTGATGCCACCGGCTAGGGTGAGGTCAGCCTAGCATCCACTTGGAGGCCAAGGAATTTGGGGCATCTCTCTGCCTCAGCGTAAGTCCTCTTGTCATCGTGTCACAGCACCTGGAAGCCCACCATTGGCAAGTCCTTCTTTGGCACCTGCAAGGCTGCAAGTCCCTGTAGGGGTTTGTCCTCCATTCAGCCTATCTGGCCGGGATGAGTTCCCAGGATACCATCGCCTCCCTTTCAGGGGCAGGGGCAGTGAGCCCACCGCCTCTGCAGGGTTTGGTTTCACAGTCTGAGGCCATGAAGGCACCTGTGTTCCCTCTCTGAACCTCTGTCTCCTCATCTGTCAAACGAAGGTGATAATCCCCTCCCCTGCTTCCTTCGCAGTGTGAGGCTCAAATGAGATGATACAGCAATAATAAGAATATCAGTGCCACTTCTGATTGAGCACTTACTATGTGCCAGTAGAGCTGGTTTCCAAGACTGGGTGACACCATAAACCAATGCTATCGAACCCTCGTGTTGGTCTTATGGGCTTGGTATTACTATTAGTCCCACTCTATGAAGGAGGAAACTGAGGCTTAGAGAAGGGGAGGGGGCTGCTCGAGGACCCACTGCTGGCCAGGGGGGACCCTGGAGAGAACACAGGTCTTTGTGATTCCAAAGTCCAGGCTTCAGAACTGGTTCCACCCACAGCAACCAGCCAGGCTTGGGAGAGATGGCCGGGGCTGTGGCAAAGGGGGTGGGACATCAGGGTTCCCTGCCTGGTCCCAGCTCTGACCCACCCCGGGCCACTTCTCCCTTGGCCCAGTGTAGCCATCTAAGAAATGGGGGTGGGGGATCAGGCTGGATGACGCAAATGGCACTAGCGTTGGATACTGGTCCCTCACCTTGGCCGCAGTCTCAGGTGGGCACAGCACACGCCTGGCCTCTTGACTCTGGACTCAGCTATGTGACTTGCTTTGGTCAAGTGAGTGGCAGCAGATATGATAAGACCAAAGCCTTGTGATGTGCCTACAGGGCGGGGCTGCCTTCTTGTGCTTCTGCTGTGAGAAGATCACCCCGGCCCTTCAGCCTAGCCCTATATGAGATGCATGGAGCAGCCAGAGCCCGAGCCAGAGACCTGGCCCAAGGCAGAGCTGCCCAGCCAAGACCAGCTGACCCTTGGCCAGCTGCAGATGCCTCGGTGAGAAGTAAATGATTGTTGTTTTAAGCTGGTCAGTTTTGGGATGGTTTGTTAGTTCCATGGCGTTACTGCCGTGATAGCTGGTTGATAGAAGCCTTACATCACTCTACAACGACTCTGAGACCTGAATTTGTGTCCTGAATCCATCACTTACTGTGAGTCAGATCTTTATAATTACAATTATTATTAATTTTATTCCATCTGTTTCAGGTTTTCTATAGGAGACATAGGTAGTGTAAGGGTCAAAGATTTTGAGTCACAAAACAGAGATAACTACAAAATCCCAGGCAAATAGCAGTTGCTACTGTTGTGCACCAAGCTGAGCTTGAGTTTCCTGATAGCCAAGGCAATCAGAGAAAGAAGATAAGCTACACACATGCTGGGAGTGGCCAGATCCCACGGGCTCAGGCCTATAGGCTGTTGAACTGCCCCTGGGGCTCTCTTCCCAGTGCTGTGTGTTCCTGGTACAATTCTCTCCCCATCTTTCCTCCTTCCAGGTCCTGCCCCAACGTCACCTCCAACCTGAAGCCTCCCTGGCTTTGAGCCTTTCACACAGCATCTTGCCTTAGTCACTCATTAATTCATTCCACACCTACTGGGATCAACTGTGCTGTGCTCAGAAAAGGCTTATTGAGTGAATGAGTGAATGGATGAGGAAACACATTAACAGATGAAAAAGTAAATTAATGAATTTAAAGGCAAGTAAATGAAACAAGTGAGACAAAGGATTGATGAATCAGCTAAGTGTGTAAAACACGGAGAGAGTGAAGGAAATTGTTTTTATTTTATAAGAGCCTATTGAAAACCTACTATGTGCTGGGCCCCGAGAAAGGATACAGATATGGCCCTGTTTGTGAGAAGCACAGGTGGGCGGAGGGATGAGAACAACTAAGCAAATATGAATGAGAACCGAATAGGGCTCCTAGAAATTCAAAACTCAATGGATAGTTGTGGAGGCAATTTAGACAAAGCTGAATAGAGAATTAGTGATCATGAGGATGGATTTGAAGAAATTATCCAGAATGCAACCCAGAAAGACAAATAAATGGAAAATAGAAAGAAAACAAAAGAGGAATTCAACGTGACAAAGCTAATTGAAAAGAAAAAAAAGGATAACAAAGGTTAAGAGCCAAGGAGGATAGAGCAGGAAGATCTAACACAGGTAACAATCAGAGAAGAGAACGAGGCAAAGGTAATGTTTGAAGAAATAAAATCTGACTTTTTTCCCCCAGAACTGATAAGAACTACCAAATCCATAGATTATAGAGATCCAGTGAATCCTAAGCAAAGTAAGGAGGAAGAAATTCACACCGACACATATTTTTGTGAAACTATAGAACACCAAAGTCAAAGAGGAGATCCTAAAAGCAGCCAGGGAGAAGAGAGAGGAGAGTCTGCAAATGTTTCAGTGTTGCAGAAGTGAGATGTTAAAAGGCAGAGCATGCAGGGAAATGAGCCAGTTATTAAGGGTGATTTTGAGCCAGGGGAGAGACACGATCAGATTTGTGTTTTAGAATCTGGGTATGGCTGGTCACGGTAGCTCAAGCCTTTAATCCTAGCTACTTGGGAGGCTGAAGCAGGAGGATCACTTGAGCCCAGGAGTTTCAGGCTGCAGTGAGCTATGATCGTGCCACTGCACTCCAGACTGGGCAACAGAGTAAGACCCTGTTGTCCCTACAAAACAAACAAACACACACACAAAAAAAACCCCAGAATTTGGGTATGGAGACTAGATAGGAGTCTAATTTGATTTAGTGTCAAATTAGCCATGAGGAGTGAGGGAGAGGGAGGAGTTGGGAATAATATCCTGAATTTATCCCACTGATCTTGACTTATATATGCAAAACCACATTTGGACAAGGTTATTCATTAGAGTCCTTTGTGTGTTGACAAAAGATTGGCAACAACCCGAATGCCCATCAATAGGGAATGGTTAAGTGACACTCCACATAGAGGAAAGTGTTCTGTAGTCAGAAAAAGGACTGAAGAAGGTCTCTATATATGGATAGGAAGTGATCTCCAAGATACAATGTTAGATATTGTAAACGGAAAGGAACAAAAGCCAAGTGCAGAACAATATGTAGTATATGCTCTCATTTGAATTTAAAAAGGAGGGGAAATAGAAAAAATATATGTTATAGGTAGATTTGCCTACATGTGCATGAAATATCTCATTATATTATTTATGCCTAGGGAGGGGAACTGGGTACCTGGGGTCAATGGTTGAAGGGAAATTTTTGCTGCATGAAATACCTAAAAGGGATATTTTTGTGTGTTAACTCCCTGAAATGAGGCTGGGCGCGGTGGCTCACGCCTGTAGTCCCAGCACTCTGGGAGGCCAAGGAGGGAGGATCACTTGAGCTCAGGAGTTCAAGACTAGTCTGAACAAGAGCAAGACCCCATCTCTACTAAAAATAGAAAACATTACCCGGGCATTGTGGTGAGCGCCTGTAGTCCCAGCTACTCGGGAGGCTGAGGCAAGAGAATCGCTCGAGCCCAGGAGTTTGAGGCTGCTGTGAGCTAAACTGATGCCATAGCACTGGGGAACAGAGTGAGACTCTGCCTCAAAAAACAAAAAAACACCAAATTAATAATATAAAAACTCCCTGAAATGAGAGGGGGAGGGGAAACAATAACATTAAGCTAGGGGTTCAAATTCCAACACCAGCGAGGTGGCAACTGTACTAATAAATGAGTGCAACGGTTGACTGTGGGACCGCAGGCAGCAGTAAGGACTAAGCCAACATAGCCACGTCCCGGCTACAGGGCGGCCCCACTCAGCAGCAGCAGGTGCAGCCCCGGAGTGTTCAGCTTCTGGGGTCCCAAGAGAAACGGAAATCGGTGGCCACTGGGTGAGGGAGGAGGTCGGGGTGAATGGTGGGCAGGGCCCAGGGAGTGGCGGGCCGGAGGGAAGTGGAGGGGAAGATGTGGCGGACGCTATTATTGGCTGACTGACCTACTCCACGTCCGCTCTCTCCTGCTGCCTTCCACTGTGGAGGCTGGAAAAGACAAATCGCTCACTTTCTCAGCCTGCCGCGCAGCTGGGAGTGGCCACGTGACACAGTTTTGGACAATGAGATCTAAGATGTGTCAGAGCTCATTGGGGTGGGCTCTGGGAAATTATTTTTCTTCATGATAACAGGGACAAATGCTTTCAGTGAACCCTAAGCTTAACTATTCCTCGTCCTTTCTGTCTTAAATGTGGATGCAGGTGCAATGCCAGGAGTAGCATCAGCCATATTGCAAAAAGAGGAAAAAGCCAAGAGAATTGCAGAGACACCAGGCCTGGCATCAGTGGGCTGGTGAAACAATGGCCCCCCTGGCTCATCTCCAGCCTCAGGGTGACGGGGAAGTAGAAACCCCTACTTGTCTAAGCCATTGTGATCTGGTTTTTTGTTTGTTTTTTTCAGACAAACATAGATGTCACTTTACAGAAGATGGATATTTGATAAAATTCAGGAGAGGAGAGAAAAGGAGAGGCTGGGCCGGCGTCAGTGGGGGGTCAGTGTCAAGGGGGGGGGACTCATCGTTTGACGCGTATCTGTCACAGTGGCCAGATCATTGAGCGCGTACTAATGTGCCAGGCAGGTGATTTATACCGACCAACTCCTTCATTCTCACCGCAGCCTCGCAGGCAAGCTCTGCCTCACCGCATCACACGGAGGGAACCGCAGCTCAGAGAAGAAAAGTGACGGCCAGCAGGTAGCGCGCGCGGGATTCGAACTCAGGCAGATGGAATCCGGACACTGACTCCCCAGGCAATGGAGGAGCGAGTGAATAAAAGTCCCCGCCCCTCTTGCGGTCTCAGTGTCCCACGCGCCAAGTCGCGCGGAGCCTCCCTCGCTGTGTCCCGGTCCGAGAGGGCTGCGGCAGGGGAGGGCGGCAGGGGACGCGCTCTCCCGCAGTCCGCCGCCTGCCCTCCCGCGCCAGCCCCACGGCCCCCGCCCTGCCCGGGGACCCAGTCGGGGACCCAGTCGGGGGCCCAGCCGGGGCCGGGAGAGCTCTGTGGGCCGGGTCTGGGGGAAGCAGCCTTCCCGGAGCCGGAGCCGCCGGAACCCGCTGGAGGCGCCGGGAGCCCGGTGTCGCGGTGGCCCTCCCTGAGCCTCGGTCCCGTCCTCTGTAAGGTGGGGACTGAACGGCACCTCCTTGACGGGTCAAGAGGGTTCACAGAGGCGACCGCAGAGCCCTGGCGGGGTCGGGACGCAGCGCGTGCAGGGGCGCGCGGACCGGGCGCCGCGTGCCATCCCCGGGCGGATCCCACCCGCCCGCGCCCAGCGCCGCGGCGTTCCCGCGGGCTCCGTAGACACCAGGCCCGGCCCGCCGCCTCCTTCCGGCCTCTGGGAATCTCCCGCCGCCGCCCCAGCCTTCTAGATGCTTCTGTGCCACCTCTTCCCTCCTTTGTTTCCTTCCAGCTCTTTTTTCCTTCGCTGCTGGCAGGCAGGCAGGCGACCGGCAAGCCTGGGGGAAGGTGGATTGAGGGGCAGGGGTCCGGGTAACCGGAAGTTGTACCCTGTAGGCAAGCCAGCTGTGGGGAAGGGGAAGGGGAAGGGGAAAAGAGAAAGGGTTGGAGGAGAGTCTGGGAACCCAGAAGAATCATCGGGGAAGCAATCAGAGAGGGCTGCCTGGAGGAGGTGATATTTAAGTCTGGACCCAGAGAGCAAGGAGTTTCAGACAATAATTCAATTATTCAACAAGCATTTATTGAGTGCTTACTGTGTGCCAGACCCTGTGCGAGGCTTGAGGTTTTGGGCAGGAGGCAAGTAAGTTTGTGTCCTCATGGCTTTTGCATTGGGGGAGACAGGGGAGGAGGCAAAAGAATAAATACCATCTCACAAACCAGGCTCAGAGCGACGGGGGAAGAGGACCCCTTTCGTGTCCCCATGACAGTCTAGGGGAGGTGGTCAGTAAGGGCTTCCCTTCCCTGAGGAGAGGGCCGAAGCACGAGGGGTTACTGGAGCAGAGGGAAGGGCCGACAGGAGTTTCAGATGGAGGAACAGAAAGTGCAGTGGCCTGAAGTCAGGAGGGTACAGGAAGGTGCTGCAGCTGGAGCGAGGACACCAGAGGGGACAAGGGAATGTTGGCTCCATTTGATCAGTGAAGCCACGGAGGTCGGGGTGAAGTGATGTGCCCCTGGTCACAGATGGTGCAGCCAGGATTTGAACTTGTGATACAGGAACATGAGCTCCTAACCACAGGGGTTTCTGTGGTTTTTTAAAGCAGACCCCGTGCTGCACACAGGGACAGCTGCCAGCCTGCCCTGCAAGCTGCAGGGCCCACCCGGGCAGGTGCTGGTGGAGGGGACAGTCAGCTGTTAGTGGGAGATACTGTCCTGGGGAGAGGCAGCAGTGGAAATCTCCCTGGGATGGTGGAGGCTGTGGTGGCCGTGATGTGGTTTCTCCAGGGGCCCTGTGGTTCCAGCCTCGGCACCAGGCCTGCCTCCTGTGGCTTTTTCACCCACAGAGCACCGTCACTGGGACATGCTCTGCTTCCTGGAACTTGGGCTGGGCTGGCCCATGGTGGAATCCTTCTCACTCCCTGGAGGCCTCCCACCCTTTGTCTCCTAGGAGGCTGGGTCTGGCATTCCTGCTTTATGGAAAAGGAAACCAGGTTCAGAGAGGGGCAGTGACTGGTCCAGGGCCACACAGCAGCAGGACTGTGTCTGCTCAGTGCTTGTCTGCTCAGCTCTTCCCATGATACTCCATTCATCCATTCACTGTAACAGATGCACACATCCCCTGGGCACTCACCGTTCCCTTGCACGCCCACCCGAAGCTTTCCAGCTAAGTTGAGCATCTAAGCACTGGGGACTCTGACTGGGGGCTTTATCTAGCAGCTGGAGCCTGCTGGCCCCTGAAAGTGCTAGAGAGCTACCCTGTCCCCCAGCAGCCCTTGATCAACGACTGACCTGGTGGGAGTTGGTGATGAACTGTTCTGCATCATTGCCCAAGGTTCCCCAGCAGCACTGAGCGCCAGTCACCCATAGTGACATGTGCACATTCACACCCTTTATTGGCTCCTTCCCCTTCCTGTCTCATTTCCTTGCTCCCCTAAAGGTGTGATTCTTGGGATCACAGCCAAACAAAAAACTTGCACTGGGATTTTTGTTCCAGAGTGCGCTTCCGAGGGTGACAAACGAAGACATACATTCACTCAGTCAGTCTTCAAGTGTGACTGAGCCCTGCCTTGCGCTGGGCTCTGGGAATGTGGGCATGATTCACAGGCGTTCTGCAGCCTGCGGAGCCCCTCGCCTTGCGGGAGAGGCAGGAACAGCAACAGATGATTCTAACCCAGGGTGGTCAACGCTATGACCAAAGGATTCCCCAGGGAGAGTGGCCACTGCCTGGGAGGTCAAGCAGCTTCTCAGAGGATGTCCCCCTCCAGCCTGGCTCTGACAGATGAGGACACATTCTCCAGCAGAACAAGGGGGTTGGGGAAAGGGCATTCTTGGCGAAGGCAAACAGAAAGTGCAGACCTGGCACAGGAGCAAGGAGGGGCTGACAGATGGCGTCACTAGAGATGTTGGCAGAGTCAGACCACGCTGGCCTTTAATGCCGGGGGAGGGGGGAGACCCTGAGACTGTCGCATGGTTGTGGGGGAACAGCCACTGAAAGTTTTTGGGCAAGGGCAGGATTTGGTTTTAGAAAACCTGCTTTCTCCAGGCTGGGGCAGGGGGGTGGGTAGGGGGTGGCTCACGCCCGTTAATCCTAGCACTCTGGGAGGCCGAGGCGGGCGGATTGTTTGAGCTCAGGAATTCAAGACCAGCCTGAGCAAGAGTGAGACCCCCGTCTCCACTAAAAAAATAGAAAGCAATTAGCTGGACAACTAAAAATATATAGAAAAAATTAGCTGGGCATGGTGGCGCATGCCTGTAGTCCCTGCTACTTGAGAGGCTGAGGCAGGAGGATCACTTGAGCCCAGGAGCTTGAGGTTGCTGTGAGCTAGGCTGACGCCACAGCACTCTAGCCCGGGCAACAGAGTGAGACTCTGTCTCAAAAAAAAAAAAAAAAAAAAAGAGAAAGAAAGCTACAGTAACACCACCCTGACTCACCCAGCTCTGGTTCCCTAGTTCCTGGGCCACTCTGAACAGCAGGTGTTAAAATTGTCTTTATGGGTGACAAAGAGGGCTCCTGGCAGCTCCAGGCTTCCATGGCTCTTGGTGTCCATAATCTCAGAAGCAGAGAGGGCCTCTTTCCTGATGGTTTTAGCAAAAATCCTGGAGAAAGCTCTTATTGGCTGGGCTTGAGTCACATGCCCATCCTTGAACCAATCACTATGGCCAGGGAGATGCGGCATTCTCATTGGCCAGCCAAGGATATGCCCAACCCTGGGAATGATAGTGAGGAGGTGCTCTTCAAAGCTGCCTGTGTCCACTGCCCCGTCCTTATTTATGAGGTGTGATAAGAGCTTTGGAGAAAAGGCATTATGGAAATCCCAAGCAGAATTGTGTTTATTGATTGATTTAACAAAGACTGAAAGTGTGAAATCCTGGAACTGTCAAGAAATTAAACGGTAACTATTTGAAAATGGGGTTATTGTAAGGAATCTGCATACTAACTAATGAAAATGCAAGTCAACTGGCTGAAGGAAAAAAGGGAATTCATTAGTGTGGTGGGCACTGCTGGTCACCTGCCAGCATTTGTTCCCGTCCCATAACTCTTCTCTCAACTCCAGGAGTGAGCCCTGATTTGACTAAGCCAATTACCATAATTCTCCACATCACCCTCCCACAATCCAAATTCTTCCAATCAGAGCAAGCCTAGGGTATTAGTTTGCTGAGTTAAAAGAAAGAGACAATGGTCTGTTTGTGGGTGATGGGGCTACAGATGTGAGGCATGGATCTGCCATAGCCAGTTTACAGCCAATCAAGACATTGAGGCTGAACGCGAGACCAGCCTGAGCAAGAGTGAGACCCTATCTATACAAAAAATAGAAAAATTAGCCCGGCATGGTGGTGTGTGCCTGTAAGTCCTCACTATTTGAGTCACGTGAGCCCAGGAATTTGAGGCTGCAGTGAGCTATGATGATGCCACTGCACTCCAGCCCTGGGAGGCATATGTCAAAGAAATGGAGCCAGAACCTTCATCCTACTGCTCCTAAAGCCCTAGCTCTAGCTCTGGAGATTTGAGTTAAATTAACTGATTGATTCCAATTATCATTTAAACCAGTTTGAGTTTGTTTTCTATTGAAATAGTTCCAACTGACGTACTGGCTTTTGTGCTGAAAAGTACACGGTGAAAGCTTCAGGCATGGCTGGTTGGAGGTGTCAGTGTCAGCAGGAACCTACCTTTTCTCTCATCTCTGCACCGTCCGTCTGTGTTGGCTTCATTCTTAGGCCGGCTCTCCAGAGTGGAGCTGCTTCAGCCTTACATCCTGCTAGCTCAGCAGCATCATGGGAAGAGAGGTTCTTTTTCTCAATGGTTTCTGTAGAAGTTCTGGGCTAGAGTCTCATCGGCTTGGCTTGCGTCATGTGCCCATTCCTGAACCAATCCTCGTGCTGGGGAGAGAAAGCTCTGGTTGACTCAGCCAACGAGCTGGGAGGGAGGGGGAATCTCTCCCTTCAGCCTATTCAAATCCCTCTCAAGAGTTTAGCTTTGTCCCTTTGTGCTAAGTCAAAAGTAGAAAAAAACCACAACAAAGATAAAACAAAACAAAAAGAAGAGTTCAGTTTTCGAATCAGGCAGGCTTGGGTCTTCCACAGTTACCACTTTTTAGCAGTGTGATCTTGGGCAAATAATTGACTCTCTCTGAACCTCAAGTGTAAAATGGGGATAATGAGGGTCTCAACCTCTTAGAGATGTTAAGAAGGGGAAATAGAATACTCCATGCAAAGTATTTGCACAATGCTCACCACTTTGACATCATTGTTATTATTTCCTTCCTCCAGCACCTCCACTTCCAAGAAGTCTGCCCTGATCGCTCCCTCCCCACCAGCTAGAAGGAAACTTCCTCCTGTAAGCTCTCACAGCTCTTTCTCTTGATTCTTTTTGTGGCATCTCAGTTTCTGCTCATGTTCAGGCTGCTCAAGTTCATAACTCCCATGTCCTTCTGGGCTTCCAGCCCTTAGAGGCCACAGGATGGCTCCATCTGTCTCCATGTCTTCTTTTTTTTTTGAGACAGAGTCTCACTCTCTTGCCCAGGCTAGAGTGCCATGGCGTCAGCCTAGCTCACAGCAACCTCAAACTCCTGGGCTCAAGCGATCCTCCTGCCTCAGCCTCCTGAGTAGCTGAGACTGTAGATGTGTGCCACCACGCCCAACTCTCCTCTACCTTTTCATCTGAAACAGAATGCAATCCTATGAGGTGGGAGGGCTTATTGCTCCTTCTTCACAGATGGGGAATCTGAGACCCAGGGGGGCAGCAACATGGCCAATGTCAAGGAGCAAGTTGGTGGACAAGAATTTAGGTGTTTCTTTTTTTTTTTTTTGGAGACATGGTCTTATTCTGTTGCCCAAGCTGGAGTGCACTGGCACCAACATAGCTCACTGTAACCTCAAACCCCTGTAGAGACAGGGTCTCACTATGTTCCCCGGGCTAGTCTCAAATTCCTGCCCTCAAGCAATGCTCCTGCCTTGATCTCCCGAAGCACTGAGATTACAGATGTGAGCCACTGTGCCTGGCCAGGACAAATGGTTTTGAATGTAAAGTTTAAGCCTTTGGTGAGGACCTCTGGGAGCCCCCTCTGCACCCGTACTAGGGGGTTTTTATCATTCAGTATGCAGTCTCTCCCCGTCTGCTGTCTGCCAATCTTCCCCCTTTTCAAAGTCCTTCCCCACTTGAAGCCCTCCTCCCTTAACCCCAGACATCCCTGGCCTGCACTGCCATCTTGCTCTTCTTTTGAATGTGCCACTCCAACCAGCCCCCATCAGTCTGCCTCATTATCCATCTGGAACCAAGCTCCAAATCCTTGGAAGTCCAGATGAGCATGTCCAGCTTATCCTGCACCCTCCTCTCCAAGACTGCTTATGTGCTCTGGGCATGGCAGAACCTAGAATGAATCCCAGCACTGCCGTGTGCTGCCTCTGTTTCCTCATCTAACATGGGCATAGGGCTGCTGACCTCAAGGAATCCTCATGAACATGAATTGAGAGAGGAATGTGAGGGAGGTGATGGGCTTTGGGGAGGTTGGGGAGGATAAATGACTTGGAGGAATGCAGGAATGTCCCCTCTGACCTTGCACATGAGTGGTCGTCTTCTGGCCTCTGGAGGCCCTCCCCCACCTTCCAAGACCGGTCCAATCTCGGGCTCTCCAACTCACTTCCCGTCCTATCAAAGCTTGCATCTTATCTCTGTGGCTACACACACTTGCTTGCTGGGCGGTGAAGGGCGTAGGCTCTGCATGCAGAAATCTTGGGTGGCCAAGCCCCTACACCTCTTAAAACCTCAATTTTTTGTCTGTAAAATGTGGTCAGTAAGAATCTGCACCTTGTGGAGTTGTGGTAAGGTTTTAGATTAGCGCTGTTCAGCATGGTAGCGTCTGGCCACATGTGGCTATTTGCATTTATTTTTATTTTTTATTATTATTATTTTTTTTTTAGACAGAGTCTTGCTTTGTTGCCCTGGCTAGAGTGAGTGCCGTGGCATCAGCCTAGCTCATAGCAACCTCAAACTCCTGGGCTTAAGCCATCCTCCTGCCTCAGCCTCCCGAGTAGCTGGGACTACAGGCATGTGCCACCACGCCCGGCTAATTTTCTTTCTATATATATTTTAGTTGGCCAGATAATTTCTTTCTATTTTTAGTAGAGACGGGTCTCGCTCTTGCTCAGGCTGGTCTCGAACTCCTGACCTTGAGCGATCCACCCGCCTCGGCCTCCCAGAGTGCTAGGATTACAGGTGTGAGCCACCGCGCCTGGCCAGGCATTTAAATTAATTTGCAAGTTAAAGTTTTAAAAACTCAGCTCCTCAGCTGCACTAGCCACATTTCAAGTGCTCACTAGCCATGTGTGGCTGGCGGCTACCGTATTGAATGGCAGAGAGAGAGAACATTTCCATCTCTGCAGGAAGTTCTGTTGGACAGCGCCGGTTTGAAAGGACTCAAGCCTGCATTGCGCATTGGCTATGTGTGATAACTCTTGTGAAGTTGTAAACTAGGGGCAGGGATCATGATTGCAAGGTCAACTTCTGCTCTCCTTGAAGTTCCAGCAAAGAGCGGAGGCTCAGGAGGAGTGTTGGATTGGTTGAGATCATTCTCTGCGGTAAGGGTAGACCAAGTTCAAAATGCGGGGCTCCAGCTTCTGCTGGAAGGTATATGAGGCATAATTCACACTCCTGGTGGAGAAGGGACACTCCACTAGGACACTCCTCCCAGCAGTGGGAGGGGCAGATAACGATGGAGAGGGGTTTCTGGCATCTACAACTGCCAATGTTGGACTTTTCAAAGGAAATGTGGCCATGAGGGTTTGCAAATGTGTTAGGCTCTCTTATACACGCTCTGCTGTCATCCTCTCTTTCTCCTTATCTCCTCCCCGCCTCCATTTTTATTGCATTTTTGCCAGAGAAGGGAATTTTAGATCCCAGCTTGTGAGAACCATAAGGGATACCCTTGTCCATCTGGTTCCTTCAAAGGGAGGAGGAATCTGAGATTCAGAGAAGTACAGTGACTTTTCTAAGGTCCCTCAGGGATCAAGGTCAGAGTAGGACTTCTGGACACAGCTTCCCTGAAGCCAGAGCTCGGCATAGTGTTGATGTCCCCCAGGTAACAGGGGTGGTGCCCTCTGTGTACCTAGCAAGCCCTGATTTATGCCCCCAGACCCTGCTGTGAGGGGTCTCTGCTGACTCCCACACTGACTCTGGCAGGGTGGTCAGCTTGGAGATGCAGCCTCCAGTGATGACCCCAGAGAGGGCAGGTCCTGGGGGCTGCTCTCACTTGTTGCATTTGGGGTTGTCTCTTTCTGTGCCCAGCACAGGGCTTGGCACACAGGAGGCGCCCTGTGGGTGCTGGTTGAGCCAGGGGAAGAGGTGGTTCATGTTGTTCGTATGTGAGTGTAAGAGTGCGGCTGTATGAAGTTGTGTGCCTGCACGAGGGTGTCTGTAAACGTGAGGGAGCGGGCGAGCCAAGGGTTTACAACTTTTTAGTGCCATGAACCCCTTGAGCAGCCTAGTAAATCCTGTGGACTCCCTCTGAGAGTGGGGTTTTGTTTTGTTTTGACATGGGGGTCTCCATATGTTGCCCAAGTAGGCCCACAACTCCTGGACTCAAGGGATCCTTCCGCCTTGGCCTTCCCAGTAGCTGACAGTATAGACGTGCTACCGCACCAGCTTCAGAGTACTTTTTGAGTACATTTTATTGAAGTGTAACACATCTGCGGAAAAGTGCAGAAATCTGAAGTGTACTTCAGTGCATTCTCACGAATCAAACACACTTGTAGCTTAAGAAACCAACCATGACAGCGCCCCAGCAGGCCCCTAGCCCCCTCCCAGTCTGGCCTCCCAAGAGAAGCCTCTATCTGAACAGTTTTCAAGTGCAAATTGCAAGGGTGAGAACACAGTTTTAGGGGCTGAGTTTCGTGTGTGGGGCTTGCAGGGGGGAGTGCGAACGCGCGGGTGGAGCGCCGTGAGTGTGTGCGGCGCCGGAGGATGCGCGTGGAGGGTGGAGGGGATTTGCAGGGGTCTCAGTGAAGGTGGCCAGGTGCGTGGGTTCGGGTGTTGACTTGCCACGGCCTGTGAGGCGCTCGGGGCTGGGGGGCTATTGAGGGCATGCGGGCGTAGGCTGCGGAGCGCTGCGGGAGGGTGCGCAGCCCGCGTGGGGTCCTGCCGCGCGGGAGGCCGACGAGGGGCCGCGCGGGGGCCGCGGGGGCGGGGCCGGCGGGCTCGGAGGGGCGGGGCCGGCGGGCGCGCGCACGCAGCCGGCGCGCCCCCTCCCCGCCGCCATGTTGGCTGGTGTGTGGGTGTCAAACCGAGCCAGAAGCGGCGGCGGCGGCGGCTGCGGCGGCTCCGCGGTCTCCGGTCGCTCCCGCCTCCCCAGCGCTACCGGCGGCCGGGCCCGGAGGAGCGGAGGTGAGCCAGGGCTTGCGGGGCTCGGGGGCTGGAGCGGGGCTCCGGGGCGCGACCCTTCACCTCCCCAGGGCGCGGACGCCCCCAGAGCACAGGCTCCCCCCATCTCAGCAACCCCGACCCCCGAGCATGCACCCCTGTTGCCCCGGCTGGTCCCCACCCCAGGCCCGGGGGGGACCCTCTTTTTTCCAACCAGGCCCCTCCCCACGGGCCGGGGCATGGCCCCCTCCCCATCTGGATCCCTCTTTCCGCTGCAAGGACTCCCCCATTTTCCCATCAGGGAGAGCTTCGTTTTGTATTCTCGGAGTCTGGGAGTCCCCTTGCTCGAGTCTCAGATTCGGGAGCCCCCTTCAGCTTGGAACAACCCCGCCCCCCTCCCCAGGCCAGGGGCCCCTGCTTTCTGAGCCCAGCCTGGTCTCCCTCCCGTCCCCGTGCAGAGCACAGCCCGGGATCCCTTCAGGAATCGGGGCAGGGGGGGGTCCCCTTCTGTGTCCAGGATCCTGGCCCGTAACCCTCTCCTCGGGGCTGTAGCGGCGGCCCCCTTTCCCTCCCCAGGGACGAGGTTCCCACTCCCCAGCCCCCACCCCCAGAGAACAGCGGGGACGGGGGCGGAAGAGCCAGGCTCCAGCTGCCTTTTGTTCCGCGTGGGATGGCAGAGACCCGGCCCGGCGGTCCTGCTGGCCTAAGCGGGGTTGGTGAATGGGTGCCTGGGGGCTGGCTCTTCCAAGAGACCCTTCCTCTTTCTCCCCATGGGGCGGCTCCCCCGGAGCCCGGAGCGTTGGAAGAGGCTGGCCCTTCCTAGAGGAGTCTGTGCCAACAGGTTTTTGTTTGCGACCTGAAGTTGGCCCAGTGTCTTTGCCGGGGGCAGCTTGAGCTCCCCAGAAACCCCACGAGGGACCTATGAAAGCCCATTCATCCGCCCAGGGTCTCTCTCTGGGCGGCCCTTTCACTGTTGTGCTGCCTTGGGGACACATTTGAAGTCTGTGCTTGAAGAGCTGAAGGGGCTTAACTGTCATTAGGGTTCACATGGGGGAAACTGAGGCCCAGAAATGCAGTAATTTGCCCAAGGTCACACAGGGATACTGTGTCAGTGCCAGAACTGGAAGCTTGGTCTCCAGTGCTCTCTCCATGAAATCTAAGAGGATCTTCCTCACTTTTATTTTTAACATTCACACAAGAAAATGGGTAGAAAAAGATGAGATAAGTATGAGTTCCTTTTGACCTCCAGAAAATACCCTGCGAAACAAGGGACTGAAACGAGGGGTTAAAATGATCGAAAAAGGTGAATTTTAATTATTCACGCTCCCCCTCATTACATAATGTAATGAAGATTTGGCAGAAAACATGTGCATCTGGTAGCTCTAGATGTGGAGTGATAGGTGCCGACAAAATCTTATACTGAATCCTGTACAGCAGTGAT
The DNA here is from genome assembly GCF_041146395.1 of Eulemur rufifrons. Classification (NCBI taxonomy): domain Eukaryota; kingdom Metazoa; phylum Chordata; class Mammalia; order Primates; family Lemuridae; genus Eulemur; species Eulemur rufifrons. The sequence goes on from NC_090991.1 coordinate 5,498,427, forward strand.
TGAGTTTGCACTGATAATTAAGTTTTCATCTGTATTTAAACGAACATCCAAGGGACTACAGTTCGTTTCTGAATGGTGCTTGTTCCAGTGCTTGTATTTGGGACAAGTGATTGTGTTGGGGAAGCACACCTAGATCTTTTCATCTTTAATTTGTCTGTATTTTTACTTTCACATTTTTAAAGCTTATTCTTTTCCCTAGTTTTAAAATTGCGCTAGTCATCCTTACTAGTGTCACAGGGCTATTTTGTAAGCATTGAATAAGATATTGGTTATTAAAGAGTTTGGTAAAGTGCAGATTACTGTAAGGCATGATTCAGGACTGCT